>NW_026606643.1:1675000-3030000 GCF_029890125.1 Rhinichthys klamathensis goyatoka
AGGACGCATGAAATTGATCAAAAGTGACAGCAAAGACTTGTGATGTGGCAAAAGATTTCTATTTCAATGAATACTGTGGTATTGAAAAAATAAAAATATCGGTGTCGGTGTGAGTGTGTGTGAGTTGGGGGGGGGGTCATATGTACATGTAAAAGATAGAAGTCGACTGAGAATGCTATAGTCTCTGTTTCTATTAATGGGCATCTCAGCTGTTTGGCTCATAATACAACGTTTGTAATGTTTCCTTTAATGTTTCACATTGTATTTCTGAGAAAAGAGTGTTGCTGTGGTAAAGACTCATGGTAAAGTGCTTTATAACCCAACTTTAAAGCCCACAATTTCAAGCCAGTATCTCTGAAAGTGGCTGAAAATAAAACATAGTGAAGAAACTACAAACCCAGAAGGTTTCAGCTGAAATGAGGTGGTTTTATATTACCATTTTCCCTTTTGGGTATGCCAAATAATCAGTCACTGGATGAGTGTGACATTTACAGGGCACTTACGTCCACTTTTAGATGGCTCATAAATACCAAGAGTGAGACTGATGGGGGAAAAGCGAGTGTACTTACTAGTGCCTTACCGAGGGCTGAAGTAACTCTATAATGGAACAGCAGAGCATCAATACAACGAGCGATACTAAATATCTCACATTAGCAAAATAGATACGGTACAAGCGCATTTACCCATTCAAACATGACAAAAATGAATCCATTATCAGCGGCTCCTACACTGGGCTACAGGTGTCAAACAATTCAGAGCTGGAACCGTTTAACTCCCACTGAAAAACAGACACAGTGAGAAGTCCTCAAGGCTCTCCAGAGGTCTGACTTACTGGTGAATGGCTTGAAGGAACTTGCGTTGATGTTTCCTGACTTTGGCGTGGTCCATCTTCCTCACCAGCTTGGTGTTTTTATAAATGAGCCACGTCTCCCTGAGAACATTAGCAGCTGTGTTTTTCACCTGTGGGAGAGAGTTAGCATAGTAGCATTTATCACTCGGTTCTGCTGAGGCGTCCTGGGCCCTGATGTTTGAACGTGGGTTACTTGGTTTGCATAATATATTTTAGTGTAGAGTAAACCTGGGATTTCTACTGGAATAGTTAGCTTACTAGCAATCAAACAAGCTAACTAGCTGCTAGCAAGCTAAATAACTAGATTTAGCTAACTAGCTGCTCTTTTTAAAGCAATAAAAGTGAATGGGACAGGGGCTCAGGGACAGGAGCTGCAAAAATGTCACACAAAAAAAGTGCCATAAAGGTTCACCAAGAACATCAGCTTTACCAGTATATAGCAGATAGGAGACTGCTTGGGAAACCTGTTTGAAAAAAATCCTTTTGGTAACACTGTAGAGTGTAAATTCCAGAAATCCCATTCGTTTTCTCCATAGGAAAACTGATTTTTAACGATAACTTTAAACCATTAAAAAGATAGATCTACTGTAACAGTTTTTAATCAATTGTATATGCTTTTGTTGAAACCATCAGCCTGCATTACTCAAACTTTTTTTCCCAATAATTGTGTTCAACGTGGAAAAACTACATTACCCATGATTCTGCAATGATTCTGAATCGCGACAAACAAATTCTCTTTAAATAACTTTTAAAGAACTATTTAGAGTCCACCCACTCCCTTGAGGCACTGCAAATGACAAGTCAGTTTCTCTATGGCTGCATCCGAAATCGCATACTTGCCTACTATATAGTAGGCGCAAAACAGCTGGTAGATCACATGATGAATAATGACAACGAGGGGAATGTAGTATGTCCGGATTACATTCATACTATACAGAACATACGTTTTTAGTGAAGTAATTACTTATTCAAAATTTCGGACACAGCCTATATTTCCCTATATTTGCAATGCTTCATGGGACTGTAGTTCTTTCCATCATTAAAGCTGTAAAGTACACAGTCTTGTACTTTTGCCTTCTTTGCTTCAAATCAAAGTTTATATTGTTGTGATTCACCTCATAGCTGGCTGGTTTGGTTCATGGCTTATAACTTTTATACATTTTTTACTAAACATCTTTTTGAAATCCCCATGGGAAAAATACTTCCAATGCAGCTCAAAAAGTGGACGGCCACAGTTGCCCTCTATTGGCACAGCATTAGGATTAATCCTTTGTTAGTTTAATTTACTAATCTTTAAATTTGGCCCAGAGAACTATGAGAATATTTAGCCTATTTCTCACATTTCTGTCTGGCCAAACATTATTCCTGATGATTTTCTTCTCAAAAAGCTTATAAAACCAACCACTAAGGTGAATTTGTTTATTTTGAGCAGAGTGTCACATTAAATTAATTTACACATTTTGTTTATATTTTGCACTTTGCATAAACTGGATATTATTTTCACAGGTTTGCAGGGATTAAGAATAAACTGTGACATAAGTCGCCACAAGGCTAAGATTCGGCTTTTCAGACTTACCCTTTTTGTCAGCTGGGTGTCCATCATAAAGTTATGTACATGTTTTTCGGCTTTGGTTAATTCCAGTTTTTTTGCGACCACAGCGACCACCAAAGCAGTGCATCCGGCACCCTGACAAGACAAACACCAGCCTTGAGCACACAGTCAAAAACAAAAGCTCTGTTACGCAGATATACGCTACTTACCATGATGCCGGTGAGGAGACAGACCCCTTTCCCACAGTATGTATTAGGAACCATATCTCCATATCCAATCGTTAGAAAAGTTATTGAGATCAACCACATGGCTCCAAGGAAATTGCTGGTTACATCCATATTGTCATGGTATCTAGTAAATGGTAAATGACATATTAGAAAAACAACTACAGTTACTATACATTGACTGACTTAATTGTAAGTTAATCAATCAGCCATGAAAATGTAGCTAATTTGTCTGGCATTATAGATGTAAGTAGTGTTGACTCCACGACAGAGTATTGGACATGCTGTTGTTGCTGTAAGCTAATACTTAATTGGCTAATTGAGAGATCTAGCCTGTTGGGACACAATTGACTCAGTTTCCAAAGCTATTTCACTGCAGTTTAAAAGGTTACGCAGCACACCGGTCTGCAGCGTGAGAGATGTGATACTCCATAGGGTTTGACAGCTTGAGAAAAAGGCACAGTATCTTTTTTCTCTGAAATGATACATTCGGATACTTAGATCTCAGTTTGTAAAAATCACCTAGTAACTGTGAATTATTACAATTGTATATAATGAAACATGAATTCATGATAATTGTATAGTTAATATAGGAATATAAAGGGAAAACTTGATTGATATATTATTCCAAAAAATCACCAAGTAACTGTGAATTATTATTTTCTGTACAAATATAAATTAATATGTAATTGTGAGTGTGTATTCTAAAAAGGTCACTTATGATATTCACAACATGATAATGATAATAATTGTAGTTATATATTATATGTGTGTGTAAAGTAAAACCTAGTAACTGTGAATTATTACTACTGTACAATTGTATATAATGCATATGTATTATTTATTATTAATAATAATAATAATAGTTCAGTGTGTGTGTGTGTATATATTATATATATATATATATATATATATATATATACATACAGTATATACACGATTGATCTCATTTCTGAACTGAATTTATGAAGTCATGATAATGAATTGTATAATATATATATATACACACAAAATTATTTTCATACAATTTTAGGTCTGACTTAAAGATCTTGTCAGAGCAATAAAGTGGTCCACCTTTCGCACGCCCTCACAGTCCAGGCGGCGATGATCCACAGAGAAATGGTGAACACCAGCAGCACTGTCCCGGGACATATAGTCATGAGGGTCTTCATGACAAAGCGTGTGTTGAAGTTTATCTTGTTGAGGGCACCGATACTGCGTGACGAAGCATCGGTAAAGAGTTTGCTATGCAGCAGCATGACGCGAGCAATGAGGTACAGACGGAGAAACATGGGAATGGACAGGATGATATCCACGTCGGCGTCCGTCTTGGAAGGGGCGTAAGAAAAGGCTAGCCGCGCCGTCCACGTGAAGGTGTAGTTGCCCGGGATGGGGTGTATGGCGCACACCAAGATCTCCAGACAGATGAAGAAGATGCGCTCGTAGGTCATGGCTATCCTCCAGTCGTCTGCGGCGTTGTCCACCATGAATAGCTATTTGGAGAAAAATATTTAAAAGCAAAGCTGTAGAAGCAGGAAAAAAACTAAACAATTTCATGTTCCTCCAGAAATGTAAAACAGTATAGGGTAAGAAACTTAATTCAATTTAAAGTTGTAAATAATAATTATGTAATATAGAATTTTTTCAAATAGAATTCTATGAAAATAAGTCAAAATATCTCAAATATTTTTGCACCTCAAGTCATTTTTTCTTTAGCAGCAAGGATTTATTCAGTGCACATCAGTGGAAACCCCACTAGACTGTATTTTCAACCTTGGCCTGTCAGATTCTGCCAAGGTGCGTAACGTTGCTCAAAGGCTTCTCTCGGGTTTCTCTCCATTTGACCAGCGGCCCTGGGGCCACACTGCTTTATTCCACTCTTGCTACATAGAATCTCCCTCTTTCCCCTTCTTCCCAATCCCATAACTATTTCCATAATATAAAAGTTTGCTTCTCAATAGTGCACATTTCACTGTTCACTTTTTTAGCAGCCGTGGTTCCTCAAGTATTTTCCCATTTTCAAATAATTTTTAAATAATTAATAATTCAAACTTCCCCTCCCTCTTGCAGCATCATCTCTTCTCTTCTCTGATGATGTGTTTACTGGCACGAGGGCGGGGCAACCTGTCACTCACATGAGATCCACCAATAGCAAACCACAACCATCCAATCAATTCCCCATGGACAAAATCAAGTCCCACCCTTTATTTGTTCTTGTTTGAGAAGCCGTTTCACTCAGATATAAGTCACAATAGAGAAGAACACACTATTAAGATTCAATATTGGTTCGTTAAAATTAAGATTGATCAAAATCATTCAGCGCAGTCCTAGAATGAAAAACTCATCCAATAAGTCACTACAAAATTATGTAATGAATCAAAAACAACAGTAAAATATAACACTATTCACTTGTAGTTACTGATTTTTTAGGCTAAAACAATATATTTTAAGTTTATTGCAAAATATTCAGACATATAAAAATAGGTTTCAAGTTCGAAGCTTAGTTCACACTAACACAAATGCTCGGAATGAAGACTTGGTCAGATTTTTGAATGCACTTTTTAGTGCTGTCAAATCAAGTAATCATGATTAATCGCATCTCACATAAAAGTTTCTGTTTATATAATATATGTGAGTATATATATATATATATTATTATACTTATATATATTATATATACATATGTATGTGTGTGTGTGTATACACAGACCAATATATGTATGCATATATATATATAGTACATGCATTGCATACATATATGGGTGTGTAATGTATACACACACACACACACACACACACACACACACACACACAGATACATATGTGTGTTCACAAATATATATATTTGTAACAGAAAGATGTAGACACAGAATACACAGAAGATGAATATTCAAACGGGTAACTTTACTTATAATAATCCAAGAGGTAGCAATCCATACAACGAATACACACACACACACACACAATAGTGTTACAAGACTGGACATAGAGTGCAGGATACAGTATATATATGTGTGTACATATACACAGACACGAGCGCACGCACACACACATATATAATATATAAATGTAATACTATACACACACACACACATATATTATGTAAACAAACTTTTTATGTTAGGTGCCATTTATCTATTTGACAGCACTGTGTATATACACACACACACACACACACACACACACACACACACACACACAGGCCTATAGCTTAACACGGAGTAAAAACAAAGTCACACAGTATTTTCATGTTTTCAAACAGCCGTTCAGATTTTTGTATTCCCTATGGTGTTTTTCAAATAACACCAAACACAAGAGTATAGAGACAGAGATCATCTTCATCTCCTATTCACTGTAGCTTAGGAAAATATTTTGTTTGTGAATGCCACCAAGTCCTAGTTTTATGTAGTAGCAGTGTCTCCACCAGGCACAAGACCAAAAGCACAACTCAGTTTAAGTCGCTGTGCAATGGAAAAGAAGGAAAATGGAAAACAGAGATTAGTACTCAATTGACGGCAAGCTAATATTCATGTCAGACAGAACAGACGCATTAACTACCGTTCAATTCTAATTTAAAATGTTTACCGCACCAAACATTTGTGTTGGGAGTATGTAAACTCTTTGCAATGCTTCATGGGAATGGGCATTCAGAAACGTATCTAAAGGCTGGCCCACACTAGAAGATTTTTCAAATCTCATCAGATTTTCAAAATGTGAGAGACCACAAACATGATGATAAATAAGTCATAAATTTAACCGGTTTGTTCCTCTAGTGTGTGTGGAGTGCCACGATGTGATGCACAACACACAACACACACTAACAGAGTCATTCACAAACAACCAGAGTCCCTGCTGAGAAGAACACAGGAAATCTCACAAAATCTTTCGCAGTCAACCGTGACTTTAGAGTAAACAAATATGGCGGACGACCAGCAAGAAGAAATAGTGACAATAGTGTTTAGACAGCTTCTTACAGGAAACTTGCAGGGAAGAAAAAGAAAAAGGTTTGGATGAAGTCGTGGAGATTGTTATGCTTCCGTCTACCATCAGCTCGCTTTCTGATTTGGTATCGCTTCGTTCCACGTGACAAACAGAGCACGTTTGTCCTCGGGCTTCCCTCGCACAACAGGGCTTCTGATCGTAAATATTCAACATTTGAGATCAGTGCGGTCTCGATGATTCAATCACTCTTAACACATCTCACACAGGACTGCCAACGCGTGAGTTCAGCTTGGAATGACAATTATTGGGATCACAAGAAGTGTATTGTGACTGTCAAAACATTTGGTAAATAAAATGTCATTAGACAACATGTTACAATGTTTACATGGTACAATGACTGGTACTGCGTTTTAATTATTATTAACACAAATTTCACAAATCCGATCTAGATTCAATTCGCTTCAATATCAATTAATTGGGAGATATCAGGTACAGTGCTAATTAATTTTCTCAAATGCTGTAAACTATACAGGGAACCCTGTCAGCTGGTACTATAATATTAAAGGTAAAAATTAACTAATTTGTATACAATTGCATATAATGCAGTTTTTATATAATAATAATGTTATAATAAGTAAAAAACACTATAAATATAATGAATATGTAATATAATGCATATTTTTGCAAAATGCCCCTATCTGGAGTTTATTCTTCTAGCTGACTATTGAGTTTATGGTCACCGAATGGCTTTTCTGAGGTAAATGTTATGTCACGTGACACATATTGTTTAAAAAATTGGTTGAAACACTGATTGAGCGATTACATGAGACATGATTTCAGTAAGTTGTACTGTATCTTTCAACATTCCTTCTGATGTTCATTCATGTTTATTTCATGCTATAACTAGTAGTAAAGAGGAAGGGATGATCGGTTCACCTGCCTCAGGCGCTACAGTCATCTGTCACGCCACATTAAAGAGTGCCAAAACCACATTCATTGTTTGCATTTCATAATAAAATTGACAGAATTAGAAAGCTGACACTTTGTTTCATATCAAAATAATAATTATAATAATAAACTATTCATATAGCACTTTTCAGGCATAAAATGCAGTTCAAAGTGCTTTACATAAAAATTATATAGTTTAATATCAACAGCAACATCACATTCAATAAAAACATGTGCATCAAAATAAAGAAAATATAACCTGCTCGGTCTTGTCTGTCAGCGCGTTTTTACTGCGTGAGGATATGGACGTGTGGCGTGAGAGAACAGTGTCAATTGAGTGAGTCTCACGCTGAATGTGTGAGAGTTGGCAGCCCTGCCTCACACCGCAGGGAAATCTGATGAGATAATCTGTAGAACCATCATGATAATCGGGACTTTACCTAGGATTGCCAGAAGGGGAGAATTGGGCCCAAAATCGACCCGATTACCTTGTAGTGTGTGTGCCTTAAAGGGTTATTTCACCCAAAAATGAAAATTATCCCATGATTTACTCATCCTCAAGCCATCCTAGGTATATATGGCTTTCTTCTTTGAGCCAAACATAATCAGAGTTATATTTAAAAATATCCGGGCTCTTCTAAGCTTAAAATGGGAGTGAATATTAACTGAGATTTTGAAGCCCAAAAAAGTGCATCCATCCATCATAAAAGTAATCCATACGGCTCTAGGGGTTTAATAAAGGCCTTCTGAAGCGAAGAGATGCGTTTTTGTAAGAAAAATATCCATATTTGTACCTTTAAAAACTAGAATCACTGGCTTCCGTACGCAAAGTCTAGTTCTGTCGGAAGAGTGACCTCTGACCCGAACCCATGACGCATTGACGAACACGGAAGTGCAGAGGACAGAGCAAAACAAAACACTGGTCACGAATTCGAAGTCAAAATCCAACATTTTTACAGAGAAATGTTCGAGGAGCTTGAGTTTGTTGCTCAGCCCTATTTGTTTGAACCGCGAGCGTTGTCTACTCTCACCTAAGCTTAAACGCTACGCCTACATCCTACGTCATACGCCGGAACTCGACTCTCGTGAATGGACGTTACCGGAAGCTAGTGATTACGGTTTATAAAATTATAAATATGGATATTTTTCTTAAAAAAACGCATCTCTTCGCTTCAGAAGGCCTTTATTAAACCCCTGGAGCCGTATGGATTACTTTTATGATGGATGGATGCACTTTTTTGGGCTTCAAAATCACTTGGAAGAGCCAGGATATGTTTTTGATATAACTCTGATTATGTTTGGCTCAAAGAAGAAAGCCATATATACCTAGGATGGCTTGAGGATGAGTAAATCATGGGATAATTTTCATTTTTGGGTGAAATAACCCTTTAAGGCACACACACTACAAGGTAATCGGGTCGATTTTGGGCCCAATTCTCCCCTTCTGGCAATCCTAGGCAAAGTCCTGATTATCATCAATTTAAATTTTTAGGTGAACTAACCCTTTAATTGGTCGAGGTCTTTTCAGCATTCTGGAGAGTGTAGTTCTTCACTAGGAATTCTTCAAAAATGAAGTTAAAAACTCACTGATCTTGATACAGTAGGTCTGTCTTCTTGAGGTTTGAAAGATTTATTTGTTATCGTCGAAAATCGACTTCTCTTTTGAGATAGTGAATGGTATTTTACTTGCGGAAGCAACCGTCAGATCCCTGCCCTCCCTGCCGTTCTGTGCCGATCATCTGCGGTTTCATCCTGTGCATTCAATCACCTCAAGGTACCCGACAGTCAACATCAGCGGGAGATATTTCACCAGAGCGGTGCAGTCAGCACAATTCAATGGCTTCGGCTGACAGATTTTATCCAACAAGACTGTGGCTATCTGATATGAGAAAAGGCGCAAATGATGAACCCCTGATCCAATATGTGCAAACGGGCTTCTTGCCTTCTCACAGCACAAGGCTATTTCCCGAGTAATGGGTTTATGCGGTGCGTAACTGAATTATTATTTAATATGACTCTTGCTTGAGGCGTTAAGAGCTTGCTTCAGTGCTGTCCTGTGGTTTTCCCCTTGCGTAGTATAGCACATGTATAAAACCTTAACGCTTTAATCACATTTATGGTCACTTATTTACTCAACCTGGTGTGCTGGATCCACAGTATCTGGATCAACTTACAGGTGATGTTTGAATGAATCAAATACAACCTGGCAAAAGAATAATGCAAATTGTATAATATAAACTGACACCCTGCCAAATAACCTTGATTTAGACTGAATTCCTAATCTCCAAATTCCTCAATTAGAAAAACAGCACCACTTCTGGAGGCAAATGAGATTAATAACCCGGATCATACAGTATATTCAGTGATAATACATTAAAACATTAATCTAAATGGTGCTTGACCGTACAAAAGGGTGTTGGAGTGACTGGCAGCACATTGCTATACTGTTGCTAGTAACTTCTGAGTAGTTATTGGCACTTTGCTATGCTAGGATGTTCTGGCTGGTTGCTAGGTGGTTGCTATGGCATTCTGTGTGGTTTCTAAGTGGTTGCTAGGCCGCTCTGTGAGGTTTCTAGCTAGCATTCCTTTCTTCAACAAACTGCATGATTTGAGGTATTAATGTCCATAACAGAGACAAAGCAATGCTTTTGCAGCAAATATAAAATATATTTTAGATATATGTTTATTTTATGTTTTGTATAGCAAAAACATAAGAGTTTGGCAAGTTTGATTCATTTCCAGTAATCAGTTCAAACTGTACATTTCAGGTAATTGATTCATAACTCAAAATTGCTCATTTTTATTTAGGTCCTTTAAGCTCTAATATAAGAGAATAGAAAAAACTACAAATTTACCAAAATGTATGAAACTTTTATTGTATGACACTACCAAAATGCTTTTTTTTTGTATTTTCATATTAGTTCATAAAGGGCCTTAATGGAAATTATTATATATCATTCATCTTTTTACATTAAAATGTTTACCTGGTAGAATAAAAAAAAAACTTTTATAGCAAATACATATATTTTGAGATTGAATATTAAAAAAGAAGGCTGGAAGATTGAAAAACATTGAGCTCTTTTTCCCAGATGAGCAATAATAATGAATGGTGATAGTAACGCTTGCTTTAGCGATCATCACTAAAAAATCTTGAATCGTTCGCACAGAAAATAAACCCTTCACGCTTCAAAGATTTTAGTATGCTTTTTTAGCCCAAAGACTAATGACAAAATGAACATCTCCATTTGAGACCCTCGTACTCCCACCTACACATGTTAGTCACATGAATCATACAGCCTCAAAATACGACACTAATCCCTCATATTCATACGACGCTCATGCAAACATAAAAACACACACTCCTACCGCGCATACTCTAATTCCAAAGTATCAAAATAACATCAAAAACATGGGATGCTCCCAAACATAAAACTAGATCAAACCCAATCACGTTTTGTTGTGGACATTCTCATGTACACTGACTCACGACAGATATCGTAAGGCCAGAAGAAAGGGAGATTTTAGACCAGATAAGACACATCAACTGTCTTAAAAGGCCTGACAATTGCCAGAGATGCTGTAACATTAACCAGCCTGTCTGTTGGTTTAGGCTGTTGTTCGACTTTCCGTGCGAGTGTAACTTAGACAGCGAAACACAAGCTGCCTTTCTGAACGGTGACAGACGCTGTCTTACTCAAAACTTAGCAACAACAACAACAACAACAGCCAACAAACCACATAGCCTGCACAAAGGATGATAAGCGTGAAGCTTTAATTTTGTTCATATGGGCAAAACATGACATCAAGACACCGCTTTTAACTTGCTAGCTTCAAAACGGAGCAATTAAACATTTAAAATGGGCTACGTAAGGAAACCTACTTGGTAGGTAAAACCAATTATGGTAATGGATGACCTGCAATACAATACTCAAGGGTGCTTCACCTTCAAGCATCCAATATTCCAACTGAGTGCTTGAGCAGGTAGTTATGGAAAAATGCTGAATTTGACAACAGAGGGGAAGGTGCACATGTAATGACCTGGTTACAACAGCTAAGGGTCGAGCAGATAACCTCAACAAGTCCAGCGTGACGGCGGCAGCTAGCTCAACCAAGGCAAAGCAAATTATCATGAAAATTATCATTTTAGATTTGTTCCTTTCTGTTATATTATGAGGTTTTTTAATCAAATGGATTGATATTTTTAAGGCTTTTGCAACTTTTTTAATAGTCCTGCTTGCTTTAGTATCACTAAAAATCTTGATTCATTCGCACAGAAAAAAAAACGCTTCATGCCTCAAAGCTTTTAAAAAATAATCATGAAAACAACAATTGAGCAAAAAACGGCCAATTGTAGATTTATTCCCTTCTGAGGAATTTTAGTAAAATGAATGCTGTAGGGGTTTTGAAAAATGTTTCTTTCTGACAATTTGTTTATAAAGTTTTGCAATACCTAAGAATTTAAACTTAACATATATGATTGATTATATAATAGAATATTTTATTAATGTTATGTTTTTACAGTAAAACAGCATTAGAATCTTTAAGTTTGATTCATTTACATTTACAAACCATTTCAATGTTTCAATTCAGAACTCAACTCAATTTAATGATTCGCCTACAATGTCCCTCAAAAACATTCATGTGGTACTTTTCATAAATGAAAATGTTTATAGATATATACTGTATGAATATACGTGTATAATGCTGATAAATATTACTGTTTGGTGCATATGGGGCCTAAATAAAAAAAAATATGATTTTTGTTTCTGTTTACTGAATAACATACCTTGATTATTTTAAATATTGTAATTTCTCGTTGTAAGGTTCTTTGAATCACCCTTTTAAGTAATTTTAGAACAAATACACATATACTGATATACATTATATCTTTAATTATCTACAATATATACAGTAGTACATATATTTTTGTCAGTTAATATGACATGTTTACACTGTTGCATAGCTTTTATAACAATAATTGTATCACTAGCAATGAAATAGAAATTGTTTGGCTTAACTGAACAGTTTAACTGTACATATTATAAAATGTACAATAAAATAATTTACAAATACATTATAAAACTATTTAGTTGAAGACTCGTCAATATTCAGTATTTATATATTTTTGCTTATCGAGTCTGTTAATGTTAGATTTACTTGTGACGCATTTCTATTGGTGTGTGAAAGGCGGCTGCAGGTAGATGTGTTGTAGTGGCTCCGTCACCCCCGGCCTCCTCTAATACAGCATGAGATACAGCGCTCAGTGGAATGATGGATGCAAGGCTGACTTTGGCAGAGCATGTGGATTAATGAAAACCGCAATAAAAAACGGCCTAAACTGATCAGCGCAACGCAGGGTCGATGGCTCTTCTGAAGCGACCGCACTCACTGTTGCCTTACCAGACCTGAACTCAGTTAAAACACAGAGACAACTAAATAATCTATTAAACACCATACATGTCCATACAGAGGGATTGGTGCTCTGTGCTCCTGTTGACATTTCGCCTCGACAAGGGCACGGACAAAAGGTCGCCTGCCTTCGTGCTATTCGTCTGTCTAGTAGGCAGCAGGGGTTGGTTACTGGTTTCAGAAGAGCTCAATATAACTAATGGAGTATGGCTCAATATTTAATCTGTGTAATGTAGAGAATGGGAACATATATCTTGTCGCTAAGAAAAGAAATCGCTCAGTCTCATTAGAGAATTAGGTAGAGAGGTTCAGCCCAATTACAAATTAATGCAATGGTTAATTTATGATATCAAAGTGGGTCCTAAGAGGCCACTTTTGCTAAGTAAATCCTCAGTTGTAGGTTGCTTTCAGCTTTCAAGTTCCTTTGAAGAAGAAGGAGCCGCATGCTTTCAGAGTTTGCATTTGTGTAATTGAACGCCGTCAGTAAACAATGACAGCTCTTGTTTTAAGTCAACGGTAACTCAATTGAACTCTGTGTGTCTAGTGATTTAAATTCAAAATTTATAGAATAAAATAATATAATAGGCACTGGTCAGGTCAAATTGAATGAATTGAACTAAAAGTAAAAAATACTTAAGAGTTGAATCTTAATCCATACTGTAATTTCGCTCAGAGAAAACGCATGGGTCACTGGAGGTTTCTTATTTTAATAAACTGTAACTCTCTTTATCATTTTAAATACAAAAAATTACATTATTAAATCCAATTATTAAGGGATTGTAGATCCTATTCCTTTAACCGAATTTGAATGCACACTAAATGTCTTCAAATGACAATTTTTTCAAGTTTTTTTTTTTTTATAATGTTAAAATGATAAAACATTACATTTCTCTGAGCTACGTTACCGTATACATGCTCTAGAATTTTAAATAAAAAAATTTAATTAAATCAGCAGTTGTCTCAAATTAATTTAATTAGAAAAAAATACAGTTCAAATTAAATCAGCTGTTGTTTTAAATAAATCTAATAAAAACAAGCAGCTTCTAATTGAATCTCATAACATCTATGCTGTAATCCAGCTCAGTGAAAACTCAGGGGTCAGCGGTGAAGGATGGATACGTGACACTCGGCAGTCGTCTCGGGTAGAGTTTAGTTGTCACAGAAAAGGGTAGTGCACATCTCCTCTAGTGCATCAGCACTGCTCACGTGCATTAATCACGCGTTTCTGCCCTATACGTCGCGTTAAACACACTGGGAAACAAGTGATTTGTGGTTCAATTGCAGCTAACAATCATATATAACTGCTGCTGCAAATGAAGGTTATTAGTTCAAAGAATGCAATACTTCTATTTCGTATCAATAAGACAATGATGTGCATGTATTTCTAATGGGTAGGGCCCCGGCTGGTACCTTCAGAAAGGCACATTTTTCTGGTAAAGCAATCCCATGATTGATGTCCCTCAGAGGCTTGCAGGCCCTAAATATTACAGAGCACAACTGGCTCATGAATACACGCCGTTATAATTCAACAGTGTGAAAAGTAATAAAACTGCTCAGGCATTTATGGTTGCAGAGCCAGTGCTCTTAATGGCTTTTTTTTAAAGAGGGGGGGATTTGCATGCATATTACAAAACAGTGATTTTGTTTCATGTACACATCACACAGACATGTACAAACACACCTATATATGCTTCTATATATACTGTGACAATTGTATGTGTGATATTGAACTTCTAAAACATCTGTACGCAGAGCACAAGCATTATTGTGTTAAAGGAACAAAATGAAATTTATGTCATTTATGTTGTTTCAAGGCCATATTTATTCATCCGTGAAATACATGGATTGGGCAAACCGATATAAATTTCTTCTGTGCTTGTATTTCCTAGGAATTGAACCCATGAGCTTGGTGTTACAGCCAGCATGTACTACTTTTTGGCAGCAGAGAATCAATCAATATCTACATCCATTTTGTGGAAAAGAGCAGCTTAAACATTGTGCCAAACATCTCCTTTTAACGTTTCACGGAAAGACGTAAAATAACATAGGGGAAGAACAACATCAGGGTGAGTAAACGATGACGGGATTCCTATTTCTGCGGACTACTCTTTTTTAACACTAGTTGTATGAGAATGCAAGATCCTATCCAGTAAGTTGAAAACTTAAGGTCCACTTTCTGCACCCTGCATCCTCTTCATCAGAGGTCATCAGACACAAGACTTTTTTATACCCAAGTTAGATCATCTGGTTTTATTGTCATCATATTGCATCATTATTCTCATTCCTCTCATGCCAACAACACCTAATTGCCTCCACATCAATGGCCACAGTGAGGAAATCTCTACATGGCTCTTTGACATCTCAGGTGGAAGGCTGTTCATCGCAGGCGGTCTTGACAAATTCGACTTTTTTCCATCCCTGTTGAAGGTCAATGTATTTTCTTCTTGTTTTGACTCCCAGCCCATCAAAAACCCTGAAGTCATGCTGGATCACACCGCAGAAACCGGCTAATTGAGCAACTTCACAGGTCAAATTTGAAGGGACAGTTCACCCAAAAATACAACTTCAGTCATCATTTACTCACCCTCAAGTTGTTCCAACCCTGTATGAGTTTCTTTCTTCTGCTAAACTCAAAAGAAGATATCTTGAAGAAGAATATGGGTAACCAAACAGTTGATGGACCCCACTGACTTGACTTCCATAGTACGGGGAAAAACATACTATGGAAGTCAATCAACTGTTTGATTACTGACATCCTTCAAAATATCTTCTGTGTGTTCAGCAGACAACCTGGAACAACCTGAGGGTGAGTAAATGATGACTGAATTTTCATTTTTAGGTGATCTATCATTTTATCATTCTCATGGCCTTCTCCGGCATTAGTCATTGTCAACTACATTACGGCAAACGGTTTGACTTTACCGGTAACGTGAGCTTTTACAGGAATAATTCACTGGAAACTGAAAATTCTCTCTCACCCTTATGTTGCTCCAAACCTGTAAGTCGTTTTTTCTTCCGTGGAACGCACAAGGAGACGTTTTGAGGAATGGTCATGCTGTTCTTTTCCAAGTAAAGTGAATGGGGATGGATGCTGTGAAGCTCCAGAAATGACAAAAACAACCATGAAAGCAACATAAAAGTAGTCCATATGATGTATATTCTCAATATTTGTATGATGTCCCTTTAAACGTATGATGTCAAACCTGGTGTGATGTGTCTTGATGCACAGTTTTCCAAAATATATACACGCACAACTAAGCTTTGATATAGTTGTATGCACGTTTATGGTACTAGTTATACTGTATGTAAAGAAGCAGCGTGGACATTCCTCAAAATATCTTTTATGTTCTGCTACAGAATAATTATATTAAGGTGTGTAAATGATGATTTTTTTGGGGGGTGAATTGTCCGAAATGCTGCTGCCTGGTCACTAACTGAAATCCTATGTCATGCCTTTGAACGGGTGACTAAAAACAAAAAAACAAGCACACTATTAACTAATAACACTTTCTCTGTTCTGCCAATAGCACTACAATCTTGTTGGCACTATGTACTTACTGGCAGTACAAGCTTATTGGCGGTCCTTGGCCTTATCTAAGTGCTTGATTTATATATTTTGCCATTAACGCAAGTATCACTCAAAACCAATATATCCACTACGGTACGACAGCTTCAGTCATAAAAATAAATAAATAACATTCTCATCAGCTAGTAAAAATATAAATGGGCAATGCAGCCAAAAAAAAAAAAAAACTGTATGCAATATGCAAACATTCATATATATAATCATTAAGTAAAAAAAGTCCTTATTTGAAGCAAAAAAATAAATAAATGAAGCTTTTACATACATGAAATTCAAACCCCCGGCAATAAACGTATGTTAATCAATGTGAAATTGACATGGCCCTCTGTGATTAAATCCTTTGGGCTAATCGGTCCATCCCACAAGAGATCAACAGTGATATTTCCCTATTGGAAAAGCCACACATGGTTTCACTTCATAATAAGCCTGTCTGGTTCAACTTGAATGAGATATTTGTATCTGTTTGAAAGTTGAATGAAATAATAATAAATGAATCAATCATTCCTACAGGGCTCCCACACTTTTGACAACTGGATTATGGTTGTTTAATAACGTTTGATAGCGCACATAAAGAGTGATTTTTATTATGTGAATTATTATTTAGTTAATTTATGATTTTAATATGATTTGTAATCTAATTTGCTTATTAATGAATTAATTTTCATTATTTTATTCGTCTCCCAGGCACAAATCAGTTTTAAAATCCACTCAAATTTCCTGGTTTCACATGACCATGTGAATTCTGAAAGCATGAATATGAAAGAACGAAAAAGAAAGAAGTGGAATAGATCAAATAAATCTTTGATGCTACATTTCCCTGGCTGCAGAGTATTTTAAGAAACATCACGGAGACTGTTCAGAAATTTACAGTATTTCATTCTCGTCAGCACGGGATAAATGGCATCTTTTGGTATTAATGCATTGCTTAATGCAAAGAAATGCATTACAGTGGAGATATAGATGCTGAATTGCATAAAGTTCACCAGTAATACAGTAATACAACAATTCACTGATGCAAGGTCATAAGACTGAGTGTTTTCCAAGTACTACAACCCTCAAGTGAAGTTCTTTCTCTCAACAAATATGGGCAAAAATCTGCCTCAAGTGCAGATTTTTAGCGTTTACTAATAACAATAAGGAGACATTGTACTGAAAGCTTCTACCTAATCTAGAAATTACATTTCTGTTGAGAAAGCGCAAGTGCAAGTCCTTAATCAACACAGGTAATACCCATGAATCTCATGTTATGCTCTGGTAGATTTCTAAAACGATTCTATGAAGATTAATAAATACTCAACATGCTTTACAGGGAATTCAACCAGGTCTTGTCTATTTAACTAGCTAATAAACTGTGAACAGCTACTGTTTAAGCCAGGTCAACAAGTCACTGACAGGATTTCATGGCATGATTCGATTAAGCCAGTGGGAAATGGAGAGGATGCAGTGCTATTGAAGATAATCCGATTGTAATTCAATGGTAATGGATATCATTCAAGTGCAATGTGTTAAGCATTAGTCTGGAGAGAATGTGTTAAGAAACTCACTGACTCTCATGACAGCAGGACCTTCTGCAAAAAGCACCCAATTTGACACACACACAAAAAAACTGCAAAAAAAAAAAAAAAACACGGTAAACAGCTCTTGCTTATTTTGGAGTAAGTTACCTGGATTTCCCTGGCATGATATATGATAATCAACCCAAGAAGAATGATTGTAGAAAGGCTTATCAGGCATTTTAGGGCTAAAGAATACAGTGACTCCTGGAAAAAAAAGAAGAAAAAGACAATTTCAGCTCATTTGGATTAGTCAGTTTAAACACACACTATGATTGCATATTGTTTAAACCTGTAAAAAATATCACAGCAACACGTAACAATGTTTTTTTTTAATGATTATTTGACTTTGTACACTTTTGTGAGGGTTTGGATTAAGTCACACCTTCTTGAAAATGGTATCACAACATAAGAACTAATGTAAGCGCATTTGACTCCATTATCAAAAACAATATTATGTTGTTTTAAAACACAGCACAGGACCATCGATCTTAGGGTTTCCCTTACAGGGGAGAGACATGCTGATATAACTCATTCTGTGTACATTTCTTTCAGGTGTAGTTAAATTGCTGTTTTGTTCACGGATCAACTATCTAATATTGTAGAATATTTAATATAGATGTAAACTGAGAATATATAAATGTTGTCATTTGGCAATTATGTGCCAAATTGAATTGCAGTAAAGCATATCTTTGAGGACTTTTATAGAGGGATCAACTATATTACAATTATTTATAAGTATTTATAGTAATATAAATGCAAATAACACCTTTATTCTACAGAAAGTCCATGAAGAAGGGTCCACAATTGGTTCTAAAATTGTGGATTGGTTTATAATTTTAACTGGACTTATTACTTAAGTAAGAATTTGAGTTTCAACTTGATAGATGCTGTTGAACTACAACAGTTCCAGTAATTTGATTGGTTGAGCTTCCCAACTCAGTGCTGATATTTATTATAACAACATGAGGATATTTTAGTTTGTTTGTGTTTGTGACATTCCAGTGTTTTCTATTAAACAGAAAGGGGGTTGTGTAATTTGTGCATGCATTGAAAATAATTTTGTCTTTTGAGCTGTTGTTTAAATGCAATTTCACCAACATATTACCTTTATGCGGCCAAATCACAGCCATGCTGATATATACCAAACAACAGCACTCTTGCTTGTGTAGCTTAAATATGTAATTCATAAAAAAAACCATGAATTTAATTGGAGGAGAATTAGAGAGAAAAAATGTTTATAAAACAGTTTTTTCTTGTTATTGGAACTAATGTATAGATAGATAGTAAGTAGTCTATAATATATATATAAGTGAAAAACTCTTCCATAGGGATAGAATGCCAAAGCAAAGCAAAACGTTCTCCAGAAAACGTGACCTTGCCACAGTTCTTCATATATCCACTTTCCAAACTTGTAGTTTTCCCTCGCTCGCACGCTCGCTCGCCAGCAGGCAGACTCGACTTAATGAATTCTGACCTAGATGAGGGGGGTAACCTGCAGGATTTGGGGACTATTAAGTTACGCACCTTTCCGTAGGCTCCCCACGAGAGTTCAGTTTCAATGACCATCACCACGATCCCAAACATCCCAAAGATGAGCGCGTAGTCGCTCAGTCGCTTTCTTTTCTCAAACAAGGCCCTCCTGTGCCCGAGCTTCTGTCCGATGTTCTGGTTCTTCTTTTTGCCCGATTTGCTCCCGCTGTGGCTACATCCACCCCCTCCTCCTCCTCCTCCGTCTCCCGTACCGTAAGGCATGAGGGTGGTGGAGTTGTTCTCCGGCTTGGAGGTGAGCGTGTCGGACGCGTCCGCCGCAGAGACTGGCTGCAGTGGCTGGGACTCCGAGTCAAACTCGTGCAGGTTTCTGCGGGACGAGCTCAAGTTGCTGAGCGGCCGCATCACGCCGCCGTTGTATCTGCAGCTGCTCATGGTTATTTGGGTGTAAGAGTTACTCTCTCTGTGGCTGCTGGCCGGACTGCCCCGAATCTGCTCCCGGTTGAGCTCGCGGTGAGGATGGTGGTGGTGATGATGATGATGTCTGGATGAACTACCATGACTAGAAGGCGTGAACTCGCTGTATTGAGCGCCTTGCCTGGTTGAAGATGAGACGGACGGTGTCCTTAAAGTTCCCAGCGGCGTCCCGTGCGAATGCTGGCTTTTCCTCGCATCCTCGCAGGTGGAGGAGTTGTTGCAGGTGCAGTGCCTGATGGAGCGCTCTTCCTCCCGCCCGCAGTAGTGCTGGTGCTGGTGCTGGTGCTGCTGCTGCTCTGGATAGAAATCGTTCTGCAACTGCAATGGGGTTTCCATGTCAGAGCTGCTGATTAAAGCAGAGCCCCGTTCATGCACCCTACCGAGGGGGCGTTGTGATGAGGAACGGAGGATAAAAGCTGGCGCGAGGATGGACCCACATCGGCTTCTGTAGAAGTGCGAGCGCGCTTCCGATTGGTCGAACGACCCAAAACAACTGGACTGACGTCACGCGAGGAAGGTGGCAACATGCGGTTCAAATGTGCAGACCGTGGTAAGTTTTACATTCACAAATGTTAGGGTCTGAAAAGATATCACGGATTTCAAGGCTGACATGAAGGTTTGTTTTAAAACCTTACAAGGACTTTCAAGCCGCGAAGCAATCAGAAATATGGACATTTACAAAGAATTAAATTACTCTTTAGTCTTTATTTTGATTATAGCTACTCCACGTATATTCTTCTTCCTCTTTCATGTGAATATATTTTTCTTTAATATCTTTGATATGAATGTTATCCTCAACGTTCATCATATACAATACTTGTTGTTAAAAATGTTATGAATGTTTTATGATGATATGGAATTCTTTAAAACATTATATGTGGAACGTATCTTTTGAAATGTTACATATATTTTATGGAAATTAATGTTTTTTTTTAAAAGTTCAAATGTGCAGACATTCACAACTCGCTGATCTTGGCTGTTTACTCTGAATCTTAGGAAAGATTTTGTCTTCATTGAATATAATGATTTATAGACTTATTCTTTGACTTATAGGAATACAATTTCAGGGTACTATTAGCCTATACATCCATGTTTTATTATGAATTTCATTTTTAAGCAGAGAAATAGGGCAGATGAATTATAAAGCACCTAAATAACTGATGGTCATAAATTCATCGTTTTTCTCTCTCTATAGCTTGATAAAAGTCTTGACCAAAATGGAGCAATAATTTAAACATCTCTATAGTTGTAATTTGTGGAGAAGATGCTTAAACACTCTTTCTGGAGCATGTTAGATTTGTAGGCATGCACACTTTTAATAAAAAAAATTAATCAAAAAAGTAAAGGATTCAATAACTCACTCATAATTCACAAAAGACTTGGGCTGCATCTGAAATCACATACTCTCTTGAGAAATTACTTATTTTGAATAAGTATCACTATGTGACTGCTAAAAAAATTATGTTCTTCTATATATATAGTATAAATATGTGTGCAGTATTAATGTAATCTGGACATACTACATTCGCCATGTTGTCATTATCATGTGACCTACCAGCATCAGTTGCGTCGCCTCACTGCCTTTGGCTGCATCCAAAATCACATAGGCGAAAAAACAGAATGTGACAAATGAAGTATGTCCGAATTGATGACCGGATGACCTACTACTGCCAACTAAAAATCTGAAGAGTACATACGATGAACACTTTACTATCCCATGAGGCCACAGGAGATGATTTATGAATGACAGTGCAGCAAAGAGAACTGACACTAGTTCACATGATAATGTCTAGATTACACTCATACTTCACACGAATACTATATAGAACATACTTTTTTAGCGGTTGTGAAGTAATTACTTATTCAAAACAAGTACCTACTCAAGAGAGTATGCTATTTCAAACGCAGCCATTCACAAATCCTCTCCCGTGGCCTCATGGGATAGTAAAGTGTCTATAGTATGCACATTTCAGAATCTCTCCAGAAGTAGTAGGTCATCCGGGTACTTTTTGCCTACGCCTTTATCATGAGAACGGTGAATTCTGACATTCTTCTTTTGTCACATACTGTTTTTCGCCTACTAACCTATAAAGTAGGGAGGAATATGGGGTTATAATTGTTGCATTATTCCAAATGAATAGATTGAGATTCACAAACACATGTAAAGAGATTCACAAAAATTGATAAAACTCACAAATAAATCAAATGAGATTTGAGCGTCCAAACGTCCATAAAATGAGTTCATTTATACTACAATAGCATGATTAAAAGAAAGAATATATATTTACAAATGTGTTTTATGTCACAAACACAACTCTGCCTGGCATTTATTAGTGAACCGCTTTCTGTGCATTTGTAAATCGCTGCACGCATTGGTGAATTGCTTCTTGTGCATTTGTAAATCCCCTCACGTATCTGTGGATTTTGAAACACTTCTAGTGTCGACGTGCAGACAAATCCACAAATAAGTGGACTCCACCCACCGTTTCCTCAAGCCAATCAGATAACGGCCACATTGAACTGACCAATCGTAGCACGTTCACGCTACAACCAATCACGTTAGGCTTTACACTCGAGGCGGTTGCAGATCCATGACCATGACTATTTAACGTCCAAACTAGGTCCACTATTTGGACGTCCAACCATGACCCAACTTGGACGTCATATTGACATTCAACATTTGACCTTTGAACCGGGCCTAATTTTTTTGGACAGAGTTCAAAAAAGTGCAGCACGCACATCCAAAGTAATAAAACTGGGTGCTGGACGGACAGATATTTGCAAAGGTAAACAATGAGTCCGCACACCAGAAGATGCTCCTAAGCGAGTTTTAATAGTTGCTCACCTCGTGTAACGTTTCGGGCCCAGCCCTTCATCAGACACTAATTTTTTTGGACCTCATTTGGACGTCTATGACAGGTGCAGGAAATTTACATGATTAATATGCAATATTTTTTTATTTACAAATATCAACATTGTTGTTATCAACATGATTAAGACATATGAATACAGATTATTTATAATTATTTAAGATCATTTTCCAAAAACTCCATTTGATTGTCCCAGCAGCAGGTGATAACTGGAGACGCATACAAAGGTGTAATGCTGTAGCTCAAACAGTATAGCGTTGGCGCTTGCAACGCTAAGATCACGGGTTCAATTCCCAGGCAAAGCAAGAACTGATATGAATGTAAATGTGTAATGCAATGTAAGTCACTTTGGATAAAAGCGTCTGCCAAATTTAAATACATGGTGCAGAAAACATGTCCTCCACCCTTTTGAAACATGGGACTTCAATTATAGAAGTTGTATAAAAACGACGTCTAAAATTAGTCTAAATTTGATGTTGAAAAGACGTCCACATTTGGACAATAAATAGCCCTTACACGGAGGTCCCATGGACGTCAAAATTAGACGTGCGTTAGAAAAAAGGTCGCCTGGCGTTACATAACAACACCCTTCAGTGGACCGAAATTGGACGTCCAAAAATTACATAGAAAAGACGTCACTCCGACGTCACATTGCGCAGTGGGTAGTGTCTACACTGGACGCGGTGCAGCGCAGCACGACACGATGATTCATTGATAGTAAATGGATGCCCGTTCTTCTTCTGAAGTAGCGGCTACTACATGCAATTACACGAGGACAAATAATTTGCACATTTGCTTTGTCCAGTGTAGACAGCATTGGGAAAGACACGATGTAAGAAATGGCAAAACGGTTGATTTTGTCTTTTAAAGCACAATCGTGGTGACAAATAGGACATAGGACATAAATATTATGTAGAATACCAAATATCAGCCCAAATGACCATCATTGAAGATGTAACAGTACGAGCAACAGCGTCTACTGGTTTTGAGTGGATAATGCTATGCTGAAAAACACACCTTTGCATTTATTTTGGATGTTGTAAGAAACTTTTTTACAATAAAAAAATATTAAGTCTGATTCAAATGAAATATTATTTGTGTGATCAAGTGTTTTACAAAAATGCAAATCGCTTCTGCTGGGCATTTCACTTTTAAATGCATGATGTATCTTGGAAGGCAACAACATGTCCCACGCTTAAAAAGAACCCACCTATATCTTCTCTACAAACAAAGGAAATCGTAGTACAGGTATTTAATGTTTAAAATACGATTTAACATATTTTATTTTAAATCTCTTTATTAGTTTTCCTGCTTGGAACATCAAGTCCACAGATAATAACATTGAATTTATGAAATTATCATTCCACACTGTTAATACCCCAATAAAACCCTATCTCGAATAAACAACCTACAGCTTCCAATAAAAAAATAAACATAAAAAAATCAATTAAAAAAACCAACAACAACAACCGACACAATATTGATATCTTAAACAAAGCATTTTGCAAAATAAAATAAAATAAATACTCGGCTTAAGTGTCTATTTAACATATTTAATGCTAGATCTTTAGATCCTCGGACCTGCTGCATATTTAAAACTTGACTGAAGTGGGAAAAGCTGTTTGCCGTTGTGACAGTAATTTCTACGGTGGCCGAGAGAGCTCAACGCGCTGCAACTGAAGAAAACACATCCAAATAGAAAAAAACGCATGCAAACAGAAAAAAACGCCTGCAAATAGAAAAAAAAAACACATACAAATTAAGAAAACATCTTAAAATTCAGCTTAAAATTCTACTTTATTTATTTATTTTTGCTAAACATACTGATATTACATTTTGTTTATGACATACGAGTTGTATACAATTGTACAAAATGTATTAACAATATGTTCAATGTCATCAGGATACAAATGAGAAAAGAACAATGAGATGAAAACTAAAATAAATAAATAAAAAGGATAGAGAAGAAGAACATGAAGGAAAGATATTTATCTATACATCAGTTACACTGTACAAATTGTTTCATGTTATGTTTAAATTTTCATAAAGAAAAGTTTCATAAGAAATGTTAGGTAATGTAGGGTCCAAAGTTGAGACACATAGATATATAACGCACATTTTAAAAGCTTTTTTTGTAAAGTAAAAATAAAAATGTATTTGCAACCGTTATGTTAACAGCATTATATTTCTGTGGTAAGAACAGCTCTTCAGCTGATGGACACCGTGCTGCGTTGTCATGGGAACATCCCAGGTGAAAATAATGAGGAAATTACGTTGTCTTTCGTTCCTCCTTCATCAAGTGCGTTCCACACGGCTGCCTAACAGCACACTAGAGCCTTGCTCACTCCACAGTCCCACTTTAAGGGCTCTGCCGTCTGCCCTTCAAAGGGAGTAGGGCATAGGGAAGCTCACGAGCAATCATAGATGATGAGCAATATGCACGTCCCAGCCGGGTTCGCCACTTATTTGGTTCCCCTGGAAACATTTCCGTTGTGGTCTGTGTTATTTGCAGCACGTTTTCTGTATTTGGTTGTGTTGTGAACTTTTGCAGCGCGTTTCTGTATTTGGAGCACACGTGTGTTGTGAAACTGATGAAGATGTTTTTTCAATTTGTAGGTGTTTTTTTCTATTTGCATGTGTTTGCTTCAGTTGCAGCGTGTTGAGCAAGGGGGCAATCCATTAGCCGGAAGTTGAAGCCTCGCGGGAGCCGCCATTGTAGCAGACCTTCACTTGCTGTTAGCATCCCATTGACTCCCATTCATTTTGGCGTCACTTTGACAGCGAATAACTTTACATCTGAGGCGTCCAAAGACTTCATTTGTCCATTTTCTTATTTCTAAAGAAACACGACAATGTATAAAATGTTCCATTACTTTGTATCTTACGTTACGGCCCCGTAGAAGCCGTTTTTTTTAAAAATAGGCTAAAGATTGCGTCATAACCACGGGACTTTCTGTCGCACAATAGAGACATTACCGTATAGACAGGAGGAGAAGCTCGCTGGAAATCTTTAACTGTCTATGAGGCAATCGGGGGGACATGGAGGCACAAAGTCAAGGTAGAAGCCCATAAATAGAGAGTCTATAAAAGCAATGGGACAAAATATTTCAACAACGTTTTTGAGGAATTAGGTGATTCAGATTTGGCTTGGCACAGCTACTAGAAGATTTTCAACTGCCAGACTGTCGTCACGCTCAGTTTGAGCCTGCGCAGTCACTCAGACATCAGACAGGAAGTGCAATAATTGGGCTTCAGTCTTCTCCGTTGAAATCAATGGGGTCGCTCTGTCCATTTCTTTTACTGTCTATGGTGTTGAGTCTGTTCTATCATGAATTTCGTGACGCTTCCATAACGCGTTGTAACAGAGATTTAAGCGCTGTTTCTCTGGCATTTTCAAAGGCTCATAAAAATGTGTCTTGGCTTGATACACTGTCTAATGGTCAAACGAAATCCATAACTCTAACGAAATCCAAATTTTAAATATATTTTACTGAAGCAATTTTATGGGCCTTAGCCTTCCTATTTGAGCCAATGCAGATTAATGAGCAAAGTTATTTCAGGGCAAGACCACCCTGATTGTAAAGCCTAACGTGATTGGTTAGCGTGATGCGTGAACGTGCTACGATTGGTCAGCTCAATGTGGCCGTTATCTGATTGGCTTGAGTAGAGGGTGGGTGAAATCCACAGATGCGTGAGGGGATTTACAAATGCACAAGAGGCAATTCACCAATGCGTGCAGCGATTTACTGTACAAATGCACAGAAAGCGGTTCACAAATAAATGCCAGGCAGAGTTGTGTTTGTGACATAAAATACATTTGTAAAAAAACAAAACAAATTGTATTTACAATTGTATTTGCAAATCTCATTTTATTTATTTGTGAATTTGTTACATTTTTGTGAATCTCTTTACATTTGTTTGTGAATCTCAATCTATTTATTTGGAATAATGCAACAATTCTAACCCCATAGTAGTAGGCCTATCATGTGATTTCGGATGCAGCCATTCGCTTGTAATGATGTTACCTTCAGAAAGTATCTGAATGAATTGTTTTAGTGAACCGATTCAAAAGATCCGATTCACTGGGATGAATAAAACCACTAGTCACAGTAGTGACAGTAACCGTGCATCTGACCACCTGGTTTACTCGCGAGACGGACATTTTAAACAGTAGGACACTACAAATTGAGTGAAAGCAAATGTATATCAACACTTTCCCGACAAAGCCAACTGGTTCATTCTGAGTGATTAGGCAGCGGGTTCCTATTCAATGAAGTCTATCATAATTAAATGATGGTGCCCTGTCGTGTAATGTAAGTTTACGTCGTTATTATACCATGCGTCTGCCCAAACAAAACGGTGTCTAGATCCAGTGAGAATCAGTCCGCTTATGTAAAGCCATAATTTGAATCTCAGCACTCGTGAAAGAGTCGCTGCAGTGTTACCGCAGTCACGGCACGTCACCTCGCAGCGTCAGCAGCCTCTGAGAACCGTTTGTTATTGTTGTCTCGCCTCTTGCCAACCTGCATCTTTATGAAGCGAGATCACAGGACTGCTGTCAATCAAATCACCACCTGCTCACACAGTCGGGCATCACGGAGACAGAGTTTGAAAGAAAGGAAAATGACAGGATGTGTTCGGAAACGAGATCGATTTACTTGTAACAGTGTTGCATGTTTCAACCCATGCCATTCAAAGACACGTGATGGTTCTGTGTACTGCTGCATTCTCCCATAGGAAACGAGTTTCTTGTCAGTTTAATTCAGTTATGTCTCGTGTTTGAATTTATTTTTTATATTTTACATAATTTTTATTTTATTCCAAAAAACGGATAAAACAATTACTATTTTAATTTTGGTTTAACATTTATTTTACTACACTACTACAAGTATGTATGTCAATACATTAAATACATAAATATATGATAATAATTAAGATGCAGTACAAGTGTAATGTATTACAGTTCATATGCTACTCTCTCTCGGTCGACTGTGACTACACGTGCGTACCTTCACGGCCACCGTAGTTACAGATGTTACAACCGGCTAGCGTATTATTACGCTGTCTTTCATTCATTAAATACACTAGACACACAATACAGCCGGTGAAATATCCCAAAGACTCAGAACGTGCATAGAAATGTTTCGAGTTAAACAGGGTTATCTGGTCATTACCGTTGACCGAAGCCGATGCGAGGCTGTTTATTGACAAAGCAATCATTCATTAGCTCGCCGTGCTTTGTTAGAGAGAAATGCTACTCTTGTCCAAAAAATCAGCTCATTACAGTTGATAGATAGTGAATTCGGGCAGCGACGAATGATTGTATCGATTGAATCGATTGGTTTGCATGGCATTATGCGAGAACCTGGATTCAGCTGATGTTAACGCATGTGGAGAGTGAACAATGAGGAGAAAGAAAGGACAGTCAGCATCCTCACATCATGTGGATCCCTCGGGTAGGCTGTGTTAAGTTTGACAGTATGAACTTGAGATAAGAGCCTGTTCATTCGCTTCCATAATGAATGATGATGATTTAATAATGTTTTATTTAATGTGACTGGTCATCCTACAATGGTTAAATAAAAGACCATAAATTTGAGTGTGCTACCCAGCAATGATAAATAGATGCAAATGAATGCAAATATTCGTCATCGCCGTATATTTATATAACATACATTTATATATATGAGTTATTTATATGTTATATATTTATATAACATATATAAATATAATAATATATACACACATATGTAAACAGACTTTTTTATGTTAGATGCTCGATTAGCCTATTTTTGTGAAAAAATAGGGATTTGAAATGCTCAAAAAGTGAATAAATGGATTATAACTCCTGCATAAATATAATTTAGATAGAACCATAAAATCCCCTAAAAATACAAAATATTAAATAAAAAAACATTATCGAACTAAATAGTACAATCATTTCATTGAAAGAAAAAAAAAAACAGGTCATTTTTGACTGACATGCGAACAGAACCAGAGGGTTAAAAAGGAATATTTTAATAAATTTTTATATTTTAATTAATCAAGACCGAGTTTTCACACTTATGCCTTGTCCTTTCATCATTGGGAAGCTCTCATACACATTATGTATCTATATTTAAGCAGATTACCTCTGTACCTCTCATTGGTTTCATAAGGATTAATTCAATTTGAATATGTGATTCATTTCAATTTTACATTTCAAGCTTTCTATAGATATAATTCTTATCATGACTGAGGCACGTATACACCGTAGACAGGTATACACTAAGTTTTGGCTCATTTTTGTGATGTGCTCCACAAAGGAGAAAAATCCCGGCGCGTTCGTCATGCCAGAATTAAACCCTGATTTTAGAACAATGCGCCACTCGGCCAGGTGTGCCAAAACGCTTATTATAAACTTCAATATTTCATACAAAATAATCACAGAACGCAATAGCACAGCGTGCTTCAACATAAAAAAGCCACCGGGGATATAAATAATTCAGCTCATCAGGCAGGGATATTGAGACCAGAGGGGGGAAATCCCTCCACCACCCCAGCAAATCACCACCTAATATCACACGGCTGGAAAAGGCTCTCAGCCAATCAGATTTGAGAACCAGAAAGTTTTGTGTGTGTGTGTGTGTGTGTGTGTGTGTATGTGCTATGTGTATGTATGTGTATATATATTCATATCCAGTATATATGCTCTGAATATTAGAGCAGTGTTGTCTTGCGAGTACAGTAATAAGCCTCTCAAGGGCATGCATTGTGATTTTGCCACAGTTAAGGAAATGCTTAATTCCAACAGAGCCAGACACTATCATTCCAGAGACTCCTGAAACCAAACGTCCATCAGGATCATCTTTCTCCACTGCCCTTTCTGACTCTGACTCAGATATTGAGATATCAGGCAGTTCCATGATGCCAGTCAGGTCAGTCCTCAACAGCTCAGTATTTGTGCTTGAGGCATTGTAAATGTAAATGACATAATATAAAGCACCCTCTCAATGAAAAAATGTTTACAGACACTGTATGCTGCAGTAAAATCCTGTTAAAGCCGATAGTTTTTTCTTCCCTTTTGTGACCTATATCTGAGTGAAAAGGCTTCTCGAACAAGAATACAATGTAGGGCGGGACTTTTGTCATTGGGGAATTGATTGGATGGTTGTGGTTTGCTATTGGACGATCTTGTATGAGTGACAGGCCCCGCCCTCACGCCAGTAAACACATCATCAGAGAAGAGATGATGCTGCAAGAGGGATAGATTACATTTCAATTAAAGATTACGAGGGCACAAGAATAAAAAAAAATGAGCATGGATAAATTATTTATAATGAATACCGAAACATTCCTTAAAAAAAATATGAATTGTCCATTTTGATTTCATGATGACTTGAATTGGTTAACTGTAATTTACCTCACCATATATGATGAAAACTAGATGGTTTATCATTGCATTATACAGTACAGTATGTAATTTTACTGTAAAATGCTGTCAAATTTATGGTTTTTGAAAGGAAAAGCTATGAATTACTGTAAAATTTATGGTGAAAACCGTATAAGAACATTCAAATCCTTGCATAATCACATATGGTTATATTTTATATACATAAATACAATTTTTTGTAATCAGTAATGTAAATTAGGGTGTTTTGTGTTACATTTATGTTATGTAGATGTTTATTGCATTATTTAAGTGTCGTGCGTGTTACCCTGATGGCGTTTTTGTGAGTGACCAACCATGTGCATCGATTTGGTAGTTCAAGTTATTATATTGGTATGGTATATTAACATTATATCACTTAATGAAATACAGTTATAAGTTGTAAGACACCAATCTGCCATCCCGTAAAACATGAAACATTGTTAGTCTATTTTTTACGTTGAATTTCTTGCAAGCCCGGCGGGCAGTTTTTTTTACTCTATATTTAATGGGATATATAACAATATTTTGTAATTTATATATATATATATATATTTGTATAACTTAACAGGATACAGTGCATGCTTTGAACAACTTTTTTTGTCTTGTTTTGTCTGGGTTTTTTTATATCACCTGACTAATTGATAATGTTATTGACTAGTTTCATTACCAGTTATTATCAGTTTGATCAAATATTTGCAGCCCTACAAAGCTGTACAAAGGAATGGCAAAAACAGTCTGGATGTGCTTTGAACCACCATTATTGAGATTAACTGATTATGCTAATAGCCTTTATGCTTTATACGGTATGCTTTATACTTTGATATCAAGGCAAGTAGAGCGTAAGAAAAAAGCGTCATCGTCTGAGGATGAACTATCACTGTCTGACGAGGAGGAAGTAACTGTGGTGAAGATGGAGAGAAGACTGAAGCACAACAGAACAACAAGATCTACCTCACAAGCTCCACAAACACAACAGAAGGGGTCACGAATGGTAAAAACAAGCATTTTCTAGACCCAGTGTGACAATTTCGGGGGTTCATCCCAGCCATCGTTTGGGTTGCATGGCAATAATCATCTCATTGACGTTTTAGGTGACCAATAGCGCGCACCCCTCGCCCCTGAAGACGTCTGGGATGGCAGGTACAGATGAGCAGAGTCACTCCACCAATCTAAACTGCTCCCATGATAAAAACTCAATGATCACTTGGATGGTTTCAGAGTCTGAGGTGAAGATGCATTTGCTGCATTGATTCGTGTGTTGCTGAGCTTTGTTGACATGCTCTCCTTTCCAGCATCTGATTCGGTCCAGGAGAGGAGAGAGCAGCAGATGTGTGGCACTTCCCAGGAGAGCGACCGCAGAAAGAGGCGGGCTTCTGAGGTGAGCTCACACGCAGTCATTGGAATAACGTGGGTCGTTCCCTCTCTGATAATACTGACAGCAAGGAGTTTGTGCCGCTGCAAATACACCAAGGCTAAATTGAAGAGAGTGTCCCGATCAAGGACACCAACAGTATGTCTTTCTACCTGTGACTGCCAGGTTACGGTTAATCCCTTTTCAAGATGATGTATTAGTCTATTAGTCATTGGCGAGGGTGTGTGCGTTCACACTAGGCTTATGGAGCGCTGCAGGGATGACGTATTCTTGTAGGCCAACCCAGAAGTTCGCATCACCCTGGTTCCCTCGACAAAAACCCAATAGGATTTTTCCATTGGCCTTTGAATTGAAGAAAACAAGCTCTGATATCAACAAACGTTCACGATTCTTACATGTTTTGTTCATCATGGTAATCTTCACCAATTAACTTTTGAAGCCTAAATACAATCAGCAGAAGTAAGAAGCTAAATATAGGTTATAATCGAACAACACTATTGTCTCATGACTTAAACATCACCATCACCAAGTTTCCAACAACTCTTTCAGTCTTTGTTTAACCCTCTGGTACTGTTCGCGTGTTGGTCCATTTTTTTCAATGAAATGATTGCACTATATTTTAGCTCATTAAATGTTTTTATTTAATATTTTGTATTTTTAGGGGATTTAATGTAATATATTATATTTATGCAGTAGTTAAACTGTAGTCCAACTTAAACTGTCATAAATCTTTAATGCTTTGAAGCACAAACTTACGTTTTTAAAGAAGACATTTGGCAGATTATTGTTGAAGTGAAAAAAGTTTAAAAAAGTGAACTTGAAAAAAGTTATACAATTTTCATTTATTGTAATGAAAAATGCACAAATTTTTTTTTTATATGAAATATATAATAAAAAAATTTATATGAAATATAAAATATATATATTTTCCAAAACATGTTTTACTCTAAAACTGAGAGAAAATCAAAGCCATAAATCTAAACAAACTGTGTTCCAAATTTGAGGTTGATATCTGAAAAAAATTGCTTTCAGTAAGAATCTGTTTGTGCGCAGTACCAAACGTTTCCACTAGATGAAATTCGTCATTTTTGACCGCGAACAATACAAGTGTGACTATTTTTTTCAGGACCATTTAGCCTTTTTGAATCATGCCCATGATATATCTGTGTTCACACAGCAAGTGCCAAAACCTTTACCAAGTTTCGATTCCAATAAAGTAAAAAATGTATGTAAAGATGTAAAATTTTAAGTTAAAAAATGACCGAACAGAAACATATTCCCTGAAAGTTTGAGTTGAAATAGTGTGCAAGAGTTCCATTATAAACTCAACGAGGCTGTGAAAACGGACTAGTGAGCAGAGGAGTTTAGACAGATGTCTCGAAAACATCTGTAGTCTCATTTAGATGCTTGTTAGCAAGTACAAATTTTTTTTAAAAAGACAAGTAAAAGCAGACAAGTACAAAAGTAAAAGCTTTAAAAAATATCACAAGGGGGTATTACCTATGTATGTAAAATAAAACACCTATCAAAACATCTAAAACATCAAAATATCTTAAGTTTGTGTTAATCACAGACTTTATTTCAAATTGAACCAAAAATCCGTTCATTGACTTTATGGAAATGAAAGTGCTAAAATGCGAACTCTTTTCTGGAGTTTGGCCTACAAAAAAAGCATCATCCCTGCAGTATTCAGGGAAGTGGGCCACAACAGTGTTTCATGTCTCATTAGATGGATGATTCAGAGGAAGAGGGGCCTGAGCCAGGATCTAAAGATCAGGAACGTATGCTGAGAAAACTCCAGAGGAAGTTCCCTCATCTGAACAAGAATGTGAGTCATCACTGACAGAAGCACACGCATGTACACCAGATATTTGTTTGAGCTTGAGGGCTAAAGTTGAAGTGTGCGACTTCCCACAGGAACTCAGGGATGTGCTTCAGGAACACAGCTGGCTTATTGAGGATGCCTTGGAAACACTACGAATGTTCTCCGATCTTGGTGAGGTTTGATAGGATATTTATCGTGTATAGCTTTAAAATCGCAATTGACATTAGTATTATTTTGGACTGTTATTATAGTATTTCAAAAGCAGTTTGACAGTAGTAACACAGTTCTCATGAAACAATAGCCAACACTTTACTATCCCATGAGGCCACTGTAAAGGAGTCTTCATAGTTATAAATAGCAAAGAACATCGTAGATCACAACAATGATGAAATGGTGGAAGTAGTATGTTTGCATAAAGCAACAGCATAAATCAAAACTGCCTAATGTTACTGAATGAAATGTCGACCCAGGACGAGCTTTTGGACTGTGAAGCTTTGGGGGTGTCGATGGACTCGATCTACTCCATCTGTGTTTTTGATCATCGTTCTGAATCCCATCTGGATGTAGTCTTTGACAAAAACGCGATTTTCTCAGCTTCTTGCTCAAAATGTTTTTTTTTTTTTTTATGAAACTTACCCGCATTCAAGTGTTGATAAAAAAGAATTCATGAAGCTAGAATAAAACTGTTTTATATATACAGTATATGTTTTGATATATTGCATGTTCAGATATTCATACAACAGAATATTCTGGGGGGCCGTGAAACAATTTGAGAAAATGATTAAAAATGGCTGGAGATGACTGGCAACTTTTTTCAAAAACCCTGGCGATGAAGTTACTATAAACAGTTACAGAAACAGATGATTGGGTTTGAGAATGTAATTTTGGTGGCCCAAATTTGCTGGTATGATGGAAAAACCGAGCATCTTTTTTTTGCAAATTTTACACAGGTAAAGTGTATATTTTTTTTAGTTTGTGCCTCTAGTGACACCAAATGGAATTGCAATATATACGTATTTATTAAAATACATTTATTGATTAAATATGTTTATTTTTAAATTATTTATGAACTGTTAAATTCAAATTTTTGTTTATTTATTTTACAGTCCGTTTCTGGCTCTTATTCCTCTTCCTAAACGACGGCTATAACTGGTCTTGAACTGTGTATTGGCATGTATTATGGCAGTAGCATCACAGAAAAAAAATATTGAATTAAAAATGAAAGTTTTTACCTAAAATGTCAACATATGTTTGGCTATAAACATATGGCTATGTTTTTTTTTCCTTCCAGAAAAAGATTCTCATGTAAAATTTAAAGTCTCAGCTGGACTTATGTTTTTAATAGCATACATTTAACTGGTAGTTGCTTTGCAATTACAATTCTAATTGAATTTAAACATGATAGCGTATGAGAACAAAGATTCAACGTAAGTGTCATAATTGTCCTAAAGCTTACATTCTTTCTGTACGTTTAGTGGTTGAGTCTGAGGATGATGCCTCTCAAGTATCCACTGCTGCCAAACGCACCAGACGGGTCGCAAATACCCGCCAACAAGCTCAGGTTCCCCAACTTCCCACTAGCCCACCCCAACCGAAACCACGCAGACCTCTTGACGGGACCAAAACACCTCAAAGGAGTGCAAAGCAGTCGGTAGTCACAAAAAACGTATATGTGAGCTCGTCTGAGGAGTGCAGTGACTCTGAGGCCTCTATGGTGAATGTATTACTGGACTCTGACTCTGACCAATCAGATGAGACTCTATCCAAACTCAAATCAGAGATCCTCAGCTTCTTTCAGACGGCTTCTGCGGATGAGCTCACACTCATTGCAGGATGCTCCTTGAAGAAGGCTCAGAAAATCACCGAGCTGAGACCCTTTAAAAGGTGGAAAGACCTGGTGAGAGAACTGTGCATTTTGCTTTCTGTTTATAACTGCCAGAACATTTAGGCCATGATCAAAGAGGAACACTTTTGCACATCTCTTTCTCAGGATGATGCCATGCACAGAGGAAATGGTCTTTCCATTGAGCTGCTGGCTGGATGTCGGGAGGTTCTGAAGGAAAGGGAAGTTGTTAAAGGTCTCATGAGCAAGTGCGAGGAGATATCTGTAAAACTGATCCAAGACGTGACCCAAATGATGAACAACGGCCCGGGCTCTATGAGCCAGCCCCAGATCCTCACTAGCACGTAAGATTTAACATCATAGATTGTGGAAAAATTGATTGTCGAGTGATTGATTCTTAATTTTTTATATTTTTGTCTAGATTCCAGTTGAAACCGTACCAGCTGATTGGACTGAACTGGCTGGCTTTACTACATCAGAACAAACTTAGTGGAATCCTGGCAGATGAGATGGTAATAGAATGATAGTCCTTTTATAAATGTTTAGTGATATTATGAATATGATCTCAATGTTCATTACATGGCAAGGACTGCACATTTAATCACTAGGATGTACTTTCTTAATTTAGGGTTTGGGGAAGACCATCCAGGCCATCTCGTTCCTGGCATACCTCTATCAGGAAGGGAACCATGGGCCTCATCTGATCACCGTTCCTGCTTCTACACTTGGTGAACAGAGCAATGCGCGTCTAAATAACCATCAGCATAAAACATCCAACCTTCTAAATCATCTTAATTTGTTGTTACTTTTACAGATAATTGGGTTCGGGAACTGAAACTTTGGTGCCCCAGTTTCAAAGTGCTTGTATATTATGGTAAAACCAAGAATCTTTTTGCAAACTTTTTACACATTTTGTTCTTCACTAAACACACAAAATGCATTTTGTAATTATATAAATATATATATACTGTATATATTAGTGCTTTCAAATTGATTAATCGCGTTTAATCACTGAAATAATTTGCCGAAGTGATATGGAACTGTATTAGGGTCAACTGTAGTGTATATATATATATATATATATATATATATATATATTATACCACAGGGCTGTTGAATGCTTGAATCTGATTGATTTAACGAACGTTCGAAGGTAATTTTCATGGAAACATATGGCTAAAGTAGTTCCAGGCAGGTCTTGACCACATTACAGTTCTATATCACTTCGGCAAATGATTTCAAAGGTCCTTACAGACTACAACAGCAAAAGAACCAAAACTCGCAATGACACTGACCCAGCAAATAAATATAGTAAACAATAGGATAAAAACAACACATTATGTCCATGTTTTTTGCCACCAAATTCCATTTTATGATGTACGAAAAGCACGTAGGCTACTCTTTCTCCCGCTCTCCCTCTCAAACGCACAAACATAGGCCTACAGTACGAACACACACTCACACAGAAACGTGTTGACAGCGCTGCTCTGATGATTTTATCAGTAAAATAGATTCAAATCTTAAAAGCTACATGGCATTTCTCACTAGCGAGGTAATAACGGCGCTGTTCTTGGAGCAGATAAACTTAAGGTTTCGCTATTAGTAGAGATGCTGCTGCCTGAACACTGTTGAGAGATGCACAGATTCAGGTAATCGCATATCCTTAATCTCTCTCTCTCTCTCTATAACTGCATTAATAACTGCATTAGTCTGCTATCTGTGGCTCAAGACTCCATTACTAGCTCTAAAATTACATTTTGGAATTAGCAACTGAGGCTTGGAATTTGATGCGTAAGAAATTAATCCTACACACAAGAGTGTTTTCAGGACAAATGCCTGACAAATGTCTTGAAATACATCATCTGAACAATGTTTTGAGGTGTGGTAACTGTATAAGCAGAATAATTGACTCCGCACCACCTCGGGTGTGCATTATTTTTCTAATAATTCAACGGCCCATTGTCAAGTATTCCTATATATATATAGCTTATTTTTCCGTCCCCCCCCCCCCCCCCCCAAACACTCCCTGAACCTACCAACGCCTCATACTCACATAGTTTGGTTGAGCCAATGCTGCTGTGTTTGGCTCGTTCGGATGCTGAGATAAACCAAGGCTTTGATAGCACTACAGTGTATACACATTTGTGGGAGAAAACAACCTACAAAAAGCTTCATTTACATGTTAAACTGGGAAAGGAAATGTTTTATCATGAATAAATTACACACTTAACTTTTAATGTAACATTTCAAAGAAAATGTTGGTGTCAATCTAACTGATTTATTTCGGTAGGGTCTGCTGAGGATCGCAAGTATATGCGCTACGAGATCCTGAATCAAATAGTGGATTACAACATCATTGTCTCCACGTGAGTATCGAAGTTCAAGCTCTCAAGATTGCCCTGAACCCTTGAAGAAAGAGTCGAGGCGTCATATCCTTCATCGACCACCTGCATGCAAATCCGAGAAGGGTACCAAGCATGAGGCGTCTGGGGAAATATGTATCTTTTGAACTTTGTTACACACACAGAACCACGAGCCGTGAAGCTAGCATAGAAAAAGCAGCCTTGTTAAAGACATAATAATGATGAAATACTCAGCGTTTGAGTGAACGTGAAAAGGTCCTAGTAAAATGACCCTGTCCCATTCATTATTTATGGTAATGAAACATGGCTGTGCCTCATGTCCTGCCCCTTAATACCTCAGCTCATTAAATGGTCTCTTGTGCACAGTTACAACCTGGCTATTGGAAATAACAGTGACCGCAGCCTGTTCTGCAAGCTCAAGCTGGAGTATGCCGTGTTCGACGAAGGCCACTTGCTGAAGAACATGAACTCGCTGCGCTACCGACACCTCATGGCCATCAACGTAAGATCCCTATAAGTTGCATGTATAGCTGTCGTCCATAGCAACGTGTCAGTGGTCATTAAGAATAAATGCCTTGAGCTCTATTACAGCCACATGTCTGTTTTTGTAAAAGCAGGACTGTGTGCGGCCCAGATGGGGTTAAACTGCCTTTGCCCCCTCAGGCACTCAGGTTTCTCCTCCATTTGTGTCCCTCCAGGCCAAATATCGACTGCTGCTCACTGGAACCCCACTGCAAAACAACCTACTCGAGCTCATGTCCCTGCTCAACTTCATCATGCCCAGCATGTTCTCCAGCAGCACTTCACAGATCTCCAAGATGTTCTCCATGGTAGAACTTGCACACACCTAAATGTCCATCTTTTATCCACCTTATTTTTCAAAGTAAGAGCGGGCCGTGCTAAAGCAATCTTCCCTCTTTAGGGGATGCACCTTTATTAAAATTCTTGCTGATATTTATTTATAATTATGGCCAATTTAATTTAATCCAATTTTGGTTTTGATACAAAAATCATTTTAACGTTATAATGTGGAATATGAAAAGAAATGTATTCATTTTACTAAAGATTAACAATTAAATGTAAAAAGCGGAAATTAGCATGCAAAGTGAAATTTGCAATATTTGCCAGTTTAAATTCAACATCGACCAATACAGATCAATTTAAAATCTCTAATTTCTGCTGATAACCAATATTGCACTGATTTTTTTTTTTGTGCTTCAGAAGATTTATTTTGTTTTTGTACCAGCATCCGCATACCTTAGCAACACCCTAGCAACCACCCAGCCATTCTCCAGAGAAAGCATCCAGAACACCTTAGCAACACCCTAGCAACCACCCAGAGAAAGCGCCCAGAACACATTAGCAACACCCTAGCAGCAGCCTAGCCATGAATTAGACAAAAGCACCCAGAACACCTTAGCAACCACCTAGCCATGACCTAGAAAGCATCCAGAACACTTTGCCATGCCTAGAGACACCTTAGCATCAAGACCAGCACCATTCCAATTGTCTTCAGTAAATGTAAAAATGTAGTTCCAGATATTTCTTTAATCTGTCTCCACCAGAAATCTTCAGAGGAGCAGAGCAGTTTTGAGAGGGACAGGATCACCCAGGCCAAGCTTATCATGAAACCCTTCATCCTCAGACGTGTGAAGAGCGAGGTACATCAGCATGCATAGTCCATATGCATTTTGCATAATGCATGTGCTCTCAGAATGCATGCCAATGTGGAAATCTGTTGGACAACATCTCAAATGCATTATTCAGTCTCACAAGCAGATGAGGCACTTTGCTTGTCATGTTGACCCTCTGTGACTCCAGGGCACTCGAGGGGTTCACTGACAGATGATGATGTGCCCGACAGGTCCTGAAGCAGTTGCCTGCCAAAGAGGAGCAGGTTGAATTTTGTGCCATGTCCGAGAGGCAGCAGGAACTCTACAACGCTCTTTTCCACAAACTGAAGCGCTCCAGTAATAGAGAAAGTATGTGTTTGAGGGAGATAGTGTTGTAAAATGTACTGGCTTCAGTATACAGTATGCGAATCATAGTTTATTAACCATGTCTTTCTGCAGGACGTGAGCTGACCAATGTGATGATGCAGCTGAGAAAGATGTCCAACCATCCGCTCCTTCACCGGCAGTATTATACCACAGAAAAACTCAAAGCCATGAGCAAACTCATGCTCAAGGTCTGAGATATTTTCATATGAAGTTTTACATGTTGATCAACCCCATATTAGGTTCAGATCTTATCAGGTTCAGACGAAATCGGTGGAATTCTTACATTTTCTGGCTGATTTTAAGTAAACTGAATTCACTATGGCAAGTCACTATTGTTTCCATCTTATTCTATCCAAGAACCATCCATTTATTAGGATTATTTATGAAGATGAATAATGTTTATACAACAATTATTATTGTAATATTATAAAACAATTATTGGTAGCACTGGTGACGTAGTTCCACATTACTACATGTACTTACTACAGTAATAACAGTAAATTATGCATAATTACAAGTAACTAACCCTAAACCCTAACCGTCACTCTATAACTACAACTCGTAGTTAGCTACAACATGTAGTTAATTAATATTACTCAGTACTTATTCAAGGTAGTACAATGCAACTACGTCACCTTAAAATAAAGTGTAAGCAATTATTGAACAACAAAATAAAATATGATATTTTGTATAAATATTTTTTAATTATTATTTTTATTGACAAAGAATTATTATTAATATTAGGCTGCTGAGGAAAGTATGCATTTAATACATTTCAGAGCAATGGTTGTCAATGAACAGCTATTCAGAAAATGAATAAATAATAATATTTGTATGATTATACAACTACAAAAACAATTACTGAACAACAATAAAAATATAATATTTTATTTTATTTAAAAATGAAAAATACTATGTATTATTAATATTATTATCATTATTGGCCACAAACAGCTGTGTGGACAATAATTATAATAATACATCAATTCTATCAATTATTTAATTCTCATTATTAACAAGAATAATCAAATATTTAATAATAAAAAAAATTTATTGCTGTATAATGATGATTTAGTTCATTTTTTAAAGCAATTTTAAAAAAATGGCTCTGCATTTTGGTCGTACACAAACAAACAAATATTTGTATTAGTATAGGTCATAACAGAAATATTGGTCAGTCTTTGTGTTTGAGCACAATTATATAACTGTATAGAACATCTTGTATTGTTACGACTGCATCTTATCTGAAGAGTCTGTGTGCTTTACCGTTAATTGGCTGAAACATTCCAGGAGCCGAGTCACCGTGACGCAGATCCCGCTCTCATCAAAGAGGACATGGAGGTGCTCTCCGACTTCGAGTTACACCGCCTCTGTCAGCAGTATTCGGCACTGCAGGAATACCAACTCGACACAGAAATACTGCTGGACTCGGGGAAGCTCAGCCTCCTCGCACAGCTGCTGAACTCCCAGAAGGAGAAGGTTGGGGGAAAACAGATTCCTGTTTATGTTCTGCAGACCAAATTACATTTTTAATAACCCTTCAGGGTATAATGAAAGTTATTTACCTGTGCAGAGAAATGCACTTCCAAATTACACCATACTGATACTGTCAACTATATAAGTACGTATATACTTGTTTTAAGTAAAGCACACAGTAGACATCATCATATTCCAAACCTGTATGACTTTCTTTCGTCTGTGGAACACAAAAGCAGACATTTAGCAGAATGTTCATGCTGCTTTTTTCCATATAATGAATTTTGTCCTCTCATTTCTCTCTCTCTTTCCCCCAGGGGGATCGAGTGGTGCTGTTTAGCCAGTTCACAATGATGCTTGACATTTTGGAGGTGTTCCTGAGACACCATAAGCACAGATACATCCGGCTGGACGGTTCAACGCCCATGAGTGACAGGTAAACACACTATTATGTCCAATGTTGCTCAGTAAATCCACCCTGCAAATCATCATCATGTATGTCCTTCTGGCATCGGCTCAAGCCCAGACTCATGACAGGAAGGAGTGACAGCGGTGATGTTGGCAGTGTGTGATGAGGTGGACCTGATGTTTATTGTGTCTTGTCACAGCTGTCGTAAATCAAGGACGGTGTCTCCTTCACTGACACTCAGGTTCTCCATCCGTGTCCTTGAAGACTTTGTCTGTCTTAATTTCATGGTTTTGTTGTGTGAAACGTTTGTTTGAGCCATCTTGTTTTGTGTTCTACCTGTGCCGTTATTGTTTTGGCAGGTGTGGATGAGTTTTTGTTTTGGGTTTTGTTTGCAAGTAGCTGTTTTGTTTGATAATTTGACCTTTGGATAGTCTGATGTTAGAATATTATAACCCGTTTAATGGAAAAATGGGCATTATTAAAAATGTATACTACTACTGATAATTATTCTAAGATTTTTATTCTAAGATTTTATTCATTTATTGTGAGATTTGTTTTATTGTTTTTGAAAGAAGTATCTTGTGTTCACAGAGGAGCCATTTATTTGAAAAATTTAGTAAAAACAGTGATATTCAAAAATATTATTACCATTTTAAATAACTATTTTCTAATTTAATATATTGTAAAATGTAATTTATTCCTGTGATAAAAGCTGAAATTTCAGCATCATTACTCCAGTATTCAGTGTCACATGATCATTCTAATATCATGATTTGGTGCTCAAGAAACATTTATTATTATTATCAGTCTTGAAAACAGTACTGCTTATAACTGCTTAATATTTGAGTGAAAACGATACATTTTTTATACGATTTTTTTTATTAGTTGAAAATTCAAAAGAACAGCATTTATTTGAAATATTCTGTAACATTATAAATGTTTTACTATCGCTTTTGCTCAATTTAATGCATATTTGTTGAATAAAAGTATTTAATTCTTACAAAAAAGAATCTTACGAACTTTTGAATGGTATTATACATGTTCATCAAGAGATTGTGCTCTTTAAGGGTTAACTGTTTATCAAAACCTACTGCTACCCTTTTAAGTTAGTAGATGTTGAACTAATTCTTAAAATAGATACAATTTCCAATGTTGCTGATGAATTAAAGTGCTTCTATAATGCTTTTTTTGGATATTACCTTTCATATAGTGTAATATAGCTGTTTGTGAATGTAAAAGGACTGCAAACTTTCGAAGATCAAAGTGCACGATAAAGGAAGTTACTGTTTTCTAAAAGAAAGAACTTATTCAGGTTGTTGACATGTTGAGGAAATTGTGTTTTTTGCACTCCGAAAGCAGATCCACTTTGCATACATTTCCAAAGCATGAGGACTCATGTTTTACAGTAGTGATTCGAATTACTGTTGCACTGTGTATACAAGTGCTGATTAAGCCTCCAGAGCTGAAATTCAAATATGGAAATTGGCATTTCGTTTCCGACAGGCGCTGTAAGAAGTAGACCAATCGACCAGTTGATGGTCTTGTTGGCAGTCCTGGTAGACGGTCCAGTCTGCTGTGATTGGTCTACTCTGCTCTGATTGGTCAGACGGTCCAGTCTGTCTGACTAATCAGAGCAGAGCAGACCAATCACAACAGACTGGGTCATCTGACCAATCAGAGCAGAGTAGACCAATCACAACAAACTGGGTCATCTGACCAATCAGAGCAGAGTAGACCAATCACAACAAACTGGGTCATCTGACCAATCAGAGCACAGTAGACCAATCACGACAGACTGGGTCATCTGACCAATCAGAGCAGAGTAGACCAATCACGACAAACTGGGTCATCTGACCAATCAGAGCAGAGTAGACCAATCACGACAGACTGGGTCATCTGACCAATCAGAGCACAGTAGACCAATCACGACAGACTGGGTCATCTGACCAATCAGAGCAGAGTAGACCAATCACAACAAACTGGGTCATCTGACGAATCAGAGCAGAGTAGACCAATCACGACAGACTGGGTCATCTGACCAATCAGAGCACAGTAGACCAATCACGACAGACTGGGTCATCTGACCAATCAGAGCACAGTAGACCAATCACGACAGACTGGGTCATCTGACCAATCAGAGCACAGTAGACCAATCACGACAGACTGGGTGATCTGACCAATCAGAGCAGAGTAGACCAATCACGACAGACTGGATGATCTGACCAATCCGAGCAGAGTAGACCAATCACGACAGACTGGGTGATCTGACCAATCCGAGCAGAGTAGACCAAATCACAACAGACTGGGCCATCTGACCAATCAGAGCAGAGTAGACCAATCACAACAAACTGGGTTATCTGACCAATCAGAGCATAACAGGCTCTCGGAAGGAAGGGGTTTAGAGAGACGAATCCTTTATCGAACCATTTCAGACACTGTGAGAAAATATGCTGCAATGTATATTATGACAAAATTAAAGTTTTTTGGACCAGGGATGCATGTAAACCTGTTGTAGGAGACCTCCAAAACTAAATGAAGAACATTTAAAACAGCATAACAGGGGCACTTTAAAATATACCAGATATGAATATGACAAGAATATAACAAATATCAGCTGATAACCTGTATGGTACCAATATATATATAGTGCATATCATGCGTGGTAGATGTCCACCTTAATTGAATTATTGTGATAAGGATGTAAAGGGGAAGTATTACAATAGTGTGTGACCATGACCAACCACACTTAATCTGTTTTATTCATATAGATCACTGTCCTGCTCGACTACCATTGTTTTCTTGGCCAAAGCACTTAACCCCATTATCCATAGGAACCATTGCCACTGTTAGCATACTGTAAATCACTTTTTCACTTTTTTTTTCACTTGTAAATCAAAGTGTTTTCTAAATGCCAATTAAGTAAATGGTCAGTAACTGTAAATCGTGACTGGGCTTTTACAGAATTGGGCTGATTGACCAGTTCAACACAGACCAGGACATATTTGTGTTCCTGCTGTCCACCAGAGCCGGAGGACTGGGCATTAACCTGACTTCTGCCAATGTGGTCATCCTTCACGATATCGACTGCAACCCTTACAATGACAAACAGGCAGAGGGCCGCTGCCACCGGGTGGGACAAACCAAGTAAGAGACACTGCACATGTGTGTCCCACAGTAGTCTTTGCTGTTGTTTCACTAGCGATTTGTCCTCACGCTTTAATATCTGAGTGCATGTGTCCCGTTAAAGGACGGTGAAGGTGATCAAGCTGATAAGTAAGGACTCCATAGAGGACGCCATGCTTCGAATTGGAGAAAGAAAACTCAAACTAGAGCAGCACATGACCGCAACTTCAACCGAGGAGGGTGAGAATACTTTAATGAAACTCGCAGGGATTTTCACCTGTGTTTTGTTTGCAAAATGAATACATATATGTTTGGTTCTTCCAGATGAAGAGGACACGTTACCTGATGATATGACCTCACTGCTCAAAGCTTCTCTTGGACTCTGAAATCTGGCTCAGACTGCAAACGTACTGTGATATCGTGACACTTGACTGAATCTGAAAGAAAAGAAGTACTGTAGCACATTTAAGTTTTGCATTTTCCTACAACACCTGCAAAAATGTGAGGTTCAAATGAGCAGATGTTTACTTTTCTATTGTACTTGGCAAAAATACTGTAATGTTGTTGTGTTTGTTTGATATTTTTTTTGTGTTTGTGGAGTTTTAAATCTGCATTTGTTTGAATACAAAAAAAAATGTTGTTGAAAGAATTTTTGTTTTGCAAATAAATTGTTTATTTGCTATTTCCGGAGTTAGTCTTGATTTTGTGGTTTCGGTCTCGACTTTGCATCTCAGATAAGGTCACATTCAATTTCCAGGTGATAATTACCTCAATCATGGTTGGAACGGTATCTTCAACTGTACAGAACATTTCATGAGAATCAACTGGATTCCATGGCCCTGATTTAGCTTCTGTATAATGTGACTCACTGCCCAAAATATATGCTTCAATAAATTAAGCATTTTCTCTGTTTTAGTTTTTTTTTTTGATGGACAACATTGTCATTGTCTTGGACTAACAGTCAAATCCAAACACTAATTTGTGAAAAAAGTTTTAAGTCACTTGTAGTAATTCATCTAGGGCTAGGCTATAGTCTCAAAAATAAAGGTGCTTTATTTGCACTTATGGTGCCATAAACAATCCTTAACATCAATGGAACTTTTCCATCACAAACTTTTCCAAAAAGTTCTTTATATCTTTATAAGTTCTAATATTCTTCACACTCAGAAAAAAAAAATACTTTTTAGAACTGTTCACTGAAACGCTCTTTGGGCGTTCAAAATATCGGTTCAGACACAAAATGTGTTTTTACATTCAACCATCATCGTCAAAAAAAAAATCTTTTTTTTTTTTTTTTTTAAATTGACATATGATGGTTAAGATTCAGAAAAGCACAATTGCTTACCGTTTTAAAAGTTAATAGTTAAATAAAAACTCTGTAAATCATACCAAGGCATGTGTGACGCTGTACTGTAAAAAATATTCAGGTCTCTGAAAAAACGCATGTAATCAGTGCTTCTAAATCTTAATTTTAAACTGCATATTTCAATTATTTAATTCACTGTATCTTTAGTTGACGTTCAGTGAAAACCCGAACATACAAATATATTAATTTGCACATCAGTAACACAATCAGAGAAATACTTAATTACATAATAAATCATGATATAGCCAGTCTTACAAAAATACAATACAAACAATTAAAATAACAACATTTAGAATGGTCATATGAGAAAGCACAATTTATTACGTTATTATGAATTTGTGCTGAAGAGTTTCTCTGACGAAAGTGCGTGGACGAATCACAAAGTGTCTTCTGCGCGTGCGTGTGTGTTTAAAAGTTGGCGCGATCTGACTTCATCACATCCCTTTCAGAAATATACTTATCAACCCCATAAAAATCCGTAGGACAGGTAAATATCATTAGTTGTGTTTGTATTTTATTTCCTAACTGATAAAGTTGCCTATTTATCCAAAACTGTGTCTTTAGATTGAGAATAATACAAAACGTGACTGTCCATTGTCGTTTTTGATTTTTTAATATTTAACGTTACACTGATAAAGAAGTGTTTGTGGACCATGATTTATGTCTGTAACGAATCATTTAGACTGAAGGAGTACTGTTAAACGGTGTTTTATGTGTGCAGTGCTGTCTGTCACTGTCAGTCACTAGATTTGTTGTTTGTTGTTGTCGTCGTCGTGTGGCTGTAGCGTTCATATAGAGTTCATCAAGACAAACAAAAATAAAAGAGGAAGAACGAATGATAAAGCCTTCCGTGAAAGCTTTAAAATGTGTGAACATTTCGGCCTAATGGAGAGTAAATATAATTTGAATTGTGTTGCATGGTTGATGCTAAACGGTTTGTTAATGTGCTCTGAGTGTGTGTTTGCTTGGGTTATTGGTGTTTACAGTGGTGGATGTTGCTAATGTGTTCTAGGTGGTAGGTAGGTCGTTGCTACGAATATCTGTCTTGTTCTTAGGGTGTTGTTAGGCGGTTGCTAGGTTACAGTCCTAAGCATGGTCTGTCTTTGAATATATTTATGCTCTTGTTGACCTCTAACGTTAATCTTTTTATCTCCCTTTTAAAGAAATGAATCACTGTGAGCTTGAAGAAGTAACAGAACATATTAACAATAAAATTTCCATGATTAAAAGACTGCTGGAGCTTCGAGCTGTTGGTAAGCTGCATTTATTGTACCGGTCACTAGTGATGCACTGAAATCTTTTTTTCTTTTTTATTTCACAAAAAAAACAAAATTAGTTGTCATTTAGCTAAAAACCGAAAATAAAGTATTACTAATTAAAGGGATAGTTCACCCCCAAATTAAATTTGTCATCATTTATTTACTCACCCTCAAAGATTCCTTTCTTCTGGTGACCACAAACATGTTTACCAGTCAAAACAAGCCAGCAGAGGAGTGCTAATTAAATGTCACGATTTAGGCCCTCCAAAATTAATTTATTTAGCCGTTTCGGCCGAATATTTTGGGTGCCGACATTTTCTGTGCATCTCTTCCCGTTAATCTGAAATAATGAATGAGCTCGTAACTTGACTTATATTTGGTCATTTTTCCAAGTGTGTTCCTTGTTGGTGCTATGATTCGTTACGGTATGTCTCCGTGAATTTTCTTTAGCAAAAGATCCAGACAAACGGGGAACTCTTCTCAAAATCGAGCAAGAAGTCGCTGCCATCAATGAGCTTCTTGATCGCTTTGAGAGATATGTGGGCCAGCAGAGAGACTTGCTGAAGCATTTGAAGGTGTAATATTTTCATTAATATTTATTTTATTTTTCGGATATTCTCTGTAATTGTTACATTTAGTGATGGGAGAATCTGAGCTTTTTCTGAATCAATTGAACCTTTTTTTTTTTGGATTTCAAAAGTGCATATGTTCAAAGCAACATTTTTGCTTCTTTTCTGAGTTTTTTAATCATCTTGCCAATAGGATCTAGAAGGGTTTTTCCAGGAGGACGAACAGGATGCCCATCACCTCAAGAACAACACCCCTCCGCACATGCCCAAAAGAGGCCAACAAGCAGCTCCGCAAGGGTATTTCCTGTTTTTATATCTCTCTATTACCTAACTATCCCTCTGTGGGATGGTGCCTTATTCAGTTTGGTTCATCATTAGGAAACACTACAAAAATCTCAACACACATAAAGCCTGAGCCAGCTTCTGTTTGACTGAAGCTGATGAGTTTGTCTTTTTTTGTCTTCAGTGGAGGACAGGTGGCAGTTCAGAGCAGGCAGACAGATGCGGCCCCCGCCCCTCAGGAACAGGGGCCGCCCAGGAAACCTCCGCGCAACCAGATCAAAGAGATGGAGTTCATTACCGTCCCAGAGTTTGACAGCATACCACCGTGAGTCCTTCCACAACTGTCTAAACAAACTCTGTGAGTAAATAATAGGACAGAACAGTAAACAATAGCTGTGTTGCAAAACCCAGTGAGTCGCCTAACTAGACATCATATTAGGCGGGATCCTGATGTGAAGGCTGTTTCGAAAGGTAGGCTACCTTCTAAGATTATTTTGACAAATCCCAGAATGCACTGCAATGAGTTTTTTAGCAGCATGCTACCACCAAACTCTATAGAGGGCAACAGTGGCGGTCCACTTTTTCAGCGACCTTGGTTCTGGAGGGATTTCTGAAAAGTCTTTGTTTAAGAGTTATAAGCTATGAGCCAAACCAAGCAGCTGCGAGGTGAATTACAACATTACAAACTTTGATTTGAAGCAAAAAATACAACGGTATAAGACTGTACAGCTTTAATGAGGGAAAGAATGCTCCCATGAAGCATTGTGAATGACATAATCAAATTAAAAAAAGATTGCAAAAGATTATTGCATTTTTTTCTTCTCCTAATATTTAAGTAGTTTGAGAACGTATGCTGAATGACTGGATTATGTCATTTGCGGTGCTTCATAGGAGTGGGTGGCGCTAAACAATTCTTTGATTAGTAGAGATGTCTTTGCCGTATCATGGGTGTAGCGGCACAATAAAAACTAACCTAAACCGCTAAGGAACTGAGTGAGGTCTTCTGTGACACGTCATGACTCATGACATCATCCTTGGCACTTGCATCCTGAATTTTATTTTTCATCCATTGAAAACTTCTTGCAAGTTCTGACGATTCTTTAGATTAAAATAATTTGGACATATTGTACAATTAACAAAATGTGTGCTCCCACACTCACCCCATTCTTCCCTGCCAACACACACACAACAGGTGTTTTTACCCCACATAATTAACACTCCCCTTATTCCCATAGTCACATGAAATTTACTTTAAACATTCAGGGTATATGGCTTCTACAATGGCTAATGGTATTTTTCACCAGGAATTCCACTGTTAAATGCTAATTATTTAAAAAATATTAATGGGATAGTTCAGGGGTTTTCAAACTTTTTGTGTGTGTGGACCACCATTTGAAATCAAGAATTTTCGTGGACCACCTCATAATACACATAATAAAATATGTCTACACAGTCCTACCTGAATTAATCCACACCTCTAAATAGGCTAACTAGCACTAAAACTATAACTGGTCATCACATCAGTACAACAAATTTGTTTAAAGACTTTTTTACTGCACACAACCGCTGCCACAAATTTAATTTATTTATTTACTCAAGCGCCCGAGGGCATAATCAGGTTCATTTGAACAACAGGCTTATTTCCATAGCAATGAAGTATGACATCTATACAGTAATAAGAACACTTGGATATAGTCAGCATTTCAAAACCTTTGGCGATTTTAGGGGATTATTAACGTTAATCTTCAGAGTTTTACAAGTCCTCAAACAGTAGGCTTGAGTTTGTCCACTTAACAGCACATCCGCGAAACATTTCAGAAACACGAGATCAAGAAACTAACGTTAACTGGAAATTAAAATAATAACAAGCCTTATTCATTCCATTTATAAACATTTCATTTGATATAGGCCTAAACTGCCTATAAAGGCTATGCATGTGATGTGATAATGAGAACATATTTGCCACTGCCCTATAACTTTGCACATTTAATGAAAACACAGTAGGCCTAATGTTACTCCAGGTTAAAAAATTAAATAAAGTTGTCAAAAGGAAAAGACAGTGAAGTCTATTTGCCAGCACGATATGAATATAATATCCCCCTTTGTCACCCTCCACATCTTTCCCTTCCTCTTTGTATCGTCTGTCTAATATAGGCCTATATTAAAAACAAACAACTAAATAAATGCTCACCTAACCTGTTGCTATCATAGGTATCCATCGATCCATGTTGTGGTTCTGACGACGCTGAGCTTGAACGTCACGGCCGAGCGCCACTAGCCTATTTTAGTAATCACACAACAAACTTGACAATTTAATTGACATTTTATATAAATATAGGCCTACATATTCTTTTTACTTTTTATGGGAATTTCCTGGTAAAATGAAGGTAAAAAAATATATTATTTAAAAAAAAAAATTCACTTTTCACGGACCACCTGCAGTACCCTCACGGACCACAGTTTGGGAATCGCTGGGATAGTTCACCCAAAAATGAAAATTCTGTCATTAATAACTCACCCTCATGTCGTTCCAAACCATTAAGACTTTCATTCATGTTTGGAACACAAATAAAGATCTAAGAGATTTCTGTCCCTCCATAGACAGCTACACAACCTCCACTTTGACACTTAAAAAAGTTCATAAAGAGATTGAGCGGTTTAGTCCAAGTTTTCTGAAAAGATTAGATCGCTTTATATGATGAACAGATTGAAGGGTGAGTAATTAATGACAGAATTTTTATTTTTGGGTGAACTATCCCTTTAAGCAATTGCGTTTTAGACCATACATGGAGGGGTGATTGAGTGCGACCTCAATGCACATGTCTGGTCTTTCTGTATCATGTGAGTGATGTTTTATTATGTTTTACACATGCGCAGTAAGATGAAGTGTCTTCTGACGTTTCAGTGTGGATAAGAAACTTTTGGAAAATGCTTGAAACCGCTAGTGTGGAGGAAGAGCGCTTTGAAACTAAAATGCGATTTTCAAATATATCCGGATAATGTAGACATACTGACCTATGTAGGCATGTGAGTTCAAAGGAGGAGAGTTCACTAGGTTTTGGAATAAGAATGCCACGATTGACCAATCAGAGTCAAGTATCCCAAAGAACAGTTGTTATGAGGTTTTGTTTTAGCATCTTTCAAAAATGTTTGCAAAAATTCGCATGCAATTTATTGAAGTTTCTCCAACTTCACTTGTGCCGTCACAGGTACATGAAAGGCCGTGTGACGTACGACCAGCTGAACGCGGCGGTCCAAAGCATCAACGCAGCTGTGACGTCAAAATATAAGATCCTCCATCAGTCTGTCAAAACCCTGAACAACGTGTCCCGCACGCTCCACCAGCGCTTCAAAGACCAAGAGACAAAGGACACCAAGGGTATCACAGTTTTATCTGTCTGTCTGTTCTGGAGCCGCAGGTCAAGGCTTATCTGACCTCATTTAGCTCTGCAGTCCATCATGTATTAACAGTCTTGTCATATCAAGACTTGAGAGTTAACTGTTTGCTCCAAAAAACTATTAACGCCACGGGAGCATGAACATTACATGACTGAGGTCATTTATCCTGGTCTGGTATTTAATAAGCTCTTATAGGCTGAAAGAGGTAATCCATCAACTCTTTCTGCGTCCCACAGGTCAGTTTTTCATCGTGGAGCAAGACATCAGAGAGTTCACCCAGCTGAAGGTGGACAAACGGTTTGTGGGCATGTTGAACATGTTACGCCACTGCCAGCGTCTGAAGGAGGTCCGAGGCGGTGGTCTCACACGCTTCATCCTGCTCTAAGGGTCATGGACGCCCACATCTACATCACATCGCTTTCAATGGAGTTTTAAAAGGCACTGTGCACTAAAGGATGTGTTTGTTTGAGAGCTGTTTGCTGTGGAATGAACTTCAGTATCCAAATTGTTTGCCAAATCATCCTCATGTACATTAATTACGTTTGCAGGCCTAAAACCTGACAGAGAGATGGATTTATGTGTAAAATACGTTCTGTTATTGCCTGAAGAATCTTTCACATTTTGTTCTACAACATAAATTATACAGTACGCAGTCAAACATCAAATGCTAAAACCGTTGTGCGCTCAATTTTGTTAATAATTCATGAATTCACATTTGAGGTATAACTTTGTGTAATTTATGTTCCAGTACAAAAACTCATTATTTTGCTGAACAAACTTCTCTTCAATCAATGTCAACAACAGACTTAATTTACTCATAAATCCTGTTCTGAAAACCCAGGAGCACCACAGGGCGAATTTGCATTCTGGGGTCAACCTACAAACTGGCTTTGTGGATACACAGTTGATGATGTAGATGGGTCACTTTATCTGTGATGATGAAATTATAAATTGATTGCTGTATTATTTATATTGGTGGAAAGTGGAAAAATATTGGAGCTCAAATAAAATTGCAGTATTGGTAACCTCATCTCAAATGTCAGTGTCATTTCAAAAAACGGTGAGATTGCTGTATTGACATTTTAGTATTATTAATTTTTGAGACAAAAGAAGCAGCTTCAGTTAACAGTACCCGAGGGACGTGTGAAGATGAGTGAGTCCTTAACTTTACTCCGTTTTCTCACCAAAAACTCAACCAAGCATGGAAAGTTACACATCAACCGTAAGTTAGACATTTTTTGTTCTTGCTTTGTCATCGTCATTAGCTTAGAAAGACGTCAAGAAGACTAGTGAGAGAATGTAGAGTACGCTGCACTTGCACATACAATGACGGATGCTTTAAGACAACTGGTACGCTAACTGTTAAATTACATGATGATTTTGTTGTCCTGTTTTCACAAAAATCTTTAATTTTTTTGCAGGCAAGAAGTCCAGTGCTCTTTGCAGCCATTTTCATAGCAGGAATAGGAGGGACCTTCCAATATGGCTTCCATATCTCTGTCCTGAACTCGCCATCACTTGTAAGTACCTGCTTGTTTGGTTATAAAGTGTCTTAGGGTGATTTACTGTCTCTTGAGCTGCAAATAGGGCGGTTGGAGGCAATCAGTATTAATCACATGCATTTCTGCTGCTGTCTTGAGATGGGACATTCCCAAAGAATCAATACATATCAGAGCTTATGAGTTCAATAAAATGAAATGAATGGCATAATCAACTGAGGCTTGTGCTTACATTGCAAGTTTATTAAAGAGCTGGTGAACAGCACCTGCCAGCAGCGTTATGGCCACTCTCTTGAGCCGTGGGAGCTGTCGCTCATCTGGTCCTTCATTGTGTCCATTTACTGCATCGGAGGACTGGCCGGAACCCTGTATGCTGGACGTCTGGCAGGCGTCTACGGAAGGTACTGGAAGTGCAGTCAGGTCATCGTCTGATGCTGAATGAAGTTGCTTACTGGGGATAGTTCAGCTTAAAATATAAGATATTTTAGTATTTTGGCCATATAATGAAAGTTAATGGGGTTCATTGTGGTTTTGCATGATATTTATTTGATCAAAAACACAGTAAAACAGTAATATTGTAAAAAAGAAAAGTGTGTGTGTGTATATATATATATATATATATATATATATATATATATATATATATATATATATATGTATATATGTATGTATATGTGTGTGTGTGTGTATATATATAGCTAACAATTTTTGGTTTCCAGGATGTCTTGGGTTGCAAAATATTAACCTTGTGTAAACTAGGTTGATTTTCAGGATCCTAACATGGATCCATCCACAGCCCTTTATTCTGTATTTTAAGAAGCAACTTTTGTATCAAACATTTTTAGCATGTGAATAAATGACCAAATGGGAGCAATTCAATGAGCAACGTGGGCCTTTAATTCCAGAATTGTCCTGAAATAATGCTAACATAAAGCCACAGATATTTCTTTAAGCCAGTCTGTCCTAGATTAAGCCTCTTCAGTGTTATGTTCTGTTCCTGTAACCCAGCTGGCAGAGCAAAACATTTCAAATGTAAACACTCTGGCTCATTTTAATATTTCTTAAAGGGATAGTCCACCCAAAAATGAAAATTGTATCATCATTTAGTCAACCATATGGTGTTACAAACCTGAATAAATGTATTTTTCTTCCACAGAAAAAAAAAAAAGATATTTAGCAGAATGTCCATGCTGCTCTTTCCCATACAATGAACAGTGACCAGGAGATGAACAGCTCCAAAAATGACTAAATGCACTATAAGAGTAGTCTATATGTGACTTGTGCACTATATTGTTCATGTATGGCTTCGAAAAACTTAAAACATGGTGCATATAGACTACATTTATAATGTTTTTGGAGCCTTAACAGCCCCTGCTCATCATTCACTTTCATTAAATGGCAAAGAGCATGAACATTCTGCCAAACATCTCTTTTTGTGTGTGAATAAAGAAAAAAATCTTACGCATTAAACATTTTGCTGGACTGTAATACTTCTACCCATTTGAATTCTTATTTAGTTGTATCTTTTAATAACTAAACCTGGCCCTCGCCATGAACATAGCCATAGAAGTTGGCATGGTGTTAAAAAGGGAAAGAAAAAAAATCACACGGATTTGGAGTGACATGAAAATGACCATTTTTATTTTTGGTAACCATTGCATTTTAGGTCAATTTTAAGTATTTAAATTCTTCTAGAAGGAGTAGCAACTAAGTGTGTTTGCACAGTGTGTGTTTTTAACCCTTCACAGGAAGAGAACTCTGCTTTTGAACAATGTGGTGGCAATCTGTGGAGCTGTCCTGATGTTGTTGAGTAAAACCGCCCTCTCGTTTGAGATGATCATGGTGGGACGCGTCCTATACGGCCTCAACGCTGGTGCGTTGGAAAAATCTGTACATGTATTGTCTGTTTTGTGATGTGCTGTGTTTCTATATAAACTACTTGAGTGATGTCTGCGCAGGTGTGAGTTTGACTGTCCACACCATGTATATATTGGAGTGCGCCCCCAAGAGGCTGCGTGGGATGGTTGGCGTGTCTGTGGCCTCTTTTGTCTCATTGGGGAAGTTCTTCGGTCAGCTGCTTGGGATTAGGTGGGTCATTAACAGCAGGTTCATCTTCCTGTAGCATTTTCTGTTACTTTCGCTGTCCACGTGTTAATCAAATGAACACGTCTTCGTCATACATTTTAAAGATTTGAACTCTGGTTTTGCGTGTGACTTGTGTGTGTGTGTGTGTGTGTGTCAGCGAGGTGTTAGGCACTGAGGAGCGCTGGATCTGGCTGCTGGCCTTCAGTGGGGCGGCTGGGCTCCTGCAGATGCTAACTCTGCCCTTTCTCCCAGAGTCCCCGCGGTACCTCCTGCTGGAGAAGGCAGACAAACACGGCTGTGAGACGGGTCAGAACCACAGACTCCTTCTGTGACATTTACACATACACTACCGGTTAAATGTTAGATTTTAACGTCTTTGAAATAAGTCTCTTATGTTCACCAATTCTATAAAATACAGTAAAAAAACAGTAATATTGTGAAATATTATTACAATTTAAAATAAATCTTTTCTATTTGAATATATTTAAAAAGGTAATTTATGTTCAGCATCATTACTCCAGTCTTCAATGTCACATGGTCCCTCAGAAATCATTTTATTTGCTGCTCATTTATCAATTATTATCATTGTTCAATTATTAATAGTGGTTCTTATTATCAGTTTTGAAAACAGTTTTTTTTTTTTTTTTTTTGGAAACCACAATACTTTCAGGATTCTTTGATGAATAGAAAATTCAAAAGAACAGCATATATTTGAAATAGAAACATTTAAAATAGTTTTGTATATTTTATGTACTGCTATTTTGTAACATTATACATTTCATAACTGTCACTTTTTATCAAAGTATTAATTTCTTTTTCTTTAATCTTACTTACCCCAAACTTCTGAATAGTGTATCAGGGTTTCCACAAGCATATTAAGCAACAAAAACAGTTTTCAACATTAATAATAATAAATGTTTCATGCACAGCAAATTAGCATATTAGAATGATTTCTGAAGGGTCATGTGACACTAGCTATGTTTCCATCCACCTATTTTTATGCGCGTTTTGGGATATCGCATAAAAAACGCTGGATGGAAACGTCAAGAAAAATAAATAAATAATTAATCACGAATTAAAAGTCGAATAAACTTTTTATCCGATAAGAAATCATGCGCATAAACTACGATGGAAACAGAGTTACCAAATAAATTCCTTGATGCGTATCGATAGTTTGCGATGGGACGGCATAGCTGGACTAACCAGCGGAACGATCTCATTGCGCAGAATCTGAAAATGTTGTTTTGGTCGTTCTGAAATGCCTGAGCAAAGTGAAAAACGGTGCTTTATTTGCAAATGTTTTATGCGATATTCCAATTTAAAGTTCCAATTTGGAGTTATGATGCTGAAAATTCAGCTTTGATCACAGGAATAAATGACATTTTAAAATATATTTGAATATAATTATTCTAAATTGAAATAAAATGTCACAATATTACTGTTTTACTGTATTTTGTTTATTAAAATAAATGAAGCCTTGGTGAAGCCTTTTTCAAAACATTAAAAAAAATCTTACCAACCCCAAACTTTTAATCGATCGGCAAACGCTTCCCAAGCCAAAGTGTGTCAAAACAGTATTTGTATCACGTTCTCTTAAATTTGAGTGTGTATTCTGTCAAGTTGTTTGACAATGTTTGTTACGGCCCAGCTCTGCGCAGGCTGTGGGGGGCTGAAATGGACCCTGGACCAGAGATGGAGGAGATGTTGGCTGAACACACCACCCTGAAGGGAGTGAAGATCCAGGGGCTCATGGACCTCTTCCTCGACCACAACGTCCGCTGGCAGCTCCTCACCATCCTCGTCACGTTCGTCACTCTGCAGCTCTGCGGCATCAATGCTGTGAGTCACAGGAAAGACACGGAGCCGCCCGCACCTGCTCAATCCAAAAATGATTGAATCGAGAACGCTTATTTTGTCAAAACGCACCGCTACATTCCACAATCTGCTCAGGAAATTGACTTCACACAGCACAGAAAACACATTACCAGAATTGCCTTCCCCCCCATTCTTCTTTTTAAAGAAAGCCACCGTAATTATTTTCATCATTCAGTTTCAAAGATGAATAATAGAATTTAAAGGTATTGGTGTTCATATGGCCTGTGATTGATGTCTTTGCAGGTCTATCTCTATTCGTTTGATGTGTTTCAAGCTGCCGGTATTGCCAAGGAGAGCCTGCGCTACGCCGCCTTAGGGACAGGCCTGTGTGAAGTCTCCACCTCCATTGCCTGCGTGAGCCGCTCTTCACCACCTCAACCTCAAAACATGATGTGACCTGGTTTAAAGGAAGCTTCTGTTGGTTTTGTGTGGTTGTTTACTGTGCTATTTTTATCCAGGTGCTGATCATTGAGAGTACAGGGAAGAGAGTGCTTCTCTTTAGGGGTTACCTGTGCATGGCGGCCTCACTTGCCCTGCTCACACTCACTCTTTACCTCCAGGTTTGGTTATTTTTTTTAATTATGCAATCGTGCAATTATATACATTGTGTGGTTAATTTTTGAATGAGAATTCAAATGATAGTTTGTGTGTATGGCTAATAATTCAGTTATTAACAAGAAAAGCGCTGCTTGTGCAGCTACATTTAAAGGAGTCAGCATTTACTTAGTCTCATTCCAAAGCCATATGAGAAAGAGATGTTTGCAGAATATCCAGCTGCTCTTTTCATATAATGGCTAAAAATAATGTCAAAAATGACAAAAAGCATCATGAAAGTACCTTATAAGTAGTTTAAAAAAAAAAAGTCTTCGCCACAGCTTTTTAAATCTCAGGTGGCTGTTTTTCATATAATGAAACCGAATGGCGAATGTCTTTTAATTAATTGATTTCCTTTTTTTTGAGGAATGGGCTAAATTTAAGTTGTTATTCACAAAAAACCTTCACCACAACTCTCAAATGTCAAGGTGATAATTTTGTAAAATGGGGGTGAATGGGGACTGCAGATGTCAAGCTTTAAAAATGACAAAAATAATGTGATAAAAGTACAATAAAGGTAGTACAGATATAAGCTTTATTCCATGCTTTCTGTGATCACATGATTGTTCTGTTGAGGAACAGACACAATTTAACGCATTATTCACAGAAAACCTTATCCACATATTTTGCATTTCATTGAAGAAAGAATGTCATAAAGTGAATTATTTCTTAAAGACAAATCAGGTAAAATAACAATTGAGGTACACATTAAAGAAAAACGAATTAATGAGCATTAAATGAGCAGTTTATATGGGTACTGTATACATGAAGCTGTTGATGAGATTGGATATGTCTGACTCTGTTATAGAACTTTGTATCCTGGATGCCATATTGCAGCATTGTCCTTATTTTCACCTACATTTTCTTCTTCTCTAGCGGGCCAGGTACATCCACACATTTTTCTGACGTTCAGAGTGCATTTCAGACTCATGTTTGTGGCTCTATGGCCTCAAAAATACTCTTGTGAATTCTCTCTTCCACAGCCGGGGTGACCGCATCACTTCCTGGTGAGATTTTCACACAGTCTTATAAACCTCCAGCGTTCATGGTGGCTTGCATCCTCAACTGGGTCGGGCTCTTTCTAGTGGGCATGTTGTTTCCTCTTATGGTGGTGAGCTGGTCCGCCTCAATCATTTTATGACCCATTTTTTGCTTAGAATTTACACATGCAAAAATTGTACATAATTTTAAACATTTTTCAAATGTAATCTCACATGAGATGAAGACTCCACTCGTATTTAGTAGCCTTATTAAAACCCTTTTTATTTTACATGGAGTGGGTCTCCTTATGGAGGCTGCCATTTTTAGATCACATGACCAGTTTAATACTACTCAACTTTATTTGGTTACTACTCTTGTTACCCAACACTTTCACTTGAAGAATAAATTAATTATGGCTTAATGTGAACAGTGCATTTCATCAGTGGAATCTGAAACTGAAAACTGAAGGGTGCTTTTACATACACCCACACCACTAGGTGTCAGTATAAGTGCAAGATGACATAAACCAAAAAATATAAAGTACACTTTTGAAAACATGCCTATTTGCGCTATTAGTTTTTTTTCTTAACTAATGTATTTCTCCATTGCAGGAGCATTTGGATTATTTTTGCTTCCTCGTATTTTTTGTGTTCTGCTTCTTCTCTGGTGTTTTTGTGTGGTTCCACGTGCCTGAGACAAAGAATAAAACTGTTCTGGAGATCTCCGAAGACTTTAAGAGAATGCACCAGAAACGCAGATACTCACTACAGTCCAAACTGAGCTCAATACACATCAACAACATACAAACTGACATATCTACCAAGCTTTAGCACCAGAATTAGTCATGTAGTTAAATCAGAAGCTGACCAATAAAAAGTCATCTTACACCCAATATCCACTTCTTGTTTTGATGGCTGATGACTCTGTGATCTGTTTGGCTATTCTGTTGGTGACATCTAGTGTGTTAAACTGTAAGCCACATCACATTTTTTAACTCAAAAATCTAATTTTAATTAGAGGCGAACTGAATGTTGAATCAATATGTTTGTACTTTGTCACGCCGAGAGACACCAATTCAGGTTTGGCCTGATACAGTTGTTGTGCTGCAATGACTTTATTGACATTGTTCCTTGGATAGTTCAGTAGTGATTAGTAAGGCTTGAGTATCAGTCCTCAGAGGTGTGTTGACCTCTTACCACACGCCATAAAACTATCAAATAAAAAAATTGGACTCCACCAAAATGACTGTATAATTGAAAATTAAACAGAAAATTGCTTTATTGTTTCTGCCAAGTGGCTGTTTTATCCTTAAATATTATACAATTTATTTGAATTACATATTCTCTAAAACCATCACATTCTTTACTTAAAAAAAAAAAAAGAACATTTAGGATTTAAAATGTTCTACATTTAAAAGTGGGTTAAAGGTCTGGTTCACCCATAAAAACCAGAAGAAATTTTGCTTCTGTATAACACACAATAAGATATTGTAAAGAATGTTAAAAACCAAAAACTTTTGGCTAAAATTGACTTCATTATGGACATTAATCAGAAAAAGAAAAAAAACACTTGTTTTCGTTAATTGAAATAAAGCTAAAATAAAATGCAGATATTGGTTGAAAATTGTAAATAGCCTACTAAAATAAAAATAAAGCTAAATAAAAAAAATAAGAAACTAATACAATTGTCCAGAGCACATTTCAAAATTATAAAGAAAATGGCAATATAAAAATAAATGCAAGTTCAAAATATTCCTGAGAATGTATTGATCTGTTAGGACTTTATCCTGGATGTCACATTGCAGCATGAAGGAACATGGTATGGACAAAAACCACAGACATTTCTCAAAATGTCTTCTTTTATGTTCCACAGAAGAAAGAAACACAGGTTTTGTTTAAATATATATTAGCGGAGTTTGAAATTTAAGTGTTTACATTTCATTTGTTCAAAATTTAAAACACGTGACAAGTTTGTCTTTAAGTATAGGCTAAGCGAGTATATCTATAGTTATAGCCACTGTGACAACTTTCCCCGGTGTGAGAGACGCACTCTCTTGTCGCGAATATGAATGAAGGGAGGAACACTCGTGCGCTAAATGAAATATGAATGCGCGGTTAATTTGTAAATGCTCCTGACTCTAGTCGGCTCGGTGGCGCAGTATCGATGGTCTCGTGTTTGGGCGCTGGACGGGACCTTTGCGTCCTGAGGCGAGCGCGCGCGCCTGTCTGATACTGATAACACAATCTACGTGCTCGAGCTGCGCGCTGGAGCCAGTCCACAGCGACCGATTTCAAACTTCACTCGTGTTCGCGTGCACCCCACACACGCCCAAACTACGTACTTAAGGTTCCTGTTTACAAGCCAAACCCAAGGTAAATTCACACTAGTGATGTCAACATCATGGTACATTTTAAAGCGCAAAGGGTGTCGTGACAGTTCAGAGTGACCAGAGAGTGATTCGGGGAGCGCGAGCGAACACACAGACCGGACACTCGCGATGGAGATGCGCAGCGCCAAAAAAGAAATACATCACAGGTAAGAACAGGTACTTTTACACTGTCATACAGGTGAATACCAGCCTTTAACCAGCTTAAACGATCTTTAGAAACACGGGTCTTAGTATGCTGTTATTTATTCATATTTTCAGTTGATTTGTTTGTTTTTATTTAAATTGTGTCGTTATACCACTACAATACCACTTTGTTGTAGTAAGTCTCGGTGTTTGTCATATATCATGCTGCCTCATGGGATATTTTTTGGACAAAAAAAGGCATTTCCTGTAGTTTGATTTCACAATAATGTGGCAATAGCCTCCACTGACAGGCTTTGAGTTTCTTGCCTCTCAATGACATCAATTTACTTAAAGCATCATATTTAGACATTAACCTGGGCCAATGCTCTATATAATATCTAAACAAAATGTAACTTTTCCAAAAAATAATAACGTCTGTCATAAAACAATAATATACCTACATAGACAAATTATTTTTGTTTTGCTTTATTTGGTTACACTTTATTTTAAGGTGTCCTTACAGTGTAATTTATTAAGTACTGAGCACTATTAACACTTATAGGGTTTGGTTTAGGTTTAGTTGCTTGTAATTATGCATAATTTTTGTTTTATTACTATAGTAAAGTACATGTAACGTGTAACAAGGACACTAAAATAAAGTGTTTATTTATTTAAATTTTATACATTCATTCATTTGATTTAAATTCAGTTAGTTGGTCCTGTATACTCAGTCTTATCTATTCAAAGATAAAAGACTGATTGTTTCTTTTCTCGGTGAATAGTTAGTCACAGATGACAAGTCACTCATCTAGGTAATTAACTGTGCTTTTTAATCATTAAGACTTTGGACATACTTGAAGTGATTGTTCGCCCCAAAATTAAAATTAATTACTTGCCCTGACGTCGTGCCAAACCTGTATGACTTTATTTCCTCTGCTGAACACAAAAGAGCGAGTGAATGATGACAGAATTAAATTTTTTGGGTGAACTATTTCATTAAGAATTCATGTGTGTCATCAAAGAAGTTGAAAATAACTATGATAAGAAAGGTTGCATATGGCATTGCAAACATATGACTATCACAACCTGTTTTACATCTTCAACTGAACCTGCACAGTGAGTCAATGAGACATAAATACACTCACTGTAAAATAAAAAAAGGAATTGTTGAGAGAACTGATGCATTCGCTTTTTTAGGTTCTCTTCATTATATGAAATTATTTTCATGATTTATCACAACCTTTTCATTTGTCAAATCAACTTGTACCACAATATTTTGAGTTTCTGTTGATTGAATCAATCTCTTTCTTTGTAACTAAAAATTTTTGTTTCAATGAACTCAAAATGAATGCAACCAGATTACTTACTTTTCTTAGTTAAACCAACAATATTTTTTTTACAGTGTATTGTGCTAGAAATTGTCTTAAGTAAAGCCTTGTTTATACTCGACGCGTCCGCAAGTGCGCGAAGTGCGCGCGGCTAAAATGACGTCATTGCGGTGTGGGCGGTCGTGCGCGTTGGGTGCGCAAGACCCCATTTCGCCTGGCGGTGTGCACGGCACTTTTTGTAACATCGCGCGCGGCGCCGCATCCGAAGATGAACGACTTCGAGCCGAATCAGGCCGAACTGGTGCGTCTGTACCAGCATGTTTATGATCCTTCTATACACAGAGACATTTGCATTGATGGGCGACCATAAAAGCCTCTCATTTTGTGAATAGGAACACATTTGCATTAAGCACCCAGTTTGCACTTGTCTAAAGTAACTGCTTACATTTATAAAATAAGCCTACAATAGCAGAAGTAAGCCCTGCTGATGAAATTAAGGTTTAAACACTCTTCAATAAGGCTTCAGTTGTTTAACGAGTTTGTACAAGAAAGTACAATACACCTACTGCATTTATTACTCTTTTAATATGAATCAGCTATTAATAAACTACTAATAAACGGCAAACTACTTCTTCACTGCTGATTCCTGGTGGTTTAGAGGAGAATTACTCCGAGTCGCCCCCTGTCGTTTCACAGAATAGCACAACGGCGAGCGCGTCAAGTATAAACGCCTCGTCCGTTTGGAGAGGTGCGCGCGCAGTCAGCGGAGACTCGCGCTCGTGCGGACGCGTCGAGTATAAGGCATAACACTACTTTGTTTTGAATTTGTTCGTTTAAAGGGATAGTTCACTTTGAAATAAATTTTTTATATGTTTTAGCTTACCTCAAGGGCATCCAAGATGTAGGTGTCTTTGTTTCCGCAGAAGTTTCAATTTTGATATTTTTAGGTCAAACCGTTCTTGTCTCAGTTATATAATGCAGGTCTATGGTCACCACCTCAAAGAGCATGCACAGAGAAGTCCAAATTAAACATGATTTAATGACTCGTAAATGTAAGTATACATTGATGGCCTAAGACACGAAACGAGCGGTTTGTGTGAGAAAACGAACAGTATTTATATCGTTTTTACCTCTTGTAACGCGCAGACCGAAGCGCCCGCGCCCTCAGATCACTTGGACGTGGCTGTGGTTACAAGAGGTAAAAACGATATAAATACTGTTCGTTTTCTCTCACAAACCGCTTGTTTCGTGTCTTAGGCCATCAATGTGTACTTACATTTACGAGTCATTAAATCATGTTTAATTTGGACTTCTCTGTGCATGCTCTTTGAGGTGGTGACCATAGACCTGCATTATATGACTGACAGACAAGAACGCCCTTGAGGTAAGCTAAAACATACCAAAAATTAATTTCAAAGTGAACTATCCCTTTAAATACAAAATATCTCATTCAGCCAATAAATTCATCAAGGCAACTAATATTCAATTTATAACTGCACTGTGCAGTGTTTGATAATTCAATTTCTGTATACCTGTTAGTTAGTGTTGAGCCCTGATATATTAAAGGCACAGCTAAATGTAACATTTATTACAATGGGTTTATGCAAAGATTGATTTAAGTTCACTTAAATTAAAAGTTGTTATATTTTTAAAAGGCTATAAAATGTTAAATATGTTAAAAAGTTAAAAAAAGATATAGCTTTCAGTTATACTGTAATGTTGATTGGCTATACAATCAATGTAATAGTGACATCAGTATCAGTACTGGTATCATAAGATTCATTCATAAGATGGCATTACAAATATTCAAAATATACCATCTTCATTTTGTTTCTACATTACTTGGGAGATTCAATGTGAAATTATTACAAATATAAAAACACATTAAAACCTTTAATGTTAGGCGTGATTACTCGTGATTAATTACAGAAAAATGTTAGTTATTTTTTAATCGGTTGACAGCACTAATATATATATATATATATATATATATATATATATATATATATATATATATGAGTATATGAAACTGTCAATCGTCAGTTGGTCAGTAATATTTTTAGGAATAGTTGTGATATACAGATATCAAAGATTTCAACCTCAATTCTTTTTCAAATTCAACATAAGTTGACTGTCAAGCATGCAACATTTAAAATATCATTCGATTTAATCAAGTTGCATTGTCTTACTGTTTTTACATTGCTTAGTCAGTCCTTTCCTTTGTAAATATAAAAACACGACTTGTTTGCATTGAAAAATTGCCAAGAAGAAAGAGTGCCAGTTGGCTGTTCCTTCACCCTACGTCTTTACATGTTTCGAACGGCAGTGACCTCACACCAGCTGCACTGATGTCATATGCCAGGGACCTGATAAGAACAGACCTAAACTGCGCTGACTTGATATATAGGACAGTGTGATAAGCACTGCACGTTTCAATACAAACACGTAAATTACCACTTTTTGGCGGTATTACGTGTTCTTGTTGCTCAGTCAAGTTATCTACATTTCTACAGCACTTTATACAAAACAGATTGTTTTAAAGCAGTTTCACAGTAATAAACGACCAATGATGCAAACTTCATCAAATATGAAACAAATTGAAATTCTGCTGTAAGCAGCTCTAAAAAAACATTGGTGTCATTATTCAGCTCGAGTCAGTTCAGTGTTGATTCAGTTTAGTTCAATAACTGTGTAACATTCATCAGTAATGAAATTAGTTCAATTCAGTCATAAGAAGCTCTACAGAAGACAGCAGTGTCGTTATTCAGCTCGAGTCAATGTTGATTCAATTCAGTTCAATAATGTTACAAAATTCAGCATTTATGCCAGGGTTACTACACTGAGGTTGTGGCTTTGATTATAACTTAAAGGATGTTTATTTATTTTGTACATTTTCATCTTTCTTCATGTGTAATGTTGCTGTTTGAGCATGAAAAATGTCTGCAAAGTTACAAAGCATGAGAGTTATTCTCTGTATCAGTGCGCACTGTTTCTGAGCTCCCTGAAACGCTTTGTTTGTAGTCTTGAGTTTTCTTCCAGCAACACAATATCCCTCATTTAAATAATTTAATTGAAATCATTTTTCATAAAAAAGAAGACTTTTAAAATGGCATAAAAGGGTCCCATTTAATTCAGTGTAAGTGTTCTCTGGATAAAAGTATATGCCAAATCGATAACTGTAAGAAAGGCATGACCAATCAAATAAACAACCTCCTGTCTTTCCCTTCAGGGTGTTTGTGAACCGGAGTTTGACACTTGAAAACATCAAGTGCTATGGATTTGACATGGATTACACTCTGGCGGGTGAGTGCTTTTATAGTGCATTTGGGAGTTGCAAGTTGTCAGACTATGTGTGAAGTGCTTCTTTCACATCAACTCTCGTGTTTTCAACAGTGTATAAGTCTCCAGAGTATGAGAGTCTGGGCTTTGAGCTGCTCAGAGACAGGCTGGTGTCAATCGGATACCCACACGAGCTGCTGGGCTATTCATACGACCCTACCTTCCCCACACGGTAAGTGTTGCGCATTAATGGGTCTGGATCAGGCTATATTGGGTAACTGAGCTTATTGGAAAGGCTTTTGAGGGTTTGTGGCGGTGCAAGCAGAACGTTGACTGTGTTTACATGCACATCATCTTCTTAATATCCGTATTCTGGTTTACGTTGCGTCACAGGACACGATTAATCCATTGATTTCAATGGGAATGGTATGTCACAAGGGGGAAAATAGAAATGTAAGCAACTTAAAGAAGTGACAACAGTGCAGTGAATTTCAAAATGAATAGTTCAGGGGAATCTTCACTGCAAAATATGATTTTCTCCTTATTTTTCATTACAAATACCTTAATGTCCCTAAATCAAGATTCAATTACTTGAGAAGCAAAATGACATCAGATAACAAGTGTTGTTTTCGGAAAAATATATCAAAATTAAAGCAAGTTTACGCTTAAAACAAGATAAAAATGTCTACCAATAAGGTAAGCAAAATAAAATGGATTTCCCTTTAAATTAAGTTTATTTTTCTTCCCCTTTCACTTAATTTTGATCCATTTTTTCAGAAAACAAGACTTAATATCTTAAGTAATTTTGCATTTTTATTTATTTATTTATTATTATTATTTTTTATTGCAAATTAACAAAGGAGTAATACATACAAGGTAGTGAGACACATATACAATACATAAGAGAGAAAAAGCACAAAAACAAAACAAAAACAACGAAATACAAAACAGCCCAGTACAGTCATCGATAAAGTGGTGTATGTAGGGACATGAGATCCTTTCTGTGATGCAAGTATGGATAGGGACAGTCCGGTAGTATCAGTATAGCTTTAGTGAAGTATTAATTATCCCAACAATCACAACAACAACAGCAATATATTAATATTAGTGGTGATAGTATCAATGATAATATTTATAATGATAATTCATGACAATAATAGGAGCATTAGCTCTAGAAATCTTTGCATTTTAATTTAATGTATCTTGATTTAAGAACGTTTAGATATTTATAAATGATTACAAGACGAAAATACTGAGTAAGAAAATATTTTTTTTGCAGTTTACAGTTTCAGTATTTGTACTAATTTATGTTCATTTGCTTTCAAGTCGATACGAAATGCCATTCATAACTTCAAAATCCAGTCATTTCCATCGAGTATTTTTTGAAAAATAGGCATTATGAATATATGCAGGTACTTTGAGAGTTGATAAGGTTTTCGTGAACTTCATTTGTTTCAGAAGTGGAGAAAGTTATTGCATTTAGATTTTTTATTTAAAATAATGTGCAGTGTAGAATTGTGGAAAAGTTGGTATTGAGAAATTAAAGGATCAGTTTTGATTTATGATGAATATGCTTCTTTCTTTCGCTAGTTTTATTTTTCATAGTTTTTTAATTCATTATTAATTATGCAATTAGGTTACCGTGATATACACACTAATGTTCAAAAGTTTGAGGTTAATAATATTTTTGAAAGAAGTCTTTTATGCTCACCAAGACTTCATTTATTTGATCAAAAATACAGTAAAAACAGTAATATAGTGAAATATTATTACAATTTAAAATGACTGTTTTCTTTTGATATATATTTTAAAATGTAATTTATTTCTGTGATGATAAAGCTGAATTTTCAGCATCATTACTCCAGTCTTCAGTGTCACATGATCCTCCAGAAATCATTCTAATATGATGATTTGATGCTCAAGAAACATTTACTATAATTATCATCATCGATGTTGAAAACAGTTGTGCTGCTTAATATTTTTGAAGAAAGTGTGATTTTTTTCTGGATTCTTAGATAAACAAAGTTCAAAAGAACAGCATTTATTTGAAATAGAAATCTTTTGTAACATTATAAATGTCTTAACTGTCACTTTTGATCAGTTTAATTTGTCCTTGCCGAATAAAAACACAAATGTATTTTTTTTTTTAAGAAAAAGATTATACTGACCCCAAACTTTTGAACGGTAGTGTAAATTATCAGATAATTCCAATAAAAATTGATCTCTTTAGTACAAGATGGAGACCTTAAGTCCACTTAATTTTGTGTTTGTAGTCATTTTTGAGCCTATTATAAACCCTTCCTGAGAACCTTTGTGGGTAACCATACAAATAAAAATGCCCTGCATTACGTCAGTCTCAAGAGTCTCGTAAAAGCAATAGTGTTGCTTGAGGTCGTTTTTAAAACGTGCTGAATGCCAAACGCAGACAGTTTAACTCTCTGCTCAATGATACTGCTGCGGGAAATATAAATATGAATGAACTCTTGTTTTAACTCCTAAGAGGGCCATATTTTGCTATCAATTATTCACTTGTCTGAATGCTCCCAGACTCTTGTTCTTTCCAACGTTCCCTCTCTTTCTCCTCTCCTCTCCAGAGGCCTGGTGTACGATACTACGTACGGTAACCTGTTGAAAATAGACTCCAATGGAAACATCCTGGTGTGCACTCACGGCTTTGAGTACCTGAGAGGGTGAGTGAGATGATTCATTGTGGCGCGAGTCAATGCTGTATTGAGTGAGAGTTTGCTCGCAAATGCCCCCTCAACCTTTCTCTGACAACAGAAGATACCAACAAAGGTGAGTGCTGCGTGGGACAGAACATTCAAGGGAGGCAGGTTGAAAGCCAATAAACCGAATGTGAAGGAACGACAGGGTTGAGAGCTGTTGAAAACAGATAAAGAAATACAAGGATCTGTGTTACAGACTAGCACAGCAGAGCAAGGCAATATTGTGTTTAACATCACAAGTAAAAAAAAAAAAATGCACGTTAGCAATGAAGGGGCTTCACAAAAGCGAATTTAAAAAAATGAATATAGCAATTGTTAGCCTAAACTAAACATCTTAATCATTCTGCTTCATGAACAAATCTTTTTCTCGAAGCATAACAATATACAAGCTTACTTAAAATTGAATTTAAAAAATTTATAAAAAAAAAAAAACATTAAACATTTACTCAACCAAACTTTTGAACTGTAGTGTATATAAAATAAAATATCTATATTTTGTCATATATCATAACAAAAAAAATAGTTAGACCTCCTGAGGTGGATGAACAAAAACTTATAACCACTATTTTGTTCCATTTTTGTGGAAAATGTCTAATTTGAGACCCAACTCTCTATTTAGATCAGACACAGAAGTAATGAACTCATTATAGTAGTATATTTATATCCAACACCTGTAGATTTTGTTAATGAGGCTGTTGGTTATCCTCACGTATAAGACGGTGTTATAAAGGGTGATTCATTAGACATGGGGTACCGGTATTTTGGGGACGGTTTTATTAAGCAGGGATCAGTTGTTTGAGAACAGTATTGTTAGCAGTCTCTCAACACTGGCCGCTGCTGTGACACATTAGCTGGGCAGCTCAGTGACACACTGTTATTGTTTCGCCACACGCCTTCCGATATGTGAACATATTCCCAATGCTTTTGTATGGTTTGTCAGAAAGCTTATTTGTCTGCTTGTATTCTCATTAAGACGCGTGTCTGTTTGCAGTGAACAGGTTGATGAGTATTATCCAAACAAGTTCATCCAGAGGGACGACACTAACCGCTTTTACGTCCTCAACACGCTCTTCAACCTATCAGGTACAATGAAACCTTTGCATCCCAACGGTCAAGTGAAAGGATAATCGATTCTATTAACATGATTTGTCTCTCTCATGTTCTCAGAGACGTATCTTTATGCGTGCCTGTTTGACTTCTTCGCCAAAACCACCAGATACAAAAAGTGAGTGAGTTATTCTTAACTGCAACAGGCTCTTTTACAGCTTAGTCATGAGAATAATGTTTATAATTGACAGTTTTTGCTGAGGCAAACATCACTATTACTCTTGCTTATGCTTAAGGCTAGAGGTTTCAAACCATTATCATTTTCAGACTGTTCATATGGCAGACCTAGAACACCCTAGCGACCAATTTGAATACCTTAGCAACCATATAGCAAATCTATAGAGTCTGTTGAGTATATGCTAAAAAAGGAAACTTAGGGTGCTTTTACACTTGAGGATTTGTTTCGAACCTGGTGCGTTTTCGCCCTTGGTTCGGTTTGTTTAGGCATATGTGAACATGGCAATCGTGCTCAGATCCGCACCAAAAACAATCACTCCGAGATCGCCTAAACGAGATAGTCTCGGACCGATTGCAAACGAACTCTGGGACGGTTCGCTTGAGGTATCAGGAAGGAGTGGTTTAGAAAGATAGAATCATTTTCAGACACTGTACGAAAATAGGCTATGCTGCAATGTATATTATGACAAAGTGAGAGTGTGTTTTTGACCTTGGATGCATGTAAACCTATTGTAGCAGACCTCAAAAAATAAATTAGGAACCTTTAAAAGATGCTCAAAAGATTTCTAAAATCTGTTTTACTGTTCCTCTCCCACTTAGTTGCCAGAAAGGGTTCAAACACGGAGACTTGTTCATGTCACACAGAAGCATGTTTCAGGACGTGAGGGACGCCATGGATCACCTTCACGACACGGTAAACGACCATTTTCACTAACATTTGTGTGTAGATTATAAAGGGCCGATCACGCAGAGGACGATAACTATAAAGTTTTAATAATCATTCTAATTCTATGAGAATAGGGAAGTCCACAACTATAACAATAATCACACAGAGGAACGCTAACGTTGGAATCACTTTCAGAATGATTTTTCTCAATTGATGAACGATAAGACATTGCCAGCCAATCAGAATCCATTCATACATGTGTTAATCATCAGTTGTCCTCTGCAATTGATGATTAATGCTGAATATTCAGGCATACACACATTACAGTAATTATTATTTTTGTCTTTCAGGGCACTCTGAAGGAACGAACACTCAAGAACCTGGACAAGTACGTGATTAAAGATGTAAGTAGCCTAATAATTATATATTTTTTTCTCAAATTGCCTGAGAGAAACATTTTGTATGCTAATCATCATTATGATAATTATATTATAGATTTGCATGTGCCTAAAGACTCATATACATATGATTATGTTTAGCCTCGTCTTCCTGTGTTACTGAGCCGCATTAAAGAGGTCGCCAAAGTGTTCCTGGCCACCAACAGCGACTTCAATTACACTGAGGTAAGGAGAGCGCCAGCCCCCTAGAAATTATTTACACTGCCACGGACAGGCTGCATATCATTGCACGCTATCATTAATATTCATAATTGGATTTTAATCACGCTGTATCACGTCTTTTCTCAAATTAGGCTATTATGAAGTACTTACTGGATTCCCCGGCTGGCTCTAAGGTGAGCAGCACGAGGACTCTCTGACTGACACAAAACATACTACTTAGTATCATTTACTCTGACTTTATGCACACGTAAAGATGTTAAAATTCTGAAATGTTTCATGTTGTCTAGAACCCCAAGAAACCCTGGCGCTCCTACTTTGACCTGGTGGTGGTGGACACTAGGAAGCCCATGTTCTTCGCAGGAGGGACAGTATTGCGACAGGTCGACACGGTGGGTTCCTGCTGTCTGGTGGGGTGCACAGTCACTGCTACTATTCATGTAGAAATCAAAAGCTGTACTCTCTTTTAAATTAACCATTCATTCAGGCAAAAATAAGGGGGTTTTGATGTAAAAGTTAGCTGTTATACCCAATGATTTAATAACAATGAGACTATGGGTGAATCTTAAGACTGTCAGGAACATGTCTAGCTCCATTTTACAAAAAAAAAAAAAAAAAACGGAAAAAGAAATTGCTTTTTACTACATTTACATTACTATACATTTCCCCACATTTCTCTTTGTAGTGAATTGAAAAGTCTTGTTCTCAGTGACATAATATGTGGTATCACTATTTTACAGTGACCTTTTTAAAAGTTACATGTAGGTAGTTACTATAGTAATAACTATAAATTATGCATAATTACATGCCACTAACCCTAAACCAAACTCTAACATGTTAATTGATATTATGCCCAGCACTTAAATGTATAATTACATTGTTACAAGGACACCTTCAAATAAAGTGTAACCTAATATTTGTACCATTATGGTGGGATTTACTTTTATATATGCTGATTTTAACAAAATTGTGTCCCAGACAAGATGATTCTCACTGTATACTAGTACATGTTCCAATATAGTTGTGCATGTTTGTCATAAACATTGAATGTAATAAGAATAATATTTATATTATAATCATAAAAAAATCCACAGTATCAGTTTAAAAAAAAAAATCTTTTTTTTCTTGAGCGGCAAATGATTTCTGAAGGATCATGTGACACTGAAGACTGAATGATGCTGAAAATTCAGCTTTGCCTCACAGGAATAAATTACATTTTAAAATATATTACAATAGAAAACAGTCATTTTAAATTGTAATAATATTTCACTATATTACTGTTTTTACTGTATTTTAAATCAAATGAATGGTGAGCATAAGAGACTTCTTTAAAAACGTTAAAATCTTACAGACCCCAAACATTTGAATGGCAGTAAATAAATAAATAAATAACATTGTACACTGTATATTTTTATAAACATTAAGGCACTTGTTCAATGAAATATCAGGAACCGTCTTGCGTGAGCTTGGATTGTACTGAACTTCTGATTGCTCCCTGATGTAGGTCACTGGTAAGCTGCGTATTGGCACATACACTGGAGACCTCCAGCACGGGACAGTGTATTCTGGAGGTAATGCCAGAGGAGCTTTCACATGTTGTCCTCGTCATATTCATGATCTGTTTGCTAGGCTTGCATTAAGACACTACTTTTGCTCATGTCAGTTATTCTTCAACCCCTTTCTTAGGATCTTCTGATATTGTCTGTGATTTGCTGGATGTTAAGGGCAAAGACATCCTCTATGTGGGGGATCACATCTTTGGGGATATCCTCAAATCAAAGAAACGTCAGGGCTGGAAGACTTTCCTGGTGGTTCCTGAGCTCGTGAAGGAGCTGCATGTGTGGACAGACAAAACCAGTAAATAACACCCTTTCATTTTCATCATTTGATAAAGAATGGATTTGCAAAGTTGACTGCTAGAGGCTAAAAATACTGTCTCTTGTGTCTTTTTATAGGTATGTTTGAGGAGTTGAGACATCTTGACATCTTCCTTGCAGAGTTATATCAGTAAGTGTGAGTCTTTCTCTGCCAGAATCCGTGCAATACTAGGCATGATGGATAGATGGCAGTACAGCACTCCATATACTTGCTTTTCTGTGCACAGACTTCACACTCAATGTAGTGTTAGTTCAAATGAATTAGGTTATTTAGTAATTATATTTTATTTAGGCTTTTACTGTATAAATAAAGTTTTTTTTAACCTTTTTTGGGTACTTAGAGACAGCAAAAGCTGAAACGCTCACAAACATTAATCTGGTTCTCCTCATTTAGGGGTCAAAAGTGTTCGAACACCTCAAATGTCACAATGTCCCCCCCCCCCTTGTTGTTGTTATGTATTGTTATGTACCCTTGAAGGGTTAGTTAAATTCTGTCATCATTTACTCACCATTCGTTCCAAACCCGTAAGACTTTCTTTCATCTTCACAACCGAAATGAAGAAATTCTTAATGAAATCTGGGAGCTTTCTGTCCCTCCATAGACAGCTACACAACTTACACTTTGACGCTTCAAAAAGTTCATAAAGATATCGTAATCCAATTGAATTGAGCAGTTAAAATTTTCTGAAGAGACTCGATATTTAATTCACATTTAAACATTCACCAACACACATCAGTTGTGGTAAATGGAAGTGTGTTTCCTTGATGTGTGAGAACCTATGGAAGCTTGTTTCCGCCACTGAATAAAAATGAATAAATAAATAATTGCGACTTTTTATCTCACAATTGCTAGATATGAAGTCAGAATTGTGAGAAATAAAGTCGCAATTGCGAGATATAAAGTCGCAATTCTGAGAAATAAAGTCGCAATTCTGAGAAATAAAGTCGCAATTCTGAGAAATAAAGTCGCAATTCTGAGAAATAAAGTCGGAATTCTGAGAAATAAAGTCGCAATTCTGAGAAATAAAGTCGCAATTCTGAGAAATAAAGTCGCAATTCTGAGAAATAAAGTCGCAATTCTGAGAAATAGAGACAGAATTGCGACTTTTTATCTCACAATTCTGACTTTTTTTCTGAACCAATGAGGTTAATTCTCGTGTTTCGCAGCATGTTTGAGCTTCAGCAAGAACCAATGAGGTTTGTTCACGCGCGTGTTAAGCAGGTTCAGTTGAGCTTCTGTTTATGTTCGCTGATCAATGGTCATATGTGAATAAAAGCCTAAATTCAATCTGTTCATCATATAAAGCGATCATTTTTGACTGTGAGGAGTACAAGTGTCACTTTTTTAGGACCATTTAACCTTTTTAAATCATGTCCGTGATTTGTGTGTGTGTGTGTGTGTAGGCTTGTTCGACTTGAAGCGACTCTGCACAGACCGATCGGTGCATGACATACCGCAAACACAATGCAAAAGCACATGGTCTGCTCTCTAATCCCTCTCGCAATACTTTGATCGAACAAGCCTTGAGTGTTCACATGGCAAGTGCCACAAAAGTCACAAAGTGACTTCCAGTGTTGGGGTAACACATTACAAGTAATGTGAGTTATGTAATCAGATTACTTTAAGTAACTATAAAGTAAAACATTACTTTTTCAAATAAATGTTTTCCCCTATCTTGACTGACACCTCTCCTGTCCCCATGTTGAGAGAAATCGTTGTGTGCGCACTGTGTCTCGCTGCTGACCTTCGATGATCCAATTCAACCGTAGTCACAGGCAAAAATAACTTTAGTCAAACATTACATTTGTGTTTCTTTTGTTGTTGTTGTTTTTAAGTAAGAGTGATGAACTTTCTTCTCCTGAGTCCTATTCTTCTGCAATCCAGAATGGCTGCACAGCTGAAAGGTTTGTTTGAGCTGCGCCCTCTACTGTACAGGCGCGAATTTGCATTTCCTTCAGCCTGAGGCTTATTAGTTTTTTCAAGCAAGCCGAGCCCAGATGAGGAAATGGAACGTATAAGTAACGTAACGCATTACTTTCCGTAAAAAGTAACTATGTAACGCAAGTTGCATTTTAAAAAAGTAACGCAACTTTGGACCATTCCGATGAAGTAAAACATAAAAACTTTTTTTTTTTTTCTCAGTCAAAAGTGACCAAAGATGACCAGAGGGTTAACACTGAATGACATTGAACTTTTCAGCTGACCTCTCATTTTATCCCATCAGGCATTTGGACAGTGGAAGTCAAGAGAGCCCGGATATTAGTGCGATTCAGCGCAGGATAAAGGTGAGTTCTCAGGATCATCTCAGTAAGTTTGCCACACATCATTTACCTTGATGGTTTCTCATCTAACCTGTTTTGTGGATTATCTTCATGCAAACAATATTCTGAATTTTATGTTTCTTAAAATTGTATATCCTTACTGTAACATAGCATTTTTTCGATATGCATTACAGATGGTGACATACGGCATGGATCTGTGCTATGGGAAAATGGGCAGTCTTTTACGCTGTGGTTCCACAAAAACCCTCTTCGCCAGTCAGTTACTGCGCTATGCGGATATATACTCTACCACCTGCCTCAACCTCTTAAACTACCCCTTCAGCTACCTCTTCAGAGCCCCCCACGTCCTGGTACACTCTCCAATACAGTTGTCGAAATAATTTAATTTTATGTCGAAATTTTACAATTATGTTATAAAATGATAATATAATTGTAAAAGTTTTTAAATAAACTATTTATAGTACTATTCTAAGACTACTAAATTGCTAGTAAAAAAAAAATAGGTGCTGATATTTTTGTCAAAATTCCTAGTGTGTGTATAATGAATGAATGTTGTCACTCATAACAGTTGCCACACGAGGCCGCTGTGGAGTCTCAGACCAAAGAGCAGATCACAGAGCTGCCAGAGCACATGCTCAAAAGCACAAACATCCAGGTTTGAGTCGCTTTCACTTTTTATATAATAATTATAAATGTTTTGTTATATTCCTAAAATTTATTACTCTCAAACATCGTAATGTTTTAAATGTAACAATAATGTTTTCCCATGGTTTTGTTCTAAAATGATGCTTTTTCTTTGCCAAGTGATTTACATCTTTTGCACACAGAGGCAGTGTGAGTGCGACGATGCCAACTGCGGACAAGATGAAAATTGTGCCCGAAATGACCCAGCTTCATCCACAGAGACATGAGGACTGATATTTTTTTTTAATTATTATTACTGCTGTAAATTTGAACTTTTTATTTAATGTGTATGTTGTACTTTCTCAGTTTCCATTCCTGCCTTAAAACTGTGCATTGATACACAGCAGCGCTTGTGTGGTTGATTTGCAGTTTAGCTAAAGTATGATTCTGGCAGAAATGTCTAATTTGTGATTAAAAGGAATTTGCTACGTTTGCATGTCATATGGTTTAAGTTAACAGCTGTTTTGTTATTATTTATAAAGCAAGTGTAAAATCATTATTTAACCATTTTATAAAACTTTTATATTCTGTTTATTCTGTGTTCGTGATTAAGAGCTTTGATAAAGCATCTAGCCTTTTGTCTCATTGGTGAAATGTTTATTTACTTTTGTTTATTATATCATAGACCTTAGGCCTATACAATAATGCAGACATTGATGTATAACAACTTAATCTAGAAAGTAACTCTAAAACTGTTCTATTCTGCCCCTATACTGATTTAATATAGGCCTATACCTATTATATTATATTAGCCATATATATATTTTTTTGTTTGTTTGTTTATACTTTTAGGCTAGGCCTACTGTTTTTCATAAGTAGGCTATAATGAATTGATATAATTAAAGAGCTTTATTTTAGACTTATTCTGTTGTCATATTTATTTCTAATTTGATTAACCTCAGACACATGTGAAAGTTAATTTCCTGTTGTAATGAGTTCAACTTTGTCCCTGCATGGGAGCCTTTAATTGCTGAATGAAATTTTTAATATGCCATATGATATAGAGGTCGAGGAAGTGTACTGAAACTGCATGTTCATGAAAACAGAAGATTAATTGCAGTAAAAACTAAAAACTTTTAATCAGTAACGGGTAAATTAACTAGCATACGGACATCTTCGGGAAGATCTCTGTTGTCCGTAAGATGGCGGCAAAGACTATAGTGTGTGCGCCCGACTTGAATGGAGAACTATCATTTGATCATAACCAGCTTCTGTTAGAGCATGATTATAAAATTAGACCATATCATGCCCTGCCTTTGTAGCTATAAACAGCTCAGATACCACACACCGCTACTGTGTGTTCAAACATCAATATTTCACGCTATTCTGTTTTGATTCCCGCGGCGTCGACCTGAGAACAACTATAACCTGTGAACAAGGCCTACCTTTTTTTTTTCCTTTTTCAAATGACCATAAAACCAGCAGATTAATTTCCTGCAACAGGTATCGATTAAAATATATTTAAAATGATTATCATAAAAATGTAGCACGTGTAAAGGTAGCATATAGACAGGTTATAATTTACTGTGCACATCAAGCATAGGCTACTTACGATAAAACTCAAAGAAAGTACGATAAAACTATTTTAATTAATCCATAAGTAGGCTACTAGTGTATGCAAGCCAATGAATGTCATGTGACTTTTTGTCTCGAGCATAGAGGCACAAATCGCGTGTTTTTGTCGTGATAATTAGCTACATTTGATATGTTTGTAAAACTAGATTGTTTAACTTGAACCTTCTCTTGATCTTCATGCCTGAATCTAACGCTTACAGTCATACAACAAACATTATTTTTTGACACTAAGTTCATTCATGTACAATCTTTTACTGAACAGATTTTATTTTCTAAAAAACAATTTAGCATTCAACCCTGTTAAGTAACAGTCCTTACAACGAAGTAACATAGCCTATATCATGAAATAATATCACCCCATTCTATAAAAAAATAAAACCCAACAGTTGTTCTAACTAGCCCTTCTTAGTTATCTGTGGCTACTTAATGTCCAACAATTTGTTGAACTTAATTGTACAAATCTATAAATATGTACTATTCATATATGCCTATGCCTCAAATTAAGATTACTTGATTGGTTTTAGTACCAGTTTATCAAGCAAAAGAGTTCGAGTCAGGGCAACTCTTAATATAATGTTCACTAATTTCCTCCACTTCTGCAGTCATCTTTCTCCTAGTTGCCTTGACATTTTTGAGAGAACATTATCACATAAGTTGACTTCATAAATTGAGGTTGATTTAACTTGATTGTTAACCTTTACTTAACCTTAAATGGTTTTGTCACCATTAAGGTGATTAGTGTTCCATTGGCAACTTCATAAATATTACTATTTTTGGTTTGAAAGTTAGAGAGTATAGCCTAAGTTTTTTTTTTTAAAAAGATGACCCGACTTCTCATTAAATCACTATTTCATGTTGAATTATGGTCTATTATAATTATATTGCTAACAAAAAATCATAAACACCATATTGTGAAACATCAAAAAAGGGGGTTGATCCCCCTTGTTGTAGGCTAATGTAATCAACAACATTGCATGCTGAGTTGCTGACCATTGCAAAACAACTTTATTTTCGGTCTTTATTGTGCTACTGACACAAGACGGCAAATCAAATTGTCAAATAAAGCCAAAAAGATAGTAAAACAAAGCAACTAATTAATTTATTCATGCCACAATGCATTCGAGTTCACTGTTCATCAGATCGCAGATACAATTAAGTTAACTAAACTCAAAATAAGTAAGAAACACTTTTAATATATAGCTACTTGATAGAATTATGTTAAGCTTTCTAAATTGAATTACGGCAACGAGTTTGCACAATTTAATTAAGTAAACTGAACAAATTTGTTTTTACACTGTAAAATTAGTGAAAATTATATTAAGAATTGCCCCACCTTAGTAACTCTTTTACTCTTAAAAACTCTTGAACTGTTTTCTGAGTAACAAAAACGTAGTATGTAGATTGTACTAGATTTTTACATTCAAGTTCAACAAATTGTTGGATATGAAGTAAAGTTAAGAAGGGTTATAGAACAAGTGTTGACTGCATTTGTCAAGCTTCAACCATCCAAGCCTGTTATTACAAGGAAAATTATAACACAAATATTTTTCTTTGACTTACAGGAACACGAGTCTGTCATTAACAAACAATTTGTAAAGGAGACCTATAAAAATGTATAAGAAAATGGCAAAACCACACAAATCAGGGATTTAAACTGCCAACAGGGTTGCACAAATTACAAAACCAATATAAAATGAATATAAAATGAAACTCATATCCAATTTAGCATGACCCGAGGCTAATGACCAACATTTGTACGTGCTTTTTAAGCATTTCGGACACTACTATTTTCCTGGAAAGCGCCCTAATGAATAAAATATGAGGTCTCCAACAGAAGACATTGAAGGCTTTGATCAGGAATAATGATGGATAAAACGGGTTTTCCCTAAATAAATCCCAATGTGTTGAGGAGGAAGTCTTGTGTACTTGCTATTCCCGTGCTCTTTGAAGGTAATGGGATCTACTCAATTTCAAACAGAACCATCTAACCACATTTAAGTTTGCTGTAAAATTAAGTTACTACATGACAAATAACATAGTTCCCTTAAGACACCAGATATGGACAGTTTCATATCCTTATAGGCCTGAGATGAGGCGAGTTAATGAACCGTTAATAACACACTCAATTGTTTAACTCAAGTGCTCTTTGACCCTTTTTGAGTGACCTTCAAATGAAACTCGATAAGCACAAACACTAGAGTGCAATTCAGCAGTAATTAACTTGTTACATCATGTCTAACAGTACAAACATGGGGTTGAAACAAGGCGTAATGGAATTAACCAAACACTCATAAATGCATGTTTTTTCTCCATAATCAAGCGGTTGTGACTTCATTGAAGACGAGCAGATTATTGAGCGACTTGCTTGAGAAGCGAAAGCTCCCTGTGATGATGTGTCCCGAGCACCACAGACACATGTATCATATCCCATTCCTCACATTCCACAATTTCCCAGAAACCTTTGCAAACGTGCCCCGACAAGTCGCATTCGTAACCCAGGTATTTGAGGTGCTCCAGTCGCTGGGAGTTTACCACCCCCATGGATAAACGGGGTTAACATTTAACCCCAGGCGTATTCCTAAAATTGTGCAACTTCGGTGCAAAAACTTTGAGGAACATTTTTATCACTTAACAGCTGATAGCACGTTTACAGCCTTAACGTGTAGTTTCTTGTGAGTTTATGTTAATGGAGTAACCTAAGCTTTAGTATTCTGCACTTCAAGTCAACACCAGCATATTAGTATAGATACGGGGCAAGTACAGACACCTTGTGTGTAGCGACTCGCCCCTATAGGGTTGATTCACTCAGCTATGTTAAGGACTGTCTCAGAAATGCCGAGAGACACGTTTAAGCAGTCCTGGGCCCCTCTCCTGACCATCCCCCACCCCTGTACTCACAACTGGACTTGCCTCCCTGCATTCCACTGAAAACATTCCCTTCCCCCTGCTAACCTGCGACAAGGGAGGGTCCGACCGTGCACCTTTATTTCGGCCCTTTAGCTCCAAACTTAGCCTGACGCATGGCGCGATAACTGAGCCAAAATGGCGTGGTCGCCAAAACAAATGACGGCTGAACTCAGTTTTAAGTCGAAAAAGAACTGATTTTATTGATCAAACATGTGCGTTACACCGGTTACAGTTGCAGGGTAACGTAAGGGGACAATCCAAGCAATGCAGCACTTGTTTCGGAGCGTTGAGCATATCAGAGGCTAAATGCTATGACAATACTATTGCACTGCTAGAATGGATGGTACAGTAGTGCAACATCGTCAGAGCAGCTGACCTCAGCACATCAGCACATGGACCGACGACAGCCATCTTCTCTGGACAGCGACTCCTGCCCCACACTCATTTCAAGTATTTCACACACACACACACACACACATACACACATATATATATATATATAGCCTATGTGTGTGTGTGTGTGTGTAATATATATTAGAAAAGAATAATAATAATGTCCAAATTACTTCCAATTTTACAAATAATTTATATTCTATATGCATATATATATATATATTTGAATAAATAAATAAAATGCAACAACTATAAACAAATAAAGACAATAGTATACTAATAATACAACAATAATAATATTTAGAATATTTAGAAAAATAATTAAAATGCAGCCACAAAAAACAAGAAAACATAATAACAATGTATATATATAATTGCTAAAAATATTATTTGTAATTATTTATTTACAGATAAACTGCTTCCAATTATATATATGTAATAATAAGCAAAAATAGTACTTTCATTAAACTGATTCAAAGCAAGTTTGTCAAACATAAACAAAAAAATTATTTTCAAATTACTTTAATTTACATTCTTAACAGGCCTTTTGCAATATATATATATATATATATATATATGCAATATAAAATATATAACAATAATTTATGCAATATATAAATATGCAATATATAAAATGTGTATAACAAAACTACAAATAAAAACAATATTATACTAATTATAAAATAATAATTTTATAATTTTTAGAAAAACAAATAAAATGCTGCCTCAAAAACTAAAAACAACAACATTATATATATAAATATGTGACATAAGTGAAAACATGTGATATTTAATAAGCAAAAACAGTACTTTCATGTTTGTCAATCAAGCAAGTTTGTCAAACGTTTAGAGTCTGTATAAATGTGCTTCTGCAGGTTTCCAGGCTGTGTACTGACTGTAGCTCCACATGTTAAATAATGTCAAAGCAGAGAGGGGTGAGAGGTGAAGGAATAGAGGGAGGTGCAGGTCTCTGTTCTATCAGCCAATGCCCTTTTAATATTGCACTGCTCTTCTGATTGGCCAGTAGTACAACAGAAAAAGGGCAATGGACAAAACATGGTCAATATCACAATTCCCTCATCATGTTTGATCAATTACATTACACTCAGATTTCTGTGTGCTTGATTTATATGGATTTCATGCACTTTGTTTATGAGAATCAAAGGAACGAGCAGTGAACTCTGAGCAGTTCAGTTCAGCTTCAAAGTATTACTCATATAACCAAATAATTCATCTACAAACAGCAACAACAACATCAGCTGAACAAATTTAAGAAATTAAAATCAAAGTTTTACAGTAACATTTTACCACCGAAAGCACATTTTTTCCACATCTGTTTCCTTTTTCTCTGTGAGGCTCTGATTTACAATGAAAACAACTTTAGTGTTTTTGTTTTAATAGTACAATTAAATAAAAATCTATCTTTTTAAACAGATGTCTCTCTGATCCTCCGGGAGAGTCTTGGAAATGTGTCAGGACTTCTGACATGTTTAGAACAGAGAGAACAGTATTCCTGAAAAATGTTGAGACCTTGATAGTTACATAAGATGAAGTGAAATCGAAACAAACTTTAAAAAGAAAACAAAAGCAGAAAGAGGAACTTTAGTAAAAAAAAAAAAAGGCTACCAATGATGATTTTAATTCAGGTTTCCCACACTTTCCCAGTTAATTTCCATTATTCATCTATGACTTTTCAAACCTTTTATGAAGACTGAATTAGGTTTTTTTTTTTTTATTACATACACAACACTAGAGTGTTTCTCTTGCTTAAAATAGTTTTGTATAACTGGGCATAATTAAACTTTATATTGACTACAGAAATTTCCACGAATTTTCCAGGACTGGAAATTAGTCTACTTTTGAAATACCCTGATATTTGGTTTTCCAGGACAGTGGGAACCACACGTTTAAGAAATTATGCGACTTTATAAAGCGACTTTTTTTCTTAAACTAAAAAAAAACAAAAAACATTTAAATGTGTTGATTTAAAAGTGGTGAGAGCTATAAAAGTAATTAAACACTTTAACAGTTTGCTTAACATTTTCAAAGACTTGTTGATAACCGTTACAAACTTTCCGAATTACTATCCAACCTTCATTAATTATACAACAATTCATATTCTCATTAGATGCATTCTGATCCAGTTAACAATAAATATTAATTCGAATTAAGCGCCGTTTGACACTTTCTCGTGTTTGTTTTGATTCGGATTAAATGTAAAGCATCACTAGACCAACTAAACTTCAGCAGACTAACGAATTTACATTTAATAACGGTGGTGTTTACATAACCTCACATTCATACGTTTAAAAGGGTGATTCGTACCTGATCACACTATCAGCGCGTGCATTTAAATAGTGGCAATTCATTCAGGCTTCTCTGTTTTCTCAGACAGCAAACATTACGCGCATAAACGCTGCAGACCACAGAAAAGATCTCGTACCCAGGGTTTGATGGCACACGGTCCTGATGCGCATGAAAATGAGGCGAGTGGATTGGTCCCATCCATCCAAACTCTCCTTTACGCCCCACAGCTCCCGCCATTTCCGCCCAATCATCCCAAATGCATGAAGAGCACATAGTGAACCCCAAATTCATGAATGGCAGCGAACCAAGGGAGGGACACTCCGTCAGAGAAAAAAAAAAAACGAAGAGGGAGAGTGAGAGAAGAGGAAAAGTTGAGTAAAAGGTGCAAAACCTGACCGTCTTCTTCTTCTGTCCTTTTTCAAATGGTCAATGTTTTAAAACTCTCCGTTTTCGAGAGTGCAAAGTTCAAATCTTATCGCGCGGTTCAGCGAAATAAACGAGCGAATGTAAAGACGCGCGGCCTCGCGGCCATCCAGCGTCAGACTCCATCTTTGACTAGTTGACATTCAGATCCAGCCGGAGCAAATGCTTCATTTGCATGCGCGGCGCTGATTGGTCTGCTGCTGCGCTAGTCTCTGCCGTGCGATGCGCCATTGGTTGAATTCTCAGCTCCTCGGCGCTCTGACTCGTGATGTGATTGGACGCAAAACGGATACCGCCGCTGCATAATTTAATTGAACAACAAATACGCGTCGAACTGTGTCTCATTCACAAATTTCCCATCGCCGCCGTCCGCCTATCCCGGGTGACACTACCGCTGAAACACATTATAATGATCCATGAACACAATCATATCTCCTTTCCATTTTGTCTTAACATAATAGTTATTAACATAATAGTCTAAAACATAGACTATTTACTTTTTTGAGTATTAAACTTAATTTAGGTTTAAAGAGTTGTTTATAGGCCTATTTCACTCAAATATAAGTAAAAGTTCAGACTGTTTTGATTTCATGTGAATAGTTTTACCATGAGTTTTACATGGCTGGTGTAAATAGTCACATGACCAGAGCTGTGTAATTAAATTGTACCCTTTGAAAGATGCCATTTCATAACATCTAACATATGAAGTACACAATATGTTTGTTTTTATGTATTATTAAGATTACTCTGTAAATCATGATCACATGTAAACATGGCAGTCGTCAATGTCAAAGTCGACCCCTTTTGAATAAGTAGCTGATTCACATTATAAAAGTGTAGATTTTAAAGTATTTTAATATTAAATTAATCAATGATGAAATAAAACGAAAATAGCTTTTATGCATTGGCTTGGTATATTTCATATTGGCAATAACTGTGATCAGAACAGAGTCTTTAAACCTTTTTTTTAATTGACATCTTATTCACATACACTAAAAAAAAGTTGCTGCCTTAAATTTTTAGGCACAATCAACTTGGATGTTTAAGTCATTTCAACTTAAATTAGGCCTACATTAAACTGACCTAAACAAATGAGTTGAATCTTGTAACAAAAAAAGGTTGAAAATTGCTTAACTTATTTTGATGAGTCACAGCAATGTTAAAACATATATTGTCAACTTAGGCCTATTGATTTTTACAGTGTAGGCCTATTTACATGTAAATATTTAGTGTTTACTTTTATAACTTATTAATACCAATTTTTTATTTTATTTGGACGTTTAGAGCAAAACTGCACAGATGTCTAAAAGTATACATTTGAACTAATTAGCCTACTTTAAATTTTTGAAACCACTTTTTTATATACATTTCTCGTTAACACTTTACAATAAGGTTCATTAGTTAACATTAGTTAATTAACTAACAACAAACCATGGGCAATACATGTGTTGCTGTATTTGTTAATCGTTGTTAATGTTAGTTAATAAAAATACAGCTGTTCGTTGTTTGTTCATGTTCATAGTGCATTAACTAATGTTAACAAGATTTTAATAAAGTATTAGTAAATGTTGAAATTAACATTAACAAAGATTAATAAATGATGTATGCAGTTCATTATTAGTTCATGCTAACTAATGTAGTTAACTAATGTTAACTAACGAACCTTATTGTAAAGTGTTACCCATTTCTCTTATGAGGCAACCATAAAACACATTATGGAAGATGGATCAGGGGAAGCGGTCAGATTTTGTGGGCGTGGCCACAGTGGTGGGCCGGTCCTGGGAGGAGCTTGAGTCGCCAGTGAGCTTTGATTGACATCTGGAGGAGGGTTGTGGGCTGTGAAATGTGGCATTCTTGGCCAAGGGAGCTGAAATAATTGTATTGTTTGGTGAGAAAGGGCCCATTCCCCCCCTCCCCTCTCTCTGTCCCCCAATCTGAAGGGATCTGATTGTGCGCTTACTCTGTTTAAAGTGTTTGATGTGGGCAATGCATTCACAGGCTGCGAGGAAAACTAGAAGGGATGTTCTGCCTCTGTCTCTCAGTTGGCCATTTGAGATGATAACTAACAGAGATACACATCGCCTTTATGTTTTACCACACATTATCAGTATAGCTTTTCAACAAGACACACTATTTTTTACGTTTTTAATGAAAAAAAAAAGCATTTATACACTGTAAAAAATTATATGATCAATAAGTTATGACAACATTTGATTTTCCATCGCTTTAACTCATCAAAATAAGTTCAGCAATTTTCATCTTTTTTGAATAACTTATATAAGATTCACCTCTTTTTTAACCAATTTAATGTACAGTTGAAATGTCTTAAGTTGAAATGATTAAAAATCCAAGTTGATTGTACTTAAAATGTCAGTTTTTTTTACAGTGTAAATAACAAAACCATTAATGACTAATTTCAGCTGTCATGTTGCATTCTGCATATCATTTGCATTCATATACAGTTTTGACAGAAAAAGTTTTATTGATTCTCTTTAGTTTATAAGGTTATCATGTCATGCTGTTCAAGGGTTGATGTGCAACTCAAAAACATCCACAAGTCAACAGTCATGCATGTTGCTTCTTTAGCATATTGACAGAGAAACCTTTATACAAATCTATAGGCTATATTAATTGAAACAAATATTTTTTTGTCATGTAACTGTAAAAGTGCTTATTAAAGGTAGCCTGACTATTCATTTTAATTCAGTTATTTTCATTTGTTTCAAACTGCATTGACTTGTTTGGAAGCGTGCTATAAATTGATAAAAATGATAGATTGATTAATGTTATTAAAAAGGTCAGTGGAAATGTGTTTTGTATTTGTAATGATTTTGGAAAGAACAAAACCAGTTAAAAGAAATCATTATTCTAATTCAAAAACCAGGTACATTTCCCCTTATACTTGTATTTAATAAAACATAATCAAATGAATACAGTATACAGAATAGGAAAAACAAATCGTGTGGAGGAAATAAAGTAAATATTTCTCACGGTTCGATATGTAAAATATTCAGAGAATTAACAACAAAATTGCAGCTGACGTAATTCTCAAGGAATGATTTAGAAAAGTGTGTTTAAATGATTCAGAGATTCTAATTCTTTTTAATGGATTTCACGGTACGAAAGAGGCTTTTTTGATTACAAATGTATAATAACTATGGTATTAATTATTTGTAACACACACACACACACAAAAAAACAAATTTACACAGAAACAATCTACATGAAATAAAATACATTGTGATGTAACTGACTACCATGATTCAAATTCAAATACAGACATGTATAATTAAATAACAGTTTTAAAGAGATTTCCATATTTTACATTTCTCTGGAGTCAAACTGTAATTTTCCATTTGTCCTCATATATGTGTCTCTCTTCAGGAGACTGATTTAATAAATAAAAGCTAAGATAATTAATCCGAGAACATGTACTTTAGTTGTGTTTTCAAAACCTAAAATGTATGCTTTTATTCAGGGTTCTCATGATATTAATTGAATTTTTAATTCTTGCTAAATCCTCAAAAAGACAAAAACATGTTTATAGGCTCTGTATACAATTTAAATTTGTTTTGTAAATTGTCTAATTGTATATAATTCTGAGTTTAGTTTAGATCATTCAGAAGTCCTTAAAAAACAACCTAAAAGTCACACATTTTAAAAAACATTTTCTACATTTATTTCAACTTTAAAAAAGCATAACGAATAACGAACATAAACTGTTATGTTTTGATTGTTAAAGCAACATGTAGACTGTTAAATGATTATTTGCTGTCCATCTTTTAATTGGTTTTAAATGCGTCCTGGATGATGTTCAGCAGTCATCAAACCTGAGAAAACCAGAGAATTCGAGATCCTTCAGACCTGGGAGGTAAAGTTTTGTTATTGTTCTTTCTCCCCCCCCCCAATTCCCTTCCTCCAAAAATGTTCCTCCCCTCTTCCTCTGCCCTTTAACCTTTCCCTGCCTACCCTCTTCTCCTCCATCCCAAGCCTCTCTCCTAACAGGGAACATCAGCAGTGATAGATGTCATTGATCATTTCCCCGAGCCCAGCAGAAGGTTAATGGATTAGCTTCTTCCATCGCCATCACAGTGGGTGGTGACATGGACGATGGGATGCGAATCCCACTCTTTTTTGGAGTCGAGAGTTGAGACCCCACCTCCAGTAGCCCGACTTTTCTCCCCCCTGTTTTGCCTTAAGAAGCGTTACCCTTTCCACCCCGAGTTAGCGCATGCCCCGCATTCCAGCCGTGTGTGTGGCGGACCAGAGCAGGGCGAGGAGTTTCCAGCTGAACGTGACACCAAACATCATGGGCTTTCTGGAGGGGGATTCCACACGCATCCAGAGCTTTAGACGTGTGAACATTCGTGACAAGGAAGTTCACCTACACTATACCTACCAGCTGTTCTTCATAAGCCATTTACAATGGTTGATGTAATATTTCAGAGGAAAATCAACACAGTTATGAGCTAATAATTAGATGTTTGTAGCATTTGATCAAATATTTAGGAACAAATAATCATTTATTCAGAAAACAGCTATATGAATATATGTAAACTCTTTTGGAAAGTTTTGACATGCTAAAACTATTTTAAACAGCATTTTGCTCATTCTTTTGATATGCGTATTCACTGCTATTTAAATTTTGGGGCTGGTAATTTGTTCATGTTTATTTAAAGAAGTTATGCTGACCAAGGCTCCATTTATTTGATCAAAAAACTAAAAAGTGAAATATTTTTTACAATTCAAAATAACTGTTTTTTGTTTGAATATGTCTTAAAATGTAATTTATTCCTGTGATCAAAGCTGTATTTTCAGCATCATTACTCCAGTCTTCAGTGTCACGTGATCCTTGATCATTCTAATATTCTGAATTTGTGCTCATATTATTATCAATGTTGAAAACGGTTTGTGTTGCTTGTGGAAACCATGATATATATATTTTTTCCCAGGATTCTAGAAAGATCAAAAGAACAGTATATATTTAAAATAGCAATATTTTGTAACATTATAAATGTCATGCATACTTGCTGAATAAATTAGTTTAATTTCTGACGAATGTTTTTTTTAGGTTGTAATTATGTTTTCATATTTTTTAATTACTCGTTTACCTTATAACTAGTTCGCTTTGACTGGTTGTGTATTGTAAATGTTGGGTTTTTGTATTATATTATTTTATTAAACAGCATTGGAATATTGGTTCTTAATTTAAAATAATTAATAAACTGTATAATAATAACCGTAATATAGGCATAATGTATATATTATAATTTATACTATATATATATAATAGTTTAAAATGTCAACATTATTTTTCAAAAAGCAGTTGTTTTATTCTTTTAAAGCGACAACCATCCATGTTTATAATTGTGATTCTGAATTAGAAATGGTGAGTTACACCTAAAATATACATTTCCTATAAATTAGTCCATGGCCACATTATGCATCAACAACCAAAAGCATTGGGTTTCGCATGACCTTCAACACATCCGTGCTCTGTGAGAGCCTGAGGTCCAGCATGTGTTCCTCAGTAGCTCCTCCAATCCATTAACTAAACTTCAGAGGAATTCCTCACTTCATTTCACAGAATACATGTGGAATGTACACAGGGGTCAAAGGGCAGCGGGCTATAGGGAGCCTGAGCAGACCTTATTCAAACAAGCCCTGAGGGTCGAGGTGAGGAGCGTTGGACTGTTTAAAGATAACACCGCCCTGCATCACGCTGAATCAAATACAATACTTATTACTTACTCATTTTGTGGTGCTGATTCTAAAAATAGTGTCTGTTTTGTCAAAGTTCTCACAAAATATGATGTGTGCATTATAGGTGAAGAAGTCTTGTGTTATATGAGGAGAGACATGATTCCTCTCTTCCTCTGAAAAAGGTCACAACTATATGTTCAATTCTCAGCCGATTTCCACATGATTTTATGCCTAATCCTGATTCCAAGATTAGAATTATGGCCAGTGACAGAAGAAAATGCAAACATCCAGATTTGGGACCCAGTTTTCTGAGCTACATCTGTTTTGTGCTCACATCCAAACAGTGACAGTGACAAAAAAAAGTATTTATGTGTAAACTTGTGTGTATGTAAAGTCTTTTTTTTCCACAATTTTGCAGACTGTAAATTAAATTATGCATTTTGAATGCTTCTGTTTGTCATTAAAAACTAAACTTTTAATGACGTTTGACTGCTTTTGTTAGTTTGATGAGTGCATTAAAGCTGATATACAGAGCTGGGAAGTAACTGATTACATGTAATCTGAATTAAGTAATCAGTTTCCAAAAAAAAAAAAAGTACTTGCAATTAGATTATATTACGTTCAATATGTACGTTTAAAAGTAAAATACTCGTAATCAGGCTACAGTTACTTTTTTATTGATTACATGTTATTCTCAAAATAAAATTATTCATTAAGTCATTTATTCTACCTACTACTTCTTTTCTATCTATTACATTTTCTAAAAAAAGCCATATTTCAGAAGGTCTTCAGGTTTTTAGAACGGCATACAGACCAGCCACTAGTCATGTGACTTTCAATAAAAAACTGAGACCTACAGCATTTGATCACTGGATTTACACAACCCATTCATCTTTTAAAAAGTGTTTTCTCAGCAATGCATATCTAATCCTGACAAACACATATTTGCATTATCACTCAGTGAGTCATTTAAGTATTACTGTCTTTGGAAGGCTTTTGTCTTTCATACACATTAAAATGCATACATTTACATTATTTCATATTTACATGCAATGCAGGGAATCCTCAACTTTTTTTGTCAGCTGAAGCTCTTTGACCTAATATATTTAAAATTAAAGCGTTTTATTTTTTATTGTTTTTATATAAAATTTTTTTTAAAAAAATGTTTTAATGATATAATTACCTAATAGCTTTTTATTAAACTCCCGAAGCTCCTGCAGTTCCTTCATGAACCCCAGTTTGGGAAACTCTGACGTAATGTAATATTTCAATAATACTTCATGTTGTTGATAACAAATGGAATATATTTTCTTTCTCTTTGTACTTTTATATCAATATGGTCCAAGATTATCGTATTCAAATCAATGTGATAAACGAGTTAGGTCAAAAAGTAATCTAAAATTAATCAGATTATATGACCTAAAATGCAATGTAATGGATTACGTTACAAACTACATTTTTTGTAATTTGGCATTAGTAACCAGTGTTGGGGAAGTTACTTTTAAAAAGTAGTGTTTTCTCGTTACTCGTTACTTCTTAAAAAAGTAATCCGTTACTTTACTTAGTTACCCCCTTTGGAAAGTAACTTTTTATGTTACTCGTTACTTTTACGTTACTTTTATGTTGCTTGACTTTGGGCAGAACCCAATATCTGTTCCTAAATGTGTAGGCCTACATAAAATTCTACTATGAACTCTACTTATTGAAAAACTAGAAAAAAAAGAAAGATTTTGAGATAGAAAAATAAAATATGTTTATTTAAATAACATTTGAAAAACCTGTATAAACTGAACACCAAAGCACAATATTAACTATTGAGCGGTGGTGACGCGTTCATGAAAAATGTCACAAAGAACCGGCAAAAGAAATGATTATGAATATCGAATATCAAATATAGCAAGGAGACATTTCAATTGTTTATTAATAAACAAGTGTTTTCTTTGTCAGTCAGTGTCGGCTGCAAAGATAAAGTTGACGATGCTGACTCGCGATCTTCACAGTAGTGAACGCGCCAGAGAGAAATGCACATTTCATATGGATTACATGCAGAGAGTCTGTTTTCTCTCGTTTTGAATAGTTTTGTTTTAAAGTACACATTTCAAGCTTTCTATATATTTCTCAGATCTTTGAGGCAAGTAGCTTGCGCTAAGTTTCGGTTCATTTATGAGACGAGCTCAGTCCACGCGCTGGCACGGAGCTCCTGAGAAGTCCTGATTATATTGCCTGCTATATTTACTGCTTATTTATTAAAGACAATTGGTTGATGAAACATTGATTAAAATTAAGATACAATTAATACAAAACGAAATTCACTTTAAAGAAAGGCTTTCTAAAAAAACAAACTTAATGAAGTGGTCAAAATCATGTCTGCCCACTCTATTTGTCTCCCGATTGCGCATGCTCTTACTCATGCTTTTCACTTTTCATATAATCAACATTGATGAAATTAAAAAATAAATTATTTTATTTAAACAGAAATATGAAACTAAATCGTTTTCTTTAATGACTAGGCTACAACACGCAGGTCTATACAGAGAAATTTAATATCGGAGCGGGATTTGAGCGAACGCCGTCTTACTAAGCATGTGGGGGTAGAGGTACGATTTTCGAGCAATCATCGAATATTATTTTGCTTGATATGCCAATCCTTAATATTTGGTGTTTTAAATGCATGTTTGAGGTCTCTGTGAAAGATTTAAAGCAGTCTTTTAGTGCCGCTTTCAGAGCGGTCAAGTCCGAAGAACTGTTACGTCCATAACATTGTTTCTTTCCTCATAAATGCGAACACGAAAAATTCAATACAATTAATATTTTATGTTCTGTGGAGAGCCAACCCTTCTTCATCCGGTGGGAGTATTACTTTTGGTTTGCGCAGTGTAATTCACAGAATTGATTGCTCTGCTACCAGCCTCTGTCACGTACCATGTGGAGCTTGTGACTATTGCAAGCGCGCAGCTGAGGAGACACTGTTGCTGTCAAATCTGTCCATGGGAAAAGTAACGTTGTGCGGAATTGAAAAAGGAACTACGTTTCGTTACCAAATTTTCAGTAGTAACGCGTTACACTACTTTTTACCCGAAAAAGTAGTTACGTTACTGTAACGCGTTACTTTGTAACGCGTTACACACAACACTGTTAGTAACTGACTACAATTTGTAAGTAATCTAACACTGCTGATACATATCAATTAAAAATGTTAAAAAGCGTACTTTGCGAAAAGTAAAGTTTTTATTGATATTTTTTTAACTCTGCATCATCAAATTAGTTAACATTAGCCTCCTGCCCCCCCCCCCCCTTTTTTTTCTGTTGCAAAAATGTGTTTTTCAAGATGCATGGCTGTGTAATAATCAATACCTTCATCAGTCCTGCACAGTAACGCTACACCCATCTTATGAAGTACGCCACTTACGTGTGTAAGGCATGTACTTCTATTAGAAGCAAACAAACTGGCACTGCTACAAATCTCAGGTCTACGGAAGACCCTCATTGTCTTCCTGTCATTTAACATTGCACTTGCCTGTTTATCTAAACAGGTATAATAAGAAGTAATAAGAATACACTAAAATAAGTGTGTGTAAATGACATCTGCTCTTTCCATTCAACACACTCCCCGTCTGCAACGCAACCATTTCCCCCCCCACAGACAACATGCTACAATCCACACCGTCCCAATGGAATCCTACACGGCCACGGGACTTTCGAGCCTTTGGGTGCGCTGGCCAATACGTGAACAGGGCTGGACCCTAAAAAATTCCTCAGCCCTAGCGTCTCTCTAACACTTGCTTGACCTTATCGACCCCCAGCAAACCCCCTCACCCACAACTCTGATGCCCTGAAGCCAAGGCAAGCTGATTAACCCTACAATGACTACTGTATCATATTCGATACATTCATTTCTAAGAACGCTCAATGATCAACATGAGCAAAACATTTACATACATGCCTTCTATCGTCTGATTGATAGTTTTTTAGTAGTAAAAGGCATTTTAGTATAATTAAACATCCACTTTCAGGTCATGGTTCATGCATCTTTTTACAGTGAAATCTGTAGCTACTGGTTTTTATCAAGTAAACGTAAGAATATAACTTTCACATTGTTAGTAGTAAAAAGAGAACACTTCCTGGCTTAAAATGTAGGGTATAGATTTACTTACATTTAGATTACTTTTTTTTATGTAGCCTAGAAAAATCATAAATGTATAAATTATGATACATAAGGCTTTGGAGGAACGTTTAGCTATTTCTCAATTATCATTGTATTGCATTATATGTTTTGCTCCCAACTAGTTTATGGGTTAAACCAGGTAGGAAGCTCTTTTAATGCAATTAACAATTTCTAGAGTATCAAATATGATACAAAACATCAAATATATCGGCTACACAAACTGGTTTTACATTATCTTTCATATTTTGTGTTCATTTGTTCGTTTTTCCAGGTGTCTGTTTTTACAATGTTAATATGAAACTTAAAGTGCAGCCTAATGTGTCATTTATGTTAGGTTAGAACATTTTCTCCTCACTATGCAGAGATGTTAAGACATTGATTCTTCTCAAAAAGTCAATCACTTCAAAAGCTCAATCAAAAAGCTATATTCCAAGTCTTTTTTTGAAAGCCAGATGTTAGATTTGAGCTGTATTAAGAAACTCTAGACTAACCCCCACTCAACTTCTTGTTAATCTTTTTACACAAACACTGGTGTGTTAGAGAGAAGTCAGCAGAGCTCAGTAAGCCTCTCTTGTGTTTACAGCACTCGCTGATTCAGCGCTCGCGCATCACATGAATGAGCGGCCATTTTCCCTCAAAGCAGGAGAAGAAGTGACGTCACAAACGTGCGGTCACGCGACAATAAATTGAACAGTTAATTATTAACTCCAGATAGGCGTTTGATTTAGAAGCATATAAGGAAAGATTTTTTCGTAATAATTTAGGAATTGTATAGGTTATAAATAATCTCAACACAAACGTATTGATTATATTTTCCATTATTTAAGTTTGGTTTATCACTACAATCTTATTATGCTTTTTCTAGCCTTACGAATGCTATTAAATAAACAGTAATGTCCACATAATCATAAAATAACGGCGGCAGCTGTTGTAACCACAGATATTATGCACATAATATACTGTATCTAACAGTCAGCTTCAGTGAGGTTACAATGCCACCTTATGGACGCAAAGTGAACTTCATAAAATAGCTTCCAATGTGTGTGACTAACGTTCTTCATCAGAACTTATGGCATATTTTAAGGACTTCTAAACCATAATAATGAGAACATTAGACAAGTAGCGTTAATTAGCTGAAAGACCATCCTGGACCAAGAACAAATATCAGCTGTGGCAGGTTGCATAAACTGATTAGCCTAGATATAACTTAGTCTTAAAAGTTTTTCATACAATGTTTTTTTTTCAAAGATTATAGTCCTAACTTTTTACGGTCAGTTACAGAAAAAGTTAGATCGGTCTAATTTAAATGTGAAAGGTTAGTCTGACTGCCCCGTTGAGGCCAGTTAGTAAAACTAGTTCTTAAGCCACAGTCAGTGGAACTAACCACCAGATTTGACCATATTAGCCTAACAGAAACCAAACCATACCAGTTTTGCCATCAGGACTGCACTACAAACATTCAAATAGTAAGTGTATTTATGTACGGGAATACAATTTACGAGGGGGAAAAAACGTTGTACTTTATATCTTTGGAAACCGTAAAAGACGATGAATATAATATTATTTCTCTCCTCTTACTGGGAATACACATTTGTGAATTATGAGGATCTTATAGCAGGCAAAAACTCACAAACATTTTTAAATGAAGATTGAATTTGAATATATGCTTCATCTCAAACTATTCAATTTGTGATAATATTTCCCACAACTTCACAACTCAGTTAAAGAACCTACTTACCTCTTATACAGGTTATAGCTTGTTTGCGCATGACGTCGCTCGCTGTGGCGCGAAATGCAGAGGACAGGAAGCACCATCACAAACTCGGTGCACGTTTTGCGTTGTTTATGTTGATCTGGTTACCGTGGAAATAGACTCACGCTGCTGCTTCAGCCATATGGTAGAAAAGTCAACAACAAAAAAGTGTGTACTATTCAGAGAGTCACATTCATCGGACAGACACTGACACACTGTATTAAAAACAAACAAACAAACAAATTATTTCAACAAATGACAACCAAAATCAAATCCATATAGTTGTGAAAAGTTTTGAAGTGGCTGCGTGCAAGTCATGGTAATTCACAAGCAGAGTGAGTCATACTCCAAATGTAATGTTAATTATTAAATCAAACAAAGCTTTCAAAAACACTCAGCAATGTGATTATTTTATTGAGTTATAGGCAGTGGGTTTATTCAGTGACATTATTACTAGATTACTGCCAGTGTTGGTGAAAGTTACTTTTAAAAGTAACGCATTACAATATTGCATTACAACCTAAAATAGTAACTAGTTACTTCTTATGGAAAGTAATGCGTTACATTATTTTTGCGTTACTTTTTCTCACCTTGGCTGGGCTTACTTATTTGTATTTTAATAACAACAACAAAAAAAATCCGCAAATGTACAGTGATGTGAATAACGGCGTTATAAATAACGCCGTTACTAACGGCATTACTTTTTCCAGTAACGAGTAATCTAATTGATTACTCTTCTCATCTTAATAACGCCGTTACCGTTACTGCCAAAAAAAGCGGCGCGTTACTATAACTGATGAAGCTGGGTTTTTTTTTTCATCAGACCAACTAGATCTCTGAGCGAGAGGCAAATACTTTGTTTACTGTTCTTCCTTGGTTAGTGGGCAGAGCACGAGACAAGCGCATAAATGCTGACAATTGGCTGAGGTAGAGTAAAATGTCATTGTAAGCCAATCAGAGGTAGAGTTAGGCGGGTCTTCGAAAGCACGCATTGTGATGGGCATTCGGCTCTTTTGACTCAGCTCACTGAGCCGGCTCTTTTGGCTCACAAACGGCTCTTTAAATGACTTTGAATATAATATTTCAATTTTTATTACATAATTATTTAATTTCTATAGGCTAAATTTGTAAAAAATAGAGTCGGCTCTTCAGATATGCGAGATATGGCTCTTAGAGTCGGCTCATTCGCGAATCGCGAACGACCCATCAAAAGCTCATTCGCGAACGAGTCGATCCATCATCACTAACGCTCATTCGCGAACGACCGATCATAACGGCTAACGCTCATGAATTGCGAACGACCCATCATAACGCATAGTCGGACAGGACAGGACACACAAGGAACAACACACGACAGTCAGTCTTTTTGGTATATTGCTTAACAAGCTTAATTTAATTTGACCCAGTTGTGGCCTGTTGAGGGGCAATAAATATCAAAAGTTCCAAAACATCTATTGTGTTATTTGCATTGATCCACTATATAAACATAATATCTACATACATGGCATTTGATTGGAGGCTAGTCTCACTTTGTCCCACAACAACATTTTTTTTTAGATGTGTGAACATAGTTTCATGTTTCTGTTAATAATGTAGGCCTATTGTATTAAGTGTCCATTTCATTATAATATTCAGATTTATCATAAATAATTGAACATGCACATGTATGTTAAGTTCCGTTAAAGAGGGGTAGAGGTGGGGCCACATTTGAGCATTTAAAATTTAATTTTACTTGAAAGTAACGCAATAGTTACTTTCTTAAGTAACTAGTTACTTTTAAAATTGTAACTGAGTAACTAATTTAGTTACTTTTTGGAAGTAGTAACTAGTAACTGTAACTAATAACTTTTTAAAAGTAACTTGCCCAACACAAGGCCCTATCCTATCAACAGTGAAAATAATAAGCCTCAGGCTGAAATAAATGCACATTCACGCCAGTGCAGAAGAATGCGTGGTGGGGTTAAAACTTTTTTTTTTTTTTTTTCAGCATATCCATTCTGGATTGAAGAAGTAAGCAGGAGAGGAAAGTTCAAGTTCAGCAATAAATAAATGAAACACAAATGTGGTTTATCTAGTCATTTTTGTTTATTGTTATGGTGTGGGTCACTGAAGGTCAACAGCAAAGACATTGGCTAATAAAGTGAGATTAAATACATAAAGTATATTTGTGTAATTTAATATATTTAATTATTGCAGGTTTGTGTGATATTCTGAGATTGTATTTCACTGTTTTTATTCATTTTGAGTAATAGTACTAAATTTTTGTTTTTTTATGCAAGTGAGAGAATAAATGGCTGCTCACATTTATTCTAAAACTACAATAACCATCATGTTGACACAGCGAACTCAATGCCTGTGAACTTACGATTTCTCTCAACATGGGGACAGGAGGACTGCAAGTCAATAAATGGAATAACAAAGTAACTTGTTACTTATTTGAAAAAGTAGCATATTTTGTTGTAAATTTAAAAGTACTTTAGTAGTTACTTGAAAAAGTAATCTGATTACATAACTCATGTTACTGCATTACACCCCCAACACTGATTATTGGCCTAAACTCACTAGCAGAAAGGCAGCGCAAACCAGACCAGAACTCGACACAGCATCTTCACATTCTCTATATCTCCTGCCTCGATGGCAGGCAAGTGTTTCAATTCAGTCGTAAAATCGCTCCTCTTCATAACATGGGGATCACGTCCAACATTTGTTGTGATTTTTCTGTTTATACCTTTCTAAACCAGCACAGTACAGACTTCCCTCCATCTCGTCCATTCTGCTTTTCACTTCCTGTCCTCCATCTGCATTTCGTCATCAGAATCACATGTCTGCAAACAAGCTATTGGTGATTATGGAGCTCAGCCATGTTATGTAGGTATGGCTCACATGACATCCCCTCTTTCAATGCACGTCTATGCAATTTGGGCCATTTTATTGTTGGCCAGAAAAAAAAAAAAGTAAAGATAATTTAAGGAATCATTCTTTTTTGTAGAACAACCATTGCAAGATTTACAACATCAATACTTGAAATTGTGTCAGGTTTGTTTAGATCCCTAACCCACGATAAAATTATGATACCATAATAACAAGTCACTAAATAATACTTGAAATGTCTCGTTGCTGCACTTGGAAAGGAGACACCTTGAACATACAGTTAGAGTCATGTTTATTTACAGCAGAATCCTGACTGAGGAGAAGAAAGGTTATGAGAGCTGAAATGCTTTCAGTACAGCTCATTTGGATCCACATTTCACTACACCTTTTAATTTATTTATTCAAATTTTTATACAGAATTCTTTCGGCTGTTAATGTCGTCAGCCAAACAGAGCTTAGCGCCCTCTACAGGCAGGGAGGACGATGAAAAAAAAAGAAAAAAAGATCGAAGTACAAAATGAAAAACCACATCATTAAATGGGAAAGTTGAGAAAAATACAAACAATGCGATAAACCAAAAGAAACAAAAAAACAAAACAAAAGCAATCTTCCATTTAAAATTTTTTTTACATTTGCATTTATTTTTAAATGCAATCACCATGATCGTCATTTATATTGTTCTTTTTTTCTTTTCTTGTAATGTCTATAAGGGAGGCAGAGGGACAGTGAGGAGGCTTGTGGGTAAAACAACATCCGTGATGCTCAGGTTAACTGTGTCCCAATGCCACGCAAATGTTCATATTGAATATTCAGGCAACACACTGCCAAAGTTTGCGCGGGGTCCACACCGGCAGCGGGGGTCAGAGCGGTCCGGACTTGTTGCCCCTTCTCCGTTTTATGCATTATCTTGTGCGACTGTTTGTCCACGACCCCGTGTCTGCGTCTCAGTTTCAGTGTGTCGCACTAACGCGCTTGCCCTGAAAACGCAGCTTTGAAGAACGACACGCTGTACAACTGACATGCAAGGCCAGACGACTAACAGATTAAAAAACAGGTAACAACAGGTAAAAAAAAGAAAAGAAACAAAAAAGCAAACCTCAAGAGACTGAGCCAGCAAAATGCATTATTTTCTACAACATTACACACACACTCTCAATCAATCCCACAGAACTCACTCCTCAATTCCAGTTTCATCATTACGGAGCCAATTGTGTAGAAGGAATGACTACAAACAAAACAAATTAATGCTTGAAATACTAGTGGAGAAGAAGAAGAAAAAAAAACTCGGCCTTAAATAACGGAGCTTAGTACAATCCTTAAAGATTCCCTCCAGGAGCATGATAGAGTTCATCTTCAGTGGTCCATCCAGAGCCCCATGGCATACATTCAGACATAAACACAAGCACTCCCTTCTCTTCAATGGCCGACTTGCGCAAGCGGTCCATGTGCGATGTTTCATCGAAGAGGATGTGTACATCACGCAAAAAAAAGTGACCTAGGCTGAGCTCTTAGACTCATTTATAGGGGGAAACAAAAAAATATTTCCGTTTATGACTCCGTTAGGATCTAAAAGCCCTTGCCCTTGTTCGCACACGCACGCGATCTCACGCACACCTCGACATGATAACCCCTAATACATGTGTACACATATATACATAGAGCTGTACGCCCCCACAATTTATAATGCATCATTTCTGTATTATGCCAAGAATAAAATCTTTCTAAATAAAATACATGTTTCTGCGAAGGAAGGGGTGGTTAGAGAGGGAGACGGGAAGGTGGATGCGGGTGGGGTATTATCGGAAAGGGAAAGAGGAAGAGAGAATGAAGGAAGGGGGGGGAAACAACGCTGTCCTCTAATGTGTGCTGGTCCCTTACAGGGTCATCGTCATCCCAAGCTGTGGCAGAATCCATGTTCCTCATCCACAGTTCGCTTAGAGAAGTAAATATGAAAGAAATCTCAGTCTGTAAATCCATAATGGCGCAACAAAACGTACAAATGGAAACACACTTGGAGCTCAAAGGGGCTCCGGTCACGTCCAGACAAAGACTGATCCGGTAAAGTGTGGCTGAGTTCAGTAGAACAGGAAAGGGATGATGGGATAGAAGAGAAAAAAAAAAAAAGAGCGAGAAAGAGAGAGATGGCGTGACAAACATGGAATGGAGCCGAGAAAGAAAAGAGTTAAAGAGACAGAAACTGTAGTAGGATAGAGACGTGTGGAGCGCATGAATCCATCTGGCAGTGAAGTCCGCGTACGTCTGTTCATCCGCTGGCTGGAGGATGACAACAGGAATGAGGGATGACGAGAAGACGAGTGCAGTTCCTCTCTTCCGACCTCTCTCTCTCTCTCTCCTTCTCTCTCTCTCTCTGTGCTGGTCAGAGCAGCATCATACCTCCAGGAAGCGTGTGCTGCTGGCCTTGGTGTGGAAGGGCTCGGACCACATGCGGCGCAGGTCCCCCTGTGGAGCGACACACACCCAAACAATTAACACCCGTTCACACTGAACGTTAGGGCCAGGGAAACCAGCGCGCAGAGCGATCTTTAGAACGGTGTCTTTGGACCTCAGTGTTTGGTGTAGCTCTGTATATTTCTCTGGCATTGCTTCCGAAGAGTAATTGGCAGGTGAAGTGGATTTACTTATTGTAGAGCTAATGAAAGTTATCATGAGAATTGTAATGTTTGCAGCGGATGTCATAACAGATGTCAGATTTTAAAATGATCGGTTCATTCATAACCTGTAAGATCTTCCCTTCATGCTGTGGAAATACAAACCGGAGGACAGAACACAGCGAGCGCAGCACTAGTGCTATTGTGGATATACAAAGGCTGTGATTTGATTGAATAAATATACACTGTTTTATTTACATACGCGTTCACAGTAAATGCTACTCCACATGAACTGTTATTTACATATGTAAAGTGCATCTCAAACTCAAACATTTCTGCATATGCTGTGAGTTTGGGTTGCTTATAACGCTCATCTGGGAACGCAATATGCACCATTTAATCAGATTTGTAAGGAAAATCTTTTATCCAACACAGGAGAATACATCAATATCTTTCTAAATATGCAAACGGTTCATCACAATTTCAAAACAAATGTCCACATATTCTTGTTCAAGAAATTACAGTGGCCAAGGACGAAAGATTAAGTAAACGTTTGAATTAAAGGATTTGATTTGCTGTAAAGTGTTACACCAGGCCGCTGGCGCCCTCTGCAGGCATTTGTTATAATAAATAATGGACATAAGATGATTGTTTGTATTATGCATTTTATATGATGTATTTTAAAGCTGCAGTCCGTAGCTTTTTTAAGTTAAAAATAATCCAAAATAATTATATAAAAAAAAAACTTATTCTGCCAGTGGTCAAAACTCTCTGCTTGCCATAGCTAGATTCAAAACGGTTAGCTTGTAATAATGATTTTAATTCCAGTGGTACTGGTGGGTGTCCGCGGGAAATTCGAGCATGTCTTTGCGTCATGACGTCACACCCGTACACATAAAGAAGGAGTTTCGGCTAGCCGGCTATACTGCGCGTGACGAGATGTTTAGATGTATAGGCTTTTCTCGCAGCACTTTACATAATTAAACTTATGGCATCCAGAAAGATCCAAACAACAATCATCAGTGTCAACTGGAGATTCAGCAGTTATAAAACCCAAAAGACTTCGTACTTCGGATTTAAGGTGGCCAGAGAAAGAGAAAGAAACCGTCTCATGCGAACACAAGGATTTAAACATCGGCGGGGCTTTTGAAAAGTGCTTGAACTCCGTGTTTTGAAGGGGTTCAAAACGGAAGAAGAGATTTCAATAGTTCAATCGTGTAACAGTACGTTTTCTTAATTCACACAGTTATGGAGTTTCCTTTGTTGTGCCTTTCTCGTTTTGCTATTATGGAGAATATGAATTCTGAACTACACAGGTAACCATAAAACACATTAAATTTAACATTAGTCACGCAATGCTGATGTTGTTAACATGAACAATTTGAGAACAAAGAAGGCTATAATTTGCACGGTTGCTGTAAATCGCATTGATTAAATCTAACGAAGCTTATCATGTCGAATGCTTTTTCCCCCTTAGTTGGTCAGAACAAAAATGGATGTTACTTACTTGTTCAGAAGACATTTTCTTATGAAAATTCTTATGTTGGTCAAACTTTCAAAAAGTGAATCTGTGATTCTGTATGACAGTATCCACACAGCGCGGTGACTGACAGCAGCACTCGCCTCAAAGCACTGTGTTCATCCGCGCTGTTTCATGCCGATTTACAACCCACGTAAAGATGATAATTCCGCGAATCACTGCAGTTACAGATTTCGAACAGAGAGATGGCGACAAAGAGGAAAAGATACGGACTGCAGCTTTAAGTGTTTTTCTATAAAACTGATTTCTGCTTTTTATACTTTATTTGAACCAAATATGATTAGTGACAGCCCTACAGTGATGTCATGTGACAAAGACATAACATTAATACAAGCTTCTCTCTCAATGGTCAATGTTTTTTTTTTTTAAATAAAAATAAAATAATGGTAATAATGATAATAACCAGCAGTAATAAATAATTTAAAATGATTATTTAAAGCTGGAAATCTGCAATTGCAGTCATTCGCAGAATTATCAACTTTACGTGAGTTGTACTTCGACACCCTCGACACGGCACAGCACAGATGAACACAATGTTTGAGGAGACTGTGAGGCTGTCAAGTCACCGCGCCTGTGTGGATACTGTCATTCAGAATCACAGATTATTCTTTTTTGGAAGTATGACCAACATAAGAATTTTCACCGGAAAATGTCCTCTGAACTAGCAAGTAACATCCACTTTTGTTCTGGTTCTGACATTGTTAGATTTAATCGGACTGCAGCTTTAATTAACTTTTACTTTACATTTTTTGCTTATAATTTTAACTTGCATTAGTCTATATTAAGTTTTCATTTTTCCACATTTTTGTCAACCTATTAAAAAAATTAATAGGTTCATATTTTATTGTTATTTCTGTAGTTGTTATATAATAATAGCCAATTCAATTATTTATTTTGTTGAATAGGTCAATAATTGTTTTTTAATGCACAAAAAAGTAAATAAAACTAAGACGTATGCAATGAAAAATGTACAAGAAAATGTACATTGTTCAAGTAAAAAGTAGAATAAAATTCAATAATAACATTAAATTAAAAATAAAGTTCAATCAGAAGTAGTTCCTTAATTTCTTTTGGTTTAGTAACTAAACTAACTTTTTTTTAATCTTACTTGTAAAATATATTGCACATAATAAGTAGCATTTAAAAATATAATTTCTCATCTGCTATATCTGGGCTGAAATGTTTAATTAGATGAATAAAGTACATTCAATAAATGGTCTGTGTGAATGGACTCAACCATGTGATAAAAACATCCTTTCACAACAGGAACAGATTCCTTCATTTCTGCACATTCATTGGACCCATTATCCACCATTATCTGGAGTGCACACACACAGTACACTTAAATGCGTTATATTCGGAGTTACAAGAGGCTTGTGTATTCAAGTATTTATGCTCCCATCAATGTTGTTCTTCTATAAATATGTAAATTAAAAATAGCACAAACCTGTGCAAATCAATTTACACACACCATAATTAGATCCTCTTGTTATTAACGCCCATTCACTTTCTTAAACACACAAACAAAATTTCTTTGTCAACAAGCACACACACGCTTACTTTGCCTCACCTTCTCTACTGTGTTTGCACAGCAATCAATATCACTTTTAAGAGTCAGAAAGGTTTCAATAATACGTTCAATTGTGCAGAAGTGCTGACGAAAACAGCACAAACCTATGTGGTTCTTCTTACATCAATGATTACGTGCCTTTTCAATCCATGAAGGTCACACACACACAGTCCTATTAAAAACATCACTAATACCAATTAGAATACAGGACAATACATTGTCTCACACACACGGAAAAACACAGCTTCCTTTTTGAGAAGATGGGTTTCGAATCAAATTTGTTCTAATGCTAATTTGCTCTGCCTACTTCTGTTTTTTGGCACACGCAACATACTTTAAAAGATTTCATCTTCTTGACGGTTATCACAGGTCCAACAAGTACTAAAGCATACCTTGACACACAAAAAGCATAGTATTTTGTGCCATGCATATGATCTAACATGAACGGTTTGGGTTTAGCATTTAATGAACGTTTGGACGATGTCATGAACCAAGTCCAAGCTGGTCAAGCTCCATGTAGCTACTGTAACAGCATTTCACCACTGTGTGCAAAATCGTTCCCACAATTGTTGGTTTCCATGAAAAAGTGAGGCTGTTGCTATGGCGACGGCACTACACAGAACTGATCAGATTATGTTGCAACACATGCAGAACAAAACATCCGCCACAATGAAAACCGGCCTACAATTGATGCCTCAATAGAAGGAATGCGGAGTACCCGCACAGACATACATGTGCTAGCGCATAAATAATGCAGCGCAGTGCTACGGATACGGCACACACCCTGCTCAAATAACCGGACAACGACACCACGTAGACTTCTGCATTGTTTCTAAGCAAGTGAGTAAACGACGATTCCACAAAATGAAGTTGACACCGTTTGGACGTTATTAGAAATGAGGCATCTCGCGTCCCTCTGAACTTTCAGGTGTCGGCGCAAACTGACGTACCTTCAGGTAGGCCATGGTGAGCAGAGGCAGCAGGGTGAAGGGCACCAGGTACAGGAGGGCAGGCTGGGCCGCGCGGTGAATACGAGAAGCCACCGTCGCCGTCAACAGACCTGAGAGTGGAAGAGAGAGAACCATCAAACGTGTGTTGAATCCACAGTCGATACAATTACATCAGCGCAACCAGTGTAGTCTGTTTGCGGAAAGAATAAGCTGGCTTTACAGTGAATCAGAAACGAACAGCGCAACCAGAGTAGTCCAACTGATTCCCAAACAAATGACTCTTAAGAGTTAATCAGAATCATACAACACAAACAGCATAGGTTGACCAATTGACAAACAAATGACTCTAATAATGAGTCTTTCAGACTACTTATCAGCACACAGACAGAGAGATAAACCGATGATAGACTGATAGATAATAGACAGACAGAACGACAGATAAACTGATCGGACAGATTTCTAGCGATAAATTATTCTGTTATTAATCACAATCTTAATAGGAGGGTGTGTTTGGATGATAGCGTTGTGACACGCACCAACAAAGTAACCAATGAGGGTGCAGTGGAAGTAGGAGACCCGCTGCATGCGGCCGGACACGTTGGCAGTCCCGGGCACTTCTCCAGAAGCCTGCTTCTTATAGTTGTCGTATCGGAGCACGAAACACAGCAGCAGACCCGGCATGACGATATCACCGATGCCCAGCATGGAGAAGTGGCTCCCGGTGGAGCTCGGGAACACCAGCTTCCCGGGCAGGGAGAGGCGCGGGACGTCCCGCCCCATGCCAGGGCCCAGATGCAGTTTGCGCGAGAGCACGTCGAGGGGGTTGTCGGCAGGTTGCGTGGCCACCTTGACCATCACATTGCTGTTGAAGATGTAGGCGGAGAAAAAGACCTACAGGAGAGAGAGGGAGATGAGTCAGAGGGACAGGCCAGCTAATAAAGCATCTGTTAAACGGCAACTCGCAAGCAAATAAGTAAACCGTTACAGGATTCCTTTAATATTTTGTAACTATCGCGTGAGCTGTAATTACAAGTTTTATGACACCAGCAGGGTGGAGTGGTACAGAAGTTCACACCATGTGATGATAGACGTGCCAGTCTTATGGACATGATTACTTTACAGTATTTGCATGTAAGAGTGAGAAAGAAACATGGAAGAATGTGAAAATTCAGAGCAGGATGTTTCCTACACTGTCAAGACAAGGAAGAACTTGTTACTCAACAAAGCACATGCCATTTTTACAGCTGCCAATCACCACTTGCCGCACTAATATAGAAAGCAATAGAGAACATGATGAAGTGTGTATATTTTAAAACAAAGTCAAGAGTATCCATTCGTGCCTGTGGAGTAAATACCACTCACGCAGAGCGTGACATGTTACATAGTATACAAATAGTACATTGTGTTTAATTTGTCGTTTAATGAGATCTAATATGTTGTTAGTGGTGAGAATTTTCACGTGATTAAATACATAGATCCGACTATTATCCCCATGTACTTTAATGGTCCAGTGGCAGAACTTTTGCCAAGCGTGTCAGAGGTTCTGGGTTCTAATCCACACTAAGTATAGCTTTTTTTCCTCATCAAAACCGATTGTTTATTAGTGGTTGTATATCAAGCAGGGACACGTTTTTTTTTGTGCATTAGGTTTTGTGATTTCACCGTAACAAATATAGAGAGTCTCTCCGCAACGGATTGAAGCGCGCGTCCGTGTGAAGACTGTGCGCGTCACAACAGAACACTGTATCGGCGCCACTGATCGCAGCGGCAACGAGCACTTTGGTCACTTGATTTCAAAAACAACATTTTAGATCGCCTCTTATTTAACAAACGAACTAAATGAATGCTCTACTAGAGTTAACTGGAGATGTTTTATTTGTTTGTATTGGTACATCCAGTGTTTCCCCTATCATTGTTTTGGGGGGGCGGCCCGCTGACGAAATCCAGTCATAAAAAAGGAATGTACTGTATAACGCGGAATTTCACGGAATTTGTAAATTTGAGGAAAAAATAGAAAGCAGTTCAGTACACTTGAAATCAAATCGTGATGTAGACTAGTGTGTGTGAATATTAAAACACAAAGACTATTTAAATACGAATCCCTCATGTTCTGTGTGAATGAATGATGCCGCCGACGCGCAGTTTCATTTACCACACACACTGAAGCACGTGTGACGCTTGCGCTGTTTTTTGGCCTATATGAAGACACAAATGCATGAACTTCCTCTCCAGGCTCTAGATCCACTCTGAAAGTCACTTCGTGATCATTTCACGGCTTCATTTGAGAAAAACTATCATCATGACAAACACACAGAAACTCAAAAGGTCTTCACGGCAACCCGTCAAAATAAAAGTTCGGTGACACAAATGACAGAAATGTATTACTGTTGAACATTAGAATTTAGATATGTCCCAATGTAATAATACACTAATCCAAATAAATTATCATCAAAACTGACAATAAGGAATAATCCATGTTTTAATTTTAACAGTAAAGCTCATTGTGCAGCAAGTTATTTGACAAAAAATGTATTTAATTTCATGATTAAAATTGATGATAAATGATAAAAATTTGTGTGTTTATGTCTTCATTTTATTACCAGAAAAAACACAACACAGAATTAGTGTGAATTTTTTTTTCATACATTTAAAAAAAAAAATGTTGTATAAGTTTAATGATTCATAATACATGATTTCAATTAATTAGACATGCTTTTTGATTGCAAAAAAAATTTACACCACGTATCCGTAACACGCCCGCTCCGAAAAAAAATCCAAGGGGAAACACTGACATCCGTGCCACGAGATGTTTCAATGGGGACATTTCACACCCGCAAATTACGCCTATGCTCGTGTCTGACTCCTCGCTCAGTCAGTCTGCCGTTTCCTCTTTCTCTGTTCCTCCGACAATGCTTTCCTAGCTTTCTGCTTCTTATATGCCGGCTCAGCCATGACGATAGTGTGACAAACTCCATCCCTCCCTACCTTGTTCCTAGATGGGGGCGTGTATGTGTGCAGTGCCGTAAAGGAATATGTTACATCGCGAGAGCTGATATCACGCGATACTTCCTGACGCTGAGGCCGGCGGCCCGCCGGACCAAAGTTGCAAGTGAGGTTTCTCTGCTCACAGGCACCAGGGCGAGACGGCCACCATTCAACCCGAAAGAAGTCATATAACCATTTCAATAACTCCGAAGCTGTTCAGTTAAGCTAAAAAAACTGCATAGTGCCCCTTTAAAATTAAATTCCACAATACAGAGATTTTGAACTAATGCTAGGCTTATTTTTTTATGAATAATTATATTGCTTGGTTTGAATTCAAGTTCCTAATAAATAAATAAACGGTAACTTCTGAACTATTTAATTTACTGGATTATCTAAAAATTCACAAATAAAATTAAATAAAAGATGATCTTAACAAAGATCATCTTTTCTTCATGTTTTACCATATACATTTTGTTTGTTTGTTTAAAAGCAAAGACTCTTCATACAAATATTCTAGGGCCCATGAAATATTTGTGAAAATGATAAAAAATGCTGGCGAAGGCAACTTAAAAAAAAAAAACATTTAGCAAAAGCATTTAGATCAACAGGTCTATATAAACTTGTAACACCGATTGGGCTGAACGTTACAAACTTGCCTAAACCTTAGACTGGTAGTGTATATGCACAATTGCACTACTGTGACATTAAATTATTTATGGCATGATTTAAAGACTTGCGCCCATCCCTCGGAACCAGTGTGACTTGCTGCATTAATTGCTTACCCAGAAGACATCATAGATGAGGAGGCCTGACAACAGCAGGCATGACACCTTGAGACTAGGCAGCCGCACGAATGCGATCATGGCCACACAGAGACCCATGGCAAGTGCTGCAGGAAACAACAACACAATATTGAGAGCAAAATAACACCACAGAAAAGGTGGTAAGAGGTAAACTAGAGGACACGTTTACATTGTCTGTGTGTGTGTGTGTGTGTGTGTGTAGGAAGATAGAGTAACAGCATGCTGACGCACCATCCATTAACAGCCAGTGGCCTGTCAGCACCCAGATGAGAACCAGCAAGACAGAGAGAGAAAAAGACAGCAGCTCCGCTAATGTGAATCGGCCACAGCAGCCGAACGAGATCCTGCAGAGAAAAGAGACATGCTGAATACACTTCCAACCACACATCACCTGGCTGGGACATGAGGCTCTCTTTCACACCCCAGCATCTGATTTCGAACACTGTTGTCCATTAATACACAAGAGGATTGTTCCACCCAGAGCAAAAAAAGAAAAGATTCTAGATTACATTGTGAAATTGAGTGAAGCTGCACGACGAATCCCTACGAACAAACACGAGCAATATCAGTTTCAAAAAGCCTATTTTGTATGATTTGGAGCATTCTATCAGGCAAAAAAAAAAAATTTGTTAATAAATTGCTTTTGACATTAAAGGACAAGTTCGGTATTTTACACTTAAAGCCCTGTTTTAAGATCGTTTCTGAAGAACGGTTAAGATTGAAATTTGGACACATGCTGCTGGCCCGAGAATTTTCGGTTTCTGTGGTTGCACCCCCCCCACCTCCACAATGGTTGGCATAGGTGCACTGGAATAATCCTTCATAAAACGCATTCAACTTTAGTTTACAAAGACGTGAAACTCACCGAGTGGTCTGGGGTGTTCACTGATATGCTCACACAAAAATCGCTGCAAAAGATGCTTTCCAACAGCTTTTATCGTAGTTTTTGTCCAAGTCAGACTCGGTTACAATATATTTTTAAACCATCTTATAACATCGAAAAAAAAAAAAAGGCATATCAAGATTGCGTATACCAAGTAAAAGTTCTACTTTTAAAACCATAATAAAAATACAATAATAAAAAGGTAAATGACATTTGACATTGCCGTAATTAATGTTCATCTATATAAACCATGTCGGGCCAGCAGCATGTGTCCAAATTTCAATCTTAACCGTTCTATTTCATCAGAAACGATTTTAAAACAGGGCTTTAAGGGTAAGATACCGAACTTGTCCTTTAAAAGGGTTCGCACACCGGATGAATGTTTAAAATGCAAACACATTGACTATGAGTGTATGCACAATTTCTCCCAAACTGTCATTAATGTACATACTGACTTCAACTTGTGCTGCAAGATACATTTAGTTTTACAGCTTGAATAAAGTCTAAAAACCCTTTCTAATCTTTCATTTTGCCCTGTTGTCTATTTATTTATCCACTAATCTAAAAAAAAAGCATATTTAATTTTTTGGTAACTTTTGCCTTAAGTGTCACAAACCTCTGATTCTTTAAATACAAAATACGGAAACCAGCTGCGTGAAGGAAGATTGCTGATGAAATAGGATTTCCAGATTAGACTCAACTAATTCAGTTATGGTATGCCCAGAGGTAAACTGTTCAGTCCAACAATTATATTTAATTGTTTAGTACAATCAGAACATAACGTACAATACAGAGATTATCTTAATTTCATAATGTCCTTAAATATAATACTGTTGACTACCAACTGACAATAGTATGTGCAAGAGATGCGCGGTTGGCGGTTACAGCCGCGGACTCCGCGGATCGGGCGGATGACGTGACGAAAAAAAATATTTTAATTAAATTCGGGCGGGTGGTTGAACCAATCAAATGACAAATATATGTATACATTGTTAAATATTGTTATCTGACTATACCTACATCCAAAAAAAAAAATTGAGCACACTCTATGCAGAGACTGCTTGTTATTATCAGAGATGGCAACGCCGGCGAAGGAGGTACGTGACAAAATCAAAAAAGGAGAATTAAAAACAAAGGAAATAGAAGGTCAAAAAAGTGTTGCCTGGAATAAGTTTTACAAAGTAGTAAATCAGGATGACACCAGTGCAAGCTATGTCCTATGTCATTTGCAAAACCTGCGAAGCAGTTTATGTTCATGACAGCCACAAGACGGGTACGTCTAATATGGTGCAACACAAGTGTGCTGCTAAACCTCAAACCTCCACGAACACCTTGACAAGTTTCGTCCGTCGAGATCCCAATAGAGTACCACAGGATGTAAAATCAAAGCTGACGGATGCATGTGTGAACCTGTGCTCTCTTGCGCCCGTTCGATATTGTTTCTGGTAGAGGATTCCACCAAGTGGCCCAGACGTTGATTGACATTGGAGCTAAGTTCGGTGCTGTTGACGCTGGACGACCCTGTTCTGAAGACTCCCGTTAATTTTGAATGCACGGGAAGAGAGCGGAGAGCGCGTCTTTTTCAGGCACAGTGCAATTCATTTTCTACCCTCAACAGGCCTAACAATCATATAATAAACTATAGAGCCTCGATATTAAAGAAACGCCGAAGTCACTATAGGCTTTTTCGTTGGTGCGCCATCAGCTATGCCTACAAAAGACAGATGAAATCTAATAATAATTGATCCATGTCGGTATACACAGCCTAATATTTTATAATGAAAAATAGCCAACACAATCAAGATAGACTATTTACTTTATTTATTAAATCCATGAAATTGGTTAATGAAACATGGATTAAAATTAAGATACAATTAATACAAAACGAAATTCGCTTTAAAGAAAGGCTTTGTGCTTCTGTTTGAGGTCTCTGTGAAAGTTTGAAAGTCTTTTAGTGCCGCTTTTAGAGTGGTCGCGTCCGTAATGGAGAACTGTCACGTAACGTTGTTGTTTTGAAAATTGGTCAAAAACGTTGGTGCGGATGGATGAGTTTTGTGATGCGGTTGCGGATGAAATAATAGCCCATCCGCGCATCTCTAGCCAGCTGATGTGTGACACCTCAGAGTTGTCCTAGACGCCACGCTGCGCAACCACCCTTAAAGGGTTAGTTCACCCAAAAATGAAGATTATGTCAGTAATTACTCACCCTCATGTTGTTCCAACCCCGTAAGACTTTGGTTCATCTTCGGAACACAAATTAAGATATTTTTGATTAAATCTGAGAGCTGGATCACTCCTCCATAGGCTTCTAAGGGATCTAAACAAAAGTTAGTAAAGACATCGTTAAAATAGTCCGAGTGACTACAGTGGCTCAATCTTAAGTTTATCAAACGACGAGAATACTTTGTGCGCAAAAAACAAACAAAAATAACGACTTTATTCAACTATTCATTTCCTTTTCGGTAAAGCTTCTAGGTTGTACGTTGTAAGTACAACCTAGAAGCTTTGCGTAGTTTCACTACGTGAAATGTCGAAGCCCACAGAGAAGGAAATGAATAGTTGAATAAAGTCATTATTTTTGTTTGTTTTTTTGCGCACAAAGTATTCTCGTCGCTTGATAAACTTAAGATTGAGCCACTGTAGTCACTCGGACTATTTTAACGATGTCTTTACTAACTTTTGGGCCGGCCAGTTTAGATCCCTTAGAAGCCTATGGAGGAGTGATCCAGCTCTCAGCGGCGCACACTCTGACGTCGCAAGGCAAAAACCCCGGTTTCACTGTAACCGGCGTTTCTGAAAATCCTCACCCTGGCAGGGGTTTTCAAAAATGTTCGGTTTCAGTGCGTTTCCGTGTGAACGAACCGCGTAAAAAAGTAGTCACGGTTATAAAAATGCCCGTGTCCGTGTGGACAGGGCCTCAGATTTAATCAAAAATATCTTAATTTGTGCTCCGAAGATGAACGAAAGTCTTACGGGGTTGGAACAACATGAGGGTGAGTAATTACTGACACAATTTTCATTTTTGGGTGAACTAACCCTTTAAGGCTAAACATAGACCCCAGTGTATATAAAACATTTTTTTTTATGTCTGAGACCACTTTTTCCCCATTAACACCTGGAAATGTAAAGTTTAGGATTTTGACAAATGTAAACTTATGATGTAAAACAAAGAAATATTTCAGATCTGCGCTATTCAAACCTAAGCAAAATTTATGGCATTGACCGTGTTCGCTTCTGATAAACTTAAAGTAGAACTCCGGCGCAAAATTAACCTTTGGTCTAATAAAACATTGGTACCTAGTCAACCGTCCTCTGAGAATTGTTTTCATGATAATCGAATGTAAAGAGCTTTATCTCTAAAAACTGTTTAGCGTATAACGCTAGTAATGGGGGCATTTAATAAGTAAAAAGAAATCGCTAGTTAATACCACTAACAAGGCTCAAAATAGCCCCACACTAACACGGTAACATAATGAGGGTCCCTACATGCAAAACGAAGCATTGAGAACTTTGTAAGTGTACAGACAGTTTAATAAGAAGATAAAGATAAAGATGAAGTTCAGTGCACTTCTCCTGTCTATATACACGAAGTGGACTGTCTTTATCTTTATCTTCTTATTAAACGGTCTGTTGTTACAGGTATGTTAGCCTGGATGTGAGGATGTATTATTAATTCATTTGTTAAAAGAGTGTTCCCCTTGTGTGTCTGACCCAGTCATTGGTCTGACCTGCCCTGTTAATGTTACAGGAATAAATGGTTACTGAGTAAACCTGCCAAGTCTTTTTTTATACAAGGACAGTTTTCATCTATAGTTGACTTGACCGCTACAGTGGCATAACAGATTAACAGCAGAGTATATCATTGTACTTTTTGAATTTTCTTTTATTCTGTGTTTATACTATCATATTTGGAAAGGTGGTCCTCGGAATGTTTTTATACAGTCATTGGTGGGCCAATAGTTGCAAAAGGTTGAGAACCCCTGTTTTAAATGACACACTGTAGAAGTTGGGATGGGAATATGAAAAGGCATCCACATGTAGGGTTGCAAAAATTTAGAGAATTTTTAAAGGTGAAAACTTTCCTTGGGTATTAACTAGGGATGTCCCGATCAGGTTTTTTTGCCCTCGAGTCCGAGTCATTTGATTTTGAGTATCTACCGATACCGAGTCCCGATCCGATACTTATATAATACATTAAAAAAGAATAAAGAAGAGCGAAAAAAATAGATCCAGGATATTCCTTATTTTTTATTTAATTCACCCTATGTTAACAAACAGAGCACTTCTGTGAGGTAGCTTGAACAATCAAGTAATAAATAACATAAATTCTTCACTTTTGGACTTTAGTGCAACAATAAATATAGAAAAAGTCTAATATAAAAACAAATAGCACCTCAACTTGCAGGCATGTAAACAAAAAATAAAAAGTCTTTAAAAAAAGGGAAAAAAAAGAGAATATATATATATATATATATATATATATATATATATATATATATATATATATATATATACATTAGGGGTGTAGCAGTTCACAAAATTCACGGTTCAATACGATACAGCAAAAAGAAAGAAATGTCCTATTTATTAAAAGAAAAAATATTTTTAAATAAGTTTGAGTTTTCCTACATCTTGAAACTTTCAGGTTTATAAATGGGGGCAATCTTTGAAGGATGAACAAATAATGTTTTGGTAATCACATTAAAAATAACATTTAAATATATATTTATATAATATTTGAGTTTTGAAGTGCAACATTAAATCCATGTTCATTCACGCACAATGTTTCTCCTGATTCCCATGTCAGCGCTGTTTGATCTAATAGAGATCTACGGTTAATAACGGAGAAATGTGAATGCTTCTCACTAGATCTCGCAGCGATGTTATTACCTCAGTGGCGAATTCAAATGTTTTCTTCACTGGATCTCTTAGCACAGTGTCGCTTGATCTCGCGCTGTACAGATGTGGTCCGAACTGATAAACGGTCCGTGAAGCACAATATAATGAGTAGCGCAGTTTCGTTCCGCTTTCATTACGTTTGCCATTTGATGTTGCGCAACAGTGTGGTGATCGCGCCAGCGCGGATTTTGTCGGCAGAAAAATGGTCCAAGGAATCGTTCGGTTTGTATGCGTACCGAACTGGAAGCCTCGAACCGAAACGGTTCAATAATTATGAATACATGTACCGTTACACCCCTAATTTACATATATCCGAGTCCTGATCGGGAGGTAACGTCCGATTCCGATCGAGTCTGAAACCACGTGATCGGGCCCGATTTCCAATCGCGTGATCGGATTGGGACATCCCTAGTATTAACAGGAATATATGGAAATTAATAGGAATAAACTTGACATTTGCAAAATTGCAATTAGCCTAGAACTTAATTGCAGTTGAAATAAATATTTATTTATTTTTGCTAAAAAGGTTTATCTACATTATTATTATCATTATTTACATCAGATCTTCAACACTGTTCCCGGGGACCCACTGTCCTGCAGAGTTCAGCTCCAACCATATTCAAACACATCTGACGCGGCTCATCAAGCTCTTCAGGGTCACTTGAAAATACATATATGGAGGTGTGCTGAAGCAGGTTGGAAATAAACTTTGCAGGACAGTGGGTCCCCAGGAACAGGGTTGTTGACCTCTGATTTACATTATCTACATTTAAAGGGTTAGTTCACCCTAAAATTAAAATATTTCATCATTTACTCGTGTCGTTCCAAACCTTTATGACTTTTGTTCATCTTCGGAACACAAATAAGGACATTTTTGATGAAATCTGAGAGCTTTCTACCCCTCCATTGACAGTCTACACAACTACCACTTTCAAGCCTCAGAAATGTAGTAAAGACATCATAAAGTTGAGGTTAAACCACTGGAATCACATGGATTACTTTAATGAAGCGACGCGGGTGCTTTGTTTGCGCAAACATAACTTACCACTTAATTTACAAAATACTAATATTATTAAGAACGTCTGCTCTCGCGTGCGTCCTGATGCTCTCGTAAACGCGTTGGGAGAATAATATTTTGTACATAAAGTGTTAATTGTGTGATGGGGGTTCGCGAACAAAGCACTCGCGTTGCTTCATAAAGGTTCATGAGGTTAAACCACTGGAGTAACATGGATTGGTTATTGATGTCTTTGCTACCTTTCTGGGGCATGAAAGTGGTAGTTGCGTAGCTGTCAATGGAGGCACAGAAAGCTCTCAGATTTCATCAAATAGATCTTCTGTGTTCTGAAGATGAACGAAAGTCTTACGGGTTTGGAACGACATGAGGGCGACTAATTGATGACAATTTTAATTGTAGGGTGAACTATCCCTTTATTTTAAACAACAATTAAAGAACATTAAATTAAATGTAGAAATAAATTATATCTACATCTTTACTATAATTAATAAAAAGCTGTCATCACCGATTCATCATTCGACATTATAAAGACATGCTAAAGTGGGACAATTAACTCAATGGCTTTCCTGAGTGAATGTCACATTCGATTTTTATCTGAATCCCAATAAGAAATGGTTTGTTGACATGTTAACTGAGGTAACTGCATTTAAAGGCAAACCACTCTGATGAGCGAGTAAACATTTCTTACTTGTTCTGTGGGGAGCAAGGTCTGGTCAGATACTGGCACATCGGCAGCAGGAGGAATGCAAAAGCGATGGTGGCTAGAACTGTTGAGGAAAAACAAACAGAAACAATTCCGCAAATATTACTCAAGCACGCTCCAGCGCAGCGTGTAAACTAGGTCAGTGTGTTAGAAAGGAGCGGTGGAAGGTCACTGGTGTGTTTGCATGTGGCACGTACCTGCAGTGCATATGGTGAACACCACCTGAACAGAGTCGAAGAAGAAAAACATGACGAGCAGAGACACTGAGGCTCCGATGGGCAGGAACAGTGCCTGTGTGGAGTCTATGGTCTGAATACCTGTGCAAACAAACACACAATCATATGAGGATTCAGGTTCTGTTCAGAAGAGCATCCTAACATACTACTGCAACTGCATGCTATACTGTATCCCACAATGCACTCCACCTTCCACTTCTAGTGTGATTAATAAAGCAGAAGTAATTATAGCTGTTTTTAATCCCTTTTGTGATAGAAATGTTTTATGCAATGGCCTTAGAATTGGTCAAAAGTGTATTTTAACATGGAACGTGCAGAAAAGTGCAGACTAAGGATGGTCAGGTCAAAGATAGGGATGCTCATTTCGGTTAATTTTACCGACAGACAACCGCCGCTCGTTATCCAAGTATTACCCGTTAACTGATGAGATTATAATATTGAATTAAATAAAAATAAAATTGACGAGTGTCTGTGACCCGTTAAAAAAAATAAAAAAAAAAAAATTCACGGGTTTATTTTAGCGTGCAAACAGCAGCATACAGAACAGATCAACAACAGAACCTGGATTCACATCAAATTTTCACACACTTGCAGCATTTCTGACACTGACAGAGAAAAACAGAATAAAATAGTATAAATAAAAAACATCAAATAGGCCTACACACTAATTTTTTTTTAAATTTAAATTAAGATGACAAAAAGAAAATACTGAATCCGTTTAAAGCTTTGAAAACCCGCCAATTTTTTTCCGTCAGACTAAGTTTTTTCGTCAAATAAAAATAGCAGGCCTACCTCAAACCACACAGAGTCTAATTTATTTATTTATTTAAAAGTAACATGTCTACATGATGTGGGGTTAGTCTGGAGCACAGCCTGTTGACAGTTAGACCCGCGGCAGAAAACACCCTCTCTGATGGCACAGATGTCCCGGGAATACAGAGCTAACGTCTCGCTAGAGTGGCCAGCTTCGGGAAGCGCCTTTCATTTGCTTGTGGATGTTTGCTTCGCAAGTGATTTTGCATTGTACTTGTACTACTGCTGTATTTTAATACCGCATAGCATGTTTTGCTGTCGAAATGGTCCCACACAGTAGCCTACTTTTCGCTCACATCATTTTGCTTGCTCAGCGAAATATGTCTATAGGCACGTGTGGTTGCGCATGTCAACACGCCCTGTGAGTTAACAAATATAGGCTAGATAATATTTTTTTAACCATGCAGCAAACTAACTTTGACTTCCTGACATTAACGATAAGTCCGTCACAGCCTGCGTGATTTTGCCACTTTCTGGGGAGTTTTTTTCCCCCTGCGATTAACGACTGATAAAATGTTGGTCGAAACAAGCCTCTTCTAGTATTAACGGTTATTCATCTAATAGGGGGCAGCCCTATTACAAACCAGTCACCTGAACAGTATAACCAATTACAGTGAAGACTTGATATTTATACTCAACTGTAAGATATAAATGTATTCATAAAAGTATCTTTCTGTCCAGAGAAACTCCGACCAGTGATCTCCTGGCCGTGAATAAAACTTCTTCCTTATTGAATAAAACGTAACGTTGTGTCTGGTAAATGCTGTGCAGCTACAGAATAGAAGTACTAAAGATTCTCCGCTCAGCAGAAACAGAAGACTATAGACCCGCACTCGGGCTGGCTACTCGCCAGTCGCGGGCCGATCTCGATCACGCGACACCGTTACTACACAGCGCTGGGAAATCCAGCTAAGAAATCCATTGAATTCGCCAGAGAATTAATAACATCGCTGCGAGATCAGGCGAGAAACATTCAGATTCAACGCAGAGTTCTCAGCTTTAAACCATAGATATCAGTTCAAACAGCGCCATGAATGAACAAGATATAGAAGGCTTTAAGTCCACAAATCACCAACATTCACCATGGATTTAATGTAGTAACACTAACCGTAACTACACATCTTTTTCCAGCACTTCAAAACTATATCATATTTATGTTTTTTTTATGTGATGACCCAAAATTTTTTTGTTCATCCTTCAAAGACTGTCCCAATTATAAAACTAAAAGTTTCAAATTGTAGGAAAACACACTTATTTCAAAATAAAAAAATATTAAATTACAATTGTAAACAGTAGGCAGCTGCAGAGGACACTTATTGGATATTTTCAGTCCCTAATATCTATGTTTTTCCACTCGTTTTGGTTTTGAATTAATATTAAGACATAATGAATGATAACAATTAAAGTAAGTAAGCTCAGTGCTTTATTGTCAGCCCCGCATTGCTACCAAATACTTTCTGTAACAGTGGCTCTGGTGCTGCCCTCAAACGTTAGTCTTGTGAACTTCAAATAAAACTGCATATTGTAATTTCTGTACGTTAAGTCTATTTATTATCAAAGCATTTGTCAGTAATACAGATATTTTGGGGGAAAATGTGAACAATTGCAATGCAAGCTGATTTAAGGTGTGCCCCTAAATTTTCTGCTTGCGCTCCTAAAATGTTTAGTCAGGGGCAACAGCGCTCCTAGTAAAAACAGTTAGTCTTGAGAGAGTACAGATGCTAAAGACCTGTGTGCTCACGTGTGACTGAGGTAGTGACAGTAGCTTCTTATACTTCAGGGAAATATTGTATTGTAAGTATTCGGGAAGGGAATTCTCTCGAGATACTGTAGTATATGATTTTATTATATTAAGAGCGGTAAGCTGCTTGAATTATCCGAGGTGAAGGAGGCAGATTACTAGGCTGTATTCGTATTGAGAATTTCCACAGCACTTTCTTGGCTCATGACTAGGGATGGGACGATTACCGGTTTCACGATAAACCACGATAAAATGTCCTGGCGGTTAGTATTATCGTTTAAAATTTAATTATCATAAAAACCGTGTTTGATTATCGTGATTTTGAAAACTCGCGGTAAATCCTGTCCAGCCAGAATCAGTCTGACGCAGGCACGAGCAGGCGCGCAGATGCAATGTTGTTTTTTTGCGTGAGAACACATGGCGGAAGGCAGTGACAGCGCACGGGAGATTTTTCAGCCATTAAAGAGGACAAAATCGGAGGTATGGTCGTATTTTGGCTATTACAAGAGTCCCAAGGCCAATTAAATCGAGGATGGGCACCCTGTCTGCAAATCTTGCTAGAGGAAAGTCGCTGCAAAAGGGGGAAACACGTCAAATCTGCTAAGTCATCTAACGTTACGTGACAACCACCCACTGAGTTAATTTTTACCTTAATACCACAACTAACTTGGTCAAATAATTAGACAAATTTATTGGAGATCAATTATTTCATTATCTCACTTGTAATTATTGCAAAGCTTCCGCGAAGAGAAAAGTTTTACAGCAAGTGGATTTGAGCCAAGACGAACGAACATATTCAAACTATTAATTAAGGGTGACATTGAAGGGATAATGTATTGTATTCATCAATAGTAAACTTATTACAGTTTTATTTTTTATTTTTTTACCACAGAAATAATTTCAGGGACATGAAATATTGAATTGTGGTTAACTTAATGTTTTTAAATCTTACCGGTTTATAAATCCATTATACAAGTTACAGTGTCCAAATCAATCGTAAAGTAAATGTGATCACTACAACAATATTGTAGTAGTATTAATACTAAAATACTCTGTTTTAATTTTCAATACAATCAAAACTGAGACGCAAGACATTCACATCTGAATGAAACCAGAGATTGCGTCCGCGGTGATCCGAGACATGGATGTGCGCTGTGTAGTGCGTTGCTATTTACAACAGTCATTATAAGTAGCCTATTCCAGTAGTTTAGTCACCCTGACCCAACCAACATATTTTGTTCATTTAAAGTGTGTGTGCGTGCGTGCGCGCGTGTGTGTGTGTGTGTGAGAGAGAAAGTGATTTATTTATTAATAATAATAATATTCAGTCATACACACATCCATAAGTGTTATTATCATTATTAATGATAGGGTTTAATGACGAGTATATTAAAACCTGCACTAGGAAAACTTATACCTCTCACTCTCAGGGCTCCATGTTAATGTTAATATAATGTTTATGCTTAAAAAAGTGCATATAGCTGCTAATTGTATTTTTTGTTTGTTGATTTTCAAATGTTTTCAGGGTGAGCATCAGTTCTTTTTGAACATTTCCATCTCATTTTAACAAAACCGTGATAATATTGATAATCGTGATAACTTTGGTCACTATAATCGTGATATGAAATTTTCATACCGTCCCATCCCTACTCATGACTAGTAACTAGTTCAGGACTCACTGTTGTTAGTGTTGGTATTGTTGAAGGAGCCAGGGTTGGTGGGGTTTCCATCCTTGTCCTTCTCCTGGTTCTCACAGTCCATGTTTAATGACCTGTGTGGACAGACACAGTTTATCCACAATCCACAACTTTTCCGGCCCCTAAGTGAACCAACATTGGACAAAACCAGGGTGCCTGAGCTTTATGCTCTATGACGGAGGTTTTGGACAAGTCACAGATGGCATATTTAACTTGAAGAGAAATTAAAGGCTATAAGGAGCAGAAGTACAGTCCATTTAATAGTGATGTACCGATCATGATTTTTCATGGTCAATTATGATTGCTGATTTTCGACCGGTCCATCTCTACTTTTTAATATGTTATACTGTTTTAACCACATCTAAATTCAGTCCATGAGTCCATGATTATGAGAGTTGTTGTCCACTGAAAATTGGGAAAGATATAATTTCAAGGCTTAATCAGATAAACAATTGACACTTCTGTACCTCATAGCTTCATTTTCTTTGACGACAAATTAAATTTGTCATATAGAAAAACAACTATGCCCACTGATTCATTCAATAGATATGTTTAATAGTCCAGGTTCTAAGTGTAGATTTTTTTCTGCCAAGCCAGGCAAGTAATTATTTTTCACTTGTCATGACAATGTTCATCGGCTACATCACATAAAACAATACATTTTATAAGCATTTTTAAAATATGTTCCAGAAAAAAAAACATTGAAAGAAAAATGTAAATATTTTTGAGGAAAATAAGTATATAATTCCCTGTATAATAAATATTTGTGAACACACAGGTTCAAAAGATTTCTTTAATATTTTACAAAGAAGTCTCTTTTGCTCACCAAGACTGCATTCATTTGATCAAAAATACAGTAAAAACAGAAATATTATTACAATTTATAAGAACATTTTCTATTGTAATATATTTTCAAATGTAATTTATTCCTGTGACGCAAAGCTGAATTTCCAGCATCAGCACTCCAGTCTTCAGTCACATGATCTTTTTTCCATGATTCTTTAAGTAATTGAAAGTTCAAAAGAACAGCATTTATTAGAGATGCACCGATTGATCCGGCTGGTGACCGGAATCGGCCGATTTTCACGTGATCGGCCATGATCGGCGACCGGCCGGTCAGTCTGACAATGCCGATTTTATGCCGGTCAAATGCACTCAGTCTCGGGCGCCGCATGATTAACATCGCGCAACATCAGCACCACACGTGCACACGGAACACACGTGTAGGAAACCTCGTGAATTACGACCGTTTCACACCGCAAGCGTGAGCAGCGGGGATTTTTTTTCTTCGGCGTGCATGTTAATCAATGAGTGCATTCACACCGGGAGGTCAAGCAGGAGCGTCGCGTGAGCAAAGCGCGGGTTTCAGCGCCGAGTCTATTCTGCTCGCGCTCAATTAAAGTGAAAGCATACTTTTGATGGACAAAATAAATATGATTTCACCCCAAAAAGTGCCCAAAATGCACAGAATTTGCACGTCTGGTGTATTTTAACAAGAACTGAAGTAGCCAGGCTATGTCAGAAAAGAAAATTAAGACTCAAAAATATTTATAGAAAATAACTTGTTTTTATTCCCAATCGTTTCCCTGCACATGCTCCACTTGTCCTGTTTAGCCTGGCTGGACATGTGTCAGAGAGAAAAACTGTTTGAGAAATACAACTTGCCATTGATGTACAAGTGATTGCAATAGGCCTGTGTGTGTGTGTGTTTGTGTGTTGAGAAATATATACTGCAAGGGTAGGCTATATTTATTTTATTTTTATTTGTTATTATTTATATATTGTTTTATTGGCATTACCTGTTTTCATACAAAAGTTTAGTTTGCTAAATATATAAAAAAATTTTAGTTGGATATTGGATGTGAAAAGGAAATGGTTCTTCCATAACACTGCACTTTAGATGTGTGTGGATTTCCCACACCAGGAGTAATTTATATAGTCCTATTTTATAGCGATTATCTGGTAAAAAAAAGTTCTATGCAAAATGTTCTATTAAAGAGAAGATAGAAAATAAATATTTGTGTGTGCTGTAAAGTGGTTTAAAAAAAAAGGAAATCGGAATCGGCTAAAATCGGTATCGGCAGGTCAAATTCAAGAAAAATCGGAAATCGGAATCGGCCTAGAAAATTGTAATCGGTGCATCTCTAGCATTTATTAGAAAATAGAAATCTTTTGTATCATTATAAATGTCTGAAGTCACTTTTGATTAAGTTCATGTTTCCTTGCTGAATAAAAGTATTAATTTCTTTAAAAAACAAAAACAACTCTGCACCTTTGAACGGAAGTGTATGTATTATAATTTAAAAAAATATATATTTCCCTACAGAGAAGAGAAAATATGTTTCCATATAAATTAGGGTTGTGCCGATAGACGATATCATCGTCCATCGTGATGGCTGACAGACATCACGATGTTAAGCCAGCATCGCGACCGCCCCCCCCCCATGTTTCCATGGTGACGCGTCATGCTTGGCACGTGATTCACCACAGCCCAAATAGCGCTGTATGACAGATGTAATGTTAGCGCTTTTATTTCTAAATATTAACAAACCTGGTTACATACCATGTCATCAACTATCTTCTATTCTGATTCTCAAATGCGTGTAAGTGAGTTTGTTTTGTCGATTAAAAAACCTTTATAAATGATTTTGATCTGTAACGTGAGATTCCTGTCTGTTGGGTTTATTACAGCACGTGAATTCATCAGTTTCTCCCGAAATACATGGCCGGTGAACTGGGAGAAGAATAGAGTTAACTTTATAGTTACTTACACTGTGTGTCTGATATGAATAAAATCCGTCGGCAAATATATTTGAATGGGTTGTTATTGCTGCTTCCATAGACACCATTGTGTATTTTACAAACTATAAATGTATTCTTTTGCTATAAATTATATGTATTTAAATGTCTGAAACCTAAAATAAACATTATGTGGTTAAAAACACTGAATAGTTCTGATATATGACAAGCGCTGAGCGCGTCCGTCTTTGGCTCAACGCCAGCCACAGCGCGAAAGCACGCAGTTTGAATCTGGCAGTTCTGTCACGGCACTGTACATTCGCTCCTTAAGTGGTCAGCTGCTGCAGAGCGTGCCGAAATCGAAATTGCTGATGAGATGTAGAGAAAAATATATATCCGCGTTGTGCCTACGCCCCTTAGCTGTTCTAAATCCACTGTAAAACACGGCTTTGCCAGGCTCATTGCTTAAGTGAAAAATTTGAATGTTAGCCCCGCCCCTCCTCCCCTCCCGATATCATCGTCCATCGCGATGTTTCACTGTACACATCGTCTGATGCCAAATTGGTAGACATCACACAACCCTAATATAAATATATTTATTTTTCACTAAATATATTTATTTTTGACTAAAACTTTCATTTATGCATGGAAATTATACAGCTTATATTATATCATCAATGACTGCCTGCTATAAATTCATAAACTTTACTGCTCAGTTTAGAATTTCATTTCAAGTCATTCTCGCTATTTCAACACAAACTAATGCGTCAGCCAGCTAAATAACTTGTGACGTTTTAAAATCAACTTAATTCAACAATGCTCAAATCATCAGAAGCTCAAATGACTACGTTTGTACATGCAAAACATGCACAAGATCAACAAATATAATATTGTGTCAACGCAGCACGGGTTCAGTCCTAATAGCTGAGCCCTGAGTTCTGCAGCAGAAGAGATGAGAGCTCACCTGAAGCTGCCATACACGATGAGGAGGATGGAGATGAGGAAGGTCGACACCTGGCTGGAGTCCACAAGGGAGTACGCCCTGAGGAGAGGAGAAAGGAAGTTATTTTTTTTTTTCACAACAGCAACAAAAGGATGGGTACCAGATACATCATACATCAGACACAAAGACAGCCACCCTGTACAACCCTTCCTGGTTCAAACCCTGCCCTTGAATGTGCTCACTATTCACAGCATCAGCTATTGACCCAAGTGTGTGGGTGAAACGTGAATCAAAGCTCAGCCTGGTCGAGTTGTTACAGAGCTGTGCATGAGAAAGATCTCGTGTTACGGCATTCCCATCCTCCCAGAGCTCTGCCGAGCGTCTTGAGACCTGTGCTTGCCTTTTGTAAATAACAAGCTTTTAGAGAAAGAGGTCAGGCTTTACACTGTGTGCCAAGCAGACTCTTAAAATATGATTACAGCGAGCAAGTGACAGTTTGTTTTCTGGGAAAATAATGTGCGGCTGTGAACAAAAGCAGCAGACTTGATTGTGTGCGTTAATGTTGTGTGTATGAATAAGGAAAACGAGAGCGAGGAAAAGTAGGACGGGGCGCTGACCTTTTCCTCAAATGAAACTCTTTACTATGGACAATAAATGGTTTGAAGAAAAACACATTAGTAGTCACACACAGGCCTAACCTCGACTCTATACGTAATGATCCGGAAACACAGAATAGACGTACAATCGGACTGTAGAAAGGACAAAAAGCGAGGTGAAGAGGACGAGGGGTGTTTGAGGATGTGGGTGTGACGGGTTGACACTTAGCCTTGGTTCAAAGGCAGGCGTGAAGAATGTGTGCAGGCTCAGTGAGGGCCGTCTGGCTCCCAAAACCCTATAAACCCATAACAGCTCAACTGAGCTCTGTGTTTCAGAGAGCACAAGTGCCCACTGGGAAAGAAAACCACATGTAAGGCTTAAACATGGTTATTTAGCCATTTTCATTCAAACAGACTTTATTATCTTCAATTCCTGAGGTTAAATAAACTATTTACATAATTAGTGGTTTTAGCGAAGGCAAGCATGGACATGCATGGAAGAAAGGACCAGACCAGAACATTATACAGACTTAAAGGTGGGCCCTTTTGATTTAGGCTAGTAAGCCACCACCTACCAACCACCCAGAAACACCCTAGCAACTCTACATAGCACTACTCGCATTTTCTTATGCAAAAGTTTTATTGCATATTACTCCGGTTAGTGTGGTGTGATACTCTTGTGAAGAGATACGAACAGACAAGCTAAAGTCTATGGAAGTGTATTGTTGTCAAAGTTTAAACATGAGTGCATATTCAATGTGAACATCCTTCTGGTTATTTCTGTTTTCTCTTGTTGTAGGGTACAACATGTACTTCTATTAACCGTGATTTTAAGATTCTTTGTATTGTGTTTTGTGCACATAATAGTAGAGGTGCTGAAATTAATTGTTGCATCGATGCAGTAACAGACGGCCACTGACGTTTCTCCGATGTCATTCGTCACATGGTAAATGGACTGCATTTATATAGCGCTTTTTCACAGACCCAATGGCCACCAAAGCGCTTTACATATTGCCTCACATTCACTCACTCACACATACGCGCTTACTCGTGCTAACGCAAAATGGCGGAGGGAGGCGAAACACAAAAGAGTAATATTGAAAAGTGAGGATGCAACACATCGTGATATCGATCAAAGACATGATAATAGTAATCGAATTGAATCGTGAGACCAGTGAAGATTCACACCCCTACATAATACTGTGAACAGAAAGAAAATGGTACTTCATGAATATTTGAACTGAACACACAGTTTTTACATGCGTTTATGTTATTATAGTAATGGCAAATGAAAGAAAAGTGTTTTACATGCTGGCATAAATGCATTTACACAACTGGAATACTGGCAAAAATGCATTTACACAACAATTTCATAATGTTATGAGATTAAAGTGCCCCTATAATGCTGTTTTAAAGGCTCCTGATTTTGTTTTGGAGGTCTCCTACAACAGGTTTACCAGTACAATCCTCAGTGATTATACGCACTGTAAAGATAGCAACCGCAGCGTCGATTTTACCATGTTAATCCGAGCGCGAGTCCGATGATGAAACATTGAAAGAACTAGTTATTCAACCCGAACCTCCATCGCAAGGATGACTTGAGCAGGACGTTTCTCAGTGGTACGCTACTTACATTGAGTTACATTATGAGACTCCTCACCATCATTATTAACAAGTGTATGTCCATCAACAAACCGACGAGTATATTTCTAATTTATTGCGGTGCACATGCGGGAACTGTATCAATAACAACGCATACATTGGCCAAGCACTAACGTGATTAACTGATGTAACAAAGTCAGTAAAAAAATCTTGCCCCATGCTTTATCTTTACTCAAAGTAATAAGAACGACAGACAATCTGCATTAATGGACAGTTTCAGGTAATAGTGGCCCACAGCTGAATAGTATTTCAGTAGGGGTGTAACGGTACACAAAAATCACGGTTCGGTACGTACCTCGGTTTTAAAGTCACGGTTCGGTACGTTTTCGATACAGCAAAAAGAAAGAAATGCCAGAGAAATTTCTTATTTGTTAAAAGAAAAAAATATTTTTAAATAACTGAGTTTTCCTACATCTTGAAACTTTCAGATTTATAAATGGGGGTCATCTTTGAAGGATGAACAAATAATGTTTTGGTCATCACATTAAAAATAACATTAAAATATATATATATATTTATTTATATATTATTTGAGTTTTGAAGAGCTGGAAAAAGATGTGTGAAGTACTTGAAAGCAGTTCACTATTCCAGCCAAACTGGTTACAGTTAGTGTTAGCCTACTATATTAAATCCATGGTGAATGTTGCTGGTCTGTGGACGTAAAGTTACTAGTTCATTCACGGCACAATGTTTCTCCTGGTGTCCACGTCAGCGCTGTTTGATCTAATAGAGATATATGGTTAATAACGGAGAAATGTGAATGCTTCTCACTAGATCTCGCAGCGATGTTATTACTTCAGTGGCGAATTAAAATGTTTTCTTTACTGGATCTCTTAGCGCTGTGTTGTAACAGTGTCGCTTGATCGAGATCGGCTCGCGCTGCACAGATGTTGCTGGTCAAACGATCCGTGAAGCACAATATAATGAGTAGCGCAGTTTCGTTCCGCTTTCATTACGTTTGCCATTTGATGTTGCGCAACGTTGTGGTGATCGCGCCAGCGCGAATTTTGTCGGCAAGAAAAATGGTCCAAGGAATCGTTCGGTTTGTATGCGTACCGAACCGGAAGCCTCGAACCGAAACGGTTCAATACGAATACATGTACCGTTACACCCCTATATTTCCAGAACTTGCCGGAGACCTACACAATATAAAACACAAAACTACGTATTTAGAACACCCGTTAGTTATGAGTGGATCATGTATTGTATGTTTTATGTTTTATTTAAACGGATAAACGATAAATTGAGCTCCCTCTTACATCCGTTAACTTGGGTTGATGGTTTTAACGGTTTATTTTCAAATCTTCAGCCATCACAGACAAGGAGTATTATTAATCTAAGTAAATATGTTTAAATGCCTGTCTTTTCAAATGTCTATTTCATCAATTGTATTGTACTGTATTGTTATAAAATGAGTATGAGTATTGTAATGAGAAAGGGCATTTAAATATCCATGACTTTGACATGTTTAAATGCCTTTTATTGTAAGAGTACAGATGAAGAAGAGTAGCTGTAAAGATGTACTTTCAGTTTTGTTATGTTTCTGTAACAAGTTATTGTAAAAAACATACATTCATGGTGATCTATCATTGAAGAAGTTGCTTTCATTATTTCTCTCCTTTTTCAGGAGGACTACACACAGCATTTTATAGCATTAGAGTTAAGAATTCATTAAACGATTACATGCAAGTCTGTAGGTATGAAAAGGTTTTCTTCAATACCAATTTGGTGTAGTGACAAGCCTAATTACTATTGGGTTATGTGCATCACTGCCACTGTTAAAATATACATATAAATGACATGATTTAAGATTTAGCTGTAAGGGTTTTAGCCCAGCCCTAAGAATCTGACCTGAAAAGTTAATTGAAAGTCATAATACTTCTACAAAAGACATACTTTTAAGAAAAACACTGGTTTATTTATTCTTATTTAGACGATCATTCATTTATTAATTTAAATGAATGAAGTAGACATTTAAACTGTGATCTCATAGGTCAGAGAGTGACTGAAAGGAGGTGTGTGCAGATGCATGTCCTGGTAGATTACACATGCTGTGATTTACATGATTGAATGGTCTGAATTCTTATGGGCTTCATTCTTGCACTAGTGCCATACAAAGGCCTTTTGCACACAAAAAAAGGAGGTATGTGCAACTTCTCATGTCAGTGACACACTTTCAGTATTTGACTCCAGACAGACATTTCAATTGAGATTTCAGGACACTGTCAATGCTGTACTGTTCACTTAATCTAACAGCTGATTGTTGCAATAGACAGTCCCTGTAAATATACATGAGGGTGCTGGGAGGCAGAACACTGGTTTGTTGATTGCATTTTTGCTTATATAGTCACTAGAGGCCAAAACTGCAGGAGCTATGGGTGTTAATTCGGTGAAAGTGCAACAAAATACTATGACTTATTTGAATATTATTATTATTAAATATATTACACACACACCAGTAAAAATTCACAGTTCCTGGTATCATAGCAAAACCATTTTATTTTAATACTATTTAACTGTTTGAAAATAAAAATATTAAATAAATGAAACTAGTTCATTATTAATACTAATAATTATAAGTAAATAATAGATTAAAACATTAGCACAGTCATACAAATATTGTTCAATTAAGTAAATATTGCATTAAAAGATTAAAGGAAAAGTAAAAAAAACTTAAAAAAAAAAAAACTATTGCAGGTCTATTACAGTTACACTGCAAAACTTAATGCACAGATCTACTTTCTACAATAATCTAGTAAATCATTGTTTTTAAATGATACAATTAATAGACTGTCCTCTACAATGGAGAACACTACTTAGGCCAAGGAAGAAAAAAACCCCAGTGTAAATCAAAAATGATTACAAATACAAGCGGAAACAAAGGCATTTCCCCCTACAATTTAAGTCTAGTGCTGCACGATTAATCATATCGCAATCGCGATGTCAAGCCTATGCAATTATATGACGCAAAATGCTGTGATTTTATTAAATAAATTAAGGCATGTGTGGACATGACAACCCATTCTCTCTGAGAGCTGTTTGCCCTTTTTCTGCACCGCTAATAAAAAGAAGACCAGTCAGTTTCAGTTTAGGCAGTGGCGCGTGTGGCGTGTATGCTCACGTCGTGACTTTCTCCGGCGGCGCGGAGAACAGGTGAAGATGATGCCGCGCACACGGACACTGAACTGGTGGCCAGAAGAAAATCTACCTCTGTTACATGGCGATATTTTGGCTATAAGATAACCCACACTGAGCAGAGAGAGCAGGGCTTCCAACTCTCATTCAGCGTGAGACTCGCGCAATCGACACTTTCCACACGAAGCAAAGAGGACACGGACTACGTTTACAAGCAGCCAATAACCCGTTTAAAACCGGAATATTAGCAATAACCCGGTCGCGCACGGCCATGTAAACACCGGCAAAACCCCGAATATGCTCATATTCCGATTTTTAAAAACCCAAATATGATCTAGTGCTGCACGATTAATCATATCGCAATCGTAATCGCGATGTCAAGCCTATGCGATTATATGACGCAAAATACTGCGATTTTATATGAAATAAACAAATTAGGGCTGTTAACGCAGCATCTGTTATTTTTTGTCATCCTTTGGCTAGTGTTACATGCAGGGCTGGACTGGCCATCGGGCATACTGGGCATTTTCCTGGTGGGCCGGCGTGCTTTGTGGGCCGATACATCTCATACTCTTTTTTTTTTTTTTGTCTGAACGGCCCATAAAACTCGTACATCGGTGGCCCATTGCATTCAGTTTTGCTTAATTGGCGGTGCTGGGATCTTTGTGCCGGTGTAATGCATTGGAAAAAAAGTCAGCGTAGGTCCTGTGTTTTGTTTCTCACAGACCGGAACATGAAACGCACAGATCAGCGGCCCTTTGGTTGTTTTCTTGATTGACACTGGGCTGGTCCAATCACATCTTTAAACACCTCCCCCTTGAGCTCTGAGTGAGCGAGCAGTGTCAGTGTGTATCTGTCAAAATATGGAGAAGCGATGGAGAAGAAACGCAAGGAATGTGCAGAGAAATAGCGTGAAAAAAAAGGCCCTTCAAGTGGCTGATGAGGATAGTGAGGAGGATAAGGAGAGAAATAAGTGAGTGCAGAGAACTGTGGTAAGCAGAACTAGGCTACTTTCAGAACACTTGGGCTATGTAGGAACCCACTACCCAGTTACGCATTATTTCCACATTTGCATATTTGACGATTACGAATTTTATTAGAATTATAATGAGACGAGTTTGTAAACCATGTTTTTCGACAAAATAAAAGCTTGATGCCGTTTCCGTCAAAATAAAAGACCATGTGCTTATCTCTTTCAAGTATAGAAATTAGTAGTAAACTAATTATGAAGTTGCTTTTATTTTTCAGTGCATTTGTTTTACAATATATGGCTATTACTGCCATGGGATTAATAGAACTATTATTATGTAGTAGTGTAATGTATACAGACACTATATCACAACTAAAAGAGTTTTGAGTTTTTCTTGGTTTAATTTGCACACTGAATATGGGTTGGAGCTTTTTAACTCTCAAAGTGCACCAGATTGATGAATTTAACATTAAAAAGCACAACATTTTCTTACGGGGGAGCTTGCCCCCCGAACCCCCCTAGAGGGACAGAGGTGCACTCACCACAGATTTACCAAAATCCTGTGGGAAAAACCGGTATTGCTATCCCAATGCAGCTTATATAAATTGTTTTAGGATTCATCACTGTGGAGTATAGTTCAAGTTCAACTAGTTATTTCATCTGTTAACGCTTTCTCACTCCTATTCACTTATGGCATTAGTGGTTTTAATAGGAGTTATTATACATATTCAAGGGCGTGCAAAGTTCGGTTGTGCTTATGGTTATATGTAGTGGGCCAGTCTGGGCCAAAATGCCCGGGCCGATTTGTTGTCCCAGTCCAGCCCTAGTTACATGATCCCGCTTTTATTCATGTGAATGCTTTAGTTTAAACCATTCAGCGAGACGACAAGTCAAAAGAGAGCGCGCTGCCTGTGAATGTCCTGACTGTAAGACGCGCGCTAGTATCATGCGCATGCACAGACCGCGCGCCAGAATACAGTTCTCTTTCCGCTTGAAGTGAACGAACAATAACACACACAATTATGCCAAAATTTCATTTGTCGAGTGTCTTCATAACATAAGAGCAGTCTTATGATGGCCGTAAAGAGTTGTGAGAGAATAAGGCGCGTGTGAGATCCGCGTCTCTTGTCAGCTACTCTTAAAGGGCCAGCATCCAATAATGCTTTCTGTCAGTAAAGTTAATCAAAGAACAAAAGGGAACAGAGAAAAACACTCACTGCTCTTGACCAAAGAACTTGTGTAGCTTTAAATAGGATTTTAGTCCATATAATTTATAATTTATGCAGCGCAGACTGTTTGAACATTATTCAATTTCTGTATATGTCCTACCTGTAGACATGAAGAGCACAGGTAAATATGACATTTATTATGGGTTTATGTGAGGATTGTTTGAAGTTCACTTAAATTAAAATTAAATTAATTTTTATCCAGACATCAATGGCTTATTTATCATTATAGGTGTTATCAATCATTTAGTTGTTGTTGCTAGTTTGAGTTGAGAAATACACATTTCAGAATTATCATTAATCTGTGTGTGCATTTTGCTTTAGAACCAAGCAAGTTGACTCATGAAACCATTTGCCCTAATATGATCCCTGGGTTACCCCTTTTCTAACCCGAATATTTGGTCATGTAAACGCGTATCGGCATATCCCCATCAAAAGGAACATTGATTTGTGTTCTGCGCATGTTCTATTCGCAAGGAATCTTGGTCTTTTGAGTAGAGGAACTTCTTGTATGTGCCGTCTGGCGTCCCGCGTGCAGTATACCTGAAGTAAACAAGAAGTAGAGGTAAACATGGTGAGACGCAGCACAGCACCATACTTTTGGAGCGAGGAGGAAACACATTTCTTTATTATTGTGGTGAAAACCATGAATGTTGCTGCTGCTGTTGTTGTTGTTGTCTTTGGATACAGAAAGAAGAATCGGAAATGACGCATATTGGGTCTTAAGGTTGTCCGTACGTCCAGACGCTAACCGTGCGTTGCCGTTTACATCAGGATATTGCCAATTGATTACAAATTCCATGTATACAGGAGTAACTCTCTCTGCTCACGCATGTAAACGGGTTATTCCGAATGTTTCAGAAACCCGAATAGTGACCTTAACCCGACCATAACCCGAATATTGACAGCTTGTAAACGTAGTCACTAACACCGACAGACTAGACTGACAGAATCTGAGAGCTGATGATTTGTTTCATATCAAAAGTAACCTGCTCGATTTTATTACGAAATGCAAACAATAGCGTTTTGGCGCTTGTAAATGTGACGTGACAGATCGTGGTTGTGAACTGAACATCTCTGACTCTTTACTACTTAATAGTAAATAAACACGAATGGACAATTGGTGTGTTGAAAGATACCGTACAACTTACCGAAATGTTTATGCCTCATACATAATATCGATTAATCAGTGTTTTTCAACCGCGGAAAGAGGTCAATAACAGCTGGAGAACAATAGGCCTATGTCACATTACATGTACCTCAGGAAAGCCATTTGATGGCACATTAGTTGGCTAGACAAATTATATATAGAGAGGAGTATTTTGCTAAATATGTGCACTGTATTAAATATTTATTATATTTTTACTTATATCATTAAAATATTGTAACGTTGTTATTATAGCCTAGTAAAAACCAAATTGCATTTAGTTTGTGTTATTTTTAACCTGTAATAATAATACCAGCTGACAGGGCTCTCTGTATGTTTACAGCATTAGGTGAGATTTTTTTTCTTGAGAAAAATTTACATGTATCTACTGTACCTAATATTAATCCAAATGAATCGATATTGAATCAATATCGGAATCAAATCACAAGATTTGAATTGAAATAGTGAAATTTGTGTCAAGCAATAATAAAAACAGTAGCCTAACAGTCACTGTACCATGTAAACATTGTAACGTCACTAAACTCAACAAAATTCTGTTTAGTTACCAAATGTTTTGACAATCACACAATACACATCCTGCTTAAATGCCCCTGCATGTGGACAGAACGTTCAAAATATCTTATTTTCATGAGGATACGAAATGTTCTTTTTTATTGTTCAATTTATTATACTATTGTACTATTGAGACAATAACAAGTTCGCAGTAATGCAAAGATGTCATTATTTAATTTGGTAAAAAAACATTATTTTAATTTGAGAAATACACATTTCAGCATTATCACTAATCTGTGTGTGCATTTTCCTTGAGAACTAAGCAAGTTGACTCATGAAACCTTCTGTTTATTATATTGCAATCGCATTATTGACCTCAATAATCGCAATATGACATTTTCCCCAAATCGTGCAGCCCTATTTAAGAAGTCAATTTCTTTTAAAAGCTATTTGCTGCATATTCCACATTAGGGTCCAATTCATTCTTCTCCGAGTCAGATTGCTCACTTAGCACACGTAGGTCTGAATGAATTAACAGCCTATTGCCAGTAGATTGGCAGAAGTTGCAGCATGCCACAGCTTTCAAGAGCAGGCATTTCCCTCTCTAGAAATCACTACCTCATTTATCTTTCACAGTGACACATGATCGCCGATACCTTAAGATTTACACAAATTTGAATACCATATCATGTATTAGGTTGGGGACAAACAGCACTAAAGCCTAGCACACCCTTCAGGACAAAATTTCCCTTAAAGCACTTTTGGTGAATTCATGAAAATGGTGTCATTCATGCTGACAAAACTGTCAGCAAAACGCCAGTAGGACCAATAATCGAATAGGCCATAAGGGTGTGGTGGTAAAAACTGCTTTGGTATACTACACAATCTCCTGTACTTGGCACAACACATAGGTTTTTGCATTGATTTCGCTTGCTCTTAAATGCGATTCAATGATATAGTACTTAGTATTTTCGATAGGAAAATGTCCTGGGTCCGATATAATGCAATATGATCCTTCATAACACGGCTGTTTGCTGTAATAAATAGGCCATATAAAATCTGACATTAGGGATGGCCCGATACCATTTTTTTTCAAACCGATACGAGTACGAGTATTTAGATTTGTGTACTTGCCGATACCGAGTACCGATACCGATATTTCTACCGCAAAAGTAATAGGCTCCCAGAAAAGAAGACGACTATTTTAGAACACAGGTTAGAAGACTGTTTTTATTTTCTTCTCTGCTTGTTTTAACAAGTCTAAAAATAAATAAATAATTAGTAAAATAATAAATGTATTAACACACAAACCACTGTTAATTTAACATAAAAGCAAGCAGGCTACTGCGTGCATGGTTTGGCATGACCGAATGCGCGCAAAGTGCGCTCCCTTAAATCCTAAAAAGCTGACAGTTCCTCGCGATCTCACACATCTCTGTTATTATCAATGAAGCTGACTGCACAATCAATCTTTCATAATATCCACACTTTGTTTGTTATAATTAGAGGATTTGCCAGCATACAGAATTCAGCACTGAACAAAAAAGTCCCTTTTGAGCGGTGAGGGGAGTCTATCTTAAATGCTTCTGATTCACCATTGCGTTCAAGAAATCAACACATATGTCTGTGATTGGCTACATCGCTCAACGCTGTAACCATGTTATGAATAGAAACTCTGGCCTGTAAATCGTTTCTATTTTGTTGTAGTTGTTTTTGTTGCTTTTCTGCAAGAGATGAATAAAAATCTATTAGTTTTTATGTTTTATTCATAGATATTTCTAGTTTGCGGGAGTCCCGCAAATCGTTTTATTCTCCCATAACCCGCACACAGAGTGAGTGCATTACCGCCCGCGCTCGCACTCGTCCATCAAATCTATGATGCGTCTTCAGATGTTTAATTAGATTGCTGGTGTTAAACGATGTACTTTCTTTCCCTCCTCTCGACACCTTAGCTGAACATAACTTACAGTCTGCCTTGCTGTTGTCATCATCCCTTATCTTGAAATGAGCCCAAACCGCCGACATTATACTTTCCTATGCCTCAGTTCACCTCGACAAAGCACTCGCGGCGGCCAGTTTCGTTTTGCAAAATGTACGTGGTATCGGCGAATTTTTATGAGTACGAGTACGAGTATATGAGGACAGTATCGGCCCGATCCCCGATGCCAGTATCGGGCCATCCCTATCTGACATCCCCGTGAACAATTCAATAAAACAACAATATGCCATTATTAGAAATAGACAGCTCTGGATTAGTAAAATGACAGGGTTTTTTTGGGGGGGGGGGGGGGGTCTAGAGGTAAATCACAATTATCTCAAACTATTAACTGTATAATGCGTTGAAGTACACGTTGGCACCTCATTCTTTACTTGTGACTTTTCAGTGGCTTTTTGTGTCTGATTTACAATACAGTAACAGCCACTCCAGTCACCCTGGACTAATCTAGGGTTAAGTGCTTTGCTTGAGGCTTAAACCACTCAGCTGTCAGTCCACATCTTTTACAATTAGATTACCACTAGTTAAAGTCACATTATTACTTTTGTCAGTTTGGCATATAAACATTTGAAAAAGTTTAACCATGTTTCTATCTGAACTTTCACATTATATTAAATATAAGGCTACTGTCTGGGTACTAAATAGCTGAAAATGATCTTTAAACACATTCGGTCTATCTTAGGCCAAAACAAATACATTCCAAGTGCTTCTTTTTCACTTGAAGTCAACATGGATTTACAAACTATTTTTATTGTATATGCATTTGAGCAAAAAAAGGTTTTTAAAAAATAAAAACTGCATGATTTTATCCATTAGGACTGAATTGGATGGTGTAAAGTAGGGTGTTTCAACCCAGAAAGGAGCCAGACCCTGAAAATATTAGCAATTTCAAATATTGCCTGCACAAACTTTTAAGGCAGCTTTCTGACCAGAACATGCAGACTTAAGGTCAAGCTCACCATCAACAGCTTTTCAACATATCCCATTGGTAATGTTGCCAGATTTTTTCCGCTATTTCATTATTTGCTATTATTGCCACGAAAATGATTTTTGAATATTGGTTAAAAAAACACACTGCCAATATATAAAAAAATAAATTAATTAATACTTGTGTTCAAATTCAGCCAAAGTAGACAGATATGAATGATACTGTCCCAATACTGTTCACCTGCGTGTACGTAAATGTCTGTCTATATCAGCAGGGTTCAATAGTCTATGTTTGTCATTCAAAAAGGGAAACCGCAACTAGCAGTACTTGCTTAGCATTTTGATCATCAATCACGCTGATCACCATCTTTATTCCAGTCAGTGCATTCCAATGCTCAAGTAATTTTAACAGCCTTCAGTCTGTACCGTCTTGATTTCTTTGCTCGCTTTCATCATTTTAATTCTCGTGCACTGACTCGTCCACTAAGCTGAACAGCCAATCAGAGTTCTCAATATGCTGAATCGGCCCCAAAAAACAGACGGCGTCCAACAAGAGCCAACGGTGCAAAACCGTCACACCGAAAAAACTAAGCTGGCCGACGTTCAAAACCGGACCGTCATTGCCCGAAGGCCGACCGCCTTCCACTTGTGTCTGTTAATTCATTGACAGAAACATGGAGTGCTGAAAATGTATTCTGGCTTCTTCAAACTTTCAGAAAACTCAGGTTGACTTTCAAAAGACTATCCATAGGGCCAAGTTTATTTACCTCAGAAAGGTCATTAATGATTATAGCTCAATAGTTAGCTTGAATTCTAGAGAGGAGCATTTTGCTAAATATATGCAGTGTTTTATATTAACTATATTGTTACTTAAGCTGTTCTTTAATATTTAATGCATGCTTAAATAAATTCATCATGAAAACAGAAACAAAAACTGCCTAATGTGCAATTTAAATCTTTGTAATCAGGTCAGTTGTTAATTTTAACCTTTAATATTATTGTAACATACCAACTGACAAGCTTCACTGTATAGTTTTCCACTGCATGGTGCAGCTCAGGTTCCAAGCAAGCCGAAACGATACTAAAACGTGACGTGTAAACACTGCAGATCACTGATTGGTCAGAGAGAATCGTCACTACCAGCGTCATTAGATTTGCGACACAAGACACCAAACTCGAACAAATAAACTTCGTCTTGCAGTGAAAAATATCAACATGCCGAGAATCAAGAACACCCTTCCATCGAAATATGCCCCATTGGTCCTGTGCGTTTGTTTGTGTCGCGTTTCCATTAGGCCTATGTCACGGCAGTAGAGGCGGCGCAACTATAACGATCAGTCTATGATCCCACCCACTTTGAAGCAGTTCTAAACTGCACTGGAAAAGCAAACCGAGCCATACAGGGCTCCTGCCAGTGCGACCAAACTTTGATATAGGTCACGCTGGCACAACCACAACGTTGCCCAGCATCAAATGCGAAACGAAATGTCAAATGTCACTCCCTAATATCTATTTTTTTCCACTCGTTTTGCTTTTGAATTAAAATTAAGACATTATGAATGATAATTAAAGTTAGTTTTATCTACAACTCAAATTAAGTTCAGGCCTTTTTTGTCAGCCCCACACAGTGCTACCAAATACTTTCTGTAGAACTCAGTGGCTCTGGTGCTGCTGCCCTTAAACGTTAGTCTGGAGCCCCTGTGATCTTTTGCCTGTGCTCCTAAAAATGTTCAGTTAGGGGCTACAGCGCTCCTAGTAAAAACAGTTAGTCTGGAGCCCTGCACACCATGCAGTGGAAAAGTGCCATAAGGCAGGGGTGACCAAACTCGGTCACTCAGTTTAGCTCCAACTTGCCTCAACTCATCTGCCTGGATGTTTCTAGAATGCCTACTAAGAGCTTGATTAGCTGGTTCAGGTGTGTCTAATTGCGGTTGGAACTGAACTCTGCAGGACAGTGGCCCTCCAGGAGCAGGACAGTGGCCCTCCAGGAGCAGGACAGTGGCCCTCCAGGAGCAGGACAGTGTTAGCCTACAATAGCCTACTTATTCCACTTCTCAATATATATATATCGATTTACAACTGCATTGCAATTTCCTTCCAAATAAGCACATCGTAAGACCTTGGATGTCTGTATATCAAACTAAGCAGACAAGTTGAAATGTCATTTAGAGGCAAAAACGGTCAACTATAGTTAATGGCCTAATGCCCTGGTGTCACAGTTTTTGTCGCTGGAGCATTAGTTATATATAAATTAGACATTTGAAGTAGGGATGTCAACGATTAATCGATGATCGATTAATTGTCGATAACACGTTTAATCGATAAATCTTATCGATCATCGATTAAGCAGGTTCATGCGCGTGCGTGCTGCTCAACCGCGAAACATGTAAGCAAGCACGCCGGAGTTATGTTTGGGACTATTTTACACCTTCATCATGACTATAAGTTTGCGTGTGCATTCGCTGCCTTTTGTTTTGTGCAAATGTAAGTTGTAATAGTTTATTTTGTGTGCGCCTATCTATATCTGATTTATCTCATATTGGATGCATTTGGTTAAGAATTGACGCAGCGTGATCTTTAGCGCGCGCAGCTCAAATGGCAATGCACGACTAATAACGACTATTGGGACTGTCATATTATATAACATTATAAAGAGAACAATATTGTAATAAAAGGTACTTTGTGAATTATTTGGGTTTAGTTGCCGTGTCGCGTTGTTCAAGGAAGAGCGCGTAGGCTACAACATGAGTCATTCTGAATGGCACGTAACTTAGTTCAAGTTCACTTGTGCATTCACGTCATTTTGTGCAGATATAATTTGTAATATTATGTTTATTTTGTACATATCTGATTAATCTCATTGGATGCGTTTCTTTGAGTTAAATAACGTGCTAGCAAAGTGCTCAACGGTTAAGTTATTCATTCAGCGCGCGCCGCTCAAGCAGAATGCACGACTAATAACGAGGATTAATTTGGGACTGTCATATTACATAACATGAGAACACTATTTTATTAAATCGGTGTGAATTCATTGGGTTTAGTTTGAGGAGGAGAAGGGCGGGGGGCATTTTTTCCAAACAAAAATTACGTTTATCTTGCCGCAATGTTTGCGCTCATTGCATTTTTACAGTGGGGTAATATTGTTGTTAAGAGTTTACACAACACAAGGAAGCTTGATTTAAATTGTTTAATTAAATTAAAAAAAGTAGCACAAATAAATACAATAGAATAAAGATACAAATAAAGACAAATAAAGAGAAAAGTTATAGGGCTACAGAAACTGAATAAAGTAATCAAATGGAAAATAACACTGGGTAGTATTTTAGTCCTGAATAAATTAAATATAGGCTATTAAGCCTGATTCCTTTAACTTAAAGCTATATTTTGTTGTTTTGACAACTAAATTAATGAGCTAGTGCACGGATCCTGTGTTCATTATACTGGCATGCGTTTTATGCTTATTAAAAGACAAAACCGACTATGTTTAGAGTATACTCACGAAGACCGAAATTGACACAATTTTGCGTGTTAAAGCAATATAATCCGCTAAAAATAACTTTTGTTACTGGCCAGCTGTTTTTGAGGCGGATTCTCTATGAATGTGCGCATAGAAAATCATCTCAGAGAGCGCACGAGCACTGATTAGTTTAAAATCGCTTGAATGTTTAAACTGGTAAGACTTAAAAAGACGTGCAAATGGTAAACTTCAGTCACGATGCACTGCTGGCCCGATTGTGCAAGTGAATATTCCGTCATGTCCCGACTCCTAAACGCGAGTGTGTCGCCGCAGCGCTTGATGCTTGCCTTGCACAACACATTTTGAGAGAAGAGAAAGAAGACGCGGCACCGCTGAACACCCACGCTGTTTGTGAAATTGCGCCTGGCAGATAGTTGTTAAAAGAATGATTTGATTTTATAATCTGTGTGGATTACGATTGCGGGAATTTCCTGCATTATAAATGGGAGACCTGTGGGAATTATTAGAATTATGCGCAATACCCGCAATCCCCGCAATCCCGCGCCGAAATTCGAGCACTGTATAATTATCAATCACATCGAAACATTTTACAATCCTACTAGCCCTTTATTTAGATTAAAACCATTCTCATTAATTTGGTGAGGAACATAGCGGTTTGAGCAGCATTTGCAGACGCTGTCATGCTGTTGGCCATATGCACTGCAGCAGACGCATATTGCAGTATTAAGGCTAACGATTAATCGATCGTTAATTTAAACGACGATCGATCATGGGAATTTGTGAAAATTGACATCCCTAATTTGAAGACATTTGTTGAGCTACGGATTATAGGCGTTTACTAGGCAGATTGGTTATGTAGAAAAACAGGATTAAAATAACTAACATATTTTAAAGATCAACCAAGTGCACTTCTACATGCTAAGCTAATGTATTTTGAATATTAGTATACCTATTTCATCAGAATGAAGACCATAGCCTAAAGACAAAAGATTTACTTAGTTACTATTACTCTTTTAAATGGATTAGTGTAGGGCCTACTTGTTCACATGCAAACTATTCGTCTAATCCTGAGAATTGTAGTTTTGTGGCATGCGAACAAATATTGTGTACATTAACTATAGCATGTATAAGTCAGTGTGACAGATCACTGATAACGTCAAGTGTGCATTTACTTAAACTACTTCATTAAAGAGCTGCTAAATAAACAATTATAGGCGAATCATAGCATTTTGCTGTCTGACAACTCCAACTGAACAATACCACGACTGTTCAGGCAAACAGAAGTCACTGAATGCCACCCGGCCAAGGCATTAGAGATGCAGACGGTTATGAACACCTACACGCCAGTCAAACTTCCTGAAAAGTCCCTTTCATCCACCAGGCCTATGATAACTAAATGAGTGAAATTTATCTGCCGAAAATAACAGAAATCATCTTCTATCAGTATAAGCTACTGATATACAGACTCCACTATCTGTCTTATAAATACAAATAAGTCAATGATAAACTTCTGAACAACACTATTTATGAACATGCCACATTTCACCTATCCACTTACAGCCATATACAAAATATTGTATATAATGGGCATTTAATCTAATATATATATACATATAATACTTTTTTATATATTAATGATTTTATGTTCTGAATATTACACATATTATGCATATAAGGGTGCAAATGATGTGCATTTTCTTACGAAAAACTTTCAAAATCTCAATACAGGCCAAAAACAAAACATATGGACCACCAAATTTGCAATCTCTCTCCAGCTATATCAATTCCTGTCCTGAAAGAGTCAAAGAATGAGGCACATGCTGTCATTCATATTAACCAAGAGAAGCTACGTCATGCGTGAAAAGAGTTAAAATGAAGACATCTGAGTTCACAATGAGCTGAATATCTTGTTTACACATCTCGGCCTTGTTTCAAACCCTAGTGTGCTGCCTACCTAGAGAGCATTTTAGGGCATCATATCCGCATCACATTTGGAACGTTTCACGTGCGTTTATGACGCCTGAACCGGTTGTCTACAAAGTCAGCTCACTAGATTTTTAAACACAGCCTATTTCTTACATATACACAGCTCTCTTCCTTAAAGACAGGATTAGAGCAGCTAATGAGCTAAAGCACCGCCACCACGACCCGATCTACGATTACCAGTCACTGATTCAGACGTGAAACGATGAAATAATGATAAAATCAATGAAATTATATTGATCTAATAATGTTTCACGTTGAATTGGTCGTGTTAGCACGTTAGCGCACTGCATTTCCCTTTGTGCCTCTACTGAATCAACCGTATTACAAATAAACACACATACACACGACGGGAAATACGTATTTTTAATAGCATAACGATTGTAAATAATTTGTGAGACAAAATAAATGAAATGAATGCTGTCTATCGGCGGTTGAGATTAAAACACCAAACCCGTTTATAAGAGAGCTAGCAATCGGCTAAGTTACATTAGACCCAAAATACGCCTCGAACCTTCACCGGTGCGTAATGCAGCCGTATCAACGGCAAAGACTGAGGTAAAATCACACCTTTCAGGCGCTGACAGTGGTTATATGTGTGTGTTAAAGCGGGTGAAATGTCGGTGTTTTGTGTCTGAATGGTTATATTTGCTGGCACTCACCAGGAGTAGCTCTGCTCCGCCATGTCAGTCAGTCAGGCAGCGGCTGAGGACTGAGGTTCGGCTCAAAAGACGAGATTATCTCCTCCACACGCTCACGGTTTTCGCCTTCTTCACTGAGCCCCCTCCGATAACAACATGGCGATGTGTTTCCTTCGGCAGCTCGCAGCAGAAATGACAATGATTGTGGCTGTGCTGCTAGCCGAGGCTAAGAAACAAAAGCAGTCCAGGGGGAAAAAAAACTGAAACGTTTCGCTGACTTCAGTTGGCTGTCTGTCCTCAACAGGCCCCGCTTTCAAAGGCCCTCAGATGAGCTGCAAACCCATCTTGGGTGTGCATGCAGAGAGAGAGAGAGGGAGAGCTGTGTGCTGGGTTTGCCCCAATAGCTGTAATGGAAGCGCACGGATAGCTTTGTTTTCTATAGCGAGCGCGCGACTGTACCAGAGAAGTGCGCGTGCACGGCTTTGCCCACACAGATGAGATTGAAGGGACAGGCTCTACCACTAGGTGACTGACATGCAGTATTGCAGTTTCGGGTTGACATGCTTCTCAAAATTGGCTTAGCTGAAATAATATAGTAGGCCTACATTTGAAACGGACAAGTATTATAAAGGCCATGAAGCTGCATATAATTAGCTGATGGAGTCCATGATAAAAAAAAGAGAAAAGAGAGTGCTCTGTGTAAATGATGACTATGTAAATTTCTGTATGTAAATAAAACCACTCTCTCTATATAAACATTCTCATTTCCTTGCCATCATCTAACTTTTGGGTTGCTGTTTTTCTAGCGAAGACTCTGGCTAGTAGTCACAGATTTTCACTCTATCATTTCTCAAGGTAAGTTTCTTTTTTTGAAAGTCAGTTTCTACACACCTTTAAGTCTTGCCAACAACGCTAAAAATATACAGTTCACTGAGCATGTTGATGCCAATAGCGGTGCATGTTGTTACAATGGAACTCGCCATTGAACATAAGCTTTTTAGCAGCATTTAAAGGCAGGGTAGGCGATTTGTTCCAGAAACATTTTTTTGTTATGCTGGTTGAAAGTCTCTTCACATCAGTGGCGTAGGCAGAAATTGTATTTTGGGTGGGCCAGTGAAAATGTGACTGGGCCTATAGTTTTTCCTAGAAAAAAAATGACTTCAATAATAATTAACAATAATAGACAAACTGAAAAAAAAAGTTACACCTTTATATTCGGCAAATCATCATGTTTAACCAACAGAGCTCAATAAAGGCTGGACAAACCAGTATAGACAATAACCTGTCTATTTTATTCAGGCTATTTAGCAGTGCAAATACAGTTCACCCGAAAATAAAGTAAGCTAAAATAATAATATCACAGTTAGATCGGCGGATAAACCCGCGTCAGGCTGACGGGGAGAGAGGGAGCAAGAAGCGGCCGGCGCCAGCACCTGACTAGCCTTCTCCTGGGGTAATGAGTCGGAAGAACTGGGCTGGGTGGACTCGGAAGATGAAGGCAGTGGCGTGTCTTCTTCCTCAACTCTTGCTTTTTGTCAAATAGCACATTAAAGAAAGTTGTTTAGCCATTATTGTGGCGCCGGCGCCGCTCAGAGAGTTTTCCTGTCGGAACCCCCAGCAACCATAGCAACCAATAACGTTCCGGAGAGAGGCTTTCTACAATTTGCTTCACCAGTTAAATTTTATTCGGAAAACAAATTAAACACAGCAGTCAACAATAAATCAGGTATATATTAATATATTTTCATAAATACATTTGAATAATAAAAATAAAATAAAAATGTATTTTTATCAAACTTGCCTGGGCGGGCCAGTGAGTAATGTGGGCGGGCCAGTGCCGCCCTGGCCCAATACTGGCTACGCCCCTGCTTCACATCCTGATGACAATCACTAAGTTAAAGGACAACTCCGGCGCAAAATGAACCTCGGGTGTAATAACACATTGGTACAGACTAAATCGTTCCCTGAGATTTGTTTTCATGATAATCGAATATAAAGAGTTTTATCTCTAAAAACAGTTTAGCTTATAACGCTAGTATATTGGGCATCGAGTAAGCAAAAAGAGATTGCTAGTTAATACCATTAACAAGGCTCAAATTAGCCCCACACTAACACGGCAGCATAATGAGTGTCCTTACATGCAAACCGAAGCATTGAGAACTTTGTAAGTGTATAGACAGTTTAATAAGAAGATACTTTACACAGACAGTACAGTTAGCGCATACAGACAGGAGCCATCTTGGAAAACAGTCTCGATCAATCGAACCACGAAGGTGAGCGAACAGTACGTGTAGATATTGAAGATAAGATAAATTATATTTATTTTTTTATTTTCTCTGTTGCGTTCAGTGCTTCTCTTATGCGCTCAGTGCTTTCTTCCGGAAACAACAGACCATATGAGATTCCAAGTCACAGTTCAGCTCACGTATCACCGTGTTCGTGGTTTGACTGATCGAGACTGTTTTCCAAGATGGCTCCTGTCTGTATGCGCTAACTGTACTGTCTGTGTAAAGTATCTTCTTATTTAACTGTCTATACACTTACAAAGTTCTCAATGCTTCGGTTTGCATGTAAGGACACTCATTATGCTGCCGTGTTAGTGTGGGGCTAATTTGAGCCTTGTTAATAGTATTAACTCCGACCTCTTTTTGCTTACTCGATGCCCAATATACTAGCGTTATAAGCTAAACTGTTTTTAGAGATAAAACTCTTTATATTCGATTATCATGAAAACAAATCTCAGGGAACGATTTAGTCTGTACCAATGTGTTATTACACCCGAGGTTCATTTTGCACCGGAGTTGTCCTTTAAGGGGTGTTCACACTTCATTTGAATAAGTGAGTGTGAACTGCCATCTGAACCCTGGTGCGGTGCACACCAAACAGGCAGAGCGAGACCACTGAAAAGATGGGTCTTGGTCCGCTTCCAAAATGAACTCTGGTGCGGTTCGAATGAAATATGAACGCAACACGAATTAAAGACAGGTAGGCTAAATGAAACACAAATGGGACATGATGTCACAAGATGAGACCCTAAAAAGGACAGAATGCTCAAGCATACCTGTTTTTTCCAGCCATACTTGTTGCCATCACAGTTCGGTACAGGCATCAGAACCGCGTCTCCTCGCTGCAGATCGTTTTTGTGTGACAGAGGGATTCCTGACGCTGTTTTGACTTCTTTACACAGTTTATTAGCTCTTCACGAGTTCTCAGCTGGTCAAAATACCATCATATATAGGCTATGCACATACAACGGGCGCATTTAGCCCAGAACACAGCATTGTTTTGGATGTTCCGTCACAAAATATATTGGACCATCAAATGTTTGTCCAATCATTGCATTCGGCCCGCTACGCAGAGTTGTAGACAGACGTCAGTCACTGAGCACTGCAAACGAAACAGCAGTCACCTTTTATTGTTTCTCCTGAACCAAAAAAAAGAGCTTATGGCCCTGTTCACACCTGGTATTAAGATGCATTTTGGTCAATCGGATCACAAGTAGAAAAGGGAAGGAGACACATTCCCGTTTACACCAGGTGTTTTATTCCATCTCATTTGTTGTCTTTTAACCACTTCTGTCCTGATTTCTTTGAGGGGAGGCTATGGGCAGGTGTTTGTTTTTTTCAGATCTTTCGATCTAATGGACAAAATAAGCTTGCGCAATTTACACATTAACGCGCCCGGAGACCACGGAAAAACATAGGGAGAACAGCAGCTTTCGTTTCTGCTCTGATAGACGCAAGATCACGCTGAACGCTGTGAGTGTGAGAAATCAGGAATGGTGAGAGAACATTGTGCTTGGTAGCGTTTTTTTGGCTTCAAACCAAACTTAGCTCTTTAGCTGATAAAGTTTAAATCCCGTCGGCTAGCGTGTTTCCCATAATGTTTACGCATTAAATCAGTAGGCGGAGAGTAGGCTGTCTTTTGTGGCTGTTTGTACACATTCGACCTCATGAGCGTTTAAAGCAATCCGGTCTAATGCGTTTTGAACTACCTCTGGAAATGATGTTTTATAAACAAAGTTCAGGAGGAGCACGTTCAAATAATCATTCCAATCAACTGGTCATCAAACAATTACCATGTCTACCCTATCAGCACGAGAAGGAGCATATAAATATTCACTCTGTCAACTCACCTAACATTCCTTGACAGTTTCAGCATCCCTCCACCACCCCGACTCCTCACTCTTGGCTTATCTTATTTATTTATTTCACAGCCAGGAATACGGGGGGAGTGCTCTGGGTTCGGGCCGAATACCTAACTCGGAGCCCTCACCGCGGACAGCACGCCAAATACGCATTTATTCTATCTGACTTATTTGTAAGTGTGAACTCGTGAAGTGGTCAAAAGTGGACGAGCTCAAAACGTTTTAGACCCCGTTTACACCTATATTTAGCCTCGTCCACTTGTGAACCGATCAACCAAAACGCATCTTAATACCATGTAAACTTAATAATATCTAAACGGGGCCTATGCTGCGTTCACGCCATAACTGTATTTTGGAAGATATGGAAACCTGTGACGTTATACTCAGAGCAGTTCGTGACTTGAATCAATGCGTTTCCGTGGCAACACTATCAACACCGAAATGAATCTGCAGCAGTCAGGTGCTACAGGTCAGCGCTCTTTAGGTTGTTTATGTTTATTATTATTGTATTGTATATTGTATTTGAGACATGAGGTAGTTTAACGCCGTCTCTCATGACGCTGTTATTTGCTCCCTGCTGTACGCTATTCATGATTTTTTCATTTTGACTAGGTAGCAACGAGTTGTCTCAGAGAGTGATTCATTCATTTTGTGTTGACTGCGCATGCTCAACATCCTATAGGTTCTGTACGGGAAACAAAAATGATTAGTTCACTTCCCGAGTCGTTCGTTCATCCCGTGACAGCCCGATAGAGGCTATGCTGTCTGTACCGGCAAGAGAGATGATTAGTTCACCTCCCGAGAGAACGAATGAAAGAACAAAAGAAAGAATGACTCAGGTTTGGAGGTGAGGTAAACTAACTGACTGCCTAGCCTGAAGACCCAGCTAAGCAATGAATTAATCATTTCTGTTTCTCATAATTTGGCCTTGCTTTGCAGTTTTTTTTTTAAATTAGAAATGTGATCAACATACATCGCGTAAGTATGTGTTGGGGAATTTGGCTATTCAAATTTTAAATATATTCTGCTAAAATGAACGAAATGACTTGAAAAAGGATTTGCTCATTTTGATGAACGAGATTCAAAGATCTGAGTCAGTAAAATGATCCGTACTTCCCATCACCACTGTACATTTTCATGTGTTTTGGAGGAGGAGTGGCTTTGGAGAGCGCTCGGAAGTTATTATATTATATTATTATCAGGGCTTGACATTAAATGAGAACTTTTCATGATTATCAAATGTAAATAGTTTTATCTCTAAAAACAGTTTAGCCTATAACGCTAGTATATTGGGCATAGAGTAATGACAAATAAAAATCGCTTGTTAATACCACTAACAAGGCTCAAAATAGCCCCACACTAACACGGTAGCATAATGAGGGTCCCTACCTTCAAACCGAAGCATTGAGAACTTTGTCAGTGTCCAGACAGTTTAATAAGGAGATATTTTAAACATACAGTCAACTTCGCGTATACAGGCAGAAGCCATCTTTGATAAACAGTCTCTACCAGTTGATCTACGAACGCCGATCCAAGTGCGCTGGTGAGATGTGAACGAGCTGTAAGTTGTGATAAGGTGAGCGCGAACAGTAGGCTTGGATCGGCGTTCGTAGATCGACTGGTAGAGACTGTTTTTCAAAGATGGCTTCTTGCCTGTATACGCGAAGTTGACTGTATGTATACAATATCTTCTTATTAAACTGTCTGGACACTGACAAAGTTCTCAATGCTTCGGTTTGAAGGTAGGGACCCTCATTATGCTACCGTGCTAGTGTGGGGCTATTTTGAGCCTTGTTAGTGGTATTAACAAGCGATTTTTATTTGTCATTACACTATGCCCAATATACTAGCGTTATACTAGCTTTATAGGCTAAACTGTTTTTAGAGATAAAACTATTTACATTTGATTATCATGAAAACAAATCTCAGATAACGGTTGACTAGGTAACAATGTGTAATTAGACCAAAGGTTCATTTTGTGCCGGAGTTCTCCTTTAAGAAAAACTGCCATATAAATTTTTTAAATTTCATCTCATAAGTTGACAGCAGGCATATTAGGCTGATGCCACTTTAAGAAGGGATGCAAAGATCCATTATAATTTGCACATGCGTGTTTAAGTTCACCTAAAACATAACTGAACGTACGTGAATACTCGCCAAGATCGACATTTTATCATTATTCTGTGCGTATTTGACTGTTTCAGCACAATATATAAGCAGTTAAAAAGAACTCAATTCAGTACTGAGAGGCGGCTTTATGTACCACACTTTGGGTGTGAGCACAATATCTGCGGGGATGAGTAAAATTATGCACAATACACGCAATCCCACACCAAAATTCAAGCCCTGTAACACCAAAAATATTCATCTGCACAGTAAAATATAACATTGTTCTTACTAAGACTTTTTAGTTAACTTTACTTAATGTCCAATAATTTGTTGAACTTACTAAAAACAATTTAGTAATCTGTACTGTTTGCAGTGAGAAAGCGCTGCGTATATTCTGTGGAAAATGAGTTTTGGAAGCGTTTCAGATATTTCAATATCGTATCGAAAAATCGACACTTAAGTGCAACACTTCATTGCACATACTTTATTATTTCAGATGCCTTTTTAAAAGACTACAATTGAAAAATGTATATATTATATTTATATATATATATAAATTTTTTTTTTGCTGAAATCCGCATTTGGTGGGTTGGCGGGTGTTAATGCCAAGCCCTGTATATATATGTATAAGGGGTATACATATGCATATGTATGTGTAGTTTTCCAGAAATTCCTCAATTAAGGTGTGCATGTCCATGTGAAATAATTGTTTTTACATTTAGGCCTAATTTTCAATCAATATTAGTATAGGAATATTAATACAGACATACACTTGCTTACACATATCATAGATTTTTTCTAAAAAGTTGTTACCTATTTATGTATTTGCATATAGGTACTATTAAATGTGACGTGATGTTATATATTTAATAAGAAAGTAAATAGTAGGTTGTAAAGTACATTGCAAGCATCACATTCTTTATTCATCATACAAAAAGGGGCCACATATTGCATTCAGGCTTTTTTGTTTGTTTTTGTTTTACAAGACATATTCAGTTGACACAGTGATCAGTGTTTTGTTCACTATATTGTTCAGTTTTGATCCAAATTGTTTTCTTCTTTCAGTTGGTTTCTTATGTAGAGACTCTATTTGAAAAATCTTTTTATTTTTTTTATCTTTTATTGTTACCAGGAATAATCCCATTGAGATATAAATCTCTTCTACCAGGGAGTCCTGGCCAAAATTCATACTCATGTATCAACACTTTTTTATACTAGTCATTTTAGTTTTTTGATCGCCTTTGTAAAATTCATGTACAGTATCATTTACATGTACAGCAATCATATATCTGTAACACAATTGAGTTATTTCATTTGAATTGCATTTTTTGGCAAGGGTCACGGGAAGTTTTTACCTTGAGTTTGGTTCTGGGTTTATTTGTATGGCAGAGGTTATACTAAACAGATGGTGTACCAATTAGGGCTGACCTTTCCTGAAAATGTTTTGTGCATTGGGTACTTTATCAGTGACCCAATCAATAAGAGGATACAATGGCAATCTCCTGCTAATACCGAAGCCAAAACTACAGGAAAGGGCACACCATTGTTCTTGTTTCACAGTCCAGAAGCTCAAGAGTGTAAAAGAGCTCAACGGCAGGGTCTTTGTAAGGTATAGAGAGGAGTCAGATAAATCCCACCCGGGGACTTCAGCCTGGGATTACAAAAATCTGCAAGGAGCTGTTGTTCCCAGAGATTATTCCCAATCTGCCCTTGTAACCACGACAGTTACTTATAGAGAAGGAGCTGCCCAGTGTCAGTGGCACATTGATTTTTATTTATGGTATCATCTGTAGTGCTGCTGAGAGTATAACCCTATTATGTGCCCATTTAAAACTCACTTCTACAATTTTGAGGTTCGATAGGTGGTTGCCTGCAGGCTTTGCTATGTAATAAATGTTTTTTAACCAATTGTTATCCTGCTGCTAGGGTGTTATGCCGTTTATAGGTGGTTGTTGCAGTGTTCAACTGTTCTATATCATCCAGTCAAAAATTGTAAATGCAGTCTTTTAGAAAGTAACAGCACACCTTTTAAAGCTTCTTGCTTCAGACTTGTTTGTTTGGAAAGTCCTAGCATTTTTACAGCCCACTGAATGCTTGACAGATTGCATGCAACACATTTTATTGTGTTATAGTTTAATATTGTTTATTAAAACTGCTTAGGTTTTGACATCTTTTGAGATATTTATAGTGTATAAAAAACACGCCTACTTCCTCTCATGTCTATATCATGCATTACCACTAGATGGCATGCCAGTGAAAGAGATTGAGAAAATCAAGCATCAGTGACCTGTGAATTACAGTGTGGGTGAATTCAATGATCATCATTGTCCTAAAAATATTTACACAACCTATCAAGTGCATCATATTAGTAATTTAATCAAAACGATTTTTTGTTGTTGTTGATGGTTTTGATGTATTCATTCACCCTATTGTAACTAGAATAATGTTTTACTCAATGCAGATTTCTTAAAGGGGCATGACACATTTTTTTGAGAGACAAAGATGTTAAACATAAGTGTACAGTGTAAGCAGGGTTACATTATTTGGGGGAAAATGAATTGCGGTTTTCTGATAAAAAAAAAATGGCAATTGCAATTTAAAATATATATTTAAAAAAAAACAACTCTTGTTGCTGTGCTTGTTTGTAGGGCTTCACAATTTGACCCCAAAATTTGTTAATAATAATTTGTGAATAATAATAATAAATATTGCTATTAATATTAATACTAATATTAGTATTACTAAATAAAATAATTATTAAACATAATAAGAAATATTGTTATATTTCACTGTAAAATAAAAAAATATTATTTAAGAAAAATATAATAATACTAATTCTACTAATAATCATAATAATTTTATTTTACAGTACATCCTATTAATTTTCAAACAGTTAACAATGAGCTTTTGATTTGGCAGAAAACCGCGGAGAGCCCTTAAAATCTGTGTAAAAAAGGAAGTTGTGATAGTCTTTTTTTCTTATTGTGACGTATATGCGAGTGAAACAGCTTCTGGAACAAGAATGAATGTAGGATAGGATTTGATTTTGTCCAAGGGGAATTGATTGAATGGTCGGATGGTTGTGGTTTGCTATTGGACGATCTCATGTGAGTGACAGGTTTCCCCGCCCTCGCGGCATTAAACACATCATCAGAGAAGAGAAGAGATGAGCTGGAAGAGGGAGGTGAAGTTCATCTCCCTGAAGTTATATTGATTAAAGATTACAAGGACGCATGAATTTGCACGGACAAATCATTTACAATAAATACTGCAATATTCCATAAAACTTTTGATTTCATGCCGACTTTAAAGCTTCTCTTTTGTTGACAACAACAGTAATAAGTAAATAACAGTAAATAAGCACTTTTCATTACACATTTGACTGATGGAATCATTAAGAAAATAGGTAAGGTGAATTTTCCTTTCATCCCAACTTTTATTAATTCATCTATTTTTATTCTGTTTTCTGTGTGTGGTGCAGCAATATAGACACAAATGTGTTGTACAGACAAAGTGAAAGCGATTGCATGCAAGAAGAAAGGAGAATAATGTGTTAGCTGTGGCATACTATCTAGGTCATAACCGGGGAGAGAGTCAACGTTTCCTTGTCATGGCTTGAATAACGGATTTCTTTACAGCCCGCTGACAATGTGCAGACTAATGGTCCTCATCTGAATCAACAGGCATCATTGGACATCCGTTCCCATTAGCCCGCTTGCACCGCTGTCAATCTGGTTTCAGCCTTAAACGGAAAAAACAGGGGTGGCGGGAACTGATAACTATTAGTAGCTGAAACTGCAGAAAGAGATGGAGGAGATAGAGGCTCCTCGAGGTGGTTGACTATCAGATGCTCTACTTCCTGTGCACAGCTGGGGTGCACCTATGCTCACGCACCGTACTGATACAAAGCACCATGATTACAGATCACATGCACCAGCAAAACCAAGTGGAATTAATAAATAAAAAAAAGACCACATGCAAGAAAAACATTTCTAGAAAATCTTTATCCTAGAACACATGTGTGAAACTGAGGGCAAATGATTCATAATATATATAATGTAAATTCAGGTCAGTAAAGCTCAGGTCACTTAAACCTTACTGGACTGTTGACATAAAACAGATTCCTTTAACACACAACAAACCCAATACTACGCTTAACTCACGAGATAAGATGTCTGGGTTTGCCAAGTTCTCTTCCCTTGAGTATAAAGTTTCTGTCCATGTCTAATGGACACCCTGGTTACCCGTCAGGGTATGAGATATCACTGTGTGGAAAATCTGCATCCCCTGGGCGAGCAAAGCTCCTCAACAGCAGACACGCAGAGGGTTTGAGACCTGCAGCTCAAAACAAACGCCACACCTGCTGCTTCAGCACATTCATATTAAAAGAATATTCCTGGTTCAATACAAGATAAGCTCAATCAACAGATTTTAATGTAGATTGCTAATTAAAAAAATCTGTCTTGTCCCTTTTATCTTAACCTTAAAGTCCCCCTGTGGTGAAAATATATACTTTTTGTATGTCTATGTGGTGTTTTTAAAGGGTCATGAAACCCCCCTCTTTCAGCTCAAGTCTAGCTCACAATCTTTTTGAAAAATGCAACTTAAATGGGCGTGGATGGCTGTGAGAAGAAGGGAGGGAGTGGGTGTGGTATGGCCATCACTGTCATCGCCAGTATCCCATGCATATCGACTGTCACTAAAAGCAGTGGTAAAACGTGAGGAAATGCTAGATTTTTTTTATAGCTGGCAAAGTTAAAGTCTTATGAAATACGACACTTTATTATAATTGTCCTTTCAAAAGTAACTAAATGCCCTGCTATATTAGCCTACAGTAATCATAATTCTATTGAGAACATATTATAATTATAATGTTATTATAAAATATATAGTTGTTTATATAGACACTATAAATACATTTGAAAATTATTAAAGTAACAACAGGTAACTTTTCAGCCTTCATAATATATTTCCAAGTCTCTTGTGATGGTACATCGACTTACAATAGGTTGAATGACACGTCTGCCATAGCCTGACGGGGTCTGTAGCGTTTTTAATCGTACTTTTAAACTTCGGGTTTCGGGTAGTAACCGGCGAACAAAGAGAACTACAAAATTCGACTGCTTTACGGCATATACGTCACTTCCACCACCACCCCCACTTCCTTAAAATCGGACTTGCGAGCCAAATGTTATAGTCAAACTAGCAAAAAAAGCACTAGACAAGAGGGAGGTGGATGTTAGAGTACCTATGGGGAAAAAGGAGGCAAAATCGATTTTAAAGAGGAAGTTAATGAATAAGTGGCAAATTAGATGGGATAGTAGTAGCAAAGGGAGATGGTGTCATAGTATCACACAGACAGTGAGGATACATTGCCAGGGAGGAAATAGGAAAGAAGAGGTATTGCTGTCTAGGTTAAGACTGGGACATACAGGGTTAAACTCAACACTGGCAATTATGGGGTTACATGAGAATGGATTATGTGATGCATGTGGTGTATCTGAAAATGTATGTCATGTATTATTTATTTGTAGTAAGTATAATATTTTTCGGGATGTATTATTCAGTCATTTGAAAAATGGAGAGGATAGAATGAAGAATGAGGATATTCTAGGAAAAGGTTTAATAGACAGGCAGATATATAGAGCATTAATTGCGTTTATATATGATTCAGGTTTGGGATTTAGATTATAATGTGTGTAACGTTGAACCCGCCATGGGGGCTGAGTGTGGACGGAGGAGCTGAAGACGCAGCGCCGAATGAAGCTCAATGAAACCTCTATTGCAGGTATGATAAATAATGATGATGTATGTGGGATGATATAGTTAGTAGACAGGCAGACAGTTTTTAAAATTCAGACTTATCACCCAAGGTTAATTTTCCATCCAGCACAGTAGGTGGTGATAATGCTCCTTAGGAGTTAATCGCCATTAAACAACAAGAAGAAGAAGAAGAAGAAATGTTATAGTCATGGCCGAAGCAGCACAGAAAAACAAGACAGCAAAGGTTTTATCGGAGCAAAGCAAAAAGAGAAAAAGAGAGTGATCGCGTTAAAGGCAGAACGAGGATCAACATTGCTGAGCTGCCAACTCTCACGCATTGGCCGTGAGACACCCGCATTTACCGTAATTGGTTTCACACGCTCACACTCCACACCCCCGGTTTCTCACGCTAAATTGTCAACCCGGTCGGTCAGATGCCTGAAAGATGAGTTTATTTATAAATCTCTACCTGTTGAGCCACTCGTGATCGACAAGTTATACCGCAAATTAGTTAAAATCTCCCGGAATCTAGAGCGAGCGCGCACGCGAGACAGAGACTGTGCTCCAACGCGCGCGGACGGCAGAGAGAGAAAGCGAGCGAGAGACCTTGCGTGTGCAGGGAGCATCGAACCCTCCATCGAAAAAAGAATGCCTCTCTCTAACCTCTCTAATTCGCTAGAGTAGTAGCGAATTATCAATCTGGTAGCTAGTAAACGATATTCTAGTTTTTGATGGTTAGCTATCGCTAGTATTCTCGTTCTGATTTGAACTTTGCAATCGATGAAATTCAAATAGCAAATGTTTGACCTAAAAAGTGTAGTCTACTCAACATGTACAAAGAAAGGAGGAAGATTATTAATAAAATCATTTTTTAGGATACCTAAAATGTCTGTGATATTTGTTTATTTGTCTTGCCTCAAGCTATAATGCAAATCGATTTGTAAAATTTGCAGATTCATTTATGGTAGCTTGATATTATAATATTGACGATATATGGTTATTATCAACCACTCAAACATTGCATTGAAGTATCATATAGATTCAGTAAAACGGTAACCAATAGACTAGGCTACTATAATGACGCTGGCTTGTAAACGTGAGCATCGCGATCATTTGTCGTTATAAAAAAAAATAAAACGCATGAAATTATATTCATATGACATGCTGAAATATATGCCACTGTACCTGGGATGAAGACATTTCACACGCCATGCAAGCAGAACACCTGCATGTGACCTCCTCCTTCAGTGTTCAGGGCTATCATGGTTGTCAACAAATGCACGTGCATGTAGGATGACAGTTTACGACAGTAGTAGAGGACAATACTGTTTCCCAACTGTAGGGGGAGCCCGAGAGCAAAAAAACGACCTGTTGTTACTTTAATTTTCCGCTTAAAAAAACCCGTTACGTGCATAGCTAGATCTACGCGCCCCCTGAACCCCCATAATAAAGATGGCTCTGTGGAGGTGGATGACGTCTCATTTTAGACACACACACACACACCTCTGAAGGGATAGAAAAGTCCTCGGGACTTGGTACCGCATCACTCGCAAGACGCAACCTGCATTGGTTGTCAACAAGGCGAAGTCCACCATTCTCCAATTCTCGAAGCTCTCTCTCGAGAAAAATGTTTGCGGCACACACGTATAGATGTGTCCGTGGTTGATGGAAAACCAACCGCCCGGAGCCAGAGTCTAGCCCGGGCAGCATCGCGGGGAAACATATTCAACCCAATTGGACTTTTGCACCACGAAAACAAACACGTCCCATGATTGCCTCTCTCCTCTACTACGCGATATCACAGTTTGACATGTCTGTCACTGGAAAGATCCACGTGGTGTCATGAATAATTAAGAGACAGTGTCTTCTCATAGGATATGAAAACTCAGTCTCATTAATAATTATGAGACACCGATGAGTCATCAACGCACTCACAGTGCACTGCCACGTCACAGCCTGTGACGTGGACACAATGAAGATTTTAAACCCGGAAGACAAAAAAAGCGGAAAAAAAACTCAAATTTAACCATTTTAACCCTGCTATTAAATCTAACTGATGCTAACATTGTCTTCAATGGTGTTCAACACATATACCTCTGTAAAAATCTCAGAAAATTTGGTTTGGGGTTTCATGACCCTTTAATATGCCTTAAAGACTCCCTGTGGTGAAAATCAAGCTTTTATTGTTGTTTATATGTCTATGTGGTGTTTTTAATATGCTTTAAGACAAACCATGTGCAAATTCATGTCAACACCATTGCTGAGTATTTTCTCCTTAAAACTGCAGTGAACCAAAGACAGTCTCAGGGTACGTTTACACGACAACGATATGCTTAAAACGGAGAAGTTTTTCCATTGAGTACAGACGACACCATTGTCAAAACGATCCCCATTCACATGGATCCGTGAAAACGAATAAAGCTGTATTCTGTTGTTGCCTGGCCATTAGATGGCGATGCAACACTATAGACTGAACGCGTAATACGCATGTGCATGACGTCATCGTCTTCAGAAATATCGCGTTTTTATTGTTTACACTGAGACCATTTTCAAAAACTTGCACTTTGAAACCCGTTTCCAACATTTTGCGTTTTCAGGCACCCAAAACGCTGTTGTCGTGTAAACAAACGGCCAAAACGCATTACATTTACATTTATTCATTTAGCTGACGCTTTTATCCAAAGCGACTTACAATTGCTATATATGTCAGAGGTCGCACACCTCTGGAGCAACTAGGGGTTAAGTGTCTTGCTCAGGGACACATTGGTGTCTCACAGTGGATTCAAACCCAGGTCTCTCACACCAAAGGCATGTGTCTTATCCACTGCACCATCACCACCCCTTAATTAAAAGTTTTACGTTTTTAGTTGAAAACGGTGTCGTGCAAACAGCCCCTCAAAAACGCGGTTAGAAATCGCTGGTGTTTCTGATGTCACAAACTACCTTGTAATCAATCACGTCAACGTGTGAACGTCAACGAGTGGATCTCTGAGCTGCTGTGAGTGAGTGGAGGCGGGGCTAATTTGTATATTCATAGAACCGCATATACCTAATGAAGCAACTTTAATTTATGCTCTTTTTATGTTGAGGCACTTACAATGCAAGTGAATGGGGCACATTTTTGGAGGACTTCAATCAGAAATGTGAAGATTATTTTTAATTTTATAAAAGCACTACATAATAACGTTTTAATAACATCGTCATGGTGATAAAGTTGAAAATGTACACATGAATGAATGAATGAATGAGGCATTTATATAGCGCTTTCAAATGTACTACTGTACACCCAAAGCGCTTTACAATCATATCAGGGGGTCTCTCCTCAACCAGCACCAGTGGTTGTTAAAAAATATGTCACACTGAAATCATGCCTTTTACATTTTGTTCTTCTACTATTGAAGCATTGAGAATTGACCCTTCGCTAAGCCACGCCCGAAAACCGCCACTGGCCAATCGTGTCTTAGCAACCGTAACTAGGCGCGGGAGGTCTGGCAAGCTTTCGAGCGAGGGAAACATGCCAAAGTGTTGTGCGTATGGATTGTGCAAATCTGATAGCCGGTATCCTAAAAGTTTGGACGGGGGAGTGGAATTTTTTTCCTTCCCGAAAATCTAAAAGCCGAGGGGAGAAATGCCGGGCGTGGAACAAGCAGTGTGTGAGACCCAATTCACAACTACATGTCCACAGGTTAACAAATACTCCTATTGCTTGGAAGTTGGAAATAATGACGGTTCTTTGTTCATAATGCATATATTTTAACATAGAATAAAACGATTAAAGACAAGATGGAGGCTCACTGACATACTTTAAAATATATTTCGGCATTTTGTTAATCGACAGCCTACTACCCCTGACTGAGTAACGTTAACTTTAACCCAATCCGGCCGCGGCTCTCCCGGATTGTTTTTGTTGGGATCATTTTCCTTCAGTACTACGTCTGGGATTGTGCTGTGTTATTTTTTACCGGGCCAATCAGCGAACAGAGGGAGTGGCTGAGAACGATGACGTTGATGCCGTGCGCTAGTTTGAGTCGTTGAGTCGGGGGTTCAGTTTCACACTCAGTTTCAGTCAATCTCATGTTAATCTTGAGTACCTATAGAGTAATATTGCATCCATCATATCTCCAAAAAGTCTTTAGTTTTATTATATTTATAAAAGAAAGATAGGCTGTACCGAGTATTTCCGGAAAAAGCAGAGCGGGTGGAGGTGTGCCGTGTGGGCGGAGCTAACACGCCGATAGACACACAGATATTTGAAGCAGTTCTACTCACCGCCTGCGGTTCCAACGGAAGACCGTTAACCTTTCTTGTTGGGACTGCTCCATCCTTGATAACTAAACGATTAGCAAATCCGGCTTCGAACTGGGCCTTGTTTATAAAAAAATCATCCTCGAAATGCATGGAACAAACAAGAACACTTGCACAACTGTGTTGATGTTCTGGAAAAACAAACTCCATCCACTGGTCCCTTAACGCTTGATTCTTTGGGAATCTGTGCAGTGTTGTCTTGCCTTGGCAACCAAAAAACACACTTCTTTGGTGACATATTCGAGCGCAGCCGATGCACAGCGCTTTGATGGGCATAGGTTACGGCTATCGCCCTACAGCTGCGCGCGCGCGCTCTTCCGAGAGAAGTGCCCTTAGGACCGTATAAGGAAATTCCGGCGCATCTGACGTCATACGCGCCCATACTCGAAAAAAACTTTCCGAAACTTGTGACAACCAGGAAGGAGTATTTTGAGAACAGAAATACTCAATCAAACGTACAACTTAATTTTTGAAACTTTGTCCATGTTTAGCATGGGAATCCAACTCTTTAACAGTGTAAAAAAACTCACTATGCATGAAATAGCATTTCACCCCCCCTTTAATGTAAAACGCTGTGCAGCAGCATGCAGACATAGGCAAGGCGGCTTGCGCGCCTATTGGCTGCCCTGCGGCAACAGCAGCAGCCTATCGAGAGAGGCGCTGCGTGACACCACATCCAATGGGGGCAATTCGCGCCCATTTCGTCACGTCCCGCCAGAAAGGGCGTGGTCTCGCCCTATAAATATAGCTCGATTAGGCTGGTACAACTGATTTTCATCTCTTCAGCGAAGCTGCACGCATCGCTGGATCCAGAGTGAGAAGCCGCGCCGTCGACACAAGCCTTCTGCGGGACGAGCCTTGAAACTGAAGCCGCTGGCCTTCACCTCGCCGCCTTCAGTCGCCGTACCTGCTGCGCTTTCCGGCGTATATATCCTTTTACCTCTGCTGAGAGTGTTCGTTTGCCGCTGCAACTTACACTTCTCTATTCCTCTTAAAGATGCCTTCTTCCTGTGGCTCGTGCCGAGCCCAACTCAGCGACGGGGAACGCCACGTGATATGCGTTTCCTGCCTGGGTGAGGATCACGCGGCTCTCGCGCTCGCTGACGGCGGATGCCCTCACTGCGAGCTTCTGCCTATGGTGACTCTGAGGACTCGCCTGGGATCTTTCTCAGAGCCTGCACTTCTGCCCGCTGTGGTACCGCGCCGCAAGAAGCGCCGTGCACAGCGCGCCCCCGAGCTCTCTCCTGCCCGCCAAAGCTCGTTGGTTCGCCTGCCAGCTTCGCCAGCATCGCTCGAATCACTCACAGATGGACAGCGGCCGCCGTCTGCCACCGCTTCCACCATTGAGTGTGATGAACCAGCCAAGGCCTGTTCCATCCTGGCATCAGACAGCGAGGACTGGGCGAGCTCTGTAGACCTCCCCCCGCTACCCGCCAGCCGCCTGGGAAACGAGCCGGCATTGAAGCTGAGCTGATGCGTCTGCTCTCTCAAGCCGTCGACAACCTCGGTCTCGACTGGGTGGCGCCCGCGCAGCCTGCGCACAACCGGCTGGATGGTTGCTTCCTCCGCCCCATCTCAGTCAAGACCCGCGCCTTTTCTTCCTGAGCTTCACGAAGAAGTCATTCTCGGCCAGAATGCGTACCTCTGTCTCTGCAGCATTCTCCTCCGTGGACGGTGCGAAAGATAAAGGATACCTCTCTCTTTCTCCAGTGGAAGCAGCGGTATCGTCCCATCTTTGTCCGCCCTCCGCTGGACGGCGTGCTTTGACGGCGCTACCCTCTAAAGCCTGCCGAGTGACGTCAACTATGCACGGCCGCACTTACACCGCCGCCGGATTTTCACCGAAACTTCTCGCTTGCTCAGTTCCAGACAATGCGACTGTTCTAGCGTACTTCGCAGTAAACAAGCCCATTCCACAACCTGCTTGCCTGCACACAAAAGCTGTTTTTACGGCTACCCAGATAAATCCAATAAAGAGTGTATTTTCTGGTGTCCCGGCCATAGCCGATGGTGTTATGAGTGTTGTAAGAATGCCCACGTCTCAGTGCCCATTCCCACACACAGACACAGCCCGCCACAATGCAGGGCTAGCACAAATAAAATCGACTCATGTCGATTGTGCATTAAATGTAGTGTACGTGCCCACAACACAGTGCCCACAAACACTACACAAAGCATGTCCCACGGTTTCTGTAAAAATTCAAACCAACACATTCTCAGTCGGCGCGAGCCGACAGTGTTATCAGTGCAGTCAGTGTGCCCGCTACCCCGCGCCCACATTCCCTCACAGGCATGCCGAACCCTACGGGGCTCGTCCCGCTCGCATTCTCTCCACAACATGTCAGAGAGAAGCTGTGATCAGCGCACCCCCCGCCTCGCACACTGTAAACACAGTGTTTATTTGCGCGGCGCGAGTCGAAACGACGGTAAAAGACGAAGTATCTCATCTAACAGTGCTCCAGCTGGGTCTGCTTCTGTCCTGATGCGGCTGACCAGCACTGCCCCGTGGCCAATACCGTTGAGGAGAGACCTCCTCTCTCAGGCCAAGGGCTCGATTTGGCATCCTCGCCCGCAGCTATGGTCCCTACATGCATGGGCCATCAACGGGTACACGATCACACAGGCGAGAGCCCCGTCTACTAGACGGCTTTACTCCGCGAAATGGTCTGTGTTCTCTACCTGGTGTCAAGCTCAGGGCTTTTCACCCATAGACTGCGGGGTCACAGAAGTACTTTCCTTCCTTCAAGAGCTGCTGGATAGGGGCAGGACCCCATCCACGCTCAAAGTGTACGTGGCGGCCATAACAGCGTTTGCAAAACCTGTGTCTGGCCAGTCACTGGGGAAAAACGACCTGGTCGTGCGATTCCTCAAGGGAGCTCGGAGGCTGAACCCTCCTAGACCTCCTTCAGTCCCGGTGTGGACCTTTCTACAGTTCTAGAAGCAATGAAGGGTGCCCCGTTCGAGCCAATCCATTTGTCAGACATGAAGCATCTGTCTTTCAAAACGGTGTTTCTTTTGGCTCTCGCTTCAGTGAAGCGCATAGGGGACTTACAAGCGCTTTCAGTAAGCGCGTCATGTATGGAGTTTGGGCCTAATGACTCCAGAGTCATATTTAAACCAAGGCACGGGTACGTGCCCAAATCCCTCAACACACCGTTCAGGGCCCAGGTCATTTCCCTGTGCGCCCTCCCGGTTCATGCTGAGGAGGTGGATGCGAGTCTCCTTTGCCCTGTCAGGGCACTGAGAGCTTATGTGTCCCGCTCGTCTGTCTTCAGACAGACCGAGCAGCTCTTCGTTTTGTTTGGCGGACGCTCCAAGGGACTGGCTGCATCAAAACAGAGCTTATCCAGATGGATAGTTGACGCCGTAGCACTGGCTTACACTTCTAAGGGCCTGCAGTGTCCTTTAGGTGTCAGAGTGCACTCCACAACTTCTCGTAAGAGAACGTACTCGGTTACTGACGTAACCTCGGTTCTCTCTAGAAGGGGGAACGAGTACTGCGTATCTTGCCGTGCATACACAGCTCTGGTTCGCTTCGGCGATGAAAACCAGTTGTACCAGCCTAATCGAGCTATATTTATAGGGCGAGACGTGACGAAATGGGCGCGAATTGCCCCCATTGGATGTGGTGTCACGCAGCGCCTCTCTCGATAGGCTGCTGCTGTTGCCGCAGGGCAGCCAATAGGCGCGCAAGCCGCCTTGCCTATGTCTGCATGCTGCTGCACAGCGTTTTACATTAATACAAAATTAAGGATAATTTTTTGGCTTCAATATCTCGTGGAAAGGAGGTTTTCCCCATAGCGTAAGATATTACGCAGTACTCGTTCCCTCTCTAGAGAGAACCGAGGTTACGTTAGTAACCGAGTACGTTATGGCAGATCCAGAGTGACTCTGGACAGATCCAATAGTTTTAGACTTCAACAGAGTACCCGCCTACAAGGAAGTTAACGCTTGTCAATGGAGCGAGGCCAGACTCTCTGTACAAATGAAATGTACGAGAGCCTGGTGGGACCAGGCTATCTTTACATTGCAGTATCCCCTAAAATAGTCTGTTTAATAATGAAAAATCCAGTGGCAGGTTGTGATGCATCATTTAGGAGGATGGTGTCTGGGCGTTGATGAACTGCTGTCAGGAGCGCCTGTGCCTGGGCTCCAGGGTTCTGTGGAATCCGGGTGAGCTGACACCGAAGCCACCGTTGATATAAGAGCCTGATCAAAGCCGCCCTGTTTCGCCTGAGCGATTTTCACAGGATTACGGATTAGGGAGACAGGAAGCAGCGAGAGAGGCGCGGAGACGGGCATGGAGAGAGGGGGAAGATGGAGAATGAGAGAGACAGACGAACAGACGGATAGAGACTGCTGTGGAATCAAATGCTAAATGCAGAAATGCTTAGTGCAATAGTTGTGAAATGTGTTCAAACCTGAGACTAAAATTATAAACACATGGGATAGTACAATGACAGTAAGCCATTAACCCCTTGAAAGTATTGCTACACTAAGCATTTTTCTCTGTTATAGATCATTAATACTAAATACAAGCTCTGTTTTTGCCAGAATAACACTTTCCACTTAACAAGGGGCTGAAAATCTTAAAACACTATATATATATATTTATATATATTTTAATGTCTCTAATTTATAGTGAGTTGCTCTAATATATATATATCAAAATATGAATATATATATTCTCACTCTCAGTCGGAAAAGGGTGGCTTGCCCGCTTCAGGTTGGTGGAGAGTTCCTGCCTCAAGTGGAGGAGTTCAATCTTGGGGTCTTGTTCACGGGTGAGGGAAGGATGGAACGGGAGATTGACAGACGGATCGGTGCAGCTCGATGTACCGGTCTGTCGTGGACTCGTGGTGAAGAAGGAGAGGCGAAGCTCTCGATTTACCGGTCGATCTACGTTCCTACTCTCACCTATGGTCATGAGCTTTTGGTCATGACCGAAAGGACAAGATCCCGGATACAGGCGGCCGAAATGAGCTTTCTCCGCAGGGTGGCTGGGTGATCCCTTAGAGATAGGGTGAGAAGCTCGGTCACTCGCGAGGAGCTCAGAGTAGAGCCGCTGCTCCTCCACATCGAGAAGGGCCAGCTGAGGTGGCTCGGGCATCTGTTCCGGATGCCTCCTGGAGGGACTATGTCGGCTGGCCTGGGAACGCCTCGGTATTCCCCCGGAAGAGCTGGAGGAAGTGTCTAGGGAGAGGGAAGTCTGGGCGTCTCTGCTAAGACTGCTGCCCCCGCAACAAGGCCCCGGATAAGCGGAAGAAGATGAATGGATGGATATATATATATATATATATATATATATATACAATACTCTGTATTGGCTGCCTAGTTTAAGACCAAATATTGTATATAATATGGTAGCCTATATAATATATATATATATATATATTAGGGCTGTCAAGTGATTAAATTTTTTAATCTAATTAATTACACAATGTGGCGATTTATCTAATTAATTGCAAATTAATCAAAATTGGCAGAGAAATTAGCCCCCAAAAGACAATTTAAAGTCATTATTGTGTTAAATAAGAAAAGCATCAAATAGACATGACAAAATGTAGCTTTAGAATTTTTTATTTTATTTGATTCAACAGAATTTATTACACACACTTTAAGGCTTCAACTGAGAGTGAGTAAATTATGACACAATTACATTTTTTTGGGTGAACTATTTGGTATACTGGGTTTTTTATTAATATGGAAAAATGAAAACAAAAAAATAATGAAATGATACTCTAAATGAGAAACCAAAACTGCTATTAGGTGGTGCTGGTAAATGTCTAAATGAGTAAGTCATTAAGTCATTTATTCATTTGATTCGTTCAAATGATTGATTCAGTCAGGAATAAAGTATATGGCTCTTTATGAATAGGCCGTTTGAATCATTGGTTCACCCTATTGATTCGCTTAAAACGCGGATTCATTCAGAAACAAAACACTGCTGTGTGTCACCCGAAGACGCACAAGAGTTCTGCTCTGGCTTTATAGGTAATATTTTCTTTGTCAAAATTGAGCAAAAGCAGACAATATTGTGTCTCTAAAATATGTCACAATATTTAATTTTTTTAACTGTTGTATAAAATCATTACATTTGCACTCGTGCTATTCGGGACAAAACAGGATTCAAGTGATATTGCGCTCGTTACTCGTGTGATGTTGCTTAATGGTGCAATGTGTAAAAATTTTGAGTATCTAATAACAGAAATGCAATATGACATCCATAACTGTGTTTTCAGTGGTGTATAAAGAACTTACTTAATAAACCGTAATGTTTTTATTACCTTAGAATGAGACATTTATATCATTTATATCTTTATATTTATATCTATATTTATATATAGTGTTTCGTCACTACCTTGAAAGAGAAGCCGCAGAAAGCTAGAAGCCAGCCATAAACACTGTGAGTAGTGACTTTTCCCTTGTCAGTGGTGTAAAATATGTAGTTGGATTGTTTCATGTAACTTAGTTCTTCTCCCTCGCTGTGTTATGGCTTTGCTATGTGGGGATAAATGTGCTGGTTACGTTCGTGAGACAGCTGATTAGTACTCTTGTCATTGACCGTAAAACAGTAACGTTACAGGAATCACCAACCCGTCGATCGCGGTCGACAAGTCGATCTTGGAAGCATTTTAAGTCGATCACGAAGAGTTTTCAAAATCAGAGAAAAAAAGCCTATTGTGTGTAGTAAGTGGTGTCTAGGGGATGCGGAGGCGCGCGCGCTGTTACAATCATGCAATTTTTGCCGCGCGCACCTTTAGGCTCATGCGGACGCGTCGAGTTTAAACAAGGCTTTACGCTTTAACCAGCTCAGCCACAGTAACAGCTCATATTAGCCAGCTAAACTTTTACTACCCTGTTAGAAAAAATAGTTTCATGGTTCTTCTCCCTCGCTGTATTATGGGTTTGCTATGTGGGGAGAAATGTGCTGGTTATGTTTGTGAGACAATCAGCTGATTATTATTAAATTATATATTAAGACCCTTGATCATCACCTGACTATGGCTTTGTAAACTTTATCCATGATGTGGTTTATAATGGACTGTGGTACAGAAACAGTGACAATGTTACACACTCTTGGCTTACTCTGGCTATTCTCTGCTGTCTCAGACGACAATATGTTTGTCCTGTTTTAGCCACCGTAGCTTCTTCGAAAGGGAGGGGTGAGCAGTGGGCTGAGCCCTTTGTGCAACTCGCAACCGAACCACTAGATGTCGCAAAGAAATACACACTGCACCTTTAACTATATCATGATTAAAATATGAGACAAATACTCATACAAGGGCATTTTTGAGCTGACATCTTCAAATTTTGTGGCATATAACCGCATTCTATAGGCTTCATGCTAGGCTAATCTTACATTGATAATACTTTATAAAACATCTGTTGTTTTCATATTTGTGCTACTAATGTCATATTTGTAGAATGTACCTTGACGATAATGTTTTGGAACTACAAAACAGATATTTCTCAACAATGTCATTCTTTGCTTGGTTCGATCTGATAAGACATAAGCCTGAGGTCACGTCTTTCGTCTGTGACTGTGACATCTATTTCCCCCGAAACCCTTGCACACAGCACAACCACAGGTTCATTAGGGTTGTGCTTGTGTAATGCACTGAAAGCCATTAAACATGGTGCAAGCAACTGAACACATGGGTCTTGAATAGCTCTAATTAAATAAAATGCTTAACCAATTGGAATTGAACCTTTCGTAATATCCGTGCAAAGACAGTTATTGTGAATTGCATCCCAGCGAGCATGAGTAGATTAGGCAAGCGGTTTCTTTTTAAATGTGATTGAAAAAAAACTAAATACATGAAAATGTGGCCCACATAAATTTGTATGCCTTGTGAGATCAGATGAAATGCTGTATTCAAGCAATAAGACACTTATGATGTAGGCTACATAAACTCATGTTACCTGCTCTCTCATGGAGATGCGAGGGCCAACCCGAAACTGTTGTGTGACATGATGGTTTGCACAGCATTTTTCATATGCCAGACTTTTCCTTTTCCCTGCATGGACAGACTGCACGCACATCACTCCTCCCACAGGAGAGCTGTTTATAGAAATGTAGCATCAATTCGCACCCAGAAGACAAGTATACATGCCCAGCAACACGTACTTGGCTGGCAACAAAACATTACAGCTCCTTATTCTTAAGACCCTGATATACTCACAGCAAAGTCCTTTTCGTACTGCAAAAATAAGTTTGAAATCATTTTGCAGTGATATACTGTTAGCGAGCATCCAGCAACATCCACATTTATATGAATACGTAAATATGTGCTGAACAGTTTCCTCTCAAATAACAAAATAAACATAACAAAAATGAGCGCGGTGAAAACAGCAGTTAAAAAGCATCTGATCATAGTGATGTAGATATGTTTGCACGAGCTCTCCTATTCAGCACTTCATTCAAGTCTCGTCATGTTTATTTATATCGCGCTTTATACAACAGATTGCTTTAAAGCAAGCAGCTCTATGGAATTAAAACTTCTGTTTCTCCTAAAAAGAACAACCGCTAAAAAGTGCGTTCTATAAAATGTGAATGTGTGTACAGGGAATGACATTAACATTTTTGCTCACTTGCCACAATTTTGACATTGATACCATGCGGAAAACTGGCCATGTAGATATTTCTTACAATTATCTCATAATTTAATATACCTGATAATAGGCTGCTGTCACTTTTAAGTCATGGTGCAATGATCTATTATACTGTTACACATGCTTTTTCTTTCTCAACTGTTTGCGTTCACTTAAAACATAACTGACCGTGTTTACGTGAATGCTTGCCTTTTGACATTATCTTGTGTGTTTGACTGTTTATGCGCAATAAGCAGCGAAAAATAACTCAATTTAGTACTGAGAGGAACTTTATGTGACCGCACTTTGGGTATTTGCACAAAATCTGCGGGAATGAGTGAAATCATGCACAATACGTGCAGAAATTCAAGCCCTGTAACACCAACAATATTCATCCTGAGCAAATGAAACGAGTGAGTGAGAGGAGGCGGTTTGTGTGTCAACTCGCTGTCGGAGAGATGAGAGAGAAAAAGCGCTGCTGGTATCGTGTATCGTGTAGGCCAGCAGCCATATCACCCTGTAGCCCAAGACTGGTTGCCCACTGAATCTAAGCAGGGCTGAGCCTGGTTAGTTCCTGAATGGGAGACCTCCTGAGAAAACCAGGTTGCTGCTGGAAGAGGTGTTAGTGAGGCCAGCAGGGGGCGCTCACCCTGTGGTCTGTGTGGGTCCTCCTAACGCCCCAGTATAGTGACGGGTAAACAATACTGTCAAAGAGCACACAAAGAGATGTTAAACCAAGGTCCTGACTCTCTGTGGTCATTAAAAATCCTAGGATGTCCTTCGGAAAAAGAGTCGGGGTGTAACCCCGGCATATCCTGGCCAAATTTGCCCATTGGCCTCTGTCCATCATGGCCTCCCAATCATCCCCATATACTGATTGGCCTCATCTCTCTGTCTTATCTCCACCAATAAGCTGGTGTGTGGTGGGCGTTCTGGCGCAATATGGCTGCCGTCGCATCATCCAGGATGCTGCACATTGATGGTGGTTCGAGTACCTAGAAAAGCACTGTATAAATGGAACGAATTATTATTATCTATTCTGCGGAAAATGAGTATTGGAAGCGTTTCAGATATTTCAATATCAATATATATCGAAAAATCCATGTTTTCTGCCACTACATTGCACTTAGTTTATTATTTCAGATGCCTGTATACACTATACAATTAAAAAGTGTATATATAATATTTGAAATTCAACCCTCCAAAGTGTCTAGTAGGCGTGACTGCGTTATATACCACTGCTGAAATCCACCCGCATTTGGTGTTAATGTCAAGCCCTGTGTGTGTAGTATGAATTTAATCCGGACGTAATACAGTCGTCATGTTGTTATTATCATGTGACCTACTAGCATCACTTGCGTCGCTTCACTGCCATTCACAAATCCTCTCATGTGGCCTCATGGGATAGTAAGTAGGTCGGATGTAGTAGGTCATCTGGTTACTTTTTGCCAACTGTTTTATGAGTACTTTGAATTCAGACATACTTCTTTTGTCACATACTGTTTTTTTCCTACTATATAAGTATGCGATTTCGGATGCAGCTAAACATTTGGCCTGATTTTGATAGAAAAGATGCCACAACAGTTCGTTCTTCGATTTTGCTTGATGTATATATTTGATGAATATTACTTCACTACTCAGGCCGTGATCATTCACACCACCAGGCTAATTTAACCAGGCCCCTGTGGTGCAATGATTATGGTTATACAGTTGTAATTTTAATCCCACACAAACCATTCATGGCTGTGATGTTCAGGTCCATGCAAGGTAAACATTTCACGCCGATCCCCACCACCACCACTTTTTATTATATGTCCTCCTGAGTGGTTAAGAAGCTGTTTTCTTTTAACACTGATGCCTTTATATGTTTACGTGATGCCTTTTGCACCCGATAGACTTTAATTCAGAATATCTTTTACGTTTCACACATGTCTTGCCAGTATGGTCAGTGTACAAATACAATAGCTTGCATTAGCATATTGCTTTAGCTAACAATGTGATACTCTGAGCAGCATAGCAATGAGCAAAAACACAAAAAGTTGTTAAAATAGTAAATGTATAATTAAATAAAACTATTTTTTGTTGATATTTAAAATTAACTACATTTTAAAAGCAACATTTCTGTCGCGTCTATCTAATTTGGATGTGTTTTTTAAATTTGTTTAAATTTGTTTTTAATTTTAATAGCTTATTGTAATGCATTGTGGGTTTGCATTTTCCACAAAAAAATACATGTAAGGCCTTACAGTTTAGGTATTAGGAGGAAGAATGGTAGGAGGCAGGAGAATGGTAAAACTGTTTTTGTGTCAATGATATTGGATATTCTGAAGGGAAATCACGTTCGCCTGGCGTTGGGCATGTTTGACAGCTGTATACAAGGGAAGCAATAGGGCAGCGTCACAATGTGATAGGATCAGATGTCAGAGTTTGTTCATTAATCATCCACTGATGCTCACACATGACCGAAGACAGTCACCTACAAAAGAGACTAACAAAAAGACCGCCATGTAAGTAGGGAACCCATGAGAATAATTGCATGTGCACCCAGTTGTCATTCGTCAGATTGTATGATACACTGTTGTGCAAATGTTTTACCTTTTAGGGGTACAACAGCTTGTCACTGCATGGGCAGTACCCTTAAAGGGACAACGTTGTAACTTAGATTAGTAATATGTACCCTTAAATTATTTCTAAAAACCTTTTAGCGGTAAATGAGGTCCAAAGATACCATTTTGAGGGCAAAGGCAGTTATAAGTAATTGTCACTAAGCAATCAAACACTACTGATTTTTTCTTACAGCAAGAGAAATCTTTAGACTACAGAAATTTCCCAAAATGAAATGTACTTTAGGTTGCACCTTTATGTTCCCTACACCTCTCTGAACGCGTAGTGCAACCGAACATGTGCATGTTAGTGTCCATGAGATGTTGTTTGGGATGCAAGGTGCAAACGCACTGGATGTGGTCCTCAGCTGCCTGGGGTGAGGCAGAATCTTGTTGCTTCAACAGGGGCGGGATGGGGAGCATGCTCCAATCACCCACGAGCCACTGCTGGATATTTTATTTGTCAGCACATCTATCCGTATAAGCAGGGGACCAATGGCTGCAGAGGAAGTGGTCATTCTGTCACAGAAACAGTTGGCACAGAAGCAACATATTACAGCATTATCCAACCCCCTCCTGGTCCCTTGCCGTCATCTCCTCTTTCCCCTTCAACTCCCTCCTTTGCCTATATCTGTCACTCTGTATCATTTTCCTACAAGCTTTCAGCCATCAATGAATCGCAACCAACCCTGCTGTGGACCGACTCTTGCAGCTGGCCGAGCAAACCAGCAGGGCTGCAGAACATCTGCCATATCTCGCATGCACACAGATAATTCATACCCGTCGTTCTTTGCGATACGGCTTGCATTTTCTCCTCCAGAAATCTCTCTGTACCCCGCTCTGCTTTCTCTTTCTCCTCAGGACTTAATCCTACTAGCTGTTTTCCCCTCTCTTCTCGTCTATCCCCACTGACTCCTCCCTCTTTGCTCTCATACTCCCTCACTCACGAACGAACACACTTGAACACAAGCACACATACATACGCACACACACACCTCCTCCCCCATCGCTGCAGTGTCTCTTAACTGCCTTGGAGCTAACAAGAGGGGAAATAGCACACCGACAATTGTAAAAGGGAGGAGAGAGCACGACACAACGAAAGAGGGACAGTGAATGAGTGCATGTGTGAGAGGAGATTCAGGCGGATCTGAGGATGTTGGCGATTCAGGACTAAGGGGACGGATCGCGCGCTCCCTCTGCCTCCCAAGCGAATGTTTGTCTGCAGTGTTGCTGGTGAATGGACGGCAAGCGGTGAAACGGTGAGGAAATATTTTCCTTTTTTCACTCTTCCTTCCACACACCCTTATTCCTGTTCTTGCACCAAGGCTAGCTTCCCTGGTAGTGTCCTTGGGTTTTGTTTTTGGCTTGGGAATGTGACCGTGTTTAGTAGCTCGGGCAGGAGAATGCTATTTTCCTCCATCTCTGTGAGGTGATGCTCAGGGATGATGCTAAAGCAGCCCCCATGAATCCTGGATTGGTTCAGGAGTGTATATTTAAGGACTAAGCATCTTCAGTTTCTTGCCCACGTATCGTACCTAGTGATTCAGCTTGTGCAATGTTAAATGGTCACATATTATTGAATCTCAAATGGAGCAGTGCACTAGGTGTAGTGTGTTCATGCCACGCTCTGCTGGCTGGTGAATATGGAAGGAGCTGGATTAGGTGCACACCCTGTGTAAAGACAGGGCTTCTGTTTCACCTGGGAGTGTAGCGAAAGCCCGTTTCAGTATTCTCCTTTCGGCCATACCTCCTGCTGATCTTGGACTCCCACTGCACAAATGCTAAACAACGACGCGTTTGCTCCCCATTGATCGCCGTTGATGTGTTTGCATGTGCCAGAGGCGGGTTCGTGGTTCCCCCGGCGGCAGGCCCCCTTCCCTTCCCCAGTAAGTGTCATTTGAAGTATTTTTGCCCTGTCTAAAATTCCTGGGATTGTTATTAGGGCAGCGGAGGGCAGTGTAGCCTAGTGACAGGGTTGTGTGTGCATGTGCGAGTCAACCTGCACAGGGAGGGGTTAGGGGGATTGGGTATAATGGTGGAGAGATAGTAGGGGCAGAGGGGCGGAGGATGATGCGGAAAAAAAAAATTAAAGGAGAGAGAAAGATAAAATATAAAATGTATCCTAAGAGGGCTTTGCGAGAACCCGCCACAAGCAAGGAAACGGATATACGGGGAGGCCCACGGACCCATTACAAATGAAGTCTCATTAAAGTCTCGATTGTTTCTCCTACAGTAAATAGCAAAGAGATTAAAGGGAAAGCAAATTGCCTCTCTTGAGTAAAGAGAGTTTGCTTCTCTTGAGTAAAAGACTCTGGCATGTAGAGAGTTTCTCAGCAGTGTCTCAGACTGTGCCTAGATGCTAAAGTCAGAAGTTTCGATATAAATGCAATTATTTCTCATCACATTCCTCTTATACCAAATAGTTTGAGCTATGGTATCCACATTGATATCATTGCTCTTACATTTATAACACTCTGTTAACATTTTTAAAGTAGAAGGTTCCTTAAGGGTTTTTTCAAAGCGATACCATAATTTTTGAAAATAATCTCTTTTTTTAGTATTAATAATCTAAAGAACCCTTTTCTACACTCTAAAGAATCTTTGTGCAATAGAAAGGTTTATGATACCACAGATGCCAATAAACAACCGTTATTTTTAAGAGTGCATTTTTGTTTCTCCGAAGGAATTTTAGGAGAAACATCTACATTAAATTAAATGTAGCTGAGAACTCCTGAGCTATAACAGAGCAACCGTTGAGCAGTATGATTTTCCTCTGGGGACGTTTGGCAAGGCCAGCGAGCAGTTATGCTAGCTAAGTTCACTTCATTACAGCATAGTTGCTCAATAGAGTGCTAATACAGTAAAGATGCTGTGTTACTCATAAAGACAGGGAAACACAGACTATGTAAAGATGAGCAGATACTGCCAGCGCTCCCCCCCCCCCCCCCCACACACACACACAAACTGACCAAACTGCAGGATGGTTGTGCAACATCAGCTAAGAACCAGTTAATATTTGTACATCCTGTGCTGTCGTCTGAAATGATGGCCGTTATGGGAGGCGTACCCTCATTTTAATATTGCTCCTCATTTGCTTATACGAATGCGAGGAAAATTATGGATGTCAAAACACAGGCATCAATGTCAGTGATATTCAAACACTATAAACATCAACAACAACATGATCACAATTAAAGCTCAGTCTCAAATAATGGTTAAAAATAAACTTCGCTTGATTACCAGGTAGCTCATTTAACTGTGAACCGAAATTATGCCGTAAACAAAACCATCTAAAGCACAGAACGTCGGATTGTTATGCATTTGGGTCATGTTTTAAAAATACCTGAGCTTGCCGCTTTGATAGCAAAGCACGGCATGCACACGAATGCCATTTTAATTCACATTTTACAAAAGAAAGTCACATTTATTATTAAACATGCTTTTGTCACTGAAGTGTTCACTGGAGTGTTTAATTTTTTGGCGTCACACTACATAAGTCTGATGGAGACTAAATAATTCTGCCCTTGTTATTGAGAGTATGCTTAAAAGACAAAAATGGGATGCAGGGAAATAATTGGGAGAAAGAAATTCTATAGGTTCAACATTGTTAGGAACTTTCTTGAAAGGGAAATGCCAAAATAGACACATGCTGCTTTCAGAGTGAATGCTTGAATGATCATAACCAGTTTTTGGCACCACAGTAGTGGTTTGGCAAAACACCTCGCCGGTGACCTTACATGCTCTGATAGCCAGCTGTTCATTAATGCTCAGGACAAATCACACATCTGCCATGGAGGATACCGTTTCTAACGGGTACTGCTTATTAAAACAGTAATTAGTTTTATTTACCATTCTGTTTTGCAGTAAAATGTGTGACATTCTTAAAGGTTTGTGGATAGTCAGATCATCAATAGTGCTTAAATCGAATGGTGATTATTTAATAGCTCAAATGTGCAGCATTTTACAAGCATGCTAAATCTACACTCAGGAAGTCGGTCAGTCTTTCTAAATTTATCATCATTATGTCCTTAAAGATGATGTGTGTAATTTGTTCAAATAATGTCTTTTATCCCAGTTTAATGTGCAGAGAATGTGCAGAATAGGTTGACTTACCAGAAAATGGTAACAGTGGTACTTTCAACATTTTACTCTTTGAGCGTTTTGACATAGCAACACTGGCTCAACCAATGGTGTCAGTTTGGGGCGGGGCTATCTGTTTGTCTAACCAATGGAAGATGGACGGAGTGTTTGGAAAATTATTTAAAAAACAGTCAATGACTGCATCCGAAATTGCTACATCCCTACTATACAGTAGGCAAAAAATAGTATGTGACAAGAGTAGTATGTTTGAATTCACAGTACTCATAAAAGAGTACAGGCAAAAAGTCCACGGATGACCTACTACTTCCGGAGAGATTCTGAAGTGTGCATGCGATGGACACTTTACTATCCCATGAGGCCACGGGAGATAATTTGTGGATGGCAGTGAAGCGACGCAACTGACGCTGGTAGGTCACATGATAATAACAACATGGCGAATGTAGTATGTCCGAATTGCATTCATATCAATATAGAACATGCTTTTAGTGGTTGTGAAGTAGTTACTTATTCCAAATAAGTGCCTAATTAAGAGTATGCGATTTTGGAATAATCTGGTGCCACCAATGGCATAAAAATGTAGCCTAGAAATCTAGACGCACCCTAGTGGCAGCAAAAATTATTTTGCAGCAAAGTGTGGTCTAGCAACTCTCCATAGACTTTTGAGCTGGAAAAACCAAAAACTGGTCCGGCCAATCAGATCGTGTAGAGTTGGTCGGCTTTGCCCGCGACTCTGGATGACTTGGAGTTAAGAGAACGTCACTTAAGTCATTCCTAAAAAAGGAAGATGTGTTCAGAGTTTTGACGACCGGATACGGCAAAAGTTTAATATACCAACTAGCTGGTTCACTGGTGGAAAAACGCATGGAACTCACTCAGCCACAGCCGTTCGTTGCTCTGGTTGGTTGTAGCGCTGTCCTATTGCGTGCCGAGGGATATTGAAAGACAACCGTTTATCCCGCCCCTCGGATTGAGGTATGCCAATTGTGAGTTCCCAGACCTAACATCTTGATGTAGGTCTGGCTTGCCAGGCTAATAAAAATGGGCTTTCGTGCCCAAATGACACTTTTCTTTTTACATTAAACTTTACAGTCATAACTTACTCACCCTCGTGTTGTTGAAAATATGAATATTTCTTCTTTAAAAACAAAAGATGAAATTCTGAAGAGCACGTTTTACATGTTGCTGTTTTACATGTACTTACAATGAATGTGGACTGAATTATTCAGTTTTTATGAACTGGGTCAATTGATTCATAAAAAGATCTGACTCAACAGAGTGATCCATTCGGACATCAGTTCTACAAACCTGTAAAGACTTCAAATAACTTCAAATAATATAGTGCACTGCACAAATGATATGGACCACTTTTATGGTGCTTTTGCATCCTTTTTGATATTTTAGTCCCCATTCATTGTAATTTCAAGGAAATAATGTGACCAGTACATTTTTTTCAAATGTTTCCTTTTGTGTTCCATGGAATAAACTCATACAGGTTTGGAACAACATGAAGGTTCTGATTGATCATTCCAATCATATGACAAATAATAAGCTGTCCTTTCAGCTGGAGTTTCTCTTTAAGAGATATTATATTGGAAAAAATGCAGCGTGCATATTGTGCAAGACTTGTCTTCTGATATAGATTGGCTAGAATTGGAGTAGCTACTCAGTGAAGTGGACTGAAAGGGCTTTTCTCAGTGAGAGCATGGAAAATCCAACACTCTGGCAAGTTTGGTGTCAAGAGGTGACCAGGCCCTTGTTTTATAGAAACACATGTGAGAGAGGCCTTTTGTTCAATTGAAACCAGTCATTAGCTATAACCAAGTGGTCTGCTTATATAAGAAGCACTGTGGAATTCTATATGATATAAGTCATATCCAAGTCTTAAGTTGGTTCTGTAAAAGCCACACCATGCAGAAATTGTGTTTTTGTCAAACAGCGACCCCTATAGTCGCTGTGGAATACTTGCACTGTCGTAAATAGCTAGCTAGACATAATGTGGAAATTACCATAGACAGTATTGGACAGGTCTAATTATCAACAATGGATGAATGAACAGCATCGTAAAAAAATGACATACTACAAGCAAGCGCAACAACATAGAACGCAAACAAGTTTAGAAATAAGAGATTTATTTACTAGTCTATCAACAAGATAGCCAGGTCAGCATCGCTGTTGCATCCAGTGCTGCTTTTTAGCTCGCGCCAACTAGTGAAAGCCCGACCGAGTGGGACTGTCACAACTCTGAAGGAAATAGTCAAAGGATTCAGTTGCGAGTAAACAGTAATTTATTGAGCACAATAGTAGATAGCCGTGTGGGTCAAAATGGAAGCAGGCAGAAGAAGACTCAGGCTCGGAAAAACAGGGACGCAGTGGGCAGACACATATGCAGGAACAGGTAGAAATTCCTCCGGGAAAATCTCAGGAAACCACTGCATGGGTACAGGCGTGGAATGCAGGAGAACACGGTGAGTAGAACCCTGGTAGCCTCAACTACCATCTGACATAGACAGGACGAGAAAAAAAAACAACAATATATAGGACATCCTCATTCAAAACAGCTGGCGCTGATCAGCTCATCAGCCGCGCTGATCAGCCGCGCTCACTCACACAACACGCACACACATAGCGAGGGCGAATCAGGGACTCTTTTCCAGTTCCTCACGCGGTCAGATTCTCTTTTCCTAGTCTCTTCCGACCGTGTTTTCTTTGCTTTTTCCATCGTCGAGTATCACGTCTGAAATGCACGCAAGTGTCTTCGTGCTTCATATATTGTTGTTGATGTGTGTGACCGTGACGTCGTTGCCGTAAAGCATGTCGTTATTCTCGCGAGATTTGTCGGGGGCGCTCCTCTCAAACTTGCATTGCTGGTTTTTACAGCGGCGTCCCCCCCAAGCTTTACTACCAGGATGATTCGCCCTACTGTGAGTTTGTTTACCACCGAAATTACTTTGAAGCTGTTATATTAAGGTACAATTCTTGCATAGTGTGCCTTTAAGGTTTAAAGATTGTTAGAAGAGTGCTAGAAGATTCACAGTAATGCCAGGAGCTTATGCTCATTCGATCGGGAAGAAAAGTTGCCCAATTTGTTGCCATAAGTGGGACAGGCTTGACCTCATGTTACTGAACGAAACAAACAGGCCCTGCTTATGCCATTCCCATTTGAACAAGGATATATTCTTGGTGATCATACGCGATAAACATTATACACTTGTATAGGTGTATAGGCGTTCTGAGTGGTTCTTAGCATGTTGTCACTGAGTAGATGATTGCCAGAGTGTTCTGATTGGTTACTTAAGGTTACAAATCAAAAGACGCAAGGTAACTGTATAAACGTGACATTTTAAACGATGCCACCCTCCCATTCATGCTAAGTTTGTATCTGTATCACCTTTACATGTTTGCTTATTGCACCTTTATGCGTGTTCATTTACAAAGCAAAGTGATTTGGCACAAAAGTACAGTTGTCATGACATCAGCAGGATGAAATGGATCCGACTGTTAATTCTGTGGTCAAGATCACATTTCTCCTGATGAGTCAACTCAGTATTGGCTTTTGTGTACAGTCGTTATCAGCAGTTTGTTCCACAGTGCAGTTTTGCATATCACAAAGAAAAGGTTTCACAATACTGTGTTAAAATGTGCAGAAGGAAGTAGGTTCGAGAACTGAAATGACATGTTCTATTTTGGCTTTTAGAAACAATGTTATTTTGGACTTTATCTGCAGTAGATTTATTCTTATAGGAATAATTACATCAACTTAAATACTTTCAAAGCATTTTTTAGTCTTAGTTAATTACATTTACTAATACATTATTAAAATCAAGAGTTGTTAATATATGAGCTAAAATGATCTAACAGTGTATTGTATTTTTTATTAATGTTAACAAAGATGAATAAATACTATTATACAAATGTATATATATTTTTTTTTTGGAATTTCAAACAGTGTGACATGCTTTATTTAATGTAAAATATATATATATTTTAATGAAATAATTATTTTTTATCTATTATGTTTCAAGACTAAGTTTTATGCTCTCATTAAGTGAGAAACTACATGGAATGTTTGTACTTTTATCAAAATGCATTTGTCATTATGCAATTAAAAATGATCAATTTTAAACTAAAATTAAACAAAAAATATTTGCATTAGTAGCCTATTATTTTAGAGAAGGTAAATAATAATAATAATAATAATAATAATAATAATAATAATAAAAAAGGATTATGTAAATATTCATACTTTTTACAGAAGATTTTTTGTTCCATTAGTATCACCAAATGAAACTGCAAAAATAATGATCATTTCAAAAAGGTTTTCTGAACACTCCCCCTTCTGCCACTGGTTGGACAAACAGATAGCCCCTCCCCCAGATTCACTCCATTGGTTGAGCTGTTGCTAGGTTGAGTTGGTCGGAATAGAGAAACAGAGCAGTTTTTAAATTTTTCAGGTACATCAACCTACGAATGGCTTACTTATAGTCATCTCTACATATTCAAATGGAATAGGTGAAAGTATTTAGACTACATTTACCTGAAAAATAGAAACTCATTTGCAAGTGTTGCACGCATGATGTTTTGAAACTAAAGGTGTAAAGGTGAGCATGTTGGATGAGCCATTGGTCAAGCGTGTCTGTATGCGATGTCTGGCTCTATCACTCGGAAATGGCACTTGGCAGGCAGAGGACGCACGTACTCTTATCTAGGTCAGCAGGTGCGGGGAGAGGGACTCTGAGGTGTTTGCATCGTTTTTGTGTACACACGCCACCAAGGGAAGTGGTTTTAGAAGCTTTAACAATACCTGAATTAAACAATGGTTTAACAAAAAATCACATAATAATGTAATGCATCATACTGACATGTTCGATTATAAAATCCAGCATATCAACTGGCTTCTTCGCAATTTATTTAGAGGAAGTTATACACGTGCGGTCATTTAATCACATTTTCCGCTTACGTGGACCGCATCCAACTTCAATGACATAAAGCAGATTTTAATGTATCAGTCAGAGTTTGATGAGCTGAGAGGTATTTTCATACAGATTATACAGTTAAGGATTATGCCATTTGTATGAATGGATTGAGAAATCCTGATCTAATTGCTAAGTATTGCCATCACACCTGATAGGAAAGCAATCACAAATCTCTAGAAAATATTGAAAATTTGACTCAAGTCTCTTGCTTCCTAATATTCCCCCCCATTTTTACTTGCATTATTAATATATTATTTTTGTAATGTTATATACACTACAGGTGCCACCATATTCTTACTGTATGTAAACAGTTTGCATTTCATTTGCATAAATTACATTTTCCAATAAATTCCATTTATTCCTGCCTTATTTATAAGCAAATTAAGGAGACTTAATGGATAATAGACTTAACAGTTGATGCTTAAATGAATCATAACTCCATTAAGTCTCCCGGACTATGAAAGAGCATCTCTGAGCGATGCAATTTTCTTCTGGGACTGCTGCAAGAACCGTCCTACAGTATTCGTGTGTGTGTGACCGAGCGTAGATGAGCTAAGAGGGTCCTCTTTTCTGTTCTCATTACGCACAGAGCATCATTGTATTCGTCTGCATGGCCGTAACAGTGGTCATATGACTGAGGGGTAGGTGGAGGGGTGCCACCACCCCATGAGCTCTCCTTCAGTCATATGACCACTGTTATGGCCATTCAGACGAATACAAAGATGCTCCACATGATGCATAGGGTTTGAGTAAGTCTAACCTTGCCAATGTTGTCAAATAAATAGGCGACCTGAACTATTAAAGCTAGATGATAGTCAAACTGCTGTGCTAGCATACTGCTACAGTTATGTTTTGCGCAGGGGAAGATTCCAGGTTCAACACAAGTTAAAGACCACATGAAATTGTTTAACGGGTGTAGTCTTATATTTCCTGTGTTGTATGTTCCTATTGAAACAGGAAGTTGTGGTGGGACATGTTAAACAACTCGTCTCCCAAGGCTTTAGCAATGTCACACTGGTGAAACATGATTTGCTGCTTGCTAGTCGGTTGCATGTGGTATTGGGGGATGGACATTCACATTCTACAGAGCATTTGATTAGATAAAAATCTGTGTAGTGCAAGAGTCATCATCAATATTTTTCACTGGTTTCCGGAGTCAGCATGAATTAGAAATCCCCCCTATTTTCTAAATGCATGTTAGATCTTATTGTGAACGATTCATCAATGCAAGTGTTTTGATTTTTCTTTGATTTGTTTTGATGTAATTTTGAATCAATATGCCATAAATGGATCTTCTGGTGAACCCTCAGACTTCTCTATGCCAGCCTTTTCCATTTATTAAGTCCACTTTAACCCCGTCCCTTTCTTACAATCAGATCTGCCTCCATCCAATCAACAACCAGATAGAACCATCTGTTTTACTTGGATGTACATCAATAATATAGACGAAAAGATCTGTGGTGCTATATATAGCACCATTATATCAGCCATTTACCACTGGTGGGCCAATTTTCAAGGGTAAAATCATGCCATTTCGATAGGAATCCACATGATCTGGAATTTCACGTGAGGACGAAAGATTTCCCCACGCAGATTTTTGCAATGAGTTGAATTTGGTCCCGTGAATTTTCTGCAGTGACCAACAGAAAGCTTTCGTCTCAGCAGTGCTTCATACTTCACTACACTATTGACAACAGGCAACAGACCTTTTTGCCTGCTAAATTTAACGTGGCCGCACCTTTAGACAGTTAACACTATCAGCCATTACTGTCAAAATATTGGTCGTCATCATGAAAGTTTATTATTTGCTTGCGTTTTAAAGCCATATCAGTCTAAACTTCTGATATGTGGTTTTCTGAGCACACACACCTGAAGCATGGGCACAGAGAGCTGGATGTCAGACAGATGGTTTAATACTCCCGTGAGTATTAAACTAAGTTCTCTTTCACGTCTTATTGTGCTTAAGCTGTCAAATACACACAAGGTTACGTCAAAAACATGAAAAGTTGGCATAAACACAGACCGTTATGCCTGTGAACGTAAACAGCAAGTAAAGAAATCGCATGTGTTTATTAGATCTGTGCATTAAAGTGAAAGCAGCATAATATACAGAACTTACTGCTGGATATGCTGTTAATATGAATCAAACAACAAAAGAAAAACAGAAAATCACTTAGTGCTCTTGATTGAATAACTTTAGTAGCTTTAATAAGAATACATTTCTTTACTTGAATGCTGCTGTTAAATGCTCTGGTGAGGAGATAAACATGGCAGACTGTGTAAAGCGCTCTCAGAGCGGGGTCTATGCTAATGGGGCATAATCTGTCAGCAGTCGTGGGCGGGGCCTAAGCATATGTGACATCACACAGCTAAAATCTGCAAACGCCTTGGCTGAATCCGAAATCGCCCCCTAAACCCTCATTCACTATTCCCTTCGTTAGTCCACTAATACTGTTCACTTGAAGGAGTGGATGAAAACGAGATGAAAAAATTCGGACAGCCGTTGAGCGTACATCGGTTTTACACTCGTTATTGCAGTGCAAAGTGGGATTGAATAAGTGCACTCAATAACGTCCACTATGGTTTCAGACACCACAACAAATGGATGTCCCCTCAAATAACGCCCTATTTGATGGTATAGGGGGCGATTTTGGATTCAGCCCTTGTTTTGAGACACTGCTTATGATTTATGGGGATTAAAAAAAGAGGATTGGGTGGATTTTTACCATTATAGGGTGGTTGTGCACACACACTCGACGCACATTTATGTTCAAACACCATGTAAAAGTGAATTTTGCATTATAGGTCCCCTTTAAAATAATTTATTGGCAAAGTGATTGTAATCAACATTATGCTATAATTGCGATTATAAGATCCATTATGCGATTGAGCAAGTGTTGCACATTCCTTCAAAGTCAGGTACATTCTTGTCTGACAACCTTTCATAAGCATCATTCTGGCCAGTTTTGTGCCGATACTCCCCCTCACGGTCTGTGTTTACAGTGAATAGTGAAATCACACCCCAGCTAAGTGCAGCCGCTAGGGCTAGCGCAGAGATAAACCGACCCCTTCCTTCAGAAAACTGCTGTGCCTCAAAACGGCTCATATCTTATCAAAGCCTGAATTTGAACATATACCAAAGCAGTGCTCAAAGACAGATTAGCAACATGTCGCTCTTGAGCTTGGTCAGACCTCTTTTGTTTTCCTTTATTTGACAGCGGCTGAGGTTAAAAGGTTGTGGACAAACGCAGACTGTTAGGCTCAGAACTTAAAGTCCAACCAATAGTTGGTACACCATTTCCCCCTCTTCAGTCTGGTTTCCCCTATATAGACGGTTCCCATTAGCAGCTATGCAAAAACATTCACAGCACACAGACATGCATTGTCAGGGCAAGAAGCACATGTGACTGAAAACAACACTTTTAATAGGGGCCAGGCCATGCCCCTACCTCTCATGGGACCCTTTATGACAAAAACAGATCTGCTATACAGTCGCCCACCATCAACGCCGGCCCCAGCCAAATCAAATGTCCTCTGTTTTGGGGCCGCTATTGACTGAAACACTGCCACTCATTGTTTCTCCTGATGTTTGCACTGTGGTACAACAAAGCTGTGTCCTTTGAGCAAGACATCTTGGGTCGGTTTTGGGCCATGAGTGTACAAAGCTTTGGACAAATGTGATTGTTTGAAGCTCATCATGTGACGCCCCCACACTCATTTCCAATGCATACGATCCCTTCATCCAGACGTGATGAAACGCATGTGCCTGGAACACTCATAAACTTCATAAACATGTTAAATATGCTACTTTCCACAACGCTTCACTCCTTTTTGTATTTTCCCGTAGTGCGCATAAAAACCTTTTTAAAGACCTTGGCCAGAGGCCAAAATTAAAATTCACAGATTGCCAAATGCTTTTGGCAAATAAATAAAAGTTGCAAGGTAGCTGCATGGTAACTATCTAGCATATTATGCTGCGAGTGCAACCCGATCTCATGAGAAAACAGAACTATTTTACAAGGTGGTAATTTCGTACAATGTGATTTGATTTTCAGAAAAAAACGTAAGTATGAAGGTCCACCTCTAATCTTAACCCTCAGTTTGGCGAAAGCAGATCACAAGAAAACGTACAACTGAGATTGTAAGAATTCACATGAATTTGCACCAATTAGCCAAAGCATAAAATAGTTAGAAAGTGGCGAGTGACACAATGGACTGCATCGTTTGTTGTTTGTCAATTATTCCATTGTCATATGGACACAATTGGGTTAGGTTTAGGGGTGGACCTTTATGCTTGCTTACATTATTTTTTCCCAAAAATGTTACGTTTCCATACGAATCACATTGTATAAATTCATATGAAGTTGCCACCTCATAAAATAGTTACATTTTCTCATAAGATCTGGCTGCCCTCACAGTATAATATTCCAGTTAAGACACCACAGAGCTAACTTGCAAGTAACTTTTATTTGAGGCTGAAATGTTCTTGCTCTGTTGCCCCTAGACTTTCTAAAGTTGAGTAGCGTTGCTTATATATAGACATATAACTAATTGAGCTTTCAGTGATGCTCAGTGGTTTATTGAGATAATGTGACTTCAGACGAAGATAAGAGGAAAAACTCTGACCTTGACTGATTTAGTAATTAGTCATAATGCAGAACGACTTCAACCTGATAACCCGATGCTGTGTCTCCTAATTCATTCTCATAAAGCTTTGTCTCACTTCTTCACCTCACACTCTGTCACAATCTTCACAACCTGTCATAATTAAAATCTTCTAAGCGCTATTACTTACAGTAAAGGGCCTCTATCTCTTTGATCCAGTACTTAGGCTGGACGTGACTCAAGCACTTGTCCCCTGGAAGGCCTAGTATCTTGTCATAGCAAAAAGAACGGAAATTAAGCAGAATTTGTGATAGAGAGGGCATAAAGGAATGTAATAATAGGTTGTACTGGTAACCAGGCATGGCCTTAAAGAAAAAGTTCACACACAAATCATAATTCTGTTATCATTTACCCTCATGCCATTCCAAACCTGTATATTTTTGTTGTTGTTGTTGGTCTTCATGGAGCAAAAAAGGAGAAATTTAGCAGAGTGTTCACGTTGCTCTTTTCCATACAATGATGTGAATGGGGAGGAAAAAGCCAAAAAACATGATAAAAGTCATTATTCACTGATATTCTTGTCTGTTGCAGCTCTCAAATCTCATTATTGTTCACATATATTGTTGCATCAAGATGTATCATGCCAAGTTTGACATCAATAATGGGAAATTGCATTCAAAATGTACATTTGTTTTATGGAGTCCTGTACATTACACACTCCAAAAAATGATATGTTGGCTTTACTTAACTTTTTTATGTAAACAGGTTCCACCGGTTCCACATAACTATGTTTCGTTAAACAAACATAATATGTTCATGTAACTTCAACATCATGGAATTTGGTCATTTTAAGCGACCCAATTAAACTCTGAGCTAATGAGTTAATTAAGTGAATAATTGAGTGATGATTGAGCATTATTGAAGACACCTGATGTTAACAAGCAGAATCTCTGAAGGAGAAAACCGTAATGTTTAAGTCACCATTATGGAGATAAGTATTTGTTTTAGTTGGGCTCTTGACCATTAACTTATTAACTTTAGATTTTGTTTGGTTGCTGTACATGAGTTATAACAGCCGGATGAACAATAAACAAAGGTCATCTGATGGTGTTGTTTGTGAATTAACATAATCATTATTTCACAATCATTTGACCTCAATCACTGAACTTATATTGAACCCAATTTCTGAGTTAAGTTTTCCTTAATGTCATTGTAGAGCATACTACTTTTAGGCTTTTCAATGAAATTCAAATGATCAAATCAAGAAATAAAAAATAAACTTCTTAAAAAATATGTTGAGTAGGCCACACAGACATCAAGAATCAGCATATGAATCTCAGCAATGGTGACAAACAGATCATAAGCTCATTATTTATTCATGCAGCAATGCATGATGGGAGCCATGAATGAGTTTTGATTGGTGGCACCCAGAATGCACTGCAACATGCTTTATAATTGTCACCATTGTTGAGATTCACAGGCTGATTCTTGATGTCTGTGTGCCTTCTCAAAATATTTTTTAGGAAGTTTCTTTTTTATTTATTGATTTGATCATTTGAATTTCATTGAAAAGTCTAAAAATCAGTGGTGGACGAAGTACACATACCATGTACTTGAGTAAAAGTAAAGATACTCAAGGTAAAATATTACTCAAGTAAAAGTAGAAGTGCTGCCTTTAAACATTCACTTGAGTAAAAGTACAAAAGTATTTGCCTTCAAATGTACTTCAGTATCCAAGTACTTTGATTTTTTTATGGCTATAATGTCCTATTATAATTTGTCACAAGACTCTTGCTTAACTCAGTCTAAGTGAAGACTAATGTCACTCTTGGCACACCAATCTATTAATGAAATGACATTAATTAGTCTGATATATATATATACTGTGTATATATATATATATATTTGAATTGAATTAATTTTTTGTGTGTTTAATTTTGGAGGGAAGGGGACTGTTCCCATAAATAAAACAAATAAAACATTTACAGTATTTACTTTATATATTTTTCTCCAGCGCCTATGGTCATAATTATTAACATCTTAATGTTATGATACATTCACATAAACCTGCACAACGCCATTAAATATATATATATATATATATATATATATATATATATATATATATATATATATATACACACACACACACACACACACACATAGCCTATATATATATATATATATATTCTATGTTATGGGAGCAGCCAATTTCCCTCCAAAATTAAACACATAAACGTATTAATGCAGTGTTTCTGCTAGGCTACTCCCCAGAAAAAAAAGCTATTATATGCAAGTCATTTTAGTGGCAACGTAAGCAGTACATAATGTGTCAATACTTACCGATAATTGCTGCAATAATAGCTGCTGCTCTCTGTCCCGCTTAAAATCATTGTCAACGCGATTTGTTTGAAACTATTGAGAGCTACACGAATAACGTGACCGCGCGGCGGAGAGATCTACTGTCACAACCATCTATGTTCGCAACTCTCGGCACTGGTTCGCGCTTAGTAGATACCGCCAAGGCAAGTTCAAAACAAAGGGCGCGCGCTGTACTGTGATTGGTGGCTCGTTTGACCAGTTACGTTTTTATCCACTCATAAATAAAAAGGAACGACTGATTTTGAAAATGTAGTAGAGTAAAAAGTAAGATATTTGACTTTGAAATGTAGTGGAGTTAAAGTAAAAGTCTCCCAAAATTTAAATACTTGAGTAAAGTACAGATACGCAAAAAAGCTACTTAAGTACAGTAACGAATTACATTTACTTCGTTACTGTCCACCACTGCTAAAAATAGTATGCTCTACAATGACAATGCTGCTATTATTCGAAAGGTTAACTTAACTCAGAAATTCGGATTAATATAAGTTCAGTGACTCAGGTCAAATGATTATGAAATAATGATTATGTTAAAACACAACCAACACCATCAGATGACCTTTGTTTATTGTTCATCCGGCTGTTATAACTCATGTACAGCAACCAAACAAAATTCAAAGTTAATGTTCAAGAGCCCAACTAAAACAAATACTTATCTCCATAATGGTGACTTAAACATTACGGTTTTCTCCTTCAGAGATTCTGCTTGTTAACATCAGGTGTCTTCAATAATGCTCAATCATCACTCAGTTATTCACTTAATTAACTCATTAGCTCAGAGTTTAATTGGGTCGCTTAAAATGACCAAATTCCATGATGTTGAAGTTACATGAACATATTATGTTTGTTTAACGAAACATAGTTATGTGGAACCGGTGGAACCTGTTTACATAAAAAAGTTAAGTAAAGCCAACATATCATTTTTTTGAGTGCATGCAGGTTAGGAATTTGTTCATCTGATTTAATAATTCAATTTAAATTAAAAAGATAACCATGATTTACCTTAAACGAGGGATCAGTTTGATAAGTCGTGACTCGTGGACATGATTTAAATATAACAAGGGAACAAATTAATAAAACGTTGCCACAAATGAATAAGTCGTGGGATTGAAATCTTAATTTATGGGCCCAAATTATTTCATGACAAAAAATTGTTGATTTGAGACCTGTCAGAGAAGAGTATTTTGAATACTCCTGTCTTTCCTCACACAAATCTATTGTATGGCGTCAGAAGATTTTGAAAAGAGTCATTTGGGCTGGGTCCATGATTGTTTTTTTGGGGGGTCTTTTTTTTTTAACATTGACAGCCCGTGGTCACCATTCACTGTCATTATTTGGACAAGACATCCTGCCTAACATCTCCTTTTAGTGAACCACAACATTAGGGTGAGTAAATGATTTTTGGATGAATATTACTCTAAAATATTATAATGATGCTATTTGGGCCACATCGTCTTGCATAATGCAAGGCTTTAAATGCAGCATGCTGGATATCTCTCAGTCTGCGACCTACATCTAACTTGTTTCTGACGTAGGCAGGTTCCTGTACACCACCAATGAGTCAGAACTCCAAAAAGAGAACGCTGATTCCTGTCTGAGCTGGAACACTGTACGTTAGCCATCGTTTGTGCAATGTCCGTCTCAAATCTCAGAAAACACTCAGAAAAAACCCAGTGACTGTTACATCTCACTTCCATCTGATGCTGTTTCAGTTTTTGTCATTTCTGTTTTTCAAAATCAACCTGGTTTGGTTTATCCTTTTTCGTTCATTGATAGATGTTTCAGAGGCATTCAAACCAGAAATTATTAGCATTTGGGAAGCTGACGTCAAAGTCACCAGAAGAGCTACCTGACTCAACGAGACTGACAAGATAACTTTCCAGGAAAATTGTGAGTATTTGAATCATTCGTAGATTTAGGATTCGTATTTAGGAAATGAGCAGGCAGATTTACAGCATTTACTGGAACAGCATTTACTTCCAAGATTATAATTTTGTTTTATACTATACTATTTTTTTTAATCAAAGTTACATCAAAGTCTCATCAAGTCTCAATACAAAATTTAATTAAAATTTCTTTTTAATTCTGCTCATATTATTTTGTTCGGATAGTAAGTCATTAAATCTTCAGTAAAAACACCAAGTGTATTGATGCTAAAATGTATCAAGGAGCAGCTTTAATTAAAAATTAGATGACTTGTCACTTCAGGCCAATTAGCGGACCAAGTTTCAAGCATGATAAGGGGTAATTACCCAATCACAGCAACACGCCTCCTTTCACGTGACTTTTTTTTGGAGGATGTGCCTCACTTGGCCCCTTGGTCAAAATGTCTGTGGTATCAGACTAGAATAGTGATTAGGTCAGTTGAGTCCGAGTGTGTGTAACAATACATGTTGATTGAATGACCACGACAGTGTTAATCAGTCAGTGTTAACCACATGCTATAGTCACAGAGTTCCACAAGTGCATTAGCTCATGCCTAGTTCTGTATTTGATTGATTTTATGTTTTATGTATAAATCATTAAAGAAAGCAGTCCTTTTATTGCTTCATGGCTCTGGCACTAGCGCAGTGTCGAATGTGTTGCATCAGAATCATTAGCTGTAATTGTTGTTACAACTGTGGCAATCTTTAAAAGCTGACAAGTCATGCTGGGTGTGTGTGCTGCTTCTGGGGCATTAGCGTTCCTCATGGGTTTAGTGTACCTTCTGTGTTGAAAGTTCATATTGTGACATCCGTGTGTTCATAATGAGCCATCCCTGACATTGAAATTATTGTTTGCACTGCCACTTTGAAAAACTTAATTTTCTAACATTTGCCATTTGCCACAAGGGGCTCTGTAGTGTTAAAGGTGCAGTAAGCGATTTCTGAGAAATGCTGTTAAAAGTGGATTAAACTAAGCAGCACAATACACTTGTAGCCAATCAGCAGTAGTGAGCTCCATGATGGGGGAGGAGAGAGAGTGAGCAAGAGGGAGATTTGAAGAAAGACTGTAGAAAGAGAGATGGCTGAGAGACATTACAAAAGAGAAAAGGTCAGAGGAATGTCACTTCGGGTCAGAGGTCACTTTTCTGGCCCTACGGCCATTACCGGAAGCCAGCGATTATAGTTTATAAAGTTATAGGTATGGATAATTTTCCTTACAACACCACATCGCTTCGCTTCAGAAGGCCTTTATTAACCCCCTGGAGCCAAATGGATTACTTTTATGATGGATGGATGCACTTTTTTTGGCTTCAATATCTACCATTCACTCCCATTCACTTCATAAAGCTTGGAAGAGCCAGGATATTTTTTAATATAACTCCGATTGTGTTTGGCTGAAAGAAGAAAGTCATATACACCAAAGATGGCTTGAGCATGAGTAAATTATGGGATAATTTTCATTTTTGGGCAAATTAATCCTTTAAGAGATGCGCTACAAATGAAAACAATATAGTCTGAAGCTAAAAAAAATCAGTGTCTGCGGCTGCGCCCATCATACACTTCCTGATTTCCTGCAAAATCGGTCAACTCTGACTACTCAAAATCTTAAGGCTCTTTCTTTTGGCTACTAGAGGTGACTTGTCCAGACGGCAAATCAGTGCAAAAATCTGTACAAAAGTCATGTGTGTTTCAGCCTTCCTAATTTTGGTCATGTTCTTCTAATAAAACAACAAAAAGACTTAGAAACTTACTACAATTGTAAGCAATATAGTCAAGATTCGCCTCGTGAAGGAACACATACTGGCTGTATGAACAGAATATCACAATGGAGATTGTTCATACATGTTTGTTGGTGTTTTCAGATCATCAGCAGAGAGATCATGTGTGCATGGTTGCCAGGTTGGATAGATTAAGTAAAACACTGAGCAGAAAATGTAGAAAGAATAAACAAAAATCAGCACACTGCCACTACTGCTCCCAAAAATCAATTTATTAAAATGTGCAACGTTTCAACCCGAATGCCTGACGTTGCAAATTTGAATAAGTATATTTTTGGGAGCAGTAGATTTTTGTTTATTCTTTAGTGAAGTGCTTTATCTGATTGTGCACCTGCCTAAAGTTTTTGGATGTATAAACATAGTAGAGCATACTATTTGGAATTCAGAAAATGTATAAATTCCACAGAAAAAAACCCCTCTGATTTGGGGATTTAAACATCGGGCAACCTCAAGCATGTAAACTTGTAGAAGCTTGTTACCAATGAAAGATAATGAAAATGTAAAAAAAAAAAAAAAACATTTTATATATATATATATATATATATATATATATATATACCGTATATATATATATATATATATATATATATATATATATATATTCGTTTTTTGAATGTTTTTTTTTTGTAAAAAAAATAAATAAATAATAATGATAAAAAAAATCCCACGCTGAAGGTATTTTCTTGTTTTTTTCTACAATATAAAATACATCAGAAATACCTGCTTGGGATCAAAGTTTTAAAGCTTTAACTTTTTTTGTTGATAAGCCACTTAATGGGACTCCAGAGGTTGCCGGAACATTAAACGTCATCGTGCTGAACAAGTAAACTCATCTACTCACTAGTCCATTTTCACAATCGCACTCTTGCAAACTATACTAACAAAATTCTTCAGGGGAAATGTTTTTAAACAAAGAATGAAGGAGTTGTCAGAAACTTAGTTATGGTGATGTTGATGTCGTGCGACTATGTGGTGTAGTTCGTTTATAGCCAATGTTTAGCTTTTGACTCTTGGTGATTGTATTTACACTTCAAAATTCATAAAGGTTTTGTTCATTTGTGACGATTATCATGAAAATAAATATGAAAATCACAAAAACCCAATATGATTTGTCCATTAGCTTTTGGATTATTGCAGACAACAATCTCTGTGACCAACAAAAGTTTATGATACTTACATTTTGTTGGTCACAGACATTTGTTGTCTGCAATAATCCAAAAGCTAATGGAAAAATCATATTGGGTTTTGGTCGAGGGAACCAGGGTGATGTGAACTTCCAGGGTTGGCCTACAAAACTACATCATCCCTGGAGCGCTCTATAACCAGTGGGCCAATATTGCAGACTTAATATATGCTTAATTAATCGAGAGAAGCAAATCATGATCACAATTAAAATACAGTCCTAGTTATGAGGCCTATATGCTCTTCATTTTATTTCCATCACTCTATTAGAGAAACAATTCAACTGAAAAACATTGTACATGTGATCTTTCTATAAAAGCTACTTATCTGCACTCACTTGTAAAGTGGACTGCGCTGGAATTCTCAAGAACAATTAAATGGCTGATTTGAGTCATGCGTGTTCCATCAAACGCTCTGACGTCACACGGTGCAACTCAAGAATTCTCCACTGGCCAAATTGAAACCCTGTGTCTTCAATCCAAAGACGAGAAACAAAAGAAGCAAAAAATGAACAGCATAACAGGAAATTCTCCCCAACGGCACTTAAAAACGATTCCAACAGCGGTTGTGAGGCATCACAAATTCCCCTCTGATACACATCTCCTGAAACAATGATTGTTCTTGTGACGGATGGTTGAAACCAAGAGGACAAATTAAGGGAAATGGTATCTGATTTTAACATCGTTCGGTGAATTGTATGATTGTTCACTGTTGTCAATGTGATCAAAGGCTGCATCTGTTCTGGTTGGTGTGTGGTCTCAATTGCCCACTGACACAGTAACCCAGGACTCTTCCTGTTGTAGCTCAATAGTCAAAATGACACCTATCCTGATGCACGATTTGAGAAGTAGCTTAGCATGGAGTGGATTAATAGCTGTAGAATTTATATCAGACACATTAATGCTTTAGCATTTTGTACTTGTACATTTGACACAACAAATATCAGCAGTCGTTTCCCCTCAGGAATGCTCAGCCACTTCGCTCTCTCAAGTGAATGTGGTTTCCTTTTCCATGATGCCTTATTAATAATGCAGAAAGATGAGATGTGCTAAGATTAATGAGTCTATATTTCATTGAGCTGGGATACTGTATGGTTTCTGTATAACTATTCTCAGATTATTCTGCACTGTAATCAGTTAGTGTCTGTAACTGGGGCATGAGTCATTGTGGAGGAAAGACAGCGGTGTGATATATTGACAGCAAACCTCCCTCAATAGTGTGCCAAAATACCAAAGGGACGGAGGGTGGGTGGAGGGGGGAAAGGGACTGACGTCAAGCCGTCCACAACACAGGGCTGAACTCTCTGGGGCATTTTACTTTATATAGGGGAGGGGAAAGGGCATAAGTTTGTTATTGTTTGTGTGAACAAATATTGCATATTTGGTTGGGTGTATTTTTGTAGATTATATTTGACTCAATTTCTTTTCATAAGCACTTTTCCTTTAAAATTCGCATCATAATGTGAAAACAAATCTCATTTTTCATCATAATGTCTTCTCAGTCATTAGAGCATGACACTCGCAATGCCAAGGTCATGGGTTTGATTCCCAGGGAAAGCAAGAACTGATAAAAAATGTGTACTTGGAATGCAATGTTAGTCGCTTTGGATAGAAGCATCTGCTAAATGCATGAATGTAATGCAAAGTAAATAAACAAAATAGATTTATATTGATTACATTTATAAACAACAGTAATGAGATTTTTTTCACATTGCGAAATATATGGAGAATTAAAAATCATTTTTTGTAGACATGATTTAATTTTTTTTAAATCACAATTAATTAAAATCAAATCAATGCAACAATTATAAACTGTTAGACATAGTCATACTTACACTTTTACCTAACAAATAGCAGAGTCAACAGTGTAACAGAGTACTGTATTTCCATTTGAAACCCATTTTACTTCCATAATGTGGCATATTTCTGAGTGAAATAGGATATTTAATTAGAAAAAAATGTGACTCTGGGAAATATCAATTTATGCATTGTTTTATGCAATTGATTTGATTCACCAACAGGAAAACAGCTGCTGAATTTAACTCAGTTCATAATTGATTAACTTTGCAACATCAACGCCGTTATTGAATGAAATTTAAACAACATTGAACTAAAATGACACTAGTATCTTCTGTAGAGCTACTTAAAACTGAAATTGAATTTGTTTTATAATTTATACATTTGACAGAATTAACCGTTTTTCCTGTTTATTAATGTGAAGCTTCTTTGAAACTATCTGTATTGTCTGAAGGGCTATATAGATGTGACTTGACTTTGAATTGAGCAAAAACATAAAGATCCCAAGACGTTCTTTCAAATCTGTGCATCATCATACAATAACCATAGTATGCTTCACTTAATTTGACACAGGTTTCCTGCTCTGTGAAATGTATGTGATATTTGTCAGACATATATGAGTTGGGCCAAGATTGTATCCCAGAGAGTTACAACTGGCAGGCAGCCTTACATAACACAAGCATTCATCAATAAGACAGAGATGCCATTGCGTGTTATATAACAATCTATTTTTATTGCACAAAGCTGGGTTTGTTCTGGGGAAAGGGAGTAGTCAGTAGTGGCCAGGGTCACATGGGTGACCAACTCAATAAAAAATATGACCTCAATGTTCCTCAAAATGCGTTCATCTGACAGGTACACAGACATTCATTTGTTTCAGACTTTCCTTTCCCTAAACTTTTTCAGTTTCTCCAGTGGAACAGTCAGTATCAACAAAGCATGTGTCTGTGCCAGCCGAATTTGTCCCCCTGCGCTCAAGTCAACATAAAATCAAAATTTAGACATTTTATGATTCAATCAATTCCCAAACGGAAAAAAAGCTCCTCCCTAGGCGACGTTGACCGCTAAAGCTCCTCCCGAGGTGACGACGTCCGCTAAAGCTTCTCCCGAGGCGAAGTCGACCGCTACAGCTCCTCCTGAGGCTACGTCGACCACTAAAGCTCCTCCCGAGGTGACGACGTCCGCTAAAGCTCCTCCCGAGGCGAAGTCGACCGCTACAGCTCCTCCCGAGGTGACGACGTCGACCGCTAAAGCTCCTCCTGAGGCGCCGTCGACCGCTAAAGCTCCTCCCGAGGCGACGACGTCCGCTAAAGCTCCTCCCGAGGCGAAGTCGACCACTAAAGCTCCTCCCGAGGCGAAGTCGACCGCTAAAGCTCCTCCTGAGGCGCCGTCGACCGCTAAAGCTCCTCCCGAGGTGACAGACCGCTAAAGCTCCTCCCGAGGCGACGACGTCCGCTAAAGCTCCTCCCGAGGCGAAGTCGACCACTAAAGCTCCTCCCGAGGCGAAGTCGACCGCTAAAGCTCCTCCTGAGGCGCCGTCGACCGCTAAAGCTCCTCCCGAGGTGACAGACCCCTAAAGCTCCTCCTGAGGCGACGTCGACCGCTAAAGCTCCTCCCGAGGCGACGACGTCCGCTAAAGCTCCTCCCGAGGCGAAGTCGACCACTAAAGCTCCTCCCGAGGCGAAGTCGACCGCTAAAGCTCCTCCCGAGGCGACGTCGACCGCTAAAGCTCCTCCCGAGGCGACGTCCCCTTAAGCTCCTCCCGAGGCGAAGTCGCCTGCTAAAGCTCCTCCCGAGGCGACGTCCCCTTAAGCTCCTCCCGAGGCGAAGTCGACCGCTAAAGCTCCTCCCGAGGCGACGTCCCCTTAAGCTCCTCCCGAGGCGAAGTCGACCGCTAAAGCTCCTCCCGAGGCGACGTTGACCACTAAAGCTCCTCCCGAGGCGACGTCCCCTTAAGCTCCTCCCGAGGCGACGTCGACCGCTAAAGCTCCTCCCGAGGCGACGTCCCCTTAAGCTCCTCCCGAGGCGAAGTCGACCGCTAAAGCTCCTCCCGAGGCGACGTTGACCACTAAAGCTCCTCCCGAGGCGACGTCCCCTTAAGCTCCTCCCGAGGCAACGTCGACCGCTAAAGCTCCTCCCGAGGCGACGTCGACCGCTAAAGCTCCTCCCGAGGCGACGTCGACCACTAAAGCTCCTTCCGAGGCGACGTCCGCTAAAGCTCCTCCCGAGGCGAAGTCGACCGCTAAAGCTCCTCCCGAGGCGACGTCGACCGTTAAAGCTCCTCCCGAGGTGACGTCGACCGCTAAAGCTCCTCCCGAGGTGACGTCGACCGCTAAAGCTCCTCCTGAGGCGACGTCCGCTAAAGCTCCTCCTGAGGCGACGTCCGCTAAAGCTCCTCCCGAGGTGACGTCGACCCCTAAAGCTCCTCCCGAGGTGACGTCGACCGCTAAAGCTCCTCCCGAGGTGACGTCGACCGCTAAAGCTCCTCCTGAGGCGACGTCCGCTAAAGCTCCTCCCGAGATGACATCGACCGCTAAAGCTCCTCCCGAGGCGACGTCGACCGCTAAAGCTCCTCCCGAGGCGACGGTGTCCGCTAAAGCTCCTCCCGAGGCGACATCGACCGCTAAAGCTCCTCCTGAGGCGACGTCGACCCCTAAAGCTCCTCCCGAGGCGACATCGACCGCTAAAGCTCCTCCTGAGGCGACGTCGACCCCTAAAGCTCCTCCTGAGGCGACGTCGACCCCTAAAGCTCCTCCCGAGGTGACAGACCGCTAAAGCTCCTCCCGAGGCGACGTCGACCGCTAAAGCTCCTCCCGAGGCGACGTCGACCGCTAAAGCTCCTCCCGAGGCGACGGCGTCCGCTAAAGCTCCTCCCGAGGCAACGTCGACCACTAAAGCTCCTCCCGAGGCGACGTCGACCGCTAAAGCTCCTCCCGAGGCGACGGCGTCCGCTAAAGCTCCTCCCGAGGCGACGTCGACCCCTAAAGCTCCTCCCTGGCTCCCCGATCTGCCTCAGTCTCCAGTCCTGCTTCTTCTTCTCCATGGGCCTGGCCCTCCATCCCTCCCCCTGATCCACCTCCACTCCATCACCCTCCTATACTTTTGTTTGTTTTTGGAGCATCTGGAATCCGCTCATGTGGGGGGCTCTATCATGATCTCTGTGTTTGTCTTTGGACTTTTGTTTCACTTCCTGTCTCATGTGCCATAGTTGTAGTTTTGTAGTTTTTCATCATGATTTGTCCTTGATTGTTTCCACAGTTGCTCCAACCATGTTCCAACCACAGTCAAATGCTTCGTTCCTGAATGAATCAGCTGTCTGAACAAATCAATTGAATGAATGACTCACTCATTAACAGTGACTTGCCTCTTCTGTGCCACCACCTCTGCATTGCAAAGGCATATTTGTTGATACTGAGTTCATTTTATTGGTAACAGCCCGGTAGTGTCTTATTATCCTAATTGAAGTTATTGATTAAATATAAGAATTTGACATACAAGATGAAACACATTCAATTAGGTTAGAAAAAAAATTACCATAAAAGGTCAAAATCTATTTAAAATTATTGGAAAAGTTCATTTCTGTCACTTCTGCTAACAAACTACTGCACACAATATGAAGAATATAAAAAGTTAAGAGTCTGCTGTCCTTAACTTGCCAAGTTACCAGCACAATAACACACTAAATAAACATTGTCTAACTATCATTATTAACAAAATGCCATAAAATATCGAGAGATCATTTTTGTCAGTATCGCACAGCACACCCCTATGAGAGTGTAAGATTATATAAGAAAATGGGTTGTGTTAAACTAGTTGTGTTAATTTTCTCGTTCATATCATAAAACTGCAAAACGCAAACATATTTCACAATAGTATGACACTGAGCTTTCCTCCTATGTGCAGCTTTTTGAATAATCTATATAATTATGAGTGCATTAATATCAGGAAATATGCGGGGCTGACAGCAGCTGATCTCTGGAGGCGAAAGGGAGCCGCTGGGGTCAGATTACCTCAGTGCTCATGAGAAAACATGAGTCTGACTTAACCGTGAGACCTCTGTCATTCTCCATTCACTCACACATTCGGTCACAGCCTTAGCATCAGCCTTATACACAGAACCAAGCATCGCAAGCATAATATTTTGGTTTCTAGGTTACTGTTTTGACTGATACTTACGTCAAGCAACTGTTATTTTAGACATCCAAGCAGGGTCTTGTTACGAAAGCGGAAGTGGTGAAACAAGACTTGGCCGGGCACATTCTATTTCTCAACCATTCCAGCTGTCATCCTTCGTCTCAAACAGCCATTAAATTTAGCAGAATAATCAACTATCATAAATATACTCCAATTGCCTCAAGTAATTATCTAAAATGGTATTAGCTCTAAAATCACCGTTTGACTGATGTAATGCTGAATTGGAAGAAATGCAGAAATGAGATCAAGCATACTTTGAATATTTATGGCACTTTCCACAAACAAGGAACAAAATAGAGCCCTTTTTTCAAATATCTTCAAATACTGCATGAGCTGTTTTATTTTCTATTCATTTTACATTTATATTTAGGCTATGCATTTGGCAGATGCTTTTATCCGAAGTGACATAAATTGCATTCAAGCTATTCATTTCTTCAATTCAACCCCTGGGAATCAAACCCATGACCTTGGCCAGAGATGGTTTTATTAATGGGAGATAGCAGGGTCCACGGCTCTACCGTTGGAGAAAGCGTAATGTCATCTGGATCACTTGTGTCTTGATAATCAATCACATTACAGCCTTGACGTCACTGAATTTCTTTCAGAGCTGTGCGACACTCAGTCACTGTTTGCGTATTTTTAATCCAGGGGCTATGAAACTCTGCTAACCCTGTTAGCGCTGTTAACCCTGTAATGCGGTGCCAAACTTGTACAGTATGAAATGATGGGGTGTTAGAATGTTACATCTAGATGCTTAGCAATCGACAACCAATCACGTGCCTCATATTCACCTGCTTTAGACAGTCCCGGAAACACTGCGCATTGTTTATAAAAAGCAACTTCAGAGAAAAAAATGTCAAATGCTGACAGAAAAATTGCAGTGAAGAAGAGACCTTTCATTCATACCTTTATAGTCCGAAACATCCATTCGGTATTAACTTGATAGTAAAGTCGGCTATAATACGAGGATGCACAATGCTAAAGCCTTTATGTAAACATCTTGCGTGCGGTGTTCGTGCAGTCAGTAACACTGACACCACAAATATGCAAATAAGGATGTTAACCCTGTGTTTAGGAATGTACAGTGTGAAATGATATTTTATGAAATCCCAGGATTACTGTTAACCCCAGATAAATTATGATCATTGTGAAACATGAAGCAAAATAACCCAGGATGCCATTTACCCGGGGTTTAGAAATACGCAGGGTACACTATTTCAAGTGTGAAAAGCCCTAATAAGGGCTAGCTAGTCCTCCCCCCCCCCCCCCCCCCCCCCCCCCCCCCCCCATTAAACTGTCTCTTATAAATAAATAAAAATAAAAATGATTATTTTTTCTTAAAATAACTTGGGTAACAGGGTTAAAGGTTAAGCCATATTAGTGCAGTCGACAATATTTGTAGTAATTGAGAAATTTGAATAAGATCATTTACTTGTCTTCCCATCATGCTGCAGAAAGTGATGTCACTTCCACGTGATGCCCCTTCTTGGGTTTCACAATGTTAGGGAATGTTAAGTGTTTTGTAAATCATGTGGTAACAAGAAGTCGGATACAGCTAAAAAAGAATATTTTTTTGTAAGACAAAATAGGTTACAGTTAAAACTTTTATATAAAATGAATGTCAGTTATTACATACAGTCACTGGATATACATACTAACTGGATTTCATTAGAAAGCGTAACTATTTTACATTGTGGTAAATTGGTGATTAGTTTGTTTAAATGTGTACAATTTAATTAGTAAAATGTTAGAATTTAGAAAGAATTGGGCATCATACAAAAACATATGAATGAAATGGTATGAATTCTTATGAATTTGTGAAAACATAAAATAGTTATGATTTGTCATGAGTCTGTTGGAAGGCCTCAAGTCCTCCGAGGTCAGACGGGCCAAAATGACTCTTTAAGGGCAAATATATGATGTTTTATAAACTTGCTTCTTATTCTGTGTTAAACGAACATAAGACAATTGTTTATTTAAAATAATGATAATAGTTCTCCCACTAAAAAAAGTTAGGGGTTGGTGTCTCTAAGGCTTTAAAAAATGTCATCGGACAAAAAAAAGTGTCCTGTATTCGGAGTGCAAACTCAGAACCACCAGCTGAACTTGAACTAGTTTGACGTCATTTTTGAAACATCTTTTGAACATCATCCTGTCCCTCCATATATCTTCCTTTGTGTGCGTTGTATTTTGCTGTGTCTTTTCCCTGTCAAATCTTGCCACACATATTTGTGCAATAATCTTTCTAAGAGCAGGATTCTGTCTGTGACAGATCTTGGAGATGTATTCTCTCTCTATGCGATCAGTCTAGGAAATGTAATCTCTCAGCCGAAACTAGGCCATGGCGTGATTTCACATTTGTTACACCGCCAATAGCACACGGCCTGTCACAAAGAGCATCCATTTATTATGCTGTCCCTCAGGCACTTCTGTTTTAGCAGATCACCTTTAGAGCTCATCTACTCCCCTTGAAAGCACATATTTCATTATGAATTGTTTTAGGGGTCACATCATATTAAGGACCCTTTTATCCATATATTGTTTGCTGGGATGCGTTTAATAATGGATGGCATGATACATTGAAATGGTGTCAGACTGAAGAACGAGGTGTTATGCAAGGAAGTGAAAAAAAAAAAAGACTGGTAGGGATTTTGGTATGGTTAACTGTGAGTGTTTGACTAAAACGGATTGAATTTTAAAATGTAGTATCTTTAAAAATAAACTTGATGTATTATTATTTTTTATAATTTATTTTTTTTACAGCATTTGAAGAAATCACCATTAATTACATTTCTACGTTTTATCCATTTAAAAAAAGAAGAAGATAAAAATAGCCTAAAATGAAAATTATTTCATCATTTACTCCCAATGGTGTTGGTCTTCTGTGCACGACTGTGGGTTCATGACACTATTAGCGGCGACTTTGACTCGCCCAGAAATAAGCACACAAGGTGTGAGAAATAAAGATGAATAAAAACGCAACATGAAATACAACCCATGTACCCTCTTCTCTGAGGTGAATATATCTGCTGTGCTCGTCGCAACAAGTCGTTATCATGTTCACATCTGTCAACTGTCATTCTGACTGTCATCAGACAACTGGAGTTTCGGTCCGGAGATATTTATCTCGGTGAAGAAGTAGATACTTTTTTGAGATTTCTAGGAGTTTTATTAATCTTGATTTCTCACAACTTGCAATAGAGTGTCTATTCTATTACCACGCTAATAGAGTGTACGTGCAGACATGCATAGAAAATCAACAGCTAAAGTCAGGATTTTGGTTTATTAATGCATTAAATTTCGGTTTGTTTTTCCATCAAACCCTGTTGTAGCCTATACCCCAGAACACTTGGAAATATATGAAGCGTGTCACACGGGATCATTCTGTGATACTTATGCATATTTTTAAAAGCTTAATTCTGGTCACTATTCACTCCCATTATACGAACAAGTGTGAGCGAAACATTTAAAAAAAAAATGTGTCCTTTCGGGGTCCGAAAAGTAAAGAACGGCATTAGAACACCAGGGCGAGTAAAGTATGACTTCATTTTCATTTTTAGGGTAACTATGCCTTTAATGGGGTTGCTAAACATAATATAATTAATATATTTTATTTATTTATTAATCTGTGTTAAATGAAATTTAAAAAAATATATCTGACATATAAAATGTGTTGGTAAAAAAAAAAAAGTATATCATTTTTTTAAATGGTGGGGCCAGTAAAAATGTCTAGGTAAAAATACTGACCCAACTGGGCCAGCCGAAAATACTCTTATTGTTGAGCCCTGCTGTATATATTATAAACCGTTTTCTAAAGGGGTTTGTTGCATTTAGTACATTGGAATGAGTTGGAGTAAAGCACCTGTTGGTCTGAGCCAGTTATTTTCCACCATGACAGTAAATAAGCAGTCCACCTGCTATCAGTTAGCTCAGTGGTTGAGGCTTGGGAAAAGGGAGAGTAAAATGGGCGGTACCTTTTGCTTCAGGGAAGGACATTCATCTCACATCTGTTTCCGTTTCACACCCTGCTTGCCTCTGCTTGTGTGCGTATGTGTGGATGTTTCTATTTGAGAACAAATGTGTTTGTGGGCTTTGTGTGCTGGATCACCTCCTTGGCAGACCTGAATCTATGGTCGCAGAGAGATGCAGATGACAAAGGAGTGCGTGATGGGACAGGTTTACCATGGAGAAGGTTAGATTTTAGATAGATATATACCACGATTTGAGGTGTGTGTGAGTGTATATGAGAAAGCAGAAGTGTGTAGCAAATGTAAATTGTAGTGCTAACAGAGGCTGACTGTGATAATTACCATGTCTGTTCATCTTTTGCTTGAGTGTACTCAGTTATTTGAAAGCAATTTGGTGAGATGTTTGAGTTTGTGATGAGTGCTCATGTAAATTTGTTTATTCTGCATGTGTAATTCAAGTATTTTTGTTTGTTGAAAAGCAAGTCAACAAGTCAAAGTCAAAAATAAATCAAAATGGACCCTATTACTTTCATAATAAGGTTACTGAAACAGTTTGTCTTTGTATAAAACAACTTTGATTTTTTGTCTCATAATCAAGGCCATGTAGCTACAGTAACCTATTTTTACAGTATACTTTATTTTAGGGCACTGCTGTAAGTAAAGCAGCCTTTTTCTTAAATTTTATTCCAGTCAACATTAATGTAATTCAAGTTACAGCAATAATAACAAATAACGATAGAAGTGTAATCATTGGGATGCATTTAGGAGCTCTTGTTGGAGAACTTTACCTTCAGCTTGCGTGCCCTGGTCAAAAAGTCTCCTCAAAAGTGGGTGCCAGCAGTGTTTCATTCAGGTCTGACTCCATCCTGGAATGCAATGCCCACTTCTCACAATCCAATCAATTCCTTTTGGACAAAATAAAGTCTTAGATTTTGTCTCATTGTATATTCTGATTTACTCAGAAATGTCACATTTACAAAGGTAAAACTTGGTTGTGAATGCATGTATCATGTATGCATGCATCATAACATTAAGTTAAGAAAGTGAAGAACTGTAAAGTGATTCAGGTTTAATTTTGTGAGAGCATCATCCAGTCAAGAAGGTTTAACATCTCTCTCTGATGGAAACTTCTTAGAATTCTCCTATTTACTTGCCCTCCTTTCGGTTTCATGATTACTAATGTCTCTTTTTTTTTTTACCTGCAGGAACGTGGGCCTTTAGCTGCCTCACTGGCGTATGTAAGCAGGACGATCTAGTACGCAGTCGCCTAAAACAGTCCACAAGAACAAAGGTCTGACATTCCATCGGTCGCATAGTGTCTGAAGAAAATTAAAGGAAGTAGGAGTTGTCTACAGATGAATCAGCCACAGAAACACAGGGAAGCACACTGGACGCCATGAGGGAGGAGAGTGAAGGAATTTTACGATTACGACTTTCTCTCGATGAACATTGACAAGTCCACTTAAAGCCCGCTGTGCTCAGGGGAGAGAGTCCCCTGATATGAACCCCAAGTCCTTGGGATCTCAAAGGCAAATGCCCTTATGCCAGGGCCTGAGTTGGTCTTCCACCATGTCATGGTAGCATTGTACGCCAAAAATCAACCCTTGGAAAAAAAATCATAAACTGTAGACTTGAACAATGCAAGTTGTCTAACACCAATCTGACACAGGTGTCCAGAAAAAGCTTCCTCTAGTCTCCTCTCAACTATATCAACATATATTTTTTACATTGCATACTTTTTACCTCTCTCACTCCCTGGGATTACTAGCTCAAGTCCAGGTGCAGTCAACCATGGGGTGCCGGCAGAGTTCGGAGGAGAAGGAGGCCGCCCGGCGCTCACGGCGTATCGATCGACATCTCCGCTCAGAAAGCCAGCGGCAGCGGCGTGAGATCAAACTTCTGCTGCTCGGCACTAGCAACTCTGGCAAGAGCACCATTGTGAAGCAGATGAAGATCATCCACAGTGGAGGCTTCAACCTGGAGGCATGCAAGGAATACAAGCCCCTCATCCTCTACAACGCCATCGACTCACTCACCCGCATCATCCGTGCCCTCGCCACCTTGAAGATCGACTTCCACAACCCCGATCGAGCTTACGACGCAGTGCAACTCTTTGCCCTCACCGGGCCTGCTGAGAGCAAGGGCGAGATCACACCAGAGCTCCAGGGGGTGATGAAGCGCTTGTGGGCCGATCCAGGGGTCCAGGAGTGTTTCTGCCGCTCCAATGAGTACCATCTAGAGGACAATACTGCCTATTATCTAAACGACCTGGACCGCATTTCTGCGCCAGAGTTCATCCCAACCGTTGAGGACATTCTGCGCTCTCGTGACATGACCACTGGCATTGTTGAGAACAAATTCACCTTCAAGGAGCTCACCTTCAAAATGGTGGATGTGGGTGGCCAGCGTTCAGAAAGGAAGAAGTGGATCCACTGTTTTGAGGGTGTGACTGCCATTATATTCTGTGTGGAGCTCAGTGGCTATGACCTCAAGCTTTATGAAGACAACCAGACGGTAAGGAGAGCCCAATTTTGTATTCGGGTCATTGGTGCGGCGAGATAATGCAAGAACACATGAAACCAATGTTATCTGCAATGGGCTACATACATCTTTACAATAAATTCATCCTGTCCGTGGCACTGACAGACAAGTGCTTTTTATCTTTTCACTTCCACATTTCCTGTAGCACAGAAACTTTCAGTTACATTAAAGCTATTTAGAGAACTAACAGTACCCTGCTAACGACCATTATAGCTTGTTGTGTTTTAAACACTGATATTATTACCAGTTGGGGACTAAACTAGCTTAACCATCAAGACTGATGGGGACCCTCAACCATCAAGCCCTGATGAGGACACTATACTGTCAAAAGAGCACCGTCCTTGTGGTCATTAAAAATCCCAGGATGTCCTTCGGAAAAAAAGAGTAGGGGTTTAACTCCGGCATTCTGGCCAAATTTGTCCATTGGCCTCTGTCCATCATGGCCTCCTAATCATCCCCATATATACTGATTGGCTTCATCTCTCTGTCTTATCTCCACCAATAAGCTGGTGTGTGGTGGGCGTTCTGGCGCAATATGGCTGCCGTCGCATCATCCAAGTGGATGCTGCACATTGGTGGTGGTTGAGGAGATTCTCCCTTCCATATGTGAAGCGCTTTGAGTACCCAGAAAAGCGCTATATAAATGTAACTAATTATTTGTATTATTATTAAGACTACTTTGGTCTAGTTTCATCAGAAAGACAATGCTGGGCGACCAGCCTTGCCAATGCTAGGTGGTTTACCATCTTAACCAGTCTAGGCTGTATTGTCGGTCGTAGCAGCTCTCCCAGCCTGTTGAAGCTGGTTTGTTGGCTGGTCTTAGAGGGGTTTTGGGCCCTTATCAGAGGGTCAGACTGGGAGATCACCTGGCCTCCCAACTAAACACTAGCTTGACCAGTGGTGCGTTTCCTGTTCAACGACATAACTCCCTGCCTAACTACCATAGTATGATGCATAGTTGGAGAATTAACTAGCAAGTCATAACCGTTTCCCAAAACCATAGTAACTCTTTCCAACCATACTAACAAGAAACTATGCTTCTAACTGCAGGTTGTGAGCTGTAAGCAACTTTGTGATGCAGTTTGCAAATGTACGTTGGTTTTGGGAAACACTTAGGCCTTGTCTACACGGACACGGGTATTTTTATAACCGTGACTTTTTTTTACGCGGTTCGTCCACACGGAAACGCAGTATCAGGACACTGAAACCGAAAATTTTTTAAAACCCCTTGCCAGGGTGAGGATTTTCAGAAACGCCGTTTACAATGTTGTCGTGTAGACAGTAAAATCAGGGTTTTTGCCTTGCGACGTCAGAGTGTGCGCCGTTATCCGCCTACCGGAACCTGTAATAACTTTTTGTTAGGCTTCTGATTGGCCAACGTGGCTTTACGGTTAGGGTTATATCGCCGCCTGCTGGTGTGGCATGCTCTTGACAGCGCTTGTTTTTGCGTTTTCATGTGGACGGGATTTTTTTTTAAACGCAGGAGGAAAAACTCCGGTTATAAAAATACCCGTGTCCGTGTGGACAAGGCCTTAATCGTTGAACTATTTTGGTAATTACTGAACTTGCGACCATAATTAGTTGGCTAACAATGTATTTGGTAAATGCATCCCAGACTGGGAGACCACGGCAAATTAGCTTAGGCTTTTTTTAAGCAAGGTGGACAACCATTGAAATCCATGCTTGCATAAGCTGGTCTTTTCAGCAGCCTCCCCATGAATTAATTACAAATTATATTTACAGAGTAAACCTGATTGTAATTGCCTCTGACGTTAATTAAAGGTGTGTTTGTGTTAAGACCACTAATCTATATAAATGACTGGATTACTCATGATGACATCATAAAAAGTGAAGCCACCACACCGTCATATTGGTATTCCCTAGTGTTCCATCACATTCTATTGAATTAATAGGAAATCATCTGATTTTAATGAGACAACATACACTAACGAGTCAGCGTTTTTATATCTGAAGTCTCCCTGTACATTCTTACAACGCAAACGGGCTAAACTTTTAATTGGTTATTGGTTATTAAGTCGGGAATTTCCCTTCATGCTTAATATTTCCTGCACATATGCGTGCATAAAGAAATCTGTGTCGGCTTTTAAAGCTGCTTTGAAACAGTCCATATTGTTAAAAGCGGTATATAAATGAAGGTGACTTGACTTTAATTGTCGGCAGTGTGGAGTAGACACACCGCTCTTAAACATTTATATATATCGCTTATCCTGCCCGAAAAGAACATAAACATTACCGATAAAGTTCGAAGTATCAATTAATGTACATAGCCTACATATATCTTTAAAACTAATCATGTGCGACTGATACGGTGCAAATCGGGTGATTTTAGATCAATGTTTTGGCTGCAAGTCAATGATGCCCTCTGTCGTTAGGGAATCGTAAGATGGCCGCTCGAACACTTCCGGTGGCTTCACCGCCTGATGGCAGTTTAGAACGCAACGAGCAATCCAGTCATTTATATAGATCCGCGATCAAGATTTGGAATTAACTTTTATAAACAGTCGCCTAACTGCATATACACTCACCGGCCACTTTATTAGGTACACCTGTCCAACTGCTCGTTAACACTTAATTTCTAAGCAGCCAATCACATGGCGGCAACTCAGTGCATTTAGGCATGTAGACATGGTCAAGACAATCTCCTGCAGTTCAAACCGAGCATCAGTATGGGGAAGAAAGTTGATTTGAGTGACTTTGAACGTGGCATGATTGTTGGTGCCAGAAGGGCTGGTCTGAGTATTTCAGAAACTGCTAATCTACTGGGATTTTCACGCACAACCATCTCTAGGGTTTACAGAGAATGGTCCGAAAAAGAAAAAACATCCAGTGAGCGGCAGTTCTGTGGGCGGAAATGCCTTGTTGATGCCAGAGGTCAGAGGAGAATGGCCAGACTGGTTCGAGCTGATAGAAGGGCAACAGTGACTGAAATAACCACTCGTTACAACCGAGGTATGCAGCAAAGCATTTGTGAAGCCACAACACGCACAACCTTGAGGCGGATGGGCTACAACAGCAGAAGACTCCACCGGGTACCACTCATCTCCACTACAAATAGGAAAAAGAGGCTACAATTTGCAAGAGCTCACCAAAATTGAACAGTTGAAGACTGGAAAAATGTTGCCTGGTCTGATGAGTCTCGATTTCTGTTGAGACATTCAGATGTTAGAGTCAGAATTTGGCGTAAACAGAATGAGAACATGGAACCATCATGCCTTGTTACCACTGTGCAGGCTGGTGGTGGTGGTGTAATGGTGTGGGGGATGTTTTCCTGGCACACTTTAGGCCCCTTAGTGCCAATTGGGCATCGTTTAAATGCCACGGCCTACCTGAGCATTGTTTCTGACCATGTCCATCCCTTTATGGTCACCATGTACCCATCCTCTGATGGCTACTTCCACCATGTCACAAAGCTCTAATCATTTCAAATTGGTTTCTTGAACATGACAATGAGTTCACTGTACTAAAATGGCCTCCACAGTCACCAGATCTCAACCCAATAGAGCATCTTTGGGATGTGGTGGAACGGGAGATTCGCATCATGGATGTGCAGCCGACAAATCTGCGGCAACTGTGTGATGCCATCATGTCAATATGGACCAGACTCCCTGAGGAATGCTTCCAGCACCTTGTTGAATCTATGCCACGAAGAATTGAGGCAGTTCTGAAGGCAAAAGGGGGTCCAACCCGTTACTAGCATGGGCTACCTAATAAAGTGGCCGGTGAGTGTATTTTGCTAAAGCTAATTGCTTATCAGTGAGTTCAAAGACTGCATAGGCTACCTATGTGCGCTACATTAAACCTTTTCCCTCGACTCACAACAAGAACTTCCAAGTAGTGCATTAGCCTGGAATATCAATTAGCGTTGGGGAGTTAAAAATAAAGGTGTTCTGCGAGTCTTGTGGGGAGGGGAGGGGAGGGGGGATGTACAAAAGTGATAATTGAGTTCACAGTGCAAGGTGTCAGGGTGTACCCGCGAGAATTATCAGATTTAGCACTGGGGAAAATCACTGATGTGATGGGGGTCAGAGAAGTTTTGTGTGTCTTCTGCTGGAAAGTTTGAAACAAAAAGGAAGTAACAAATCAAAGAGGAAGTGAGGAAAGTGAAGCAAGGAGTTAGTGTCTGGCTAGGGGAGTGGCGAAAAGGAATATGTTGAAGGGGGAAGGGCGGACCTCCTCCAGTTGCTTTGCCATCTTATCTAGTTGAAAACCATCGCAGCAGTTAGAGATAGCCTGAGGTCATCTTCAAATCTAATGTATTAGCTCTAGCCGCACCTGTTTACAAGGTGTGTTGCTCATTTTCATGCTAGATTTGGATCAAATATTTTCTTTGGCTTTAAAGTCAACATGATATCAAAATGTATTGTTCTTTCATAACACAAGTTCCTGCTTTTACAGTATTCTGAATGATACTTCGATTAGCTTTAGGGTTTGAATATACTGAATATCCTGTTTCAGAAATATGTTATATTACGGAAGTAAAATAGCTGGCCAATGTCATTTAAATGTTGATTTTAAGAGAGACAGTGAATAAATATGATCCATCAGGTCCCCCGGCTCATAAGACAGATGTTGTTGCTATGTACGTTTTTTTTTTCTCCTTGACCATCTAGGAAAGCCTCATGGAAAATCTGGGCTACACAGGCCCTCACAACTTTCGTAAACATACGCTAACAGCTAGAGGAGCGTGTGTTTGAGCTCCAGGGTCTGGGGTGAGCCTCTGAATGAGATTACTCAATAAGCACTCATCTCTGAAATGGCCCACATGTGCTGCAGCTTGAGTGCTGCCAATCTCCTCTGGTTCTGCCAGCACAGAGCAGAATTTCAAAAATGACACCCCTCACCCTGCGAATTCACTCACTGGCACGCGTCGGATAAGGCAAGGGGGATCAGCGCAGTCACCGAATGATTGAGTCGGAGTGGCAGCGAAGGGTTTTAAGCAATGGTCTTAAGAAAGTCTGCCTGAATGGTTTGTCAGCCATAGGGAGAAACACGAGCATTATAAGTAGAGCGATGATGCTCTGAATGTTGATAATAGGAGAAAATCTAGGTGACTTGTGTGTTAAATAGACAATGTTGACTAAGATGACAGGGTTGGGCTAGTGACACTAAAAGCTTTTGCACTACAGTAATGTGTCTAGACAGACACTACTGTACTGTATATAGGACTGTTGAACGCAATCTTTATACAGGAAAACAGGACTCTAAAACGTCTGGTTAACGCAGCATATTAAACCAGAATGAAAATACAGCAACAGGCAGAAGTGTCAAGCTTACTCAAACAGATTTTTGAGTCAAGTGGATTTTGAATGGGAAAAAAGGTCACAGTTGTTGAATAGTCTTTTTTTATATATATATATATACACATAATTATATATACTGTATTTATATAAGTTTGAACCCAGGTATTATACTATCTTATTCTATTCTAGTGAAGTATAAAACTACTATAAAAGTATTGTCTTTGGTCATGTCTTATCTTGCCTCGGGCACGATGTGAGCCAACACTGCTGCCCCTTCAAAAAATAACTAATTAAAAAATAGCTACATGATGCCCCTGGCCACATGAAACATGTTTGTAAGATGTTCCAAGGCAAGTTTTCCATAACACTGCAAACACTCAGTATCTTCCCCACATAATAAAATTATCCATGTATCCTCACTCTTGAAAGTTTCATTTCCAGCTGTCATGAGCTTTGGAAAAAGCGGGTAAGGTTAAAGGGATAGTTAACCCAAAAATGACAATTCTGTCATCAATTCGCCCTCATGTCATTCCGTAAGACTTTTGTTTGTCTTCAGAACACAAAGGAAGACACTTTAATGAAATCTGAGATTTCTGTCCCTCCATTGACAACTACGCAACTACGTTCATAAAGAGATCGTAAAACGAATCCATATGAATTGAGCAGTTTAGTCCAAATTTTTTGAAGAGACACGATCGCATTATATGGTGAACAGATTGAATTTAGGCTTTTATTCACATTTAAACATTCATCAACTCACACATCAGTTGTAGTAAACGGAAGTGTGTTCGCTTGATGTCTGAGAAGCAATGAGGTTCGTTCTTGTGTTACGCAGCACGTTTGAGCTTCAGCAAGAACCAGTGAGGTTTGTTCTCGCGTGTCAAGCAGGTTCGGTTGAGCTTCTGTTTATGTAAACTGAATGTTTTTATGTGAATAAAAGCCTAAATTAAATCTGTTCATCATATAAAGCAATTGTGTCTCTTCAGAAAATTTGGACTAAACCGCTCAATTCATTGGGATTAGTTTAAAAATCTCTTTATGAACTTTTTGAAGCCTCAAAGTGGTAGTTGCGTAGCTGAAAGATTCCTCAAATTTCATTAAAAAGATTTTCATTTGTGTTCTGAAGATGAACGAAAGTCTTTCGGATTTGGAGTAATTCATGAAAGAATTTTTTTATTTTTTGGCTGAACTATCCCTTTTAGTGGAGCGATATTTTATAGATGGCCGTTGACCAGAATTCTGCTAAATTTCAGTTACCTCATTAAAATCACATCTAATGATTTGCACCGTCCTGTAATGCCTGGCGTCTCTAGTGTGCTAAAGCTTGCAAAGCTGACTAAAGCTTTGAAGACAGACCATATTTGACCAAGAAATACTGGCAAGAGTACTTTCAAGCCATTTTTATCTAATGAAAGCAATTTTACAATTTAATTACCTTTTATTTAAATTATTTTCTGCTGTAATGTCCCCACAGTCCCCTATTAAGGCAACGCGTATTCCTGCACATCTGGTACAAAAGCTTTCCAATAATTCAGCGCCGCAGATGTAACTTTTCAATTGCGATTCACAATCATCTAATTCTGCTGGGGACTTCAAGCAACAGTTGTCAATTTTGTGGCACGGCACATTTTATCTTCTTTTCCCCCTTTCAATATTTCTTTCTACATTCCTTTTTTGACCCAACCCTCCCTTAAAAAAGGTTTCTATGGCAACCATTGCCAAGCAACAGAGCAGTCAAACGCTCCTAATCCTGTGCTGTTGACAATGAGCTGTGACCAGGAGAGGGGGGTTTACATGGTGCTCGGCAACCGGAGAGAGGGTAGACGTGTGCTCGTGCAAGCGGCGGAACGTGTGCTTGTGCTGAGAAGGACAGAGCGAGGAACTGCATTGCGCAATAGCCAGTCGAAGCAATGCAGCTCCGGTGCCAGTTGGCTGGGAGGAGAGAGTCTCAAAATCTGGGTCACGGGAGGGATGCTTGGCCATATATATCGGCTTTGATGAAGTTCATTGATGGAGGACTTCTACCATCCTCTCACCTTACGTGACACCAGCCACTGAGGCACATTAGTTTCTTTTTTTGGTCTGATTTTTTTTTTTTACCAGACAGATTTTTTTTTAATTCTGTTATTTATCGGCTCTCAAGTTATTGTAAATCAGTATGACTTTCTTTCTTCTACTAAACACAAAAAGATATTTTGAAAGATTTATAAGTGTTTTTTGTCCATACACTGAAAAGCAAAAGGATTGTTTGGTTCCCAGCATTCTTCAAAATATCTTCTTTTGTGTTCCACAGGAGAAAGAAAGTCATACAGGATTGTAACAACATGAGGATTATTAAGTGATGGCAGAATTTTTGGGTTAACTAGTGATTTGAACAAACCTTTAAACTTTAGTGTGTAACTCATCTCACATTGTTTGTGCAACAGACATGAAAAATCCCCTAAAATTTGTGACTTGTAAAGGAAAGACTACGGTTTAAACTTCCTTTTTTAAACAATCATAAAAAAGAAGACCTTAGCAACTCCATGTCAACATACCGTACTAAAAAAACATGTGCACCTTAGCAGCTGCTTGAATGAAACAAAAAAACTTATTTGTATTTTTAAGGATGAGCCACAATTGTTGAATAGTCTGAATTGAAATTGACTAGCTCATCTAGTTTTCATCGTTTCTTCCCTATTGTGACATATATCTATATGAAACTGCTTATCGAACAAGAAAAAACGTAGGGCGGGAGTTTTGATTTTGTCCATGTGGAGTTGATTGGATGGTTGTGGTTTGCTTTTGGTCGATCTCATGTAAGTGACAGGTTGTCTCGCCCTCACACCAGTAAACATGTCATCAGAGAATTTAAAGGTGCTATATGTATTTTTTAGCGGCCTCTATCGGTGATGTTTCAGATTGCAACCAATTTTTTTACAAGAGCGCTCGTGCTCGAACACAAGAGCGAACGCTTATGGTACACGGCCACACTGAGACTTTCAACACACCGGAGAAAGCATCACACAACATGCTGGAAACTCATGTAAACTCCCATTGCAACGTTACAATAATAGGCTACTTTTATCAGCTTGGTGTTGAACTAATGCTCCATGCTCGTACCATGATAGCGTTACATTGACTGCATTTAGCCGACATGTGGTGTTAGCATAAGGCATTTCACTAACTATTCGTGTATCTTTCACAATCAGCAATGTCAACATAGGTGAATGTATAATATGATAACGAAAACGGTTAGTGAACAATGTCAGTGTAACAGTAAGATCGTAGGAAGTAACATTACTGTACTGAACGTGTCTGGAAATGTGTATTATAAACAATATGATAGTAGTGGGATGAGTGACGTTAGACAGTAGATCTAGTACATAAAATAAAAGTTACATCCTAAAGCACCCACTTTTTGTTATCGTGGAACAGTCTTTTGTATTCATTTCATGTCTCATGTATGTTGTAGTTTACCTTGCTATTTCATTACAGTTTACCATTATTTATTTCAGCATATCTGAAAACTTGTAATTTATCACAATAAAAATAGCGGAGGTCTCTCCATAATTCAAACGCTCTGCCGATGTTGATCCGTGTTTTCGTCCTAAGACTTTTGAAACTCTAAGTGAGTTTAATTAGCATTCTGACAGCAACCCAAAATGACACTGGGCAAATCTAGTTCTGAATTTTGACACGTTCTACTGCAGCCATTGCTAGTAATGTTGCATGATGCCTCTGAAAGACATCAAAGAGTCAGTGTGTCTATTACTGATAAACAAGGATGTCAGTGAAAATATTTGTAGCTACACAGGCAGCTTAGCCTCCATGCATTAAATGAAGCTTTGAAGCTAACCATGTTAGCCACAATAGCTGAATCGACTCGATTGTGAAAACATGAAGTTGGTAACCAGTTTTGATACTGAGTTTTAAGACAAACAAAAGCATCAGAGTGAGCTCCATGTTTCCTACTTTCATACATTTTTTATGAAAATGCTAACAATTCTTCAACATAACAAAACACAAAAACGCAGCTCTACCTACATTTTTGCAACACTCTAAAAACGTACCCATACACATATCAAAAATAAACACTAGTGGCTTTAAACACCAACTTTTATTCCTTTTAACAAAATTACAGAGGCAGACTATCTATTAAAGATCAATTCACACCGCACAGACAAACACCAATAAACAAGTTGGCCGTTGGATTTAGAATTTTATGAATAATAACTCATGGACAAACTGCCCCAACAGACACCAACAAACACTGATTGAACATGTTCAGTCGGGTGAAAACAAATCCTGACCAACGCCAACTGATGCTGACGGGTAACACACCAATCCAGCAAAACCCAACGATCGTGTTTGTTGGCGTTTGTCTGTGCGGTGTGAATTGGCCTTAAGAAATACTTATTTTCATACGGTTCCTTGCGCAATACTATTATGTCATGAGCTCAAAACACTTTTACCATAGTGCATAATTTGTAAACGTATACATTTTGGCATTTGCATCACGTATATGTGCAGCTTTTATGACGTAGCGGCTTGCTATCTCATCTGGTACAGCATAGCGAACAGCATTGGTGGTGGAGCGTTGACAACAAGCCCTGTGAAACACGAGTCTTAGAGGAAAGCTAAGATAGCATGGTTGCTTCAGCAAATGCGATTTTATCTCTTTACGTTTGCTTTGCTTAACACTATCGGTTATGTTTATGGTAGGGTTTAGTGGGTGTTATCTTCAAATCCAAAAGAGCATTAACCTTTTAGTGCCACTCACCGGACATTTTACTGCCACGATATGTACTACAAACAACGTAATAAAACATTTCACATTCATCTGTTTCGGATAAAACTGAACATGCTTTTAGAGTCACTCGCTGGACATTTCACTTTGAAAGTGTCGTGAAACATGGAAAACCCTTTAAATATCATTTTGCAGAGATGTATCCAGTGAGCCCTGGATTGTATTTCTGATAATAATTTTAAAAAGGAACTGATAACCAGGGGTGGTCTACGTTCTAATACAACTAAACTTAGTATAATGTTCTAATCTTCAACAAAGGAAATGGTAGCAGGGCGGGATGAAGAGAACAGAGACAAATGTGAGACGCAAAGTGTGGCAATTATGAGCAGGTATGGTGTAAATGTACTTTACAGCTCTCTCTCATTGCTGATGGGGCTATTAGAAGACTAGACAAGAGTCGTTTTCACTCAGCTTCAACAAAATGGATTTTCTGGAGCGAGACGTCTCAATTCAATAGTTCTTATTTACAGGAAACAAAGCATTAATACACTGTTGAACCTCCTTATTAATATTTAAGCCTAATGAAGGCTTGTGTCTGGAGTGCGCAGGGAGAGGCCAGGCGTCACGCTGCGCCGTGTGTCTCGGCGGGGGTACCCCTCCCACTGGCTCCCTGCCTCCTTTTCTCTTTCTTTCTCTCTCTCTCTCTTCTCCTTCCATCGCTCCCACAATTGCCTCTGGAGAAGGCTGTAGTTGGAAACACAATGAGCTTTAACAAAGCACTTCCACCCCATCCCCTGGGATGCCCGATTGCTTAATGGACACCTTAAGATCCGCAGGGACGCTTGGCTAATGGTGTGACCTGATATCAGAGAGCCCAATTGGCCATTCGAGGGCCTCTCTCTGCAGGAATAGGAGTACACTCAGGCCTCGGCGCGAATCACAGCCCCTCGCAGTCTGTCAGCCAGCTAGGCGTTACGGACAAATGTTAAACTGTGTTTACAACAGTTTTTTTTTTCTTCAAATAATCAAATTTGTGTGCACTATTTTTTAAGATTACATTAGAATGTCATGGAGGATTACTCACACTACAAGATATCTCAGCCCATTGTCAATTCCGGCCCTACGTGACCAAAAAAGCCAACGAAATATTCCCCAAGAGTACTTTTTTTTTCTAATTATGCAACATTTTTTCTTTTTTCAACACATTTCCTGTCAAAGAAAAGCCTTAAAGGGGGGGTTCAGGATTTTGGACATCGGACCTCATTTCCAGGTTAGCCTGGGTGTTATTTTTCAGTGGAGACAGTTTTCAAAAGATTTCATCCAGTCCTTCCAGTTGCATAGTTCGCCGGTGCTAGGCTAGCGCGAGTCAACGGTAACTGCTAGCCTGCCATTAAAACAGTTTTACCCACTCCACAGTACACCAAAAGCAAATAAATTATAACGCCAGACTATCGATGTAAATGTCTGTTGAGAGAATAATGTTAGAAATCAAAGTACTCTTGCATCTCAATGATCGCAATACATTTACAGGAACTAGTTTCTCAGCAGCAGCGGCGGAATTTTACTTTACTCCGGCGCCGAAAAGTAAATGCAGAACAGAAGCACACTACAGTCGGGACTACCTGTACTACCTCTCTCTCTCACTACCTCTCTCGGTTGCCTAGGTAACTTAATATCACTCCGCCGCTGCTGTAGACTGCAATAGTTATACTTTGTTCCCTGTATTTATTAGCACAATGCGATGAAAGGGTAGTTTGATTTCTAACATTATTCTCTCAACAGACATTTACATCGATAGTCTGGCGTAATAATTTATTTGCTTTTGGTGTACTGTGGAGTGGGTAAAACTGTTTTTAATGGCAGGCTAGCAGATACCGTTGATTTTGGTTTGATCATAGCGGACTAGATCTGCTACTCTGCTGCAGAGCAAGTACGACTTGCTTCTGCTAAATGCTCAGAACATAAAAGTAAGGGACACATGCTACTGCTGCTGCTAGAGAGAGGGCGACCCCTGTAGCAGATTTAGGCAGGTGGCGCTGGGGAGGCAGAAGAAGAATTTGCACAGCCCACAAAGAAAGGCTTTGTGTCCACCAACGTGTTTTTAGCCAGCTGAAAATGCTAGGCGCTCTGCTGAAAACGTATATTGAAAATAATGATTACATTTTTGGAAAACGGTTGTTTGTCTTTATAATATCGTGCCTAAATTGTTATCTATATGGTAAAAATGAGTATTATACATTAAATATGTCCTCCTTCACAAGGGAATCGCCATATTTGAGGATCCTTGACAATTAAAGCTTAAAAAACCTTAAACCCTAACTTTTTTCCTGCTGGTCCTGGAGCAACATTCCCATCCACCAATGGGAATTTTGCTCCAGGACCAGCAGGAATAACCTTGGCGCTGTACTAAAGCAAAAGGAGACAAAATTGATGAAAGAGTCCCAGTGATGAGGTCTTTCTATTTTCTTCATCATAGCAACTATTCCTCCATCGTCTTCATAGTTCACTGATTTTACTCATTTCTCTGTGAAACCCACTTTCACTCTCTCATGGATGATCTTGTGATTTGCTTAAAGCACGATGATGTTTTGTGTAACCTTTCAAACAGCGGCCCAGTCTTCATATCAGATTCCTCCCTCAGTCACAAGCTGCTCGTCCCAACCACGTGCCCGCAACCATTGCAGCTCACAACGTGGGAGGGAGTGGAAGGGTGTATCCACCCGCACACACTCCACTTACACAAAATGTGGTAAACGCGACGCACTCGGTATAATCGATAATTAATCGATATATATATGTTTGCAATTGTACTTGGTTTGACTTCTAGTAGACTTAATGTGGTCTTACCTATGCAGCTAAAGTAGATTATGTAGTAAATTATGTTTAGTAAACACTATAACCTTTGAAATATCTGCAGAAAGCACATGTTCGGGGATTAAAATGCATTACTTGGATGGATGATGGTATCGTAAAAGGCTCCGCTGATGTCGCCAGGAAAATGGTTCTGCGCATTTCACGGGTGTTATTTACATCCTGTCCTCTGCCTTTGTTTTATGGGCATTACCCTGGCAAACACAGCAAGGTAATTGAACATGGGCAGGTGACTAATTGAATTAGATAGGGAACTCAGTGGGGGCTAGAGAAATGGAGGTTAATAACTTCAGTTGGCCATATGATGCCTGCTGAAATCGACATGATTCTGTGAGCTGTTCTTTCTTGTTGTTTCTCTTAGGGATTTTGTGGTGCGCGGGTTTTAATCTTATTTTTGAATGTATTTAATGTTTAGAAGCTTATTGGAACACTTCCATCTTTGCAGAAAGCGACAATTATTTCCAATAAGTCCTGTTATGGCTCCGTTTTATCTAACTAAATATTGACCGAAGATTGAGGCATACTCGGTACTCAGAAAGCTGGCTCTCTTGTTACCTAGTCATGTTTCAGATATGTGTCATCATTCAAATAATACTATGTATGTTAGAACGGAAAAATATAAAAGAATATATACTTGAAAATAATATACTTAAGTGCAAACTAAATATGTTTTCAAACACATAATTGCATGTTAATTTCCCTTTTTAAAAGTGTACTTGAGTGTCAAGAAACAGTCATGAATGTGCACTCTTTTAATTCATTATTATTATTTTACAGTTTTTCAACCCTATTTATGTTCAAGATTTGAAGTACATTACAATTGCACACTACTTTTTTTTCCCTTTTTTTTTTCAAGAGTAGACAAGAATGATTCACTGAATGATTCACTTTAGGGTTGAATTCTCACAATTAACTAGTTTCTTAATAGCATGCATATTACTAGGATATCAGCTGTTTATTTGTACTTATAAAGCACATATTAATGCCTCATTCTGCATGACCTTATTCTACATCCCTTAATCCTACCCAATACCTAAACTTAACAACTACCTTACTAACTATTAATAAGCAGAAATTAGAAGTTTAGTGAGGCAAAAGTATAAGGTATAACTACATTATGTCATCTGCAGAAATGTTGTTGGTTTTTGGGGTGTTTTGGATGATTGCTTCCTGGCAAAAGAGTATATATGAGATTATTGTTCCTCAGGTTTCTCTTTCAATGCACTATTTTTGACCCATTTTATTCCTAACCAAGGGAAAATTGTAATTCTGATGGCTTAGAATAGTAATAGCACACTTTCCCTCAACAAGCCACGCAATTTGAGGTATCCCTCATTTCTGTATAGCACAAACAGTGCTAGATAATACTTCAGGTTAGAGGCATGTTCAAATCCCTGCAATAGTAAAAAGCGAGTTTGTGGGAGTTAAACCACATCATCTGTCCCCTGTTGCCACAATGAATCGCCCCGCTATAGTGATTTGTTGTCCTAACATTGGGTCATCTCTTTGACATACACCCCTTTGTCTAGATCTAGAGTGTCTCTGGGAACTTAATATGTTACCCTGTTTGCTCTCTTCAAGGTTAAAGGCCACTGATTTCATCAACTTCAGAGGTTTTCCCCTACGAGGGAGCCGGATCCTTTTGTTAGCGCTTCAACTAACCATTTCTTGTCTTCGGTTTCCCAACAGAGCCGTATGGCGGAGAGCCTGCGTTTGTTCGATTCCATCTGCAACAACAACTGGTTCACCAATACCTCGCTCATCCTCTTCCTCAACAAGAAGGACCTGCTGGCCGAGAAGATCAAGCGTATTCCGCTGACGGTCTGCTTCGCTGACTACAAGGGCCAGAACACCTACGAGGAGGCGGCCGTGTACGTGCAAAGGCAGTTCGAGGACCTCAACCGCAACAAGGAGACCAAGGAAATCTACTCGCACTTCACTTGCGCCACTGACACCAGCAACATCCAGTTTGTGTTTGACGCAGTGACGGACGTGATCATCCAAAACAATCTCAAGTACATTGGATTGTGCTAGGACGAGGGGACGGGGGAGAGGGGCAACAGGCACGGCAAAAGTAAAACCCTTTGGCGAACGATGAGGCTCACCTGTCGATCGATCCGGGCGCCCTCAAAAACGCTTGTTGAAACTGGAAACTCAGATGAGGCCCAGAGGAAAGGGCTACATGCTGCCATCCCGCTAGATTTATCAATGTCAAAAACGTAAAGGTCAAGAAGGATTTAACAAGGTTGGTATAAATGTGTTTGCACTGAACATACTGTATGACTATGTAGAAACACACACACACACACACACACATGCATCGTTACGTTTGTTCACACACAACGGACTTTGGGATCAGTTGTCATGCACATGTTTAACATGGAAACACTGGAAAAAGATATACCTGCTCCTCTCTTCCCTTAGAAACAGCAGGAATAAAGATACCATACATGAAAGGGATATTCACCCAAAAAAAGACAAAAAGTCATCATTTCTTATCATTTCCAACCTGTATGACTTACTACTTTCTTCTATGCACATGTTTAGCAGAATGTTCATGCTTTTCCATACAACGACAGTGAATGGTGAAACCATAAAAGTACCATAACTTATGACTCGTGTGCTTATTATTAAGGAATATGACCATATGCACATATTCAAATTTGGTGAAAGTCAGCATCAAAATAAGTATAAGATAAAAGATTAATAAAACACAATGATTTAAAATATACTTTAAAGTAAAACTTTAAATTTGACATTAATACAAAGTGCACTTTTTAAAAGTGTACTTAAGTGTGTTAAGCAACCATGAAAGTGTACTCTCTTCAAGCAAAAGTGCGCTTAAGTGACCTTTTATTTCATTAATATTATATTATCTGCAAGTAGTTTTTTTTTTTTTTTTAAATATACAGTTAAGATTTGAAGTACACTACAAGTGCACATTCAATACAATTAAGTGCACTTTGTTTTCACAAGAGAAGAAAAGAATAATTCACAATTTTTTATGTCATCTGAAGAATAAGTGCAAAAAATTGCCTCGTTCTAGGTGGTTGCCGAGGTGTTGCTATTTGGTTGTTAGGGTATTCTGGGAATTGAATTTGTGAATGTTTTCTTGGTGGTTTCTATATATTGTCTCTATTTGTCCCTCAGGTTCCTCTTTCAACGCAAATAACATTTTTGGCCCATTTTATTGCCCACCAAGGGAAGATTGTAATTTCTATGGCATTGAAAAGTAACACTTTCAATATAAAATATAATATAAAAGCTATATGCACATGCTCAAATTTGGTGCATTGCAATTGGTTAAGATGCACACGCAAGTCAAACCTGCATGACACGTCTTGATGTGCCATATTTGAATATACTTGACCATGAATAAGATTTGAGAGCTGCAGTGGAGAAGATTATCAGTGATTAACGACTTACATTTCAGCGTTTTCCTCACACAAATCTATTGCATGACTTCATAAAACTTCATAAATCTGCTTTTATAGTACTTTTTGGCACTTAACGGCCACTGGTCACCATTCACTGTCATTGTGTGGAAAAGAGCGGCATGAACATTCTGCTAAATATCTCTATTTGAATTCCACAGAAGATATGAAGTCATATAGATTTGAAGTGACATATGGGTGAGTACACGATAACATTTTTATTTAAAGGGGAACCATTCCTTTAAAATTTTGTCTTTCTTTTTAAGGTCTTTGATTTGCCTGATTTAAGTAATGCTGCTTTTGGGTAGGATATAAAGCGTTTATTTGAAAGTATAATTGTATATGAGAGACTAAAAAGTCTGAGAATCCTGAAAAAAAAAAAAAAAAACGATGTCATTTGGTTTTGCTTCAAAGGTGAAATCTGCCGCTGTCTGAATATGGAGTCAAATGGCTTTTTTACTCACACTGTAGTTTATTTTTGGCTGTCTGACCCCTAGGAAGCAATCTATTTTCTTGTTTCTTTTTATTCTGTTTTCCTTTAGCCTAAAATAGGATGTAATCCAGAGTTTTTAGAGCAAGCGTCCTTCTTTCCATGAGAGTGTTACACTGACGTGAGCATTGACGTGTTTCATAACGATCATTCCAGATTCAAAGAAAAATAAACAGTGCCAATATTAATGTAAATAAAAAAAGGCCCGCCAATCATGTTACTTTTTCGGTTTCTATGGACAGAAAGGTATATATATATATATATATATATATATAGAAACATTAAATATGCATGATTTTGTTACTTTGGGATTTTGATAAATTATAGTTTGACTTGCTTTCTTATATTTTTAGTTTTACTAACATGCTCCAAAAATATATCAAAGTCAAACACTGTGTACAGTTGTTTCCTGAGAGGTATTTATTGAAGAGAGTTTTATGTGCAGAAAGAGTCATTTTATGTCCAGCGCAACCTAAACTCAGCACGAAAACATTAAAAGAGGATTTACTCCTCAAATTTTGTCTGTAACAGAAAAAGAGAGGAAGAGAGAGAAAAAGAATATCTATAAAAGAGCAGAATCTTTTTATCCTGGTGTCATTTTGAGTGGACGTGGTCCGCTGTATGTGTAAATACTATGTGAGGTACACTTTGTGAGACAATGAAAAAAAAAGAAGAAAAAAAAGAAATCCCTTTTTAAGATGTAGGGCTGATTGACATATTAAAGGGGTCCAGCACCCGCTCCAGTCCTCCTCCTGTTCTGCTATGAAGATGTACAACAAACCCAAATAAGGGCTTCAGGATTGATTTTACAGGATGTCCACCAAAAAAAGAAAAAAGAAACAAAGAAACAAATAATAAAGTATAAAAGAACAATAATAGTGAATAAAAACAATTATGCAAATGTTGTTTGTGCTGTAGGTTTGTTTCTTGTGTTGGGGTGAGTGAGGCTTCAGTAACTCTTTCTCATCAAACTTACACATAATTGCTTGTGTTTGACACATATAATATTTTCTGCAATGCAATCAAACAGTTCTGTGTAATACTAATATTTTATATTTATATTTATACAAACTTTTATACAGGCATTAACCAACCACAAAAAATGTCTTGGTCATATTTCACCCGAAAATAAATCAATAATAATAAGTAAGCCTATTTTTAGAACCATTTGGACTTTTTGCATTGTGACATTATTATTGATGACAATAAATTTGACATTTATTATGACAATTAAAAACACCTTTCAGAATTTATACTGCTGTAATGCAAAAATAAAAAAGATTTTAAATTCTAATGTATTTACATAAATCTACGCACGTAAAGAGACATGGTGCTGGAAAAAAAAATGAGATGGGAGGAAAAATATTTCAATGATTTTGCATTCCCTCACAAAACTTGAGAAACTTTGCATTCCTTCTCAAAAACCATTGCGTTCCCCCCAAGAAACTTGGCCATTTCTCTGGGGAACGCAAAACATTTGCGAGGGAATGCAAAAGCATTGATGTATAATTTTCCCTTCCATCTCATATTTTTTTCCATCACCATGTCTCTTTTAGGGATCCGTATAAATATAATTGTATTATTACAAGCCATAGTAATGACAATAAAAAAATAGACAATCAAAGGTTCCGGACACATGCTTAATTATTACTTAATTTACTAAATTTGTTTGATTTTTTTGTTTTATTTGTGGGTGAAATTCACTATATTCACTGATATATATCCGTTTATATAAATTCGAACTTTTTGCCTGTACTTTACAATAACAGCATCTAATTCTGTTAAAACATAGAATAGATATAGTAGGAAAATATAATCCATGGAATTATTTGCTGCCAGCACTGACCGCTAATGCAAGAAAATACCAAAATGGTCAGCGATATGCATCCCTCTTTTTCTATATGCATGTTTTCACGGCATCAGCAACATTATCAGCCTCATTAAATGTTGCAATAACCTGGGGCAGCTAAGAGGACTGAGTGGCCATATATTGCCTCCATGATAAATCATTGCATTGAGTGCTATCACTCTAATTCAATGACATCTGCTGCAGGCTGATGCATTGCATGTAATCCATGAGGAAATTGTTTCTTCCTGCGTGACTGTCCCTGGTCATCAGGAAATGTCTTCTCAATCAGTCCGGCAACAATAGAAGCTCAACGCTGCTTTTATTTATGGTGCATTGCACCACGGCAATCAACATGCTAATTAAATGTGCAATTAAATTATTCTTCAATTGATTTATGTCTGCAGAGAGTTTGTCTGAGTAGTAAAACAAACTGTGAGAGAGAGAGATGGACGGAACTGAAGATGAGAAGCAGGAATGGTCTCGCATAATGGCCCAATTAGTGGCCAAACCCTGGATGACTGCTTATTGTTGCCATTACAAACACGACCCATTGTTTATCACTGTTGTACCGGGACAAAACAGCACACAGAACTGACTAAATAAAAGTTTATGTACCAAGGAAGCATTTTGAATGAATATGTTCAAGTTGTTCTGAGCTATTCCATCATGTGTGGGTGCCACCTCCTCCATTTTATCACAAAATGTGTTTTTCCTTGCCACTAACTGTACAACTCCTGATGTATTCACACTGCCAGACTCGAAATTTAAATATTTACAAATCTACATTGAATTTAGCATACAGTATGGTTTCAAACTGACCTTCAGCTCCATTCTTTGGAGAAAGTCTGAAGGGGTCATATTAAAAAAAGAAAAAGTTTAAATAAATAAAATCATATTTTATCACCAGTCCCAAGTGGATTAAAAAAAACGTTCCAAAACAAATAAACCACAAAGTAAGCACCTTTCATAATTAATATCAGTGTAGCAAACTCGTCGGCTATCGGCAAAACATGGCAAAATTCGCCACAATCGCCAGAATGTCATTTGCGCTTTTATTGCAACAGTATTTCATGAAACACGTTTTGATTAAAGACCACTGAAGTTTTTCGTTATTAACTGAGATATGTAAATCCATATAAACATCAGCCTTTTGTGAAAATGTTATTGGTTTGGTCGCCAGCGCGCATGAGTGCAGTAATGTGTGCACACACACCAACTTGGCGCGCTCTCAGGGAATCTGATTCACACGCTACTTGTTGAACTCATAGCCTAGTAGATGGCATATGGAAAGAAGACCTTCAGGATGAACACTAATTTGTATAATATTTGTTTTTATAAATGTTTTCATGAATATCTTACAGCTGTGAAACCTTGGGGCATTTTCGAAAATTAATCTGTTACTGTCAGGAGTGGACAGGTTGCTTTAAAAGACACACATTAATATGTCTGTATTCTGCTGAACACTTTCTTTGCAGGGAAATATAATAATAATAGTAATCAGATGTCTCACCATTGTTTATGAGGCGTGTGGGAAGTGCCGATCTTGTTCAGGCCCTGGAGTTTCTCTGGGCGTGGCCTTGAATTTCACATGTGGCCTAAAGTAGATGAAAAATTTGAAAAGGAGGATACATGACATGATGTACTCACATATATTTCATGATTTTCTAACCAGAATGGCAGGGGGGAATTATGAGCTTGTCACTCAGGAGACAGTTTCCCCCTTTGAGACTGTAGTATACTGTTTTTTGCGACAACATGTGACCAATGTGACTAGATGATGGAAAGAGTGCATTTGCCCTGAAAAACAGAAAGAAACAGATGCATGCTATGCAACGCTGAGCAGGAGGGCCGGCCAACGGAAGACCTTGTGACTGTCATGAGGAGCAGGGAAGGACACACTGCAGAGACAGAGGAGGAAGGCACTCCGTTTCATCTCATTCTTCAGAATGGTAAACATTGGTTTCCAGCTTTACAGTCTTGACAACAAATGGGATTCAGAGTTCAAATTATTCGCAGGGACATATGTGGTGTGTTACTCTGATATAAGGTGGTTGGCTGAAACTGAGCCAGGTCACATTTTACGTTTACAAAGCTCTTATTATATTTTGCATAAAGAAAATGATCCCTGTTTTTGGACCATTAAGATTTGTTCACATCTTTTATTAACATCTTCCTTCACTGTAATACATCTGGATGTGATTTCTGTAAAATATTCCCAATGATTATTCAAATTAGATTCTCAATCCTGGAATACAGTATTTCGCAATGAAAAATTTGTCAATAAAATCTATTTAAATCAGCCTACATTAAGATAACATATCAATCCAGCAAGCATGATTTATATAAATATGACTGAAATAAAATATAATAAAAAAAGATCATTTATTTTAGTCGTACTGTATCCATTATATTGTTACAAACTTTTATATTAGATGCAATTAATCGCTATATATATATATATATATATATATATATATATATATATATATTTCTTATTACATTTTACTATAGGAGGACAATATATATGTATATATTTCTTATTAAATTTTACTATGGGAGGACAATTTATATACTGTACTTAAGTTTGTTTATTGGACATGTTCATGACATTAGTCTGTTTTTAATTCATTTTATAATAAATCTATATATTAAAATATTTGGATTAAAATTTAGGTCATTAAAAAAGTAATCACAAATGACATTTTGATATGTGTAATTAATCTATTAAAGACAGTGACCCACTAATGTTCTCTCACATTTGTTTGCCAAGTCCACAAGGGTGTTATTAATATGTTCAAGACATCTGATTGTCTTTTTTTACTCCATTGAACCTGCCAGATGCATGAATTATACTCTATTGTATTTGTTGGCATTTGTCTGTTTAGGTAAAAACAAACATGTGAACAAACCAGTTAACAAGTTTAATTGAGCGGAGCCTGCATTCTCGGTTAATTGCAGTTGTCAAAGCGTTCAACTGGGAGTTCATTGAACACTTTATTGCATATATAGGCACATCCAAACCCAAAGCCTTTTCTGACAATACATCTTATTGCAATATACATCAACAGGACACAAATGAATCAATTTAGCTTCACATACTTTCAAACTGTCCATCATTATTGATGACTGTGAAATGGAATAAGACCCGAGGCCAGACTGAGCTTTTTAACCTAGTCACCTTTGGCTTTAGTAGCCTGGCCGACTCTCTCCAGCTGATCTAAATGTGTTGAAAACTACAATGCTCATTCTTGTTTTAAAATGACACGTGAAAAGAAAGGAGTTACTAAGGGGAAATCTTTTCAAGTATATCAAAAATTCATCCCTGAAGCACCATGGACGAAGAGCGCAATCTAACTTGCTTGGCATGACACAGCACTCTCGCTCGGCTCGGCTCGCTGAAGGGGATTTGCTGCCACCCTGCGGTCATTCAGCGTAACGTGCGCCACTACCAGGTCAAAGCTTAAGGTCAAATATAGCCTACCCTACTACACACACATTCACACCGATGAGTACTCAATGCATTTATACATTATACAGCGCAAATTTGGCTGAATAATAATGCAAGTAATGCACACCCGAGGTGGTGATGCCGTTACACCTCGGGTGTGCATTATTTTTCAGTAATTCAACGCCCCATAGTCAATTATTCCACTTATACTACGGTTACCACACCTCAAAACATTGATCAGATGATGTATTTCAAAACATTTCCGTTGCTAATTCCGAAACGTCATTTTAGAGCTAGTAACGGAGGCTTGAGCCATTGATAGCACACTTAAGGCCCTGATCACACAGAAAGTGTGTTTTTTTGCAGTGAGAGGCGCCTTTTAAAAATTGTTTTCAATTGTTAGTGAGCGTTTTGCACGCTGTTTATGTGCCCTGGGCGCCTCACGTTTTAACCGCCTGCTGCGCCTCGTGTTTTGTTTTGTAGGAGCGCTCTGAGAGCATGAAGTTGAAAAATAATCCAAGAAAAGCGCCACTGTTTTTTCCCACTGTCCAATCAAATGAATGGAGAGCAGGGCCTTCCGTTGTGGTGAAAGAAGTTTACAGTTGCTTGGAACGTCCGGAGAGGAGACTTCCGGTTATGAGGAGTGCAGATTAGTCGCGCGCTCAGCCTGCTCCCGCCGTTTCATTTTTAATTTTCTTGCCAAACCTTCGATTTTTTATTTATACTGTCAGCAAAAGTTTAATAAACTGTAAGTGCTCAGAACACTTCATCATGTCTAAGGCTAAAGGAAAACATGCAGAAAAAGAGAAGGAGGGTTCTTCAACGGCTAGCATTTCCATGGCTGACATTAGCTCACTGCTGGATGAACACAGAGAGGCCTTTTCGGCTGATTTTAAATCCTCATTCGAGTCTCTTGCATCAACACTGGACAGCATTCATTCCACCATTACTGATCACGGGCAACGCATTGATTCTCTGGAAGTTAACGCCACTTCAGTTGACCAACGACTTCAGCATCTCGAGGGCGCCTACTCCGCTTTGCAGAAAGAGTTGCTCAAACTCAAAGTAGCTGATTTGGAGGGACGTAGCAGACGTCAAAACATTCGGATTATAGGCCTACCTGAATCGATTGAAGGTCCTCGTCCATCAACGTTCTTTTCTCAACTACTTGTTGATGTCCTTGGTACGGAGGTCCTCACTTCGCCCCCTGAGTTAGATCGTGCGTTAGACCGGCTCCGGGAGGGAGACCGCGGCCTGTTATCTTGTGTTTCCACCGATTCCAAGTTAAAGACGTCGTAATTCGCGAGGCTGGTAAACGGGGTGTCCTGCTTTATAAAGGCCATACGATTCGCCTGTTTGACGACTACAGCCCCGACGTGGTGAAGCAGCGCGCCGAGTACAGAGGTCCCATGACGGAGCTATACAAGCGCGGGTTCAAGCCGGCACTTCTTTACCCGGCCAGACTGCGCATCACTCTACCCAACGGAGATAAAACATGGCTCCAGTCCGCTTCAGATGCTGTTAAATTCATCCAGGACCAGGACTTAAACAAGAACTCGTAAGCTAGCAAATTGGCACTTTCAGTCTGCGGCTGATGTTGCTAAAACGGTGCAGACCTTTTCCCTGCCTTATTACGGACGGTAAACGCATGTTACTTTTTTAAATATAATATAGGATATGTATATATATATTTATTTTTATTTTTATATATAAGTCTTTTGTATTTGGTTTCTTATAACATGCATCTTTGCACCGTACACCGGCTTTAAGGTGAATGCTGTTTTAGTATTTTCTGTTGATTATATGACCTCACGGGTCTTACAAAACCAGGCCTTGTTTTTTTTCAATGTGTTTTATTCGAGTTGTTTGATATGGTCTAATTGTTCTCTTAGGTTTAATTGCACTTGTTTGTGGGGGCAGTGCGATTGTTTTAGGGAAGTAGTAATATTCGCTGATCGTTGTATCAGAGGTGTGTTCGTTGCTGGTTTCGTTCTCTACAGCAACCGGGTTGGGGTTAGTATGTTTTGTGTGTGGTTTGGTTTGGTTTCTTGTGCGTGTATGTGTGTTTGTGTGTGTGTGTTTTCCCTCTATTTTTCTTTTTTCTTTAATTTTGTGTGCTGCCTGCTCCTCCCTCTCTTCTGCTGCTGTGAATCTGTCATGGGTGCAGATTGTTGGATTATACCACCTCTAACATATCCTTTCTATGTTAAACTGTAATGCCAAGTTGGCTTCTAGTGGTGGGTTGAGGTTTGTCAGCTGGAATGTGAGGGGGCTTAATTCACCTGTTAAACGCAATAAAGTGATTGATCACTTAAAACATTTAAACGCTAAAATTGCTTTTTTGCAGGAAACCCACCTTAAACCATCTGATCATCTTAAACTTCGTAGAGGATGGGTAGGCCAACTCTACCATTCTTCATTTTCAAGTAAGGCTCGTGGAGCTGCAATATTAGTGCATAGGTCAGTACCTCTGTCCATCTCTAAAATCATATCGGATCCCAATGGTCGCTTTATTATTGTTACAGGTAAAATTTCATTTCTCTGACGCTAGCTAATGTTTACGGCCCAAACTGGGATAATGAGGATTTCTATAAAAAATTTCTTTTTTCAATTCCTGATATAGTGTCTAGTCACCTTATTCTCGGTGGAGACTTTAATTGCTGTCTGGACCCCTCACTCGATCGCTCATCCACTAAGCCCATCTCTCCATCTAAATCATCTAAAGTTGTTCAACTGTTTATGGAGCAGTATGCTGTCTCGGATGTATGGCGCTTCTTCAATCCCAGTGATAAGCAGTTTTCTTTTTTTTTCTCCTGTACATGGTACTTTTACTCGAATTGACCTCTTTCTCATTGACAACAAGCTGCTTTCTTCTGTTAACAATTGTTTCTACAGTCCTATAGTTATTTCAGATCACGCTACTATCATAGTGGATATCTCATTTCCTGGTGTGTCCTTCACGCGATCCCCCATGGCGTTTTAACTCATTTCTTCTTACTGACCCGGATTTCATAAAAAACATTGATGGTCGCATTGATCTTTTCATTTCCACTAATGTTAATTCAGACGTGTCAGCGTTAACAATTTGGGAGGCATGCAAAGCTTATTTACGTGGAGAGATCATTTCTTTCTCTGCCTTTCGGAAAAAAAAACACTGTTGAAAGGAGTATCTCTATCTCTAGGGAATTGGCTGACCTGCAGTCCAGATGCGAGGATGCACCTGAACCCGAACTTATAAAAGAATTGCTTACTAAAAAGTCTGAATTTGATATATTAGCTTCCGACGGCGCAATAGAAGCATTACTTAAGTCTCGTCACAGCTATTATGAATCTGGTGATAAGCCAGGCAAAATATTGGCTCACCAAATTCGACAATCTGCCTCGGCTCAACATATCTTAAAAATGAATACTGTCAATGGCACAACTATTAACCCTCAAACTATTAATGACCAATTCAGGAATTTTTATGCTTTGTTATACACTTCTGAGTGTTCATCTGATGAGGCTCAGTTGGATAGTTTCCTTAGGCCCCTAAACATTCCTTCCATTGACCCTGAGACATCTTCTAGGATGGATGAGCTTTTTACGGTAGATGAAATTAAAGATGCGTTACACTCCATGCAGAATGGGAAATGTCCGGGGCCTGATGGTTTTCCTATTGAATTTTTTAAAGCATTTACAGATAAACTTTCCCCACTACTGCTAAATATGTTTAACGAATCTTTACAATGCGGCATACTCCCTCCTACTTTAAGACAGGCCACCGTTTCACTTTTATTGAAGAAAGGCAAGGATCCCCTTCTCTGTAGTAACTATCGCCCTATTTCTTTATTATGTGCGGATGTTAAAATATTAGCTAAAATGCTGGCAAGGCGTCTAGAGGCTGTTTTGCCTTCAATCATTTCTACAGACCAAACAGGGTTTATCACGGGAAGGCACTCTTTTCACAATGTCAGGCGTCTATTTGACATATTGTACTCTCCCTCAACTTCTACCACCCCTGAGTTGGTTATTTCGATGGATGCAGAGAAGGCATTTGATCGTGTGGAGTGGCCTTATTTGTTCCATACATTAAAAAAGTTTGGATTTGGCTGTAAATTTATCTCTTGGATCAAACTTCTTTATGCTTCTCCTTTGGCCCGTGTCCGCACAAACAATGATTACTCAGATTATTTTCCCCTTGGACGTGGTACTCGGCAGGGCTGTCCCCTTTCCCCCTTATTGTTCGCCATCGCTATTGAACCATTGGCAGTGGCCCTTAGATCTAGTCAAATGATGGGCATTATAAGAGGGGGCGCTGTGCACAAACTGTCTTTATATGCTGACGACCTTTTACTTTTCGTCTCTGAGCCAGACAGATCTATACCCCACGTTTTAGATCTACTGAAGGTATTTGGGCAGGTTTCGGGGTATATACTGAATCTAAGAGTGAACTCTTGCCTATAAATTCAGCAGCCATAGCTTACCCTCTTTCAAAATTGCCATTTAAGACATCATTAAATCAATTCAAATATTTGGGCATCTGCGTAACTAAGAACTACTCTGACCTGTTTAACTGTAATTTCTCTCCTCTGTTGGATCGATTGACCGAAGATCTTCACCGTTGGTCTCTATTGCCTCTTTCTCTTGCGGGTAGGATAAATTGTATAAAAATGAATGTACTGCCTAAATTTCTCTATCTTTTTCAATGCATACCGTTTTTTATTCCAAAACGTTTCTTTCACTCTTTAGATTGCACTATTTCTCAATTTATTTGGAATGGAAAAACTCCAAGAATACAGAAAGGCATTTTACAAAAAACTAAGGAGCTGGGGGGTTTAGCACTACCTAACTTCTTGTTTTATTACTGGGCTGCAAATGTTCGTAATATGTTAATCTGGTGCTGTCCCAGCGGTCAGCCTCCACCCTGGTTAAGGGTCGAGGAGGCTGCTTGTGGCAGCACTTCGCTTACGTCTCTTTTGTGTCTTCCTCTCTCGTTATCACCTTTAACCTTCTCCAGTAATGTTATAGTTAAAAATTGTCTTAAGATCTGCCGTCAACTCAGGCGGCATTTTACTTTACTGTCAACACCTCTTCTATGCCCTGTACGTTCTAACCCCCTCTTTCCTCCCTCTCTCAATGATAAGGCTTTTGCGGCCTGGGTGGACCACGGGATAATTTCCATTAAACATCTTTACATTGACGGAACATTCGCTTCTTTTGAACAATTGACTCAAGTTTTTAACTTACCAAGGTTCCACTTTTTCAGATACTTGCAAGTCCGTGACTTTGTCCGTAAGCATTTTCTGGGATTCCCCTCGATCCCACCCTCCACCATTGTCGATACCATATCAAATATCAATCCTTATCAAAGAGGGGCCATCTCTACGATTTAGAATACCTTTTTCACATGTTGCCCTTTGGATTCTGACAGTCTGCGGATTACCTGGGCTAGGGATCTTAATATAGAGATAGAGACAGATACAGATACATGGCATTCGATTTTGAAACGTGTTCACACGTCATCTGTTTGTGCTCGCCACGGGGTTTTACAGTGTAAAGTGGTCCACAAGGTACATTGGTCTAAAAGTAAATTAGCCCGTATGTTCCCTGACATTGATCCAAGCTGCGACAAGTGTCATGTAGAACAGGCTAATCTAACTCATATGTTCTGGACTTGTCCTGCTTTATCTCTTTTCTGGGAGTCGGTTTTTGACTCACTTTCCGCTATTACTTCAGTCAATATCCATCCCTCTCCGCTAATCGGCTTGTTTGGAGTTTTACCTCCTAATTACTCATTGCCGTCTCATTTCGCAGAGTTGGTAGCTTTTCTTACGCTGCTAGCGAGACGTTGCATTTTGATGAACTGGAAGGGTCCTCGAGTCCCTTCTCATACTCTGTGGATAAAAGATGCCTTATTTTTTGTTAAATTGGAAAAAATTAAACACTGCCTTCGTGGTTCCATGATTAAATTTTCAAGAATTTGGTTACCCTTTTTTGAGCATGTTAAATCTCTGCAACTGGACGCAGTCTCAATTGACTGACTGACCACCCAACCCTGCACTTTCAGTGGTTTTTCAGTTTTCAACTGATATTATCGTTAGCAGCACACATTATTTTCTAAGTTTTGAGGTTACTCAACTTTACTTGCTGGACCTAGTTAAGGCTGACCTTGTCCTATTTCTGTATTATGACATAAAGCTGTTATATATTATATACTATCCTAAACCTGTAAGTACTGTGAGGGATTTTGTGATGGTGTTTTTGTATTAATGTTTTTTTTTTTTATGTCTTTTTTTGTTGTTGTGTTTTTTATTCTATTATTAGTTTTTATATAATTTTTTTATATTGATTGTTTGTCTTTGGTGTTGTGAAAAATTCAATAAATAAATCATATATAAAAAGAACGTCCGGAGACTGCAATGATGGAGGAGAATCTTGTGATGGCCGTTGCGGAGTCGCGGGTTACCCGGAGCTGTATGACCTCACGAACCGCAACTACCACAATGTTAACATAAAGTTAATAAAGTGAACAAAAAGCTAATATGACAGTTTACTGACCAGCAAACCAAAGATTTGAGGGCTCACGCTATAATCATTGATTAGACTGACAGGACAGCCGTTTTAGTGGTTGCCTAGCAACATAAAAAAAAAACGCAACACACTGCTCTTTTCTAATTTAAAAAAAGATTCAACAAAAAAAGGCAGTGCGGTGCAACCTCGCGTTTTCAAACCTGAAAAACGCGTTCTGTGTGATCGGGGCCTAATGCAGTTAGTTAATGCAGTTAGAGAGAGAGAGAGAGAAAGAGAGAGCGGCCGGGACGTGGAGTGAGGCAGGGCTGTAGTTTGAGTCCGACATCTACATCAATGATCTGGCATCAGCGCTGGAGCGCTCTACTGTCCCCGGCCTCACTCTGCACCACACACAGGTCAGAGGTCAGGGGTCAGAGGTCTGCTGTACGCGGATGATCTGGTCCTGCTGTCTGCTGGAACTGCTGCTGATGGAACGGCAACGGGAGCCGGAAGTAAACGGTTAACTGCCGTAGCTAAAGAATGCAAAAATCACTAAGCAACAGTAAAGAGGGCGGCGTAGGGGATAATTTAATCATTTGACAAAAATACAAAAAATAAATAAAGTGATTTTAAACAGCAGGAGAAGGGTTGCTTTGGGCATATGATATACATAAACATAAACAATTACAATGCCACATACCATAAAACATAACAGTAACTTTCTTAATCTGTCACGTAATAACGACTACGGCAAATCAGCTGTTCTCCCATAGTAGACGGTTACAGTGGAACGTCGCGAAGTAGCAGTTATTGTACTATTGCATGCGCAATAGAACACCGTTGCCGTTCCAACAGAGGCTTTTGTTTAAAGTCCCTACTGTCACGACTGGGCCCTGACAGTCAATCTGGACAAAACCGGAGTCATGGTGTTCCAGAAGGAGGCCAGATCTCAGGGAAACAAACACCAGTTCACTTATAAAGACCAGGGGTCTCATTTATAAAGCGTGCGTACGCACAAAACGGGGCTGGAAACGTACGTACGCCAGTTTCCACGCAAAGGTTGTGATCTATAAAAAACAAACTTGACGGGAGAATGTGCGCACCTTTGAGCAAACTTTGAGCCGTGCGTACGCACGTTTTGGAGACGGAGCAGTTTGGCGACATCGATGGTGAGCTGGAGCTAAATGTCTTTTTGGTCACTTTTAGACCGAAAATCTAAAGAAAATTATACATACAGTATACAGAAAGATAATACGAATATAATTTCACTCACCAAGCCTATCACATGAAGCAAACATCCATCCCTTTGTTAAATATCCATCCCTTTGTTCTTTAGTGAAACTGACGCAGCCTATCTAAAACCGTAAATCTTCATTATAATCATAAATACAGTGTTCTGTGAAATATGTTCACAATAACAGTTTAAATATTTAAAACTATGTTTTACTTCTGATATAAACATTTAGATTAAATATGCCATTCTTATTAATGGAGTTAGTAGGGGTGGGAAAAAAATCGATATTGCAATATATTGTTGTGCTCTCTGTCGCAATAAATAATCGATACACTAACGCCCAATATCGATATTTTATTACAACACAAAATGATTAATTTACCCGTTGTCAGTGTCACTGTCACTACCCAATATCTACCATTCTGTTTGCGGGGGGCGCTGTTCGAGTAAATAGGGGTAAAGTGGCGCAAACAGCGGCCGGTGAAGAACACAAGTTAACTAACAACAACAGAGAGAAGCGAGAAGAATGGCGGAAAACAATATAAAACGAATCAAAGACCCACCCGCTAGTTTCCACTCTAAAGTGTGGAGACACTTCGGGTTTTACGAGCAGAGAGAGCGCAACGGCCGCGCGCGCGCACACTCACGTCTTCAAACAACACGAGCGCTGTCTTGCTCTCTCCCTCGCGCATATTAATCAAAATCAATTGACACGATAGTAAAAGGTCGGAAGACCGCAGTTTCACGTGGAGCATTTGGAGATTTTTAGAGATTAGATACTCGCCTAAACTCAATGAACAACATCTCAACACTAAATTATAAAGGCCTGTCTCATATAGACGCCTGTCTCGAATACAGTTCGCCTGTCGTGCAGTTCGACGATTTGGGAAAATAAAAACCCGGTATATTAATTCTCAATATGTACACATGCATTGTTAATCTTTCTTTTCAGTCACATATATCGTGATATATCGTTGATGAAATTTCTTCCAATATATTGAATATCGTAGATATCGCGAATCGTGATATTATCATATCGTGGACCACATATCGCCACAGAATTGAATCGTGAGGTACCTGTATCGTCCCACCCCTAGGAGTTAGACACTTAAATTAGCTACATGAAATCATTACTGAGAAGTTACAACATTTTTTTATATTCAATAAATAGAAATATTTGTTGTGGATGCAATGCTTTCAAACACTTTTCCTCTGGCATGCTGTGTTTTAATGTGTTAACTACAGAGATAATTGCTTATCATGATAATAGCAGACTGTCTGAGAAAATAGTTTCGTGCAAATAATGCACTACAAGGTCTATCTGTTTCCATTAAAAATATAAATCAATTAAAATACTATTTGGCCAGTGGAAAAGATTGAGAAAAACTTTCTCTGAAATGTATTTTACACTATTTGATTTATTTATTCAAAAACAAGGCAAGGATATAGGCTACTAAATAATTTTTTATTAATGTAACTAATGTGACGGCACATCCGTATTTCATATTTTCCAAATGTCTTGTACCGTTAAACATGTTATCACGTGGATGAATAATCATATGCAGATGATATGTAGATGAGGATATGCATAGTAAAACTAGGCGTTATAATCTCCATATATGGTTGTTTCGGGGAGGAGACGCATGTGCGCACAATCTTCCGCTGACTGGGATTTATAAAGTGAATTCTGCGCAGGTTCTGGCGTACGCACGGCTTTATAAGTCAGAATATTTGTTTGCGTACGCCATTTTTGGCTTTCGGACGCACGTACACTTTTAGTAAGGATCCTACGCACAGTTTTATAAATGAGACCCCAGGTCCTGCAGCACAGCACTAGCTACAGGTATCTGGGCATCGACATCAGCGCTTCGGTCTGGCTGTCAAAACACTGAACGAAAAGGTTTGGAGGTTTTTATTTGCACATTAAAACTTGGATAAAATTATACAATTCAATAATAAATCCAATTATTTTATATGGACGTGAAATTTGGGGATCAGTACTTAATTATAAAAACTGGGATAAAACTCGCAAATGACTCACAAAAGAAAAACTACAATTGGAAATTCCCAAAAACATTTTAGGGGTTCAAAGAAACATGACCAACAACGCCTGCAGAGCTGAATTAGGCTTGTACTTGCTGAACATTGAGATCCAGAAGAGATGTGTTCAGTTCTGGCATCACCTCCATCAGTCCGATCCGGATTCAGTCCAATACAAAGCCCTCCTACCCAATGAAACCTCAGCAGGATCTCATCCTAGTCTAAACAAACTCGCTCTTCAACTTGTCCATGAAACTCAACTCCCGATTGACTACAGCAACAACTCCAAAACTATTATTAAAGAAATCGACAAAAATCTAAAAGACACTTGTGATGAATCACTAAAAGCACATTTTGACCTCCAAAATAAACTCCAATGTTACTCGACCCTAAATAGAACCAATTATCTATTAATTAAACAATTTAAAGAAAGACAAATCCTCTCCATATACAGATTAAGTGACCATGATCTAGAAATAGAGAGAGGAAGACTTTGTCTTCTTGTGACAAACAGCCACATGCCGAGAAGCTAGAACAAGATCTGCTGTATGTCATACATTGTTGTTTACTGTCGCTTTCTTCTTCACGCAAAAATGACGTCGATAGGCATAGGCTACACCACGCCTATCAAGCTTTTACAGTCTATGCTATCAAGTAAGGGTACTCGGCGGTGGAAACGGAAGCCGGATCAGGGTTTACCGTCCCGAATCGTACTGTATACCGCACCGCTCAGTGGAAACGAGCCATTAGTTTATCTACCTCGCTAGTGAGAAATGTCATGTAGGCCTAGCTTTTAATTTGTTACATTATTTTACTTATAAAATCGCAGGGCTCTCAAGTTGAGAACAAGACAGGCAAGAGTGACATTCACCCCCGTCAGGGGGTCAAAGGGGTGGCGAGTTGGACAGGTCGCGGGAATGGGGGTGTTTCATAAAGAATATTATTATTAGTGTTTTTGTTGTTGTTATTAATAATTGTTCAGACTTGCAGAAGATTTGACACATGGCACTGACAATTCTACCAAATAGAAAGTATTTATTCTCTTCCTCTTCCACCTGCACCATCTCCTCCTCTGTCTCCTCCTCTAATGGGCCTACCCTTTTCGCCACCTTCTCTGGGCCAGCATCCTCTAACCTGGCCTTTTTAGGGGGTTTTCCTCTCAGGGCGAATGAGAGGATGCTTAATTGCTTTTTAACTGACATCTTTGAAAGACAGATGCAATGATTAATGCATCCATGGCCAGAATATAATTATAAAAATATGACAAGATTTTAAAAGTGACCTATAACATCAAATATGCAATACACTTTAATTTATTTAGTGCTAATACAATTATTTAACCCATTTTGAGAGAGAGAGAGAGAGAGAGAGAGAGAGAGAGAGAGAGAGAGAGAGAGAGAGAGAGAGAGAGAGAGAGAGAGAGAGAGGTTTATAATGTGACAATATGTCAGTCATCGTGTTATCACACGTTATCAGGCCTAGACTACTACTTGTTCTAAGCAGGTGTTGTCAGTGAACAGGCTGTAAAACCGTTGGCTAGTTACAGACACTCATGAAAAACTGATGCTAATTATCTGGGAAACATTCTCTAACAGCAGTCAAGTTGTAATTGTGTCAAACAAGTTGTGAATTTGTTGTACCGTTAAACAAGGAGATCAAGACTTACTCTGTCCTCAAAGTGATGCTCGGAGCTCCAGTGGTTTCTGGTTTCCTCTGTGGGTGAACGAAACTTTCGGAAGATGTTGTAGCAGAAGCACGTGAACAATTCCAGGATATGCTTTTTTTCATTGGTTGTTGCGTTAAATCTTACCCCGATACAATAGTCTTATTTTCTGATTGGCTATTGTGTGTAGCCCCTTTCTTTCTTATTTATTTTTTTGATTGGCTGATAAGTGGCAGGCAGGCTCGACCAGAGCAACGGCTCTGGGCTCGACTGATTTATACTTCTGCGTCGGACCTACGCCGGAGCCTCTGTAGACTACACGTTTTCATTTATACTTCTGCGTCGTTTTCCGCGTTGATGCACGCAGAGGGAACATGTGAAACCCGAGGGAGCGGTTCTAGCAGACCAATCACAGCGCTTGTGTCCGCGTAGAATTGACGCGTTGTTAAAATTTTGGAGAGGTGCACGTCAGGGTACGCCGAAAGGTACGCGCACAACACACAGCCTACGACGTAGCTACGGCGGGAGGTCGACGCAGAAGTATAAATTGGGCATGACTGTCACGCTCAATGCGTGACACTTGAGAGCCCAGAGCAGCGTTGACAACACATTTCTGTGCGTGCGAGCGTGTGTCCGTACCAGAGACTGTTTAAAAAAGATGGACGATGCACCTTCTTTTTTTCTTCTTCTTCTATATAGCCTACCATGCTTAATGGAAACATAGAATCATACATTCCCCGCAAACGACTGTGAATACACACTCACACAGAAACGTGTTGTCAACGTAATTTTGTGCCAAAAAACATGGAAAAAAAATGTAGTTTTTAACCTTTTGTTTACTGTATTTATTTGCTTGGTCAGTGCCGTTGCGGGTTTTGCTTCTTTTGTTGTTGTAGTCTAGCCTAGTTAAAACCAGACCATTCTCACTAACTGCAAAGCTTCATAGACAAATAATTTCCAAAGGGGCGTCACCAAGGTCCGGGTATCGTTCGTTCATTTGTTTTTGCTTTCATATATAAAAACGAAAAAACGAGAAAACAACTCCTTTTTTCGTTTTTTCGTTTTTTTTGAAAAACGAAAAAACTAAATTATGACTTGATTTTTGGTTTTCCCGTTCTTGCACGGAAATCAGAAAAACGACTTGATATTCCGATTTTCCCCTGTGGGTGGGGCTAAATCTGATTGGCAGGATATGCATTCATTGTTTGTCAAATTAAGAGTTTTCCAAACACTGTATTTGTTAGCCTGTAAAATTAATAGTCTATATGCATGCTATTTGTCACCCAATTATTTGGCTTCACTGACTGAAAAAATCTATTGAAATAGCCTAAATGTAAACATGTTCACGCATTGAAGTTGTCACGGTGGTTATCAGACAAAAGGCTGAATGGAGAGAAGGCCCTTCTTATAGTTTATATTGCATTCCATCGCAATATAGGTTACTTTTGCCGTCCCTATTCTCCTGCTCACTACAGTTTTGAGGATGCCTTTCAAGACAGTCATTGGCAAACACCTACAGTAGTCAACCAAAATGCCTATTATCGCCGCAGAAAAAATAAACCAGTCGCATTTCAAGTCATTCGCGAAATGACCGCCAGGTGGCGCAAATGGATATTGTGCAAAACAGCAGCAATTGCCGCATTTTGAAATGTAAGTGGGGTTAATGTCAATTAACAGTAAAGATGAAATACTACAACTATGGTAAACAGAATAAAACATTTTTAGCCCAGAAAAATAGAAAAAATAGAGACAAGAACAATGGCCTATATATTTCATATTGTAGGCCTATCTTGACGTCGGTTGGCGACATAAGCCTATTCCCCGGGCCGGGGAGCAGCGCGATAACAAAAACAAAAAAATCAAATAAACAAACAAAAATAAATTAGGTGCAATGCAGTTTAGTAGGCTATGCGAGGATGCCAAGGAATAATTCTAAGTTTAAAAGTAGTCTACGTCAAATAATTATTACAATAAGTTAGACTCCATTGTGTAACAAGCAAATTAAAATGATACCCATTATTATTCACAATATGGAAAGAGGAAATAAAACAGTTCGTTAAGAGCATGACTCAAAAATGCCATTATGGGCTTATTCAATTCCTCTTTTATTTTTTGAGTTATTTTTATCCATTCCGCATCTCCCACATGTGTGTTTTGGCAAGGCGGGATGTGTTGCAAGATGCTGCAATATATCGGGAGACATGTGGGTCAGACATGATTTCGACCATCATTAAGTTTTGTTTTGTAGAAAGCCTTTCTAAAAATTTAATTTCGTTTTGTATCATTTGTATCTTATTTTTAATCAATGTTTTATCAACCAATTGCCTGGATTTAATAAATAAGAAGCAAATATAGACAATATAACCAGGACATGGAGGCGCCGGCAAGATTGCATTGCTCGTGAACTGGAGCTCATCTTATAAATGAACCGAAACTCGGCGTTTAAGCTGCCTCACAGACACCAGAAATATATAGAAAGCTTAAAAATGTCTAATTTTAAACGAAACAATTCAAAACGAAAAGAAACCGACTAGCCTACTCTCTGCTTATGCCTAATCAGAAATGTGCATTTATATGCGCGTTAACTACTGGTCAATATTGCAGCCGACACATAGGCCTACACTAACAATTAAAATGTCTCCTTGCTATATTTAAAACATTCATAATCATGACTTTTGCCGGTTCCTTGTGACAGCTTTTGCGTTATTGGCAGCGTCACCCTCTGGTTACACGGCGTCACCACCGAATCGCACCGAAAACATCGGGATTTTTTTAGACAATAATCGCACGACCTATTCGATATTCTATAATTAAATCAACAAATCGAATATTCGAAAATCGTGACTCATCCCTACTGCTTTATTAATGTATTCAGTGTAAAACCCGGACACCCCCACACAAATGTGGCTTTTTGTTAATGACTGTCCTACCACAGGATTTAACCCAGAGTAACAGCTCATCACTACCAGTTACAAAAGACACTGTAACAGTCTGTCACATGCAATTCTAGTTGCATTTTTCATCAATTAATTTCTTAAATTATCCATTGACTATGTTCTGGCCAGCCATCTAGTGTCAAAAATATTTTTTGGCCCGATGCCAACCTTCCTTGTCGACCCCTGGAATAAAGGAATCAACTCCCTCATTAGAGACTTGCCGCCACCTAATGGCGGTGTTAGTTTCATATAGTTAAAAAGTAGCTAGACGTTTCATTTTTTCCCCAATAATTTCATATTTCTACATACAATTTTTTACATTTAAAACATTAATCTCTTAACATAATTTATGCAATTATAATTTGCTGTGTATGTGTAAATCCACATGACACAGGCTAAACAGCCTGGGTCAATCTCAATCCAAAATGTCAATCCAAAAATGTATTATATTGATAACGGCTTCCTTTTATTTGGTCGTAACCATACACCGTGTCTTTGCATTCTGATTGAATTTGTTGACTAAATTTAAGAATCTGACATAAGAGGACAGATGACATTCCTGCATTATATTGTATTATAATGACGATGTAATATAGCACTAAACTTTGACTATAGCCTGCATGTGGCATATTACTAACCTCAAAGCATATTTATGTGTATGTGCATACAGGCCATAAATAACAAATAGACATTATAAAAAATATATTATTCATAAGAATTTAAGTTAATAAAAACTTACAGTGACCTTTTCACTGACGTAATGACGCAATGACGTGCACTTGCTAGCCTGTTCCATTTACGTGTTCTCCGAATGCTAAAGAGGAGCCTCACCACCTAGCCTCTGAAGGAAATGACTTGGAAGGACGAGTCCTGCCAAGGAAGTATCCTTGACATTGAGAAACACCTTTAGTTTGAATAAACGAGCAGACACTGATTAGCTACTTGCTCTACGTTTATTTAAAATTAACAGCAAGCTGCAAGACAACTAGAAGTGAATGTGCTTTCCATTAAATAAATCACACACAGTAAACAAAACCTTAACAAAAAAAATTTGCGATGAACTTTGCAATTTAGACACGCAAACTGCGTGCCGGTGCGGTGAGACGTAGCCTATGCTCGGGCAGATTCGGCTTGAAGTCGTTCATCCTCGGACGCGGCTCCGCGCGCGCTGTTACAAAAAAAGCTGTGCACACAGCCAAGCGAAATGGGGTCTTGCCGGTCTTGCGCACCGAACGCGTCGAGTATAAACAAGGCTTTACTCTGAGTCAGCGCGCGCTCTGATCGGTAAAGGGCCAGAGATTTCAGACCTCCATTTATTATTAAGGAGATCTCCAAGATTTCTCTTCTTGGGAGGGGATGCACAGACCTCTCCCGAATCATCTCCAGCAGTAGCAGCCTCCGAAGTACCCAGGGTTTCCGCGCGGTAGTAGTAGTAAAAATAATCTACCAAAATTAAGGCCCTTGAAAGCATAGGCGGAGTTTGACATTCGAGCCAGGGGGGGCAAAAAAAAAAAATCATTGTAGCATTCATTCATTCATTCATGTAGCAATCATTGTCGTTCGGACACAATTAGGATAAATGAAATGTGGACCACTTTTGCACTGTTAAAATATTATCTTCAACCAAAACAAAAAGATTTTTAGTTTTTCTTTTCTTTCCTTTTTTCAAAACACATTGTGGCAATGAGAGTGATTAAAGTTATATTTCGCATTTTATTGTACTTCATGAAACATTTAAAACATTTTGAGACACGGGAAAAATGAACAGTCACACAATAGCCTACTCTCCACGTTTGAAACAATTGTGGCAATGAGAGCGATAAAAAAAAAAAAGTTATTTCGCATTTTGTTGTAGCCATTTCATGAAACATTTAAAACATTGAGACACGGGAAAAATTAACGGTCACATAGCCTACTCTCCACTTTTGAAACATATTGAACAGCATATTGAAAGCAGTGTGTTGAGTTTTTCTCCATCTTAAGCAGTTATTTGGCAGAGAAATAAAACTTACAGACCTAGATATTGCTCAGACTAGTGCAACAGTAATTTTCGTTTTTTTGCGTCCTGCGTCGATAATGGTCTCAGGTGAGAGCTTGGCCGTAATGTCGCTTTCGATGTGAAGGATCGCAAGAGAAGAAAACCTGGCTGCTCCCATCGTCAACCGCAGCCTGTTCTTTATCCTCTCATGGAGAGTCGGCCTGGCATGAATAATACAGCGGTTTTAGTCCTTTTTGGGGATCCATGTGAACGGACGTGTCTGTACGCGAAAAACACACAGGAAATTCCTCACTTACCGCGATACTTTGAGATCCGCCAGTCGTGAGAAAATTAGCTTCTTTTTCAATACAGTAATTAAAAATAATTTAGCCTTAACTTACTCATTATACCCGCAAAAATGATAAGATAAGACAAATAAAATGAGAAAATATGAATACAGTATTTTTTTTTTTTTTCAAAGCACAAGGCAGACATTAATTGGCTCTGGTCTGGGGGGGCAGTGCCCCCCCTAGCCCCCCCCAAACTCCGCCTATGCTTGAAAGGTAGTAAAAGGTAATAAATGCAATTTGACTTGGTAGTAAATTTTTCATCACCACCTCAATATGAGTTTCCATTTTTTTTCCAAAAAAATAAGGCTGTCTATGACGTAAATGTGTCTTATTAGTGGAATATTAAACGCAATATAGTAACATTAGCTGTGGTGCGCGAGCAGTGGATTGAGCGCGCAGCGGCACAGACGCGCGAGCTGGTCGAGCTCGAGCACATCCCTTCAAACAGACATCAGTGGAAAGTTTGTAGTTCAGTCGGATGTCAATGGCAAAGAAGATTAAAACGAGTCATCTAGCTTATTATTTACGTTAACTGACGAGAGAGAGAGAGCGCGCGCGCGCACTTCTGTTAAATGCTCCTGATCGTTCACTCAGCACGTGTTATTTGAATGAAAACTAAATCGTATATGTAAGTAAAGTAAAACATGACCTGTTACCTGATTTATGTATAACAAATGGTTCCCTACATTATTACTGGACGTGTGCAGGTCAAGAAGTTCCATGAACGCAAACATCCAAAGCGCGCGCTCCGCAAACCATCGCCTCAGCGCTCGAATACTGAAAATTGTCTTTCACGTCACAAAATTATGTAAAAACGCCCGTCTTGGCGAGTATCCTAGTAAACAAAGTTGGTTATATCTCATGTGAACGTAGCCATGTTCAAATGTGCGTTCGGTCTTAAAGGGGCAGCACTTTAATATACCTGCTACTGTGTTTTAATGTTAATCAAACAAAGGACAAATAAATTACTCACTGCTCTTGACTAAATGGTCTACCCTTTTCAACTTTACAAAAATATCCATCTATATTTAATTTATACAATAATGAATTGCAATTTTTTGACATTTGATTACTGTATTCAAATGTATGTACCAATCTACCCGAAAAACTCTAAAAACACTGTTTATTTCATTTGTAGCTTTTCTTTGTTCTATTGTATTTATTTGTCCTATTTGTAATTCGATTATTTTTTCTTATTTTGTTACTGACTGCTTACTTTTATTGGGCTGGTAGTTTTTGTTGTAGTATCAAAATTGGATTAAATAACTGGTATTTCACTGGTGTCTAAACATTTGTACCACTGACCCAATCTCAGCGCTGAGCCCTGCTGGAGCAGCTCTAAATATGTGCTGTGCTATTAAATGCAAGATAAAATATGATAGAGTAATAGAATGAACAGTGACAGAAACAGAAGCATGCTTTTTAGAAGGATTAATTAAGCATGAAAATATCTAAAGGAAATATATATTTGATGAACAAATTAAGCCAACTAATATGATTTATATTCTTTTGGTTTATCTACTAATACATTTAAAAATTACAAATGCAGTGAAAATTCAGGGATCGGTTACGGTATCGATATCGGCGAGTACCACAAATGAAAGTGTTGGTATCGGTCTCGTTTTCGTTCTGCAAAAAGTGGTATCGGTGCATCCCTAATTGAAAATATTTAACGGGTGAGGGTGAGGGGGGAGCAGCTCCCTATTTTGATGCTAGCAGCACTACACAGATCAGGGCAAATAATGCCAACTTAAGGTTAGCTGTCGTCGCACCATCTGAGCAGCAAACCAGTGCAATATTTGAAGCACATTTAGAGATGTGATGAAATAAATTGCTGTTTTGGGATAGTAATTTCACTGCTTAAGTCTGCGTGTGTGAGAATGTGTGTTTGTGGGTAAGTGTGTGTGATGTGACACACTTTATTATAATTTTTTTTTTAATGTTTATTGTTGTTAAGTGTCATTCGTTTTTAAGAAGTGCCAAGGTTTTTCTTCACCTTATTAGGGCTAAGGGCTAACGTTATGGTTAGGATAACTCGAGGGCTAGGGTTAAGATAAGGACAACTGAAACTCAACTCGACACTAATATTGTCATTGTCAATTATGTTTTTTTTTTTTTTGTAATGATCACAATTAAACATTAGTGTACCTAATATGTATGATGTGTGTGACAGTGTCACACTTATACCTTATAGTAAGTAGTAAGTGGTGCTTTGCATACCCCTCCCACACCCCCCAAAAAAGGGCTGCTGCTTGATGTCGTGTTGGTAGTAAAAAATATTCTGGAGGTAGTAAAAAAGGTAGTAAAAGGTAGTAAATTCATCTCTATGATTCCTGCATAAACCCTGGTACCACTAACTCCGCCTCCGTTTCCCTCGTAAGCTGATATTAGTTTTTAGTATTATATTTTAATAACATGGTTTTACCGGTTATAGAGTTCTAATGACGGTGTTCAACTATAACCGTCACACCCCTAGTTCTACCATAAAGACTCAGAAGGATTCTCGAATAAAATAGAATTTAATTTGTGAAAGGAGTTTACAGACAAAAAGTAGATGCTCGACAAGCTCCGTCTCAGAGTTCTTTGGCATAGGCATAGGCCCCGTCCTCCGTCCGGGTCTGAAGGTTAGCTTGTAGGTCCTGCCTGATGTTAGAGGCAGGGGCGGAGCCTACCCCCTGACGAGTGGACGGGAGCCATTCTGGTGGTGGTGGGGAGGATGGGGGAAAACTTTGCTACGACACCTGCGGGCAACAACATGGGACGGTAAGATCAGTCTTTTATATTCGATGTCAAGCTATGATTGGTAGCGTGGAATTATAAATTAATGACGTGGCAGTGAAGTCTTTCTGGTAGAACTTACGCTTACGCTTTCATTTCCGTCGCTGTGCTGTCGGCATCGTGTAAAGCCCGCCCCAACGTTTCTGATTGGTGTCGCGATTTCGACGGATTGGAAATGGGCTTGAATGAGCTCTTTGCCAGACTAACTTGCAGAGCAAATCTAAATTTGCCGGAAGTTGTCTGGGTTTTCCCAGGCTAGTTGTAGTCTGTAAGGACCTTTGAAATAACTGAAATCATTTGGCGAAGGGAACTGTAATGCGGTCGAGATCGACCTGCCTGGAACTATAATTCTTTATTATAATTCATAATTTGGTCACCATGGGCATCAGTTAATTAAAAAATGAGCTGTGAAATCACTACACGACAAGCAGTAGTTGCAAGTAGGCAAATTAATAATATAAAGAATTTACTGGACAAAAAACAATTTTAAATGTCAAGACTAGGCCTATATCATGAATCAGCAGATTGTTGCGTTTAATTTGGTACGATCCGCAAAAGCTTTTCATCTAAATGTTAAAAAGCTAGAAATATCAAGGCAGAAACATCATTGTGACACTTTTCAATGTAGCCTACTTCGACTTATTCGCGTCTGGACACGGTGTAAAGCTCCCCTAGTGTACAAATGTAGTGTGACCATCCTGATGTTTGTAAAGGGCTGGTTATTATTCAACAATATTATTGATTTGACCGCACTGACACTATTGGATGAGAAGTTGAGAACTGAACTGAGCAGGGTCCACAGCTACCTTTGGAGAAAGACTAACGGTTTTGCTTCACGTGTGCCTTGATAACCAATCACATTATTACAGCCTTGATATCATTGAATTTTATTCATGGAAACTATGTACAAACCTTAATTAAACAATTTAATAATCAATTAAAAAGGAATTTATGATATGATGCTGTTTTTTTTAAAGTCAATGTGCTGAAGCTGCAGTTTGGAAAATGGATTATTCTGATACTGGATGATAGGCTGCTGAGTCATCTGCGGGCGACATCTTTAGCTCCGACGCGGGAATTCATTTGGCGAGACTCTCACAGTGCATTATGGGTATTCTCAAGCTGTTGAGTGTACGTTTTGGTACGGTTCACGGTTGTACAGTCGTTATATTGATTTGAATGAGTGCACTCGATAACATCCATTATGGTTTCGGACACCACTTCAAATGGCTGAGCCCTCATATAGTTACATATTTAGGAAGGCGATTTCGGACAGCCACTGTCAAGTCAAGTCACATTTATTTATATAGCGCTTTTCACAATACAGATTGCATCAAAGCAGCTTCACAGTGATAACATGAAAGTAGTACAACACAGTTCAATAATATTGTTGAATATTAAATATCCCCAACTAAGCAAGCCAAAAGCAAGGCGACAGTGGCAAGGAACCAAAACTCCATCAGATTGGATGGAGAAAAAAACCTTGGGAGAACCCAGGCTAGTCAGGGGCCAGTTCTCCTCTGGCTAACAATCATAGGGTTTTAAAGAAGCTTTACAGTAAGTCCATATCAGAGAGTACCTGGAAAAAATACATTTAGTTAATCGTAATATTTAGGGGATAACATATCGCCGGCGTTGAGTCGTCTCTTCGCAGGCGTTGAGTCGTCTCTTCACAGGCGTTGGTCTTCTCATCACAGGCGTTGAGGCATCCGAAATCCCCGTGAGAGGCAGGATACCAAACTGGAGCCTACGAACGCCATTTTTCTCGGGACAAGCGTCCCGAGATAACAGCAGAAAGGCAGATGGGAAATAATTAGCATAGCTGATGTTCATAATGATTTCCACTGTTTGGAGATACAAAAATGAATGAGTAGTGACATAAACTGAATCCTACTGTTGCGCATTGTCTGTGACTTCTCTTATAAAACAGCATTTTTTTCGGTGTAAAGTGTAAAAATAGACCAATCCAAAAGGGATGTCACATCATGTTGAAGATTAGGCGAAGAGCAGTCGATTCATTAAATGATAAGCGGCCGTCCTCACAAAAGCTGTTTATTCAGTGTAGTGAAGCCTCTTCTCCATTGACATCGATTAAAAAACGGCCTCTTGTCTACCGCAGCGCCATGCTTCGGCTAATGATGCAGGCTTGCCCTGGCTTTGGCTCTAATGCCGTATGGCCCTCTTTCTTTTTCAGACTACAAAAATAGTTTTACTAAATGCCCTGCTCGCGCTCGTCTATAGCATATAATGGCTTTAAACATTAACGGTGAACAAAGCTTTAAAACATATGTAAAGTATCGACTATAAAAGCAGGAATCGTACCTCAAATAATGACATGGTCTTTTTTTAAGTGCTAACTGTTAAAAATGGTTTAACGGTTGCAGTAAATTCATTATTGGTATAACATCAGAATAGTTATGGCCCTTCGTGAGGGGCACGTGATTCTAATCTTTGTTGATAAAAGTGATTATTTCAGAGTGAAGGTTATTTCAAGTCAGTGGTACGGTGGCCGAGAGAGCTCAACACGCTGCAACTGAAGAAAACACATGCAAATAGAAAAAAACACATGCAAATAGAAAAAAACACCTGCAAATTAAAAAAAAACATCTTCATCAGTTTCACAACACACGTGTGCTCCAAATACAGAAACGCGCTGCAAATAACACAGACCACAACGGAAATGTTTCCAGGGGAACCAAATAAGTGACGAACCCGGCTGGGACGTGCATATTGCTCATCATCTATGATTGCTCGTGAGCTTCCCTATGCCCTACCAGAGAATACTCCCTTTGAAGGGCAGACGGCAGAGCCCTTAAAGTGGGACTGTGGAGTGAGCAGGGCACTAGTGTGCCATTATAGCCGTGTGGAACGCACTTGATGAAGGAGGAACGAAAGACAACGTAATTTCCTCATTATTTTCACCTGGGATGTTCCCATGACAACGCAGCACGGTGGCCATCAGCTGAAGAGCTGTTCTTACCACAGAAATATAATGCTGTTAACATAACGGTTGCAAACACATTTTTATTTTTACTTTACAAAAAAGCTTTTAAAATATGCGTTATATCTGTGTGTCTCAACTTAAAAATTTTGGACCCTACATTACCTAACGAAACTTTTCTTTATGAAAATTTAAACATAACATGAAACAATTTGTACAGTGTAACTGATAAATATATTTCCTTCTATCTATCTAATCTTTCTTTTTTAACTAATATTTCTTTCTTTCTAACTAATCTATCTTACTTTCTAGTTTTTCTTTTCTCTTTTTTCTAACTAACTAATCTTTCTTTTTTTCTTTCTTTCTAACTAATATTTATTTCTTTTTTCTTTCTTTCTATCTTTTTTCTAACTAATCTTTCTTTCTAACTTTTCTTTCTCTCTTTCTTTTTTTCTTTCTTTCTAACTAATCTTTCTTTCTTTATACCTAATCGTTCTTTCTTTCTTTCTTTCTTTCTTTCTTTCTTTCTTTCTTTCTTTCTTTCTTTCTTTCTTTCTTTCTTTCTTTCTTTCTTTCTGGTGTATTGCCTTCAAAACTTTCTGGCTATATAGGCTTTTTCAAGCCAACTTAAAGTTTGCTGACAAACTTTATAGTTTAATCCTGTGATCAAAGCTACATTTTTAACATCATTACTCCAGTCTTCAGTGTCACACTGTCATGCCCCCCCCCCCCAGAATTCTTTGATAAATAGAACATTTTACATTAGAGTGTATTATATATATATATATATATATATTTAGGACATGAAATGCATGTCTGATAGAATATCTCTCTTAAATGCTTAATTTATTCCCTCTCAGGATGCCATGAAGGTGTTAAATTGCACACAACTGTGGAGTAGAGGCCGGCATTGATCTTGACGTCAGATCAAATGTTTCTGGAGGCTGTTCTGCATTAAACTTAGAGTCTTGTGTGATTCTTAGACTTCAAGCATTTCACAGTGTTTGGACAGCCTCGGTTGTACTGAAAGGAGTTTGCTGGTCTAGGGGCCTTTTGTGCTCTTCAGTGAGGAAGGCGTCTGGCTCTTTGCCCCAGGGGGAAGTTCTTCTGCGCCGTCAGAGGGGGAGGGTGAGTCACGTGAACAAAGAGCTCCTCTTCGTCACACTGAGTTTTCCAATCCCAGCTAGACGAGACAGGCTTGTAAACACAAAATTGCTGGTTTGAAAAAAAATCCTGCTTTTTAAAGGGTTACAGTCTTACAGAGGTTTATATCACCATGTTTTACAGTCACATTTGATGTAAGTAAGTAGAATAAGTGGTTTATCCACTTACCAACACTGAAACACATACCAGCAGCTCGATCGATAAATCATGGATAATCCCATCTGCTGATTGGCCCAAAGCTGAAAACGCTCGATTATCCGAGCATGGATGACACGCAAATTCGTGAAGCGTTCCTCATTTTTTATGAATTATTAATGATTAATTTACTGTAATTTTTCATATTCTGTACTGTATCTAGTGAAGAAACAGTGTTTACACGTGCAGTACGCAAGCCGAGCGCTAGATGGTGGCATTGCACTGGCAGTCTCGCTCTAGAGCGTGTCACTGGCTCACAGGGCAATTTACACATTCATCTCGGGTTCAAAGAAGTACTATTTCAGAAATGGGTTGCTTTCAAGCTTAAAGAATGCTGTAGCCTACTCGCAATGATTGTATTTACCATCCTGATGTTTTCTGAGACGATCTGATCTGCCGTATAAACCGACAGCCCCAGCATTTCAACGCCTCGGACCAGCTTCCTAAAGATAAAGTTAAAAACACGAATCATTGGATTTCTCTGATGTATTGAACATTGCTGTTGACCTCTGCTGAAGTGTAGGTTAAAGATGTTGAAGAAATGGGGAGTCTTGAAACCATCAATTAATGTAATGGTTGTCTGTCAAAGATAGTTTTTTTTTTTCTTCTGAAGCTAAATATATGCTATTCTTACACAAATACACATACATATTAGCAGGGGACTTAAAATATCCGGTGCTGAAGCATTAACTGCTGCTGATGAGCGATTAGCACTCTTTATAGAAACCTAAACCATGGTGTAAGAAAGTTCAGAATACTAGTATAGGGACAAAAATCTTTTTAAAAATAAATTAACACACATTCACGTAACATTTGCATGTGCGCATTATCACCTCAGTGAGTGCATTAATTGTCATTAATTCATTCAACGACCCCTAAATCCATGTCCTTTATGGTATTTTTCTAAAGTTAAGTCACTTTGCTAAAGCACTAAAGCAATGTTGTCTTCTTTTCTCCCTACACAGAAATAGTGGTTTACAATTTTTTTTTCTTAATTTATTTTAAAGTATCTATGATTTTCTAATTTCTTGAAGGCGATTAAACAATTATTTAAGCAGAGGACGATCGAAGCAGACATTTGAGATAAAACCGTGCACGCGCATGATTTTTTTTAGTAAACATTGAGGAACACATTCAGAAATATGTAGGTTAAAGTTAAAGCAATTGTTTGTAACGTTACGTTTTTTACCTTTCAGATTAATTCTGCGATGACTTCTGACATGACGAACAACTCTTTTCTGTGAGTTTGTTGTGCGGACCATCTTACAGTTCAGCCCAAAATGAAAATCTTGTCATAATTTTCTCACCCTCAGTTTGTTCCAACAAGCGTATGGATTTCTTTCTTATGCTGAACACAGAAGAAGATAACCAAACAGTTTCTGGTCCCCATTGACTTCCACAGTATCTTTTTTCCTATAGCTGTTTGTTACAAACATTCTTCTAAATATCTTTTATGTTCAACAGAAGAAACAGAATTTACATTTTTACAACACAGAATTTACAACACGCCCACACACAAACTGTTGTGTTTTATTATTATTATTGTTGTTATTATTATTAGTTGCTGTTGTTGTTAGCGTGTTTAAATTAGCGCTTGTTGCCATCACGCGGCATATGTTCTGCACCACGTAAATAAAAAAATAAAAACCTGCACCACGTGACGTGACAGCAGGTTCCGGCTCGTGGTTGCCATGGCGACGACTTGAGGATTTGATGCGGAGAGAGTCAGTGAGCATTCGGCAGGAATTAGACTGCGCTGCAGGAATATCCGTGAGTAAGCGATAAACTATTCATTTTTGTACCGTTTTAGCAGGTCTTAATGTGCTAAAACGAGATTAGCAGTGTATTTAAATGATTTATTTTAATAGGCAATGTATTAACTGCGCCGTTATAGCGATATGTTGTGTTGCCCGGCCATTCTCGTTCAACAAATGCACCTCTGTTTATTTGTTAGTGTTTAACTGATTTAACCATAAAGACCAAAACCACAGTCTTCTGTATTAGGTAAAGAACTACGCTTAAAAGACATTACAGCATTTCTGCACATCTGCAGTGTATTAACGTTATTAAAATGATGAATTGCTAGTAACTTATAAGTTACACTTATTGTATGAAGTATGCTATGTTAATTGAAGTCATTCAAGTTGTACAGAGTAAACACATACAGTAGGTCTGATCTGATTGTGCTGACAGTGTGTGTCTTTCACAGGCGAGTTTCCCCAGATAACCTGACCCTGACAAGACAATGCATTTCAGCCCTCCTGTCAGCAGAGATAGGATCATATCTACATTTCCAAAGGTACACTCTCTAAAGCTACATTATGTTAAATATTTGCAGGTACTTTAATTGAAGAGATCATTCAGGATTAAATCATCCAGTCTGATTCATACTGCAAGTCGTACTCCTGGAAATCCAGCAAGTGTTTTGTAAGCTGTAGCGAGCACATCAGATTAGTATATTGAGAAAATGTGACTTCCATATAGAGAGGCCTCACTGCAGACGAATCCGTCAGGATCACAGGACTGCAGCTAATTCTGCTGAAATAAAACAGCTTCCCATAGCTGCGTTGTGTACTACTTTTCTCAGTAGTGGGGTCATATTAATGGCAAATGTTACCTATTTACTTTCTTAATGCACATATCTGGCCTTATTGTGAATGATTCCAAAATGCAAAGTAATGAAACAGACACGGCTTCAACAGACTGGACAAAACTACTGTTCTTACACACTAAATGACCAAAAGTGTCAGGTATTTGATGTTGATTATGACAAGAAGATTGTGTCGGTATTTATTAGTTCTGTCCTATTATTATTCTGTAGTGTTATAATCCAGAAGCCTGCCTACAGATGAAGGATGACTGGGATCCAAAAGCCAAGATGGCTTGCCAAGACCGGGCGGCCCGCCTGCAAGGGTATCTATCTATCTATCTATCTATCTATCTATCTATCTATCTATCTATCTATCTATCTATCTATCTATCTATCTATCTATCTATCTATCTATCTATCTATCTATCTTTAAAATGTAATTTATTTTCAGTAGGCATTACACCAGTGTTCAGTGTCACATGATATATATACACATATATATATGTGTATATATATATATTAGTTTATTTATTACTTAAACAATATAATAATTTGTTTTAATATTATCTTCCAGGTTTGACAGGCTTAAAATGTCAAAAGCAGTAGTGGTTGGAGATCTGAATGTGGGAAAGACATGCTTAATAAACAGGTAGAGTGTACAGGTTTACTTTAAATGATACATGTTGTATTTTTCAGAGACATTAAAGTTCATTATGTTCTTGTATATCATAGGTTCTGTAAAGATGTGTTTGAGAGAGACTACAAGGCTACTATAGGTGTTGACTTTGAGATTGAGAGATTTGAGCTATCTGGGCTCCCCTATTCTCTTCAAATGTGAGTAGTTATTTTCTGAACGATTTAAATAACACATCTGTTCATTTGAAAATGTAATGTGTTTTATATTAATTTTTGCCCATTCCAATATTTGTAGATGGGACACTGCTGGCCAAGAAAAGTTTAAATGCATTGCATCAGCATATTACAGAGGAGCTCAAGGTAAAACGTAGATTCTCATTTAATTTCTGTTTAAACCCTAATATAATCTTTTCTGTTTCTACTTTAAAAGTTATTATTACTGTCTTCGACATGGCGGATATCAAGACCTTGGAAAACACACAGTAAGTTTTTTTTTTTTTTTTTGAGATTGGGAATATGTCAGTTTTGTATTTATTTTTTGTTTATTTGTTTCTCAGACAGTGGTTATCAGAGGCACTGAGAGAAAATGAACCAAACTCCTGTTTTGTTTTCTTGGTTGGCACAAAAAGAGACCTCCTGGTGAGAATAGCCACACACACAAGCATGCATAATTGCATATGTACACATACAACATGTAAAAGCTATTACTAAAGGGGTCCTATTATGCTTTTGTTTTACATTTTCATCTTTCTTTAGTGTGTAATGTTGCTGTTTGAACATGAAAATGTCTGAAAAGTTACAGTCACACAGTTATTGTCTACATCAGTGCACACTGTTTCTGAACTTCCTGAAACACTTCAATTGTAGTCTTGAGTTTACTTCCAGAAACAAACACATCACAATATTCCTCATTTAAATAATTCCCACCCAAGGCATAGGTAAAATAAAGTGCAGAGGCCTAGTTGAGTTGCGTTAGTAGTGCGTTGAAACTCGGTTATGGGAAGGGGTGTGATATTTCCCAAACACGCTCAAAGCAGTTGACCAATTACAACACACTGGCCCAGCTGACCAATCAGAGCACAGAGTGCTTTTCAGAAGGAGGGGCTTTAAAGAGGAACTAAACACAGCATTACGGACAGACTGGGCAGAGAGTACAATATGTGAAAAATAATGTGTTTTTTAAACATTCAAGTATGAAAACATTCTACTAGAACACAAAAACAAAATTAAGACAAAAAGGGCATAATGCCCTGTCTTTGTGTGAAGTCTGCAGAAGAGAGCGAGAGAACAGAGAGGGATGCTATAAACATTGCAGCAGAAATGAACGCAGAGTTCTGGTCGGTGTCCTCAAAAACAGGTACATTCTAAAAGGATAAGAATACGTATGCACTTCTAGTAGTTGCAATGTCCATTATAAGGATTATAAGACAGTTACAACATGTAACTGTTACTACTATTGATTTGAAGGGGAGAACGTCCAGGAGTTTTTCTTTCGCGTGGCAGCTCTAGCCTTTGAAGATGCCATTCTGAAGGAGCTGGAGACAGAACCCAGCACTGCTCAGATTGGAGATGGAAGTATTCTCAGTAAGAGATTCCACTCTAAAATCATAAAACAGAGATGTTCACAAATGTAAATGTTGTGAGGTTTAAGATTATGTGGCTTTGTTATTTCAGATGATACAGCACTGGAAGATGCACAAGAAAAGCCGAAGAAGAAGTCCTGTTGTTGATCGGATGGTTCAAGAAGATAAAGAACCAATTTGTATTAACAGAATAAATATTTAACATGGTTAAACAAAAAGAAGTGTTTCTCCCTAACATAACCAATTTCTGAGTTGGTGCATCACTAATGTACTCTCTGAGAGGGACCACCTTATCAGAACACACACAAAAATAAGGGACTGATATCCAGTATGAGTTTGATTTATACTGTAGTATTAACCTCAGTATTTCACACTGCTCAATAAACTGCCATTTAATGATTATGTTGTATGTTATATTGCAACCCTTTGTACTTTTTTATTTTCCTTTGGCAGATGAAATAAACATACATTATAATGGAACACAGCTTATACATTTTTTAATCATTATTTGTCTTTACATTACCCAAGCTTGAGAAACCTACATGTTCAGCAATAATAGAAGGAAACATGCTGTTTATCAGTAAAGAAGCATCGTTTGACAGTGAACAAGCATAATCATAAAGTGATGGCTGCATAGTAGATTTATTATTCTACAAATAAAGCAAAATGACACATTTATCTTCTGAAATGGTAAGATTTTCACTTTGAAATGGTATTCTTGATAAAGAGAAAACATTGATCAGAACGCTGCTATTGGCTGCTCACCATGGCCAAAGAGCGCGCACAGTTTTTCTCCGCAGCAAGAGCTAGTATTCAAAGTTTATGCGGAATTTGAATGTTTAATGAGAGGGAGAGGGCTGGCAAAAAGTAGCAGACAAATTAAATGACGGCATGGTGACCATGTTAACTGTTTCTATCACTTATTACAGTATATATTTTTGTATTTTAATTTCATAATTACTTTGTTCATTGTAATGTCAGAGCCACCACCCACTAGAACATTGAAACAAGTAAAAGTAAAAGTGAAGTACAATAATATTCTACAAAATGGTAATCTTTACTAGGTTACTTATACTATTCTTAGTCTCTTTTTTAAAAGGCACTGTTAAATGATGTGCATGTCTGTTAATAACAGCAACCAAGAAAAAGGCTATAAAAAATAAATAAATAATAAAAACAGGTGGTGGTCCTGCACCCCCACGTTACACCCCGGCAGAAGGACTGGCCCTTGGGTTGAATGTAAACTGACCCATTGTAGAGGGCATCCCTGGGTTAAGCTCTTCCTTAGACCCACAGCCAAGGACCAGTAGCAGCAACACCTTCATTACTGGTAAATGAGCTTTAAGTTCTCTTAGTACACTGTAAAAGGGGGAGGGGGGATGAACACTGCATGTAGGCTAGTTAATGTAAAAATATGTTGCCATGAGTTATTGAGATTTTTTTCTCCAGTGTACTTCATTGTAATTAAATTGTGTTTTCCTCTTTGGTGCAGTTTTACACAATACACCAACAATTGTACCTGTTCTCAAGCAAGTGGTGGCTGAAGCATATGCAGTAAGTGGACTTTTTCTAACTTTACATCAAAAGGGAAGAAAGTGCAACACTTTGTAATACCCATTTGTTTCCAATGCACAGGACAGTGAAGAAACCCTCTCAGTGTCGCACTCGGAAGAAGGCAGACAAGGTTACGATGAATTAACAACAAGTTTATTTAAGTGCAGAGGGTGAGTGGTGCAGGGAGAATAATGCAGCTGTGATAAGGATATGGCGATGACTTAGCTGACCAGGATGAATGTCTTTACAGGAGAGAAGTAGACAAGATGAGTCTGGATGACAATAAACGACAATGAACAACAATGACGGTATGATCGATACATCGATCATGATGATGATCACTCGGGTGAGCAGTCTGTAGCGCTTGTCAAAGATGAGACGGGATCGGTGGAAGATATAGTGTGTGTAATAATGAGGTGCAGGTGATCAAAACTCAGGTGACTGTGATCGAGTGGGCTGAGTGCATTGATCAGGTGCTGATTGCTGGGGTGATGGTTCTGTGGACTCCGTGACACTCAGATGACTGTTCTTTGGAGGAATCTGTAAGTAGTGCATAATAACTTCACTTGATTTACACTTGTGTACCTATTATTTCTGACTGCAATATGAGTTGCAATGAGACTGCAATATGAGTTGCAGGAGTCCACATCTACAGAAAGGCATACAAAAGAGACAGCACATAGAAGTGATACAGAGGTTGGCAGTGTTGTACTTTTCCTTTTTATTTTTGTTGCATAAGGCATGTGTTGACAGGTCGAAAGTCCGGAGGTGGATCACAAAGTGGAGATCCCTCCAGAATACCGGGCGTTCCAGGATGTCTTCAGTAAGCGGTTGGCAACCCAACTTCCACCACATCGGCCATGGGACTGTGCAATCGACTTACTACCTGGGGCTACTCTGCCCAAAGGCAGAGTATATCCACTGTCCATCCCGGAGCAGAAGGCCATGGAGGAGCATATCCTAATGGTTTAGCTCCTGTGTATTTAATGGACCTTCTATCGTTCTACAATCCATCGCGTTCTTTAAGATCACTAAATTCGAGGCTTCTGGTCATTCCTAGGATATCTAAGTCGACTTAAGGAGGGAGGGCGTTCTCACATTTAGCTCCTAAACTCTGGAATAGCCTTCCTGATATTGTTCGAGGCTCTGACTCGCTGTCCCAGTTTAAAACTAGATTAAAGACGCATCTCTTTAGCCAAGCATTTACATAATGCTTACCTTTTATACCACTGCTGAATCAGATCAAATGCATTTAATACTATAAAACTTGAAGAGACTGTAGGTTATTTGTATAGGTTGCATAGTATTTACAGTCATTACGTTCCTGTATATATTGCGTGAATGACGGGTGGTTGGGCAGATATTGTGTTGCGGTAGGTAGTATGCCATACGGAACCGTTGTCCACTGAAACTGCCTATTCAGAAACTGCCTATCAAAAGGACGGAGGCTTGAGGCCGTGCAGAGACTACAGTCACCTCAATTCCCACACAGTCAAATACAGCTATCCACTTCCTCTGGTCCCAAACATCCAGAACTGGCCTCAACCCACTACCATCAAGGAACTCCAACGCTTTCTCGGATTTGCCACCTCCTACCGACGATTCATCAACAACTACAGTCTTCTCAGTTCTCCTCTGACCTCAGCTCTTAAAGCCCGGCCCAAGTTCAATCCGCTCCAATCCTGGTCCACCCTAATCCTGATCTTCAATTCATTGTCAAGGTTGATGCCTCATCTACTGGGGTCGGAGCGGTCCTCTCACAGCGGCAGGGTGACCCTCCTAGACTCCATCCACGTGCCTTCTATTCTAAGAAGCTTTCCCCGGCGGAGCAGAACTATGACATTGGAAATCGAGAGTTGCTCGCCATCAAGCTAGCACTAGAAGAGTGGAGGCATTGGCTGGAGGAAGCACATCACAAGTTTGAGGTTATCACTGACCACCGTAATCTCGAATACCTGCGAGAAGCTAAAAGTCAATCCACGTCAAGCCCGGTGGGCTTTATTCTTCACCAGGTTCAACTTTACCATCTCATATCGACCTGGAGATAAGAACTGTAGAGCAGATGCCTTATCATGTCTTCATCAATCTATCCCTGATGATCCTTCTCCTGTGCCCATTCTCCCTCCAGCCATGATCGTCAGTCCCATCAAATGGGCCATCGATGAACCGATTTCCCACACCAATCGCTCCAACCCTGCTCCGCCGGGAGGTCCAGAAGGGCTCCTCTACGTTCCACCCACCTTTCGTTTGACCCTGGACTCCGCTCATACATCTCCTGGCTCTGGACACCCAGGTAGCCGACGTAGCCGACGTACCCTCTCGCTCCTACGTCGTATGAATGCTACTGGATGCCCACCATGCCTCAGGATATCTCCTGGTATGTCAAGGGTTGCTCAGTCTGCGCCGTTACTAATACTCCCCGAAGACTCACCGGAAGGAAAACTGGTTCCTCTTCCGATTCCTCAGCGACCTTGGTCACATTTGAGCATTGACTTCAAGACAGACTTACCCGCTTCAAACAACCACACTTGCAAATTTATCATCGTGGATTGCTTCTCAAAGGCCTGCAAGCTGATTCCCCTAAAAGGACTGCCAACTGCCTTCGAAGCGGCCGAAGCTTTGTTTCAAGGCGTTTTCCGTCACTTCGGCATTCCCGAAGACATTGTATTGGACCGAGGTCCCCAATTCATCTCAAGAGTCTGGCAAGCATTCTTCAAACTCCTCGGAGTATCCGTAACCCTCTCCTCCGGATACCATCCTCAAACTAACGGCCAGACTGAGCGGAAAATTCAGGAGATCAGGAGATACCTGAGGTCCTACTGCCACCAGAACCAGGACAGCTGGAGCCAATTCCTCCCATGGGCAGAATATGCTCAGAACTCCCAACGTCAATCCACCACAGGGCTCACCCCGTTCCAATGTATCCTAGGATACCAGCCTCCTCTGTTCCCCTGGTTGGGTGAGCCCTCTGAGGTTCCAGCTGTCAACCACTGGTTCGAGCAGAGCCAGAGGGTATGGGTGCGGAGACACAATAGACAAGCGGACAATCACAGAACACCTATCCCTCGCTACCAACCGGGCCAGAAGGTATGGCTCTCGACGCGGTACATCCGTCTCCACCTGCCCTGCCGTAAGCTGAGTCCCCGGTACATAGGTCCATTCACCGTGCAGAGGCAGCTCCACGAAGTCACCTACAAGCTAAACCTACCACCGCACCACAGAATTTCACCATCCTTCCATGTATCACTCCTCAAATCTCACTCTGAACCTTTGTTTTCTTCTCCCACATAATCTTATGACGATGAAATACCTCCTCCTCCCAACATCACCGAAGAGGAGCCCATCTACTGGGTTCGAGCTATCCTAGACTCTCGACGACGGTGTCCCAGGCTGGAATACCTCATCGACTTGGAGGATTACGGTCCCGAGGAGCGCTCCTGGGTAATATGTGATGATATCCTCGATCCTACACTCCTCACGCAATACCACTCAGAACACCCAGATCGACCAGCTCCCAGAGGTCGAGGTAGACCTCGTCATCGTCCAAACTAGTCGTCAGGAGCCTCCCGTGGAGGAGGGGGTACTGTCACGGAGTCACCAGATCTTCACGCTCCGCCCCCTCGTTCAATCTCCCCGGAATTCTGATTCACTGCACCTGCACATCAACTACTCGCGCTATAAAGAGACACTTCCCCTTCACTTCCTTTTCTAGGTGATCTCACAGACTCCAACCAAACACTTACCTGTTGCTACTTACCTAGAAGGCAAGGCAAGGCAAGTTTATTTATATAGCACATTTCATACACTATGGTAATTCAAAGTGCTTTACATAGAAGAAATTAAAAAATCAAAAGAAATAACAATAATTAAAACAGTTTAGAATAAAGAAATTAAAATAATCAAAAGAAATAAGAATAATTAAAACAGTTTAGAATACAAAATAAAAAAATATATATATAATACAGTACAAACAGTCAGACGAACAGTGGCACAGTGCTCATTTAGTAAATGCATAGCTAAACAGATGTGTTTTGAGTCTGGATTTGAATGTGACTACTGTAGGAGCACATCTGATCTCCTCTGGAAGCTGGTTCCAGATGCGGCTAAGAGATAATCATTCAGAATTACGATGAATTTAAATATGTATTACAAGCTCGAAACAATACGGTCTCTGCTGCCAAAGCAAGAGAAGACTGTTGGAGAAAGATTGCTGATTGTGTTAATGTGTAAGCTAAATAAATACGTTATTTATTCATGTAAAATGATGTATATAGGCTATGAATGTATGTGTGTGTGAAATATAGCCTATATTTTTATAATATATAAAAAATGTGCATGTATATACTAATAAAGATTAATATTTATTGATTTTTAGATGCAACTCCAAACGTTCTTGGCAGCTGATAAAGACAAATTATAAAAATATAATTCAAAGTAGCCTAGTAAGTATTTACACACAACCTTTTATTATTTGTTTATTAACACTTGTTTGAGGCAAACCGAAAAAAGAGTGAAATTCAGAAAACCAGTGGAGGGCCACTCCTCCAGAATACACTGAGTTGGCTCTGATAGGAATAAGGGACGGCCGATTATGGATGGGATTACAGGTGCTGTACAATCTGACCCTGGTGCCGGCTCCTCGAAGCAAGTAACACTGGGTACGTGTGCGATACATTACTATTTTAAGTTTTAAATATGGCTGACTGTATGTTCTGCAGTAGAGGGAAATGCAGTGTCACTGTTGAAGCCAGCACACACACACACAGTCTCCCACACAGAGGTCAGTATGCAGCAGACAGAACACCAGAAACATATTGGCCTACTTTTATTTATCAGGGAGGAGGAAATGATGTTCTGGGACAGTTGCTGAGGTGAATGCACTGGGCTTTTTATTAAGGCAAACATTTGAATGTGTGGCATAAAACAGGGACTGGCCCAAGTTACACATCTCTTTTATTGTAGGATTTTTCACAACCTGTCCCAGAAACTGAAGCCTCTACTCAACAGGCTTCAAAAGAAATGTAAGGATTTAAAACCCTTGACATATATTACAGGTGTTTGTCAAGGAACTTTTTGTGAGTTGATTAGCCTCCCAAAAACTTGTAATGATGCTTGTGGTGGAATTATGTTTCAGGTGGAAACAGACTCAGTCAGGGCCCTTTACAAAAGGAGCCTATGGAGCTAGACTGCACACTAAAGGAGCCTATGGAGCTAGACTGCACACTAAAGGAGCCTATAGAGCTAGACTGCACACTAAAGGAGCCTATGGAGCTAGACTGCACACTAAAGGAGCCTATGGAGCTAGACTGCACACTAAAGGAGCCTATGGAGCTAGACTGCACACTAAAGGAGCCTATGGAGCTAGACTGCACACTAAAGGAGCCTATGGAGCTAGACTGCACACTAAAGGAGCCTATGGAGCTAGACTGCACACTAAAGGAGCCTATGGAGCTAGACTGCACACTAAAGGAGCCTGACTGTGAGCTGAGGAGGCTCCACATTTAAAAAATAAATGCAACAGCTAGATTAAACTGATCTCAGCATGTGAACTTATTTAACCAAGTAACACTTTAGCATGAATATTTATTAATGCAACTTTCTATTGCTTCCCCCTTCAAACCGAAGCATTGAGAACTTTGTAAGTGTACAGACAGTTTAATAAGAAGATATTTTAAACATACAGTCAACTTCGCGTATACAGGCACAAGCCATCTTTGAAACACAGCCTTTACCAGTCGATCTACGAACGCCGATCCAAGCCTGCTGTTCGCGCTCACCTTATCATTCTCACCAGCGCACTTGGATCGGCGTTCGTAGATCGACTGGTAAAGGCTGTGTTTCAAAGATGGCTCCTGCCTGTATTCGCGAAGTTGACTGTATGTTTAAAATATCTTCTTATTAAACTGTCTGGACACTGACAAGGTTCTCAATGCTTCGGTTTGAAGGTAGGGACCCTCATTATGCTACCGTGTTAGTGTGGGGCTATTTTGAGCCTTGTTAGTGGTATTAACAAGCGATTTTTATTTGTCATTACACTATGCCCAATATACTAGCGTTATACTAGCTTTATAGACTAAACTGTTTTTAGAGATAAAACTATTTACATTCGATAATCATGAAAACAAATCTCAGATAACGGTTGACTAGGTAACAATGTGTAATTAGACCAAAGGTTCATTTTGCGCCGGAGTTCTCCTTTAACATGTACTGTATTATAGTACATTTGTGAAATTTGCTTTTTGAAAGAAAAAAAAAACGTGATGTCACCCTATCAATATATTTTACCGGCAATTTTATAAAAACCCTCTCTTATGGACATGGTCAATAAATGTCTGGGGAACACTATTAAACTATTAATGTACTCCTGCAGAGCGAGGACCACCTTGCGAATGGTTCGACAAACCGTGTTTTCCCCTAGATTCTGTGCATCACCGATCGTGCAAGTATGTAGGCTACACTTGCAAAAAAACGCAACGCAATACCATTTATGGTACAGTAAGTGCATGAATTCGATGTGTTAAATTATTTATGTGCGGCTCAAGAAGTTCGCAAAGATAAGATATTCCTTCCGCAGAATATCTGTATCTTTCATAGCCTACACTATCAGAAAAGGCAAGGGGATTTTGTCCGGCTAAAAACTCTTTCTCTACGATGTGCTCGTCTAACAATTTGCGCTGAGATGTCCACAGGATTTGAAAGAAAATGTAAAGCCATTGCAACAAACACTGGGAATTAGTTACGTCACCTATATGTTTCTTTGCTCACAGCTGATTGGTCAAACTTCAGTCTGAGATCTCGAATCCAGAACTTAACCTGCCCCGGAGCAGGTTAGCCGTGCAGTGTAAGGTACCCGATTAAAGCTGAGCTACTTTCATAGTACCTAAAACCCAGGGTTGGCGGAAACTAAGCTGAAACATAGCTGGCTAGCCACCTAAACCGGCTTCATGGTACAGGCCCCTGGTTTGTTTAATAAATATATATTTTTTTATTATAGTGGACGTGCCTATTAATTATGTAAATTACACTCTCACGAGTCACAAAAAAACCCCATATCTCTCAAAAAGTACACTATCGCGCTGCGTTAAAGGACTTCTCGTATCAGCTCCGTTTATAAAGCCGCAATATAATCTTGTTTACATGAAATAAGCCTGCTCCCAAGCAGGTTTAAGAGTATGGAACTGTTGCTATGACCGCAAGTCCAGGACAAGAGTCGAAGAACCAAACAATCCAAGATCATGCCAAATCGTCAACAATCAAATCCAGCTAACGACGTTAACGACGTACGAAGAACGAGCCCCTGTACAAGTACAAACACATCCGGTCAAAAAATTATATTTTAAGGGATGCACAATATACAGTGAATCAGCACTATATCATTTATCAGCTGATATGCTTTGGTTAAAGTCATAAGTTTCCATTATTTCAACTTTTTAATCATGTTTAACTGGAATTCCTGCTGAAAAAAACAGCATTACCCAAGAAGACTCTGCAGAGAAATCTCTATCAGTCAGGGAACAAATTGCACTAAATGAACACTTCAGCACCTGCCCACTTATCCAACATTTTTTAATTCATGTTTTTCGCAATGCTTCATGGGATTGTCGTTCATTCCCTCATGAAAGCTGGTATACAGCCTTTTGCAATACTTTTTTGCTTCAATAAATAAACTGTCCGCACACTCAAATCCTTAAAGCAAATTTAATAGACCAAGCTTTCGGTCAAAAGACCATCCTCAGGGCATACAGACAACAAGTGTAACAATCAATTTAACTGTGTTCAAACACATCACGACAATCCACAGTGATTATCAACACCTGTGAAAGCCAGGTAGGAGAGTTGTAGTCCAATAGTGGGAGTTGTAGTTTTTCTTAAACCTACCAGATATACTGAGTTTATCTAGGTAATTTCCACATTTACTCCCCACAGTGAAAATCCCCAATACAAGAAACAAACATAAGTACACATACTTATGTTTGTTTCTTGTATTGAAACTCTTTCCTAATGAGCTGATGATCTGAATCAGGTGTGTTAAATGAGGGAGACATACAAACTGTGCAGAGCAGTGGCTCCCCAGGACCAGGATAGGCTATATGCACGCATAAGTTCCGCATTTGACGCAAGGCTGCTCTTCAGTTTCCGGTTGGGGAGATTTAAAGCGAAAGGAAAACCGAGGAAAACGGGATTATGGCAGAGTCTTCAAAATTTACTGTCCTCTTGTCTTTGAAACGAAACTTTAATACGTTTAGATGTAATTTTATATATAGTTATGTTTATTTAATATAATAAACAAAGAAGCATAAACAAAATGAGGGGTGTCTGTTTTGTCTGTTTTTGTGACTAACGTTTCTTTAGTATAGCAATAGAGTATAAAAAACAATATAAATTCTCGGTATAGCATTGGACGGCATTGGATCGGCGGAAGTAATCCAGCATCCTTAGACCTTCACCGGAAATACCCCCGTGCATAGAGCCCATTGAGAACCACTGCACTAAAGGTAACAGACCGAACAGAGAATGATTGTGAGGGATGAACTTATAAAGCAAACGACAAAAGACTGTACCAAAAGAGACAGATGAGTGGCAGGAATCTGAACAAAGACACGTGACAAATAAGAACAAACTAAAAGTCCAATGTATAATAGGAAAATAGGAAAAATGTATAATTCCAGATCCATCGGAAAAATGTAATAATTCCAGATCCATCTCTGCTGAAAAAGTGGGTGGACTTTTTACATTTACTGGTGACAGTTGATATTGGGTATTACATTGTTCATTCTCATGAAACAATTAAACATGACCAAAAAGTAGGGCTGCACCGATACCACTTTTTCCAGAACGAGTCCGATACTTTCATTTTTGGTAGCCAACCCGCCGATACCTATACTGTATAACCGATACCTGTATTTGCACTGCATTTGTAATTGTTAAATGTATTGGTAGAGAAACCAAAAGAATATAAATCATATTAGTTGGCTTAATTTGTTCATCAAATAAATATTTCCTTCAGTTATTTTGATGCTTAATTAAGCCTGCTAAAATGCATTGTATGAGCTTCTGTTACTTTCACTCTTCATTCTATTGCTCTATCATATTTTTTAATACCACAGCAAATATTTAGAGCTGCTCCAGGGCTCAGTGCTGAGGATTGGGTCAGTGGTACTAATGTATACTGTCTACGTTCACTTGAATTCGTCAGTACAAGCGCAAGACGTGAAATACAATTAAATTCAGTATTCGCGCGCTGAGACACTGTTTACTCTGATCGGCGCTTCAGAGAGGGAGCGCTTCAGAACTCCTGACCTGATATTTTGATACACTATTCAATAAATATATTTGTTTGACAGGGAAGCTGTGCGCAAACAGTAATATATATTATTTTTCAAAAATAAAAATAAAAGCATCCCAGAAAAAAGGGCACTTTCTCTCCAGGAATAAAAAGGGCAGGTGCTCAAGCCCCCTTTGATGTCTATGTGTGCACGTGCCTGATGTTTAGTAATAGCTTCTTTTCTTCTTGGAACTACAGTATGTAGGGTTTGTTTCTGGTGGGACACTCATTATAGTGGCGCACTCGGTGCTAGCTCGGCACGTTGGTTGTGTTCCTATGGTAATGCTGGCATTTTAATCTCATAAATGTTGACTTCTTTGGTAAACAAAATTAATAATAAAATACATGTTTGGATGTGTGTTGTATTTGGGAGGTTTCAGGAGGTTATGTACAACAATTAACTTTATTTTTTGTTGTTTAAATATATATGCTTCAATTAGCATTAGCTTACAGCTTATTCCCTATTTTACATGTAAACATGTCTTATGTGTGTCTTTACAGATATGTTTGGACTTTCTTTTTAAAGCTGCAGTAGGGAGTTTTGAGAAAACGTTGACTTAGCCTGAAAATTTGAACAAGCACAACTTACAGGTCCCACCCCCTTGCTCTCTGCTGCGCTACAGCCCTCCCTCCACAGCGGAGCCTGTCGTGAACGCGCAGGCTAGTAGGGCTGAGCATTGCAAAAAAATCGATTTTTCGATTAATCGTTTTTTAAAATGTGGTCGATTCAAAATCGATTCTCAATGGCCACGAATCGATTTTTTCCATATTCAGGGCTCGCGTGCTGCTAGGGTTGCCACCTGTCCCGGTTTTACCGGGATTGTCCTTCTTTTTAATAGCTTGTCCCGGGAAATGTATGCACTCTCCCGGGACACTGAATGTCCCGGTTTTCGAAAGGCTACGTGAATATGTTCAAACTGTGTAGCGCGCGGACGACAGAGAGGAAGAGCGCGAGAGACCTTGTGTGTGTGTGCTAGTGTGCGTGTGTGCCTCAAAATGCGCATGTAAGAAGCGCGCATTTAATCGCTTTTCCCCGTTGGGCGGGTCATCGATATGTCCCGGTTATTTATCAGACATAGGTGGCAACCCTACGTGCTGCGTCTTCTCACTCTGCACAAGGCAAGCGTCAAGCGCTGCAGGCGTCGATACACACTCGTGTTTAGGAGTCGGGACATGATTCACTTGCACAATTGGGCCAGCATTGCATCGTAACTAACGTTTATCATTTTCACGTCTTTTTTCAAGCAATTTTAAACTATTTTGTGCTCGCGCACTCGTGCATGTTTTTCATTGCGTGCAGCCTAAATCCGCCTCACAACAAACAGCTCGCCAGTAACAAAAGTTCTTTTTCGTGGATTATATCGCTTTAACAGTTAAAAACACGCAAAATGATGTCAAAACTCTGGTCTTGGTGAGTAACCTCGTAAAGACAGTCGGTTATGTCTTAAATAAGCATAAAACGCGTGTGACAGACAGTATAATGAAACAGTAATGGATCCGTGCACTAGTTCTTAAAGTGAACGCAGCCATATGTGTCTGTCATTAATTTTGTTGTCAAAACAACATAATATAGCATTAATTGTAAGGAATCAGAATTAATAGCCTATGTATTTAATTCAGTCAGGACTAAAAGACTATCCAGTGTTATTTTACATTGGATTACTTTATTCAGTTTCTGTAGTATTTCTGACCTACCCAAAAACTTTTCTTTTTATGTCTCTTTATTTGTCTTTTTAGGCCTATTCTATTGTATTTATTTGTGCTACTTTTTTCAATTTAATTCAAAGATTGAAATCAAGCTTCCATGTGTTGCATAAACTCTTAACAAAAAAATTACCCCATTGTAAAAACAAACATTTAGGTGAGATCAATGTAATAAAAAATTGTCTAAAAAATGATAACTGATATTTAGACTGAGATTTGTATTACATCTATATTCATTATAGTCGAATCGAGAATCGAATCAGGAATCGAAATTCGAATCGAGAATCGAAATCGAATCGAGAATCGAAATCGAATCGAACTGTGAGCTTGTGAATCGAAATCAAATTGAATTTGAACATCTGAATCGATACCCAGCCCTACAGGCTAGTAAACAGGGCCACCGATAACAGCGGATAAAAAGTTATATGGCACATTCACTAATAGGGACTAAACGTCAACAATATGCTTTACCTTGACTATGGCCTGCCCATACTTTAACTACAAACTTGGTCCTCAAATCATTATGTATTTTGCAATAGCCTACATGTAACTTTATAACGTTGCACTCTTTCTATAAGTTATAAATAGCTAGTAAGATAACGTTAATATAACTGTAACTAACGTTACAGTATGTAAGTAATTATTCTAGCGATATATGATGCTAGATAAGGTGTGCTAGTCCATTATTTCAGCAACATGACAAGCCAGTGAATTAGCAGGTTTCAATTGTTGCTTAGCAGAGTGCGTGACATTTTATCTACATGTAATGCGGCTAGAGTTTTGACACCGAGTCAATGGGCTCTGTGTAATTCTTTCTTTTTCGCTTGTTTATCGTCATCAGTCTTTTTCCTTTTACCTCTTTGTTTTATGAGCAGGTGTCACTCGAGAATTGGCAGTTTAGGTTGTTTCTCCGTCATAAGCACAGCTGCAGCACGCCGGCAATCTTGAGTTTGAACGACGGCTCGCGCTGTGCAAGAGAGGGGTGTGATCAGCGCGTACACGAGCGTGATTGACACTGCTGAGACATTCCTCCTGGTATTAACCTATCTACAATTTTTTTTAACTCAAATTTGACCTTTGACCCTTTTTCGGAAGTTACTGTATTCTGCCTTAGCATTGCCCACAAAATGACAATCGGTCACACTAAGGCAAAAGACCTTAACTTCTATTTTATAGCGCAATGTTATGATAACACTTAACACTATGATAAAAATGGCTTCACATGTACAGTATAAACAAGAAATTGAAGTAGTCAGAATAGTTGGAAAAGTATAATAGGTTTTAATTAACATGAATTTCATAAAACAAAGTTGATTAACACCACTAAAATGTAACAGATGTGGAATATTTAAAGGTTTTTTGAAAAGCCGAATCTAAAACTGAAGTGTGTGTGTGTGTGTGTGTGTGTGTGTGTGTTTAAACATCAGAGCTGTGTGAGTCTGCAGAAGGGCATGAGGCCTGATTGTTCCCCTCCCTATTCTTCATCCTCACAGTCATTTCGCACAGTTAGTGACCTCCAGAAAAAGCTCCTGGTAGCTGGCATCAGGGGAACAAGATTTGGCAAAATCCTCTTCTTCTTGACCTCCTCAACACCCAGGTCCTGAGATCTTAAGGTAAAGGGTATGCAGGTGCTGAACTTCTTTTGTAGGAAGTCCACCTCCATGAACTCTTCTGCCGTAGGTGATGTCTTGACCCACATGGACCTTGACCCACGTCGCAGTTGGATCACTTTCAGGTCCGCCAGTCTGGGCATTTTCTTCTGCTTTGCCATGAAATGACCATTCACCCAGTCCCTGATGGCCTCGTTTTTGAGTTCCATGACCTCCATCTTCTTAGAATTTGAGTTTTTGACAATTGACACAAAATCCTCAAAATCATACACCACTCCTCCTGGTCTGCGTCTCATCTCTTGTTCCACGCCATGATGCACACTGTCAGCACTCATGAAAGTGTGACCAGGCTCAAAGAATTTTAGGGTGACATCTTCAGTTTCTACAATATTGGAGTTGACCAAGGACACAAGAAATGAAAGAAGGCACCAGTTCTTGTTTTGGGCACTGCAGATGTCAACCCAGTAGATGAAATGTTTGCAGTCCCTCTCTTTTTCTAGTGCCACCACATATGCAGATGTGATCTCCTTTGCACTCCGCCCTGCAATTCCTTCATGCCAGACAACAGAGATGTTTTTCTTTTGGTTGGTTTTCCCTCCCACGGATGCAAATGTCTCGTGGTAAACACATATGCGCCTAGTGAAGAGTGCAGATTTCACACCAGGCATTCTAGGAAGCATTATCACTTTCTGCAGGTCAACACTTCTGACTGACGTACTCTCGGGCCAATCTCGATCTGTATCGGCACGGTAGTGTAGCCTGGTTTCAACAGCTTTGGCCTTATGGTTTTTCCACTTGTCACACTGCGGACAATTTTCTGGGGCCTCCTTCTGGTGCTTTTCCTTTGTGTGCTGGTCTTGCAACAAACAGATTTCGCACTCCTCCTCTCCGAGTTTGGCAAAACTGATGTTCTTTGAGCTTACAGCTTTTCGATACGTGTCATAGCTGCACTGGTGGTCTTTCTCCAAGTAGTCAACAAACAACATGCTGATGTCACTGGGGAGATACCGGCGACAGGGTGCACGCTCCCTCCTGTAGTGGCTGACGGTTGGATTAAGAGACTCAATATGAGCATATAAGGGTTCCAGGTAAAGCTTGTTTGCAGGCTCATGTCTCCCTCTCTGGTCAGCAGGTGGGGCTAGGGCTGATGTTAGTTATTTGCCCATCACTGACAGGACTATGCTGTCATTAGTTGGATGATAGCCTAGTGTAGAAAGGAAGAACAGTTTGCATACCTGCTGTGGGTTTTCGCCTGCATCTTTCAGCCTTTAGATGAAAGACCTGCTTCGCCTACTTGGATTTGCACAGACCTTTGCCCTAGTGACCTGGCTGACACAATGAAATACAAAGGCTCTCTTTTCTTGGTATGTAAGGTCCCAGAAATCCCGCCATATCTTCTTTCGGTGGTCCTCTGAAAATTTGGCAGAGCATTGCTGCCGACACTTGATTCCACATGGGGCCCTTAATGGTGGTCTACTGATGGGCTCTGGAAGAGGAGCTGGAGTTGATGTTGCTGTGGCCTCACAGCTTGGGACAAGCTCCTGGACGACAAGAATTGTGCGGTTGTCATCTCTGGGGCTGAGGCTGGTGCAGCGGGTGTAAGTTGTGGGTCTGGTACATAGACATGGATAAGCTCAGGGAGTGACATGGAGGGCTCAGCAGTCACAGAAATGAGGGCAGACAGTGCATTGAGGGAAGGCCCTGCTCCCATCAGTGAGAGTGGAAGGGAGTCTTCAAAAACTGCTGTGGCATCTGGTGTGCTGGTCATGAAAATGTCATCTGCTCCATATAATAGATCATCACTAAGATCTAGACAGCTATCCAAAATGGTCCACTTAAGTTTTGCAGGAGGCATGCATGAACTGTGACCCACTCCAGTTTTGCAGGGGACATGCTGCTGAATTTCTCCAGAAGTAGGTGTTACAGAAACTGAAATTAATAAAAGAGCATTAATTAGAAACAAGCAGCTAATTAATATTACATACAGGAGGATGTATCCCCCTTTAAAAAGCACCCACTAAGGCCAGTTGGACAAAAAAAAAAATTAAGCTTAATTATCTATATACTAGGGGTGGCACGGTACACAGAAGTCACGGTTCGGTTCAGACATCACGGTTTGGTACGTGTTTGGTACAATGGAGGGAAAAGCAAAACAAAAATGCAGAAGGCTTTTATTATTATTATTATTGTGCACATCTCAGGCTGTACCACCAAAGGAAAATAAATGTCTTAAGCGTTGTATTTTTTAAGTAAGTTTGATCAATAAACTAAAGGCATAGAAGCAGTTTATTTGTAGCCTAGTGCATTGACAACAGTTTTATATAATTAGTTTATTAATTAAATTAATAAAAAGACAAAAAGACCTTGAGATGTTTGGTAACTGTACCTGAATGAATTTAAAATTAATTTGCTATATTTAAGATCAATATATTTGTTTTCCTTAAAACTTAACACTAACTTTATTCTCATCTGAACTATAAATAATGTAGGCCTATTTCTGTATAAAATAATACTACCATTAGAATGTGTAACTTAAAAATAAACAGAAATAAAAACCAATGCACAATGTTGTGTTTTATTGTGAGTGTACACAAATAAGTAAACTCTTTGCAGTTTGAATGATGTCCTGTATCATGAACAAAATGACGGAGTATGTTTTTATGTTTCCACTGTTCGATCGCGCGCGCCTGCACACACACATACACACACATACACACACATACACACACACACACACACACACACACACACACACACACACACACACACACACACACACACACACACACACACACACACACACACACACACACACACACAACATATTCCAGCATGGCAATCTTGACATCCGCAGCCTGTTCATAATAGCCAAAGAGCTTCAGAGCTAAGGCGGGGCTACAGATTAGGTGTCCCTAACTGTATCTAACTACGTTCCGCATTGTAATGGATTTGTTTTCTCGTCGGATGTTTGACATGGATTTTAACCATAGACTGTAAAAAAATATGGACGTAGTGACCGATTTTAACCAGGGTTCAACAAAAGGTAGGCTCTAAATTACTACATTCCTGCTGCTGGTGTATAATGGGTGTGTCGTTGCGGCTCTAACCAACCAACTCGTGTAGTTTTCAGTCAGTGGACTGTCATTGGCAGGCGAGAGCTAGCCTATGAGAAGCACATTTTATTTCAGTACATGTAGCCTTGTATGTATTACGGGCTGTGAATTAAGATATCCGCTACGCTTGTAACTGGATCAACATTGAACAATTGAACGAGTTCCTACATTGAACATTGAACAATGTGGATCAATTGTTGATTATGGCTCGAAATGTGTTTGTGTCGAGTTTGTGAAGTAGCATCGCTAGCTAAAGGCTGCCGCTATTACTGGATTTTAAAGATTATCTTTTTTTTATGCACCCGTGTTGTGTGTCATTCTTACCTTGATCTTGGTGTTTACGTTTCAAAGCCATCTCCACCATCATTTTCCCCCGAGAGTATGCCATTCTTCAACAATCCAACAAAAGCAATCACTGTGAAACATGTACGTGTGTGTCTGAGGTGATTTAATTGTTACATCATAACCTCGTAACTTCAGCGCGGCAATACTTTGATGGTCGGTCAGAACAAGGCAAAGTGCCGTAACTGCAGGGCAGCGCGCCCGTAACTTCATTCGAGTGTTCAGGAGCAGCAAGAAACGAAGGCATAACGCCGTAACTGACGTTACGGGCTTCTACCACAGTTTCCCCTTGGCTTTTTGAAGTTACGCCAAAAACATCATCTTTTTCCCCCCAAAAACAATCGAATTGAAACTTGATGTTTGTCTATATGATAAAACTTATGTTTATTGTCCTAAAAATGACAATAACTCATTTGCGCCAAAAATTTAAGTTACGACCTTTTGCCTTAGTGCGGCAGAGCAGCTCCACATGATGTCCCTTGCAACAACATTGGAGACAGCATACAAAATCGAGAACAGTACAAAAAAGCAGAGTTCCTGCATTGAGTGGCACCAACTAAGGCGGCCCCGCATCACCACTTCCAAAATCAGAGAGGTCTGTCACACCAGGGGACAGAGCTCTGCAGAAAATCTAGCAAAAAGACTTCTCAAACCTAGTCATCAGACTGCAGACTTGAGGAGGGGACTTGACTTGGAACCAGCAGCTGTAGAGGAGTACTGCAGAGTGAAGGAGGTGAACCACTATCCCTGTGTGTTCCTGATCCACCCTGACGCCCTGGATGGGTTCATCACCGGATGGGATTGTGTACGATCCAAAGGGCGAGCCAGTGTTTAGGCTTGTTGAAATTAAATGCCCAAATGTGTTAAGTATGGTAATTGTTATAGAAAAGGTAGGTGAGCAGAACTGACAGCTAGGTGTAAAAAAATGAGTGACTAAAATTGAACAATGTGAATATATTTATATAAAACAATATTCAAACAATGTTCACAACATAGAAAGACATTTCATGTAAGTATATACAGATAATTGCTATTTACAGGAATACATAGAATAGATAGCATTTTTGTCCTCAAGTCAATATACATCATTTGCTAGGCTTGGATCAGCTGGCAAATGCATTGTCACAAAGCTGAAAACAAAACAGTTTTTCTGAACACATAAAATTTTGACTTTTTACAGATTTGTTTCTCACTGGAGAATAATGCATTGCTATAATTTAAACTGTATAAAGCATATATAAATTGCAACATACACATTAAAGGTGAACTAAGTAACTTTTTTACCTTAACCGAACAGCTTTGGAGTCATTGTAATGTTTATATTACTGATTTCGTGTTGAATGGTGGTCGCCTCGCACCCCCCTGGTGCCTGTGAGCCGCAAAATCACACTTGCAACTTTGGGCCGGCGAGCCCAAAGTTGGGATAAAATGAGCATCAAACAGAAATAACCCGGCGCCGTATACATGTGGTGTTCGAGACGCAGGGCGCGCGCAGCTCTTAAAGGGGCCATACCTTATTTCCACTCGTTACAGCGTCCATCCTACTGAACAGGTACCGGTGTACAGGGGGAGGGGATCCAGCCATGAGTGCGAGCCATCTCTGCGTGAGTGCTATTCACGACAGTACAAGTACTCCACAGCGACTATAGGGGTCGCTGTTTGACAAAAACGGAATTCTTACTTAGTTCTGCTTTAATGCATCAGTAATATTGTTTCAAAAACAAACTAAAGTAGTAGAACATTGACAGGGATAAGTTAAGTACATTTTGCTGATAATACTCACATATTTTTACTTAATATAATTTTAAATTCAGGTGTTTTACGACAAGTATTTCCATTGTGTGAAGTATTGACACTTTTACTTAAAACTTGACACTTTTACTTTGACACACCACTCTTAAGTACAAGTGTCAATACTTCCACCAATGAAAAAAATACTGTACAGGTGCTAATCTGGCTTCTTTTGCCCAAGCTTTTACAAGAGGCCCGTTTTCGTAATTTGTCAGAAGACATGCAACAGTATACAGCTGATTAATGTTGCCAAAAAGCCGGAGTGGAATCTCTGTGTCAAACAACTTGTGTTCCTTCACACGACGTATGAGGCGCTCCACATGCACCCTGAGGCATGCAATGGCTTGGGTCTCCCTGACCTCACAGGCAGACATCTGGGATCTTCCAGAGAGAAATGCTTATGCTGGCCTATAGATCTTACAAGGCACAAAGTCATCAATGAGAAACCCTCGGTCGACCATGATTGCCATCCCAGGTCTCAAACAGGAAAGAATTCAAGATTCTCGCATGATCTGTTTGTCACTGATGGATCCGGCGTACAGTGGAGAGATACATGTGACTGCCCCATTAGGAGCCACTCCAAGCAGCCCTTTGAGAGTGCAGTGGGATTTGTAGGAAGAAAACACTTCACTTTGAAGAAGAGGTGATGAAGGGCACTGACACCTCAGCTCTGTGCAGTCCAGGATGACTCTAGTGTCTGCATAGTCCTTGAACTCTGCTGGCAAATGTTCCTTTATTTTCTCCTCTGGTATCCAGATCCTCACTGACCCGCGCACAGTGTACAGAAAGTTGCTCCATGTTGTAATAGTCCGACTGACTGTGGACTGGTGAACTCCATACCGGTCAGCAAGGTCACGCTGTTTTGAACTCAATGCAAGGTAATTGAGAAACATGAACATCTCATCTATGGGCTGCAGGGAACGAGTCTGTTCAAAACAAGAGAAAATTTACATTATGTTAAAACTTCCATTATTTGTGATCTTTGTCAGGTTCATATGGTCTATGGAAATAATAATAATGTCATAAAGTACTTACTGCAGCGGGACTTGACTCTGTGAAGGTGCCTCTCTGTGCTTGTGTCACACTGACCATAGAGGGAAGCGCAGGCTCTATTAAGGCCCAGAATCGCATGAGTAAGTCATAGGATGCAAACCTGAAAAAAGCATTTAAAACTTGCATCAGTGTCTACTATGAACTTACTTGGAAGCATTTCAAATACACACACATTACTGTATCTGCAGCCATTGCTACTACACAACAATCAGGAGTAAAGTTAAATGTTCGACGATAACAAAACCAGTAATGTTACAATGATTCTGACCAAAAAAAGTATTATTCTAGTTAACTATTACATGCTGTTGATGTTTAGTTTAATTTATTAACCATTAAACTACTTGAATCAGTAATATACAGGTGAACATGGCTGTAATCCTTATTGGATCAACCTCAACTATTAGTATTTTGGGTAAACGTTACCTCTAGCTCAATCTGAGCCTGCTGGACATCTTACCTTGTGAAGAACCGTATGTCCTTGTCTGAGCCACAAAAACGATGAATGCCAAACCGCTGATTAATAGTCAATTTCTCAATTTGTTCCCTCAGCTGGAAGATTTCCTCCCTGAGAGACTTGTTCTCATCCAAAACTAAGTCGACAACTGCGGGATCCGGAGCCGACGCATAGTCGTGGTCCCGGAGGATTGCCTCCTCGCCCGGTGTGTCATCCTCCGTGTCCTCCGCAAGCGGTGGTCGCTCTGTCCTCTCCCACACCCCCGGTCTTGAAGGTGGAATAGTGAAATTGTTCCACTCGAACAACGCTGGAATAGCTCCCTTCTTTAAAAGTCGCCTCCCTGTCTCGGTTCCTGGCTCACGAACATCTTCTTTTTTTAAATGCCAGCTACAAACTCGAGTACGGGGGCTAACCGTAAAGTTCTCCCTCCGGATAGCGACAGTCCATTTTCGCCTGATTTCCACATCAGAGGGAAATGTATGAAAACTAAGTTGTTTTCATACATACTAGACGCCTGACACAAAGGCACTAGACGCCTGACACAAAGGCACACAGCGCAGTGTGCATGTAGGCTATTGGTTTCCCAAATGATATGAGTTACCTTTCATGGTATTTTTACAGTAACATACTGTAAAAAAGGAGAGCTGCTCTAAATTAACAGTACAACGCTGGCAACCACAGCTGCCAGTAGATTACCGTTATTTTAAAGGGCAATTTTTTACAGATAGCTCAAATGTGCTACGTAACAAGTGAATGAACCTCGTTGGTTCTTGCGGAAGCTCAAACGTGTTGTGTAACACACGAGAATGAATCTCATTGGTTCTTGTTGCAGCTCAAAAGTAATGCGTAACACAAGAAAGAATCTCATTGGTTCTTGCGGAAGCTCAAACGTGTTGCGTAACACACGAAAATGAATCTCATTGGTTCTTGCTGAAGCTCAACGTGATGCGTAACACGAGAATGAATCTCATTGGTTCTTGTTGAAGCTCAAAAGTAATGCGTAACAAGAATGAACCTCATTGGTTCTTGCGGAAGCTCAAACGTGTTGCGTAACACACGAGAATGAATCTCATTGGTTCTTGTTGAAGCTCAAAAGTAATGCGTAACACAAGAATGAATCTCATTGGTTCTTGCTGAAGCTCAACGTGATGCGTAACACGAGAATGAATCTCATTGGTTCTTGCTGAAGCTCAAACGTGCTGTGTAACACGAGAATGAACCTCATTGTTATTGCACGTCAAGCAAACACGCTTGAGCTTCCGTTTACCACACCTGCTGTGTGATATGATGAATATTTATATGTGAATAAAAGCCTAAATTAAATCTGTTCATCATATAAAGCATATAAATATATATAAAGCATATAAATGTCTCTTCAGAAAATTTGGACGCTCTTTATGAACGTTTTGAAGCATCAAAGTTTCAGTTGCGTAGCTTTCTATGGAGTGACAGAAATCTCTCAGATTTGATCAAAAAGTGTTCTGAAGATGAACGAAAGTCTTACTGGTTTTTTTTAACGACATGAGGGTAAGTAAATGATGACAGAATTTTCATATTTTCTCATATTTCATATTTTTATTCTCTTCCAGGGTGGTGGCCCAAAATGAAAGACGTGATGAGTAGACGTCTCCGCTCATCACCATTAAAGTAACACTATGTAACTTTTGCTCTCCAGGTCCCCCTACAGTTGGGAAACAGTATTGTCTTCTACTACAGTGACGTAAAATCTGCCATGGTTACACATGTATTTGTTTACAAGCTGAAACCCCCGAACACTGCGGAAGGGAGTTCTCATTTATTGGGCAGACTGCCCGCGTTGCATGTGAAATGTCTTCATCCCAGGTACAGTGGCATATATTTCAGCATGTCATATGAATATAATTTCATCGGTTTTATTTTTTTCAAACGCCAAAAGATAGCGTAGCTCACGTTTTCAAGCTAGCGTCATTATAGTAGCCTATTGGCGAATGTTTTACAGAATGGATATGCTAATTCAATTCAATGTTTGTGTGGTAGGTAATAGCCATATATCGTCAATATTATAATATCAAGCTACCATAGATGAATCTTACTAGTCCAAAAGCACGACGGCCAAGTCAGCATCGGTCGGGCACCCCTCCTCCTCCTTTAGCTCACACCAGCGAGCGAACGCTGGACCAATATTGATCCTCATCCGGCCTTTGATTCTATCTCTCTCCCTTTTTCTCGTTCTAGTCTCCTCCGACAAAACCTTCGCCTTCATTGGTTTAGTTGCTGCTTTGGCCATGATGATGATGATGAATCATGACAACAACATCCGGCAAACAAACTTGTTGGGCTCTCACGTCCGAATTTGAGAAAGTGGGGGGTGGTGGGGGAAGTGAGGTATGCCGTAAAGCAGTCGAATTTTGTAGTTCTTTTTGTGCTCGGGTTACTACCTGAACCCCGAAGTTACGTAGTGCCAGTAAAAGCGATACAGACCCCGTCAGGCTATGGTCATTCAACCTATTGTAAGTTGATGTACCATCACAATGGTTTTGGAAATATATTATGGATTGAAAAACTACATAGTGCTTTAAGAAGCTTTTCACACAGTATCCTGTACTGGTGCGTCTTAAAGTAGCAGGTGCGTATGTATATCCAATCCTGATTTATATACTACCGGTCAAAAGTTTTGGTTCGTAAAGATTTTTTTTTAAATAATTTTGAAAGAAGTGTCACCGGGTGAACAAACCGGGAACCAAAACAAATTTGTTGACTCGTTTCCAGGGGGAAGAAATGCCGGTGTAACACCGGGCCGGCTCTGGGTTTACACATCATGGCCGCCGACCATAATGAGCGCCAGCTGAAGCCAATGAGTAGTGCTTCATTGAACTACATGCCCGGGAAAAAGGAGTATAAAGAGAGGGGCTTGGAGTACAGGCAGGAGAGAAGTGGTTGTCTCAGGGCAGGCGCTGGTTGCCGCGCTGGTTGCCTCGGAGCAGTTTTGGGGTCAAGCTTCCTCGGGAAAATTGTCCGGGTGTGAGAGCCGCCCATTGAAGTTTGCTGGATCAGAGTGATCGTCTGTGGGAAATCTACTGGACTGAGTTATCGATTGAACCTGCACTGTGAAGAGAGGGAGAAAGATAAGTGAATTGATTTCATCTTACGAACATTCAAACAGCTTGAAGAGGATGCAGTGAGTGTGGATCTGACTGTTGGAGAAGCTATGTGTTTCAGAGTGTGTTGAGCAGGAACGGAAGATTTAATGTCCCCCACGTGAGTGTAACAAACGGATAGAGGCCTCTGAACAGCCTTATTGTGTGAGTGAATTGCAGTGCTTTTGCCTTATTGATACACATTGATTCATGGCTGGGAAATTGAAGTGAACACGAGTGTGGTGTGCTTTTACTGAGAAGTGGCCCCAACCCATGCGTACACGTTTGTGGAAAGTTGTTACTATATCTGCTCTCCATCAGAAGCCTAGAGTGCTACAGCTGAGCTGAAAAGCAGCCTGTACTGTGAAGAATCCTTACCTTTCTACTCACAGTCTGAGTTTGGAAGTATACAGCATCGCTGAGGAAGTAAGCTTGTCAACCACTGTCTCACTACTGTGAACTGAAGAGTACTTTGTACTGTGAAGAATCCTTACCTTTCTACTCACTGTCTGAGTTTGGAAGTATGCAGCATCGCTGATGAAGTAAGCTTGTCAACCACTGTCTCACTACCGTGAACCGAAGAGTACTTTGTACCGTGAAGAATCCTTACCTTTCTACTCACTGTCTGAGTTTGGAAGTATGCAGCATCGCTGATGAAGTAAGCTTGTCAACCACTGTCTCACTACCGTGAACCGAAGAGTACTTTGTACCGTGAAGAATCCTTACCTTTCTACTCACTGTCTGAGTTTGGAAGTATACAGCATCGCTGATGAAGTAAGCTTGTCAACCACTGTCTCACTACCGTGAACCGAAGAGTACTTTGTACTGTGAAGAATCCTTACCTTTCTACTCACTGTCTGAGTTTGGAAGTATGCAGCATCGCTGGTGAAGTAAGCTTTTAAACCACTGTCTCATTACTGTGCACCGACGAAGAGTACTTTGTACCGTGAATAATCCTTACCTTTCCACTTACGGTCTGAGTCTGGAAGTATGCAGCATTGCTGGTGAAGTGAGCTTTTAAGTCACTGTCTGTCCCACGAGCCTATTCGACGAGCCTGACGACGAGAGGAGTCACTGTCTGTCCCCCGAGCCTATTCGACGAGTCTGACGACGCAAAGAGCCACGAACGTCCCTGTCCCTGCTTTTACCCTGTTTAAACTGAATAAAAACTTACCTTTTAAAGTCACTGTGGTCGTCTGCCTCTTGGTGTCCTCTGGTGTCTGCTCCTCCGGAGTGTGGTGAATAAACCCTTGGCCTTAACCCCGGTGACAGAAGTCTCTTAAGGCCTGTGTATACTTCATTTTCACAGTTGAGTGCAAAGTATACTCCTTTGGCCGTGAGCCTCATTGGTTCAATGGCGTGAAGGAACGTTATAGCGCCTCGGCTCACGTTCCTCGCGGCTCGGGTCCCGCTTCTGCCAAGGCAGAGCGGCGGTTCGAGTCGTGGACTCCGCAAATGGATCGGGCAGAGGGGTTAGAACAGGCCTTGCCCTTTCTCTGCCTTCACTTGCCAGCTCCAGTGTCTCATCTCGGGTTCAGAAGCACACTTTGCGGTTACGTCTGCCCCGAATGAGGCACCAGTACTGCAATTATCCAGTTCTGAGGAGCTGGATGTTGTAGGTATCGAAACAGTGAAGACTAGTCCCTTCATGTGAAGCAAACAGCCTTTTGAATCGTGTGTCCCTCCCTGCCCTCACTACATTAGGAGAGGGTATACATGCGATTAAAGTGTTGTTTGTTTGGGCTGACAGTGTTCATTCATAAAAAATTCCCTACATGTAGAAAAGAACATGTACTATCGGGAGTTTTAGCTCTACTGTTGGCTTCCTTTTTGAGGGAGGAGAGTCTTAAAGTGGCTCGGATTTTAGGTCTGATTTTAGATCTGCGATTGAATCGCTCTGTAGGGAAGCTCGAATTCAAAATGCTAACTCTGAAGTAAATCTGGTCACAATCAGGTCTGAGGACTGGTTTGTCACAACAGATCTAAAGGACACATACTTCCTTCCATCCTTCCACAACACAGGAAGTTCCTGAGGTTCGCTTTCGGGGGCGAAGCGTACAAATATTGAGTTCTTCCTTTCAGCCTAGCTTTGTCACGTCTCACACTGATGCAGCTCTGGCTCCACTGCGACTCCAGGGCATCCGCATACTAAACTATATCGACGATTGGTTGATTCTAGCTCAATCGGAGCATCTGGTGGTTAGACATCGAGATGTTGTTTTTGCCCACATGAGAAAGTTGAGGTGGAAACCCCCCATGGAAACCCCAGAGACGCTTTAAAATATTATGTGTTTTATTAGACAGTGGAGCAACTGTTTGGATAGTTTTATTGACAGAAAACTAATCATTGTTATATAGCTCAACATGGTTAGTCTTATTGTTTAAATCTCTTGTTTTCTTGATTACCCAAGTCTTGACCAAGTAAAACAGCTCTGCGTCACCCCACAATTTTAATTTGTCAAATAAAGTAACCTGTATGAGTAGTAATTCAACACTTGCTGCTATTTCATTTGAATGAAATAAAATAATGTGAATTTAAGTGATCAAAATATCTAACAAAGTTCAGGGAAGAAGGAGGAGAACATTAAACGTAACTTTATTCGTAAAATAAACATAAAAAACAAAAACGAAATAAGCGGCAGCGGCCGAATGTGGCATATAAGCATAATAAAAACAGCTATGTAAAATGTCCCAGGCTCTCTGCCCCCTTGCTTCATACCACAGTTACATTAATAAAACTTTAATACATTAGCTCATCCATGAACATGATTTCTGCCGGAGTTTCATCGGTTTGCTTTCCATCGGCTGTGGAGGAGGTGAAGACGACAACTCCCATGATTCTACATTCATTCACTGCGCCGTCAAGCTACGCCTTTGTTATTGTTTTGAATAAGTGGCGAAACTTACTTGCATTCTGTGGCCTTAAGAATTGCATTTGTTAACAGTGGAATTCTTGCTGGAAAAACAGCATTACCCAAGACTCTGCAGAGAAATTTCCACCAGTCAGGGAATCACAACAAGCAAATTACACTAAAAGAACAGTTTAGCACCTGCCCACTTATCCAATATTTTTTAATTCATGTCTTCATGGGCAATGCTTCATGGGATTATCGTTCATTCCATCATTAAAATTACGCAGTCTTGTACTTTTGTCTGATTTTGCAATACTTTTTTGCTTCAAATAATTTTGTAATTTTGCGATTCACCTCATACCTGGTTGATTTGGCTCATGGCTTTAAAAAAAAAAATACTTCCAGATCCAACTCCCCCTTTCTTTTGGTACGTTCAGCGATCCATGCCTGGAAGTAAACGCCCACAGCTATGATTGTGTAGCAGTTTTGCATATTAAAATAGTTTTCAACATATCTGCTATACGTGTGGAATTGTTTTGAAATCTTACAATGTTTGCCATTAAGCCAGAGTATTAAAGTCTCCGTTGTATAGACCCCTTTTCAGTTGGTAAACATGGTGACGTTTTTTTGTGGGCGGAGCTTAGGTGGAGGCAGAACGATCCCTCTGGCCGCTTCACTAACCCTAGTTAGCAAGTTTTGTTAGCTTGTTTTTTAACAATGACTGGAGAAAATCAGATTTTATCTTAATGTGTTAGGTCACCCACTGTCCAGGACCGCGATTGTTATTTGCAAAAGTTAATTTTAACAGATGGAACCAGATTGGCTGACCCATAGCCTACACGCAAAGTTACAATGCTCAAAGTTCAAAACAAAGGAAGATATTTGCTTTTAAAGAAAATTTTTTTAAGGACTACAACAAACGGCTGGTAGGGACTACACGAGATTCCTCCCGGTTAGTGACATCACAAACCCCAACATTTACATAAACCCTGCCCCCGGGAACACGCAGTCAATTTTTCAATAACGGTGATATGATTTTTAAACACATTTCCGATATTTCAATATACATTACAGCATTTGTCACTGGACTTTACATGTAACGTTGTTATTGAAAAAAATTATATCGCAATATACAGCCCATTCTCATCCCAAGGCGTCATCTAACTGACGCTTTTGACCATGCGTCAACATGCCGACGCACATGGAACCCCTTAAGCGTCAATATGAGACGCGTCTCCGAGTGGTCTAATCCTAACCCTACCCCAGACCTAAGCCTACCCATAACGGAAGCGTCATCTAACTGACGCTAAAGGGTGCCATGTGCGTCAGATTTAGACGCATGGTCAAAAGCGTCAGTTAGATGACGCCCGAGGATGAGCGTCTCATATTGACGCTTAAGGGGTACCATGTGCGTCGGCATGTTGACGCATGGTCAAAAGTGTCAGTTAGATGACGCCTTGGGATGAGAATGTGTTGCAATATATATTGATATTTAATTATTCTCGGGCCCTACTTCCACTATGTTTGTCTGATATGAATAACACACGTCGGCAAATTATATTTGAAAAGATTGTTATTGCTGCTTCCACAGATATCAGTGTGTATTTTACAAACTCCAAATGTATTGTTTTACTACTACTTATGTCTATTTAAATGTCTGAAACCTAAAATAAACATTATGAGGTTTAAAACATTGCATAGTTGTGATAAATGACAGCGCTGAGCTCATCCGCCTCTGGCTCAGCACCAGCCAACGCGCGAAAGCACAGTTTGAATCTGGCAGTTATGTGACGCCACAGAACATTCTAAATCCCATATGTGGGACCGTACTCTCAGGGCCACAGAAATAAAAATCCCATATATGGGACCGTACCACTCAAAAGGTTAAACATTTAATTTGTAATCATGAATACAAAAATGAAACTGAGGGGGCACAAATCAGATCTGAGGGGGCAATGCCTCCTTTTGCTCCCTCGTGGTGCCGGGCCTGATAGCAGCTAAGAACGATTTGACGAAAAACAAGGATTTAGCTATATGAATGATCAGGTGCTAAAAACAATGTACATTAACAGGGCCGGCCCTGACCAATTTGCTGCCCTAGGCAAGATTTTACCTGGTGCCCCATGCATTACAGCCCATTTCACCCCATCATTGTGTTGGTGATTATTTAGTCATATATATATATATATATATATAGCAAGAGCATTACATCTAGCATTCAAGTCCCCTTTATTTTTATATAGCGCTTTTTAGCCTACAATACAGATTATTTCAAGGCAGCTTTACAGTGATAACAGGAAAATAATGCAACAAAGTTTGCTTCTCCTGTACAGCAGATCTAGAAGAAAATAGTGTCATAATCAAGCTTAAGTATGTTCAGTGATGGTTTATTTTGTTGTAAAAAAATATTAATTTATCTAATTTATATATAGCTTGCTCTGGATAAAACAGTGATGTCATCGTCCAAATCTCATTCATGCACAAACTACTCAATGAGCACTAGCAAAAGTGTTTGTTTGGGAGTTGATGGCAGCAATCTTCCACTAAATTATGGCACGGTTCATGTTTTCTACATGAATGAAACTGCGAAATGAAACTGCGAAATGTTAAGGATTATAATTATGGCTGGTAAAATTATTGGTGAGAAACAAGTAACTCTGTCTGATCTTTACACTGCGGCAGTGAAAAGGAAAGCGTCTGTTATTGTGACAGACTCTACTCATCCCCTGCATAGTTCATTTAATGTACTTCCATCTGGTAGACGATATAAAGTACCTTTGGTGAAAAAGGCCAAGTATAAGAAGACTTTTATTCCGACTGCCATTGATATTTTAAAGAGGAAATAGGGGAGGGGAGGGGAGGAGGGGGGGAGGCGTATCTTAAATAGTGTGGTTGTCTTTTGTATTGTGCTGTTTGTTGAGCCCTTGTCTAAAGACAATTTTCTACCCCCCTGTGGGGATAGACAATAAAGCTTTTTTGAATTGAATTGAATTGAATTCTTTAATGTGAATTTTACATAAAACATAATAAACCTGTAGCCTATAAATATCGTTAATAATTTTGGCAAATAAATTTTAAAAAATGCCATATATTCACCTCAAAACTGCACAACTGTATAGTAAAACATTAATTAATAAAAGTGATAGTAAATGCGTCTAAAAAAGACTGACATGATTGTTACAAATCGCATTGTCTGGGGGCTCTGAAGAACTCAGAACTACTGTTAGCATAAAGTTATAAGGTAAAAATAACTGCCATTAAATTATAGTATCTTACTACTATGCAATTAGATAAACTTTTCATTCATTACATCACTTTACCTCTGTCTTTATCCCCTTGTAGCCTCTTCTCTTTGGCACTGTATCTATCGCAGGCTATAATGCTAATTTAAATGTGTCATGAAAATTCGGCCATCCGTCACAATGAGGTAACTTTCACCGTGGCTAGACCTGGCGCGAGCTGCCAGGCCCGTTTCTAGTGCTTGAGTGTGTTAAGCGCCCTCAAACGAAAGCAATGCTGTCTACATTGGATGCGGCGAGGGGCGACGCTACACAACAAATTACCAACAGTAAACTGATCGCGCGCGCTCTGTTTCTGACGCACTTCAAGCACTCGCTGGGCGGGGGAAGATTGATGCGTTGGACCGGAGTCGGGGGACTTAGTTTAATTTATGTGGAGTTGTTTTGTTTTATTTTGTAGTATTTCGAATTAATGATAAAAAAAAAAAAAAAAAAATTAACTCGTTCACTCATTTTTGAGTGGTGGCGCCCTTAGCATTTGCCTATACCGCCTATGCCACGGGCCGGCCCTGTACATTCATTTAAAAGTACAGAAAAAATACAATATATTGTAGTTCCTTCCATCAAATCAAAGTACAGTAAGCAGCTATAAGGAAGAAAGGGGTTTTGTTGAGGATATTATAAGGAAGTATTGAGTGTTTCAAGAGGAACTTTGTAACCTCTTACAATCTGATTAATCACATTTAGCTTGATGTTACTGATAAGGTAACATTTCTGTCCACAGAACACAGGTCTAATATCCTTAACAGAGTTAGATGATACTGATGTGATCTTTAACCAAAGAAACCATGGAAAAAGACGCAGACGGTGAGGAGGATAACAGCGTTAGCGTTGACCACGTTTCTCCATAGAGGTTTTTCAGAGGTGTCGGTGAGCTTCAACTTCATCTCCGCCTCCTGTTCTTTAGTCAGTTTAGGGGCATTGCCTTGGTCAAAGCCACAGAACCAGTTGTAGGCCTTCTTACAACAGCCGGGCTCCTCACGCACCTCTGCAGGGTCAAGAGATGAACGGAAACGGTTGTTATTGGTTATTAAAAGCTAATATGTTACATGTGCAATGTGATTTACACAAATAAGACATGTTTCTGAACCAACATCCTTTGTTTTCCTAGAAAAAACTACAATATAGTCAATTAATCATAGCCATAAACTAGTCTCAGCATCAGACGGCCCACCCACAGACACCCAGAGTCCGTTTACTGAACCACATGATGCACGTTGCACACAAAAGCGGTGAGTGTTACCTGTGCTACCCATCAATGATTATGAATTTGGTGGCTTGTGCAGACGTACCTTCTGTTTCCATAGAGCTGGAATCCTGTTCATCAGTCCAGTCATCTGCCTCCAGATCTATCCTCTCCTCAGTGTTGTTCCTCAAGCTCCAGCAGAGCCTGTACAGCTGCACAACAACAAGGGGCCACAGAATGAGGGGCTGTGACAGAGAAGTAGCTTTTTCATAGATACAATCTATGTATCTATCTATCTATCTATCTATTGATCAACTTAATGCATCCTTTCTTAATAAATGTAATAATTAAAAAATTTCAACCCAAAATTTTGAACTGTATTGTTATGTTATAGTATGTGTATAATATGTGTATTTTAAGTGAAATAAGAATATTTAATATTTGTCCAAAAAAAAAGTTGTAGTAGTGTTGTTATGATAAGAGCTTACATGTTTGTCGTCAATGGGTTTGGTCATGAGGGAGATGCCCCATATCAATATACAGGACAGGCCGAAGAGGATCAGTGCAAAATAGAGGTAGTGCACACCACAGATGATCGTGGGACAGTTACTGGGGCTCACGCAGCTGCCCGTGCCATAGGCAAATTCGGTTATCATACGCGCCAGACCCACCAACAGACCAATACACAACCCGTAGAATGCGCCCTGTGAGGGAATATCAACACTATGTATCAATAGATAAAAAATGTACGGTAAGACTTTGATTTTCTGGAAAAAATCGGTTTTGAGAGAAAACATATTATCAATATTATTAATATCCAGCTGAATTTAACAAGCAAAATGGATATAAACCAAAATATATAAATGGATACAAAGCAAAATATATAAAACTGTAAAATGTGAAGGACTGACTCACTGCTTCATTTACTCTCTTGCAGAAAATGGCGAGGGTGAAGACAGCGGCGATGGGTGGAGCCAGATAACTGGTGATGGACTGCATGTAGTCGAAAAGCTGGCCGCTCTGAGCTGACTGAATTATGGGGATCCACGCAATACTCACGCCGATCAGAATTAGCATGAACAACCTGTATGCATGAACACAGGCATCTCAAGAGCCTTTTCACATCATTTTCTGCTCACAAGGTCAGAAAATCAATATGCAACACAAACAGACACAAAAACGCACCTCCCAGCAAGCATGAGCTCCTTCTCTTTGGCTTTGGGACGGATCTTGGTGTAGATGTCCATGGTGAAGAGTGTGCTAGCGCTGTTAAAGATGGAAGTGAGTGAACTCATCAGAGAGGCCAGCATGACAGACAACATCAAGCCTCTGAGACCTTCAAAAACACACAGAGCAGTTTAGTCCCATAACACCTGACAGATCTATAAAAGCATGTAAAGAGACAGAACATCTAAGTTACTAATGTAACGTTACGTCAGACTGACGTCATGGGGTCTCGTCTGGGAGCCCAATCACCTCCAAGTGGTAACAGAACGAGCCAATGAACATTGGTCAATGAGATTGGCATGATGAGTCACACCCACCCGAACATACGGTTATAAATAAGACTGGCATACGGTTATAAATAAGACTGGCATTACTCACTTCATTCATGTTTTGCGGAGGAGACAGGATCCCGGCCATTCAACGGTGGTTCAGGGCTGTGGCAGGGGGGACGTAGCGTCTCCGTTCCCTCCTTCAGGGAACGGGGTTTAAATTAGTAACCTAGACGTTCCCATTTAGTCAGTCACGTTCGACATTACGTCCCTATAGAAAATGTCACAGCCACTGAACTGTGTTACTAGTGTTGGAGATGCAGATGATGGCAAGCTACGGCGTGCCCTTTTGGCAACTGCTCTAACAATTTCGTAACCTACCGAGCGCCCCATGTAAGCCCGTGAAAGTAGTCCTTCATTCCAAAGAGGATGGAAGGGACAGGGTCTTACTCTGGGGACGGTCGAAGCTGCTGTTCCGACCCCAGGGAAGAGTGCTTTGGAACTCAATTCCCAATGTTTCTCAGCCATGACCATACCGCTGGGGAAGCGTGCCCAGTCCCAACGGAGGGGAACGCTACGGAGACTACACCCTGCCCGAAGGGAGGTAATGTGTGGAGGTACACATATGGACTGACTCTTGGGGCAGTGATACATATGGAAGATCTCTGCGGTAGGTCCTACCTAGCCAGGTAGTAGCTACTACCGGTGCAGAGACAGGGCAGAGCAGAACCGCCCAGGAAGAGACACAGATTTACTGAGGAGGAAACAGTAGCCCAGTACAAGGGCTGACCGTCCGGGCATGCACACAAGTTCTGGGCCTGGTGTCAGAGTACTGGGCCCGCCGCGTCTGACTGCCGAAGGATGTTGGAACTTGATTCAGAGCACAGAGCAAGACACAGAGCAAATCTTCCCGCACATTACCTGTTTGTACCCAACATACAGGAAGAGACCGGCTCCGGTCAGGAATGCTGTCTTCAAAGAGAAGCATTTTGAGCTCAACTGACTCAAGGGGTTCGAAGGGAGCTCTCTGTAGACCTGAAAGGATGATCTGAAAGGCCTTGGAGGATTTAACCTTCTGGCGCCTCTCAGGAACCTGATGACCAGGTCGTGCTTTCCCAGCGACCTGCCATCAACAGCATCGTGATGTGCTGCAATGGCGGTGACATGCACCTTCAAGGTGGAGGGAGATAGCCTCAGCTCCCAGGCCTCTTGAAGGAAGGAAAGCACAGAGCCAATCAGGCAATTCCGAGAGGTCTTCCAATCGGAAAGAACACCACTCAGCGAACAGACTCCACTTCAAAGCATAAGCGCGCCTCTATGAGGGAGCTCTAGCTGAAGTGATAGTGTCAAATATCGCTGGAGGTAGGTCACTTAAGTTCTCCAGGTGATGGCGCGGGTGATATATGATGTCCTGTCTCTGTGAAAGCAGGTCCTCCCTGGAGGAATCATAGAATATACGGATACGCGCAAGTGGGCAGGTCCTGTGTGGCAAAAGGGTGGTTGCCATGGTTGCGAGAGAGTGACAGTCGCCTAAGCCAATCCTTTGTTTCGTCCCGGATGGAAATAATGAGCTGTGTTTAGTGCAGATTAAACGGTCTAGAGTCAATCGATTTTTATACTCTTTTTATCAGAGTACTTACATTTTAATTATGCATTGATATATACAGAAAGTTTAAACAAATTTGGAAAAAAGTTTTTTTTATAAAATTCCTAGCTACAATACCTTTAATTTTAAACTCTCAAAGATTTTTTTTTTAATCTCACCAGATTTATGAATTTAACATTAAAATGTTCTTACGAGGGATGTTTTTTACCCTTTTTTACATTTCTGTTGATTTTTTTCTTCTTGTCATTTTGTTCAAAATTGCGTTTATACATATATTTCATATAATACTAGGACATTTAGGGTATCATAATTTCCCGCCTAAGCATATCAGGCACGGTGGCACCCCAGGTTAAAATTATCCAGAATCACCACTCCATAGAGAAACAAAAACAGACGCAAATAAAACAATTGTTGAGATGCAGGTAATGTACGTCATGAACTATAATAAACTTTTATGGCTATATTTTTCTCTATAGTGCCAGAGTACAAACAAAGATTATTGAATACTATTTGTGAAAACATAAACATCTGCCGATATGACGGATAAGACTTTTTTGGAAAAATTAATCACTAAAAAATAAACTCCCCTTAGAAGAATAAAATCTCAATATATTTGACATGAGTGAATCTGTTTATGTTTTCATGCATCTTTTAAAGCAAAAATATTGATAATGTTTACCGATGTCACCTAAATCACCCAATTACCAAACTAGGGCAACCAAATATGGGAGTCTGAAACAGTTATATTTTAAGTCTTGTTAATTGGCTGTTGAACTAACTTAACTGTGGTGAGTCTATACCTGCTTGTTTGTGTATCTTATCTTATTTAGTGGGGCCTAATCAGTGGTCAAACTAAAAGCATGTCTGTTTAAGCTAGACTCGCTCTGACTAAAACAAGAAGCACACTGTTCATCCTGAGAAACTCAAATGCAGTTTGTCAAAAAGTGGACACAGAAGACATGTCAGTTGTATGAATGATGTGTGCATGTCTAACACGTAGGACATATATACATCTTATTTTCTCAAACAATGCTTCTTATGTCCTAAAAAATATATATTTTTATGCACAGAATAAAGCAATACGAGAAGGTAGCCACAATCTAGAAAGTGTTACTGCACAAAAATGCGTCAGCAAACTTGATAAATGGATCAGTACCTGGTCAGTGCAAAAGTACCAGGTAGCCTGGATAGTAAGACCAAAGACCATTCCAGGCCAGGGCAGATTGCCGGTAATAGGGTCTCTGAAAATGTGGAATGAGTCCGCACGAGGGGTGTAGCACGATTCACTGATGTTTGCACCCACCACTGACGGGATCGCATTCATGTAGCGGTCCTTGAAGTTCTCATAGCCTCCGACCTCATTGAACGCTGAAAGAAAACGGAACATGTTGAAGCAGCAAGTAGTCGTTTAGCAGACTTTTTTTACCCAAAACGTTTAAAGTACAGAACAAAAGTGAATGAACGTACCAAAGCCCATGAGAATGAATGATCCCACAACCATGATGACGGTCTGCAGGGTGTCTGTGTAGATGACTGCAGCTAGACCACCTGTAGAAGAAACAGAGAAGGTTTTTCAAGGGCAACTGAAAAAAAATCAAGTTACCCCTTGTTAAATTTTACTCAAGTACAAGTAAAAGTACTACATTCAGATGTCTACTTAAGTAAAAGTACTAAAGTACTTGTTTTTAAAAGTACTTGAGTATCAAGAGTACAAGAGTAGATTTTCTAAATATTGCATTACTAATCTACTGCCACAGTGCTTACATTTATGCACAGAAACGTCCTACATGGAGTTATGAAAAATGTTAATGTTAATACCTTGGAGAATGTAAAAGGAATCGAAAGTAAAATCAAGTCATTTTCATCTTTTCACCATGTTGCTTTATTTAATTAAATTAAATTTTTGGGGGGTCCCATCTTTAAATGCGGGGAAAACACACACACACACACACACACACACCACATGTAAGGGTGGCACTGCCAATAAAGCACCTAAAAGCTGTCACAAAGAACCGGCAAAAGGAATGATTATGAATATGTAAAATATAGCAAGGAGATATTTTAATTGTTTATTAATAAACACTTGTTAATAAACAAGTGTTTTCTTTGTCAGTGTTGGCTAGATGAAGTTGACGATGCTGACTTGCGATCTTCAGTAGTGAACGTGCCAGAGAGAAATGCACATTTCATACGGATTACATAAGCAGAGAACAGTCTGTAGTCTGTTTTCTTTCGTTTGGAATTTTTCTGTTTAAAAGTAGACATGTCTGTGAGAGGCAAGTAGGCTACCTTATACACTGAGTTTCGGTTCATTTATGAGACTAGATCCAGTTCACGTGCCGGTGCCTCCGTTTCTTATCTATCGTCTGCTATTTACATCTTATTTATTAAACCCAGGCAATTGGTTGATGAAACATTGATTAAAATTAAGATACAATTAATGCAAAACGAAATTCAGGTTAAAGAAAGGTTTTGTGTTTTCTGTTTGATGTCTCTGTGAAAGTTTTAAAGCATTTTTTATGCCGCTTTCAGAGCGCTCACGTCCGTAACGGAGAACACGTCCATAACATTGTTTTTTCCTCATAAATGCAAACCCGAAAAAGAAAATAAAACAAAATTAATATTTTATGTACTGTGGAGACTGAGCGCCAACCCTTCTTCATTCGCTGGGTAGTAGCCTACTTTGGTTTGCGCAGTGTAATTCACATAATCAGTAAAAATATATTTTGCCTCCTAAAGTTTTTTTTTTAAGAAATCAGAAATCCCTCGTGGCTACGCCACTGCCACATTTGAACCTGACTGTGTTAAACACACCACATACTCAAGAACATCAAACCAAATGCTTGGCTTACATTAATGTGTAATATGAAATCTGACCATGGAGTTGACTTTGGCGGAAAGCTGAAAGTGATTGCTGATAGGCTGTCCCAATCAGTGGCGCCTGCACAATCCAATCTGTCCCAATCAGTGGCGCCTGCACAATTTTTACTCGGGTACTCACGGTTATGGATAGAAATGTGTTGGAGTAAAGAGTACAATATTTGCCTCTCAAATGTACTTGAGTAAAGTCATGAGTACTCCCCAAAAATGATACTCGAGTAAAGTACAGATCCCTCAAAATTGTACTTAAGTACTGTACTCAAGTAAATGTACTCCGTTACTGTCCGGCTCTGGTAAAAAGTTACTAGAGGCTAAAGTTTGTGAACAAACAAGCTGGCTTCAGAGAGCCCAAATCTTGAACCAGGATTTGATCACGGATCGCCTTGTGCACCTCTGCGGCAAGCTTTGGAATTTCATACGTAAGGGATACTGTATATCCAGCCGGTTGATGATAATGTACATCCTCCGCTTCGCGTCGGGGTCCTCATCACCCTGTCAGGGGTATATTCTGAGATAACAACTGGCTGGATGTCCATTATCTATAATAAATAGACACGAAATATTGATCTGAGTTGAAATATTTTATTAGGTCTTTAAAGGCAAAGTTTCCGAGGAGAGAGCAGTTGCTAGCGCGGCAAGTTCAAACTAGACGGACATTTAAGAGATACAGTATACAGTCATACCACTTATTACACAGCATTTCACCACATAAATAATTATGGATAAGAGATATTGATTTCAGATTAAACTGTTTTAAAATCGTACCTGTTTGTCTCTTATAATCCAACAGTTTACAAAATAAGTCACAAAATGGCAGCAGCTGTGTTTGTATGAAACGAGAGAGAGTAGTCCACGATACTGGATGGGATAATTAAATAACTGTACAAAAAATATTGATTTGACTGAGTTTTAATATTTTATTAGCTCACCAAATTCAAAACTTCCACGAAGAAAAGTGTTGGCATTGCTGCTGTTTGGGTTATTCTGCCCCAGCACACTGTGATGGTGCCGGCGCTCACACTGTGGATGTCACATAATGCTCTGGAATTAACGTGCTAGGCGATAGTGCCGTCGGCCACATTGTTCATTCACCAAGTGTCTGTGGCAGAGAATGGCTGCTGTCAATGCAGCCTCTGGAAATAAGTGCCAGCATGAATGCTGGTGAAATTGTATAGTTAATCAGGGACGTGACGTCCTTTACTCTGCAATGTGTTTGCAGTAGTATAAAGCTTGTGCAACTTGCTCTTTTAGCCGCTATGCCGCTGAGGTCTTCCGTTGCATGAAGTGCTTTTAGCTGAGGTAAATGGCTTTGCTTGCAGCTGAGCTTGACCTTCGCTAATAACACGGCAGGATTTTGTGAGATCCCCATAGCGTCAGCTCTGACCCAATGTCGAGTGAACCGAACTCGAAAGAGAACGTCTCTGGGTACCTAACGTAACCTCGGTTCCCTGAGAGGAGGGAACGAGACTGCATAAGATGCTGTGTTACACAGCACAAAGTCTTGTCAGCTGCGCTCTGCTTTAGTCCAAAGATTCTGGGGCAATGGCGTCTAGCGCTGCCTTATAGTGTGGGGAGGCCACCTTTATTTTGCACGATTGAACGTCATTGGCGGGCGAATTCTTGCCCGCAAGATTTCATAAGGCTTCAGTAGATTCAAGGAAGGAGGGGATAGACGGCGTCAGCTCTGACACAATGTCAAGTGAACCGAACTCAAAAGGGAACCGAGGTTACGTTAAGTAACCGGAGATGTTACTTTTAGACGCTACTGTCGATTTTACATAGATACAAAAAAAAAAAGTATAAGGGAGGTACTTCAATATGCAGACATATATCACTGTAGTTCAGATCTACATAGATACTTTAAAGAGTTTAGACAATAAAATAGGAGTAGCGTTTACTGTTCCAGAATTTCATTTACCATTAGGGAAAAGGATCAGTGATGGGTTATCTGTTTATACAGGGGAAATGTTTGCTACTTATTATTAGCAACACATTGGATAGAGGAGATAAGACATTTGAAATCAATTATTTGTTCAGACTCAAGTTCATCATTGGCTAGTTACTCCGGAGATTTGAATAGAAATACAGCAAACATTATACACAATTCAAATGATGGGCCTAACAGTAGTATTTTTATGGGTACCGGCACATATTGGTATCCAAGGAAATGAAATAGTAGATAAGGCAGCAAAAGAAGCCATAAAAAAACAATGACTTAAATTTATCAGTGAGTTTAAGTCAGAATGAAATGAAGAGTATTATTTTAAAAAAGGTAAAAAAAAAAGTGGCAAAAACAATGGGAATAAGGATAAAAAGGCGAATGGTTTTATAGAATTCAAAGGAAAGTAGGAGAGATGAGAAGAGCAGGAAAAAATGAGAGATGAGATAATAATAATATCAAGGATAAGATTTGGACGATTGGGCAAGAAAAAAAACGGAACATGTTGTGCTGTCAAAAATATACTGTCAGAAATATGAGACTGAAAGAAGGATTTTAATAAAAAAAATCTAGCAAAAATAAAAATGGAATTTATACACTAACTCAAAAATCAATCTTTTTCAGTATCTTAAAATTACTCATTTTTGGGAGAGGATATAAAAAGGGAGGGGAAATATGTCATTCTGATCCACACTTCATACCAGTCGGTGGCGGTAATAGACCATTTTCTTGTTTGACAACCACCAATAAAATCTCAAAATAAGAAATCATGGCACGCTGAGAAAAGTGCAGTTGATCGGTTCATTTCTGTGTTTACTTAAGTTAAAGAAGTTAGAGATCAGTTAAAGCAATAGTTTATTAACAGCTATTTAGTCCACGTGTGAACATCAACATTTATTTTAAGTATTGATGGATTCTTATTTTTACATCATAAAGAATTATTATTCATCTGCATACCATAAAACGTTAAGATTTTAGATTCATAAACTCATAGAAACCACAACAATGTCTTCAGTGTTGGGCAGTAACGCGTTACTAGTAACGCATTACTGTAACGCAGTTACTTTTGACAGTAACTAATACTGTAACGCATTACTTTTTAAATAAATTAACTCCGTTACCGTTACCATATGGCGCGTTGTCCGTTACTTTTTTAAATGAATTAGTTGCTGGAGCGGCTGAGAAGTGTGCGCTGTCATTACACAGTAGAGCACTGAAGAGACTGCTAGCATTATACAGAGCGAGAGGACACCTGAGGACACATAACAAACTCACTGGCTGAGTTGTTTACGTACACGTGAGGCAGCGCGAGCACGGAGATTACAAGCTTCACGGAGAGCGCTGAGCACTTGATGCGCATTTAAAACACAGACAGCGAAACGGTATGGATACAGAACACTTAAGTACACATTGCCATATCATTATAAAGTAATACATTTTTTGAGTAGATGCTGCATCAGCAGAGAAAGAACAGAAGCTTGGCGTCGAGTCTGAGAGGAATAACATTAGGCTAGTAACGGCTAACTTACCTCAAGCGATTAAAGCAATGTGACAAAAACACACGCAGACCTGACCCACATGTTTTATGTCGCAATTGTTACCATCTATTTGCATTAGTTTATATCCAGCTGGTCACTTTTATGCATTCATTAGCCGGCGAAGTTGTATTTTTAAAACTAGTGACGTGATTGATTGCTTACATTGATATGTTCACGCAGCCGACATCAAGTCTAATCAAGTGTTCTAAAATTTAAGCAAATAAAGTAAAAGACTGTACATGTAATATAGGTCTACATTTATGTAATTTTAATGCTCTGGCCTTTGCAGATATTTAAATATGGCCATCTTCTTTAAGCTTGAATCATATAAATGGTAACACTTTACAATAAGATTACAATTTTAGCATTAAATATGGTTAATAAATGTTGTAGAAGTATCATTCATTGTTAGATGTATTTGTATCTCCTTAGTTAATGTAGGCCTATACTATGAACTAACAAGAATGATCAAGGTACAATTGTATTTCTCAAATATTAATTCATGCAGTAAAAACCACAGTGGTAAAAATGTACTGTCAGCTGCATGAACATATCAATGTTGAGAAAGCAAACAAGTCACTAGCTTTAAAAATGCTTGTTTTGTTATTTATTTCAGAAATCCTTGATATATTCAGTTTGTGCTGGTCTGACTTAAATAAAATAGTGTTTAAAAATTACTTTCTGTTTAAGTCAGTTTTGTATTTGTATAGACCATAACGCATAAAAGGGCATTAATGGGAACATTTAAGAACTTTCTTTAAAAAAGTAACTAAAAAGTTACTTTTAACAGTAACGCATTACTTTTTGGTGTAAGTAATCAACAAAGTAATTGAGTTACTTTTTGAATGAAGTAACTAGTAACTGTAACTAGTTACTATTTCTTAGTAACTAGCACAACACTGAATGTCTTTGCTGATGAAAGATGTTGTATATAAATAGATTAAGAAAATATATAATATATTTTTGGATATTTTTCACGTGGTCTCTTGTAGTTTTATTTAATGTGGATGTTAAAAAAAAAACAGTCACAGCAGTGTTTATACCTGTACTGCATGTTATGTCATGTCATGCCACCACACATTCAAATGATGATGATAATGTTTGTATGACGTGCATACAATGGAGACCATTTACGTTTCATCCATGTTTTGTTTTAAGCTGCATGTAGGCTATATGTAGTTTTATTGTTTCAGAGAAAGGACAGATTGTGATGGCACGGCGCCTCTGAACTTCGATCTCGGAAACGTCGTGCCTTGTGGGTTGTTCACATGCCACTGTAGTGAGTACATATGAAAAAAGTAGTGCACGAATGGCCAAACGACGAGCAGTCATCCAGCCGTGTGTCGTCCGCAGCTCATTGATGCCAGAGGGAAGCGGAGACTGTTGCGCATTGTTCCACAGTGCGACAAATCACCAGCAGCTACAACAGTGGTGACCAGGGCAATGTGTCACAGCACACAGTTCATCGCAGCCTTCTGCGTATGGGCCTGCGTAGCCGACGACCCAGCCAGGTCCCCATTCTAACTGCACGACATCGTCAATAACACATGAAATGGGCCCAAGATCATCGAGATTGGACTGTGGATGATTGGAAGAAAGTGGCCTGGTCTGATGAATCAAGATTCCTAGTGGATCATGTCTATTATCAACAGAGGCTATGTCACCAGGATGCACTGTTCGGTGGAAACAGGCCAGCAGTGATAGTGTGATGAAGTGATAGTGCCGACTACCGCTGGGGGTAGGCCACTTAAGTGGCAGGTACCATACGGTGCCCCATCCCTGCAAATGCAGGTCCTTTCTCAGGGGAGTCCACCAGTGAGGAGCATAGTGAGTGGGGTCTGAGTGTGCGGTGCAACACTTGTCTGGCTTTACGGTTCCTGTGAGGGAATGGCAGGAAACACATGACAAGGTGTCGCATCCTCGAACCGCAAACTCCTGCCTACTGGAGATAGAAGAGAGGGCTGAGAGTGGCAAGGCATAGTGTCACTCACTGTCAACCGAGCTGCATCTTAGGACCCAGAAATTGAGGAAATTGCTCCTTTGTTGAAATTGTAGGGACAAAAAATAAACTCATTAAAGGATTCTCCACACGGCCCTCCTCCGGGGGGAAGGAGCGGTGTGTCCACCGTCTTCTAAAGAGCAGCTTCCTCCATCTCTGGGTTTCACGTCTCAAGAACGCCGCTTCTCCTGACGCTTAGAGGGTCTGGCGAGGACTGGGTAGGGCTGCATGGCCTGAGGTGGAGGTAGAGGCCGCAGAAGGACGTCCTTGGCGACGAGCAGACGGGGGGGACTGCCACAGGCGGATTGGTGGAAGCCATAATATTTATAATATATTTATAATATATTTTAAACTGATTAAGTTGCAGCTTCATTACTACTAATTACTAAAATATTAACCCCCTGGGGTCAGCTGTCGTGATCGCCTAGTTTTTTTCCTTATCAGTGTGAAAGAGACTCAAATAACAATGTCGATTTTTGTAAGTCCATTCTGAAACGCGACAGATAATGAACTGTAACTCAGCGAATACTTTTCACATAGACATGAGAGATGTGTATTTAGAAAGCTTGATGTGTCTATTTTTAAATGATACAATTCATATCAAAACAAATATTCTCTGTTTAAGTAATCCGTATGAAACCAACGAGAGTTTCTCAAGCCTCTGCTCATTATCTCTAATGTGACCACACCCACCCGCGCACAAGCAACTCACTTGTTAATCGACTGGTAAACGCCCCCATTACCTCAAAACAAAGGATCAACTTTTATCATTCTTCTGCTTTTCATCAAGTTTGGAAGACACGCTGTGAGTTTACCTTGGATTTACCTCAGAAGAAAAAGAACACGATTTGAAGATTTTTAAGGTAAGAAATTTATTCTCACTTATATTAGTTAGCGTGCTATTGTTGCATAAACCTCACATTTTAGGCTACTAGTTGAACTGGTGCCAGACTAAAATGTATGAAATCGATGGAAACATGTTGAATATAGACTGGTAGGCAACCTTTAAATGGTAAATAAATATGTACGACACAAGGATCTTTTTATGAATAGTATACAAGGATGAATATTATAATGTTTAGACCAATGTTTTCTATGAAATTCTGTGTTTGTGGATATCTGCTTAAACGTAAATATTTAATGTGGTAAATATAAGTTTTCATAGTGAGGAGCGGCTCGATCACTTCAGTAAACGGTCTCTACACGCTCTGTGAGTTTGGGTCACTGGCACTGTGCATTTGAAAAGCAAAACGCGTCAAACATTAGGCTACATGTTTTTACACCAATCTCATTTCATAACATCATAACGAATGTTAATCCATATGTGATACACACAAAGTATGTACACAATTGTGTTTTTTTCCTTTCTTTTGAAGATGTATATTGTTATGAGTAAAATTATTGCATTACTGTCTTATGTTGTGTTTATATGCAAATTAACAAATATATATTTACATTTATATGGACAGAAATAAAGGACTCTTATTTTGACATTCTGGCTGGGGAGTCGCGAACGAAACCGTGGTTCAAGTATATCCAGCCCCGTGAGTTTAAGATACATGGGGGCCAAATTGGAGATAACTCGTCAGACATCTCGTTTAACAATGTCTGCAGGCAAATTGACAGCAGTAAAAAAAAACTTCAGCGATGTCGACGTTGTTAGAGGGGTGCTGCGAATTATCAAGCCAGGCATTTTTAAATATATGCTGATGAACAAAGATGACATGACTGTAGCTGAACTAAAGGGGTTCTTACAATCACACTTGGGGGACCGAAATAGCACAGAGCTATTCCAAGAACTAATGTGTACCAAGCAGAGTGAACACAAAACCCCTCAACAGTTCCTGTACTAAACAAGCAGATTCAGACAGGGAGTATTGTGCAGCTACGGTGCAGGATGTGTTCTTACACACTGTTTACCAGGGTCTAAGCCACCGGTGTAAAGATATTCGCAGCGAGCTGAAATCCTTGCTAGCCGATAGTGATGTAATATCCTCAGGCACGTTATGAAAATCACAAGTGACGAGAATGAGAGGCTGCGTCGACTGGGCCCACCAACCAGAGCAAAACCATCCATGGCTAATAGTGCCCAAGTTAGCGATGAAACTGGCGGAGATGTGAAAGCTCCAAAGGGGTTTGCTGCATAAAAAGGGCAGAACGATCAGATTAAGCTTCTTACTGCCAGGATTGATGCTCTAACCAGCATTGTAGACGCTATACAACACTCCAAGCCAGTGTGAACGGAGGGTGGCTGCCAATGCTCCTCCAGCCAACCATCCTCTCGCCGGGTGAGCCGCTGGCGTTGCTGTCCATGGTGTGCGGACGAAGGGCGACAGGACTGTACTCACTGTTTCATCTGTGGTGAGGATGGACACCAGGCAGTGGGGTGCCTACGACGACCTCAGCGACGGAAACGGGAACCGGCCACTGCCAAGGGGCAACCAGTGACCGCACAGCAAATGCCCCAACCAGACGTTGCTCCCCCAAAGCCGGCCAGGCCTAGGGAGAGATAAGTGCTAGAACAAGAACAAGAGCACCAGAGACAAACAAACAAATCTACAAATGAGGTGAGGTCCAGGAGCCAAGGAGCAAGTGTTCTAGGCTCCTGTAAGACCAAAAATGACAACATAATCAAATTGATCGGAAGCAAGGCACTGACCCAGTGCGACTTGAATGGCTTGACAGTGAGGGCATTACTTGACACAGGTGCCCAAGTCAGCATGGTGGACAGTGAGTAGAAAGAGAAATATCTGCCAAGTGTTGAGGTGAGGCCGCTTCGGGAACTTCTTGGGTGTCAAGATGATCTGAAAGTCTACGCTGTAAATGGAGACCTCATCCCATTTGACGGCTGGGCGGTCATCACAGTCAACCTGCTAGGAAATGAGGATCCGAGTCTATCTATTAATGTCCCATTCCTGGTGAGTAAAATGCCAATTGAGAGACCACTCTGGGTTTCAACTTAGTTGAAGAACTGATTCAAGGACAGTCTGACCAGTTGATGCCAACACTTACTTCACTACTGGCCGGGGCCATTGATATCCCTCACGAAAAGGCACAAACTTTAGTCAAGGTGATCCAAGCTGTTGAGGAAGATAACGGAGATGGGTACTTGAAGGTTGGTCCAAGAGGGGTAGTTATCCGGGCAGGACAGGTGACTTGGGTGAAGTGCAGAATCCCTTTGAAGATGACACAGTGGTCTTGTTTGAGCCTCATGAAAATAGTGACCATTTGAGATTCTTGGACATTGGAGAGGGGCTCTTAGAAATACAACCCCAAAGTGACCCTTGTGTTTCCATGCCCATTGGAAATAGCACAGTGGTTGATGTGACCCTGCCATGTGGCACAGTGATTGGAACATTACAGCGGATTGAGAGGATATTAGTGGAGCCTGGTAAAACAAGTGAGCCAACGCAGACAATGATCCATTCTGCGACCACTTGAGAGGATGAGGTGAAAACATCATTGTGGCATCCACCCGTCAACCTGTTCCACCTGGAAGAGGGCCAATGAGAGGTTGTTCAAAGAATGTTGTATGAGGAGTCTGGTGCCTTCAGCAGAGATGGCAATGACATTGGTTGCATACCCAGCTTGCAGATGCCAATCACACTTAAAGAAGACATCCCGGTTCAGAGGGCGTACTCATCAGTGCCAAAACCCTTGTTTAATGAGGTGAAGAGCTACATACATGATCTCCTAGCAAAAGGATGGATCCTCAAATCAAAGTCACCATATGCCGCTCCAGTAGTCTGTGTCTGCAAGAAGGATGCCAAGCTGAGGCTCTGTGTTGATCACCGTCTCCTGAACAGGAAAACCATCCCTGACCGTCACCCATTGCCTAGGATACAGGATCTGATTGACACCCTTGGGTGATACTCCTGGTTCAGCATTCTCGACCAAGGCAAAGCGTACTACCAGGGGTACATCGCAGAGGGATCCAGACACATGACAGCATTCATGACAACCTGGGGGCTGTATGAGTGGGTCCGGATCCCCTTTGGGTTGTCCAATGCGCCTGCTGCCTTCCAACGCAGTATGGAAGAAATGCTTGACTCGCTCAGGGATGAGTGCTGTATCCCATACTTAGATGACGTCTTGTGCTATGTAAGGTCCTTTGAAGAGCATGTTGAGAACATCTATAGAGTGTTGAGGGCCCTCCAGTATCATGGTGTAAAGCTGAAACCTGGAAAGTGTGAAATGTTCCAGAGTGAGGTCAGGTACGTCGGACGGCTGGTGTCAGCGGAAGGAGTGCGGATAGATCCTAAGGACCTGGAGGACAATCAGGACTCCCCAGACAGTAAGTGATGTGAGGAGGCTACTTGGGTTCCTCAGTTACTACCGTGCCTTCATTCAAGACTTTTCCAGGAGAGCAAAACCCTTGTACGAACTGCTGCAGATGAAGCCTGGAACAACATGGGATACTCACAGCAGGAAGAAAGCTAAAGGCCCACAAGTTCCCTCCAGAACTCCAGTAGAATGGACCAGGGATCACCAACAGATCCTGGAGGAACTAATTGGTATGTTACCAAGCCCACCTATACTGGCATATCCGGACTTCAACTTACCCTTCACGCTCCACACTGATACATCCGAAAGGGGCCTAGGGGCCATCCTATACCAGCGACAAGACGGGAGGTTGAGAGTAATAGGATATGGATCCAGAACATTGACAACGATGGAGAGGAACTACAGATTACACAGTGGTAAACATGAGTTCCTGGCATTGAAGTGGGCGGTGTGCGAGAAGTTCCGGGACTACCTGTTCTACTCACCACACTTCACAGTGTACACCGACAACAACCCCCTGACATACGTGATGAGCACAGCAAAGCTTAACGCAGTGGGCCATCGATGGGTCAGGGAGCTATCTGACTTCCAGTTCGATGTCAAGTATCGGCCAGGAAAGGTCAACATCGACACAGACACCTTGTCTCGTCTTCCTCTGGACATTGATGTATACACTTCAGAGTGCACGGAAGGGCTACCCGCGGGGGCAATCCAAGCAGCATGGGAGGGCAGTCATGTGTCGAAGATGAAGGACGTGGCCTGGGTTGCTGCCCTGTATATGTCGACTGGGGAGGATGAACCACGTCAACCCACCACCTGGTTGCCGACAATAGGACAGGATGAACTGATTCCAGCCCAGAAAGAAGATTCTGTAATCTTTCAAGTGAGACAATGGAAGGAGGAGGGTGTCACCCTCACAGACGAGATGAGTGGAGTTTTGACAGGAACCAATAGAAAGCTGATGTATGAGTGGAATAAGTTACATCTTGAGGTAGGAGTCCTATATCGAAGAACGAGGGAGAGAAAACAGCTTGTCTTACCGAGCAAGTACAAAAAGCTGGCACTTGAGCACCTCCATGACAAGATGGGACACGTGGGTACGGAGCGAGTACTGAGCCTGGCGAGGGAACGGTTCTACTGGCCATACATGAAAGCTGAAGTTGAAGAATATGTGACCAGAAAGTGCCCATGTATAAAACAGAAGAAACCGACTGTACATGTACGAGCGCCCATGGGTAGCATCATAACACACTCACCTATGGAGCTGGTCTGCATTGACTACCTGCACCTGGAGGATATGAATATATCCTGGTCGTCATGGACCATTTCACAAGGTTCGCCCAAGCCTACCCAACCAAGAACAAGTCAGGGCGGACTGCAGCTGAGCGCTTGTTCCAAGATTACATTCCGCGCTTTGGGTATCCGGCCAAGTTACATCATGACCAGGGCCGCGAGTTTGACAATGAACTTTCTCACACTCTCCAACAGTTTGCTGGAATCGGCCACTCTCGAACGTCGCCATACCACCCCCAAGGAAACCCAGTCGAGAGGTTCAATCGGACCCTTCTACAGATGTTGAGGACACTGGCAGACAAAGAAAAAGAAAGGTGGAAAGAGCACTTACCTCAAATCGTGCATGCCTACAACTGTACACGGCACGAGTCCACTGGATATTCTCCCTTTTACCTGTTGTACGGACGGCATCCTCACCTTCCAGTATACCTGATCTTCGGCCTGGTGGAGCCATCGGACGGAGTCACTTCAAAGGGATATGCAAATCAGTGGGCGGCGCGGATGGCTGAGGCATACAAGATTGCTGAAGGAAACAGTCGTCAAGCAAGTGCGAGAGGGAAGGCTCAATATGACCGAAAGGTGAGAGGAGTGGTACTGAAAGTGGGAGACAGAGTGCTCGTTAGAAACCTTGGAGAACGAGGGGGTCCAGGGAAATTACGATCCTACTGGGAAAAGGTGGTTTACGTGGTGAAGGGGCAGGTATATGATAACCCAGTTTATGTAGTCTCCCCTGAAAATGGGGACAATAAGAAAACTAGGACACTGCACCGGAATCTACTAGTACTGGTGAATGACTTAACTATGGAGGCTCCCACGACGACATTCCGATCGACAAAACCAGAAAGACAAAAAAAGAAAAGAGGTCAGTCACCCAACAGAGAAGACATTAGAGACCGAGACAGTGACATGACAGACTCAGATGAGGAAAGTAGTGGGGGAGGATACTGGCTGAGAAATCCAGTTAGCTGGACGGAACCAATGAATAACCTGCTACCTGAGCGAGCACCTGTAAGAGAAGAGTTCAATCAAACACAAAGAAGGGGGGTATCAAGGATACTGGAAAATTCACCAGAAAGAGAACCAAATACCTACCTGGCACCACCCGTGAAGGATGATGTGGACGAGGAGAGGGAAACAGCTGCTTGTGTTGAGCCAGAGGGAGTAGAAAGGGAGGCTGAAACTCCAAGTTTGGGGGATGAAGCTGCAGGGAGAAGGTCTGCTAGAGAGAAAAGGCCACGACAGATTTACACTTATGACACTTTAGGTCAGCCTGTGCTACGGCCATACCCGACACTTAATGCAGAACAGCTTATCCGATCACACATGTACCTTTCTGGGGTATAAATAGTTACTTGCCACAAATTGGTTATCCCAATTCATACACTCCCCACACATACATACCTTACAATTTCAATGCGCCCATGTGTTGATTGCACATATTCGAGGTAAGAGGTTGACCACTGGAGCTTTTCTTATTTTGTCAGGGAGAGTGTGATACACACAAAGTATGTACACAATTGTGTTTTTTTCCTTTCTTTTGAATATGTATATTGTTATGAGTAAAATGATTGCATTACTGTCTTATGTTGTGTTTATATGCAAATTAAGAAATATATATTTACATTTATATGGACAGAAATAATGGACTCTTATTTTGACATTCTGGCTGGAAAGTCGCGAAACGAAACCGTGAACTGCGCATGCTCCCTCATATCTGCAGAGGAGCTGTGAAAGAGCAGACGCGACTCTCTCTTGTTCTTTTCATTGAATCCTGTTTTACAGATAACAGTAATCTGTCAGCTGGGTCTCCTGTGCCGGGACCTGCAACACATACATATGATAACATATGATAATCCTAATCCATATATTTTTCTCAAGTGTAGTGTGAAGTGTTCCTTTCAAATGATTTATAGTTATAAACCGCCTGCACACCGTCTTTGTCTTTGTCTACACTTTGTCTTCCCAGGTGTGAAACACATCAATATTCATGATGATTCAAGCCCTCCCCGCATACACAAAACATGTCTTACAAATTATAAATCAATATATTGTTTTATGCAAATGAGTGGGCAGGATGATTTTCACATAGTTAAATGATACAATTTTCAAAAGACTTATAATAATCAATATGTGTTTTATGGCCTTTTTTCAGTGACAATTTTTTTTTCACAAACCACGCATAAACGTAATTCTCTCAAAACTACAAACTTTTACATAGATGCTGCTCACAAATTATTGTAGCAGAGTTTGTGCTGAATACAGTGTAATCAATCTTTAGCCATGAAAATGTTACAAGTAACAGAAATAAGCACAAATTTCGAAGCATGTCAGAACACCTTCAGGGCCCAGAAAACACCTCAGACCACAGAGGGTCATTTTTACATGTTGGTCGAACCACATGTCTTTGGTTTGGTTGATAAATGTTTCTAAAAAAATGATTTCTCTAAAGCTTTAGCAACAGCAGTTTAGCAGCCGCAATACAATACAAACACAATACAAAATAGGACAATACAAACACTCGCAGCGACAGCTCATGTAAATATTTACAGCTGGCAGGACGATGTCTGATTTCTTATAGTTTATTGGTGGGCTGGTTTGTTCCTGAGATAAACCTATTACACAACAGACCATGACAGAAGTTTAAAGTCACAATACAGCTTGCCTTGCACAGGCTTATCCTCTATTGTCAGAATGGGCAATTCCTCATAACACAAATATCACGCTACAATAAGCATCCCACCGCATGGTCCTACAACTCTGGACTTTACTCTCTGCTGTAGTATAAACTTCAGGGACCATATAAAAAAAAGAATTTTGCATTCCTAAATGATTGAAAAACAAATGGAATGCAGGGAATGGGAGTGCATATATATATATATATATATATATATATATATATATATATATACACATACACACACACTGTATTGTATTGTATTATACACACACACACACACACACACACATATATATATATATATATATATAATACAATACAATAGTGCAAGTTTGCAACATTTACGTCAACAGACCTGTTACTGTATAAAGAGCTGTAATCAGCAGCAGAATAATCACGGCAAGGTAAATGTTCAGTCCCAGAGCCTGGTTGATGAAAATGCCCCCTGCAAACATGTCCCCCTGAGAAGGGGAAAAGGGAGAAAAATAGTTTGAACTTTCCATTTCAAAACAATGTCTCTATCTTTATAATCTAAACCCATTTTAGTCTGAATTCACATGGCAATAAAAGATATTTCTACAAAGAAAATCACCGCCATTTCAGACTATAAACTGTGTTAGTGAAGACTTTATGTAAAGATAACTAAATACAGAGGCTGGACAGACAGCACCATATTGTGAAAATGGTAGCAAGTTCCAACTCATCTTTCATTTAATCATTGTCAATATACACATAAGGGGAAAAAGCAAATGTAAGGTAAAACTTTAAATAAAAGCATAAGGGGAAGTGTATATTTTTGGTCTTTTAACTGATACACAAACTGGTTACAATTTATTTTACGCCTTCAGTAGTTTATTTCAAATGTTCTTGTACTTGATGTGTGCATGCAGTCTCTCATAATTGGTCAAAAAATCTGCATTCATAATAATTAACGAAATAACAAAATACTTTTAAAATAGTTTTCGATTGAGTGTAGCATGTTACACCACTGATAGTATGTTAAAGTTTTCTAAAAGTATTGCATGACAACTACCTCTCAAAGTACCATGTTATTACCATTTGATTCATGCACTTTTCTGTAAGGTCTGAGACAGATTTTGGACTCACAGAGATTTTGGTGAAAACATAGAGAATCAGGGACAGCACAGAGAGATAGATACGGATACGCTGCCCACCAAAGCGTTTCTTCAGGTACTCCGGCATGGTCACGACCTGCAGATAACGTCAATAAAGACCATAAAAATTATACCATAGAGATAAAGTACACATTCATGTTGTGTAAGTAAGCAATATTTGAAAGATTTGTTCTGTAATGCTGGTTGAAGAGGAAGAAATGTAAGCATACCCCAGCTTTTATGTAGATTGGCACGAAGAGCCATCCCAGAATAATCACAACAACAAGAGCCTGAGAAGGGAAAATTAAAAAGAGATTGTAATTACAGATATTTTATTTTATATTTTCTACACATAATCCCATCAGTGTTGTAATTGTTTACTAAAAATAAAAGGGTAACACTTTACAATAGGGTTTCATTTATTTCATTTTAGTAAATTAAATTTAAACTTCAACTTAAATAAAAAAAAATTATAGCTAAATAGGAATATAAAAAAAATGACTAAAGTAAATAACTAAATGACAAACTTAAAATTAAATTAAAATGAAACATGAAAATAAAAAAATAAGAGCTAATTTTAAATATTAATAAACACTATAACAATATATAAATATTAAAATAACATTGATGTTTAATTGGTTCCTTAATATATTATTAATATCTTATCCTTAACAACAATAATAATAATAATAATAATAATGCATAGTATACTTTTATCCTTCTAATAAATAATTAATAATAAAAATTGCAATAATATAGTTCAATATATATGCAAAATACTTATAAAACATTATTTTTTAATGATCCATATAGTCATAAATAGTAGGCTAAAACATATTTCATGACACACATCATAATTATTAAATATCATATAATTATTAAGCTTTTTTTAAACATACATTCCACTCAAAGCCTCCAATGGCAATACCAGCAGCCGCTCCACTTCCTGCTAGTCCCACAAAATGCCCACTTCCAATGTTACTTGCAAAGAGAGAGGCTCCAATCTGAAAAAAGTTTAAGATACTTTAGTTTTGCTTCATATTATATTTATTATTAAACAAACATTTGATATTCAGTGTGAGGGGTAAACCCAACAGAAAGTCAGATTGGTTACAAAAGTCAGCAAAGGATTGTGGGAACTGTATGTGAAGCGTCTTGCTTCAGAATATATTAACTCTGTCTACTGTTTGACTATATCTAGCAAATCCAATCACCACGATGATAAGCTATAAAAACGGCTTCTTGTGCACAACCTGAGGTGTAACTCAAACAATAAAGATTGGAACAATGAACTTTGTAATAACAAATAAAAAGCTTCAAACTTTCGTATAAAGTGATTGTGGCGAGCAGGACGAGGTCGAGGGCCATGAGAGAGCGACGCGAGGCCGGTGGCATGATTTATGATGAATGACACCTGTGAGATGCACCGGTCTCGTATCTCTCACGGAGGAGCGGAAGGATAAAGGAGGAGCGACGACTGTGAAGATCGAGAGAGGAACAGGCCTGAACTTATGTTGTGTTTTGTTTTATTATACGTGAAAGCAGTCGTCCGTGAGGGGCTGCTGTCTATTACTTTCGTTTTGTATTTGTTTTATTTTATATTATTAAACTTGTTGATTGTTCGCGGTTCCCACCTCCTTCTTCCCACAACAATGAACCTCGTTACAGTGATAACTTTATGTCATGGACCAAAGCATGATTGCTCCATAAATGCTGCATGAGAAAAGCTTATCAGCTGTAATAAATTGTGGGTTGCATCTGGCATCATGGCATTATGGCCCCACCAAAGATTTCATTCACCCTATCATTATATAAAGGTTCTGAAATAGAGGGGCAGTTAGCGTCATTATCATGCCATATCAGTAACAAAGTAAAACTAGAAGCTAAAGTTTGTGAACAAACTTTGATGTTGGCTTGATAAAGCCTGAACCTTGAACATGGTCTCGAACTCGGATCGCCTTGTGTACAGCTGCGGCAAATGTATTATTTTGGCAGCTTAGAGAGAGCCTGAATGGGCAGCCTGAGTCAAAAGAGCCAAAGCACATATCTGTAAATGTTTAATGTGGTAAATATAATGTTTCATAGTGAGGAGCGGCTCGATCGGTTCAGCTGTCTCTGCACGCGCTGTGAGTTAGGGTCACTCGCGCTGTGCATTTGAAAAAAAAAAAACTGGTGTTCTATATATATATTTTTGTGAATTTTAAATCGCAATTTTAACTAGAAAAATCCCAATTAGATTATCTCCCCCAAATTGTGCAGTTGCTCCTGATATCAGCATGTTCACAGCTGGGTTTTTTTTTGTTTTTTTTTTCAGGGACCATATGCCACTGATGAGTCCTGCTGACTTAAACATTTACATGAGTCTCTGTACATGAACATGGTAAAATGAAAAAGCAAACACCTTGGAAATGACAGGTATGTTGAACAGGAACTGTTTCAGGAATGGCACAAAGGTGTGTGACTGTTCGAGTCTCTCTGTTTAGATTAGTGTGCTCAATAATGTGCCTTTTTGTCCTTTGTTATGTATTATGTTGTGTTGTAAATAAATCTAAACAATCAAAAAGTCATTCTTTTAATCTCTCTGCATTCTTTGTTCTAGTTCCCTCACAATCCCACCTGATAGGGCCATTTTAAATCAATATATTGTTTTATGTGAATGAGTGGGCAGGATGATTTTCACACCGTTTGAAGCAAAAATTCTAGGCTACATGATACAATTTTCAAAAGTCTTGTGAACAAATAATCAGTATGGGTTTTATGGCCTTATTTCATTGACTAATAATGTTTTTTTTTTTTCACAAAGCATGCATAAACGTAATTTCTACCAGAAAGACCCGGGAGGCAAAATGACGTAACAAAGCATAATTCATTAACGGCCCAGCAAGCAAGTATTGTGATATAAAGTTCTTTGACGTAGGCCCCGTCCATAACTCGCAATCCGAGGGTAACGGATTCTGCATTTCCTGCCTGAAGGCGAAGGCAGGGGCACAGCCGACCCCCCGGGGGGTATGGGAAGGGACCATCCTGGTGGTGGTGGTGGGGAGGATGGAGGTGAATGTTGGCGTCAGCATCTGCGAACTCAGACCTGTGTAAGTACCGATCTTTTGTACTACGAGTATTAGAACACGATTGGTTAGATGAGAAAGTAATAAGTGACGTATAACAATTGAGTCTTCCTGGCAGAACATACGCTAAAGCTTCCATTTTCTCAAAACTACAAACTTTTACATACATGCTGCTCACATATTATTGTAGCAGAGTTTGTGCTGAATACGGTGTAATCAGACTTTAGCCATGAAAATGTTAATAGTAACAGAAATAATCACAAATGTCAGGGCATGTCAGAAAACCTCCAGGGCCCAGAAAACACCTCAGACCCCAGAGAGTTAAAAATGGCTTTCTGAAACACAGATTAGGTACAGATTACTAACACCTGGGGTCCATTCTTCATACCTCGCTTTATACATCTGATATGTAATACATCTTGTCATAATACATGCCAGATCTTCTAATCGATGGCTAATTTGGTTCTTCGGTAAATTCAAAGTCAACGTCAAAGTTTATTTATTAAGCACTTTTTAAAAACAGCAAGTGTTTATCAAAGTGATGTACACACATCACATATCAATGATACAAACAGTCAACAGCACAAAATAAAACAATAAGACACAATAAAAAAGCAACACTCACAAAGCGTCAAAACTGAAATTTTCTTGGCTTTTTTCATGATAACAGAGGTCTAGGGGCTATGTAAATACCATATAAGTTTCAAAACAGTAAATCCACAGACAAATGCACACAGCCTGCATAAAGTAGCTGTGCCTTTTCACGAGCCGTTGTGACTTCCGTAAAAATATGACCTCAGAACTACTCAGTCACCACCCCGAGCACTGCCCACCGTCCCTCCATCCTTTTTCCCAACAACAACAACAACATACTACATATCAACTAACTCTCATTAGAGTTTTAGTAGACTGTAGAAGACTGTCAGTAGACTGTTGGGTTAGTAGAATAAGTTGACATGTAGTTGCCAAGTTACTTATAGTCAGTATAATGTCTGTTGGCAGACCATCAAAATAAAGTGTTAGCATATATTAAGCAGACAGTCTACTAATACTCTAATGACTGCTAGTTGTCATGTAGTTGCAAAGTTACTTATAGTCAGACTCAGTAGAATGTCTAAAGTGGACTATCGAAATAAAGTGTTACCGGTGTAGCGACTCTGACAGGGTATCCGGACAGATGTATCTAAATTAGCGAATCCCGATTTGCAAACAAAGGTCAGTTCTTCGTGAGTAAACAAAGGGGCATTCTGTATACGACCCCCTTCGGGCATGTTGACCAGCAGGGGTGCCACTATGGCTGGAGTCTCCCTAGCACATGACACATTTGGAACAAGCCAGCGTTGTCTTCAACAAACGGTCAACCATTCAAACCTCGCCGTCTCACGGGACACGCATCCTGACCCCCCCCCCCCCCCCCCCCCCCACACAGGAAGAGTCCACAAGGAATGCCTTAATGCTGATGAACAATTACCCATTTCAACACACACACACACACACACACAAATCTTTCTCCAATATCCTCACTGAAAGACATTTAACCAGATGTATTCGATGTGTTTTTATGTGTGTCTGTTTGCCCATGTCACATGGGAATAACTATGACTTTATCGTAGCATAAAGTGAGTTATAAATACCTTCATTATGCATTTTGAATATAACTGTATATCCCTCTTACAATAACGTTCTTACTACCTGTAGAACACTTGTGGCGTGAACAACGCGAATATGCATACAAATATTGAGTAAAGTGTATTTTTGATCAGTTTTACTCTCATTCAAGATCGAAGTGTCTTTAGACTGTAAACCCTCCCCGCTCGCACACAGAGATGAGGAGCGTGCGCTCTCAGACAAAGAGTAATAAAAACTGAATTCCCGCCTGTGACTTCCAACTCTCCGATTGGCCAAGCCGACAGGGAGAGGCGGGATTTCTCCCAGGTGATATATGTCGGCGCGCTCACTCCAACTCGGTTGCTTCTGAAACTCTTCCTGCTCTCTTCGAAGCTTCATCATGTGACTCCTCGTGCATTTGGACCTCGCCTTAGTGTGATGATCCATCGTTTCTTTTCTTTTTTTGTTTCTTCAAGTTTATTTTATCCTTTTCGAGGTCTCCTCTGTTCATGTCTTCTCGCGAAGAAAATGAACACAGCCAGACTGGCAAGCTTCACCTACAAGGACATTCAAACACGCCGCGCTCGCGCGCGCTGGACGAACCCGAACTCGTGACACGAGGACAGAGAGAGACACACACGCCTTCTTCACATCAACCACAAAAGAGCTTTACCTGTGCAAGTAACCGTTTACCATTCTTTCGAGGTTTAAGATCTGTGATTCTTGTTGTCTCAAAAGGTTCTGTCTGTGATGAATTTTGCCAAACCAGAAGATCTCTCATCTTCTTACTCTCTCTCTCTCTCTCTCTCCCTCCCAATCTTTCTCTCTCGCAACCTCTCTCTCTCTCACTCCTGTTTGTTATTCGTCTGTCTCGTTAGTTTTACTGTTTAACTGTACATACATGTATCCTGTGTTCAAATGTAGAATTCTGTATCCGTAGTTTCAATTATTAAAACCATATTCTTGATTGATCCTGAAGTGCTCATTTACAAGTCAATGAAATGATGATCTCATAGCTACAAAGCTTTACAAGTTGTTACTATTTCAGTAACGTAAATTTTATAAACACGAGAAAATTAATGTTCACGGCCGGAACATTGAGATTTCTTGGAGTTTATAAAAAGGGATAACTTTGTTGAGAAGTTGGTAAGTTAATCTTACGGCTGTTTGCTGGACAAACCGATTGTTTGATAACTAAATTAATTCCCTTAAAGTTATCTCATATAATCGATCTGTAATGAGACCATTGATATATGAATGAGGAATTATAATTCGTTATGATTTACCATTCATACATACGATCGATCTGTTTTCAATTTCGATAATATAACTGTAATATGCAAATATATTAATCATATTTCATGATTAATTATTAAAATTCCCTATAAATAATTTGAGCTAATTAAGGCACATCTCAATGTGGCTACACCGGGCAAACTATTCCAGAGCTTCGGGGCCGCCCCTGCGAATGCTCGGTCACCCCTGCAACTAAAAGCAAGGTCAGCAGACCTAAGTGCTCTTAGCAGAGCATACAGCTTGATCAGATCAGATATTTAGGTGCTAAACCACTAAGAGATTTAAAAACAAACACCAAAATCTTAAAATGAATCCTGAAATGGACAGGTAGCCAGTGAAGGGAGACGAGAACAGGGGTAATGTGTTCCCGCTTTCATGTACCCATCAACAGGTGAGCTGCCGCATTCTGGATCATCAGCACTCTGGAGAGAGAGGCCTGACTAATACCTATATAGAGGCCATTACAATAATCCAGACAAGTTGAAATAAAAAATACGAACAAGTCTTTGAAAGTCTTTAAAGCACAGGAAAGATTTCCAAGTGAGTTGTCTCACTTGGAAAAAACTAGATTTAACTACAGAGTTAAAGCTATAATATGTAAAAAATTTTGGCCACTAGGGGTTGCTGACCTCTTACAAAAACAAAGGCGTAGGTTTATGGCGCAGTGTGATGGCTACGGCCACACAGGGTAATATCACCTCAGTTTCAAACATTTGATTACCGTTATTTTATCTTATCTCTTTAGTTTGTTGCACTGATTATTATTTATAGTCAGCTAAACTATGATATTTAAATAACAAACAGAATACAGTTTTTTGATTTGGTTTATTTTGCTTTACCTTTATATTGATTTACAGGTAGTGCACTAATCACATGTTTCTTTGTGTTGGGTTACCTGGACCTGTTGGGGTGCGGCCCCTTCCTGGTTGGGCGAAAGGAGTGGCTAAGGGCTGAGGAGACCTATATCCGGGAGTCAGCTCATTAGGCCAAACCATGTCTCACCATGCGCCAGGGGGGATTTTGTTCTTAGTTAGCTCTTGAGTTCTCAACTGTTAGTTGTTTACCCCTTCTATGGTATTTGGTTTTGTCAAGCTGTTATTTAAGCTTCTTTCTGTGTCTGTGTGAGAAGGTCAGTTTTTTAGTTCAGTTAACTTTGTGTTACAGGTCTATGTATTAAAACTTATATTTAGTTACATTTTTTGCTGACCTCTTTTAAGGCCTAGTTATTAAATTTGGTCTTTATGTAATTTTCCAACATTTTGGGTAATAAACCCCTTTTTTGAAACAGTCTTCTGGAACCTTCAGGAATCTTTTTTTTTTTTGATGGTGTTATTCTCCAACAAGAAGTAATGAATCGTGGTGGAAGAGGGGGAAAAGGCAGACAACAAGGAGGAGGCAAGCCAAACTGCATCGGACAAGCAACCTTTTAGTGAAGAAGGAGAAAATTGAGTTTTTGGAGTGGAAAATACTGAAGATGAAGGAAAAGAGCCAACCCTGTCTGACCTGGCAGCCATTCTCCGAGCACACATGGGACAGCAGGAGGCCCGAGATGAGAAGCAGAAGGAGGCAACTACAAGACAAGAACAGCGGTTTAAAACCCTTCAACATCAATTTCAGATGCTGCAGTTGGAAGTACAAGCCCGAACATCTCCACTGTTAGAGCCCCCACCAACGGATTCTGATCAAGATCCGGAGGCCTTTCCACCGAACAGACCTCGTTCTCAAACCCAAATGGATCCTACTGCTGTGATTGGTGATTCAACTATGACAGCAGCAGGTCAAGTCCATCCACACCATGTGCCCAGACTAGAGAAATTTGCTGATGATGACGATATTGAACACTTTCTCATTGCATTTGAGCGTATTGCCTTAGCCTGCAGATGGCAGAAGCCAGACTGTGTTTTTCATTTAATGCCATTGCTAACTGGTAAAGCTAGGAGTGCTTATGTGCATATGGACATTGATGATTCTCTTGATTATGATAGGGTTAAAGGTGCAATTCTCTCCAAGTATGACATTAACCCTGAGACCTACAGGCAAAGATTCCGTTCCCTAGAGGTGAGCCCTGACGAGAGCCCAAAGGAATTGTATGCAAGAATCAAGGAGCTGTATGGAAAGTGGATCCAGCCAAAAGGTAAAACAACACAAGAAATTGGTGAAATGATCATGCTGGAGCAATACTTGAGAATAGTGTTCCCTGAGCTGCAGATTTGGATCAAAGAGCACGATCCAGGTTCTGCCATGGAGGCTGCTAAACTAGCGGATGTGTTTGTGGCGGCACGGAGAAAAGGACAGCCATGGAGCTACAACTCATGGGAGACCCCAAGAGACAGTCGTAAACACCCTCAGCAGTATCAATTCACCCAGCAGTACCAACCAAAACCAGAGGCCAGCGGGGGTTGAACCAGTTGTTTAGCAGACCCTCAGGTAGAAAACCAATTTGCTATCTCTGTGGAATAGAAGGCCATACAAAGCCCATGTGCCCTAAAAATACAGCAAAGTTGACTCAGATGTGTGTTGTACCACGCCCTCATGTGGATGCTGTTTCCAAGAAGGACCAGGCTGTAAAGATGGCTGATGTTGAAGTTAATGGAACTGCTCTCAAAGCTTTAATTGATACCAGGAGTGATCAGACACTTGTGCACAGGAAGTTTGTACCAACCAATATTATCAGCACCAGAGATACCATCCCTATATGTTGTGAACATGGTGATGAGAAGAGTTACTCAACTGCTGACATGTATATCAAAGTGGACAATCAAACATATCTCTTGAACATTGTGGTAACTAATAAATTGCCTTATCCTGTTGTGCTAGGACGAGACCTCCCAGTGCTTTTTGATTGGTTTGAATCAGACAAAACCAGAAAATGCTATGCTGCTATCCCTAGGGGGCAGGCTAGGAAGTCTAACGAGCACTTGGAGATCCTTAGTACCTTGCCCTTCTACAGTGACGAGGCAACACCTAGGAAGTCACGTAAAACTCGTAGGCAGAGAAGACAGGATAAATTCCTTCACACAGTTGTGAAGCCACAAACTAACACCCAGCCAGAGTTGCCTTTAGGATTTCAAATGCCAGCCAGTATCATAAACATGCAGAAATCTGATCCATCTTTAGCATCTCTTTTTCAGAAAATCAAGGAGAAGGAGCCAGGAGATGAGGTGGACGTGAGCATAGAGGAGTACATTTTGCAAAATGGCATTCTCTACCGCCAACAGGAATCCGTATTGCAGCTGGTGGTCCCCCAAGCAGCCAGAGAGACTATACTGGTGTTGGGGCATTCTGTTCCCTGGGCTGGCCATCTAGGTAAGCACAAAACCACAGCCCGCATTAAACACCACTTTTACTGGCCGGGACTGCGTAGGGATGTTGCTGAATTCTCCAAAAGTTGTCCTCAGTGTCAAATGACATCTGCTAGCCTTCCCTCCAGAGCTCTACTCCTACCACTCCCCATCATTGCCACTTCATTTGAACGCCTTGGGATGGACATTGTTGGTCCTGTTGAGAAGAGTAAAGCTGGGAACCGTTACATGCTGGTTATAACAGACTATGGAACCAAGTACCCAGAAGTGTTCCCGTTGAAGTCCATAAAAGCTAATCTGTTGCTTTTTGTCTAGTACAGTTTTTTTCAAGAGTGGGTTTCCCTCGTGAAATACTGACTGATCAAGGAACTAATTTTATGTCAACTTTGTTGAAGCAGGTCTATCAATTACTTGGCATCAGGAGCCTGAGAACCACACCTTACCACCCCCAAACGGATGGGCTGACGGAACGTTTCAACAAGACGCTGAAGCAGATGCTGCGAAAGTTTGTGAACAGCAGTGGTACAGACTGGGACCTCTGGCTGCCATATCTGTTATTCGCATATAGGGAAGTACCCCAAGCCTCCACTGGGTTTTCTCCCTTTGAACTTCTTTTTGGGCATGATGTCAGAGGCCCTCTTTCTGAGAGAGAGTTGGGAGGGAGACAAGGGGAGAGGGGATTCTGTTAATGTGGTATCCTATGTTGTGCAGATGACCGATTGGAGAAAATGAGCGAGCTTGACCAGTCACACATGGCAGAGGCCCAGAAACAGCAGAAGTTCTGGTATGATCGGTCAGCCCGTCAGAGATCATTTAGCCCTGGAAAGAAGGTGCTTCTGTGAGGCGACTTAGTTACAGGATCCCTGAGCACCTGTTGACTGCACTGAAGGAGGAGGTGGATCTCATGCTGTCCCAGGGTATCATAGAGGCTTCAAAGAGTGAATGGTGCAACCCGGTAGTCCTTGTACTGAAAAAGGAGAGATTCTGAATTGATTTCAGGTACTTGAACTCAGTTTGACTCCTATCCAACACCAAGAGCAGTTTTCCACCAGGGCGGCTCTGCTCTCAGACTTGACCGGGTCCCGGAGTTCCAATCAGATCCAGTGGACAGAGGAGGCTGTGGCAGCTTTCCATGATATCCGGCAATCTATGAGTAAGCAACCAGTTTTGTATGGTCCAAACTTTAACGACCATTTCTTTGTGCAGACTGATGCATCTGACAGGGGTCTGGGCGCCGTGCTTCTTCAGGGGCCCCCTGAGAACCGCCATCCTGTTGCTTACATCAGCAGAAAGCTGTTCCCTAGGGAGGTCCGTTATTCGACCGTGGAAAAAGAGGGACTGGCTATCAAGTGGGCCCTGGACTCCTTCCGCTACTACCTTCTGGGTTGAGAGTTCACACTGGAGACCGACCATAAATCACTGCAGTGGATGGAGAGGATGAAGGACACCAATGGAAGAATCACCCGGTGGTACCTGGCCCTGCAACCATTCCGCTTCAGCATCCAACACATCCCAGGCAAAGAGAACCAGACAGCTGACTACCTGTCTCGCTGTACCAGCGAGAGTCCTGAAGGGGGGGGGGGGGGGGGGGGGGGGTGATGGCTACGGCCACACAGGCTAATATCACCTCAGTTCCAAACATTTGATTACCGTTATTTTATCTTATCTCTTTAGTTTGTTGCACTGATTATTATTTGTAGTCAGCTAAACTATGATATTTAAATAACAAACACAATACAGTTTTTTGATTTGGTTTATTTTGCTTTACCTTTATATTTATTTACAGGTAGTGCACTAACCACATGTTTCTTTGTGTTGAGTTACCTGGACCTGTTGGGGTGCGGTCCCTTCCTGGTTGGGCGAAAGGAGTGGCTAAGGGCTGAGGAGACCTATATCCGGGAGTCAGCTCATTAGGCCATACCATGTCTCACCATGCGCCAGGGGGGATTTTGTCCTTAGTTAGCTCTTGAGTTGTTTTCCCCTTCTATGTTATTTGGTTTTGTCAAGCTGTTATATAAGCTCCTTTCTGTGTCTGTGTGAGAAGGTCAGTTTTTTAGTTCAGTTAACTTTGTGTTACAGGTCTATGTATTAAAACTTATATTTAGTTACTTTTTTTTGCTGACCTCTTTTAAGGCCTAGTTATTAAATTTGGTCTTTATGTAATTTTCCAACATTTTGGGCAGTGTTGTTTTTGGCAGCCCTTTTAGTTTTAGTCTTAGTCTTTTGGACGAAAATGCTTTTAAGTTTTAGTCACATTTTAGTCACTTATAAACATAATAGTTTTAGTCAAGTTTTAGTCGACGAAAACACAAAAAGGTTTTAGTCAAGTTTTAGTCGACGAAAACACAAAAAGGTTTTAGTAAAGTTTTAGTCAATTTAAGTAAAAAAAATTAACAAATTCATTTAGGCCAAAAAGTATCGGAAATGGGCTTAGGTTTGACAGGTTGTAGCAAGTGTTGCAATTCATAAAACAACAGCTAACCTTAAAACCTTTGCATAATAAACTAGACTTTCTCATTGATGGAGATGCAGTGCTGCCATTGCCAAGCTGTACTTCATTGTCACATTGGGCAGAAACCTTTTATCCCCATATTTCAAGTTATAGTTTTTCCATGAATATTAAATGCTATTTTCACCAGTAATCACAGTAAAAAAGGAATGGTTTAAAGTTTAAACAGCAAAAAAAAAAAATTGAGCTACTACAACATTAAACACAGATAAAGTGGTAACAGTGGAATCACTGTTTTACTCCAAAAAAGCCAGGAATAAAAACATTATTACATTATTGTGGCTTTATTTGAGAAATTGCTAAAGTGCAATGAACAACGTGCCCAAAATATAAGCTATTGAGGAACACATACTTATGATCTACAACTTGCACTTCAACTTCTCTGCCAGTGCAACAACAAGATACATATTATTTGTAAACACAAACATCAAACAACCCTGTCTATCTTTAACTTGTGCAAACTGCAAAGTTGCAAACATTCTGAAACAAAATAATAAAATAAATAAATAATATGGTGCATTGAACATAGGTTGTTAGGAATGCATACTTGAATATAAAGTATGAAACAAACATGACACTTGAAGTGTGTTGAGCATAAAAATGAATAAGACAATTCCTGAATATTGTAAACAATTTGGTCTTTCAATGGTTAGTTCGGTATTTTACACTTAAAGCCCTGTTTTAAGATCGTTTCTGATTAAATAGAACGGTTAAGATTGAAATTTGGACAAATGCTGTTGTCCCGAGAATTTTAGGTTTACCCCCACCTACACGTCTATGTGCACTGGAACAATCATTCATAAAACGCATTAAACTTTAGTTTACAAAGACGTGAAACTCACCGAGTGGTCAGGGGTGTTCACAGATATGCTCACACAAAAATCGCTGCAAAAGATGCTTTCCAACAGGTTTTATCGTAGTTTTTGTCCGACTCCATTGACTTGACTAAACTACGATAAAACCTGTGTTGTTGTTGCGTTGAATCTGGTGCGCGCGCGCGGCGGCCGGGTGCTGCGCGTAACGTTACCCAAAACAAGGATAGGAAACGGCAGCATTGCTGATACTTTTTTTTTAGACAGATTGCACGCAAAACAGGCAGAAATGACATGCATTGTGAACGTCAGACTTATTATCATTTTCGTTCCGTCTCGTCTCGTCTCGTCAACGAAAACTCGAAAACGTCTCGTCATGTTTTAGTCACCTTAGAGCCATTTTTAGCTGGTCATCGTCGCGTTATCGTCATAAAAAAAAAGTGCGTCAACGAAATCATTTCGTTATCGTCATCACTGACGAAAACATCATTGATTTTGTGTAATAAACCCCTTTTTTGAAACAGTCTCCTGTGTCCTCTTGCCTCACTGCTTTGGTCCCTGACACGCAGTAATAAGCGGAATGAAGGGACTTGCTGTCATGCTGATGGATCTAATAATGTTTATGGATGAGTGAAAACATTCATGTTTTTTAACATGACTGTGGTATGAAGTAGGGCGCGATTGCTAAAAAGAGACAGACATCAGTGCCACATGCGAGTCCCGTTGTCAATGAGCCACGCTGATATTGAGCCACGCTGATAACTCATCAGGCATTATAGAAGATTCAGAGTTGTTATATTGGCAAAAGGAGGTTAAAAATAGTATTGAACAAAATGGTGCCATTCATTTTGGTCAATGTGTATAAGAGTGTATAACTGTATAATACATATTTCATATTGAGATTTACCCCCAATTTTCAGTTGTTTTACTTCAATGAAAGATTAGGTTTTTGTAAATTTTGTGTTCATATTTGACTAGGGTGCCAAAAATTCTGACCACAACTGTATGTATCCAAGTAATACATGTGTCTTCTTTGAAACACAACATTAATCTGAAGTTAAACATGCCTCTGTATAATTTAAGCCTCAATTTAGTCCTGGAGAAGCTCTAGTCTTCCTCCAGAAAATCAGCTAATTAAACTCTGCATTATACTAAATCTAGGACTATTTAAAACCATGACAGAGAAATCAGATTTCTGTTAATCTGGTTTAAAGGGCCAATTTGGTGTTGGACTAGGCTTAATCTCTGACCAGGAAATCGCCCCAATACGTTTAAGTAGTTTAAAGTATGTTGACTTGCTTCTCAAGACAACAAAATAAGTTTAAATAGTATAACAGTATGGCTTTCTCAAGCCAACATAATCACTGGTCATGCTATTGATAGATACATAATCAGCTCCTACTTTTATGGCAGTTTCAGTCTTGAGTAGCACATTACGACAATTCACCACATTTTGCACACTGATTGATCGCTATTGATGTAGTAAATGATCAGGCATTGTCATTATGTTTATGTCCATCACATCTGGAGCACAAAACAAAATGCTTTTAAGGTTTAAAGCTTGGTCATCCACCATCCGGCTCCATTTACTTACCGGCCACCACACCATACTTCTGCCAGCCAGGAAAAAGCCTCCTACTGTGGATCGATTGGTCCGTACCATTGCCTTTGAAAAAAAAAAAGAAAAAAAGAATTCAATTCAGCATATGAGGAGTTCCAGAAACTAAACATTTTATACAAAATCACATTTGACTTGATATGGTGTCATACCTGCAGACACATTTCACAATAACATTTCACATTTGTAGTCTTAAAGTGTTGATGGATTGGCGTTCAATGGCCTTTAAAAAAATATATGCCAGTAATGTAATGTCCTTAATTAAGATACTAAGACTGTACCAAAAACTCACGAGTTGATTTGAGAAAATTGTATTGTACTGTATGAAATTTTAAAAATAATTTAGTAATAATTTCAAAACAATATTTTTAGTGTTAAATAGATAGAAGTACCAGTCACGTCTTGTTTTGGTTCATGTTTCATGTCAGTCATGTCTCATGTCTTGTCATGTGATTCCCCGTGTTAGTCATGTGATCATGCTATGTGTTGCCCATGTGATTGTGTCATGTTGTCATTGGTTCATTGTGCACAGGTGTCCCTTGTCTTGTCATAAGTCTTGTGTGTATTTAAGCCCTCATGTTTGCCACGAGTCCTTATCAAGTATTGTTTCACGTAACCACTGTTGGTAAGCTCCTTGTCATGTCCATGTCCTTGTTTTGAGTTTCATGCCACGCCATGCGTTTGTTTTATGTTTGATCATGTTTTGAACAAAACTGCACTTGGGTTCTGCAACTTGCTGATATTAATAATTATAATTTGCCTGATATTAGAGCTGGGGATGCAAAGGCTTCCCAGAGTTTTACACTCATGGTTGACTTGTTAGTAGGCATGTTGATGTCACTTGAGGGGCCACAAGGACGAGAACTCACTTGCACGGGGCATGTCGACAGACTACTCAGTAAGCTACCCAAGCACTACAGAGATAGTTTCATTGAGCACCTTCAGTTACGAGGCCGACTGAGCACTGACAGCCTCAACCCGTATAACCTCCATGACCTCGCTGACTGGTTGAAAGTTGACTTGACTTGACTTGACAGACTTTATTGTCATTCAGAATACAACAAGTGCATACAGAACGAAATTTCGTTTGCATAGGCCACAAATTTCTTACAGTTTCAATTTTACAGTGTAAATGTTCATCCCAAAAATTTGTACAAACAGTTTATAATAAATATATAAATAGCAGAGTATAAATAATTTAGCCCTCTAAACATCTAACTCAATATTTGACAGTAGTCAAGTATAAAACCAGCAGTACTATGGATTATTTATTAGTATTTAACAGTCTGATGGCTTGGGGTACAAAGCTGTTGTAAAACCTGGAGGTCCGACACCGAATGCTGCGAAACCTCTTTCTGGAGGCCAGCGGACTAAACAGACCGTACTGGGGGTGAGAGGGGTCCCCGCAAATTTTCCTGGCCCGAGAGGCACAGCGGTTCTCTGCAATGTCCTGAATGGAGGGAAGAGAGGTGCCGATGATTCTCTCCGCTGTCTTCACCACCCTTCTTACATCCTTCCAGTCAGAGGCCCTACAGCCTCCACACCACACTGAGATACAGCTGGTCAAGATGCTCTCTATGGTGCTTCTGTAAAATGTGGTGAGGGTAGGCGGGGGCAGATGGGCTCTTCTCATCCTCCGTAGGAAGTACATCCTCTGCTGTGCCCTCTTCACCAGTGATGCAGTGTTTACAGACCAGGTAAGATCGTGAGTAATGAACACACCCAGAAACTTTATACTGCTAACCACCTCAACGTTTATGTTGTTGATGAGTAGTGGAGAATGGCTGGGCTGGTTCTTCCTGAAGTCGACAATGAGTTCTTTGGTCTTTTCGACGTTCAGGATCAGACTGTTTTCTCTGCACCAGCCCACCAACTGCTCCACCTCCTCTCTGTAGGCCAGTTCCTTGTCATCCTTTATTAGGCCTACCACCGTTGTGTCATCCGCAAATTTTACGATGTGATTTGTGGCATGCCTAGGGACGCAGTCATGTGTCATCAAAGTGAACAACAGCGGACTCAGGACACAGCCCTGGGGGGAGCCAGTACTGAGAGTAATGACACTAGACGTATTTTGTCCAACCCTCACTGATTGAGGTCTGTCAGTGAGGAAATCAAGCAGCCAGTTCCGCAAGGGTGTACTGAAACCCATGGGTCCCAGTTTGTCTACCAGATGTTGAGGAATGATGGAATTAAAAGCTGAACTGAAGTCCAGGAACAGCAGCCTAACATGCGCGTTCTTCTCCTCTAGGTGTACAAGACTCGGATGCAGGACGGAGGAGATGGCATCCGCAGTGCAGCGATTTGGCCGGTAGGCAAACTGGAAGGGATCAAACATGGGAGGGAGTCTGGAGATAATATAGTCTTTAACCAGCCTTTCAAAGCACTTCATTACAACGGAAGTCAGTGCGATGGGTCGGTAGTCATTTAGTGAGATGATTTGAGATTTTTTTGGCACTGGGATGATGGTGGCAGTCTTTAAGCACGTTGGCACTATGGCTTGGTCTAGCGAGATGTTAAAAATATCCGTCAGAACACAGGCCAGCTGATCTGCACAATCCTTGAGCACTCGCCCCTGAATGTTATCAGGGCCTGGGGCTTTCCGGGTATTTACCCTCCTCAAAGACCTTTGTACATCAGCTATGTCCAGGCACAGTGCTTTTTCTTGCTGTTCAGACACTGCTTTTTTTGCACAAGTGCTGTTCAGTGCCTCAAACCTCGCAAAGAAAATATTTAGTTCATTTAGAAAGTCAGTGTCAGCCTCACCTCCCGGAGGAGGTGTTACCTTATGGTTAGTGATGGTCCTTATACCTTTCCACATGTTGCTGGTGTTGGTTGGGTCCTGGAACAGGTCCTGGATTTTCTCACTATGAGAACGCTTTGCCAGCCTGATGGCACGGTTTAGATTGGCTCTCGCTGTTCTCACAGCCTCTACGTCGCCAGACTTAAAAGCAGTGTTGCGTGCTTTTAACATCTTGCGTACTTCTGCATTTACCCAGGGTTTCTGATTAGCTCTGGTAATGATGGTCTTCATGACGCTAACGTCCTCTGTACATTTGCTGATGTAAGCTAACACCGACATGGCGTACTCATCAATGTCCGTATGGCCGCTGTAGGTAGCAGCAGTCCTGAACATGTCCCAGTCAGAGCAATCAAAACAGTCCTGGAGTGCCTCCATTGCCCCCTCTGACCATATTCTCACCTGCCTCACTGTAGGTTTCCCACTGATGAGCAGGGGCTTGTATGCGGGAATTAGCATAACGGATAGATGGTCTGACGAGCCAAGTTGGGGGCGGGGGGCTGCTCTGAAAGCACCTTTGATGTTTGTATACGCTTTATCCAATATGTTCTGTCCCCTAGTTGCAAAATCCACATGCTGATGGAAGTGTGGAAGAACTGTTTTCATGTTGGCCTGGTTAAAATCCCCAGCAACAATGAAGATGCCCTCAGTATAAATGGATTGCAACTCACTGATGGTCTGGTAGAGAACAGACATAGCCACCCTCGTGTTGGCACTTGGAGGCACATACACGGCAGTAATAATAACACAGCCAAACTCCCTGGGTAGGTAGACAGGCCTGCAGATTACAGTCAAAAACTCAATGTCCGATGAACAATGAATTGAGACTGTCCTAGCATTTTTACACCAGTTGTTATTTGTGTAGATACACAAACCACCCCCCCGGGATTTACCACTGAGTTCACGGCTCCTGTCGGCTCGAAATGTAGTAAATCCTTCAATGTCAACAACGTTGTCCGGGATCGATGTTTTTAGCCATGTCTCTGTCAGGATTAAAACACAGCAGTTTCTAAGCTCTTGTTTTGGGGTTAATTCCAGCTGCAGGTGATCCATTTTTCCGTCCAGCGAGCGGACATTTGAGAGAAAGACAGATGGAAGCGGCGTTCTGTGTGGATTAGCTTTTAGCCTAGCTGTTAAACCTCCCCGACAGCCGCGCTTCCGCCTTCGGTCGCACCGCCTCCGCTTCCTTCTCTGTCGGCTTGCATTGGTAGACGAGTCCGCTGATCCATCGGCCGCTGGAACTTGCCGACATAGCACTCCAAGGCTACTTAGACACTCCTGGACACTTTTGTCAACGAACCCAAAGTCGCTGTATGGTCGTAATTCCAATAAATATTGACGATCATATACCATGATAAGTGCCGACTGTTTCCGCCATCCCAGACAAAAAATTTGGTCGGAAAAACGGAGTAATTTGGTAAGAGAGTTCGAAACTGTCCGTGAGCCTATGCAGCCGCAGCCACACAGGGCGCCGCCAAGTGAAGTGAAGGCAGAGGCTCAATGTCTATCATTTAAAATGGTACAGCGCTACCAGATGGAGAGAGTTCATGTCCCATGTAGAGAACGTCAACCGATTCTGAAGCCCCAAACTCGACACACTGCAGTTTATCATGGCAGCGACCAACCCAAAGAGGTTAGTACATTATGTCCATCCAGAGCCCGCTCATGGTCAGCAATTAGTCAAGAAACTGAAACGTCTGTATCTGTTCTGTAAAAGTCAAGAGCACAACTTGTCGCAGTGCAGTGAAATCACTGAGCGCTCACCTGAACAGATTCTCAAGTGGATTAAGGACGGCAAGAGATGTTGGAAATGTGGTCGTACAAGTCATAAATGTGAGGAATGCACACTAAAGAAACCTTGTAGAGAATGTCGCAATATACACCTCAGTGTCCTGTATTTCATCGCCAAGGAGGGTCCCAACCTTGTGTTACTTACGATGTCTGCCAATTGAGCATATCTGACTTCCCCTAGCTCCACAGGACGTGTTTACCTGAAAGTCATCCCAGTACTGCTGTGGAAAGGCAAGAGGTCTGTACCAACATATGCTATCCTGGATGATGGGGCCCAAAGGAGTATTGTTCTTCCAGCAGCAGTTCAGCAGCTAGGACTTGCGGGTAGGGAAGAGATTATGGCCCTTCGCACCATCCAACATGATGTCACAGATTTGAATGGGACAGTCAATTGATCTGCTGCCAAAACCTGATCACAGTTAAGGAGCCCATCAGACTAGGACCAGCTGGTGGACCGGCAGCTGTACGTACACAGCTCGGTTGGGTTCTCCAGGGACCAGATGGACTTCTCCCACATCAGGTACCATCATCACAATGCTTATTCACTTCTCTTACCCCAATTCAAGATCCTGTCTACCAACTTGTTGAGCGACTGTGGCAACTGGACGTCCTCCCATACCGCAGTGAAAAGCTGGTAACACGATTAAAACGGGATCAAGCGGCCGTGAATATGCTGGAGACCAGAACACAACGTGTAGAAGTTAATGGCATCTGGCGTTACGCTACTCCACTCCTTTGTGCACGAGATGGCCCACCTTTGAGAGGAACCAAGGAGTCAGTCTTGTTCCGCCGCAGGAACACTGAGAAGCATCTCAGCAAAGACACAGAGAAAGCTCAGGTGTATGAAGCTGAAATACAGAAACTCCTCGATTCAGGGTATGTTGTTCAGGTACCACCAGAGAATCTGCAGCCCAATGAGGAGTCATGGATCATACCACACCACCTTGTACACAACAATGGCAAAGGCCGGCTGGTTTTTAACTGCTCCTTCGTGCATCTGGGTATCTCGCTTAATCAGCAGCTGCTTCCTGGTCCCAGCCTTGGTGCCTCATATATGGGAGTTTTCCTTCGGTTTCGGCAGTATACGATTGCCATTAGTGGTGATATAAGCTGCATGTGTCACCAGGTGAGACTCCTACCCAAAGACAAACCCCTGCTGAGGTTTATTTGGAGGAACATGCGTAGGGGGGATCCGCTTGACGTCTATGAGTGGCAAATCTAGCCTTTTGGGACGATCTGCAGTCCCTGCTGCGCTACCTTTGCTCTACAGACACATGTTCGAAGCCAGCAGCCCAGAAATTAAGAAGTACTGCAGTCTATAGAGCAAAGCTTTTACATAGACAATTGTCTACAAAGTCTTCCCACTGCTACGGAAGCTAAGCAACTGATCGACAAGATGAGACCTCTTCTAGCCTTAGGGGGCTTCGAAATAAGACAGTGGGCTTCTAATGTACCTTCAGTCGTTCAGCATTTACCATCAACGGCTCGATGGCTTAAGTCAAACGGAGATCCACCAAGTGGTTATACACCCACACCATAAGGTGACTAAACTTCTCATAAAGCACTTTGATGAATGCCTTCTCCATCCAGAACCTGACAGGGTTTTCGCTGAACTCCGTCGCCACCACTGGATCCTGAAAGGCAGACAAGCAGTAAGGCAACATCAGAGAGAGTGTGTGGAGTGCCAGAAGTGGAGAGCCAAGCCGACTGTGCCTATCATGGCTAACTTACCTTTAGCTCGTCTGCGACTGTACCAATCGCCTTTTTCTCAACTGGAGTTGACTGCTTTGGGCCTTGTGAAGATTGATGGGGAAGATCTGAAAAGCGATGGGGAGTCATCTTCAAGTGTTTGACGACCAGATGCATTCACCTTGACCTCCTCAACAGCATTGATACGGATGCATTTTTGTTGGCACTTAGACGCATTATAGCCCGCAGAGGAACCCTATCCAAAATCCTCTCGGATCAGGGGACCAATTTCCGAGGAGCTGAGACCGAGCTAAGGGAAGCCTTCAAAGTAATGGAACCTAAACTGCAAGAGTTGTTGGCTAGTCATCAGATCACCTTTAAAATCAATCCTCCCGCCGGCACCACACTTCGGGGGCGCATGGGAAAGGGAGATTAGATCAGTATCGGGAGCCAGTCGGTTCCAGAGGAAGTACTACATACAGTACTGATTAAAGTAGAGGGCATCCTCAACAGCAAGCCACTGGGATACGTCTGATGTTGCAGACATAGACCCGGTTACCCCTAACATGCTGCTTATGGGGCGGCGAGATGCCTCACTTCCCCAGGTGATCTACACTCCCGAACCGCTACCCAAGGGCCGCTGGCGACATTCTTAGACGATTGTGGATCACTTCTGGTCATACTATATTCAACATTGCCTCCCAAGCCTCCAGACTCGCCAGAAGTGGCAGCGAAAAACCCAGGATTTAACTGAGGACATGGTGGTAATGATTATGGATCCGCAGCTTCCCAGAGCTCAATGGCCAACTGGTAGGGTTGTCAAGTTGATTACCAGTGATGGACACATTCGGTCAGGTCAAATCAAGGTCAATGACCGTTTATACCTACGACCTGTGGCCAAACTTGTCAGACTTCCAGCACTTCCGGTTGGAGGTGACACCGACTCCAAGGACTAGGAAGTTTATCTTTAAACATATTAGCTATGCTAATCTGGGGACGGCTGTTCTAAATTCCCTACTCTAATCTCTTATAATCCCCCCCGACGGCTGGGTGTCACTCTTACCTTTCTTCAAAACTTGAGAGCCCTGCACTCACGTGAACGATTTGCTTATGATTTCGGGCATTAGTCAGTGATCTCACAAAACCTGTCGGCGAGCGAAGATAGGGCCTAAAATCATTCAGTGTGAACTCGGCATTAGTTGCTCCTGTTAGTCTAAGTTAGTTGTACAAAGTGGTTACCAATTTATTCTCCTGTGTTACCTGCATTTTCATTGTGGATTATAATAAAGAGTGTTTTGTTTGGACTCCTAGTCTTCGAGCGATTCTTTACAACCACAGTACGTGACAAGGAGAATAGAACTAATTAACAAGCTAGAAGCAATGACAAGCTAGAACATGACAAGGAAACTGATACAAACAGAAATACAAACAATAAATATGACTAAAACAAACTCAGAATTTGACATATTATATTAATATTATATTGTAAAATTTTTGCAAAATCAGCTAGAATCATCATTCTTTTTTCAGATTTATCTGACACACCCCATGTAGATTTATATGTTGACGCAAGGTCAACAAGTCAATGGAAGAAAAATGTTGGTGGATGTAAACTGCTGGCCACTTACCCATACTCCCACAGCCAGAACCACCAAAAAATATATAACAATCACCGAGATGTCCGCTGGATTGTTAATATATATGGTGACATTTCTTCTGTTCTCATTGCGGAGATAAGAGAATCCAAAATAATCTGCCCCCATTTTGATGGTGTTTGGGCAGGGCAAGTGGAGCGCCACACTGCGTCCCTCTCTGACACGATGGTAAAGACACCTGACTCAAACGTTCACCTGCAGGTGTGTGACCGTGTGTGCGCACGCTTTCACTTATACGTGTGCGTCTACAGATGGGTGTGACCTCCTCAGAGTTAATTATAAAAGTGTGTTTGTGACTTACAGCTGTCAAAATCTGAGATTGAGAATCATTAATGATCAACTTATATAGTGGGAAGTGTGAGACTGGGTTCCTGTAAAGTGTAAAAGCACATTTCATCAACCACATCACCTGCATCTTAAAGGCACACTGTGGAACTTTTCAACCTTTATAATATATTACCAAAACCCATTGAGATGGTACATCGACTTACAATAGGTTGAATGACACGTCTGCCGTAGCCTGAAGGTGTCTGTATCGCTTTTCCTAGCACTATGTAACTTCGGGGTTCGGGTAGGAACCCGAGCACAAAAAGAACTACAAAATTCGACCGCTTTACGGCATACGTCACTTCCCCCACCACCCACAACTTCCTCAGATTCTGACGTGAGTGCTCAACTCGCGTTTGATTGCCGTCTGTATGTTTTCGTCATGGCCGAACCAACAGCTACAAGGAAGAAGGCAAAGGTTTTGTCAGAGGACACTAAAAAAAAGAAAAAGGCATAGTGACAAATGAAAAGCCAGGACGAGGATCACCATTGGTCCAGCGTTCGCTCGCTGGCGTGAGCTACAGGAGGAGGAGGGGTGCCCGACCGATGCTGACGCTTGCCTGCACACAAATGCCGTTTCCAAGGTGACACAGATAAATCAAATAAGCAGTGTAGTATTTTCTGGTATTCCGGCCACAGCCGATGGTGTTATGAGTGTAATAAAATGCCCACAGCCCATTGTTCATTTCTACACACAAACACAGCCCGCCACAGTGCAGGGCTCGCACAAATAAAATCGACTCATGTCAAATGTACATTAAATGTAGTGAACGTTCCCACGACTCAGTGCCCACAAACACTACACACAACATGTCCCACGGTTTCTGTAAAACGAAACCAACAGACATAAGTTACAGTCAGCTCAGGCCGACGGTGATTTTAGTGCAGTAAATGTGCCCGCCGTCCCGCGCCCACATTCACTCACAGACATGTTAAGCCCCACGGGTCTCACCCCGCTCGCTCTCTCTCTCTCAGCAGACTGCTATAAGGGAATCGAGCGCGGCCAGGCTGCCCGCCTCAAACACTGCAAGCACACACAATCTAAAGACACGGGAAGCTGACCCACTGTCTATGGGCGGACCGGTTGACTTTTTGTTGACTTTTGCGACAGTGCTGCGGAGCTTGTGGCCTCTAGGGACGCTAGACGTGAAAGTTACAGGTCGAGCGCCACTAGTGGCCAAAAGTTCCGCAGTGTGCCTTTAATTAATGGGTTTCATTGAGTCAGCTAAAGATCAACTACTGCAATTTATGGTCCAGACATTAGTGTATACACTGCAACACTGGTTATAAGGACACTGAGGTGCAAAGTAGCATTGCATCTTGAAGACAAAAGAAAGTGAAAATGGCTGATGAAACATCAAACTAAATTTTGCATACGGGGCTCCAACACTACAGATGGATCATTTAAAGGTGCAGTGTGTGATTTTTAGCGACATCTAGCGGTTCGGTTGCGAGTTTGCACTAAGGGCCCACTGCTCACCCCTCCCTTTCGAAGAAGCTACGGTGGCTAAAACGGGACAAACTTACCGTCGTCTGAGACAGCAGAGAATAGCCAGAGTTAGCCAAGAGTGTGTAACATTGTCACTGTTTCTGTACCACAGTCCATTATAAACCACATCATGGATAAAGTTTACAAAGCCATAGTCAGGTGAGGATCAAGGGTCTTAATATATAATATAATAATAGTAATCAGCTGATTGTCTCACAAACGTAACCAGCACATTTCTCCCCATGCACATAGCAAACCCATAATACAGCGAGGGAGAAGAACCACATGAAACTATGCAACTATATATTTTTTCTAACAGGGTAGTAAAAGTTTAGCTGGCTAATATTACTGTGGCTGAGCTGGTTAAAGCGTAAAGCCTTGTTTAAACTCGACGCGTCCGCATGAGCCCAAAGGTGCGCGCGGCAAAAATTGCATGATTGTAACAGCGCGCGCGCCTCCGCATCCCCTAGACACCCTTTACTACACACAATAGGCTATTTTTCTCTGATTTTGAAAACTCTTCGCGATCGACTTAAAATGCTTCCAAGATCGACTTGTCCACTGCGATCGACGGGTTGGTGATTCCTGTAACGTTACTGTTTTACGGTCAATGACAAGAGTACTAATCAGCTGTCTCACGAACGTAACCAGCACATTTATCCCCACATAGCAAAGCCATAACACAGCGAGGGAGAAGAACTAAGTTACATGAAACAATCCAACTACATATTTTACACCACTGAAAAGGGAAAAGTCACTACTCACGGTGTTTATGGCTAGCTTTTACGTTTCTGCTGCTTCTCTTTCAAGGTAGTGATTAAACGCGCTCTGTAGCGCCGTTTGTTCGCTGTCGGGTACGGTAGAAACATGACGTCACAATATGTCGACCTTCATAGAAGGGGGTGCCCGCGTTATGTAGATATAAATGTCTCATTCTAAGGTAATAAAAACATTACGGTTTATTAAGTAAGTTCTTTATACACCACTGAAAACACAGTTATGGATGTCATATTGCATTTCTGTTAATAGATACTCAACATTTTTACACATTGCACCTTTAATGGATATGAATCACCCTTCCACCCTGAAGCGATACAATTGGCAAAATCTATTCTGTTCTACCGAGAAAGTTGTAAAGGTTAGCTGCTCAGTGCCTAATTAAAAATGACTGAAAACTGATTTACAGTGTAGTTATTCTTAATCATTAAAATGTCAATTTATATAATTTATCATTTGTATAATCTAATTACTACATACTACATTAAATTGCCAAAGCTAAAAAAAATTGTGAAATTAAAAACGTTCCTATGTGTTTTCAGTTAGCCTTTAGTTTGCAAGCTAACAGTTTAGCTACTATCTTAGCATAGCATTAACAAGTTAAGAAAGACGCGTTATCCAAAATCACAGATATTACATTTGGTTTGAAACTTTGTGACTGTTAAAAAGTACTATCTATATAGTATGAATGTGTGTAGTATGAATGACATTCAGATGTACTACACCAGCCATGTTGTCACGGTCATGTGATCTACAGCATCAGTTGTGTCGCTTCACTGCCATTCATTTATCCTATCCCGTGGCCTCATGGGATAATAAAGTGTTCATTGGATGTGCACTTCAGAATCTCGCCAGAAGTAGTCAGTCAGCAGGTACTTCCTACGGTTTATGAATACTGAAATTCTTTTAGTTCATTAGATAACCAAATTTTTCTTTAGAAATGTGCTACAACACTCTGAATGTGCGGCTAAAGGATCAATCATTAACCAATGATGCTTTGAACATTTTCAAGTTCAGATAGTAGATGAATATCTTGTTGGTTATATCACGATACGAGCAGCCAAATCTCAATGTCTATGATCTATCCTGCTTGTTTTGGAAATCTAATGGGGAAATTCATAGACAATGATGGATTAGCTTTAAAGGTGCACAGATAAAAAAACTGATCATATGGCATAAGGTCTGGTTGACAAAGACATCTTTGGCTTCATCAACTTCTCAACAATGCCTTTAAAAATACCATCATATCTCATCACAGCCATAAAATCTTAAGGTCTTATAATCATAAACACCTGACCTTCTGCATGGCCTTAATCTTATTCATTATACTATTATAAATCTATCATACAATGTAAGTCCTGCATATCAATATTTATGTTCTGTTAAAGGCATCTCTTGCCAGAATTTTTACATAATCAAAAACAGCAAGATTACACTGACCAAAGAGCTGGTGTTTCTCAGAAACGGCACCAATATTTATGCATGCTAATATAATCAGCCTGTATTTAAGTTCGTAATACATGTCTTCCATAAACATCTCCATCCCAGAAACAGCTTTCCTATGAAGATGATGTCACAGGCAGCACAGGCTAATGAATAAGTTTGTTTCACACGGTTTTGAAAAACTTTCATACCATTTAAAAAATGTAACGTGTTGTGCAATCATCATCTAAAAGTATTTTTTTTTTATTTACTGTATGTATATGTACAGTATATATTTGAGGAACACTTAATACTAATGCAATTAATGTCTAATAGTGTAATAATGTCTAAAAAACAAATACTGTGCATCAAGGTCAATAAGTCTTTTAAAGTGTCAGATAATTTTACCGTTTTATGACAAACCAAAGTTAGTTCAGGGTGTAAAAGGCTTGTCATAAAAAGGTAAAATTATCTGACACTTTAAAAGACTTATTGACCTTGACGCACAGTCACGAGGCTCCACGGAGGTCTTCTATGATTTCATGTCCTGTTTTCTTTCTGCATGTTGGTTGAACCACGTGACTTTTCAGCAAGTTTTTCAGATATTGATAAAAAGTTTTGTTAAAATATTATTTTATTATTATTATTATTATTATAAATAGTAAAGATTGTCAAACTAAAGATTTTCTCATCAAGATTTCTTTTAATGAGGCTGATTTATTTATTATGATATCAGGACAGTTGTGTCACCTTTAAATGTTTTACTTCATATTAAAATGATTTTTAATTCAGCTTAATTTGCCAATGAAATTACATTTTTTTTCTATCTTGTTTGTTAACAATGACACAATGACTTGTCATTCTGATTGCACTGATATGAAGATGTTAAATTGGCTTTTATAGGGAGGGGGAGCCCTTATTTACGGTGAATGGTGGTCGTAAAATTACTTAATGAGTATTTTACACCAAAGGGGCTCTTTTTCCAGTATTGTGTAATGTTAACAAGCAGGCAACGGATTTCACCCTCGGAAAATGTATGAAATTGAACATGTTTGAAAATTTTGGTTGGCAAATATGTAAACATCGTTTTAAACAAGAAAATTATGTTGATTTAAGAGAATCAGGGCCAATTTCTTTGGCAGTTTATGTTGTCACACTATAAAATGGAAATGCAGAATGTTTATGCTTATTGTTGACAATACACAATCACATATTTGAAACAGGAATGGCCTTAAATAAGAATGATTCATTATTTTGCAAGTTACATTTCAAACAAACGCCAATGCAATCATTCTGTGTCCAGAGGCATATGAGCAATTAGTATGCGCATCAAAGATCTTTCAGCTACTTTTTCTTTCATAAATTAATCAATATTTTTGGACTAATCTGTTCATTTAATCAATGGTTCAATTGCTCACTCATAAAGACAGTCACCTGTCACCGCCTTCTGGCTTAAAGCTGCAGTCCGTAGATTTTTTGGGGTTAAAAATTATCCAAAATAAATTTGAGCAAATACATAACCAGCCATGTTCAAAACTCTCTGCTTGCCTTAGCTCGATTCAAAACGGTAAGCTTGTAATAATGTTTCTAATTCCAGTGGTACTGGTGGGTTTCCGCGGGAAATTCGAGCATGTCTTTGCGTCATTACGTCACATCTGTACACATAAAGAAGGAGTCTCGGCTAGTAGGCTATATTGCGTGTGAGGATTGGAGGTGGAGATTTAGCCATTTCTCACAGCACTTGATATAATTAAACTTATCAATTTGATGGCGGATCCAGAAAGGTTCAAACAACAATCACCAGTGACAACTGGAGATTCACCCGCTGTAAAATGCAAAAGACTTGCAGAAAAGTGGCTACAGAAAAAAAGAGACTGCAACCGGGCCATGCGAAAACAAGGATAAATATCGAAAGGGCATTAAATGTAGTCACGCAATGCTGATGGTGAACATTAACAATTTGAGAACAAAGTATAATTTGCACGGTTTTGATATGATAATTAAGCGATTGTTAGATTTAATCACCGCGATTTACTGCAATGCTTTTTTTAGGGATGGCTGCCGCGAAACAGTCGTTCCGAAGCTTTGCGAGATCCCGAAGCGCAGATGTTTCGAAACACTGATTCGAAGCGTGATTCAAAAGACCCATGTCACGTGACTATGGCCAAACGAAGCCTCGAAGTGTTTCACTAAGTGTTTCATCAGGTGTGATCCGCCGAATCAGCGTTTGATTGACACGGTCGGGAACAACAGACCACACAATCGCACATCTGTAAAAAAAAGTGAAATCAACGCATATTGACCTCGTGGGTTTTTGTGAGAGGAGTTTGATTTTGAGATAACGGATTTTTGGTGATATAGTGACATTTATAGTGCGATTTGTTTAGTTATATTTAGGCTTAAATGTACACAACACATTGACTGGTAGGCTAGAGACACAGAGTATAGTGACACATTAATAGATACATAGATATAAATATATATAGACAGCTAGATTAATAGATAGATAGATAGATACAGATAGATTAAAGATAGGCTACATAATATAAATACATTGATAGATTATAGATACATATTATACATATCTAATTACATAGATAGATTAGAGATACATATCTAGATAGATTTGGATAGATAGATAAAATGGAGGCTCCCCAGAAGAGATTCCGTACATCTGTGGTGTGGGAGCATTTCCATTTAGAAACCCCAAATAAAGTGAGATGTGTGTATTGTGATCGGCAGCTCGCCTGCAACAATACATCATCCAGTAGAAACACAGGACAGTTTATGGGAACTTTTTGATACTCGTATCATCAAACCCAGATGATACACAATGCTACAGCTGATGCCACAGTGGAAGTGAAAAAATACATCAACGATGCGTATTTGCCCAGAACTCATGATCCTCTAACTTACTGGAAAGAGAGAGCAGTAATCTTTCCTCATTTGTATGTATTAGCTAAAAAATATCTTTGCATGCCAGCAACAAGTGTCCCTTGTAAGAGGATTTTTTCAAAGGCTGGAGAAATTATCTGTAAAAAAAGAAGTAGGCTAAGTAAATAAAAATATGTAAAAAAGTGAGACATTGTGGCTTGATTTATTTTATTAATATTCATTTTTATAGGACCAAAATAACATTATGCACAATGAGGAGTCTATAGGTTACAAGATTCACATATTAGAAAAGTAAAAAAAAAAAAAAAAAAAAAAAAAATCATGGCTTGTCAAGGTTGTTTCAGATCAACACCTGCAAGTGACCACTAGGTGTCACCGTGGAGACGGGTGTCAGATTGATTCGAAGCCTCGAAACAATATTATGAACCATTTGATTCAACTGTTTCATTGCTTCACGAAGCCTCGATCTGCCCATCACTAGCTTTTTTCCCCTTAGTTGGTCAGAACCAGAACAAAAGTGGATGTTACTTACTTGTTCAGATGACATTTTCCTGTGAAAATTATTATGTTGGTCATACTTCCAAAAAGAATAATCTGTGATTCTGAATGACAGTATCCACACCGCCGCAGCGATTGACAGCTGCACACTCTCCTCAAACATGTGTTCATCCGCGCTGTGCCGTGTCGATGCACAACCTCTTTTAATGTCTATGTGCACAACTCACGTAAAGTTGATAATTCCACGAATAACTGCAATTGCAGATTTCGAACAGAGATGGCGACAAAGAGGAAAAACTGCGGACTGGAGCTTTAATGATGCAAGTTGCGCAAACACGAACTGCGGAGTGACGCAGTGAAAAGTTGAACACATTCGAGGTACGTTATACAAATATATTTAAACAATAATAATGACAATAATTAATTTAATTTAATATAATATTTAATATGGTGCTTGTGTTGTTAAATTGAGCTTAGTATCCACTGTCTTTGATCAAACTGATTATTTCTAGCGGTCATTTAAAACTTCTATCGAAAAACAGCTGTTTAGATTAGCTACGCATCTTATCTCGCACTGTGTGACCGTTAACTGAAGCGTGAAGCGTCGCGTTGGGATTCGCGCTAGGCTCGCGCTTCTGTGAACATAAATCCCGCTTGCTTGGACTCAAACATTTTGACATTGACGAGCGGGTGTTTGAGTGCTGAAGCAGTTCAGATGAGAAGGTCAGTTATCGTCGCGATGGGCGAATCATTGCAGCAGCAAATTATTGTTTATATTAGGCAAATATTTCACAACTTTCATTATATACACTCAACAAAATGTATTTGGTGCTAAAGGAGACGGAGCTGAGCTCCGGCGGGTGTGTTGTGCATAGGTGTTGTGGACCCGAGGAGGCGGAGCTGCGCTGCTGAGTTCATTGACGTAAATACTTACTTTGAGTGATGAACTAAGTTACAGGCTTTTGCAGGTAATACATTGTGTGCGGTGCAGTTTGTACGAATTATTTTGAAATATGCACTAACTGGTTTGCAAATCTTAAGGATGATTAAAAAAATATACCAAAGCGACTGAGGACAGCTGTAATTGAGGCATTTTGACATGACTGTGAATCTCCAGCACGCTATGCGGCGCTGTCTAACTCTATATTATGAACACGAAGAAGTAACTGTACGCCTAGTTCAGAAAACAGTGCAAATGTTGCATTATTTTTGGAAGATGTATGTTAAACTATGCATCGTCAGTTTATAAATGAATACCTACCGTCTACCTTATTGCCTTACAATTGGAAAACGTCTTTGCAAAGCGTCCTCATGGTTGGAAGAAATGCGTCACGCGACTTGTAAACAAAAAGCAGGATGACAGACTGTCATGAGTTTGATTGTGCTTCTTCATTTCCAAGCACTTTAAGTGTTATTTGAAACTTTTGTTCATGCATATCATGTCGATTGGAAGAATGCAGCAATAAAAATGAAATTCTGCTGACTGCTTATACCACTGGACATTTTTCTGCATGTAAATGTGTGTGTGATTGTAGAACTGAAGACTACAATGACAGTTACCATTAAGGCTAACAAGGCTTACAAGCTTGTGGTGCACAAAAAGGGCTTTGGAGGCAGTGGTGAGAATATTCTTAATACGATATATATATTCTTAATTATGTACTGAATTAGTTTTAGTTTATGACTGGTTTGTGTTTTTTCATGCATCTCTTTACACTCATTGTTTCTCCACAGATGATGAGTTGATGATGAATCCTAAAGTCTTTCCTCATGTTAAACTGGGGGATATTGTTGAGATTGCACATCCAAATGATGAGTACAGGTGAGAGGAGCTTTCTTGTGATTTTAGGTCAATTTTACTGAAATACACTTTCGGTCAAAGCTTGGAGTTGTGAAGATTTTTGTAACGTTTTTGAAAATAAGTGTCTCGTGCTCACCAGGGCTGTGTTAATTTTTTTTTTTTTTAAATACAGTAAAAACAGCAATATTGTTAAATATTATTACAATTTAAAACGACTGTTTCTATTTGAATAAATTTTAAAATGCCATATGTTCCTGTGATCAAAGCTGAATTTCCAGCATCATTACGCCATTCTTCAGTGTCACATGATCCTCCGAAATCATTCTAATATGATGATTTTATGCTCAAGAAACATTTCTCATCTGTGATAAAATAATAATAATAAATGATTTCTGAAAGAGTCATCAAGTCCGTTTACAGCGCAAGCGCCGATCTGAACGGTGTCTAGCATGCCGTCTTTCTGTGCAAAAGCTGGTGTAAGCATGGCAGGACAGAGTTGTGCCTTCTGTCAGCGCAGACCGCCAAGCTGCCCGGTCTTCCGCAAGGTGATGCCATTGGTCAGGGTTGATGTTAAAGACATTCATGCTGAAAATCCAGGAATCACAGGAATAAATTACATTTTTAAATATATTCAAATAGAAAACAATTGTTTTAAATTGTAATAATAATAATTCACAATATTGCAGTTTTTATCACATTTGTGATCAAATAAATTGCAGCCTTGGTGAGTGTGTAAGAGACTTCTTTCAAAAACTTTAAAAAAAAATCATAATTATTCCAAACTTTTGACCGTCAGTGTCATTTAATCCTAAAATCATTAGAAAAACTATAACAAGTTATATTTTGGTTAACTAAAAACTGAAACCTGAAATGAAACTGCATTGTGAAAAAAATCTATTATTTTGTCTAAGCATTTCTTTGATTGTCTTGTATCATGCAATATTGAATATTGTCTTGTACATTAGTATATTTCTTGATAATATTCTTGTATTTTTATCTCTTTGTCTTAGTCCTCTGCTGCTGCAGGTCAAGAGTTTAAAAGAAGACCTGCAGAAAGGTGAATTTTAAATTATTTGCGTAATTTTCTGAACTAGTAACTATTAACCAGCTGCATCTCAGTGTTCATTTTTCCACCAACAGAAACTATCAGTGTAGATCAGACAGTGGCTCAGGCCTTCAAGCTTCGTGCCTACCAGGACGTCATCATCAATATTGTAGATCCAAAGGTATTTTATACAGAAATACTCTTTAATGCACAATGTCCTACTATTTATTTACAGAATATATTGTGAATATATTCTGTAAATAAATGTTCACAGCTTCTCATACCCTATTACCTAAATGCTCCTTTTGAAATTGAACAGGATGTGACTTTGGATCTGGTGGAGCTCACCTTCAAAGATCAGTATATTGGACGAGGAGACATGTGGAGACTGAAGAAGAGCTTAGTGAGTAGAATCTGCATGAAATGTTAATTTTTGATGCCTCACAGTGGTCTTTATATCTCCATGATGTTCTTTCAGGTGAGCACATGTGCGTATGTGACACAGAAAGTAGAGTTTGCAGGAATCAGGTAACAACATCCATTATTACAAGCTGTCTGGAATATTCCAATGTGATTGGTCAATCTCTGAAGTGTTATCTCATAACATACACAACTGTTCAAGAGTTTGGGGTCAGCAAGATTTTTTAAAAGAAATTAGTACTTTTATTCAGCAAGGACACATTAAATTGATCAAAAGTTACCAATGTTTCAAAAGATTTCGATTTCAAATAAATGCTGTTCTTTTGAACTTTCATCAAAGAAACCTGAAATAAATTGTATCATGGCAAAAACTTTTTGAACATTGATAATAATAAGAAATTAAGCAAATCAGCATATTAGAATGATTTCTGAAGGATCATGTGACTGAAGACTGGAGTAATGATGCTGAAAATATAGCTTTACCATCACAGGAATAACTTACATTTTAAAATATATGAATGAAGGAATGAATGAGGCATTTAAATAGCGCTTTCATATGCACTACTGTACACCCAAAGCACTGTACAATCATATTAGGGGATCTCTCCTCAACCACCACCATATTACAACATTACATTATATTACAATAGAAAACAACTATTTAAAATGGTAATAATATTTAACAATATTACTGTTTTTATTGTATTTTTGATCAAATAAATGGAGCCTTGTTGAGCATGAGACTGTTAAAAATATTAAAACATTTTACAAATCCCAAACTTTTGATCGGTAGTATGTTTAACTAAAAAAATAATGGTTTTATCATGATTTCAGGGCCCAGGCCAGTGAATTGTGGGTTAAAGGAGAGAAGGTCACTTGTGGCTATATTAGTGAAGATACAAGGGTGAGAATGTCTCTTTGGAAATTCAGTTAGTGTTATTATCACTTTTTTTCACATGTCGTGACTGTTTTTTCGACTTAGGTTGTTTTTCGATCCACCTCTGCGATGGTTTATATATTCATTCAAATGAGCTGTGAGATGTGGGACTTTGATATCTATGGTAAAGAGAATTTTTTTACTATTATGTGTATTTGAAGAATAAATCTTATATATAAGATCATATAAGCTGCTTAATTAATTCACAGGTGATCTTTACTTTGAGAAAGCTGTCAATGGTTTCCTCTCCGATCTGTTTGCTAAATGGAAAGTGAGTGTCTACTCCATCACTGACCAGTAATAATGTTATAGCTGCTTATATCACTCAATGCATTGGGATTATGGCATTTTTTAACATGTAACCACTAATTTTAGGAGAAGAACTGCAGTCATGAGGTTACAGTAGTGCTGTTCTCTCGAACCTTCTACTTGGCCAAATCACTGGGTAAATGTTTCATATTTAAAACACTGCCTGGGTCATATAATTTGAATTATAATAATTGATTGTCTATTTCTTTATGTAGAAGAGTTCCCAGAGATGCAAAGAGCGTCAGTCCGACAAGACCATGATGGGCGGTATTATGAGGATTTCTACAGGTCTGGGAGTTCATTAAGCATTAAAGCAGTAGTTCACCCATAAATGAAAATTCTGTCATTAATTTCTCGCCCTCATGTCGTTCCTAACCTGTAAGACCCGTTCATCTTCGGAACACAAATGAAGATAAATTTTTTAATTAAACTCTGAGCCAGTTCTGCACTCTCCATTGACTGTCTACGTAACTACCACTTTGACGCTTCAAAAAGTTCATAAAGAGATCGTAAAACTAACACCGTGTCCTAACCAGACGCAACGTGCGATAAAAGGTTAACAAGATTAACATGATTTCCATGTTAATCAGAGGTTTGGTCCTAACTAGACAAGATGGTGACATGCGATGATTCTATTTTAGAAACGGTTTCTATTTTTTTGCAACGTCGCGGCTGCAACAACAACACAGGATAATGATAATTATTAATAATGGTACCGTTTATGTGCTTTATTCATTGTTAAAAGCGTCTAATGGGAGTTTGAATATCATTTTGTGTCTCTTTTATAGCCGTACTGAAAGCAACAATGAACATATCTTCAAAATAAATAGGAAGCAAATAAAGGAAACAAGAATGTTTAAACTGTGTTTAAACTCATTGAGACAGACGAGTGTATTCTAAAACAAAGATTGTTTCAGTAACTCAATATATATTTTTAATAATGTTAAAACGGTGCAGTATTCATAAATTTGATTATGTACTTATAAATTTCACTGTGAGGGCAGGGAGCTTGCAAAAAGAGCCTGCCCACATGCTCTTCTGGTTGGCTGGGATTTTTGATTGACTTTATCGCGTCTCATAGTCGCGTTTGCATCTGGTGTGAACAGACAAATTGTTTGTTAATGGAATCTTATCGTATCACGTCTAGTCAGGACACGGTAATCCATATGAATCGAGCAGTTTAGTCCAAATTTTCTGAAGAGACTCGATCGCTTTATATGATGAACAGATTGAATTTTGATTTTTATTCACATATAAACATTGATCATTGAACATAAACGGAAGCTCAACCGAACATGCTTGACGCGTGAGAACAAACCTCACTGGTTCTTGCTGAAGCTCAAACGTGCTGCGTAACACAAGAATGAAACTCATTAGTTCTCGCACGTCAAGCGAACACGCTTTACCACAACTGATGTGTGAGTTGATGAATGTTTATATGTGAATAAAAGTCTAAGTAAATCTGTTCATTATATAAAGCGGTTGTGTCTCTTCAGAAAATTTGGTCAATTCACATTTACGATCTCTTTATGAACTTTTTGAAGCATCAAAGTGTCAGTTGCGTAGCTGTCAATGGAGTGACAGAAATCTCTCAGATTTCATCAAAAAGATCTTCATTGTGTTCTGAAGATGAACGAAAGTCTTACGGGTTTGTAACGACATGAGGGTAAGTAAGTAAATAATGACAGGATTTTCATATTTGGGTGAACTAACCCTATAAGACTTGCTGTTTTGTACTGGTTTAAGCAGCAGTCCTTATTTGTATTCTCTTCCAGGGTGGTGGCCCAAAATGAAAGACGTGATGAGTGGACGTCTCTGCTCATCACCATTAAGAAGCTTTTCATACAGTATCCTGTACTGGTGCGTCTTAAAGTAGCAGGTGCGTATGTATATCCAATCCTGATTTATATACTACCAGTCAAAAGTTTGGGGTCGTAAAGATTTCTTTTTATAATTTTGAAAGAAGTCTCTTATAAGGCCTGTGTATACTTCACTTTCACAGTTGAGTGCAAAGTATACTCCTTTGGCAGTGAGTGTGGAAAGATGTGTGTTATGAATATGGCATTATTGCAATTCTGTAAACACATTTTTGTTCATGTCTCAATATTGCAGATGGATATCCATGTGGGCATAATTCCACTTCTGCTCAGGGAAATTATCTGGAAGCTATAAACTTGTCTTTCAACGGTTTGTAGTTGTGTATTTAGTGCATTGTCTTTACCCACGGCAGTTCAGTAGAGCTGTTTGTCCTGATATCAGTGTCCTGATTGGTCTCTTTCAGTCTTTGATAAGCACTACATCAACCGTAACTTTGATCGTACGGGTCAGATGTCGGTGGTCATTACTCCAGGAGTGGGCGTGTTCGAGGTGGACCGCTTGCTCATGATACTCACCAAACAGCGCATGATCGACAATGGTCAGTGAGTGCATTGTACAATCGCTGTTTGTCTTGTAGAACTGCGGCGGATGCTAATGGTACGGTATCTTCCTGACAGGCATCGGTGTAGATCTGGTATGCATGGGAGAGCAGCCTCTCCACGCTGTTCCACTCTTCAAGGTTAGCAAACGCCATATTAGGTTGGCATTTGAGCATAAAATCAGATATGAATGTTTTAATACTTGTGAATAGGGTGAGATTTTTTTTTTTTTTTTATCATTTATATTAGTTACATAACCGCACAGTGCACGGAGACTCCAGAATTGGCGATGACTACAACCTGCCTCACTGGATCAACCATAGGTGAGATTTGAGAGTCGTTGCTTCAGGACCAACTACTGGGTGGTTGCTAGGGTGTACTGGGTGGTTACTATGTGGTTGCTTACTGGCCCAAGTTACCCACTTTTGAGTGTCATTGATATGGGCTGGTGTCCCTCCACCCGTTTTTTTTCTATAGAGATATACTGTATATAACGAATATCATACAACGAATATTTTTTCATTTGTTTTAACGTGTGCAGTAAGTGATTTCTGAGAAGCACTGTTAATATTTGAAATCTTCATTGCTCCGCCCCCAAAGTGCATGAACGTGCAATGCAAGTGTGTATATTTCTTTATCGTAGCTGAAGTAAAATAATGCATGAAAAATAATACAAAGATGGCGAACGACAAGGAAGAACAAAAAATGAACACGCAGTACACAAGAGTATATACACAAGCAAGAGTTTGTTGTTGCCAGCAGCACACCAGCTCCAGACAAACAATGACATTCGTCCTGTTCCTATATCTAACATTACAAGAACAGCAAAACCAATGCTACTCGCGTATGGAGCAGAAACAACACAACCTATGTGTCTGTTTTCAGGCCTTCCCGGTTAGGTCTCTCTTTTCTAATATTAATGCGGTTCGTAAAGCTCTCTCCTGATCATAACCCTTCATTTTCCAGTGATATTCTTATGAGCTTTTCTCTTTTATAATGTCTCTCAGCCATCTCTCTTTCTATTGTCTTTCTTCAAAAACTCCAAAAAAATCCTCCCCCATCATGAATCGTCCATTCAATCGCCCCCCTACTACTGATTGGCTACAAGTGTGTTGTTCTGCTCGGTCCAATCCACTTTCAATAGTGTTTCTCAAAAATCACTCACTGCAACTTTAATTTATACCTTGTTTGACAAAAAATAAAAATGCAATGTTTTGTAAATTAATTGTTATATTTTAATTACAGTTTAAAAGATTGATTAAGTTGTTAAGGTTTTATGAATTAATTTGATTGGACACTAGTTTTGATTAAATTAATATTGTGATAATATTTTTGTCCATATTACCCTAACCCTAGCATTAAAGATTCACAGGTTAATGTAGATGAACTTAGTATAAAAAATATGTATTTTACAGCTTTTACACATCAAAAAGCCAGAACTCATGCAGCTGTTTTACACCACGGATCAAGCTGGCTGGAAAGAAGGTTAGAAATATCACACTTACACTGGCAACACCTTGTGACTTTGTAATGTTGTTATTATAAGAATGACCTAATGCTTGTAAAACTGCAAATGAAGTTGCTGTCACTCTGATGCTTTTTTATTTTAAGGCTCAAGCTGAAAAAGCCAGAAGCAGCAAAGAACATTGTAAGTCATTTGCGTCACTATTTAAGGTTGTATATGGGTTTGCCGTGAATTGACTGACCTGGATTTGTCTTGCTCAGCTCTTGGTTCTCCAAAAGATGCCGAGAACAGCCTTCCAATCCAGGTGGATTATGATGCGTACGATGCTCAGGTCTTCAGACTTCCTGGGCCCTCGAGAGCCCAGAGGTCCACCAACTTCAGGTACATTAAACGGATAAAAATCCTGTCGTTTTTTGTATTTGACCAACTTCCTCCATTTATATGGCAGTTTATACGTTTAGCCTGTGACCATGTGTGTCAGGTCGAGTCGGGAGAGGGAGTCAGCCAGCAGGAAAAGCTGGGGCTCATCTGATGTCGGTGGAGGCGGAATGGGCAGCTCTCCCCCAACCAGGCCTACAGGACCAGATGAACAGAGGAGCCTGGCGTCAGATGACAGTTTGGGACACATCTCCAACATCCTGCTCATCCCACGCCCGTCTCAGGGCCAATACGAGGTCAGCAGCTCCCTGGGGTACACCAGCTGCACAAGAGGTACAGAACCATTCAGTGTGCACCTATGTGTTGATGTAGGCAGAAACATCTGGTTGATGTTCACTGCTTCTCGTCTCGCTTGTCTTTGCAGAATTGCTGGAAAAGATGGTAGAATCCCAGAGGGACTCCAGTGCTCCGGGCCGCTTCACGGTGGGCAGCGCTGAGTCCACCCTGCATGTACGGCCGGGCGGTTACACGCCCCAGAGGGCCCTCATCAACCCGTTCGCCCCCTCACGTATGCCTATGAAACTCACCTCCAACCGCCGCCGCTGGATGCACACGTTTCCTGTCGGTAAGGGATACATACAAAACTTGCTTCTCATTGGTTAATTTGTGGTCAAATATTATGCATAATAATGACCACTAAACTGTCACTAGAGTCTATTCTCTACATGTTTTATATAATGTTGTATGGATGTTCAAGGTCCTTCTGGAGAGGCAATCCAGATCCACCATCAGACGCGACAGAACATGGCAGAGCTGCAGGGCAGTGAGCAGAGAGACCCGGCTCGTACCTCTGCAGAGTTGCTGGAACTGGCCTATCATGAAGCCACGGGAAGGTCAGTCACGCACAGATGAGCGAGAGGATATTTAGAGAGGAGAAATGCGCCAACATGATGCAGTGAGAGTCTAATAATGGTGTAAATGTTTGTTATAGCAAGCGGACAGCGTCCCGTTACGTAGGGGAGAATGGACTGTACATCAGCGGAGTTCCTGACAATGTATCTGGAAGTCCAGCTAGTAGCAACAGCACTGGTGCAGTATTTTCACTTACTTATCTTTTAGGGCCACTGTGTAATAAAGAGGTTATTTAAACACTTTATGATAATATGAATGTCAGAGTGAGTCTTATGAGCCAATTCTTTGTAGTGCATCAAAAAAATATAGCACGACAAGTGTAGTCTGGTTCCTGGACAAATGACTCTTATGAGCCGGTTCTTTGTAGTGAGTCAAAAAACATGTAGAGTTGCTGGTGTAGTCTGATTCCCAAAAGTATTACTCGTATGAGTCGGTTATTTGTATCAAATCAAAAATATACTACATGAGTGGTGTAATCAAAGTCCCAAACAGATGAATCTTGTTATTTTGCAGTGATTCAAAAAGCAAGCTGCTGATTCTCAAATGACTGATTCTTGAACGAATTTTGTGAACCAGTCCTTTTTAGTTTTAGGGGTTTTTTTACACTCGTGGGACTTAAATCTGTGTAGTTACTGTGTAGCTATTTCATTAGAATTAAATTTAAATTGAGTTGAGTTCAGTTGTTGTTACTGCTCTTGCTTTTGTAGGAACGCCAGTGAACCGTGGTTCCTTTGAGGATTATTCCAGCAGTCTAGATCCGAGTGAGTTCTTTCCCATCAGTGAAGAGACTCAAAAACACAATCACATCTCCAGTATCCATCCATTTCCACATGAATGATAATTAACCACATATATATACCCACATATATATATATATATATATATACCCTCAGAAATATATATTCATTATCTGCAAATCACATAAACGCATTCATATCTGGGATCAATGGTTGAGTGATTTAAGGTGTTTAAGGCTGGGTTCACACTTACCTTTGCATTTTTTGTTTTGGAAGTTCAAATCGATTTTGTCCGTAAGGGAATCACTGTTCTTTATCTTTGTATAAGGTGGTTTGAGTTTCTCAAGCCAGTGCGGTAGATCACATCAGTTGAGCTGAGTGGCTGTGTTGTTTATGGGTGGAAGTTGATGAGCGAAAAAGGTGATCCTGGTCCAAAACCTCTGGGGGAATTCACTGAATAGTTGTGCCACTTTAACATTCAATATGCTTAAATCTTATTCACACACCATGAGCAGTGCAACACCATTATTGTTTAGATTTTTATTTGATCTTAATTAAGCAACAGATTCACCAATATAATTGTTTACTGAATTGTGATTGGTCTGTTCTTTCTTGAATCGACTGTATTCAACCATCTATTGGTGTCTTTACACTGCAGACTTGTGGTTGGGATTTTGATTCATTTCATTGACTCCAATCTTCTGAATCCATTTATTGATTTGTTTACTGACTTTTTCCTGCAGGTTATATCATTATGCCAGTAGGTCTTTTTGTGTTATGAGTGAGACCTTCCTTCATAAACACGATGACCCAAATCATTTAGTTCATGAACGAGATGTCTAGTTAAGCTAGCACGTTAATCGGCTAGTAATAATAATAAAAAAAGTATTAAAAATTTATTCTATTAGAAAAAGATGTAAACAAAACAAAATATGTGTGCTGTGTGTAATGCACAGGTGTTAAAACTGACAACTAAACATCAATATTGGTGGCCGCAATTCATTCTTAGTGAATTCCACCTCAGATTTGTCTGGGATTTCTTGCTTTCTCTCTGTACCATCCCTCCCCTTTCCTGGGGATTCCTCTATTTCCTAAATTCCCCTTTCTGTCTAATCAAGTATCAAACTTCAATTCTCTCCCGCTCACGAGCTTTATAACCCTCAATTAAATCACAAGTATGTAGAATGACACTTGCTGCACTCAGATTCTCACGCATGCCTTGCCTGAACACTACAGTACTGGTCATCTTTTCTGCCAATTGTGTGTTTGTACAGACGGCCGTTCACACTTATTACTCATCACCAGTGATGTCACGATGCTCACAGTGCCTTTTATTGCATGTTAATTTTGCACGTAGTAGTCACTGTAATTTCAGTTCAATTACAACAATAATGGTAACACACTCCTTTTTCTTTTCCCACTTTCTCTGTCTTTCTTTATCCTCGTTCTGTGTGTTGTATGTGTCTGTCTGCCTGAAACTGTTCACCCTCTCTTCTTCTATCTCTTTCTCTCTCAACCTATCTGCTAATTTTCATCCGGGCCGTATGTGTGAATGTGCTTTGGATGTGGTCTGTTGCGTGTGTGCTGTTCTGTGTGTTTGTGTGTGTGTGGTGGGGGTGCCCCTGAAGTCCTGCTGCTGTCTGCCCCTCCGACAGTGCCTAGTTTTTGCTGCACGGTCGGGGTGGACTGGAAGTCCCTCACCACTCCTGCCTGCCTCCCCCTCACGACTGATTACTTTCCCGACCGCCAAACCCTGCAGAACGACTACACAGAAGGCTGCTACGACCTGCTGCCACACACTGACCTGGACAGGTACAAACACATTGGGTCAAAACATTATGTCTGTCATATTACTTTCAATGATATTTTAAGGGCACTATAGTGGTTATCAGCCAATATCAGCTTTGGTTAAAGTCAGGTATTCCCATTATTTCAACTTTCTAAATAATCATGTTTAACTGGAATTCCTGCTGGAAAAAACAGCATTAGCCAAGACTCTACAGAGAAATCTCCATCAGTCAGGGAATCACAACAAGAAAGTTGCACTAAAAGAGCATTTTAGGACCTGCCAACTTATCCAATTTTTTTTACATTAATATCTTTCGCAGTGCTTCATTGGATTGTCATTCATTCCCTCATGAAAGCTGTTACACAGCCTTGTACTTATGTCTTTTTGTCTGATTTTGTAATACTTTTTTGCTTCAAATGTTTGAAATGTTGCGATTCTCCTCATACCTGGTTGATTTGGCTCATGGCTTATAACTCTTTAACGTAGATTTAAAAAAAAAAAAATCCCAATGGGAAAAATTAATACTTCCATTTTTCATTGTCCCTGCTCATAAAACAATTAAACGTCATGCCAAAAAGTGATTGAGAAATATCTAAAGTGCCCTATAATGCTGTTTTAAAGGTTTCTAATTTTGTTTTGGAGATCTCCTACAACAGGGGTTTTCAAACTGGGGGGCGCCAGGGGGGCTGCAGCAAGTTGGAAGAAAAAAAAATGCGAATGAAATAAAAGTAAAAAAATAAATTAAAAAAAAGTAAAAATATTTGTATTATTATGAGTATTGTAATGAAATAGCATTATAATAATTTGTGCATAGCCTATCTGAACATTATACTTGTAATGCTAATCTTTTAGAGATGCACCGATTGATTGGCTGGTGACCGGAATTGGACGATTTTCATGTGATTGTCGACCGGCCGATCAGTCTGACATGCTGATTTTATGCCGGTCTAATGCACTCGGGCGCCGCATGATTAACATCGCGCAACATCAGCATCACACATGCACACGGAACGCACATGTAGGAAACCTCGTGAATTACGGCCGTTTCAGATCTCAAGCGCGAGAGGCGCGTATTTTTTCGGCGTGCATGTTATCAACGTTATCAATGAGTGCATTCACAGCGCGAGCAGGAGCGTCGCGTGAGCAGCAGTGAAGCGGGTTTCGGCACAATCTATTTTTGCTGCGCAGCTCACACTCAATTAAAGTGAAAGCACACTTTTGATGGACAATAAATATGATTTCACACAAAAAGTGCCTAAAATGCACATCATTTGCATGTCTAGTGTGTTTTAACAAGAACTGGAGTAGGCTATGTCAGAAAAGAAAATGAAGACTCAAAAATATTTATAGAAAATGTACCCATTTAAACTTAAACTTGTCTTAATTATTCAGTTTGGGTAAAACTATATGATGTTATATATAATATATATATATATATATATATATATATAGAGAGAGAGAGAGAGAGAGAGAGAGAGAGAGAGAGAGAGAGAGAGAGAGAGAATAAATATTTGTATGTGTTGTAAAGTGGTTAGAAAAAAGGAAATCAGATCGGCTAAAATCTGTATCGGCAGGTCAAACTCAATGAAAAATTGTAATCGGCCTAGAAAATTGTAATAGGTGCATCTCTATAATCTTTCTGATAGGCTGGTATCAAACACCATCACATAATCTGATGTTCACCTGGTTTTATTTATTTCTACATTTGCCGTAGTAGTGTCGATGGGTTCAATAACACATCCTGCAAAAGGGGGGCCTTGGCCAGAAGCTAGTGGTATTTGGGGGGCCTTGGCATTGAAAAGTTTGGGAACCCCTGTCCTACAACATGTTTACATGCATCAAAGGTCAAAAGACACTTAAATTTTAAAATAATACATTGCACATCACCACATTTTTCAATGATTCTCAAACGACTCGCTCGAGGATTCAGTCTCTCTAAATCCCTCCTTTCCGCGAGCTACTCTGCTCTGATTGGCCAGAGGGCCACACTGTTGTGATTGGTCGACCGCTTACAGCACGTGTCACCTACACAATATAAAACACAAAACTACGTATTTTGAACACCCGGTAGAAAATATATATATCAATAAAAAAAATCCTACTTACAGGTTGTGATTCTGATGAGAAAGTTGGCCCAAATAAAGTGTGTACTATCCCATCTTTACTGGATAAGCATCATTTAGACCTCACGAAGATTTGAGAAGCAATCGTCAAAAGGTTATTCTGCTGTTGTGTCGCTGTGGTGATTTTAACCACTGACTCTTCGCAGATCCTTTGGAAGTGTTACAAAGAGAATTTTCCTTTTGCAGAGCAGAAAACAGCGACTTCTTGACATGTACACAACACAAACCAGCTACAGTGTTTGAGGGTGGGTCAAAGCAGACATTGTTCTTGGGCAGCCAATGAAGACCATAGGCGGGCATTATGCAAATGTGTTACCGTGTTACGTATGCAGGCTGGTCACGAAAGTGAGACTGGAATTCCTGACGACTCGTTCAGAGTCTATTCTTTCTTTTGGGAGACAATAACTTTATTTATCATGCGTTTTCGACTTTACAACTTTGCAGACTGTTTACATTCACAGACAGCTATATTACACACTGCATGAAAGGTAATATTGGAAAAAGCATAATAGGGACACTTTAAAACTTTGCACTATTTCTAATTTTCAAAATAAACATTACAGTGACACTGTATGTGAATTGCTTGGTAAATAAATAGTCACATGTTCTTCTATTGAACTCAACTTTTCATTCATTAATTGTAATGAAATACTGTATTAAATTTGAGAAATGCTACATTCTCAAGTATTCTTAGACTTTTCAACCCCACTGTAGGTTTGATATATTGAATATCTCAGTCCAGAATTGATGTGCTCTCCATCTTATGTAGACGTGACGATGAGTCTCCAGTGATGACGGCCCATCAGGTGTTTGAAGAGTTCATCTGTCAACGACTGATGCAAGGTTACCAGATCATTGTACAGCCAAACAGGAAGCCACAGCCTGCTATAGCCCCGCCCCTCAGCAGCAGCCCCCTTTATTCCAGAGGTACATCCCCTGCTGGACATGCCTCAGCTCTGCATACTAGTTGGTTTATGTAACCTTCCTGTCATAAATCACGCTCCATTGTAATTCAGGTGAGAGATTTTGAAGGTCTGCTTTTCAGGGCTGGTGTCTCGGCGTAAACCAGAGGAGGAAGAGAGTCTTTACTGGCTCAGTATGGGGAGAACCTTTCATAAAGTCTGCCTTAAAGATAAGATCATTACCGTTACCCGCTACCTCCCAAAGTCAGTAGAAGCTTTTAGTAATTCAGATTCAGTTCATGAAATATGTTCTTCTAGAAATGCCTACAAGTGTGTTTTTGTTTGTCTTTAGGTATCCATACGAATCCACACAGATTCAGTACAGCTACAATCTGTGCCCTCCGCACGCTGACGCCCACTTCCTGCCATTCTGGGTTGAGTTCAGCCACGAGCGGCTGGAGGAGTACAAATGGAACTACCTGGACCAGTACATCTGCTCTGCCGGCTCAGAGGACTTCAGGCAAGTGGCTGGAAGCTTGCGCTGCTATTTTGAACCAATAATTGGAACAAAAGGCAGTTTAAGGATGACGTGTATAATTCAAATATTTATCTGACTCCTTAATAGGGACACAACATTTTTTTTATCTGACTCCATTAAAGTTGTTGTTATTCTTTAACCTCTTATTCTTTAAAGGTAAAGGTCTCTCTTAGAACTGATAGGAAAACGTAGGATTTAACTTGAACGTTTAGATAACAAAAGTTATAATCACTTTAGCTTTCAACATCATCAGTGATAAAAGGAAAGATTATCAAAGCCTTTAAAGCAGGCAAATTTATTTATTAAGTTACATGTCTAAATATACAGACAGTAGAATGGAACAACACACTGTATAGAAAACTTAGTTGTAACAAATAATGTACGGTTGTGCAAACAAGGCCGTAAAAGCCTTTCTCAGAGTATGAGGTTACGCGGGAGTGGCGGGGTTAAAGCCTTTCTCCAAGATCAACAGTTACCTTTCCTTCTTTTTCCCTAAACAAAGCATTGTTAAACATGAGTGGATTGTTTAGCACAGCGGTCCCCAACCTTTTTTGCGCCACGGACCGGTTTAATGTCAGACAATATTTTCACGGACCGGCCTTTAAAGGAACACTCCGACTTTTTGGGACTTTAGCCTATTCACCTTATCCCCCAGAGTTAGATAAGTCCATACATACCTTTTTCATCTCCATGCGTGCTATAAGTCTGTTTGACGCACCCACCGCTAGCCTAGCTTAGCACAAAGACTGGATGTAAATGGTTGCAGCTAGCATACTAATCCAAGTAAGTGACAAAATAACGCAAACATTTTCCTATTTACATGTTGTGATTTGTATAGTCACAGAGTGTACAAAAAACAAAGTCACATGAGACACAGACATATTTTAACCGTATATATACTGGGAACTATATTCTCTGAAGGCGAAGCACAGCTACATGGGCGGAGTGATAACCGCAGCACCTGAGACGCGCTCTCTGCTCCTCACCAAGGCTCGTCTCAGGTGCTGCGGTTATCACTCCGCCCAAGTAGCAGTGCTTCGCCTTCAGAGAATATAGTTCCCAGTATTTATACGGTTAAAATATGTCTGTGTCTCATGTGACTTTGTTTTTTGTACACTCTGTGACTATACAAATCACAACATGTAAATAGGAAAATGTTTGCGTTATTTTGTCACTTATTTGGATTAGTATGCTAGCTGCAACCATTTACATCCAGTCTTTGTGCTAAGCTAGGCTAGCGGTGGGTGCGTCAAACAGACTTATAGCACGCACGGAGATGAAAAAGGTATGTATGGACTTATCTAACTCTGGGGGATAAGGTGAATAGGCTAAAGTCCCAAAAAGTCGGAGTGTTCCTTTAAGGTGCTCCTAAAAACGCGTAGAAAACGCTAGGCGCGAGGTTGCACTCCGGAGGCGTCTGTCGTTGCTAAGCAACCATCAGCTGCGCTCTCCGTTACAGCAAGGAAATTTCAGCAATGGATTTCCACCACCGAAAAACCCTTGCTGTAACTCTGTTACAAGATTTATTTACTAAGAAGAGTAAAAAAAAAACGCTGCAGTGTTTGGGTGCAAGACCGTGCAACCGATACTACAAAAACGCAAAAACCATGGGGAATTTCCCCAGCTGATTCAGGAGCTCCGCCTGGACAATGGGAGGTTCAAAGCCTATTTCAGAGTGGACAAGGACCAGTTTGATTATATTTTAAGAAAAGTTGGCCCAAGCATCAGTAAACGGAGCTTCTGCCGTGAAACTATCTCTCCTGCGCAACGGCTCTGCATTTGTCTGAGGTTAGACTATAACTGAAGTGGTCATACAACACCAGAAATAGCAAGCACATACACATTTATATATAGAATATAGAACAATTCTGTATAAACAATGATGGATTTAACAAGGAATCAGTTGTGAGCATTAATATTTTTATTAAAAATATTTTTTACTAGTAACTAGTGCAGCAGTTAACAGTGTGGAAGATGATTGGTTGGTTCTTGTCACGTGACCTACAGTGCGCTTGCGGCATTCTGAAAAGTTGAGATGTTTTTATCTCGATGCGGCGCGGACGCGCTTGGAAAAAACGGGCGCGTCGCTTCAATTATGAGTGCGCACACCGCGCGCCTACATTTGAAATAACAAACTTGAGCGCGCAAAAGACACGATATGTGAACAGGTAAATGTGTGAATAAATAAAACGGAAATAAGTTATTTATTCTTTCTGTGCGGCCCGGTACCAAATGACCCACGGACCGGTACCGGTCCGCGGCCCGGGGGTTGGGGACCCCTGGTTTAGCATACTGTGATGATGAAGGCCATTGTGCCACGTTTAATTCACATGTATACCTTTAAAAGGCTTTTTGAAGTACTAGGGCAGTAAAGAGTTCTGCCCATATTTGTTCAGCCCTACATGGCTTTACTAGCATCACAACTCTGACACAAAACCCATGTACATAGATTCCCACAAGATCCCATTCCTCTCTCTTCCACAGTCTTATTGACTCTTTGAAGTTCTGGCGCACACGCTTCTTGCTGCTGCCAGCGGGTGGAGCCAGGCGAGTGGCGGATGGTGAGGGTCACTGGGACGTGTATGGGGAGGGGGCGGGGGCAGGGCGGGATGGTCTCTCTGGCAATGGGGACTGGTCTCTTTTGGATGGATTTATCCGCTTTTTGGAAGGCCTGAACAGGATTCGCCGGCGCCATCGATCTGATCGTATTATTCGTGTGAGTGCACAGCTACAGGATAAGGACAAATGATTTATCAAATGGATAAAACCACCCATCACCCATCTGGGCAATAAAATAACAATTATTATGTTTATTATAGAAAGGAGCTACTATTAAAGGCCTGCAGGTGACAGGGGCCCTTTCTTCCTACAACCCGGAGCCTATCGCACCCCCTGTGGGCAAAAAGGGCACCTCTGCCCTCTCTGCACTTCTGGAGCTGGATCAGACACAGAAGTGAGTTGTGCTGGCAGATTTTGGCAAACCAAAGGAAATAAAATACACAATCAATGAGAAACAAGTGTTTGTGCGTGCCACGGTTCTAGTGCCACATATGGTAAATGTTTTATAAAATGCCAGAGATTCCAGGTTTTTCCTAATACTGGTGAGATGTCTTTGATCTGCAGGAGTTTAGAAGAGCAGCAGCTTGCTGCTCAGCATGGTGGGAAACCATGTGGACCTTTCAGTGAAGCGGCCAGCGTTGCCCTGACAACCACCTATGTCGATAGCCCCCGTAAGGTGAGAGCCCGAGGCAGACCGCCGAACGGACTAGTTCCTGGCTTCCTGTGTGTATGGTTGTGCTTTTGACTGGGGAAGAGTCCTATTGCATTTGTACAATATGTATAGCTTGCTGGCTCTTTCCTCTTTTTTTTTTTGTGGTCTTTTTCGCCTTTGTCTGCTTGGTTTGAAGACTGATCACAGTATTTGGAACAGAATAAAAATTGTGAAAAAATTCAACTATTATAAAATGCCACAATAATAATGTCTTTTAATTGTTAGTTAAAATTGTTGTATTGAATTGATCACACAATATACAATCAATTGACAGCCCTACTTTTCATTTGGTTCTTTGTCTTCCTGTATTCGATTGTGGATATTATTTGCAGTGGGTTTATGTTTTCTTCCTCTTTCATTGCCTCTTTTGACCTTTGCCTCTTCCTCTTTCATTCCTGCCTTGTTCTTGTTCTGATCTCTGGGGGTCATTTGCTCTCTTTCTGGTGTTTTCCTCCTAATATGCTGACAGGATGCTGCCTTCATTTTGGACTTTATTCGTAGTCCACGTTCCTCCTACATCTGTCACTCTCAGGTCAGTCACTGCCCCCTCTCTGCTCTGTGAAAGCCGCCTGTCTCTTGCAACTCGCGTTTGTGCGTATAAACCATGTGTGCATGTCTGTGTACTTGTCAAACCTCTCACTGGCATTAAAAATGTTAAGGTTGGTGTTTCTATCTACTGTTTTTATAGTGAGAGTGATAATTGAAGAGTCATCCCTGTTTGTTTATGTCATTATAACAAAAATATTAGATTCTTTAGATTTACTTCATTTAACATCTAACCTCTATGAGTTCTGCAGTAGACTGCACCACTCCAGGTTGGCCAGTGGAAAAATGCATGTGCACTTTGCATTTAATCTCCCTTCACATCCTGTTCTCATTTAGAATACTGCCAATCTCACGTAGCCAGATTTTTGTCTAGCGGCATACAGTAACCGTTCCACATTGCAGCTAATTCTGGCCAGGAGCAGATGGGAAGAGGCCATCTGACCAACATGTAAAGCATTTATCACAATTTGCTTTTTTTAAAAACATAAATCTAACATTTATGATGTCACAGTAATAGACAAGCATGACAAGCATCAAATAATGTTATAGTGATCTTTGGAGAGAAGTTACAAATACAAAATGAAATGTGTATAGACAATTACCAGATATTTCATATGTAATTCTGAAAACATAGCAGAATGTACAGAAGAGATTGAGGATTTTCTTTAATGGCACAACCCATGTATAAATTTCACAAATCCAGTCGCTAGTTCATCTTGAGTGCTCATTGTAGCAACCTGGTACCTTGTCAATATCGCTGGCAAAAAACTGACTTTTGGAAATTGTAAAGCAAGCAGCCAATCAGATTGGAGCTGGTGGTTTGAACCAGCTCTTGGCATTTATACTGTGCAATATGCTTCATAGAGTCTATCATGGGATGTGCTGTCTGATACTAAAGTACCACAAAGATGTATTCCTGCCAGTCGCAGGATACTGATGGCGTGAAGATCTCCCATAATTTTGCACCTTTGTCAGTCTTGTGTAGTTCTGCTTTAGACTTGTTTGCATGAAGATAGATCATGTTAGATGTGCTAGTTCCTGTGTAGGAAACACTGGAGTGATGAAGGCACACTGCATTTCAACATTTTATCTAACACATTCCCAATGGGTTCCTCAGCTGCCCGCTGAACAGGTTCCAGCAAATTCCATTGAGGGTGGGCTATCAGACAAAGGAGGAAACCAACCAGGTGAGAGAACATCTGCTATGTCCCAAGCCACAGGAGACCCAACCCCAGGCACAGGTTCAGAGACTGGGTAAGAGAACTCCTCACTTTATTCCGACAGTCAGAACATGGCTTCCCATATATTCAACTCAGAATGTTCTACTTTCATGTTGCTTTGCAGGGGGCAGTCAGGGTCCGGTGGTTTGAGTCTTTCCTCATCTTCCACACTAATGGAGATCCTGGAAGCCATTAAGCATCCCACGTGAGAGTCTTTGAATCCTTAATTATTTATCAGTCTTCTATTATGTCACCCATGTGTGATCTAAATTGATTTCCTGTGCTTGCAGCACTGGAGTGCAGCTTTTGCCAGAGCAGAGGGGCCTGCCTCCCAACTGCTTTGTCAGTGCTGAGGTTGTACATTGGCTGGTGAGCACTGTGGAGAATGTCGCCACACAGGGCATTGCAGTAGAAATCATGCAGGTAAAATTGAGAACATTGCAGAAGTCACAGTAGTCTGTGCTTGTATTTAAAAACTTGACTATCTCTGACGCTCCTATAGAAAATGTTGGATGAAGGTCTAATTACTCATGCCTCCGGTGATGCCATGAGAACCTTTGTCTATGGCTTCTACTTTTACCGGATTGTCGACAAAGACAGCGAGAAGGGTAAGAAACGACTTGACTGTGAAGATTACTTCGCTAGGGGTTGCCAAGCTGCTGTAGAGTTGGTTGCTACTGTGTCCAACTGTATCAAGGGACATTCACACTGACAGTGATTTACAACAACAAAGCAACTAGACGTCTATTTTCAATGAAAAGTGGTGATTTTGGGGACACGAGACAAGTGATCCATAGTGATCTGCCATCTGATACAGATTAAGAGTAAGAACGCCTTCTAAAAATCAACAGCACAGTTACACTGCAACCCCCAGCAATTTTTAACCAATGTCAGTGTTGAACAGGGATTGATTCAGGGGGCAGATATCACTGTCTGCAATCCCGTTGGAAGCATGACTGTACCTTGGTGCTTCTACACTCAATGAAACAGACCTCTATTCCCTGCAGCCCCTACAACTCAGTTGCCCCCAGCTGGAGCCAACGTATGGTCTGCCGCAGCTTTGGAGGACTTTGCCCTGTTCCAGAGGAAGTGGTTTGAGGTGGCCTTTGTTATGGAGGAACGTCGGCCCTGTGACTTACCGGCCTTCCTGCTACCCTGGTTGCCCAGCCGGCCGGCCTCGTACGCAAGTAGGCATAGTTCCTTCAGCCGCAGCTTCGGAGGACGCAGCCAAGCTGCTGCACTGCTAGGTACACACAGCCGGCTCTGACCCCAGAGCAGCCATGCTCTACACCTTAAGGCAGCATGCCACACTCGCTCCCCCGAAAGTTCGGGAAGGCTAGTGGTGTGAATGAGTCCCACAAAGTCAAATCATTTCTTCTTGTATTACTAAAGCATTCAGACACCACCCATACCATCTACTAGCTTCTAAACAACAATGCACACTTGGAAACTTCCACAACTCAACTAACTTCTAAAGATGAATGTTGAAACGACATCACTGTATAACTCTATACAGCGCTATATTCTTCTCAGGAAACACCAAGCCAAGCTTTTGATTCAGCCCCTTCCATCATGAATTTTTAATGTATTCAAATCTAATAATCTGACTTTGTGTGACTCTTCTCCATTCTAGGACTGCATGCTGTTGTAGAAAAGTAGTCCCTTAGTTCATACTATTTATTCCCACAATGCCCAAATCATGACTCCCTTTTCTAACTGATTGATGTAGACGGTGTTTGCAAATCTGCTATTATAACAAGCACAATTAGCCATCAATCAGTGTGACGGTACATGCACTCTCTAAATGCTGTGGTTCTACCCAATTAGGGGACAAATTGTTTTTCAAGCTCCTCAAATCAGAGCATGGACTGATTGCCCTAGTACACCAATCAATCCACTGTTTTAGGTGTGTCATATTGATGTCTTGTACACCAGTAGTGCATGCTGTGGTGAAGTAGTGGCTGTGGTCCAGTAGTGCCGTGGTATGGGTCCTTCCTGCTCTCCTCCATCTGTCCTGTTCCCGCTGGATGAATTCTGTTACTCCATTGTTCCCAAACCTAAGCAAAGCTATTCTGCCAACCCGTCGCCTTTCTGCTTATTGTGCCGATGCACTCAGCTTTCAGTGTTTTCCTGCCATGGAAGCTTCATACACCTTATTTACCTTTTATACTTTGCATTATGTAAAATCATCCCTGGTCTGAGAATCATTATTTCAATTCATTCACAATGTTTATTGTCTCAGATGTCATGAACTAAGCACTAACTGCCATAAACTCTATCACATTTATTATCTTAATGACTGCCTGACCTCATTGTCATTTCATCCTCTTGGCCATTTCTACTCTTCCTGTCTTTCTCGCTCTGTTTTTGCCCCTCCTCTCTCAGCTGCCACAGTTCCAGATCAGAAAACAGTCACCTTGGACGTCGATGTGAACAATCGCAGTGATCGGACTGAATGGTGCAGTTGCTACTACCATGGCAACTTCTCCCTCAATGCTGCCTTCGAAATCAAGCTGCACTGGATGGCTGTCACTGCAGCTGTACTCTTTGAAATGGTGAGCATAGGATTGACATAATTGGCAGTGAGGTGATGAGGTGCTGGATGACATTTTTATAATATCAGGACAATAACTAGAAGGTATCAAGAAACATAACACAACATGTAAGGTTGAGACATAGTCCCAAAGCACTGCACTTTTCGTTTTCAGGTGCAAGGCTGGCACAGAAAGGCGGCATCTTGCGGATTCCTGCTTGTACCTGTGTTGGAGGTGCCCTTCGCTTTGTCATCATACCTATATGGCGACCCTCTCCGTGCTCAGTTGTTTATCCCCCTAAACATACAGTGCCTACTAAAGGAGGGCTGTGATAACCTGTTTGAGGGTGAGGACAGAAAAAGTAACAGATGTTTCTTGTGATGTTTGCAAAAGTCTCTCAAATCTAGCAAATACATTAGGTGTGTTCAAATTTGTTTATTTATGCACTATTTATTTATTTAATAGTGCGAGTAGTGTGTTCACATTGAAAATTGCTAAAAGAAAAAGTACACTTCAAATACCCGGATGATGCACTTAATTAACAGAAAAAACTAAGTGTGTAATGTTGGACACGTTACTAATAATAAATAAACAAAAATACATAGTGCACTGATATTCTGGGTAATATTCTGTTTTGTATGTTTGTAATCAACAATTCTATCATTTACCATCTTAGATGGATTGAACTCTTTACAATACCTATGTCATTTATTGTTAAGTTGACGTATGATATCCTCCATTACGGCACTGCTTTATTTGTGTAGGGTTTGAGCCAGAGACATACTGGGACAGAATGCAGTTGTTTCAGGAGGCCGTACTCTCCAGGTAAAGAGAGCATATACTGATATGTATTTTTCACTATCACTATTGCTCAGTCTTTGGGTTAGTGAATTGAACAAACTTAAGTTTATTTTTTAGATTGATATTGTTAGGGTGACCAGATTTCTCAGAGTGGAATATGGGACAGGCACCCCCACCCTTACCCCACCACACACATAAAAGTATCTTATCTACGTCTGTGTGGGTGTGTGTTATAGCCTCAGATTTGGTGTGAGCAGAAGAACATTTCAGATCATGGCCTACAATTTCTTGATCAATTTCGCAGTGAAGTCAGCTTACCGAAAAAGCCCTTCACTTGCATGCACTTTATCAGATTCGCAACTTCACTTCACAAAAGATTTGCTGACACTCAGTGCAGCGTCCACATGTTTTTTTGTACGCATGCGCGGTGTAATGTCGGCGCTGCCTCTGTGAGCAATGGAAAAGCGGGCTCCACAAATGTTCTCTATTACCGACACTGGCGTCGTATGCTGCCTTCACTATCGTTAATTGTGATTTGAATGGTAACTTTGGTATTCAAAATATACTATGACGTGATTGGTTACCTTTGATTAGGCTATTCCCACGTGACAGAAGACTCACTCTATCGTTTAGCAATAAAGACATTTTAAGAAAGATAAAATACGGGACAAGAAGAGCATGATTTTTTTCATAATAAATCGGGACTAAAAATAGAGCTGTCCCGGGAAAAATGGGACGTCTGGTCACCCTAGGTATTGTCCTGTGTGCTCTCATACTGAAACAACTTCCCTCTTTTTCTTTGTTTTTGTTTTTTTGTTGAAGATTTGGCTTTGTGCAAGACAAGTTCTCAACGTCAGCTTTTAACTTTCCATCAGAGAACAAACCCCAGTACATCCATGTAACAGGTACATGCTTTTATGAATAATATAAACTTTGATTAGAAATACTATGATAGAAATCTTTCTTGTTACTTTATTCTGTCCATCTCTTTGTCTTGCTCTCTCTATCGCTATCTCTCGGGAACGTTTGATCCAGGTACAGTTTTTCTTCAGCTGCCTTACTCGAAAAGGAAATACTCCAGTGGGCAGCGGCGGCGCCGTAACTCCACGGCCTCCGCCAGTCAGAGCCTGTTTGGTTCTGAGGAGCGAGTGGGCTACAATTGGGCTTACAATACCATGCTGACCAAAGCCTGGAGAACTGGTGTTCTTGGGGACGAGAAACTGGCCGACCGCCTGCTACGGGATTTCACAGACTTTTGTGCCAACAAGGATAATCGACTGGTGACCTTCTGGGAAAGTTGTGTGGAGAAAATGAATGCCAGTGCCCCTTGAGAAAAGAGAAAGGAGGAAAGGCAATGGATACTTTCAGAGAAAACCGAGACAGTTCACCTTTGAATAGATGATAGGACTGATAGCAGCAGAACATTAGCTTTTGAAGCAGAGGAAAATAAAGAAACAGCCTCATCATAAAACACTCAAATGTATGAGTCATATTTTTTTAGTGTGTTTGCACATGAACCTGCAATGCTTTTGGGCCGTTTTTAATGGGTTTGAGTGAACGGCACAGGTCTTCAGTAAGTTGTACATAACAGGATCAGTTTGTTGATTGTTATTGCTAAACCCCATCTTAAAAATATTACTGACCAATCATACATTAGTAACTGTTGCTATCCATATTATCAGACAAGCTTTTTCACTTTTCTAATACAAATCTATGGAAGACTTGTGTTTGGGTGGTTTTCAATGGACATTTTGCAGAAACATTGTAAAAGGTGGCAATTATAGAAACAGTTCCATTTAATTCACACTAATTTGATTATTTGTTGTCACTTTCAAATGTGTCTTTTCTTGTCAGACGACTGAGCAGAGTTTGCATTGATTCTGCGCAAGCAACAGTAACCAAGGTGGACAGGGTTTATCAAACGATCTTTTAAAGGTAGGGTAGGTACATTTTTCATAATCACTTTTTGTTATACTGGTTGAAACTCTCTTCTCATCCTGATAGCCATGAATAATAGAAGTGGTCTAAATATTAAAAAATGTAAGTCAGCACCAAATAATGTTTTTCCAATGCAATGATACATAGTCCTACCTGCCTGTCACCGTATGTTTTTCCATACCTTCACGCAGACATCACACATCATCAGCACGTTCCGTAAGGCTATGCAGAGTTGTAGACAGACAGCCACCAAGCGCCAAAAACAAACAGCATCCGCCTATTACAGTTCCTCCTGAATCAAAACAACGATTATGCTGCGTTCAAGTCATGTTGTTACCGTAATTACGAGATGGCAACCCATGACGTTCCACCCGGAGCTGTTCACATCCTCGGATTTATGCGTTTCTATGTCAACATTATCAACCCCGAAATGAATCTGCAGCAGTCAGGTGGTACAACTAGAGCTCTGTAAGTTGTTTACGTTCATTACTATTGTAATGTTATGTGCTGTGAGACATGTGGTAGTTTAACGTCGTGTCTTATGATGCTTTGCTGAATCTGCGTTCATTTATTCTGAAGGAGGCGTGTCATTGGAGGGTGGGATCTAATGCTTTAAACTAGGACTGTCAGTTAAACATGTTATTAACGGCGTTAATGCAAACCCATTTTAACGGTGTTAATTTTTTTTATCGCGCGATTAACGGTCTTTTTGGCCTAGCAAACTTAGTAGTTTTTTTTCACATGCTTTTGCAACAGGACGCGGCATGCGCGGCGCTGCGCTATGAAACCCATTCATTTCAATGGCTTGCGCTGCGCGAGGACGTTTTGTTGCTTCGTCGACCAAAGCGCAAGCGGATCTAGCTAGACCGGAAACAAAACAACAGGCACGCCGCACACACTTGTTTGGGCTTGCGATCCGGCCAAATAGTTGGTTAACGTTACGTTTTGAGTGGATGATGAGCGCGAGACGCCGAAATGGATGCCAATAAGATTCTGAATGGAAAGTTTACTTTTAAAAAGTTGCCAAATGGTTCCATTGACAAGACCAAATTGATCTGTGTGTTTTGTCATTGTGAACTGAGCTATCATCATCGCAGCACGTCCAGTCTGAAATACCACAGATGGCCAAGCACACGTACAGCTGATGCGAATTCTCTGCCCCCTCGTCAATATCATAACCTCGTCAGTATTTCTTTCACCCTTTTATTGATGGACAGTGTTACATTGTGTGAGAGATTATTTGCTCCAAGTGAGAATGTTAGTGTGAAATTGAACACAGTATATGCCAATGTTGTTTTCAATAAAAAAAAAACATTTGAACAAAGCAAGCCGATCCACTTTTCCATGTTGATAAGAGCATTAAAATGAGAAAAAAAATAATGGGACAAAAAGAAATCAAGAGACATTTAGAATAGATAAAAATGTGCGATTAATTGCGATTAATCGCGAGTTAACTATGACATTAATGCGATTAATCGCGATTAAATATTTTAATCTTTTGACAGCACTACTTTAAACGCTAGCTTTGCTATTGCTAGCCACTCTGAAATTGCCTACCCTATCTTTAATATGGGTCTCACTTTTTTTTTTTTTTGTGCTTGGCCCCATTGATGTACATTTTCATAACCCATGTTTAGACTGGTGTAAATTGTTTTTAAATATCCTGAGAATTAGGAGCTAAGTAAAGGTCTTGATCAGGAGTTAAGAGATATGTTCATTGTTATAACTGTCATGCACGTCTGTAAACACTGTTGCATTTTGGTTATCAAAGTAAAATCTGTTGGTAGGGACATAAGTTGAATTATTGAACCAAATTAAAGATATATTAGATCCAACTTTGGTTACACATTATCCCCAAGGTCAAATTGATCCAATTAAGCCCCACTGTTATAATGCAGTAACTGCATGTTTTCAGCAGTAACACTGCAGGGACATTAGCCAGTGCACGGATAAAAACCTGACCTTTGATCACATTGAAAATACGTATCTGTCTGTCCACATCAGTCCATTCATGTTGTCTGGACAAACACTGCTAAGGAGGTATGTCCATGCATCCCTATTATCCTATCATCATCAGTTTTTGGACAGACAGAAGCATATTGCTTCATTTGAATGCGGAAGAGTTTCTTCTCACGCGCACGCGCGTTGTGTGGCGCTGCATTGAACAATGCAGCAAACCTCACTGCGCCTGTGCGCGGCTGCAGGGCATGCGGCTATTTTTAGAAAATGACGTCATCCTGAAATAGAGCGAGTGCGCGCACCCCCCTCCAGCTCCCCCTCCACCCTGTTCGCTGGGATTGACAGGACGCCTGCAGCAGCAGCACCCCACAAGACGAAAGAAAAAATAGTAATATTCGGGCGAAACTTGGAGGATTTCGAGGGCTGGGAGGGGAAAGAAAGCGTTACAAAAATATATAGACATTAAAATATATAGATAAATCTGCACCTTCAACCTTTGGCTCGCCGTTCCACCCTCACGTGCGCGGCTGCTCCAGATTTTGCTCGCGCCTGTGTGCTGACCGGAGCGCGCGCTCTCTCTCGCACAACCAGTGTGTTCTGCCGAGCAACGACCGAACCCGGTACGGACCGACAGCCTTTGACCAGAGAGGATGGCAGATAGGGAACAACTGATCCAAAGAGCCCGTCTGGCGGAGCAGGCGGAGCGCTATGATGACATGGCCTCTGCGATGAAGCTGGTGGGTCATTATTAATATAACGTTACATGCATTTATGCACAATCAGTCCTTAAGAGACGATTGCAATATAATAGATTCATTGAGTTTTTTATTCTTTTAATAATGCTCAAATATGGGTGCATTTCTAGTTTGTACAATTAAAGAAGCTTTCGCTACTGTCACGAGCAGCTCTTTGTTATATATAAAATATGCGGTGTTAAAGGGATAGTTCACCTCCAAATGAAAATCCTGTCATAATGTATTCACCTTCATATCGCTGCACATTCATTGGTTTGTTTCTTCCCTGAAACACAAAAGGGAGAGATGTTAGGCAGAATGACAGTCTAAGTCACCATTCACTTTCATTGAATGGAAAACAGATGCAGTGAAAGTGAACGGTGACTGAGACTGTCAGTAACTAGCACTAGCATTCTGCCTAACCTCGCGTTTTGTTTTTTGTTGTTTCAAAGAAAAAAAATAATGCGGGTGTGAAACGACATGATGAGGGTGAGAAAATAATGAAATGGTTTTCATTTTTGTATAAATTTAAACCTTTGAATGTTGGGTAAAACCCAATTTGCATTAAAAAATTAAGATATATGAAAATAAGTAATCAACAGACAAAAACGGGAGGGATGACGCTACATAATGCTAATAAATTGTAGGTTTCGGTTCGGTATCGAGCAAATCTGTCATTACAGTGGATGAACATAGGCGGCGATATGACACCCTCAGCCACATCCATTGTGTATCTGTGTCTCTGCGAAAATGGGATAAAATCAACAATAGCTACGTTTTAAACAATGAAAGCTGTTATATAGTCAGATAAAACTTTAAAACATTATTCAACAGCTCATGTTAATTTGTTGTCAAAATAAAGCTCAATATGTGAGTTAGCAGTGCAGCATCAGCTGTCTGGTTTGACATCTGAGCACAAAGGATGAAAGTCAGTCAGTCAGTCAGTCAGTGTGGGTCAAACAGGACACGGGTGCTTTTTTCAGTGTATTGTTTTTTATTCTTACTAATGTAAGCAACTTTACCCTACTCACCTGTTTTGATTAGATATTGTCATTTTTATGCCTGTTTGACATTGGCGTATTCAGTGTAGGATCCCATGGCCATCAAAAATATGTCTTTCAAGATTTCTGTTTGAGAGTAAAATCTTATTTTAAAAATTCTATCTTATTCAGTGATCATAAATTACATGATGTTAATTTGAAATAATGTAATCATAAATGTTTGGGTTTCTTATTCACATTGCACTAGGAATGTTAATATATCAGTAGCTATATGGGGATCAGTGAATATTAACCTTTTTTGTTAATATCATTATTAATTATTATCATAACAGTCTAAAACTCAATTTTGGCTGTAAATAACTTAAGGATTTCTTCCAGTTCAAACAAACCTTTTCTATTCTATAAAAATATTTGTAAACAGAAATTGCGCGCTTTATCTTTTATCCAGGGTCTTGATGGATTTTGATCAGAACACCTTTGTACAGCACCATAATGTCCCAATTTCAAACAAATATACGTTGCGAACATAATTGTGTTTATTGACCCAACATCTGGCCTTCTGCACCATCAGGTCACGGAGTTGAACGAGCCGTTGTCCAATGAAGACCGCAACCTGCTCTCGGTGGCCTACAAGAACGTGGTCGGGGCCCGGCGGTCATCTTGGCGCGTAATATCCAGCATAGAGCAGAAGACGGCTGCGGATGGCAATGAGAAGAAGTTGGAACTGGTGCGTGTCTACCGAGAGACCGTCGAGAAGGAGCTGGAGTCAGTGTGCCAAGACGTTCTCACCCTGCTGGACCAGTACCTCATCAAGAACTGTGACGAAACCCAGCTAGAGAGCAAGGTCTTCTACCTGAAGATGAAGGGCGACTACTACCGGTACCTGGCCGAGGTGGCCACCGGCGAAAAGAGGGCCTCTGCCGTCGAATCGTCCGAAGGCGCCTACAAAGAGGCTTTCGATATTAGCAAGGGCATGCCGGCCACCCATCCCATCCGCCTGGGCCTGGCACTCAACTTTTCCGTCTTCTACTACGAGATCCAAAACGCACCCGAGCAGGCCTGCCAGCTTGCCAAGGAAGCCTTCGATGACGCCATCGGCCACCTGGACAATCTGAACGAGGACTCCTATAAGGACTCCACGCTCATCATGCAGCTCCTGCGGGACAACCTCACCCTGTGGACCAGCGACCAGCAGGACAGCGAAGGAGGGGAAGCCAATAACTGAGAGATCAGCCATGTCCGCTCTCACTTCTAGCTGTAGTAGCACCCGTCTGTCCCTTCTGCAGTCTTTTTTGATTCTATCTTATTTCTCTCTGTCTGCTCCTTCATTCTCTCCCTTTCTTCTCCATTGCATCTTCCTCGTCTCTTTGTGACACCTCCCTGCTCTTCTTTGGTTCCTCAGGGCAGCACTTCTGACCCTTCATCGCTCCTTCACCTGTTTTACCCCTTTTCCGCCAACAGGAGGCCGGTACCCAATCTGGAACCGTTCCACTGCAGAAAAGGTGGTTCTGGGATGGAAAAATGCCGTTGGCCTCTAAAACCTGCTGGTCTCGAACCTAAAACCAATAATGTCACATGTCTGCAGCAAGATTTCGAAAACAAATACAAGACGCAAAACAAATCTAGCCCCCAAAACAAAATGTATAAAGCATTCACTTCACACGTTTTCTTTTTATTCCTTATACATTACTTGCGATGTAAAATGCATTGCAATTCTTAATGCCACCTGTGAGAATCTTAAGCAAATTTGAAATGCTTATTTACGAATATCATACATGCAAATTGACCACTATGGAAACTACTATGAATTTTAATATATAATACTCATAAATACAATGATTCAAATTACTTTGGATGTTCAGATGTAGTCCTAAAAGATTCATAAAAAATGTGAATGATTTTAGAATATATCTGCAAATTGAATCCTATTCATTTTGTTAGTTATATATTGCTTGCTAATGATATAAAGATGCTAAAATTGGATGCTCAAACGTATTCTCAAAACACAGCATATAAAAATATATAACGGTGTATCTAACATTTTCTTTCGCTATATATTTGTCATGATGTCCTTAAAACACTGAATCAAATTACTTTGAATGCTTATATATATTCCCAAAACTCGTATAAATCAAAAAGACAGTCAAGCGGCACGTTTTCTTGTCACGGGTCAGTTATGTCACTGCACTCAAGCTGGTTCTGAGACCATTTTGGTGAAAAGGGGGTATTTATTCACCCTCATATGCTCTGTTTTCCCACCTACTTTTCTCCTGTCCTATACTTTTTCTGTATATGATTCTCCTCTTTCCTCCCACAACGAGTCACTGATAGGGCTGTATTACAGAAACTTTCTATCTTAATTCTTGGTTAAAGAAATTACCATGGTTAGTAAACAGAATAGATAAGGTAGGATGCTACTGTAATACAGCCCTTGGCCTCCACGTGACATTTATTTAGCGTATACTTGTAAGGACTCGATCTTCGCAGAGACTCTAACACTTATTACAGGATGACATCTTGAGTATGTGGCACAGTATAGTGCTAATGTTACAGCTTACTACGTTCTTCTTCTTCTTCTTCACTTGTCTTTGATCTGTACCTCCATCACTGCTTAGATGTGTTTGTCTGTCGTCTCCCCAATCTCACCTTGTACACCTTGCTAGCCCTGTGAATTGTGTATGCCTGCTGATCTTGAAACAGTATGTGGTCATCCAAAATGTGGGCGACACTTTGTTGTGAGACGCAGTGATCAAGAGTCTTTTGATTAGGATTACATATGCAAGGTTATGACAGAATGACATTAAAGACATTGCTTACCATGGGAACTCTCAAAATGCTGTTTATCTCTGGCACTTTATTATGGTTACACACATTTATTATCAACTTTACACTGTTTTGAACTCTTTCACACACACATGGCTTAACAATATTGGTTTTCTTGCTTATAGGCAACAATAATCTGCATTCACAACACAATCGCATGACTATTCGTAACTATTTCACATTTCAAATTCGTACTCGATCTCATTCATATGTTTTTGTACAACCTGCCGACACTGAGAGTTTGGTTTAGAGGTAGCAGGTTAATGCTTACAATCTTTTATTACAAAACGTAAATTTTCCTATGAATCACTTTGTGGGAATTTGTATGAAATTGCAGCTTTGTAAAATACATTTTCTCGTGAAATAGAGTTGGCAAATGAAGCTGAATTAAAATTCATTTTAATATGAAGTCTGCTCAGGACAACTGTCCTGATATCATAATAAATAAATCAGCCTCATTAAAATAAAGAAATCCTTGATGAGAAAAGTTTGACGATCTTTACTAATAAAATATATATTTTTTAACAAAACTTCTTATAAATATCTGAAAAACTTGCTGAAAAAATAAAGTCATGTGGTCCAACCAACATGCAGGGAAAAAAAGAAACAGGAAATGACATCAGACTAGAAGACTGCTGTGGAGCCTCATGACTGTGGGTTAAGGTCAATAGGTCTTTTAAAATATCAGATCATTTTACCTTTTTATGACAAGCCAAAGTATTATTCTCTGGGTGTAAAATGTCATGTGGTGCGACTCCCCAAAAATATAATGATATTAATAAATTAATAATAATTCATGATATTTGAATATATATATGGTATTTCAAATTTCAAATGGATTGTTGAGAAGTCGATGAAGTTGATATATATATATTTTATATATATATCTCTATTTATATATATATCTCTATTTTATATATATATCTCTAAATAGTTATATATATATCTATTTTATATATATATTTTATATATACTTAATTTTAACAAAATAAGAGGGATCATGCAAAATGTTATTTTTTATTTAGTACTGTCCTGAATAAGATATTTTACAAAAAATATGTTTTCATATAATCCAGGAGACAAAAAAAAAATGTTTTTGAACAGGATGAAGATTTCCACATTTTTCGTATTTTGTTTAAATATACACTCACCGGACACTTTATTAGGTACCCCATGCTAGTAACGGGTTGGACTCCCTTTTGCCTTCAGAACTGCCTCAATTCTTCGTGGCATAGATTCAACAAGGTGTTGGAAGCATTCCTCAGGGAGTTTGGTCCATATTGACATGATGGCATCACACAGTTGCCGCAGATTTGTCGGCTGCACATCCATGATGCGAATCTCCCGTTCCACCACATCCCAAAGATGCTCTATTGGGTTGAGATCTGGTGACTGTGGAGGCCATTTTAGTACAGTGAACTCATTGTCATGTTCAAGAAACCAATTTGAAATGATTAGAGCTTTGTGACATGGTGGAAGTAGCCATCAGAGGATGGGTACATGGTGGCCATAAAGGGATGGACATGGTCAGAAACAATGCTCAGGTAGGCCGTGGCATTTAAACGATGCCCAATTGGCACTAAGGGGCCTAAAGTGTGCCAGGAAAACATCCCCCACACCATTACACCACCACCACCAGCCTGCACAGTGGTAACAAGGCATGATGGTTCCATGTTCTCATTCTGTTTACGCCAAATTCTGACTCTAACATCTGAATGTCTCAACAGAAATCGAGACTCATCAGACCAGGCAACATTTTTCCAGTCTTCAACTGTTCAATTTTGGTGAGCTCTTGCAAATTGTAGCCTCTTTTTCCTATTTGTAGTGGAGATGAGTGGTACCCGGTGGAGTCTTCTGCTGTTGTAGCCCATCCGCCTCAAGGTTGTGCGTGTTGTGGCTTCACAAATGCTTTGCTGCATACCTCGGTTGTAACGAGTGGTTATTTCAGTCACTGTTGCCCTTCTATCAGCTCGAACCAGTCTGGCCATTCTCCTCTGACCTCTGGCATCAACAAGGCATTTCCGCCCACAGAACTGCCGCTCACTGGATGTTTTTTCTTTTTCGGACCATTCTCTGTAAACCCTAGAGATGGTTGTGCGTGAAAATCCCAGTAGATTAGCAGTTTCTGAAATACTCAGACCAGCCCTTCTGGCACCAACAATCATGCCACGTTCAAAGTCACTCAAATCACCTTTCTTCCCCATACTGATGCTCGGTTTGAACTGCAGGAGATTGTCTTGACCATGTCTACATGCCTAAATGCACTGAGTTGCCGCCATGTGATTGGCTGCTTAGAAATTAAGTGTTAACGAGCAGTTGGACAGGTGTACCTAATAAAGTGGCCGGTGAGTGTATATATATATATAGAGTATATATATTCATTTCGTACTGCCCTTCGGACGCAACAGAAGATACTAATGTTTCCCGAAAGACAAATTAAGTACAATTTACCTTAATCTTCAAAATCAGTTCAATCATCGGTGAATGTTTGAACCTTTTTTAATAGTTGTGTTTGAGTCCCTCAATTTACCTTTTTTAAGAAGCACTCAAGGTGCAAGGAAAACATGTTGATTACATGATGTTTGCACTTTGCACCACATTACATTTTTAAAATGGTATGAAAGTTTTTCAAAACCATATGAAACAACGCCAACATCGATGACATTGCCTTCATAGGAAAGCTGTTTCTGGGGTGGAGATGTTGATGGAAGACATGTATTACGAACTTAAATACAGTCTATTTTGATAACATTAGAATTCATTAAAATGCTCCTGTTGCCATTTCTGAGAAACCCATTAGTCACCAGCTCTTTGGTCAGTGTAATCTTGCTGTTTTTGATTATGCAAAAATTCTGGCAAGAGATGCCTTTAACAGACCATAAATATTGATATGCAGGAGTTACATTGTATATGATCAATTTATAATAGTACAATAATAGTGAATAAGTTGAAGACCGTGCAGAAGGTCAGGTGTTTATGATTATAAGACCTTACGTCTTAAAGATAAATGTCCATGGCTGTGACGAGATATGATGGTATTTTCAAATGCATTGTTGAGAAGTTGATGAAGCCAAAGATGTCTTTGTCAACCAGACCTTATGCCATAACTATGAATTTCCCTGTTAGATTTCCCAAAAAAACAAGATAGATAGAGAACTTTTAGATTTGGCTGCTCAACAAATGGTATCGTGATATAACCAACAAGACATATATTCATCTACTATCTGAACCTGAAAATGTACAAGGCATCATTGGTTAATGATTGATCCTTTAGCCGCACATTCAGTGTTGTAGCAGGTTTCTAAAGAAAAATGTGGTTATCTAATGAACTAAAAGATAGTGGCAAAAAATAATGCAGTTTCCTTGTTGATACACCCAAGAATGACGTTTCAACAGTGTCAATGGCTATTGCTCCGTTATGGTCAGTAAATCTTGCATTTAAGCTTATACAGTATGAATAAATGCCAAGGGTTTATGAAAGTTAAACTTTGTTTTGTACCAAAAGAGCATTTAAGGCTCGAGATTTGGCGATTAGCATGATCCTGTTAGCTTCTGCTAGCAGATGTTAATTAATGCTGCTCAGTATAATATTTAACTGTATAATTACACTGTAACAAAGTCACCTTGAAATTCAGTTTAAGAATTAAGTCAAACCATGTACGGCTCATGCTAGCGCTGTCGGGAAAGATCCTATCCCCCTTCCTCAATCAAAAATGTAGAATGACATCTTGTTCTAGCTAACCAGAAAACAATCCCTACACGTCCAACTATGCCTACTTCCATCCTATATAGTAGGCGAAAAACATCAGATAAGAATTATGTCCGAATTTATAGGCTCAATCAGTTCCTTAGTTCAGTAGTCAGGGCACTTGTCAGGGTGTTGGCCATTTTAAGTGCTGTCTCAATCGCCAAATCATTCCAGCGCACTGAAACATTTTCTCCCTAAAAAGTCCCACAATGCACCATGAATACAAGGGAGCATCGATGCTCTCTATAGCTGCGTCTGAAATCGCTTACTCTCTTGAGTAGGTACTTATTTTGTAATTACTTTGTGACCAATAAAAAAGTATGTTCTAAATAGTATGAATGTAAAACGGATGGCATCATGGGATAGTAAAGTGTTCATCGTAGGCACTCTTCGGATTTTTAGCCAGAAGTATTAGGTCATCCGGGTACTTTTTTCCAGGTACTTTTATGAATACTGTGATTTCAGACATCCTTCTTTTGTCACTTACTGTTTTTCGCCTACTTTATTCTTTAGTTCTGATATGCGAAACATAAATTACGTGAGCCAACTCACTACACATAATGACATGCTATAGATGTTTTTTAAAATACAAACCATTATTTAATTATATTTCAGCATTTAAACATACATCGCTAGTCAGGTAATGAACATAAACTAGCTAACATAATGTTTTTTACGGCTGAAATGTTGCATGTATATGTAACAAGCAAAGTATTTATCATATTGTATACTCTAAATAACATTAAAAAATAACGTCAAAAAGATATCAGTTCTGTTGTTGTTTATAAATGCCAGTAGTGATGTTGTACAATGGGGATGTTGTCAAAGTGCCGGAAATAGAGTCATCAGTGTCCCAATGTATAAGGACCCACTGAGCGTCCTTACTGTCCTTAACAGTGCCTGAATTCATGTACACGATATACTGATTCAAGAAAGCTAGGGAGCTGTTTGAGACGCACTCACTTTATTCATAAAACCGTAAGCGAAAAGTACCCGGTTGACTGACTACTTCTGGCACATCCAATGAACACTTTACTATCCCATGAGGCCACGGGCCAAGTGTGTCCGACTGCATCTCGTAGTACTACAAACCACGTTCCTTTTAATTACGCCCCCTACCTCAAGTTACGCCCCCTACAATGCAATAGAGTGATGCAGGTATGACGTCACCTTGTAGGCCAACCGGCAGGTAGCATCACACTGGTTCCCTCGATAAAGACCCAATAGGATTTTCCCACAGGCTTTTGGATTATCGCAAAAAAAAAAAAAAAAATCTTACTTACACATTTTGTCCATCAAGATAATTTTCACAGATGAACACAACTTTTATGTATTTTGAAGCCTAAATGCAGTCGCCAGAAGTAAAAACCTAAGCTATTCAAACTACACCACGGTCGCTCGACTTCAATGTCACCATCACTAAGCTTCCGACAACTCTTTCAGTTTTTATCTGAAAACATTTTCCCAGAAAATGTAAGTTATTAAGTCTATTTTATGAGAGCACAATTATAAGCATAACGATGCTGTAAAAGCAGACTAGTGTCCCCGACTGCTTCTGTAGTCCCATTTAGCCACTTGTTAGACCGCCTTTTTCAAGACACATAATATCTGTATACAGAAAATAATATTAGTAGTAACAGAATAGTAATTAGTAGTAATAGTAACATAAAATATTCACGAGTGGAGTAATACTTATGTATTTTATGTTGTAGAATAAAACCTAAAAATGTCTTGAGCTTGTGTTCACCACAGACCTTATTTCAGCTGTTTAACAAAAAAAACCCATTAAAAAAAAACACTGACTTCGGGACGATGGAACCAGAAGTGCTAAAATGCAACTCGCTTCCGCGTTTTGGCCTACGAAGTGATGTCATACCTGCACCATGTTATCAGAGCCCCTCTCTCTGAAATCGCTGATGTCGCCACTAGTACTGCTCTTCTTTTACTTAACTTTCCTCGCTTTTTAAGCTTCATTATCGTCACCTAGTGATAAGGTATACAAATCGTATAACATAGATCACCATATGCCGTCGTCATCCTGTTTGTTTTCATTCATTTTTAAGGTATTTTAATTATGAAACTATATACAGTAAAAAAAAAATGATGGAAGGGGTAGGTTTAGGGTAAGGTTTAGGTGTGGGGGCTAGGTTTTTAGCTATATAATTTAGCTAAAAGCTTTAAATGAGTCTATTCATTTGATAGTATCATTTATTTTATATTTTACTACTTCTGTTATTTCATACATAATAAGATTCGAAAGCAATAAGCTCGACAAACATTTCATGCATAAAATATAAAATAATTTACTTCAAAAGATTGTTTTAGTCAATGACATTTACGCTTGTTTCTTCGCGGGACGTGTAACTTGTTGCAGGGGTGTGGTTTGCAGACAGACCCTTCTCCCACGGGAGAGAATAAATGAATGGCAGTGCAACGACACAACTGATGCTGTAGTAGATCACATGACAGTGACAACATGGCTGGGGTAGTACGTCCGGTAACACTTTACTTGAAGGGGTGTGCATAAGACTGACATGACACCTTCATAATCATGACATGACACATGTCATGACGATGTTTGAGATGTCTTTGTTATGACACCTTGACATAAACCAATACATCATAACCTGTCAGTGTCTTTGTCATGACAACTTGACATTACTAAGACAACACAACCTGACATGACATAGCAGATTAATTATCAAACTTAAGAAACCACTTAGCTTCATGGGTTAACATTAAACTGTCAGGTGGTTGGTTTTGACATTGGCTGTCATGAGGCCATTATAACATTTTAATGACCAGTGTAGTGAGCTCAAGAAAAATATTCATGACACAGTTATAATGGCCTTATGACAGCCAATGTCAAAACCAACCACATGACAGTTTAATGTAATGTTAACCCATAAAGCTAAGTGGTTTAATATTAATATATTTGTATGATTAAGAATATTCTTAATTAATTTAAATACACTGTAAATCAGTTTTCAGTCATTTTTAATCAGGCACTGAGCAGCTAACCTTTACAACTTTCTCAGTAGAACAGAATAGACATTGGCAATTGTATCGCGGGTGGAAGGGTGATTCATATCCATTAAATGATCCATCTGTAGTGTTGGAGCCCCGTATGCTAAATTTAGTTTGATGTTTCATCAGCCATTTTCACTTTCTATTGTCTTCAAGATGCAATGCCACTTTGCACCTCAGTGTCCTTATAACCAGTGTTGCAGTGTATACACTGATGTCTGGACCATAAATTGCAGTAGTTGATCTTTAGCTGACTCAATGAAACCCATTAGTTAAGATGCAGGTGATGTGGTTGATGAAATGTGCTTTTACACATTACAGGAGCCCAGTTTCACACTTCCCACTATATAAGTTGATCATTAATGATTCTCAATCTCAGATTTTGACAGCTGTAAGTCACAAACACACTTTTATAATTAACTCTGAGGAGGTCACACCCATCTGTAGACGCACACGTATAAGTGAAAGCGTGCGCACACACGGTCACACACCTGCAGGTGAACGTTTGAGTCAGGTGTCTTTACCATCGTGTCAGAGAGGGACGCAGTGTGGTGCTCCACTTGCCCTGCTCAAACACCATCAAAATGGGGGCAGATTATTTGGGATTTTCTTATCTCCGCAATGAGAACAGAAGAAATGTCACCATATATATTAACAATCCAGCGGACATCTCGGTGATTGTTATATATTTTCTGGTGGTTCTGGCTGTGGGAGTATGGGTAAGTGGCCAGTAGTTTACATTTTTACCATTGACAGACTTGTGAATTGTTAACCTTGCGTCAACAACATATAAATGTAAAAGGGCAGTGTGAGATAAATTTGAAGAAAGAATGAGGATTCTGACTGATTTTGCAAAAAGTTTATAATATAATATAATATAATAAGTGGAATACAACAGGGGTGTTTTTTTGCAAAAAATCTGAAATCTATCAGGAAAAATTAATTGTTGCAATGGTCTTTTTTGTTATAAATGTTAAATATTAAACACAAAAAAATATATATATATTTTAAATTATTACTAAATTATTTAAAATGTTTCATACAATACATTACAATATTATCAAATCAACTCATGATTTTTTTTTAGTCTTATTTGAGGCATTATATTACTGGCATTGTTTTTTTTGTTTTTTTTTAACTATATTTGAACATTTTAAAACCTCTTGTGAAATTTCAAACATATTTGATCAAACAACAAACAAGGCCATTGAACGCCAATCCATCAACACTTTGAGACTGCAAATGTGATGTTATTGTGAAATGTGCCTGCAGGTATGACGTTATATAAAGTCAAATGTGATTGTATCTAAAATGTTTAGTGCTGGAACTCTTCATATGCTGAATTTAATGCCTCTTTCTGTTCAAAGGCAATGGTACGGACCAATCGATCCACAGTAGGAGGCTTTTTCCTGGCTGGCAGAAGTATGGTGTGGTGGCCGGTAAGAAAATGGACCTGGATGGTGGATGACCAAGCTTTAAACCTTAAAAGCATTTTGTTTTGTGCTCCAGATGTGATGGACATAGACAAAATTACATTGGCTGATCATTTACTACATCAGTAGCGATCAATCAGTGCACAACATGTGGTGCATTTTCTTTCATAATGTACTACGTAAGAAAGACTGAAACAGCCATAAAAGTAAGAGCTGATTATCTAACTATCAATAGCCTGACCAATGATTTCACTTTATTACAGATATGGCATGATAATGACCTTGACTGCCCCTCCATTACAGAACCTTGATATCATGATAGGGTGAACGAAATCTTTTTATTGGGCCATAATGCACTGATGCCAGATGCAACCCACAATTCGTTATAGCTGATATGCTTTGCTCATGCATGCAGTATTTATGGAGCTATCATGCTTTGGTCCATGCTAAAGTTATCACTCTATATGAAAGTTTGAAGCTTTTTATTTGTTATTACAAAGTTCATTGTTCTAATCGTTATTGTTTGAGTTACACCTCAGGTTGTGCACAAGAAGCTGTTTTTATAGCTTATCATCGTGGTGATTGCCAGATATAGTCAAACAGTAGACAGAGTTAATATATTCTGAAGACGCTTCACATACAGTTCCCACAATCCTTTGCTAATGACTTTTGTAACCATTCTGACATGCAAAAAGGTAGCAGATCACTTAGATATGGATTTCTGTTGGGTTTACCCCTCACACTGAATATGTTTGTTTATTATATATAGCACAACTGAAGTATTTAAAACTTTTTTCAGATTGGAGCCTCTCTCTTTGCAAGTAACATTGGAAGCGGGCATTTTGTGGGAATAGCAGGAACTGGAGCGGCTGCTGGTATCGCCATTGGAGGCTTTGAGTGGAATGTATGTTTTAAAAAATGCCTAATAATTACATTTATGATACGTAATAATTATGATGTGTGTCATGAATTTATGTTTTGGCCTACTAAAAAAACGTTTTAAGTATTTTGCATATAAGTGAGCTATATTATTGCAATATGTTTATAAATAATATTTTATTAGTAATTAAGGAATAATTTACAATAAATATTTTTTAATACAATTAATCATTTATATTGATCAAAATTTGCAGAACTTTAATTATTATTTTATGTCTACTTTTCAACACAATAAAAACAAAAGTATAATTATTTATTAAAAGGATAAAAGTATACTATGCATTACTATTATTATTGTTATTATGGTACGATATTAATAATATATTAAGGAACCAATTAAACATCAGTGTTATTTTAATAATATTTATATAGTGTTATTGTAACGTGTGTAACACAGAGAGTAACAATCCATATAAGCACAAGTTTATTCGAGAAACACAAACGCAGAATAATCCAATCCAAGAAACAAGAGTATAAATCCACATATCAAAGGCAGGAGAGCAACAACAGGAACACACATACAGGATCAATGATCAACTGAAGCACAAAGGTTCAAATAGACAGGTTAAGGAGGGGCTGATTAGGGACAGGTGTTGGTGATCAGTAGTCATGGGAACTAATGAGGGTAACAATGGCAAAAAAAAAAAAAAGTCAGGCAAGACAACAAGGGAAACAGGAACCAAACACAGGAAGGTAGCACAGAAACAATAGGAACTGAGAATACATTTCAACATAAAAGTCCTCTCAAAACACAAGACAAAACCAGGATCGTGACAGTTATAGTATTTATTATATTTCTAAATTAGCTTTTATTTGTACATTTTCAGGTTTCATTTGAATTTTATTTTAAGTTTTAGTCATTTTGTTATGCGCTTTTGTCATTTTATTAGTTTTAATATTCCTATTTAGCTATAATTTATTTTTATTTCAGTTAAAGTTTTAGTAATTTAAGTACTTTATGTTTCAACCAGTATCACTAAAAGCATTTATAAAACAAATTGCCTACCATACCTTTAACTAACTTTTCAATACGACATTTGCCTCAATAAACTTTAAATTACTGCTGATTAGTACTTAGTAAGGTAGTTGTTAGTGGGAAGGATTAGGGATGTAGAATATGGTCATGCAGAGTAAGGCATGAATATGTGCTTCATAAGTACTTAGAAAAAGACCATATCCTAGTAATATGCATGCTAATAAGAATTTTACCCTAAACTAAAGTGTTACCCTACCATTTTAGTTAAAGCTGCAGTCCGTAGTTTTTCCTCTTTGTCGCCATCCCTGTTCGAAATCTGCAATTGCAGTTATTCGCGTAATTATCAACTTTACGTGGGTTGTGCCTCGGCACGGCACAGCGCGGATGAATCCAATGTTTTGAGGAGAAGGTGCTGTCAGTCGCCGCGCCGGTGTGGATACTGGAATTCGGAAATCAGAGATTTTACTTTTTGGAAGTATGACCAACATAAGAATTTTCACCATAAAATGTAATCTGAACAAGTAAGTAACATCCACTTTTGTTCTGACCAACTAAGGGAAAAAAAGCATTGCAGTAAATCGCGCTGATTAAATCTAACGATCGCTTATCATATCACATCAAACCGTGCAAATTATACTTTGTTCTCAAATTGTTAATGTTAACAACATCAGCATTGTGTGACTACATTCAATGCCCTTCTGATATTATCCTTGTTTTCGCATGGGTCCGGTTGCAGTCTCTTTTTTTCTGTAGCCACTCCGAAGTCCGAACGAAGTCTTTTGCATTTTACAACGGGTGAATCTGTTGTCACTGGTGATTGTCGTTTGAACCTTTCTGGATCCGCCATCAAATTGATAAGTTTAATTATATCAAGTGCTGTGAGAAAAGGCTATAAATCTCCACCTCCAACATCCTCACACGCAATATAGCCTACTAGCCGAGACTCCTTCTTTATGTGTACAGATGTGACGTAATGATGCAAAGACATGCTCGAATCTCCCGCGGAAATCCACCAGTACCACTGGAATTAAAAACATTATTACAAGCTTACTGTTTTGAATCGAGCTAAGGCAAGCAGAGAGTTTTGAACACTGGCTGGTTGTGTACTTGCTCAAATTTATTTTGGATAATTTTTAACCCAAAAAAAGTTACGGAATGCAGCTTTAACAATAACAACACTGATGGGATTATGTGTACTTAATATTGAATCAAATATCTGTAATTACAATCTGTTTTTAATTTGTTTCCCCTCTCAGGCTCTTGTTGTTGTGATTATTCTGGGATGGCTCTTCGTGCCAATCTACATAAAAGCTGGGGTATGCTTACATTTCTTTCTCTTCAACCAGCATTACAGAACAAATCTTTCAAATATTGCTTACTTACACAACATGAATGTGTACTTTATCTCTGTGGTATCATTTTTATGGTCCTTATTGACGTTATCTGCAGGTCGTGACCATGCCGGAGTACCTGAAGAAACGCTTTGGTGGGCAGCGTATCCGTATCTATCTCTCTGTGCTGTCCCTGATTCTCTATGTTTTCACCAAAATCTCCGTGAGTCCAAAATCTGTCTCAAAAAAAGTACAGGTATCAAATACTAATAGATTAGTACTTTGAGAGGTAGCTGTCATGCAATACTTTAAGGATACTTTAACATATCAGCGATGTAACATGCTACACTTGTTAATAATTATGAATGTAGCTTTTTTTGACCAATTATGAGAGACTAACTACATGCACACATCAAGTACAAGAACATTTGAAGTAAACTAAATTGTAACCAGTTGGTGTATCAGTTAAAAGATCAAAGATATACACTTTCACTTATGCTTTTATAAAGTTTTACCTTACATTTGCATTTTCCCCCTTATGCATCTATTGACAATGATTAACTGAAAATTCAGTTGGAACTTGCCAACATTTTCACAATATGGTGCTGTCTGTCCAGCCTCTGTATTTAGTTTGCTGATAATCTTTACATCAGTCTGCACTAACACAGGTTATAGTCTGAAATGGCTGTGATTTCCATGTGGAAATATATTTTATTGCCATGTGAAGTCAGACTAAAAGGGGTTTAGATTATAAAGATAAAGACCTTGTTTTGAAACGGACAGTTCAAACAATTTTTCTCCCTTTTCCACTTCTCAGGCGGACATGTTTGCAGGAGCCATTTTTATCAACCAGGCTCTGGGACTGAACATTTACCTGGCCGTGATTATTCTGCTGCTGATTACAGCTCTTTATACAGTAACAGGTCTGTTGACGTAAATATTATAAACTTTACCATGACACATTGCACTGTATAGTATATGACAGTATATACAGTTGTTTGCAATAAACAAATCAAACAAAAGTAATTGAAATAGTAGCTCAACACAACAAATGTTTCAAGTGTTTTCCCCAAATTCAACTGAAAATGCAAACTTTTAATGACTTCTGCAGTCTCAAAATTATTTAACCCCTTTATGGCAAGCATCTTTAGTACTTGGTAGAACATCATTTGCTGTCATGACCTGCTGCAAACGAGATGTAAAACCAGACAACATGAGCAATGGCCTCCAGTTCAGTAATATTATTGAGTTTGCGTGCTGCAACCGCCTTCTTCAGATCCCACCAGAGATTTTCTATGGGGTTCAAGTCAGGTGACTGATGGCCACTGTAGGACTTCTTCCAGGACTTCTCCTGATGGAAGGTCCAATGACGCCCAAGCTTCAGCTTCCTCACTGAGGGCATGACATTTTCTCCTCGCGCGTGCTGCAGGTTTCCAGTGCCAGAGGATGCAAAGCAGCCCCGGAGCATCACCGAGCCCCACCATGCTTAACTATGGACAGAGTGTTCTTTCGGCATATGCTTCATTCTTCCTCCAGACATACCACTGATCCATAGGGCTGAAAAGATCCAGTTTTGTCACTCCATAGAACAGAATCCCAAGACTTCTGTGGCTTATTTATATGATTTTGAGCAAATTGGAGTCGACTTTTCTTGTGCTTTTGGGTCAGTAGTCTTGGAGTTCTGGCATGCGTTTAGTACGCATCTTACTTTGCAAGCTGAAACCTCAGTGCCCTGTTGCCACCAAGTCTTGCTGCAGGTCTTTTGCAGTCACTCAAGGGTTTTTATGTAACTGCCTTCTCAGAAATCTGGTTGCAGCCGTTGATAGCTTCCTTTTTTTACCCCATCCAGGTAGTGTAACCACTGTTCCTTTAACTTTGAACTTGCGATTTATGCTTTGCTATCTTTTTGTATCATGTTCCTTGTTAGTGAAGGGCAATACTATCTTCTATTAACTTTTTGGGCAATTCTTTTGACTTTTCTAACATGTAGTCAAACGTGACACTCAAAAAACCTAGCCAGGTAAGAAATTTCATGTATTCTAGCTCAAGCACACCTGGTGAAACTAATGAAGCCCTTGATTAGTTGCATCAGATGTGCTGGAGACAACACCTGGTTTGCAGATTTGTGCTGTTGTGAGGGATTCTATTCAGGGGGTTGAATAATTTTGAGACTGCAGAAGTTAAATTTTCAGTTGAATTTGGGGAAAGCAGTTGAAAAATTTGTTGTGTTAAGCTATTTCGAAAACTTTTGTTTGATTTGTTCATTGCAAACAGCTGAAAGTCTGTAAATTTTGCCAAAATAAACCTGATTTGCAATGGGGGTTAAATAATTTTGATAACAACTGTGTATATATATATATGTATATATATATATATATTTATATATTATATAGTATATAATATTTTTATATAGTCCCTGAAGTTTATACTACAACAGAGAGTAAAGTCTAGGGTTGTAGGACCATGCAGTGGGATGCTTATTGTAGCATGATATGTATGTGTCATGAGTAATTGCCCATTCTGACAATAGATGATAAGCCTGTGCAAGGTGCATTGTGACTTTAAACTTCTGTCATGGTCTGTTGTGTAATAGGTTTATCTCAGGAACAAACCAGCCCACCAATAAACTATAAGAAATCAGACATCGTCCTGCCAGCTGTAAATGTTTACATGAGCTGTGGCTGAGACTGTTTGTATGGGCCTATGGCTGCTAAACTTCTGTTACTAAAGCTTCAGAATTATATGGGGGGTTTCACCAGGGGGGGGGGGGGACATTTATCAGCCAAATCAAAGTCATGTGGTTTTACCAACATGTAAAACTGTGCATTAAAAAGCAATAGGCTACATGAAATTATAGCATAGAGAGGACCCCTCCAGACCCTCATGAGTGAAGGTCAATATGTCCTTAAAATATCAGATAATTGGATATTTTAAGACAAGGCAATGATAGCTTGCAGAACCTGGGGCCAGTTGCATAAACCTCTAAGACTAGTCTTACAAGTTAGACATCATTTTCTTTTCTTTAAGAGTGTTCATAGCTTTTTTAAATCAGTTACATAAAAACATAGATTGGGCTAACTTGATACCGAAAAGACTGACTGCCCCTGACTAACTGCTAGTGGGTCATACTAGAACATAAGACACTAGCAGTTAGTGTTCTAACACTACTTTCACCAAGTACCTGGGTCATCTTTGTTGATCCTGGAGCAACATTCCAATCAATCAATCAGATCTGAAGGACAAATTTACAGTTTATGTCAAGTTTAAGCTTAAAACCAGGGTTAGGTGCTTCCACATCACTGTTATTTAACTATCATTTCCCTCTGGTTTTAGGGATAATTTATTGATATGCTTAGGTTTCGGAAATGAGATATGGTTTGGATAAAATTTTCGGACAGGAAAGTTGTTCAAGGATCAACTAAATATGTTAACCCATGAACGCGTCTAACTCGAAAAAATTAGGATGTGCAGGATTGTTCCCCATTGTGAAAAAGAAGTACACTTTAGCATCCTTTTAAAAAGAGTACTTATTAAGGAAATAAAATACTTTAGTGTGAAAAGAGTATACTTAAGTGCAAACTAATAATCACTCATCACCCACGCACCATATAAGCAGTCACTCTTCAGTTCACCTTTGTCTGGCCTTGAGGTTCCTACCAAGAACTACCAACCTGACCACCTACCTTTGAGAAACTTACCTGTGTGATCTTCTTCAGTCTTCAGTCATTCGTCCTCTCCTACCATCAAATATGCTATCATCTTCACCTACAACAGATAAGATCTGTCATTCATCATTTCAGCATTGATCCACCAATTCACTACTCTATTTCTCCACCCAATTGATTTGTTGCTCTCCTGCACTTTAAATGGCCTCCCCATTGAGTAATATGCTGGGGAATTCCTGGAGCTGGCTAACAGTATACACAGAAGATGTTGTGCTGATGGAGATTTTTCATAGAGGTTTGGATGAACCTTTGTTCTCTAAGATGCCATAGTGAATATGTACACTTTAGAGCAATATATTCTCTACGCCCTTCTACTTAGCCCAGCGAGTCCTGAAAGACCACTAATTCTTCCTGTGATTTCCAAGTCTGTCCCAGTGAAGTTCGCACCAGCCATTGAGGCCGTTTAAGTACTAGAATTCAGTAATGAATCTGTTCCAGTGACAGAAATTCCTAAATCTGTTCCAGTGAAAGAATTTCTTGAGTCTGTTCAAGTGAGAGAAATTCCTGAGTCTGGTCCAGTGAGAAATTTCCCAGTCCGTTTATAGTGAGAGAAATTCCCTAGTTCGTTCCAGTGCATGAAAATCCAGAGCCTGCCCTTCCTGTCTGCCCTGATGGGTTTGAAGATGTGGTCCTGACCAGTTATGTGCATTTGGGCCACACACACCCTGGCACCAGCCCCTGACCAGAGCCCAGTGATAGCTCCAGCCCCTGACCAGAGCCCAGTGATGGCTCCAGTCTTGACCAGAGTCCAGTGATTGCTCTAGCCCCTGACCAAAGTCTAGTGATGGCTCAAGACACTGACCAGAGTCTAGTGATTGCTCCAGCCCCTGACCAGAGTCTAGTGATGGCTCAAGACCCTGACCAGAGTCCAATGATTGCTCTAGCCCCCGACCAGAGTCTGTTCCAGCCCATGAGGGCGCTCCAGAGTCCGCTCCAGCCCATGAGCCCGCACCAGAACCCGCTCTAGTTCATAACCTCATAGCTCCCCATAGGTTATATGTCCCTGGCCATAGAGGCCAAACTAAGCTCCAGGGTCCCTGGGTCCCTGAACTGCCGACAAATCCCTGGATCCTTGTACTGTTGGCACCTCCATGGCTCCCTGAGCTACCGGCGCCTCCCTGGCTCCCATCCCCTACAGGTACACTTCTGGCTCCCTGAGCTAGCGGCGCCTCTCTGGCTCGCTGTATTGCCAGTGCCACCCTGGAGGCTACCCATCCTTCCGGCACGGCCCTGGTCACCCGCTCCCCACTGACCATCCTGTCCGGCATCAGGACGCCCGCCCGCTCACCCTATACTTTTAAGATTAGAAGTACACTACAAGTGCGCATTCTGCGTAGTTAAATACTCTTTATGGCAAGACAAATTGTGAAAAAATACTTTTTGAAAATACTGATTAAGATATGTACACTTACATGTATTCAAGGTGTAAGGAAAATATGTGGTTACACTTTATTTTGATGGTCCATTTTAGACACTCTACTAACTACTATACTATAACTACTATAAAGTAACTTTGCAACTATATCTCAGCGAACTCTCATTAGAGTGTAACAATCATCCCAATGGATTGAGTTACAAGAGTTAAAATTAGGGTCAGACGAACAACAGAAATAGAATCAATACATGAAGTGTATTTACTATGTTCACATGAATCTTAAAACAACACAGTAAAACCAGGAAACCTCAGTCTGTTAAAAGCATAGAGTACATAACACCATACCCTAAAACAGACCGATGTATACACAATCCACAGTGATAATCCAATAAAGTGCTCTTTCTGTAGTGATGGCGAAGTGAAGCTTTCTGAACCAGCAAAGCTTTCAACACAATTGTATCAGAAAAAGGTTCATTACTCGATGCTTTTCAAATCAGAGCACGACGAGGACATCTGCTGGTGAAAGTGAGGGAAAGCGCTGTGCCGCAAAATGTTTCACAACCGACCAACGCATTAATCTTGGAAGCAAAAATGAATGAATGGATAGATTAATAAATTAACGAATCAATATATTAAATACATAACAGCAATCTGTTCCGTTTCATACTCCTAGTAACTCAAAACAATACAGATAAACTCCTAAACTCTCACAATACAATAAATTCTTCTAAATTCTCACAATAGAATAAACTCAATTAAACTCTTGGAATACAATAAACAGTTCAATGCAACGCAATACTCCTTAACAACCAAAGGTTTAAAAAGATTCAAAGGTTTAACCCTTAGTCACTGTTTAAAAAGGACGACGCTTAAGTGGTTTGGGGTCGTATTGACCCCAAACTTTTAAAGAGTGATTGCATAAGGAAATATAATTTTTTTATATGGAAAACTATATATAATTTTTTTTATTCACTTCTCAACTATACAATAATGCTGTGTTTTTTTTGGAAATGTTTAGGTTTTCTACATATTTACTGCACAATTACATAACTAGGCCATAAATTGCCACATGAAAAATGATTTTTTAAAGAAAAAATCACTTAAATGATGATGATAATTAAATCTAAATAGTTTTTGGACATTGCTCTATGTGTTAGGGATAAAATACTACCATCTGGTGGTTAGTCAAAAAACTGTTTTTCTTATAGTTAAGGAATTAAAGTGCAATGACCACATCTGTCCAATAGAGGTCCATAGAGACTCATTCATTTGTCTTGATGCTTCAAATTCTCCTAACAACTTGATATATATGATACAAATATTTTATGCAATTCACAAAATATATATGTCAAAGTTAGAGTTTGTTGTTGTTGTCTGATATATTTTGAATTATTGTTTTTGCAAATTATTATACATACATTTGCATAAACATTACAAGTCATCACTATGACATGACTGTAATCACACACTATTTATTTCAGAAAATTATTTATCAACAATTATTTATTTTTTTAGAACAAGAGATTTTAGAACAAAATAAATTAAATAAACCAAGTAAATAAACCAATATAATACAAAACAACAGCACCAATAAACTGTAATGAACAGGATGCATACATATGCATACATGTGTGTGTTTGTGTGTGTGTGGCTGTGTGTGTGTGTGTGAGATAGAAAGCTCGTTCCACTTTGTGTTTATGCTCTAGGACCAGACCTTGATTTAAATATATATTTTTTTAGATTTATGCCAGTTTTGTTTATTTTATTTGCCAATATCTGTAACAATGCTCTCGGTTGCAGTCACATACATGTGTGTGTTTGTGTGTGTGTGTGTATGAGATAGAAAGTTCGTTCCACTTTGTGTTTATGCTCTAGGACCAGTCCTTGATTTATATGTGATTTTTTTTTTATTTATGCCAGTTTTGTTTATTTTATTTGCCAATTTCTGTAAAAAAAATGCTCTCTGTTGCAGTCACATAGATTTGTGTCTCTGTGTGTATGTGTGTGTGTGTGTGTGCGTGTGTATGAGATAGAAAGTTCGTTCCACTTTGTGTTTATGCTCTAGGACCAGACCTTGATTTATATGTCTTTTTTTTTTTTTTATGCCAGTTTTGTTTATTTTATTTGCCAATTTCTGCAAAAATGCTCTCTGTTGCAGTCATGACATGTGTGTGTTTGTGTGTGTGTGTCTGTGTGTGTGTATGAGATAGAAAGTTTGTTCTACTTTCTATTTATGCTCTAGGACCAGACCTTGGTTTACATGTAGAACATTTCAGATTTATAATGGATTTACTTTTATTTTTTTGACAAACAAAATAAAAAAAGTCATTTTTTTCATTTTCCCATTCATTTTCAATTGGGGTCATTTTGACCCCAAACCCCTTAAATGGTAAAAAGTAAAAAAAAATTACACACCTTTAGAACAACCGAATCGAACCCAGTTTTTTTGTGCATATTTAGATAGATTATGTAGGAAAAGTCACAGAGTTTCATGGCCCTGAGATGAAGGGAACATTTTTTAAAAATCAAGGAAAAGTCCAGTGGGGTCATAATGACCCCAAACAGTGAAAGTTGTGCATTTTTAAACCTTTGAATCAGAGTACGAAGCAGTCACGTGGGTGTGTGTGAAACGAAGCTTCGGACGTCATTGGTCACGTGATTTTGATAGAACGAATCAAGCATCGATACAACGCTTCAGTTCACTGAAAAAAATTTGACACACGCTTCAGAGCTTTGGTGTCATGGCTAACATTTCTAGCTTTCTGGAAAGGTATTAGTCCTCAAAAGGTAACTCCACAGTCCAGGCTCTTGGTGATCACCAATCGATCGATGTATTAGCGATCCTGTTTGAATGCCATGCTGCTTCCTTTATGCTGTGTACTTCCTATTTCCTGTCATGTGATCACTCACATGACAGGCAGATCTATGATCATTTAAAGACATACACACATATAAAACAGATAAGAGGAATACAATGGACTAAACTTACTAAGACAACATGTAAACCTATTAAAACTCTAACATACATGAAATCATTAATATACTGTATATAGAGCGGTTAAAACGTGTCATATGTGACAGTGTCACAAAAGTATTAGTAGACTGTAGTAGACTGTTAGGTTAGGGTTAGGTGTTCAAGTAGAATAAGTTGACATGTCGTTGCAAAGTTACTTTTAGTCAGTAGAATGTCCGTTGGTGGACCATCAAAATAAAGTGTTAGCAGATAGTAAGCAGACAGTCTACTAATACTCTAATGACTGGTAGCTGACGTGTAATTGAAAAGTTACTTGCAGTCAGTACAATTTCTAAAGTGGACCATCAAAATAAAGTGTTACTGAATATGTTATTACTTTTTACTAAAAGGTGACCCCAAAAGACATTTGTAAAGTCATTAAATTTAAAGTTTCTTTACAATATTATAAAAAAAGCAACTAACATGAATGCCAAAAGTACATTTCTAAAAACTAGATTTTTTCAGTTGCTTTGTTTTTTTAAACTTGAAAAACCTTCCGTTTCTTCTACAGGTGGTCTAGCTGCAGTCATCTACACAGACACCCTACAGACCATTATCATGGTTGTGGGATCATTCATTCTCATGGGCTTTGGTACGTCCGTTCACTTTTGTCCTGTACTTTAAGCTTTTTGGATTAAAAAAAAAAGTCTGCTTAATGACTATTTGCTTCAACATCAACCATTTTCTTTCAGCGTTCAATGAGGTCGGAGGCTATGAGAACTTCAAGGACCGTTATATGAATGCGATCCCGTCAGTGGTGGGTGCAAACATCAGTGAATCGTGCTACACTCCTCGTGCGGACTCGTTCCACATTTTCAGAGACCCCCTTTCTGGTGATCTGCCCTGGCCCGGACTGATCTTTGGTCTTACTATCCAGGCTGCCTGGTACTGGTGCACTGACCAGGTACTGATTATTTATTAAGGCTGCTGCTGACTCATTTTTGTGGAGTAACACTTTTTTTGGCTACTTTCTGGTATTGCTTTATTCTGTGCGTATAAATGTTTTTTTGGAAATAAGAAGCATTGTTTGAGACAATAAGACAATAATCTATCCTACACATGCTAGGACATTCACAAACATATACAAATGAAATGTATTCTGTGTCCACTTTTGGACGACAAACTGCACATTTACCTTGAGTTTCTCAGGATGAACAGTGTTTCTTGTTTTAGTCAGAGCGAGTCTAAGCTTTAACAGGCATGCTTTTAGTTTGACCCCTGATTAGTCCCCACTAAATAAGATAAGATACACAAAAAGCCAAAGAGAAGCAGATATAGACTCACCACGGTTAATTTAGTTCAACAGCCCATTAACAAGACTTAATGCTTAATTGTTTCAGACTATAGGAATTTGGAGATTTAGGTGACATTAGCAAAAATTATCAATATTTAGCTTTAAAAAATGCATGGGGACATAAACAGATTCCCTCATGTCAAATATATTTTTATGGGGATGTTCTTCCTCTGAGGGGAGTTTATCGTTTAGTGAAGATTTTCCCCCCAAAAAAGTCTTATCAGTCATAAAGGCAGATGTTTATGTTTTCACAAATAGTATTCAATAATCTTTGTTTGTACTCTGGCACTGTAGAGAAAAATACAGCCATAAAAGTTTATTATAGTTCATGACGCACATTACCTGCATCTCAACAATTGTTTTATTTGCGTCTGTTTTTGTTTCTCTGCAGTGTTGATTTTGTATCATTTTAACCCAGGGTACCTGATTTGTTTAGGCGGGAAATGATGATACCTTAAATGTCCAAGGTATTATTTGAAATATATATATATATATATATATATATATATATATATATATATATGTATAAATGTTAAGTATAAATGCAATGAGTATAAATGACAAGCAGGAAAACATCAACGACAAAAAAAGATCAAAAGTGATAGTAAAGACTTTTATATTGTTACAAAAGATTTATTTTTTAAATAATTGTTGTTCTTTTAAACTTTAATCAAAAAAATCTTACAAAATTGTAATTTCCACAAAAATACTTTGATAATAATAGGAAATAATAAGAAATGTTTCTTGAGCAGCAAATAATCATATTATAATGATTTCTGAAGGATCATGTGACACTTAAGACTGGAGTAATGATGCTGAAAATTCAGCTTTGATCACATGAATGTATAACATTTTAAAATATATTCAAATGGAAAACAGTTATTGTAAACTGTAATAATATTTAAATAAATGCAGCTAGGTGAACATAAGAGAACTCTAACCTTCAGGCGGTGTGAACAGGTGTGTATATATAGAACAACAACTTTAAAAAAAAATCAAACTCTAAAGGTTTAAATTAGCAAGCCCTTGTAAACTTTTTAAACAGTCATTTAAACAGCCAATAACCAGACTAAACAATGCTGAGCACTAAAATGTTCCTCTGGGTTATTCACACAAACACTCATCTTGTTTTAGGTGATAGTGCAGCGCTGTCTGTCTGCCAAGAGCCTGTCCCATGTGAAAGCTGGCTGCATCCTGTGCGGATATCTCAAACTTCTGCCCATGTTCCTCATGGTTTTCCCTGGCATGATTAGCAGAGTGCTGTACACAGGTGAGAACGATTGGCAGCATCCTGGCTGAGATGGGTGATAAACTTATGAACTATTATGTAAATGTTAGCAAATATGTTGACTGAATCCTGACTGAGTGATATTAAATGGCAACTTTAATGTTTGAGGTGATATATATGGCCAACTAGGTTTTGTTAGTCTCACAGAACTAGACTTTTGCCCATCAGAATATAGTCTGGTCCATGTATTTCTCACAGAATATGCTAGCAACTTACTATCATCTTGTTCTAGCAAACAATCGCCTAAATAGCGTTTCCCAAAAGCATAGCTCACTATAGTCGCAAGTTCTGTCGTTATCAGCATAGTTCAATGAGTCATTGTTTCCCGAAACCATAGTTCCAACGAATATTCGCAAACAGCATCGTCTTGGTTACTAATGTAACCCCCGTTCCCTGAAGGAGGGAACCGAGACGTTACGTCAGAACGAACTGCAGATTGGGATCTCGTCACATTTGAGTGTAAACAAAACAAGCTAATGGACATTTGCATTGCAAACCCCTCCCTGCAAGACGGGTATATAAGGAAGCGTGCAGCACTCCCTCATTTAAGTTTTGTGCTTCAGAGCCGAGACGGCGTCCTGGCCATTAGGCGATAGGCCTGATAGGCGCTCTTATCAGAGGGGAATGGCACTGCAAGCGAGACACCGAGTGAGTCCCCTCACCTACTGTCTACTCTTTCGACCACCACTGATGGTCCGTCACACCAACACTCTCTGGAGAGCTACTTCCGGGTTTGTAGAACACTGTTGAAGGTTGATTGTACAGCAGAATCAAGGGAAACGTTCGGCTCTGAAGCAAAAGCTTAAATGAGTGCTGCATGCTTCCTTATTCTCGCCTTGCGGGGAGTGGTTCACGATGCAAATCTCATTTGCCAATGTTCATTGGCATTGTTTACAGTCGAAGGTGATTGAGCTCTCAGGCGAGATCCCAATTCGTCAGCTCGTTCTGACGTAACATTGAACGTGACTGACTGATAGGGAGCGCACAATTGTGTGGTCTGAATAACGTCATCGGGTTACGACTGTAACCCTTGTTCCCTGAGAAGGGAACGAGAACTGCGTCGAATGACACTTTGGGGGAACGCCCCTCAGCGTAGCGCCTCTGAAGCATAAATGAAACTGAGCCAATCTCCGATTGGTGCAACGTCATAACATAATGTGTGACGACACATAGGCGGAACTATAAAGGGACGCCAGCAAAACAAAATGTCAGCCTCTGTGATGAAGCAAGCGCTCCCAGGCAGGGGAAGGCGTGGCCAAGGGACGCAGTTCTCGTTCCCTTCTCAGGGAACAAGGGTTACAGTCGTAACCCGAGGACGTTCCCTTTCGAGGGAACTCTAACTGCGTCGAATGACACTTTGGGGGAACGAGTGCCCACTACGCCACAACGTGCCCTGCCTGCCCTAGTGTGAAGCTGCTCAGAGGCACACTTAGGACGAGAGCACAAGAGAGCCGGGTGTTGACGGAATGTCCAAACTATAAAACCTAATAAAGGTATGAGGGGTACCCCATCCTGCTGCATCGCAGACCTCCTGGATAGGGGCCCCCGCGAGAAGGGCTCTAGAGGATGCCATGCCTCTGGTAGAATGAGCCCTCACGGCCAAAGGTGAAGGCATTCCGCGCACTTGGTAGGCTGTGGAAATCGCATGGACAATCCAATTGCTGATGGTCTGTTTTGAAGCGGGAAGCCCCTTCCTGGGCGACCCGAAACACACCAGCAACTGGTCCGACTTCCGCCATGAAGAGGACCTCCGAATGTAAATACTCAATGCTCTGACAGGGCAGAGCATGTGAAGTCTCTCTTCATCTGCCGTCACGTGAGGTGGAGGATGAAAAGCCTGCAGAACCGTAGGCCGTGCCGCACTGGATGGCACCTTAGGCAGAAAGTCGGGCCTAGGGTGAAGGATGGCCTTAATGTTGCCTGGAGCAAACTCCAGGCACTCGTTAGATATGGAGAGCGCCTGGAGATCTCCTACCCTCCTCAGAGAAGTAATGGCCAACAGAAAAGCGATCTTCAGCGACAGGTTCTTGGCCTCAGCCGACTCCAGCGGTTCGCAGGGGGCCTCAGCCAACCCTTCAAGAACCACTGCCAGGTCCCATGTGGGAACCCTGGTACGAGCCGCAGGTCTCAACCTCCATGCCCCACGGAGGAAACGTACGACCAACTGGTGTCTCCCCAGAGGCCCATCACTCAGAGGAGCGTGGAAAGCCACAATGGCAGCCACGTACACCTTGAGTGTGGACGGGGTAAGAGCAGTGGAGAAGCGATCTTGGAGGAACTCCAGTACTGAAGCCACTGGGCAGTTAACTGGGTCCACCTCACGCTCCCTACACCAAATGGTGAAGACGTTCCACTTTAAGCCGTACAGTTTCCTCGTGGATGGAGCTCTAGAAGTGAGTATGGTCTCCACAACTCCAGCTGATAGGCCGGCCTCTAGGTACTGTGCCCCCTCAGGGGCCAGACCCACAGTTTCCATAACTCGGGTCGAGGGTGAAATATTGAGCCCTCTGCCTGTGTCAGCAGGTCCCTCCTGATGGGAATCTCCCATGGAGGGCCGTCCAGGAGCAAGATTATATCGGAGAACCACACTCGGGCTGGCCACAACGGGGCTACCAGCAGTAGACTGATCCCGTCGCGACGGACCCTCTCTAGAACTCCCGGGAGCAGAGCGATCGGGGGAAATGCGTACAGACGTAGCCTCGGCCACGTCTGCACCATGGCATCCAACCCCAGCGGGGCTGGATGGGAGAGGGAATACCACAGTGGACCGTGGGTCGTCTCTCGAGACGCGAACAGGTCCACTTCCACTGGGCCGAACCTCTGAGATATTGACTCCACCACCTCGGGGTGGAGTCTCCATTCCCCGGGCCTCAGCCCCTGTCTCGACAGGATGTCTGCTCCCTGATTTTGACTCCCCGGGATGTATGTTGCTCTTAGAGACAACAGTTTTCCCTGGGACCACAGGAGGATCTGATGCGCCATTCTGCATAGAGGGCGAGACCTCAGACCCCCCTGATGGTTTATATAGGCCACTACCGACATGTTGTCTGACCTCACAAGGACATGATGACCTTTGAGGTCCGGCAGGAAGCTCCTCAGAGCTCGGAACACCGCCAACATCTCCAGGCAGTTTATGTGCCAGGAGGCATGATGGTCCTGCCATAGGCCTGTCATAAAGCAGCCGTCCATGACCGCGCCCCAGCCCGTGAGGGAGGCGTCTGTCGAAACGGTTCTCCGGCGACATGACGCTCCCAACACTGGCCCTTGGGACAGAAACCAAGCTTTCTTCCACATAGATAGGGAACGAAGGCATCTGCGCGTAACCCTGATCATGTGGAACGGGTTTCCCCTCGGGGAGGATCCTGTTGTGAACTTTTTCTTCTTAAAGTGTAGAAAAGTCAGAAGAGCAGACCAGGAGACGGAGAGGTATCTTTTAAAGCAGATGTTCATTATTAGGTCGCTGTAGCATCTCAATCTCGTCCAACTAAGGGAAATGTTCCCTTGCAATTTATACATTTAGAGGGGGAGGAGTTTACATTAGGGTGGAGTCCCTCTGAAACAAAGCATGCAAATGAAGTAGGAGCACACCCTACTCTGAGGGCATTACCAATCCAATTGAATCAGCATAACTATTCAAATGCTGATAGTGGCCAGGAACTCTGGTTCCTAAGAGCCATCCCAGAGCCATTAAAGACAAAAGGTGAAAGTCTCCCCGACAGCTAATCCAATCAACCTAACGATTCAACATCTAGGCTGAAAGGAGAGAAAACAGGACTATCAGGAAAGGAGACTCAATAATCATCTAAAATCCGTCTACTAAACTTTATCAGTTTTTATACCATTGGAGTGGAAACCTAAATTAAACATTTGACAAATTTGTATTCCTTCAATTCCCCCTTTGGGAGTTCTAAATAACTCCCACAATATATACAAATTTAAACAATTAAAAATTCATTCTTGCAACTTGTGATAGTTACAGGCACATAAGCTTGTTCTGTGTTGATGTTTCTGCAATTGGATGCTGACACAGAAACAAAACATGCCATTAGGGTCCGTGAGTCTTTTCTGGTTGGAACTGTGATTTTCTCGTGATCAATCAAGTTTCTGAACCATGAAGAATTATCTTCAGTCATCTTGGTGTAATTTTGCTGAAAGATCCAGAATGTCTTGTTGGACCACCATGTTTGTGCACAAGTGAGTCCTGGAATGCAGCCATCTTCGGAGGTGACATGCAAACGTTCTTTCCAGCAAACAAGGCGTTTTTGACATATTCATCAGCTCTAAGAATATGTTGTTTCTGGAGTCCGGACTTTGTGCGATCTTCATGATGTGTAGTAGTAGGACAATCTTGAGCATGTCGATGGATGACTTAAGGTTTCGTAGTCTCTGCGTTGTGTATTTTTTTTTTTTTTTTATCCTTTTGTGATAGTTGGCTCGGCAGTGGGTCTAGTTGTTCTCTGGAAGTGGTGTCTCCATATGCAGGTGAGATGGCCGTTGCATATGGATCCCAGAACAGCCATCAAGTGGAATCTGCACAGAGGGAGAAAGAAAACAAAAGACAGGAGAGCAGTATTTGTTCAAACCCTAGGGTTGTAAACTTTTCCGAGTCTGCTAGACAGTAGAGCAGTATTTGTTCAAACACTTGGGTAGTAACTTGTTTCCGAGTCTGCTTTTGTTGTTCCCTCTGTCTTTCTCTATTTCTTAATTCGTTTGACACCTATGGACCAGTGAGGTAAGGATGGACTGTGGAGGGGGGAGGCCTATGAGGGATTCTTCACCGCAGGGGTTGGCCCCCGATGCCTGTTGCAATCGGTTCTTCCCTGGGCTCCTCACTTGATGTGGTCCGTGCCATTTAAGCTCTAATGGCTTGCAATATTCTAGACACTTCCTTGACTACCTGTCCTGTGAAGTGTGTACCTTGATCTGAGTCAATGCAATCGTGAGTCATTTCTCCTTCATCCTCTAACACAACTTCAGTCATTGTAGACATCATACATGAGAATGGTGACAAAAATTACTTTTGCTTGATTCATTATTGTGGTCACTACATGAGGGCATTTTACGTTTACAGCTTGACCCAGCTCATTACTAATGAAGGGCCTGTGCTGTAGACAACGTTTAAGGCTGTGAGTTTACTTAACCATTGTCCCCACAAAGGAAAACGTCTCGGTTACATATGGTAACCCTCGTTCCCTGAGGGAGGGAACGGAGACGTAGGTCAGACTGACCAATAGGAATCTCGCTAGAGAGGCCAATCTACTTCGAGTGAAACTAAAACAAGCCAATGCACATTGGCATGCAATCATTTGCATCAGCTGCGCGTCCTCGTCAGCGCGGGTATTTAACAGCAGCTGTTATGATTGCACGCTAGTTTTTTGCTGAGGAGCCAAACCTGAAAAAGCTGGCCGCCCCAGCGGGCGGCAGCAGATGTGGCGACGGGACCTACGTCTCCGTTCCCTCCCTCAGGGAACGAGGGTTACCATATGTAACCGAGACGTTCCCTATCGGTCAGTCACTACAACGTAGGTCAGACTGACCAATAGGAATCCCTACCAAAGCGCCACAGCTGCTGCACCCCATCCAGCGCCCCATGCAAGCCTCTACACCTTCTTGCCTAGAAGGACGATAGGAGGAGGCTACACACAGAGTGTATCTGTCACTGTTGTTCCGTAATAACCCATACAGTGAGATTATTGGATAACACTGGGAAAGCGTGCCCTTCAGTTAGGAAGGAGGACGCTGCGGAAGCCACTTACTTCAAGGAGTTATGTGGGGAATACATATGGACTAGCCCGAAGGCTGTACTACATATGAGATAGTGGGTGACTTAGCCCAAGGGAAAGACACGGGCTTCCGTTAGGAGCAGCCGTGGAAATATACACATATGGGATCCCCGTAGGGTCACACATATGGAACCCAGCCCAGATCCGGTTCTCAAGGATTCAGCGGATAAAGGCCTGGCACCTGGACGCTCCGCCATGTCCGGGCCGAGGGGTTTTTGGAGGACTCAACAGGTTTTTCACTCTGGAGCAATAAGGGTGCACAGTAGGGTGCAGCAAGCCGACAGAGCCGGGCCTCTCGGTGCTTCTACCCGTTTAGGGTGAGAACACGGGAGGAGACCGGCTCTACACGTAGGCTATAATATCTAGCGAACGTGTTAGGTGTCGCCCAGCCCGCAGCTCTACAGATATCTGTTAGCGAGGAGCCACGTGCCAGCGCCCAGGAGGATGCAACGCCTCTCGTGGAGTGTGCATGCAACCTGAGCGGGCAGGGCACGCCTTGAGCTTGGTAAGCCAAGGCGATGGCATCCACTATCCAGTGGGCCATCCTCTGCTTGGAGACAGCCTTTCCCCTCTGCTGGCCTCCATAACAGACAAAGAGCTGGTCTGAGGTCCTGATGCTTTGAGTTCTGTCCACGTACATACGCAGAGCGCGAACGGGACAGAGCAAAGCCAGGGCTGGGTCTGCCTCCTCCAAAGGCAGCGCTTGCAGGTTCACTACCTGGTTTTTGAAGGGAGTGGTAGGAACCTTGGGCACATAGCCAGGCCGGGGTCTTAATACCACATGGTTGTCACCCGGCCCGAACTCTAGGCACGATTCGTCGACCGAAAATGCGTGCAGGTCTCCTACCCTCTTGACAGAGGCCAGTGCAACCAGTAGCAAAGTCTTCATGGAAAGAAGCTTTAAGTCTACTGACTGCAGAGGCTCAAAGGGAACATCCTGAAGTGCTCGAAGCACCAGGGGAAGATCCCAAGAGAGTATGGAGGGGGGTCGAGGAGGATTTAATCGTCTCGCCCCCCTAAGAAACCTGACGACCAGGTCGTGCTTCCCCACTGTTTTGCCATCTACGTGGTCGTGATAAGCTGAAATAGCTGCAGCATGTACTTTGAGGGTGGAGGGAGACAGCCTTCGCTCCAACCCTTGCTGCAAGAAGGAAAGCACAGACCCTATCGAACATCTCCGGGGGTCTTCTCGGCGAGAAGAACACCACTCGACGAACAGGTTCCACTTCAGGGCGTAAACACGTCTCGTGGACGGCGCCCGTGCTGAAGTGATGGTGTTAAGTACCTCAGGGGGTAAGTCACCTAGAACCTCCGCGTCCCGTCCAGGGACCAGACATGGAGTTTCCAGAGGTCTGGACGCGGGTGCCATAGGGTGCCCCGTCTCTGAGTCAGAAGATCCTTCCTCAGAGGAATGGGCCAGGGAGGGACTGTCCCAAGGAGCATGAGTTCTGGGAACCAAGTCCAGGTGGGCCAATAGGGAGCCACCAGAAGGACCTGCTCCTCGTCCTCCCTGACTTTGCACAGTGTCTGTGCAAGTAGGCTCACTGGGGGAAACGCATATTTGCGGAGGCCCCGGGGCCAGCTGTGTGCCAGTGCGTCCGTGCCGAGTGTTCCCTCGGTCAGGGAGTAAAACAGCTGGCAGTGGGAGGTCTCTGAAGAGGCAAACAGGTCTACCTGAGCCTCTCCGAACTCTCTCCAGATCAGCTGAACCACCTGGGGGTGGAGTCGCCATTCTCCCGGAAGCACAGCTCGTGATAGCTCGTCGGCCACACGGTTGAGCACGCCAGGGACATACATGGCTCGAAGCGACCTCAGACGCTTCTGACTCCAGAGGAGGAGATGGCGGGCGAGTTGCGACATGCGACGGGAGCGTAGACCACCTTGTCGGTTGATGTACGCCACGGTCGCAGTGTTGTCCGTACGGACCAGCACGTCCCTGCCCCGTAGCGGCCTTTTCAGGCGGCTCAGAGCGAGATGTACTGCTAGCAACTCGAGGCAATTGATGTGCCAATGCAGTTGGGGAGCCGTCCACACCCCTGACACTGCATGCCCGTTGTACGTGGCACCCCAGCCGGTGGCAGAGGCATCTGTGAAAACCACAGCATGCCTGGAGACCTGTTCCAAGGGGACTCCTGCCCGAAGGAACGAGAGGTCTGACCACGGGCTGAAGGTCTGGCGGCAGGCCGGTGTGATTGCCACCCGGTGAGTGCCATGATGCCACGCCCATCTCGGGACTCGGCCGTGAAGCCAGTGCTGAAGCGGTCTCATATGAAGCAAGCCGAGCGGAGTTACCGCTGCTGCCGCTGCCATATGCCCCAGGAGCCTCTGAAAAAATTTCAGTGGGACCGCTGTCCTGCCTTTGAACGTGTTCAAGCAGTTCAGCACCGACTGAGCGCGCTGCTCTGTGAGGCGCGCTGTCTGTGCGACCGAATCCAACTCCATACCGAGAAAAGAGATCCTCTGCACAGGGGCGAGTTTGCTCTTTTCCCAGTTGACCTGAAGGCCCAACTGGCTGAGGTGCGTGAGCACGAGGTCCCTGTGTTCGCATAACTGATCTCGAGAGTGTGCTAGTATAAGCCAGTCGTCGAGATAGTTGAGGAGGCGAACGCCCTGTTCTCTCATGGGAACAAGGGCCCCCTCCGTGACTTTCGTGAAGACACGGGGAGACAGGGACAGCCCGAAGGGCAGGACCTTGTACTGATATGCTCGACCCTCGAACGCAAAGCGCAGAAACGGCCTGTGTCGAGGAAGAATCGAGACATGAAAGTACGCGTCCTTCAGGTCGATCGCTGCAAACCAATCTTGGGGACGGATGCATCCGAAAATGCGTCTCTGCGTGAGCATTTTGAACGGTAGCTTGTGGAGGCTCCGATTCAAAACTCGCAGATCCAAGATCGGTCGTAACCCACCACCTTTCTTGGGTACAATGAAGTAGGGACTGTAGTGCCCTGACCTCATATCGGCTGGAGGGACCGGCTCTATCGCGTCCTTCGCCAGTAGGACTGCGATCTCCGCACGCAAGACATGGGCATCGGCTGCTCTCACTGTAGTGGAGTGGATGGCCCGAAACTTGGGGGGACGCCGGGCGAACTGAATCGCATAGCCGAGCCTGATGGTCCGAATGAGCCAGCGAGACGGACTGGGGAGCGCTAACCAGGCTCTCAGAGACCGTGCAAGCGGGACCAAAGGGACTGTAGGCGTACCCGGAGTGGGGCAGCGAGGTGGAACACAGGGACGTGGCTCGGGAGGCTCTCTCTGGGAGGCGGCCCGTAGCAGGGTCTGTGTGTGCTGTGCAGCACTTACCTGGTTCCACGGGGCAGGAGGTGCAGGAGGCGGCTCGGTGGCGTTCTCGAACTGCACACTGCTGCTCACTGGCGACAGAGGAGGCGGATGAGAGTGGTGAGGATTCTGTCCTCCCACTGCTCTCCGGGTCCTCTTCGGACCCAGAGATGGTAGAAACTGCTCTTTTATTGAAAATTTGGGTACCGCTGGTTTTGAGGCCAGCGGCGGAACACAAACAAAACGAAACACAGGATTTTCCACCCGGCCCTCTTCCGGGGGAGGGAGCGATGCAGTCATCGTCTCCTGGAGAGCAGTCCCTTCCATCTCCGGGTCGCCCGTCCTAGGGCCGCTTACCCCTGGCTTTGCCGCCCCTCTTGGCGGGGGCCTGGACGGGCGGGGCGCCCTGCCTGCGACTGGCTCCACGGCGCCGCTTAGGTGGAGGCTGCTGCTGTGGCACGGGAGCAGGGGCAGACGCAGGCGGACGCCCTCGGCGACGAGCAGACTGAGGTGCCGCGGGCGGCGGGGTGGAGGCAGCAGCTGGCCGCCGCGGCAGGATGTGTTTGATGGCCTCCGTCTGCTTTTGTACAGCCGAGAACTGCTGGGCGAAGTTCTCGACCGCGTCGCCGAAGAGGCCGGTCTGGGACACAGGGGAGTTGAGAAACCGGAGTTTGTCAGACTCCCTCATGTCAGCCAGACACAGCCAGAGATGGCGTTCCTGGACCACCATGGTGGACATCGCACGACCCACCGACCGCGCGGTCACCTTCGTCGCACGAAGCGCGAGGTCCGTCGCGATGCGAAGTTCCTGAAGAACTTGGGGATCATGACCACCCTCGTGCAGGTCCTTCAGTGCCTTGGCCTGATGGACCTGCAGCAACGCCATGGCGTGCATGGCAGAGGCAGCTTCCCCACAGGCCTTGTAAGCCTTGCCGGTTAAATCCGACGAGTACTTACAGGCCCGGGAAGGGAGACACGGTTCTCCACGCCAAGTGGAGTTAGGGCACAGTTGCATAGCAACGGCCCGTTCCACTGGCGGGATGCGCGTGTATCCCTTAGCTGCCCCGCCATCAAGGGTGGTGAGGGAGGAGGAGCCACCGGAACGGTTTCTGGCAGTAAAAGGTGCCGTCCACGTTCCCGTAAGCTCCTCATGCACTTCCGGGAAGAAAGGCACTGGGGTGGGTTGCTGAGAACCAGCGCGCGCCACCCCGAGATACCAATCATCCAACCTCGAGGGTTCGGGACACGGTGGAGGATTCCACACGAGCCCGACCCCGTTGGCGGCCCGGGAGAGCATGGCCATCATCTCCGGGTCCGTCTCAGGCACCGCTGGCACCCCCGAAGGAGGCAGCGGTGCCGAGTCGTCGTCCGCAGAGAAGTCTGACCCACCCTCCGATGCAGCGATCGACATCTGGTCACTGGGAGCCCCAAAGGAGACAACCGGTACACACCTCGAGGATGGTCCAGCTCTCTCCAATGGAAGCTCAACTGGCTGCGGAGCATGAGAGGGGTGAGGGCTCCTAGGGGGTTGGTTCCCCGAAGGAGACGCGCTCACCGTGATCCTCAGGTCACCCGCGCCCCCGCCCGAAGCAACCCTCTGAGGAGGATTGGAACGAGGCAGAGGCACGGGGACTCCGCCCCTTTGCAGGAACAGGAGTCTCGACCGTAGCTCCGCGATGGTCATCCTCCCACAATGGGTACATGACTCATCCACAAACGCTGCCTCAGCGTGTTCAATGCCCAGACACACGAGGCAGCGTTTGTGACCATCCTGTGAGCCCAGGTAACGACCGCATCCAGAAACACACAAATAGAAAGTCATCTTTTTCTTTTTAAAAGACGCTCTCTATTTGTGTAAGCTCTTTTAGGGACTGCTCTCACTGGTGCTGAAACACGCAGGGGAACAGTCACTGCGAACACAGACAGGAATGTGCACCTGTCTGTGCGCGATCTCTCTCTCTCTCTCTCGCTGTCTTACCAGCTGTGAAAACAGCTTTTGAGCGCTCGTACGGCGCACCTTACCAGCTGTTACAACAGCTTTTTGGTTTGCTCAATACCACAGACAGGAGAGAGAAAAAGACGACTGTTCGCGCTGCCGTGCTGTAACGCCCGCACCGGGAAGGAGAGGTCCAAAGAAGAGGCTCGCTTAGTAACACTCTGTAGGTTTAACATGAAGCGTTTGGCTCCGAAGCAAAAAGCTAGCGTGCAATCATAACAGCTGCTGTTAAATACCCGCGCTGACGAGGACGCGCAGCTGATGCAAATGATTGCATGCCAATGTGCATTGGCTTGTTTTAGTTTCACTCGAAGTAGATTGGCCTCTCTAGCGAGATTCCTATTGGTCAGTCTGACCTACGTTGTAGTGACTGACCGATAGGGAACTGAGATAGTCACTTTCCTTTTGTTCTATTAAACAAAAATAAGTCTTTTATCTCTGTTGTAAGTTACTGGGGAGAATTAAGCACTCACAGCACAAATAGTTAACACCTCAACAAGCTGCTCCACCAGTTTAATGACGTGGGGAGTGGCTGCTTCAAATTAGAAAGCCGATTGAGTAGTAGCTGAGCAACATTATTAACCTCAATAAAGTTCTTTTTGCTTTTCCTACACTCTTTTCTCCAGTGTCCAGGCTTACCACAGTAATAACAACTGCCCTCTCTCTTAGGACATTTACGTTTCTGTTGGTTCTCTGTGTTGACCTTAAAGGATGCTGCTGCAATGTTTACGCTTGCCCTGACATCAGAATCTCTTTCCCAAGCAGCTAAACTGTCCAAGTTGTTTTGCAGGGTTCTAGTGGCCCATGTGACATCTAAGAAAGGCAATGCATTTCTATGCTCTGACAAAAGACCATCAAACCATGTGCGAACGAGGGCACCATTGTCCTCTAGCGCCTTCTCTGAAGTGTCAACAATCCCACTGTAAGCTGCAGCTGTCTGACAAAATCTTTCTGTGTACTCACATACATTTTCATAATTCTTCTGTACACAACTAGTGATCTTTGACCAGTCCACTTTTGGTCCAACAATGTTCTTTAACACTCTCAGAACTCCCTCTCTCAATTCATCTTTTCTGGCAAGCTGTAGTAGAATTGTTTACAGCATTTTCAAAATCATTGAATTCTAAATCAGTCAAGATCTGTGATATTAGCTGGGTGATTTCAGCTAGAGACATATCGTAGAGCCGCATCTTTTTGGACAATTCTCTCCTAAACTCAGAAAATTTCTTTGCACTGATGGCAAACTTTCAGCAATTCTCTCAATATTTTTAGGAGCTAAAGATAATTTGACTGCTTGTAGCTTCAGTATGGGGGTTGCTGATGGAACTGGATCAATCCCTTTTCCCCTACTCTGAGCCTTTTGTCTTGCTCCACACACTTCAACTGCATTTACATCTTTCATCAATACAGCACTGACATTGTCCTTTATTCTATCAAAAAACTGTACATCAGGATAGCTTTCATCTGACTGTTGGTTTTCTGAGTCACAGAATGGATGGGCTTTGTTATGGCCCACCTTTGTCTTGAAACAGGACACTTGAGTCTGCAATTGTTTGTTCTGTTCTTTTAACTTCACAATACACTGAGCTTGCTCTTGTGCAATGGATAAGCTAAATTCCATGTGACAGAAAATGATGCCTTTTATGTTTCTCTTCCTGATACATGCACCTAACACCTTTTTGCATTCTTCAATAGACCATACTCTTTCTGGGTGAATACCAAATTTCTTTGTCAAATTCAATCTGACTGACTCAGTCACTATGGAGTCCATGTGCTCTCCTAACAATGACTTGAACTCACTGTCTGTCCATAGAGGGCTAGCTAGTCCACCTTTCTAAGTTGATGGAACTAGCCTAGCATTCCTTCTAACAATTTTGTGAGTTTCTTTGTTACCACACAAACAAACACTAAAACGTCTGATCAACAGAGGCTTACACTTGTTAACACAAATCAACTCTGTTAACCTTCCTTGACAGAGCAAAGGAAAACCCAAATTACTAGCACTTTACACTAATCTTCCCTGCCTGAACAGGGTTCCAGACTGCGACCAAATTGGTCGCATATGCGACCATTTTTTGAGAATGTGCGAGTTAAAATGTTATGTGGTCGCATTTGTGCGAGTGGACGCTTGAGCCACAGAACGCCGTTGTATCAGCTGCTGCAGTCCGTAACTTATGTTCAAAATGAACAAGTAGGCTACATCATGAATCCATTTTCCAAACCGTGTTTTTGACTTCTTCTGAATCACTACGGTACGCCTATAATAAGTGTTTATATTCGGACTATTTTATCCCGGGTCGTCTCGGCTGCGGAGTAGCCCAGTGCCTGCGTGACTCGCCATAGACATTAACGGAGAGAAGTTCCGTCTACAATGTTCTTCCGCAAGACACGTGCAGCTTATTTATTGACGAACGTAGACGTCACACGCATTGCACACTGATGGTGAAACGCGCCAATTACGAATTTGCGAATTAAGGCACACTGTAAAAAATAAAATCGTAAAAAAACGGTCAATGACTGGCAGCTACGGCTGCCAAACAAAAACCGTAAAAATAAAGTAAAATATCCTAATTTAAATTGAGTGCAAAAAAACTTTTCCAAACTTTGTCCTTAAATGTTTTACAGAAAAACACTGTTATTTTACAGTTATTTCCTGAATTATTATGATCAAACACCTTCACTGTGAAAAAAAGGTAAAATGACTGTCAGCAATGGCTGCCATACAAAAACCATAAAATGAATGTAAAATATCCTAATTTAAATAAATACTATTGCAGAAATCTTCATTAAACTTTTTAACAGAAACACAGTTATTTCACATATATATTTATATTTACTGTTTGTTACTGTTTAATTACAGATTATATTTGTAATTTTACATAAATTTTTATGTAATTTAAGAAAACAGAAAAAATACTGTATGAAAAATACAATCAATTTCCTGTATAAAAAATGTGAATTACTGCAATTTGTCATTAATGTCGCAATACCTAAAATAACAGCTGAATTTTTATTTTACAGATATTATTTGTAATTTTACAGTGTTTTGAGTACAATTTAAAATGAAAGAAAATGATCGTCAAAAAATCACAGTTATTTTCTGTAAAATTAGGATTTTTTTTTACGGTGCATATAAAATGATAAAAATGGTCTCACGAAACACAGAGCCCCTTCCTCCTACGTCTTTTCAGCGGTTATATTTTCCTCTGTCGAGCGATTACTCTCATGATCGCTCGACAGAGGAAAAGGAAATTATTATAAAATGTAGAAGGTAAGGAGTGTGAGATTTCTGCTTTTTGTTACAACTATAAACTTTGATAACGAAAAATCTGTATCAGTTTATTACAATACTCTAATCTTTTAAAATGTAATGCATACATTTGAATGTTTAATGATTTTTAAAAGATAGAAAGATGATGATAGATAGATAGATAAATAGATAGATACATAGATAGATAGAATATAATTCAAATGTAAAATGCTTAAAATTACAGATTAAAATTACTGTCCAAAATCCATGAAAATCCTGAAATTTGCCAATGATAATTAATATATTACAGGTATTTCTGCTGCAACCCAGAAAGCCTTTGCTAGCCTTGGTCCATTAAAACCACTATTCATCAGCATGCATTGATTAATCCCATGGCATATAGCAAAAAAATAAAATAAAAAAAAGTGCTACCAAATCATATGCTGGTGCGACCAACTGAGAAAGTTGGTAGCACCAGTGCAACCAGTGGAAAAGTTAGTCTGGAGCCCTGCTGAAACAGAGGATAAAAACAACTTCCCTGACTGTTCAGAGGATCACAAAATATTAACATTTAATGTTAATCTTCCCTGCCTGAACAGAGGATAAAACCAAATCATTAGCACATGATGCTAAACTTCCCTGCCTGAACAGAGGATACACTTTTATCTCTAAAAGAAAACTTTTAAAAGGGTAACCAAAATAAATAGCCTGTAAGACTACCTCTTCTCTGCTTGCACAGAGGCTAACAATATTTTAACTTGAATGCTAAAATCTTCCCTGTCTGGGCAGAGGATTACTTTTCATCTCTAACAGAAAACTTTAGAGGATAAACTTAGCTAACCAAACTCTACAGCTGTCTGTTAACTCTTCTCTGACGGCGCAGAGGCATAGCAAAATTTGTACTGGTCTTCAGCGGTTCTTTGAATAGAGTGAAACTCACCAAATCGTTAGTTGTACGAAAGATTCCGTCTGGAACTCAGTCAGAAATGTTCATTCTTTGTTGAGATCTTTGTTGAGGTCGAAGTTTCTGGAACTCAGTCAGAACTCAGTCAGCTTTGGTGAGATCTTTGTTGAGGTCCAGTTCTGGATTCTGGTGAAGTTAATTCTATCCGGGTCACGGCACCATCTGTTGTGAACTTTTTCTTCTTAAAGTGTAGAAAAGTCAGAAGAGCAGACCAGGAGATGGAGAGGTATCTTTTAAAGCAGATGTTCTTTATTTGGTCGCTGTAGCATCTCAATCTCGTCCAACTAAGGGAAATGTTCCCTTGCAATTTATACATTTAGAGGGGGAGGAGTTTACATTGGGGTGGAGTCCCTCTGAAACAAAGCATGCAAATGAAGTAGGAACACACCCTACTCTGAGGGCATTACCAATCCAATTGAATCAGCATAACTATTCAAATGCTGATAGTGGTCAGGAACTCTGGTTCCTAAGAGCCATCCCAGAGCCATTAAAGACAAAAGGTGAAAGTCTCCCCGACAGCTAATCCAATAAACCTAACGATTCAACATCCAGGCTGAAAGGAGAGAAAACAGGACTATCAGGAAAGGAGACTCAATAATCATCTAAAATCCGTCTACTAAATTGTATCAGTTTTTATACCATTGGAGTGGAAACCTAAATTAAACATTTAACAAATTTGTATTCCTTCAATCCCTTGGTTTTTAACCACCACTGAAGGGCCCTCATGTGCAGCAGGCCGAATGGAATGATATTGGACGCTGCTGCCATGAGCCCCAACACTCTCTGGAAGTGCTTTACAGTGATGGCTTGGCCTAGCTTTATCCCGGACACTGTGGTCAGGATGGACTCGATCCGCGCGGGAGACAATCGTGCCCGCATCGTGACCGAGTCCCACACCACTCCCAGGAACGTGGTTGCCCTGATGCCCTGAAGCCTCAGCGGTGCCAGAGCTACATCCATACATTTGGTAAATGTGCGAGGGGAGAGAGCTAGGCCGAACGGAAGAACACGATATTGGTAAGCTTCGCCCCCGAAAGCGAACCTCAGGAACTTCCTGTGAGATGGAAGGATGGATATGTGGAGTTATGCGTCCTTTAGATCTATCGTGACAAACCAATCCTCGGATTGAATTTGACTCACGATAATGGGAATAGTGAGCATCCTGAACCTGAATCTCCTCAGAGAACGGTTCAGGTGCCTGAGATCTATTATTGGACGCAACCCCCATCCTTCTTGGGAACTATGAAGTAGCAGCTGTAAAACCCGGACTCCCTGTCCGGTGGAAGAATACGATCTATAGCCTCCTTTGCCAGCAGGGAGTTTACTTCCTGTTCCAATACCCGACCCTGCAGTGGGTCGACTACAGTCCAGACCACCCCGTTGAATCTGGGTGGGCGGGAACTGAACTGCAGCCTGTACCCATTTTGAATGGTATTAATCGGGATTCGTTCTCGGCTCCCTGAAGCGGATTCCCGGCAGGGCTGAACCGAAAACGATTCTCGATGGGCGGACGCGAATACTGCCTGACCGCAAGCCTGTGGGGCGGACAGTGCAGCCTGCTTTTGCTGGAAACCGATGTGTCCCGAAGCGTGTTTAACGGCGGGAGAGCAACATCGATTTCCTGCGGGCTCCGTGAAGTAGACGACCTCGGTCGTTCCACCACGGGTGGGGCCGCCCGCAGAGATCCTAGACCAGCTAGGATCTCTTTGACGAGGCCTTTTTAGCCTGCAGGACGGCCCTCAGGTCGCCCTGCTTCTGCTGAGGCTTCGCCTGAGAGAGCCGTCTATGCCCCCAGGCTCCTTGAGGGGGGGCTCTAGACGTAACGCTCTCTCTTTGAGCCTGCCTATAGGCGAAGGAGCTGGTGGATGGCTGTGGCTGCGGCTGCCCACTAGGGGCAGACTTCTTGGACACTGAGCGGCGAGGGAGATACTGTTTGAAGGCCGCTGATTGTTTTTTTCGCCTCCTGAAACCTGTCGACGACGGTATTAACGGCATCGCCGAACAGGCCAGAAGGTGAAATCGGGGCATCAAGGAGGAAAGCCCTGTTTTTCTCCCTGATGCCAGTCAGGTTTAACCATAAATGTCTCTCCGAGACCACCATTGCCGCCATGGAGCGACCGAGAGCGCGGGCCGTCTCCTTGGTGACTCGGAGAGACAAATCAGCGACCTTCCTCAACTCCGCGATGTCTTCCGGAGTTGGGCCCTCGCCCTCATCAATGTCCTTAAGAAGGTCGGCCTGGTACGCTTGGAGCAGAGCCATGGTGTGAAGACTCGCACCAGCCCGACCTGCAGCCATATATGCCCTGCCCACTAGCAATGATGTGTCTCTACACGGCTTAGTGGGCAGCACCGGGGCTTTAAGGGATGATGCCGATTCGGGGGATAAATAATTTGCTAAAGGCTGTTCAACCCGCGGCATCATCCCATAACCGTTCTCTCGTGCCCCCACGATGTTACTATAATTAAGGAGAAGGGGATTGGAGACACGAGAAGAATGTGTTTTTTTCCCACGATTTACACAACTCGTTGTGCAAATCGGGAAAGAACGGCAAGCCCTGGTGATGAGGTTGTTCCCTGTGCTGCAGGAAGCGCTCATCCAGTTTACTTTTAGTCTGCGCTTCCTGCCTTTCTTGTGGCCAGCTGATATTTAAATGGGCCACTGCACGGGAAACAACCTCCACCAACTCCTCATACGCGGGGATACGGGGCGGCGAGTCGTCCCCGAAATCCCCGCCCTCGATGCTGAGCACGTCTACCTCCTCAGAGGCAGACAGCTCAAGCATCGGATCCTCGACTCGCGCAGAAGAAGCCGCGGGGCGGGCTCCTGCGCGAGGCTCGAGGACATCGGAACTGCCCGATGAATCCCGAGAAGGTGCCTTAGCAGCCTCGGGATCCCCGGACAGATCCATTTGCGAGCCCCATGAAGAGCGTCGCCGCGCCACCTCAGCGGACGCGGGTCCCGCACCACGGGGCTCGCGAGGCTGGCCATCTTCATCAAAGATAGCCAGCCGGGAACGCAGCACACGGATTGTCATTCTCTCGCATTCCTCGCAAGTAGCCCCCTCGAGAGCTGCCTGCGCATGCTGCATTCCGAGACAGTGCGTGCACAGTCGGTGTGTGTCCCCGCCCGTGATGTAACGAGGACAAGGATGCACACACTTCCTGAAACTCGCACTCGCCATTTCACCAGGGATACTCAGTTTTTTGACAAACAACAGTAAATAAGACACACAGTCACAGATAGCGCTTGCTGAAGAACAGAAAGCTGACATTTTGTTTTGCCGGCGTCCCTTTATAGTTCCGCCTATGTGTCGTCACACATCACGTCATGACGTTGCACCAATCGGAGATTGGCTCAGTTTCATTCATGCTTCAGAGGCGCTACGCTGAGGGGCGTTCCCCCAAAGTGTCATTCGACGCAGTTGGAGTTCCCTCGAAAGGGAACAGCTCTCGACTTGTGCTTAGAAGCAGAGTTTCTTGTTTTTAATGACATGTGGGCTTAATAAATCATTATCTTGAGCAAAATAAGCAAGCTGACATTCAATGCAATCTATATATTTTATTTTGAATGTATATATATACATTGTTATGTCTTTTAGTTTGTCAGATTTAAAGTGCCATTTTTGAAGAGTGTGCATGTGCATATGTGCTCTAGTACGTGAGAACGACCCTATGATTGAAAATAAAGCAAAATAACTGAGAAAAAAATAAGAATTGCCATGTCTGTAATTTTAGAAAAAAAATGAGAATTGCCATGTCTGTAATTTTAGCAAAAAATCAAGCATTAACTCGATCTCAAACGGATTAGTTAAAAGAAGTTATTACTCCACCACCTGCATGACATCATTAACCAACATGGTTGAACGACAAATTTGCGTCGTGACTAGCTAGTTCATTTCTTCAATGATGCATTGTACTAGTTAAGCAGTGAGTTACATCGCTGTACGGGAAACGCGGTCAAGTGTCTGACTTACACTTTAAAAAACCAAACGCAGTTTGTTTTGTTTGACACAGTGTTGTTAACTAAAACTACACAAATGTTATTCATTTTTAAGTGAAGCTGACATAAATTAAAATTAGATGAAAAACTTTTTTATACAGTACATTTTTTCTTAAATGTTGTAACTGAAATAAAATAAGTTTAAGTTGAAATACTATAATTACTAAAACTGAAATAAAAAATTAAAGCTAAATATAAATATAAAAATAAAAATAAAAATGACAAAAGCACATGACAAAAACTTAAAATGACAATAAAAGGTAATTCAAAATATTAATAAATACTATGTTACTATATAAATACTACTAGTGATTTGCAAGTTTTAATTGGTTCTTTAATATGTTTTTAATATCGTACCTCAACTAAACTGATCATATAAAAATAAAAGTTAAAAATATTAATAAATAGCATTGTTTGATGGGACATTTCAGGAAGGGTAAAACTGAAAATCATGATTCCACAACAATTCTATTTTGTGGAAATGGTATGTGGACTTTGTGATAAGAAATTCTGTCAATCCAAAAGTAATGCGCACCCATTTTTGTCACATTTTGTATGCAATGTGCATCAGAAGGTCAGTGAACAGTCAAAGACTATTAGTGAAACTAATGTTTGTGTGTATTCTCTTGTTTGTGTTAGATGAGATTGCATGTGTGGATCCAAAAGAGTGTGACTTTTATTGTGGAGCCAGTGTGGGCTGCAGTAATATTGCTTATCCTAAACTAGTGGTGGACCTGATGCCAAACGGTAATATCCTGATATTTCTAGTTCTGTCTCTTTACATGCTTTGATAGATCTGTGTTATGGGTCTAACCTGCTCTGTGTGTTCTTGAAGGTCTCAGAGGCTTGATGTTGTCTGTCATGCTGGCCTCTCTGATGAGTTCACTCACTTCCATCTTTAACAGCGCTAGCACACTCTTCACCATGGACATCTACACCAAGATCCGTCCCAAAGCCAAAGAGAAGGAGCTCATGTTTGCTGGGAGGTGCGTTGCATATTGATTTTCTGACCTTGTGTGAGCAAAAAATGATGTGAATAAGCTCTGAGATGCCTGTGTTCATGCATACAGGTTGTTCATGCTGTTTCTGATCGGCGTGAGTATTGCGTGGATCCCCATAGTTCAGTCAGCTCAGAGCGGCCAGCTTTTCGACTACATTCAGTCCATCACCAGTTTTCTGGCTCCACCCATCGCCGCTGTCTTCTCCCTCGCCATTTTCTGCAAGAGAGTAAATGAACCAGTGAGTTTTTTTCTTGTTAAATTCAGCTTGATATTAAAAAAAAAAAAAAAAATCCCTCAAAACCGCTCAAAGTCTTGACACATAGTGTTGATATTCCCTCACAGGGTGCTTTCTACGGGTTGTGTATTGGTCTGTTGGTGGGTCTGGCGCGTATGATAACCGAATTTGCCTATGGCACGGGCAGCTGCGTGAGCCCCAGTAACTGTCCCACGATCATCTGTGGTGTGCACTACCTCTATTTTGGAATGATCCTCTTCAGCCTGTCCTGTATATTGATACTGGGCATCTCCCTCGTGACCAAACCCATTGACGACAAACATGTAAGCTCTTATCATAACAACACTATACAGTGTTCTTAATCATGCTTCTGTACCATATTTTCCTCTCTTTTTTTTCTTTTCTTTTTTTTTTATATTAAATATTCTTATTTTACTTGAAATACACATATTATATGTACTGTATACTATAACATTATACTACAGTTCAAAAGTTTGGGAAGAAAATATTTTTTTCTTTTTAAATAAATTATTACTTTTATTTAGAAAAGAAGCATTAAGTTGATCAATTGACAGACAGTCAGACAGACATGAAGCAATCTATACTGTAGCTGTATTTTGTATCTATAAAAAAGCTACTTCTCTGTCACGGCCCCTCATTCTGTGGCCCCTTGTTGTGCAGCTGTACAGGCTCTGCTGGAGCTTGAGGAACAACACTGAGGAGAGGATAGATCTGGAGGCAGATGACTGGACTGATGAACAGGATTCCAACTCTATGGAAACAGAAGGTACGTCTGCATAAGCCACCAAATTCATAATCATTGATGGGTAGCACAGGTAACACTCACCGCTTTTGTGTGCAACGTGCATCATGTGGTTCAGTAAACGGACTCTGGGTGTCTGTGGGTGGGCCGTCTGATGCTGAGACTAGTTTATGGCTATGATTAATTGACTATATTGTAGTTTGTTCAAGGAAAACAAAGGATGTTGGCCCAGAAACATGTCTTATTTGTGTAAATCACATTGCACATGTAACATATTAGCTTTTAATAACCAATAGCAACCATTTCCGTTCATCTCTTGACCCTGCAGAGGTGCGTGAGGAGCCCGGCTGTTGTAAGAAGGCCTACAACTGGTTCTGTGGCTTTGACCAAGGCAATGCCCCTAAACTGACTAAAGAACAGGAGGCGGAGATGAAGTTGAAGCTCACCGACACCACTGAAAAACCTCTATGGAGAAACGTGGTCAACGCTAACGCTGTTATCCTCCTCACCGTCTGCGTCTTTTTCCATGGTTTCTTTGGTTAAAGATCACATCAGTATCATCTAACTCTGTTAAGGATATTAGACCTGTGTTCTGTGGACAGAAATGTTACCTTATCAGTAACATCAAGCTAAATGTGATTAATCAGACTGTAAGAGGTTACAAAGTTCCTCTTGAAACACACAATACTTCCTTATAATATCCTCAACAAAAACCCTTTTCATCCTTATTGTACTTTGATTTGATGGCAGGAAGTACAATACAATAAAAAAAATTCTGTAATTTTTAATTAATATAATATTGTGTTTAGCACCCAAACTGACTTTCATTAAACCCACGACCAAAACTAATCATTCATATAATCATGTCCTTGTTTTTTTGTCAAATCATTCTTAGCTACTACAGTATCTGATTTAACACATGTCTAGCAGCCTTTACTGTACATTTAACAATGTTTACTTGTTCAAAACCGCATGTTCTTCCTTTATATCTTTGACATATTACAGAGTAACAGTTTCAACGAATAATACGAAGTTCTAGTCCACTCTGTTGTATGTTTCCTGTAAAGTCTTCTGATACATTATGATCAAATCAATGCAAAGTCTTTTTCAGTGCCATTTTTAAGCTGTCTCTTATCTACCAAACTCCAAAAATAAGTTTTATAAATGGTCTTACTATGTATTTGATTTTCTTGTAAGTTAAAATATATATATTTTTGTCTGGGAGAAGGTAAGATATTTTATTTAATATTGATATTGTTGCCGTGGTGTATACTCTGTAATATATTAATTTAATGTTTTCTGTCTTCATTGTAATAAAAATTAATGAATTTTGGAGCTTATGTGTTTATTGAGATGCACAGGTGTAAGAAGCCAGAATCGTGTTCAGAATTGCCGGAATAACCACTGAAAACAATTATAAAAACTTCTAAGCGTAACGTGATGTGAGCAGACTCATTCAAAGGCCTGAGCACCGGAGGAAAGTTAATATTTAATTTTCATGAAGATTCTATCGATACATCTGAAACCAAAGTCCAGGACCATTGTGGTTTCCTTCAGCAACTCAAGACACAATGAGTGATCTATTAGTTTGACTCAGTGATACATTTCTCTGAAGAAGATAAAGGAAACATTCATTTGGTGGATGAGTTTCACATTTTAGACATTTGAAATTGTAGAATGTAATTCATGCCATCTGTTCACAATTTCAATACATCTGAAAATGTAGTTGAATATAAATGTAAATATAATTATATAGTTATAAGTCTGAAAATATAAATTGAACTACATAGATGTAACAGTAACACTTCACGCCAGGTTCTATTTGTTAACATTTTTAACTGTATTAGTTATAACATGAACTTACACACTTAAAAAGCCATTATTGATATTAGTTAATATCAACATATACTACTATTCAAATTAAAAGTTGTATATGTTAATATTACAGACAGTGATCTAACAATTAATAGCATAATATTCACTTTAACATTAACAAAGATTAATAAATTACGTTAACGAATGTATTGCTCATATATATATATATATATATATATATATATAATTGTGAATTTTTAATTGATCATTTGTTGCTGTTCATTTTTAATTGATCAACTCTTGGTTTTATATTATTGGCAGAATCTAACTACATCTATTTTACATTTGCAATGGATTGTTTTTGGGTGTCAACCCCTCGTGGCCTCAGCTAAGGGGCAGGGAAGTGGGGGTGCGCAGAAAGAATTCGTCGCAGCCGCTGAAAAAAAAAGAAGAAGAAAAAGAAAAGAAATTCGTCCGCAACCGCTACTCCTGAGCGCAAGTCAACCGTCAGTGTTGTGTAAGGTAGGCACTAGACAGTTTTTTGTGTTCATTTCTATTTCCTGTTGCTGTGGCTCTGGCAGTGTAAGCCAAATAACCGTTTTATGTAAAGGCTTAATTTATGTCCCGTAGACGGGTCCGTTGCATTACGATTGAAAGCCGTATCAATAATGTCAAAAATGTGATGTGCAATCAAGTTCGGGTGTGTGTCTGCTGTTTAAAGGAGTATTCTCACCGATATTTTGACGAGTTTTATAGACTTGATATTGTTTAAAAGTGGTGCCCCCCACCACACCTCACCTCACCCCACCTTAAACATCTTCCCGCGCCCCTGCCTCAGCTTTATGGCCCCTGGCATGATTCGCACGTCATGTAGCTATAGTACATATGAGAGAGACACAATGCAGGATTAGCCTACTCGAGCAACACAAATTATAAAGAGATGCCTTTCAAGGCGTTTTTGAAGTGCCAAGTTGTATACAAATACTGCTTGCATTGTCTTCCTTGTGATTCTGACATAAAATTAAAGGGTTAGTTAACCCAAAAATGAAAAATGGTGTCAGTAATTACTCACCCTCATGTTGTTCCAACCCCGTAAGACTTTTCGTTTCCTTTTCGAACACAAATTAAGATATTTTTGATGAAATCTGAAAGCTGTATCACTGCATCTGCCAGCCCAGTAAAGTTAGTAAAGACCTCGTTAAAATAGTCCAAGTCAAGTGACTACTATTCAACTACTCATTTTCTTCTGTGTGGGCCTCTGACGTGAGTTCACGAGAGCGCCACAACGCATGCATGAGAACTGAGAAGATGTGTAATGCCAACTGTAAAAAATGTATATATTTTAATGATTTATCACAACTTTTTTTTCTTTTGTCAAATAAAGTTAGATAATTAATGTGGTTCAGATAACATAGCCTAATATCAAATTTCTAACTTCAAATTTTTAGTTTCAATGAACTCAAATTTTAAGGCAACCACTGTAAAAAATGGTGCTGTAAAATAACATGATCTACTGGCAGCTGTGGTTGCCAGCAATGTACTGCTCATTTACAGCCCTCTACTGTTAATTTACAGTCCTCTTTTTTACAGTATGTTACCGTAATAATACAATCAAAGGTAACTCATATCATTTGGGAAACCGATTGCTTCAAACAGTTCAAGTTTAAAAATAAGATAGTTATACAGAGATACTATTATACAGATAGGATAGGCCTACTTTTAACTTACTTGATTTGAGTCCACTGAAAATATTTTGAAAATGTTCTTAATATAAAACTGCAAACAATAGTGAATACTATTGCAGTTGTTCCCAAACCTTTTGAAAGCATGGCACCCCTATAGCATTTTTTCCCCACAACACCCCAACCCAATTAAACTAAACGTGCATGTGTACATACGTTTAATATTATTTTTTAAAATAGCATAAATGATCAAATTGACTTATTTTATCATTTTTGTGTCATTTAACCACTTTTTACACTCACTGAAGTAAGCTGAGCAGAGTGTGGTACACTCACTTGATGATCAAACAATAAATGAAGCACAAACAGCAGCATGAATTTATTATGAATGCATAACAACAGACATAGTAACACAGTGAGTTGCTCATATGTTGCTCACCAACATATGATGTTTTGATATATTTTTAAAATATATGCTATAAAAAGTTATTATGTGGTAGGATAGTTAGTTTAGGCTGTTTAAGTCTGCATCAGCAACTACACACTTACAGCCTTTAAATAAAGCAACAGGCAGTAAAACATCAGCATTTCTCTGTTCATCATTGACTGAAGCACAGGCTCTACTCTCCAGCACAATGGTGACCCCCAAAACTAATTAATTAAACTAACAGATCTCTCCTATATCATCTTGTGCAAAACACATATTAGTTTAATACTCTCCTCTTTAGTTATTGACTTTGCATAACTTTTTTTTATGAACTTTCTCTAATATATCATTTGGTAAATCTGACAGTTACGGTTTACAATTTACAGATTTTACGGTAATCTACTGGCAGCTGTGGTTGCCAGTAAATTGCTGTTTTTCTACAGTTTGATGCCATAAATTAATTTACAGTTGATTACCATTAAATTGTGCTTCACTCTATTTTTTTTTTATTTGACACATTTAACACTTTTAACCCCATGCACTGCAAAATCTTCAGTTTTAAGTGAACACTTGTAGGCTAAATTCCCTGATTTTCGTCTCTTCAGCGAGCTCTTCGCATCGCTGGATCTGAGAGAAGCCACCGCCGCCGTCGAACAGCGAACAGCCAGCTTAGGACAGCGCTGAGGAAGCCGGCCGTCTTCGCCACCTTCAGCCATCCGTGCGAGCTACGCTATCCGGCGACGTATCCTTTTACCTTGCAAAACCTATTCCTAAAAGAGCACGAGTGTCTTTTTAAAGATGCCTCGCACTTCCTGCGGCTCGTGTAGGGCCCCGCTCAGCGTCGGAGACCGCCATGTGATCTGCGCTCTCTGCCTGGGCCTGGAAAATGCAGAGCTCGCCCTTGCGTCCGGGGGCTGCGAGCTCTGTGAAGCGCTTCCGCTGTCGACCCTGCGGGCTCGACTCGAAGCCTTCAACCCCGAAGCAGTCACCCCGCCTTCTGTGGGAGCACGTAGGAAGAAGCGCCGTTCCCTGAGACAGCCGGAACCCATGGCCACAGCGACGCGCTCGCCGGAGAACCTCCCTCGAGCCTCGCTTTCGCCTTCCCCGCCTCCCCTCACCGACGCGCAGCTGCCGCTCACGAGCCTCACTGCCGTCGCATCTGAGGATGAGGCCAAGGGACACGCCACGAGAGACTGCTGCTCCATCCTGGCATCAGACCGCGGCTAGCTCTCTTTACGTTACAAGAGAGCTACCCCGCCCTCGCGTCGCCGTTCGCACGTCATGCAGAGCCCTCTCGAGCTCTCTGCATGACCCGGACGGGCATCAACATACGCGATGTACTGGATGCGTGGTAAAAGCAAAATTTTTTATACAGTTCTGCTCGACCAACGAGCACGCGGCTAGTTCTCTTTACGCTACAAGAGAGCTACCCCGCCCTCGCGTTCCCGTTCGCAGCGTCATGCAGAGCCCTCTCGAGCTCTCTGCATGACCCGGACGGGCTTGCGCGCCGCCGTCGAAATGTCTCGCCCTGTCAGTTCCCTTAGATAAGGCTACTGCAGTGGTGTATTTGGCAGCCAACGAGCCGGTAATGCAACCCGCTCGCCTGCACACATCCGCCGTTCTCACGGCGACCCAGAGAAATCTCAAGTGAGTATAATGTCTGGTTATCCGGCTCACGCCGTTGGTGTCTTGAGTGTAGAAAAGGTCTGTGCCCACATCTGTGCCGCTCGAGTGCTAGATGTAGGAAACGTGCCCACAACTCTGTGCTCACGCCTATTTTTCTGCCCGCTCTGTCACACGGCCAGAACAGCCTCATCAAAACACGATCAAAAAAGCAGGTTATGAATGTAAGTCTCGTGCCCGCTAGAGAGCGTTCACGCTTACTAACACAAACCTCCCCCCAGGCGCCGCCCGCGCGTTTAAGTGTTATCACAAAACGCAGGGCATTAATAAGACGCTCCCCATCCATTACGATCGGGGCGTCAAATACACTTGTAAGTCTCGTGCCCGCGCACACGCGCTCACGCTTACATGAAGCTTTTCCGCCCGGAGCGCTGCTCACGCGTCAAACAGTGAAAAGAAAATGTTCCCCATCCCTTATGATTGGGACATCTCACATAAATCAGCCAGTTTCGGCTTTTCAGCGAGCAGCCATTGCCCAGAACCGAGAGTCCGCGCGCCGCGCTTTCGGCTCCGGTTCAGTTTCACAAGCCCGCAAATGGCGGCGATCTGAACCCGGAGGCCATTCGCCCCCTGGCGGCTCACATAGCTGCGTGGGAAACTGTCCCAGGGATTTCAGAATGGGTGCTGAGCACAATAAAGCAGGGCCATACACTTCAATTCATTCGCCATCCCCCGCGCTTTCGAGCACGGACCACGACGATAGTGAATGCGGAAGTAGCACACCTACTTCACGCAGAAATAGCAAAGCTGCTGTGCAAAGGGGCTATAGAAAAGGTACCGCCTTCTCTGAGCGAGTCAGGCTTTTACAGCCGATATTTTCTCGTACCCAAGAAGGACGGAGCCTTCAGACCTATCCTAGATCTGAGACATTTGAACAAAGTGCTTGCGAAAAGACTGTTCAAAATGCTTATGACCAGGAAAATACTCGCGCACGTTCGCCCGAGGGACTGGTTTATTTCTCTAGATCTGAAGGATGCCTATTTTCAGATTCAGATAATACCCCGTCACAGGCAATTTTTGAGATTCGCCTTCGACGGTCAGGTATATCAAAACACCGTCCTGCCGTTCGGCCTGTCTCTAGCATCCCGTACATTTACGAAGTGCATGGACGCGGCGCTCGCCCACCTGAGAAGTCAGGGGCTGCGAATAATGAACTATCTGGATGATTGGCTGATATTGGCACAGTCAGAGACAGAACTGCTATCTCACAGAACAGTGCTTCTCAGTCACCTGGAAAGCTTGGGTCTCACGGTCAACTGGACCAAGAGCTCATTACTGCCCAGCCAGTCAATTTCCTTTGTATGAATAGAACTGGATTCGGTGACCATGACGGCTCGTTTATCGACACAGCGCGCGCGCCGTGTTCGCCACCTAGCAGCATCTTTCCAGAAGGGCAGCTTTCTCCCTTTGAAAACATTTCAAAGGATGTTGGGCTGTATGGCATCAGCTGCAGCGGTGCTTCAGCTGGGCCAACTGCGCATGCGCCCGCTCCAACGCTGGTTGAATGCTCGCGCGTCCTGCCGAGCTTGGGTTTCTGGCGGCCAGAAAATCAGAGTGACTCAGACCTGCATAGCGGCTCTGCAGCCCTGGTTAGTAGCCGACTGGTACCAGCAGGGAGTGATGATGGGAACCATCTCTTATCGGGAAGTCATTTCGACAGATGCGTCCAACTCGGGTTGGGGCGCGCTGTTCGAGGGCAGACCGGTCTTCGGCCAGTGGTCAGACCAAGAGAAGTGTTTTCAAATAAACTGTCTGGAAATGATAGTGGTCGAGAACGCGCTGAAGCGCTTCCTCCCGTTCATACAGGACCAACATGTTCTTGTCCGCTCGGACAACATGTCTGTGGTATCCTATGTAAACCGTCAGGGCGGTGTGAGATCCAGAAATCTCTGCAATCTGACGGAACGCCTCCTTATTTGGTCTCAGATGCACCTGCGCTCGCTGAGGGCGGCGCATGTGCCTGGCCATTTGAACGACGGCCCAGACAAACTGTCCAGGGACAATGTTCCCCCAGGGGAATGGTCCCTGCACCCACAAACGGCCCAGAAACTGTGGCGCCTATTCGGCAGAGCGGAAGTCGACCTATTTGCGTCAAAAGATAACGCTCAATGCCCGACGTTCTTCTCGAAGGACGAGGACGCGCTGGCCCAGGTTTGGCCCAGCCTCCCGCCTATAAGCTTTCCCTCCGGTCTCTCTGTTACCACAGGTGTTCAAGAGTAGGGATGGCCCGATACCGATACTGGCATCGGGGATCGGGCCGATACTGTCCTAATATACTCGTACTCGTACTCATAAAAATTCGCCGATACCACGCACCGATACCACGTACATTTTCCAAAACGAAACTGGCCGCCGCGAGTGCTTTGTCGAGGTGAACTGAGGCATAGGAAAGTATAATGTCGGCGGTTTGGGCTCATTTCAAGATAAGGGGTGATGACAACAGCAAGGCAGACTGTGAGTTATGTTCAGCTAAGGTGTCAAAAGGAGGGAAAAAAAGTACATCGTTTAACACCAGCAATCTAATTAAACATCTGAAGACGCATCATAGATCTGATGGCCGAGCGCGCGCGCGGGCGGTAATGCACTCACTCTGTGTGTGCGGGTTACGGGAGAATAAAACGATTCGCGGGACTCCCGCAAACTAGAAATATCTATGAATAAAACATAAAAACTAAAAGATTTTTATTCATCTCTTGCAGAAAAGCAACAAGAACAACTACAACAAAATAGAAACGATTTACAGGCCAGAGTTTCTATTCATAACATGGTTACAGCGTTGAGCGATGTAGCCAATCACAGACATATGTGTTGATTTCTTGAACGCAATGGCCAATCAGAAGCATTTAAGATAGACTCCCCTCACCGCTCGAAACGGACTTTTTTGTTCAGTGCTGAATTCTGTATGCTGGCAAATCCTCTAATTATAACAAACAAAGTGTGGATATTATGAAAGATTGATTGTGCAGTCAGCTTCATTGATAATAACAGAGATGTGTGAGATCGCGATGAACTGTCAGCTTTTAGGATTTATTAAGGGAGCGCACTTTGCGCGCATTCAGTCATGCCAGACCATGCACGCAGTAGCCTGCATGCTTTTATGTTAAATTAACAGTGGTTTGTGTGTTAATACATTTATTATTTTACTAATTTTTATTTATTTTTAGACTTGTTAAAACAAGCAGAGAAGAAAATAAAAACAGTCTTCTAACCTGTGTTCTAAAATAGTTGTCTTCTTTTCTGGGAGCCTATTACTTTTGCGGTAGAAATATCGGTATCGGTACTCGGTATCGGCAAGTACACAAATGTGAATACTCGTACTCGTATCGGTTTGAAAAAAAATGGTATCGGGCCATCCCTATTCAAGAGAATCAGGGAAACGCGCCACTCGGTGCTCCTCATAGCCCCGCGTTGGGAGAATCAGATTTGGTTCCCGGAACTAGCACGACTGTCACATACAGCTCCGTGGCCGATTCCGGTGAGGGCAGATCTCCTCTCTCAGGCTCGCGGCGCGATCTGGCATCCGCATCCAGAGCGCTGGTCTCTGCACGCAAGGTTGATCAACGGGTACTCGTTGCCCTGCCAGAAGGAGTGATGAACACGATCACGCAGTCTAGAGCTCCTTCCACGAGAAGGCTCTACGCGTCTAAATGGTCGGTGTTCTCCGGATGGTGCACCGACAGAGGTCTGGACCCACGGACATGCGGGGTGGCGCATCTGCTCACCTTCCTACAAGAGCTGTCGGATAAAGGGAGGTCCCCATCCACGCTCAAAGTATACGTGGCGGCCGTGGCAGCGTTCGCAGAATCGACGCACGGCCAGTCACTGGGAAGACATGAGTTGGTCATCCGCTTCCTTAGAGGAGCTAAGAGGAGTAACCGGAGTAAGTCGTTCCGATGTCAAAAGCCAAAATCTCCGGTTTCACCGTCTACATGACAACACTGTAACCAGAGTTTCTAAAAATCTTAACCTGGCAGGAGTTTTCAAAAATATTCGGTTTCAGTGACCGGATACTGCAGTTACGTGTGGACGAACGGTCAAACCGCATAGAAAAAGCTGCGGTTTTGAAAATACTTGTGTTCGTGTGGACAGGGCCTTAGAGTAACACTGAAGCAGTGTTGAAGTAAATGATATAATTCAGCGATTAATTAATTGATGATTGAGCATTAGTGACGAATACCTGATGTTAACAAGCAGAATCACTGAAGGACAGAGGAACAACAAGAACAGAAAAAAAAGCAAAACAAAAGAACTACAACTGACTTCCAGCCACAGAAGACATTACATATCTCAAGATCTCAGCAGAGGACGATTAAACAACTCCAAAAAATAGCATAACCAGCTTCACTTATTACTATCCAGATTGACTTTGTTATTATTTTCATACGTTTACAGAAATTCCTATTGAGAATTAACAGAGGTTTAGATGTTGTTTTGTTTCATTTGACGTTACCATTATGGAGATCAGTGTTTCCTTTAGTTGGGCTCTTGACTTTTGACTTTTTTTTTTGGCTGCTTTAACTGTGTGTTTTAAAGACACATTTGTTGTGGCAAAAACAAAGCCAAAAAAAATTAGATCAGGTGTTGCTGGTTATGTTTTGTTTATGACATCATCCCATAATGTTTGGATCAACAATCTCATCCCGTGTTTAATCACTTATCAAAAATGTGTTGTTTTAATACACCTTAATTTTATATTACCACCGCTGTGAAACTACAGCAAACGATCAAGCAGTGCTGCGCAATCAGTTATATAGAATTTTTTAAATCATCATTCACAAAAAAAGCTTTAAACTATGGCATCATTTAGACACAAACATACATTAAAGGATTAGGTCACTTTAAAAAAAAAAACTTTTGCTGATAATTTACTCACCCCCATGTCATCCAAGATGTCCATGTCTTTCTTTCTTCAGTCGAAAAGAAATTAAGGTTTTTGATGAAAACATTCCAGGATTTTTCTCCATATAATGGACTTCAATGGGCCCCAAACGGTTCAAGGTCCAAATTACAGTTTCAGTGCAGCTTCAAAGGGCTTTAAACAATACCAGACGATGAATAAGGGTCTTATCTAGCGAAACGATTGGTCATTTAAAAAATAAATAAAAAAGTTTAAGTCTTATAAGCACAAATGCTCGCCTTGCTCTGGTCTGTGATGACTCTGTTCTGTGAGACCTTTTCAACGTAATTGCGTATTACGTGACGTCAAGAACGGGCATCACAGAACAGAGCAAGGCGAGCATTTGTGTTTATAAAACTTTAACTTTTTATTTTATTTTTTAAATGACCGATCGTTTCGCTAGATTTCTTTTCAACTGAAGAAAGAAAGACATGGACATCTTGGATGACATGGGGGTGAGTAAATTATCAACAAAAGTTTTTTTTTTAAAGTGAACTAATCCTTTAAGAATCAGCAAATGAATCTTAACAATGGTGCCAATCAACAAATCTGAACATCACAAAACACGCTATTAAAAGTCAACACGAAACCAACAGCAAAAATAAAATAAAAATGCTAAAAAGTAAAGAAAATAACCAGACAATAGGCTATATGCGCATTCTCTTCCGCATTCCAACTCAGCCAGCTAAGTCACTTCCGGTGGTCGCACAGCCTACGGCTGCTATGCCGTTTTTCACTCGGTTCATCAGAGGGAAATGTATGAAAACTAAGTACTTTGTTGTACTTACTAGACGCTTGACACAAAGGTACACAGCAATGCTCAGCTGTAGAGCTATCTGTGCGCTGAAATTTAAACTTCTTCTGAGACATAATCTATATCTCTTGCCAAATATTACAGCAGCGGGATGATAGTGGAAGTGGTATAGCTGGCGGAGATTTTAGCGGAAGTGCGTCAGCGCCGCAGTGTGCATGTAGCCTATTGAGCTGCATAATTTATTCATGCCACAATTCATGCTGCGAGTCATGGAAGATCTTTTGTACTATGCTGGTACCCATCATGCATTGCAGCATGAAACTTTTGATTGTCACCATTGTTGAGATTCATATGCCAATTCTTGATGTCTGTGTGTGTCTGGCTGATATAGTAGTGAACAATGTTTCAAGCACAAACTTTTTTCAAAATTCTTCATATTTCCTGGTTGTCAAAACACTGTTAGATCTATATGTTAGACACTAAATGTGATCAGTGGTTCCCAAACCTGTCCTGGCGACCCACCAACACTGCACGTTTTCTTTGTCTCCCTAATCAAACACACCTGATTCAACTCATTACCTCATTAACCATAATGAACTGATGAGTTGAATCAGGTGTGTTTGATTAGGGAGACAAAGAAAACGTGCAGTGTTGGTGGGTCGCCAGGACAGGTTTGGGAACCACTGCTCTAGATGATGACTGTGACCATTAGCAAACGGTGAACGTGATTTCACCAAGTACCACATGTTCCTGGATCAATATCTTTGTTGGTCCTGGATCAACTTTCCAATCAACCAATCAGATTTGAGGGACAAGTTTACAGTTTATGTCCAGTTTAGGCTTAGAACCATGGTGAAGTACTTAAACATCAGTGTTATTCACCTATCATTACCCTCTGATTTTAGGGAAAAGTTATGGGTAGGGTTAGGGTTAGGTTTAGGGGTAGGGATTGGGTAAGGACTACATTTTGGGACAGGAATGTTGATCCAGGATCAACAAAATATGTTGATCCAGGACCATGTCTTACTTGGCAAAATCACGGTGACCTTAGCGAACAGCCATTATCATCTAATCCCATTTTGTTTCAGCTTTTTTTTTTTTCCATAGCAAAAGTATTTTTAAGACACAGCTTCAGCACCTAAAAAAAACTAATGTTCAAAAGTCTCGGGTCAAGAGCCCAACTGAAGCAAACACTGATCACCATCATGGTAACATCAAATAAAACAATAAAATGACATCTAAACCTCTGTCACTTTTTAATAAGAACTTCTGTAGACGCATGACAGAAATAAAGTCAATCTGGTTAGTAATAAGTGAAGCTATTGCTGTTTGTAGAGTGGTTTAATCCTCCTCTGCTGAGATCTTCGGAGATTTAGTCTTCTTTTATCTTCAGTTGATTTCATATTTATTTCTGTTCTTCTTCCTCTTTCCTTCAATGATTCTGATTGTTAACAGCAGGTGTTCCTCAGTGTCTCAATTGACTGACTTGTTTTTATTCACTCAGTCAGGTGAACTATATTGGTGAAGTAAGTATAGGGTGTGATTTGGAACACAGCCTCTGAGTGTTGACTTTGAGCGATATTAATTCACGGTGTATTGTTGTATAGGCTACTTTCTCGAAAATGACAAATATCACCCAGAATGCATTGTTTTCTACAGTATATTGCTGTTAATGCCTTTTTTACAGCTATTTTTTACAGTGCTTACTTTTTTTTAAAGTTAAACCAACAATAAGTATTTCACTGTAAAAATAATAATATTTAATACAATGGAGATTGGTTTAATCAACAGAAACTCCAAATATTGTTATCTGAGCCACATTAATTATCTAAGTTGATGCATGTGACCAAAGAAAAAAAGTTGTGATAAATCATTAAAATATTTTTTACAGTGTTGATGTATAGGTTTGTCTTCTGTTTCAGGGTTTAGACTCTGACTTTAATATGGCAAACATCAGAAGATTTCAAAACAATTCCACTGTAGTAGATTTGTTGAAAATTATTTTAATATGCAAAACTGTTACCAAATAATAGCAATGGGCGTTTACTTCCAAGTCTTGAATGCAGCACGCCTAACAGAGTGTTTCAAAGAGAGGGTCAAAAAATTAAATCATTACCCTTACTTAATTTAATTGATGTTTTTAAACACAAATTAATTTAGTTCATTCAAAATAAATCAGTTTAGTTGGGTCAACAAAATTTAGTTGGTTTAGGTTCAATTTATTCTAGTACATTTAACTTAACATTATTAAATTGTGTTGGTGCATTGTAATATTTTTCTTTATTTAATTACATTCAAACACAAGATATATAATGAATAAATAAGTAAAGTCTGGTGTCAGACCTGACATTAATATTGATCACCGAGTGCCCATGCACAAGCGCTACTCTTCTGCATAATGGTAACCACAAAATTCAAAAACATTACAGAAACTCCTCTAAATGTCCACCATAACTTAACTATAAACACATATACCAACATCTTTCCCATTATTGCAAAACACAGAGAGAGACAAATTAATATCGCAGTCCCTTGAAAAGCATGATGGGAACTACAGATCCACTGCCCAGTTCATTGTAAACAAAAATGATTCATGTAGTTTTAACACAAATTAATAAGTTAACTAAGTAAACTTCAGTTTTAAATATAGTGAACACAATAAATTAAGTTGTGACAAAATGTTAAAAAATCATCTCACTTTAGCTCATTTTAATTATTAATAATAATGTCTTGTTAAACGTCTCGGTTACGGATGTAACCCTCGTTCCCTGAGTAGGGAACGGAGACGTTACGTCGGATGACGGAGAATGGGGGTTTCGCCAGAAAGCCAATCCTCTTCGAGTATTAAAAAACGAGCCAATGGCAAAGAAATGCCATGGGGCTGCGGAATTTGCATAATGTATCTCCGCCCCACCGCGTGGGTATTTAAGGAGAGACACCTGCAACAGCAGATCATGTCTTCGCTGAGGAGCCGAGACTGAACTCAGGCGTCGACCCAGCGGTACAGCGGAAGTTCCCTACTCAGGGAACGAGGGTTACATCCGTGACCGAGACGTTCCCTTTCGTAGTCACTCCGAGTTACGTCGGATGACGGAGAATGGGGGTCCCCGTGTAATCACGCCACCTTCACAGCTGTCTTCCAGTGCCCTGCGAAGTCTGACCTCCCTGTCGTGATATAGGCACGGACGAAGGAGTCCTACTTAACACAGGAATACCAAGGTACACTGGGAAGCATATCTCAGGGGAGATATGCCGCAGCATGCCTACCCGTAGGGAGGACTTAAGAATACACATATGGCCCAAGGGGGCTTCATATGGAGGAACACTGGAGTGACCAGCCCGTAGGGTGGCATCTACTTTCAACTCCAGGAGTGGCAAGGTGGCTTGCCGAGGGAAAGACACATGCTCAAGGAGGCTTACAGTGGAAATACACATGTGGGGGTTGCTCGGAGGAGGAACCATGCACACGGAGGCACCTAGCCGACGCACAGGCAATAGACACTGGCGGCAGCGTCAACAGTGCTGGAGGAACTCAGGGCTTCAGAGAGGAAGGCTACCTGAGGAAATATCGCACGTATCCAGTCCGTGGAGTGGAGTGGCGAGCAAGCGAAGACACCTAACGGTTCCCGTGTTAGCTTGAAAAAGACAGTACACGGGAGGAGACTGGCTCCACTCGGAGATTGTAAAATCTGGCGAATGTGTTAGGTGTCGCCCAGCCTGCAGCTCTGCAGATGTCTGTCAGCGAGGCGCCACGCGCTAAAGCCCAAGAGGACGCCACACTCCGGGTGGAGTGGGCGGTCACACCAAGGGGGCATGGTCGACCTTGCTGCTGGTATGCCAAAGCAATGGCGTCCACTATCCAGTGGGATAACCTTTGCTTGGAGAGAGCCTTTCCCTTCAGCTTCCCACCATAACAGACAAAGAGCTGGTCTGAGGTCCTGAAACACTGCGTCCTGTCTACGTAAGCACGGAGTGCGCGTACTGGACAGAGCAGTGCCAAGGCTGGGTCTGCCTCCTCCCGGGGCAGCGCTTGCAGGTTCACCACCTGTACCCGAAAGGGAGTGGTGGGAACCTTGGGCACATATCCAGGCCGGGGTCTCAGGATCACGTGAGAGTGACCGGGCCCGAACTCCAGGCACGCTTCGTCAACGGAGAATGCGTGCAGGTCCCCTACCCTCTTGATGGAGGCCAACGCAACCAGGAGCGCTGTCTTCATTGACAGGATCTTAAGCTCAGCTGATTGCAGAGGCTCAAAGGGAGCCCTCTGCAGGGCATTTAAGACCACTGAGAGGTCCCAAGAGGGAACGAGAGGAGGGCGAGGAGGATTCAGTCTCCTCGCTCCTCTCAGGAACCTGATGATCAGGTCATGTTTTCCAAGAGACTTACCTTCAACTGCTTCGTGATATGCGGCGATAGCGGCCACATACACCTTCAGGGTGGAGGGAGACAGCCTTCGCTCCAACCCGTCTTGCAGGAAGGAAAGCACAACACTGATCGAGCATCTCCTGGGGTCTTCTCGGCGAGAAGAGCACCAGTTAACGAAGAGGTTCCACTTCAACGCATAGACATGTCTCGTGGACGATGCTCTAGCGGAAGTGATGGTAGCCGCCACCGCTGGTGGCAGGGTACTCAAACCTGCCTCGTCCCGTCCAGGAGCCACACGTGGAGTCTCCAAAGATCGGGACGAGGGTGCCATAGGGTGCCCCGTCTCTGAGAAAGGAGGTCCTTCCTCAGAGGAATTGGCCAAGGAGGTGCTGTCGCGAGGAGTACCAGTTCGGAGAACCAGGTCTTGGTGGGCCAGTATGGGGCGACCAATATGACCTGCTCCTCGTCCTCCTTGATCTTGCACAGAGTCCGTGCGAGAAGGCTCACTGGGGGAAACGCATATTTGCGTAGGCCCTGCGGCCAGCTGTGCGCCAGTGAATCCGTGCCGAGCGTGCCCTCGGACAGGGAGTAATACAGGGCGCAATGTGATGAGTCGTGGGAGGCAAACAGATCTATCTGTGCGTCCCCGAACTGGTCCCATATCAGCTGGACCGACTGGGGATGGAGTCGCCATTCGCCAGAGGTTGGCCGGAGCCGTGACAGCTCGTCGGCTGCAAGGTTCCGCACTCCTGGAATGTAAATAGCACGAAGGGACCTCAGGTGCTTCTGACTCCATAAGAGGAGGTGGCGTGCGAGTTGCGACATACGGCGAGAGCGTAGACCACCCTGACGGTTGATGTACGCTACAGTCGCGGTATTGTCCGAGCGGACAAGTACGTGTTGACCCAGGAGCAACGCGTGGAAGCGGTGCAGGGCAAGGCGTACTGCCAGCAACTCGAGGCAATTGACATGCATGAGGCGCTGGGGTCCTGTCCAGGAGCCCGCGGCTGCATGTCCATTGCACATGGCGCCCCAGCCCGTGGCAGAGGCATCTGTGGAGACGACAACATGCCTGGAAACTCGTTCTAGGGGAACTCCGGCCCGTAGAATGCTGAGGTTCCGCCACGGGGTGAAGGACTGACGGCAGGTCGGAGTTATTGGAACTCTGAGCGTACCGCGATGCCATGCCCACCTCGGGACCCGATCGCGAAGCCACAGCTGAAGCGGTCTCATATGAAGCAATCCGAGTGGCGTTAACGCGGCTGCGGATGCCATATGCCCCAGGAGCCTCTGAAAAAGTTTCAGTGGGACCGCACTCTTGCCCTCGAACTGTCAAAGACAAGTCAGCAGTGAGTGTGCGCGCTCGCTCGTAAGCTGCACGGACATGGCGACCGAGTCTATCTCCATACCGAGAAAAGAGATCCTCTGCACGGGGCAAAGTTTGCTCTTCTCCCAGTTGACCCGAAGGCCCAGACGGGCTAGGTGCCGGAGCACAAGGTCTCTGTGTTCGCAAACCTGATCTCGAGAGTGAGCTAATATTAGCCAGTCGTCGAGATAATTCAGGATGCGAACCCCGTGTTCGCGTAGGGGAACAAGGACTGCCTCGACGACCTTCGTAAAGACGCGAGGAGACAGAGCCAACCCGAATGGGAGAACCACGTACTGGTATGCCTGCCCCTCGAAAGCAAACCGAAGAAACGGTCTGTGTCAAGGTAAAATGGAGACATGAAAGTAGGCGTCCTTCAGGTCTATCGCTGCAAACCAATCCTGTGGCCGCACGCATTCGAAAATGCGTTTGGCCGTGAGCATCTTGAACGGCAGCCTGTGAAGGGAGCGGCTCAAGACGCGCAAAGTCCAGGATTGGCCGTAACCCACCGGTTTTCTTGGGGACAATGAAGTAGGGGCTGTAGAACCCTGACCTCATCTCGGCTGGAGGGACAGCCTCGATTGCACCCTTCGCCAGCAGGGTAGCAACCTCCGCTCTCATGACCGGGGCATTGCCACCGACCATAGTAAAGCGGACTCCCCTGAAGCGGGGAGGAGACCGTGCGAACTGAATCGCATAGCCGAGCCTGATAGTTCGGGCGACCCAACGGGACAGATTGGGGAGCTCTAACCAAGCCCCCAAAAACTGATCCAGCGGAATCATCCGAGCCACAGACGCCCCCCCGGAGGGGCAGCGAAGCGGAGTGACCGGCGCAGGCAAGGGTGGCATAGCGGCCCTGAGCGTGTGCACAGCCAAGCTCCGCGCCCTGACAGAGGAGACCAGGGAAGGACCAGCGTTCCATGGGGATCTGCTCTGCCAGGGGTCTGGCGATAGAGGGGGATGAGAGTGGTGTGGTCCGGGGACGGCACGCACTGTCATCCTCGCCCTCAGAGACAGAGGAGGACGAGAGTGGCGAGGCACGGGGGCGTCGCGCACTGTCATCCGGCTCTGTATGCTCAGTGATGGACATTTCGGTTCTTTCTTTAACCACATTAGGGTGCTGCCCACCCGTGGGTGAGCAGCGGGGAGTGGAGAACAAAAGATTCTCCCCCGGCCCTCCACCGGGGGAAGGAGGGGGCCTGCAACCGCCTCCTGGGAAAAAACCGACACCATCACTGAGCAGCCTGTCTCAGGAACGCCGTTTGGCCTGGCGTTTAGCGGGGCGCGGGGCCTGAGGGGGCTGGGGCGCCTTCCTGCGGCTTCCTCCACGACGCGGCCCGGGTGAAGGCTGCTGCTGGGGCCGTGCGGGAGGGGCGGGAGCTGCAGGAGGGCGCCCTCGGCGGCGAGCAGGCTGGGGCGTCTGTGCCGACGGCTGGGTGGAGGCAGCAGCTGGCCGTCGGGGCAGAATATGTTTGATCGCCTCAGACTGCTTCTGTGCGGTCGAAAACTGCTGGGCGAAGTCTTCAACCGCTCCGCCGAAGAGGCCGGCCTGGGATATGGGGGCGTCGAGCAGACGAGTCCGCTCAACGTCCCGCATATCGGCCAGGTTCAGCCAAAGGTGACGCTCCTGGACCACATTAGTGGCCATCACCTGACCCAGGGAGCGTGAGGCCACCTTCGTCGCCCGTAAAGCGATGTCAGTGGCGGCACGCAGTTCGTCGAACGTCCCTGGGTCAGTCCTGCCCTCGTGCATGTCTCTGAGCAGCTGGGCCTGGTAGACCTGTAAGGTGCTCATAGCATGCAAAGCGGCAGCCGCCTGTCCTGCAGCTCTGTGAGACCTCGCCACCATAGATGACGAGAATCTACAGGCCTTGGATGGGTGCTTAGGATTACCACGAGAGGATGCGCTCTGAGGACACAGTTGCATCGCAACAGAGCGCTCCACCGGGGGAATCCCAGTGTACCCAAGGACAGCTGCGCCATCGAGGGGAGGAAAGGCGGAGAAAGCTGACGAGCGTTCACGGGAGGTCAAAGGAGCCTTCCATGATCTCGACAGCTCCTCATGCAGCTCCGGGAAGAAAGGAATTGGGGTTGGCTGAGGCCGTGAGGCGGCAGCCGCACCCAAAAACCAATCGTCCAGCCGCGAGCGCTCGGGGCAGGGCGGAGGGTTCCACTCTAGCCCGATGCTCACGGCTGCCCGGGACAGCATGGCTGTCATCTCGGGATCCGACACGGGCAACGCTGGGACTCCCGAAGGAGGCAACGCAGCCGCATCCTCACTTCCCGAAGAATCGAGCCCACCTTGTGATGCCGCGATCGACATCGTGTCATCCTCTGGAGCGCCGAATGAAACACGCGGGGCTTCCGAAGAAGGACCCGCCTGAGTCACCGCGGCACTCGCGGGTTGCAACACAGCGGAGGGGGGCGTGGTCCGAGGACGCATCGTCGGATTGCTCCACACCGTCACCCTCAGATCACCCTGTCCCCCAGCCGAACTACCACCTCTCGTGGAGGAAGCAGAACGGGTGGTGGACGCGGGGACTCTCACTGAAAGATCATTGAGTCTTAATCTTAGTGTTGCGATGGCCATGTTCCCACAGAAGGAACATGAGTCATCCACGAGCGCTGCTTTAGCGTGTTCAAAGCCCAGACACACAAAGCAGCGCTCGTGCCCATCAGAAGATGACAAAAATCGACCGCAACCAGAAGAACACGGGCGAGACATCTTTAAAAAGACGTGCCACGTGCAGCTCTTTTAGGAGAGGAAAAACTCTGCAATGCTGAGGCGACCAGGGAGAAAACACAAAGTCAGGCAGACCACTGCACAGATCGCAGGCAATGTGAAGACTCGCTGGGTACCGCCGTCACACCAACACTGGAGAGTTCGCTCGTCTCGAAGAGGTGAGTCACTTGTAAACTCAGGTCTTGTGGCTGTGGAGTGAGGAGGTTCTCTTGGCTCCGAAGCGAAAACATGATCTGCTGTTGCAGGTGTCTCTCCTTAAATACCCACGCGGTGGGGTGGAGATACATTATGCAAATTCCGCAGACCCATGGCATTTCTTTGCCATTGGCTCATTTTTTAATACTCGAAGAGGATTGGCTTTCTGGCGAAACCCCCATTCTCCGTCATCCGACGTAACTCGGAGTGACTACGAAAGGGAACTGAACAAGACAGAGGCAAAAAAAAATTGAGTTAGAGGGTCAAAAGCAGGATAGAAAATAGCCTTTTTCTTCTAAATTAGGATTTTTTTAATATAAAAAATGCTTGCTTGCATTATAAGTGGACCTCAAAGAAAATGCACAATGTACACATGCATCAACTGTGAGGGCGTTAGGGGCCTTTTCAAGTATTTTCAAGTGTGTGTGTGTGTGTGTGTGTGTGTGTGTGTGTGTGTGTGTGCGTGTGTGTGTGTGTGTGTGTGTGTGTGTGTGTGTTTGTGCGTGTCTGTGTCTGTACGTGTGTGTGTGTGTGTGTGTGTGTGTGTGTGTGTGTGTGTGTGTGTGTGTGTAAAGCTGAATGGTCTGCAGAAACATTGGACTGCATGACCAGTGTGTGTGTGTGTGTGTGTGTGTAAAGCTGAATGGTCTGCAGAAACATTGGACTGCATGACCAGTGATGTGCTGCAGGGGGAGCAAGGCTAGCTTAAGCTGCTATCTGCTACAAATACAGCTGCCAGAAAGAGCTTGTGTGAGGGGATTTTTTTATTCTCTGAAACCATAACACATGCACTTAAACTACACATTTCTGTGTGCAATAATTAGATATGAATGAAACCTCAAAATGTGCAGCTTTACGAGGCAAATTATTCACGTGTTTCACCTTGTGGATGCTAAAAAAAATCTCATAGACTTACACTGAAGGACCCATGTTATATCTAAAGACCATAGACAGGAATGAGACTAATTTGACCCAGCACGCCCTAGCGACCACCTAGCAACCACCCAGAGCACCCTAGGAACTGCTTACGACATTAATGTGGCGTGTTTGCACCACATGTTGTGTAGACACAAAATCTCGTTGATGTTGTTTGTGTATGCACATACATACATGATTCCCCTCTTAGTGCTGTGGATTATTTGTAGGGCAGCAGAAGGACATGTGTTAAGATAAAACTGATGAAAATCTCAGTGTTATATAACACAATCCCCCAGTCCCAACATCCCCCATGTTGTTCCAGCTCCACACAGATAAATAATGCACTACCGCAGTCCGCAGACCTACTACCCTCTTCAAACATCTTACATCTGTACGTTTGCGCACCACTTTTAATGAAATCTTATGAGCTAACTATCAGCCTTTCAGCATCATCATTTGTATTGTATATTTTTGTATTGCATCTCTCCCATCCTGTCACCTGGTTGTTTACAACGCTGAGACAGCGTAAGAATGATCCAGAGCAAATTCAATGACAAAATACAAATGCTCTATGACCGCGTGTGTGTAGTTGCATCTGTACCCTGTTTGAGGCAGAGAGTCAGAGTAAAACAAAGAGATGGATGGAGACTGAGAGAAAGAGAGCTTGCAAAGGGAGGGGGGATGAGTTGGGGTCTCTGATTGGCTGTTGTTTTTTTTTCTGGTGAAAACGTGATCCAGCCTGCAGAGGCACTGCAGCAGAGAAAGATAGAGAAAGAGAGGGAGTCTGCGAGGAGGAAGAGTCGAGATACTCACAGAAACAGAGGCAAAGCATGCACTTGTGAGTCAGAGAGTGTGTGTGCAGGTGTGTATGAGTGTTTGTAAGAGAGAGACAGAGAGGAAGACAGGGAAAGACATAAGGCTTCACTGAAAGATATTGCAGAGAAATAGCATATAAGTGAGAAATCCCAATAAGAAGAGGACGGACAGAGCGTGAGAACTTTAAAAAGGAGGAGAGCGGACGCAGAGAGCCACGAATCCTCTTACACAACTGACTGACTGGGTGAATGGATGAATGAGTGAGTGAAGGACCAAGACCATCACTGGACAAAAAGAGCCCATCGTGGACAAGAAGAACAGAACGGTGCTTTGTGACGCATCTGACATCTCGTCCTCCATCTTTCCCGTCCTACTCCCTTCCATCCATCCTTCTTGGAGACAGGCAGAGAAGTCTTTCCTCCGTCCTCTCGCATGCAACAGGAGCATCTGCTGCGATTGGCTGTGCTCAGAGGGACGAGGGAGCCTGAGACAGCAGCTGAATCACAGGAACTTTGTGTACCCATGTGAGAAAGACGTTAAGGTCCTGTGAATTGACCACACCACTCCAAATCCAGAGACTCGCCACTAAATACGCACTAGAGACAACTACATACACAGGTAAGCATGCTTAAAAAGGCTGTATTCTAGTATGCTCAAATGAGTTTGAACCTTTGCATGAGCGTATAATCGTAAATGTTATTTAAATATTGTACATTGTAAAACAAGAATGTGCAGTTTTTCCTTGAGGTATCTCTACCTAATACCTAAAAATTCAACAACATAAAATATATTGGCCTAATATTGGTGCAACCTAATAGATCCAGGTTAAAACATTAAAAAATACATTTGACTTTAATTTAATTATGGATACTATATATGTATACTATATTATACTATGTATAAAAATTAAATAACACATTAAATATGTATATGATAGTATACATAATTTAATATTACATTTTTTAGATGTTATAGGTTTATGAAAGTATATATAATAATATCATATTATAATAAATATATATTCTACAAAGTATATATACAGTACATATGTGTGTGTGTAAATGTTAAATATTGTATTGTAATTCATAAATAATCCCAAAATATGCATATATATTATTATGCATATATATTATTATTAGATTCATATACATAATCTAGTAATCGATATTAATCTAAAAATCACATTGACAAATAATTAACAAAACTACTGAAGACCTTAGATATATTTTTGAGTGCAAAGATTATAAAGGTGTAGGTGTTCAGTAGTCTCGTTCTTTATTTGTCAATGGGATTTTTTGTTGTTGTTGTAGCATGTGGGTTTGTGCATCTCTGTGCATTTGCGTGTAACACTAGTGTGTTATATTTCTGCATTTCTGGGGCCCACATCCTCATGCAGGACTTGCACTTCAGTTCTTGTGTGGCCGTATTGACCGTGTTGTGGAATAGGGCAGGTTGCAATTCACGATTGCATGCACACATAAACACTGATTCCATCAATGACTCACATTATCCGAGTGGGCATCTGATCACATGGGGCTACTACACGCCGACACACACACTAACCAATATGTGTGGTTAAGACAGAGGAGGACCTGTGCTTGAGAGCGTTAGTGTGTGTGTGTGTGTGTGTGTGTTGCATGCACGGGCGCTGCAGTCCGTGTGCTGAGTGCGTATGCTGCTCTGGTTGCATAACCGCCGCTGCTGGCACACCCCTCCCACGACACTGCACTAAAAACTGCTAACACAGATGCACACACTCCCAGAATACTAATAAGCACCAAAAAACTCAACCAAACACCCAGAAGTCCCTGTCTGCTTCCTGGAGTGTAGATTCAGCCCCGTCACAATGAAGATTCAGCAATCGATACTGTCCGTCAATATCTCAAAAGAGGAAAGCAGGAATCTGTCTGTGCACCTCTGGTCATGCCAGAATCAGCTGAAAATAATGGCTTTGTATTGATAAATGTTATTATTTGTGCTTATTGTTGGTGTCACCATTTAGGGATGGCGGCAAATTGTTTACCCCGATTGATAAAATCAAATACTAGAAGATTGTTTATTTATTGAACATATTGTTTCTTTTGTATAGCTACAGTATGTTGAAAAATGTTATAGTGATAAGATGAGATAAGATAGTGATAGTGATAAGTGAAAAGTTTAGTTTAATGTTTGGCGATGATTCACTTAATAGCTTGTTTGTCACTCTGCTAATGCTAACCTTTCAAAGCTAATTGGTTGTATTGTACGCTGTTTTATCACGATCGGACAGTTTCTAACATTGTTAGTAATGATATATTTGCGACATGTCCTGTAAAACAGACCAGGTGATCTGTCAACAGAGGTTAAGGGAACAAACAGTCTCTCCCGTGAATGAACTGTGGGTAAAATGGCTGACGCCTGCTCTGAATGACAGCCACTGAATTATTAAACAGTTCCTCCTCCACGCTAAAACTAGCATGACCTGTGTTCTCTACAGCAGCTCGGCACACACAAAAACAGCCATTTCATTGAAGATGCAAACATAGTCTGACAAAAGCTTGATCATCTTACAGTACCAGAAAATACAACATCCGTCCATATTTTCATCTTCCAGAGTCATCACATGGCTTCATCTGCTCCATCTTGATCTGATGTTTGCAACATGATTTCTCAAAGAAAACTGTGCTTGTTCTTGTAGATTTATAATACAGCCAAAAGACTCCATTAAATGCCATTGTGATCTCATTAGTATATTAATAGGTAAACTGTGGTTCTAACACATTTTCATATGTAGAGTAGTTGACAGCATTTATAACACAAACCTTTAACATTAACAATTTTAGAAGTGCATGAATGTTGCACACCCTTTAGTTTGTTGAAGATATAGATTGATTTTAATTTACCAAGTTTTTAGTATGTAGTACGTACACATTATCAACCACCATGTTTCTTACAACTAAAAAGCAGCAAATTAACTTTTTAAACACATAAGAAATGTAAAAACCTCAAGATCAGACAGGATTCATAAAGGGGTTGCAAGCCCTGAATAAATATGGAATATAATCACATATTCATTAAATCCAATCATCATATTCTGTAATCTTATTTCTAAGATAACAGGTAAGGATAGACCACACTGATGTGACTTGTGGAAATGGTCTCGGAAAGCTTTTGTAAACCGTTCTCGCATTCTCAATCATGGTTGTGTTTCTAACTCATTTAAAGTATTTAAATCTCAAGCCAAGAATTTTGTGATAAATTTAATGACCAAGACCAGACAAACATTTGTGACGTTTTTTTTTTTTTTTTTTTTTTTTAAGTGAGATAGAGAGAGTATAAATTCAGTTTTTTACAACTCTCAAAATAGGATACTGGTGATTCCTGCGTTCCCATTGGAGGATTTTGGAACCCATGGTATTTTTGCTATTTATTTGTGTATAACGCTGTACAACTATGAAATACCTTATAACATTGCACAAACATTCCTAAATTGTACCACCATGTTTTCAACAATTATAAAATAAGTGCTTTTCTTGAACAAAAGATCAGACAGGATTCATAAAGGGGTTGCAAGCCCTGAATAAATATGGAATATAATCACATATTCATTAAATCCAATCATCATATTCTGTAATCTTATTTCAAAAGATAACAGGTAAGGATAGACCTCACTGATGTGACTTTGAAATGGTCTCGGAAAGCTTTTGTAAGCCGTTCTCGCATTCTCAATCATGGTTGTGTTTCTAACTCATTTAAAGTATTTAAATCTCAAGCCAAGTATTTAGCATACATTTAATGACCAGGACCAGACAAACATTTGTGAAGTTTTTTTTTTTTTTTTTTTTTAAGATAGAGAGAGTATAAATTCAGTTTCTTACAACTCCCAAATTAGCATATTGGTGGATCCTCTTATCCCATTGGTGGATATTAAAACCAATTGTATTTTTGCTAATTATTTGTGTATAACGCTGTACAACTATGAAATTCCTTATAACATTGCACATACATTCCTTAATTCTACCACTATGTTTTCAACAATTATAAAAAAAGTGTTTTTCTTGAACAAATAGTTTAACTTCAAGATCAGACAGGATTCATAAAGGGGTTGCAAGCCCTAAATAAATATGGAATATAATCACATATTCATTAAACCCAATCATCATATTCTGTAATCTTATTTCTAAGATAACAGGTAAGGATAAATCTCACTGATGTGACTTGTGGAAATGGTCTCGGAAAGCTTTTGTAAACCGTTCTCGCATTCTCAATCATGGTTGTGTTTCTAACTCATTTAAAGTATTTAAATCTAAAGGCAAGTATTTAGCATACATTTAATGACCAGACAAACATTTGTGAAGTTTTTTGTTTGTTTGTTTTTTTAAGATAGAGAGAGTATAAATTCAGTTTCTTACAACTCCCAAATTAGCATATTGGTGGATCCTCTTATCCCATTGGTGGATTTTAAAACCAATTGTATTTTTGCTAATTATTTGTGTAAACATGGTGCAACTATATAATTACCATAACACATTTTTATAAAAATGTATCACCTAGGTTTCCAGTTTGCATAAACTCACACATTTTTTACAAACAAATGTTTATTAACCTCAAGATCAGACAGGATTCGTTAAGGGGTTGCAAGCCCTAAACAAATATGGAATATAATCTCACATTCATAAAATCCAATCATCATATTCTGTAATCTTATTTCTAAGATAACAGGTAAGGATAGACCTCACTGATGTGACTTCTGAAAATGGTCTCGGAAAGCTTTTGTAAACCGTTCTCGCATTCTCAATCATGGTTGTGTTTCTAACTCATTTAAATTATTTAAATCTCAAGCCAAGAATTTTGTGATAAATTTAATGACCAGGACCAGACAAACATTTGTGAAGTTTTTTTGTTTGTTTTTTTAAGATAGAGAGAGTATAAATTCAGTTTCTTACAACTCCCAAATTAGCATACTGGTGGATCCTCTTATCCCATTGGTGGATTTTAAAACCAATTGTATTTTTGCTAATTATTTGTGTAAACATTGTGCAACTATATAATTACCATAACACATTTTTATAAAAATGTATCACCTAGGTTTCCAGTTTGCATAAACTCACACATTTTTTTCAAACAATTGTTTATTAACCTCAAGATCAGACAGGATCCGTAAAGGGGTTGCAAACCCTAAACAAATATGGAATAAAATCTCATATTCATAAAATCCAATCATCATATTCTGTAATCTTATATCTAAGATAACAGGTAAGAATAGACCTCACTGATGTGATGCTCTGTAAGGTCTCAGAAAGATTTTGTAAACCGTTCTCGCATTCGCACCATCAATCATGGTTGTGTTTCTAACTCATTTAAAGTATTTAAATCTCAAGCCAAGAATTTTGCGATAAATTTAATGACCAGGACCAGACAAACATTTGTGCTGTTTTTTTTGTTTTGTTTTGTTTTTTAAGCTAGAGAGAGTATAAATTCAGTTTCTTACAACTCCCAAAATAGCGTAATGGTGATTCCTGCGATCCCATTGGTGGATTTTTGAACCCATGGTATTTTTGCTATTTATTTGTGTATAATGCTGTACAACTATGAAATAAATTTAACATTGCAATAACATTTTTTAACTCTTCCACCATGTTGTAAAGCCCGGCTCGATCGGCCCAAAGGAGGCATCCGGTCAGCGGATGAAGGTCTCTGCGTGTTACTGTCTTTTCATTGTGGCAAAGTATTTTTGATTAAATGCAATACATTTCTCATATGTATTCTCTCGTTATTTCATCTGACTCCATAAATGAAAAGGTTTTTAATGATATCTGTGCATCATTAAATATAAGCGAAAGTTTGACTATTCCTTTTAACTCTAATTAAATAATATCAAAGTCAGTTAGAATAATCGAAATGTAACAATTTATTATGTCTGGGAAATGTATAATCAGTTCAAAGATAATCAATACAAAACATCAAATGTTCTGGAATAAAGAGAAGACGAACCCGACATTTAAGAAATACGTGAAGCTGAGAGACTCTCTAAGCCTCACGGGCTGATCTGAAGTACAGAAAAGGGCGCTGATTTTGTTCATTTCATGTTGCATTTCATTATATTGTTGCATATAGTTGCATTTCATTATATAGACAGACCTCATTTCATATGTAAACATGAGTTCACAGTGGAAATTTACCTTAAACCCAGACTTACTGGGGGCAGAAGTTGATTTACATGGTACCATTTGCTAACAGTGAAAATTAGCATTGAGTTCACACCTTCTTAGAGTAGGAGGGTTTAGCCATCCACCCTCATTTGTGTGTATGTTATCTCTAAACTCTTAAAAACCTTATTACCTTTTGTTTTACCTATTTGGAAATGAGACATTTGTACCAGACACATGCACTGAGACATTTCAAATGATATTAAACATGTATAATACTCGACGATATAATCATTCACATTAAACCATTTAGATTCTTGTGTGAGTTTGGGTAATCTCTGCATGGGGGACGAGGGGGAGTTCAAATGTTAATTTTCAGCAAGGTCTTTTGTCCACTCGAGGACTGGTAGTTCTTCAAGCAGTTTTTCCAGTCTTACAAAGTTTTCAACAACTGTAAAATAGTAAATTAACAGTGTTTTTCTTAAATTGATTAACCTCAAGATCAGTAAGAATTCATAAAGGAGATGCACAATCTGACCAAATATATAATATAATTTTATACTTACAAAATCCATGCATGCTTCATATTCTATATATTTCTTTCTAAGATAACAGGTGAGAATTATCTCACTGATTTAAGTTTTGAAATTGTCTCTAAACGCTTTTGTAAGCCGTGCTTGCATTTTCAATCATGGCTGTGTTTTAAAATATATTAAAATCGGAAGCCAAGTATTTAGCGATAAATTTAATAATTTGGACCAGACTTACATTTCTGAAAGTCTTTTTAAAGTACGCTAGCCTGGTTAAAACCAGACCATTCTCAGTTGTAACTGAGTTATGGTCTGGCAAAGCGTCATAGACAAATCATTTCCAGAGGGGCGTCACCAACGGACGTCGCGGATAGACCTAAAACCAATCAGAGCGATGAAGGAGATGACGTATGCAGAGCGGTGGAGAAACATCTCCGAGTGTTGTTCCTTGCTCGGTTTTTAACTAAAAGGAAACGTTCAAATCGCTTAAAACAGACGCGATAGCTGATTCGAACGAGTGATGTTCAACGGCGGCATCCATCTTTGTAATCTAGGCTACAAAATCTGCTTCAAAATCCCAGCGCTGTCGTCATCATGTAAAGCCCGCCCCAACGTTTCTGATTAGTGCCTCGTTTTCGACGGATTAGAAATGGGTTTGAATGAGCTCTTTGCCAGACTAACTTTCAGAGCAAATCTAAATTTGCCGGAAGTTGTCTGGGTTTTCCCAGGCTAAAAGTACGCTTGAGAGAGTTTAAATTCAGTTTCCTTACATCTACTCAATTTAGCATACTGGTGGTTCCTGCGATCTCATTGGGGGATTTCGAAACCAATGGTATTTTCACTATTTGTTTGTGTATAAAATTGTGTAGCTATAAAATTACACATTTTCATAAAATACTATTGTATAAGAACACCTAAAATGTGTGTTCATGTAATTAAAAGGGGACAGTTGACATGAAGGCTTGTGGGTGTGAGTGGCAAACAGACAGAAGCTCAGCGCTGACACAATCTGTCTTCACCACAGAGAAAGCAGAAAAGCTATGATGTAATGGAAGATGGTATAGTGACAGATCACTTTTTTTCTGTATTGAGATTTTGTGGGGTGGGGTGGGGGGGGGGGGGGGAGGGAATGCACTAGTTTGACTAGTATTAAAATACTATTCTACAAATGTTCATATAAAAGTTTCAACAGAAATGATCAGTAACAAACTTTAAGAGTCTATGAAGCAACAAAGTTCAATTCCATTGCATGATGTGAAAATATTTATAATAATATTCATAACTAAGCTAAGCTTCTGCTCCTTTTCGAACATATTGTAATTATTGTTATAATACTTTATATATATTGCTTTTTCTTTTTCTTTTTCTTTTTTATACGTTTTTTGAAATACTTTGTATTTTGTATTTGTACTTTGTAAAAATTTTATTTTTATTTTTTTAATTTATTTATATCTTTTTTTGTTGTTCGAAATAAAACATAAAAAATAAATAAAGGATAAATAAAATAATGCACACCTAAAATCAGTAAATTACTTAAAAGCAGATAGTATATCATAACATTAACAGTTTTTTTGTGTGCATTATTTGTTCAGGTTAATAATACAAAGAGTGTAAATGACTTAACTTTTATTTATAATATTTATCATTCATACAATTCTCTGATTTTATTTGTATAGCGCTTGTATATCTTAATACCTAGTGACATTTAGCAGATTAGAGTTGGACGATAATAGTTTTTACATTTTACAATGATATAAACAATCAAGCAGTTAAGATTTGCTAAAAAGTAACACTTTACAATTAATATTGTGGGCCTATAGTTCATGTTACGTTTAATGTATAAATTCATGTAAACATTAAAAAATATATTGACATTTTTAAAATGCACATAACTGTGTTTGCATTTAAGATGCTGTCGTGTCAATTGTTTATATTATGTTTCAAAATCATGCACCTTATGTTCATGATTGAGATTGCCCTGTGACTGTATGTGTGAGATTTGCTTTGGCCATCAGGGCAGGGCCCAGGACAGGCTTTGAGACAGAGGTGAACAGCTGATAGCATCGCTGGCACAGGACATGATGCCCTCTTGCTGACTGTCTCACTGCACAGGTGGAATGTATCCAGAGACAGAGAGAGAGAGAGAGAGGCGGGTGGTAGGGAGGGAGAGATGTGCTTGTGGAATGTGCTAGGTGGTACCTGTGTGTATTTTTGTTGTGTGTTGTATGTGTGTGTGTGTGTATTTGTGGGAGTGAGAGGGGTATGTGGACTGGAATGTTCTCGATATTTTGATGACTGTGCGTCCATCTGTCTGCTTGCTCTCGGTGTTGTAAATCACATTCTGTTCATGATGGAAGCTAGTGGAGATTTTCAAATAACTTCTGCAAGGAGACAAAATGAAGGCAGGACTTGATTTTATCCATCAGGATTTGATTGGATCATGAAAAGCAGGCGTTATTTACCAGAATGAAGCCGGACCGAATGCGAGTTTGCTAAAACCATCCGATAACAAGCTGCCTAAATATGGATTTCGTGTTCACTTTAGACGTGAAGTGTTTCATTTACACCCCGAGAGTCAACAAACAGAATTGTAAAATGAATGACTTTTTCAAACAGCTGTCCTAAACACCCCCCCTTATCTACCATTGGTCACCCAAACAGATAGTCCCGCCCCTAAACTCACGCTATTGGTTGAGCTGTTGCTGTGTCAGGCTGATTCTCAAACAAACAGAGCAATGTTGTGATAGTGTTTGAACTTTGCAGGAAAAAAATTACCCTACAAATGCTTTACTTATAGTTGTCTCTGCATATTAAACTAGGATAGAAAGTATTTATAATTTTAAAAAAAAACACTGTAAGGCAAATTGAATGTGTGTTTGTGTCATGGTTTTGTCAGAACGTACTGTGATGTCTTGATAATGTGATGAGGTAGTGGAAGAACTCAAGAATGTTGTTGACTGTTACTCAATACATTGAGTTACTGAGCCTGTCAATGTGTCTCTTTTTTGAACACATTTTTCTGTATTTAGTGCTTTAGAGGAAAAAGTAAGTATATGGAGTATCATTAATGAACACTACAGAGAAATATGTAATCCATATTATTAATAAGTGAAGAAGCAATGAGATTTCACTCATCTTCAGTGGAACACTGATTATAAATCAAGTGACCAAATGTCACATGATACATGTTAATAATACCTGTGTATGAGAATATAGTGATCATTTAGTAGTACTATGATATAAAAAATTGCATAACAGTCTGATACCATCACTCTCCTCGAAAGTAAATGGTAGAGAACATTACGGTCCTTTTGTGAAACGCATCCCAGCTCATCTCAGTAATTCGCCGTCTCTTCATCAACCTCTCTGCCTCTCTTCATCATGTTTTGTGCTGACAGGATCGAACACACACATGTTTTCATTAAGCGCAGCAGTGCCGTGGTTAGACGCAAACAGTTGGCCTGCTTTAATATGTTATCTGCTGTCTTTCTCTCTCTCATGAGCCTCTTACATAACAGAGGAGCTTGTCTTATCAAATATGAAATCCTGTGTGGCTGTGTGCAATGGTAGCGGAGAGGCTGAACTGCATTTGCTCCTCACAAACAAAAAAATGAATAGCAGTTAATCGGTTCAAAGAGCTAAAGTGTTTCGGACAGTATATTGACTGATATTCCCTTACGTAACAAAATCATATGGGAATATACTGCAAAATATAATGCGATATATTACATAATACATTTCCATAAACTACTGCTTTATATTTTTCAATACACTGCAAGCAATAGCCTATATGCATTGACCATGTATGGCTATATATTTATACATATATAAATATTTAGAAATGAAGACACAAATAGCATTACATTATATTCTTAAAGTTTTATCCTTTGATGTGTACATTTATTGCACATACATGTTCCGTTATAAATGTGAATGTATTGTACACACATACTGTATATACACACATTCATGGAATGAGTTACAACCAGTGGTTACAACAGATTTCTAGTTCCCAGCATGCTTTGCTTCTAACTGTTAAAGGAGAGTAAATGGTATAAATAAGTGTTATTTCGTGTGTTTTGCTCAATATTAATAGGGGGAGATCTGTTAGTGTTTAATGTTCTATTATTTTGGAATTTAAAAGGTTTTCAGGTGTCTGAGTTTTTAATTTAATATATTGATCATTCATATATTAAGAAATATACATCCTACCCTTACGCAAAGAAAATATATGTACAATTGAGAGCACTAGACTCAAGTCACAGTTACAGTACAATAAAATCTTTTTAACAAAAAAAAGTACCAAGGTAGTACATTGTCTTACGCTATGCTTACGCTATGGTACTTTTGGGCTTCCATATAAATACAATTATGGTCAATATGTTAATCATTCAGTAATATGGTATATAGCAAAATACCATGGAATTATAAACTGATACCATATCTAAATTGCACAGTGTGAGACACCTAAAGGGACATAAATAATGGGACATAAATAAGTCAATGCTTTTGCGTTTTCTTGCAAATTGTTCTGCGTTTCCCCGAAAAAACTTTGCGTTCGTTTGCAAACCTTTGCGTTCCTCCGAGAAACTTTGCTTTCACTCGCAAAACCTTTTGAGTTCTTTGTGAGCGAATGTAAAGTTTCTCAACAAATAATTTCTTTGTGAGCGAATGTAAAGTTTCTCTACGAAAAATTTCTTTGTGAGCGAATGTAAAGTTTCTCTACGAATAATTTTTCCTTCATCCCATATTTCTTTCTTTTATAATGTCCCTTTAGGGGCTCCGTAGCACAGTACATGGTTAGACAAAACAAAACCCTGAATAAATGTGTTTTATACAGAGCCCCTAAACAGACATGATGAAATGTCTCGCGAAACGCAAAAGTTGTTTGCGAGCAAACGCAAAGTTTCTTGGGGGAACGCTAGACATTTGCAAGAGAATGCAAAAGCATTGCCTTTTTATTATTTCCTCCCATCATATATTTTTTCCACCACCATGTAAAGTTTAGGGGCTCTGTAGTTTTACAGTAAAACAAGCAGCTATTTGCAGCTGTTTCCTGGCATTTTAGACATTTAAAATTACATTTTAATTAATGACATTAATTGTATATATCTTGTTTTAAAATCCAGACCAGGAGACCACAAGGGTCTGTTAAAAATGTAAGGAAATAATAATAATAATAATAAAAAAAGTTAATGTGTTTTTTTTGTTGTTGTTGCAATATTTAATTTCAATGCAATAATTTATGTTTAATGCAATTTTTTATTTATTGTGTTCTGTTGAAAGCCCTAGTTTGTAACCAAGGAAAAAGAAAGGGGGGAAAAAAAACAAATCTGCATATAACTTCTCCTAAAAAAATCTCCTATGTCACGATTATTATTTTTCTCACACAATAGAATTGCATCTTTATTCATGACAATATACTGTACATACCTACCATAATATTTTAGGAAGCGATTGACATTTGGGGGTCCATTTTATTAAAACGTTTTTTTTATTTTTTTTTATTTCACAGCTCTCAATACTGTACCATTCAGCCGATTTCTGACTATGCTCCTTTCACATACTAAAATAATCCCAACTCAAATCCAAATTTCACATATATTTGGTAGGATAATGTACAGTTCGCTTTGTGTTGGGGTCCTGATCACCCTGTTGGGGTGTATTTTGCGATAATGTCTGTTATTTATATATGTTTGAGGATCTCTAAACAGAAATGAAGGCTTGACAATCATTTCACCCATCACATCTCACGGTTTCCAACGCCCATGCACCAGCTGACTATGCTGATGTCAGAAAGCTTATTCACACCTTTGTGTGTGTGTGTGTGTGCATGTGTGAACCAGTGAGAGCGCGTGGTTATTTTTGGCTCTGCCTCACAGCTCTGTGGTGCCGTGGCAACTCGAATGAATGTGACTGACAGTTACTGGCTGCCTCTGTGACCTCCAGAAAATGGAGGACGGTTTGGAGCCACATCCTGTGTTCACATCCTAATTAAGTCACTGTAAACAACTAAACCAATGAGAGAGATGGGAAATAGAATAAACACAGGTTATGATGATGAGTTATTAGGTCTGACTGGTCACAACAGCGTCAAGAAGCAGGTGCAAAACAAGCGTGTTTTTGTGTGCTCGCCTGCGCGTGTTCCAGTGTGTTTGTGTGTGCGTGGGTGTGAGTGGAGGTCTTCAGATGTGAATCTTCAGAAACGGATGGATGGGGGAGGAAAGAAGAATGTAGATAGTGGAAAGACGCCATAAATAGACAATCTAGCTTACGGCACATTCACGTCATTCCACGTTTTATTCCTGTGCTAAATTCAATTTCTTGACTACTATAAAATACTTTTGTAGGTGTGTATAAATACATTCCCAGATATATCTGCAATGCAGGCATTGTCCTTTGACCCAGAAAGGCCTATTCTTTGACCTGTGATGAACTAACAACCATGAAAATAATGTACTTGTGTATTGTTAAACAAGTACAGTTCAACCAAGTTGTGTACTAAATGATGCTATACACTATGCACTTATGCACTCTACCATTGTGTATACATGTACTAAGGTTATTTTATTCTTACCTTTATTGTCCGAAAAGTCCATTCAGGATAAATTTGATAGTATAGTCTGAAATATACTGTTTAATATGAGGATGCACAATGATAAAGCCTTTATGTAAACATTTTGTGGGCGAGGTTCGTCCAATCAGTGACACTGACACCGCAAATATGCAAATAAGGACATAAACCCGGGGTTTAGGAATGTACAGTGTGAAACGACATCTTCTGAAAACCCAGGATTAATTGTTTAGCCAGGGTAAATCAGTGTGAAATGTGAAGCAAGATAACCCAGGATCCTGTTTACCCGGGGTTTACAATGACCCAGGTTTAACCATTTCAACTAAAGCCCTTATTCATACTACAAAACGGCATAGAATCTGACGGTTTCTCAGCTTCTGTGCATGGCATTAGAATATTTGCACATCCTATTCATTAGACATACCACTTTTTGCGTGTAAAACACATATTTGCAAACATGGCTCTTACTCATAACAAAATGGATTCATGAGTGACATATTGGTGATGATAGCAAAATACTGTACATTAGGCTACATTAATTCCCTTATATTGTCTTACAAAATAAAGCTCATTATGGGTATGTTCACACAGCAAAAGAATATGGCTGTCACTTGTGTATTTGAATGATTAATATGGTTATGTTGACACACAGTTTGGTTATTTACGGGAGTGACAACTGCATTCTGCTGTATAACCATGTCTGCGCATCGCATGTCTCAAATGCTTCACTCACCACATAGAGATAAAAGCTGCTGTCTGTTAATTAAGATTTGACAGATGAGTTTGCACTGTATCAACTCTGATAAGTATTTTCATTGTTATTTACATCACTATCTTTGATATTTACTTTAGTCACTGTCACTCTAGTTCTGTCATGACAGTATGGTAATAGAGATTGGCATGGTAATGGATATGGCAATGTTAATGTATTTGGTCTAGGTGGAATAGATCTGCTACACTGCGCCTGCAGAGCAAGTACAGAGACTTGCTAATGCCAATACATACACAGACATTGCTGTGAGCATGTAACATACATGAATTAACCCCCGTAGCAGATCTATACAGGTGGAGCTGGGGAAGGTGGAGGGTTTCTAAAAGCGTGCTGCATGCTGCTATCAGCAACACTACCAGTATTTGTTTGAATGTTGAGCCGCAGCTCATTGGCCGCTGATGGAACAGCAACCAATAAGCTGTGCTGCAGTATGTAGATAATGATGTAATCGCTACCAAATGAGTTAGACCTATCAGGTGAAAAAAGTTCAACACTTACTTCAGCAATTATAATTAAAAAAAGAAACACAATGTGAATTTTAACTAAAGTAATGTTTTCTTATTAGTATGGCTAAATTGGACCATCAACGGTCAGCAGCAAAGATATTAGTTTATAAATTGAGATTAAATACATAAAGTATATTTGTGTTATGAAACATATTTAATTATTACAGATTTGCGAATAATCTGAGTTTGCATTTCCCTGTTTTTATTCATTTTGAGGAATACTGAATCTGTTTTTGTGCCAGTGTGATGAGTAAATGCCTGCTCACATTGAGTCTATCATTGTTCACACAACTCCTCTGCATTACTCCCGATTTGTCTCAACATGTTGTGAGGTGAGGTGTCAGTCAATGAATGACAAAACAAAATTACTTGCGTTACTTTGGAAAAGTAACTCAGATATTTTGTTGTGAATTTAAAAGTAATGCTTGAACTATAGTTTTCAAGTTGCTTGAAAAAAGTAATCTGACTACGTAACTCGCGTTACTTGTAATGCGTTCAACACTGATCATTGATATTAAAGCTACAATATGTAATTTTTTTCGCCGCTAGGGGTCGCTAACCTCTTACAATAACAAAGCCGGTTGATGACGCATAAGCGGAATTATGGATCTTGTCGTCAAGCTGATGGATCTAATAATGTTTATGGATGAGTGAATACATTGATGTTTTTAACATGACTGTGGTATGAAGCAGGGCGCGATTGCTAAAGAGACAGATATCAGCGCCACATGCGAGTCCTGCGGATATAAAGGAATAAGGACATTTCATTCTACCGAACTAACGTACCCGCAAGTGCAGAATTACTCACACAGTCAGTTTATTTGAATAATTAAACTTGTGAGGTAACGCAGCGCTATTTCACTTACACTATCACACTAAACTGCATTTGAGTGTGTTGAAAGTTATAATGTTATGTGTTAGTTTGTTGTCTGTATGAGACTAGCAGTAAGCTAGATCAACATTAGAATAACATACTGATCATATTCTAACATTTCATCATGTTGAGCTATATAACATTGATTTGTTTTATGTACATTTGCTCACCTGTCTAATAAAGTACACGCAAGAGTGGTGTCTCTGTCAAGTCGAAGTTAGTCGCGAAAACGCCACGCTGATATTGATCCTCTTTTTAGTTCACCTTTTGTCCCAAAGTCGGCTTGCCATGGTCCATAATGTTTGAACGAAACAACAACAGCGTGAGCGTGCCGCTAGACGTAACACAGTTGTCCACGTCTGTCGTCATGGTTACTATGGCAGTACAAGCGGTAACCAGGGATAACGCGGATATTACGTCATTGACAGGCAACAATGACCAGGGATGAGCCATTATTCAAAATTGGAATTTCTCTTAAAATTGGAATTTCTCTGAAATTAAAAATCTTTGGGAACTTTTGGGATATTGTAAGTACACAGCTGCAGGAAATATATCACACTGTGCAAGTGATTTTTGGATATTTTATTACAAACATCTTACATATTGTACCTTTAACGGCTAGCATGAAAATAAAATACAGGCTCTGTCGCTCTTTCATACTGACAGTATTCGAGCTACTGCTGTAAGTAGCTGTGTGAGCGGGACATTTTGAGACTTGTGGTTGTTAGATCTGACAGTGTGAACAATGGTACATTGCATGAAAATAACATATAAATTGTAGGCTAAATGTGTTCATCCATAAAATTAAATTAAACTCTCATCATTTACTGACCCTCATGTCATTCCAAAACGTTAGAATACAGCATAGTGAGAGATTTTCCGTTAATAATTACTTACATTTTGTGTTGTTCCTTACACAGTGCTATCATATAGCTTCAGAAGAGTGGCAAAATAGTGCATACTATTGTTGGTGTATTTTTTGTCACTGTACATCTGGTGTTCAAATTCTCTTTTTGTTTCACAGAAAAAAATACAGAGGGTGAGTCAATAATGACAGTAAATAACAATAAATAATGAATGATCTTTCATTTTGGGTGAAATATCACTTTAAGTGTTTATGTCACTCCCATGTTGGTTGTTTTTATATGGTGTCACAGCAGGGTTTCATTAATTTCTGAGTTTCCAGTGTGTAATTACGAGTACAAAGACTGTTTTTTTTTACTAATCGGAAGCTGGTAATTATGGTAATTCCAACATGACATGAACGTACCATTCCCCTCTTCGACTTTGGTAGCGAGCAGAGCACTGTTATGCGACAAACTGCTCCTGTGATAATCATTAAAGTGCTGTCACACGCATGCAGTGTAAGCAGCTTTGTTAATTTAATGGAAGCGCTCTATTTTATCACATAAGATGGCTAGCACAGTGTGGATGTGGAGTAAAAGGACGCATGTTCTCTCTCTACCTTTTCTGCTGCATGTAGGTCAGCTTGCTCTCTCTGCTTTTTTCTTCCTCCCTCTCTTTTTTCTCTCTCTAATACATTCTCTATCATCACATCTTGCACAGCATGCAGAGAACTCTTACAGATGTGTCAATGTTCTCACCGCTGTTAATAAAGCACACACACATTCACAAACCACACCCAACCACAGCATTTTTTTCTCAGACGATAATTCTTAATATTGTTACACATTTTCTCATGTTCATCTATACATCAACTAATGACATACTACAACTAAAACAGATTGTTTCGGTCCTGGATGCTGACTGGAAAATACATATGACAGCATTATGAAACTGAAAACACACTGTATATCAGTGTCATTAATATTATTATAAAAAAAGCAATAAAATACTCAAGCCATGCTACTGTATAATGTGAAAATATCACAACTAAAGAGGTTACGGGGCTCTGCATGTTTCATGCCTAACAACTCCCTTTAGCTGTGACCATATTCACAAACTATTCCCAAATATGTCACAATACATTTGTGAATCTACAGTAAGTCAGCCTGGATAAAATGTCTACTAAATGTAAATATAGCACAGTGTTTCATACCTTATGCTTTAAGTCAATGTGAAATTAAAACATACATTTTTTTACTTAAATGCAAATTACCGTCTTATGATAAACACTTTACTGGTAGCCTAAATGTTTCTCTTCATAATCTTTTTTCTGGTATGTCACACCCACTTTTCACCATACATTCAATTAATGCTAAATAAAATAAAGTGTATGTCAATGTTTTAAATCAAATCCTACATTATTTCTTGTTGACCATCCTGTTTCATTTGGAAATATGTCACATTATGAAAGTAAAATGGGCTGCGAACAGCAATTCTCATTTACTTTAAATAAGCACTGGCAGCCATTTTAGAGGTGTGGGCTTCTGAAGTGTTGTGTTGTAATGCATGTATTGGTTTATAGCAGTTGGACAGATTGTTTTGTGGTCAGGTCCTCAGTCTCTTCCTCCACGGTGCCCATGCCCCACAGGGCCCCAGATGGCAGCTGGTAGAAAGAGCAAGGCAGTATTTTAGACTGGAAAAGATGCTGCGGGGTTCCAGATATCTGCTGTGAATGGACATGTTGCGCAGATCACAGTCTTTTGCACAAAATCAGCTCTTACATTTTCTTCATCCAAATTTGCCCATTGCTGTTTTTTTAGCTATAGATGACAGGACACTTTTTAGACACTGTTCCCAAGAACGCATGCAAATGGCCTGGAAAAGGCTGAGCTGTGTCCTTGCATTAGCATCACCTGAACTGTTTTATTTTTTTCCTCCAGGAAAAGAAACACCACTACCTATGAGTCTGCATATCTGTGCCACCCTGGGGAAAGTGCTGGAAACAAGTATGGTCTGGCAAGACTCCTGAGACACTCTCAGACCTGTCACGTCACCAAAGAGTGGACGCACAATCTGTCAAGCTCAACCCAGACCCCTTAAGGAATTCTGGTCTTTTAAGGGCTAGGAAAACGCCTTCCAGATCTTTCCGATGCCACATGAGCACCTCCCTGAAAAGACTTTGCTTATCAAAACAAAGGTCAGGGAGGTGTAAGTGCAGTCAATCAAGAGAAGAAGCAAGAAAAGGGCATGGTCATACCAGACCTGAAACAGGAAGAAGGTTGTGAGATTGAGGTGGATGTAGTTTCTGTTACGCTGGTTGCATCAGTTCCTTTCTGAAACTCATAAAGCAACCTATGAGAAAGTCTACAGATGTTTGGCTAACAACAGTATTAAACTAAACAGTATTTCTAAGTAAGATCTCAAGATTATCTTCAAGGTACTCTTTGTTTAGGTCCTTATTGCATTTATGTCCAAATAAATGTGCTGTAACAGTAAAAAACACTGAAACAATTGCCAACATATCTTCTGATCTTGAGTGTGATGGACTTCAGCCATTTATTTGTAAGAAATAATATAATTGAATATCACATTACATCAAACTCTCAATTGTGCAATATCAGTGAACAGGGTGTAATTCATTGCCTCAAAACTTTGTAAACCACTGGAGCCACAAGCTGCAACTTCTTGTGACATCTGAAGTAAGACACAGTCGTCTGTTGTCCTTCAGGGCTTTTTATACTGTGCACTGGCTGGAAGTCTTAATCCATCTGTGCCGCATAAAGATTCAGGGTGACGCAGCCTGTAACCAAGGAGGGACTTTGAGACAGCAATGGACAAACCCATCCGTCCTCACGTCCCCTGCAATGGCTGAGTGTCCTCCCCCAGTGCACTGAAGACGTTCTCTGCAGGACCGTACGCTACATCCAGTTCCTCTAGCCAAGAACACCACACCCAGGAGTGAATGTCCTGCCTCCGGCGCCAACCTGTGACCATCCCTATGGACACCGTCAAGATCATCCAGTCGGAGAAGTTCCCTCGGGAGTGTCCCATCCCTGTGACCCAGCCTCGCTACGCACCACCTCCCCGTGTGGCCTGGGATGGAGGAGGTGAGGGCGAGGTGATTGTTAACCAGGCATGTGGCGACCTGTCCATGGAGGTCAATGGGAACACTGTGGTCCCACCCAGACCCCTAGTGTCTCCTCCTGCCCCCGTCCTCCGCCGTGAAGCCAGTTATCTTGCCCAGCGCAAGACCAGCACGTCCGACATCTGCTACCATCAGTTCCACTATAAGATGGACAACGTAATCGTCAACCAGTACGTGCTCCGCTCTTCCTCCACCTCTTCCTCCTCCTCCTCCACCTCCTCAGGCCCAGTAATGCCATGCGAACCACTGGACTGCCCCACGTGTGGACACACCTATAACTTTGCCGGCAAGCGGCCACGTATCCTGTCCTGTTTGCACTCGGTGTGTGAGGAGTGCCTGCAGATCTTGTATGAGTCCTGTCCCAAGTACAAGTTCATCTCCTGCCCCACTTGCCGCCGCGAAACCGTGCTCTTCACCGACTACGGGCTAGCCGCGCTGGCCATCAACACCAGCATCCTCAGCCGGCTGCCACCCGACCCGGCGGGGGCCGTGCAGTGGGGCACCGACGGTGACCGCAGCTGCTATCAGACGGTCCGCCAGTACTGTCAGTCGGCTTGCACTTGCCACATTGCCAACCCTCTTTCCTCCTGTGGCATCATGTAGAGGGCTGATGACCGGCACAACTCACCGCAAAAGCTATCCACCTGTGCCCACCATCTGAAACCTTGAGTCACACACATCCACCTTCTCCGAAGGGTCACAGATGTATCTGTATATTTAATAGCACAGGATGCTATGTGGACTTGAAGTGAAAAGGACACTTGTGTGCAAAGACAGAGATATGAAATATCAGAGTAAATGTATTTTATGTATGAAATGATTTCCCTATAGCCCTCAATCTCTTGTTTGGATGTGTTCGTCATTGACATCTCTTTACATGGGAATGCCAAGGGAAGTCTATCTCCCCCATACTGGGTATAATAAAGACTAATAAAGAATTTAAAGTCAAACTTTTTTGTTTGGTCTAAACTTTTAGTAGCTTATTTAGGTGCTGTAAGCAATTCAGCCATTTTGCTAACAATTTCTAAATCTGGGCTGCATTCAAAATCACATACTGTCTGAATAGATAGTACTTTTGAATAAGGTAATTACTTGTGAACGTTAAAAAAGTATGTTCTTTATAGTTCGTTATTACAAAATGAATCACTTTGGCTTTTGAATTAGCTATCACTCTGTGTATAGGGAGTGACAGTACTGACCCGATATTTTTCAAGATAAGATATTTGTCAATGACGCTCAGGATCTCCTCAATCCTGAGTCATGTCTCCTTACTATCATCTTGTGATAAGTGAAATCTGATGTACTGTACTGTAACCGACTACCGCAGCAAGCCTCCTTTTAGGAGCTATATAGAATGCATTACTCATTACCGTGCCTTTCCGAATTCGGATTTAGGCTTCGGGCACAATCCTAGTAAACTGTCCATTGGATGCGCACATCTTGGTAGTAGCAGGTCATCCTGGATCTTTTCGCCTACTATTTATACTGTGAATTCGTACATACTCTTTTCACATACTGTTTTTGACCTACTATATAGTAGAGAAGTGTGCAATTTAGGATGCAGCCTTAGTCACTGAATTAGATTTTTTTTTTTTTTTTTATCATTGCAATATATATATATATATATATATATATATATATATAAGTAAAGTAAGACGAATCTGAAAAAGTACATTTTGTTTATCACTGACCTGATGGAGATAACTGACATTACAAATACATATACACATATTTACATATATTCCACAAGCCAAAACAAATGATCATGTTCAAAAGTTTACTACCTCCTCAAGCATCAATGACTGTTTGTAGCCTTTTGTGATAGTTGTGTATAAATTCATATTTTGCATATTGTGGATAAATTCAGTAATTATTTTGTATTGTGGAATATATTAAAAACTGTATCAATGCAAAAAAACTAAAAATGCAAAATATAAAATTCTGCTAGGACAATGTAATCTACTGGATATGCGACAGGATGTAAACCTGCAAACACAGATGTATATTGTATATTTTATTACATAAAACAATTATTATTAAAACACTTTACACGTACAAAATAAGGTAAAAGAAAAATTGTTTTAGCAGCAAAGGTTGATGCACTGAGATTGACCATGATCAATGAAAATATACTAAATCAAAATGAAAGGTTCCAGCAATGAAAATGAAACAATTACAACGATTTGCAGTGCATGCAAATGCACCATACCCAGAGAGCGACATAGTGTCGGCCCAGATCTGGCCCACATCCGGTACACATAGATTCCTCACGTACCAGGTGTGGGCCAGATTTGGACCGACACTATGTTGCTGTCTCTGTAGCAAATATAACAAATAAAAAGTGCATTGGCAGTTCCACAGAACAATTAAGTACATGAAGATTATTAGTACTACTCAGTACTTTTTTAAGTGCAAAGGACTTGACTAAAACATACACAGTTACACATAATAGTGCCATAATCCTCAGGTAAATGGGAGGTGTATGACTACTTTGAAACACCATCACTAGGCATCAGTGTGACCTGAATGTCATAGGCGTGTGGTTATCGTTCTGCTCCTGAAAATCTTTGGCAGTTTTGTTTTCTTCTTAGGCTGAAAGCTTTGAGAAAAGGTACATTTATGAAGATACACTTAATAAATCTACATTAACAAATGATAAAATGTTACATAATCATTAAAACAGGGATCACATAAAAACAGACTTTGATTTTCTTGAATTCTTACCTTTTACTTTCGCTGTCAGACTGTTGTGTTCCCTGCCTTCTAAATGATGTAAATTTCAGCTTTTGGATCTTACTTAGCTTTTTGTGTTCATTTTCCAGTAGCTAAATTTAACAAAGAGAGGAACAGTGATATTATAATAACTTCCAACATCCACATTTTCATGCTGTTAATGCTATTATTAAAGGGATAGTTCACCAAAAAAAAAAAAAAATCTAGTCATTATTTACACACCTCATGTCGTTCCAAACCTGTATGAATTTATTTTTTCAGTGCAACACAAAATAAAAAGGAATATGGATAAGGAAGAGGGGCTTGAAAAGTAACATAAGTCCATATGATTTTATGAGCCATTATAATAATTATGCCATCTAATAAGTCTTCTAAAGCCATACTATAGCTTTATATAAGGGAAAAGACAGAAATTAAAGTCATTATTAAATGAAAATATTTGTCGTGGTCAACATTTCCTTTATTGTATGGAAAAAAAGAAGCTTTTTTATAATAGTCTGTTATCAATAACTCCGTTCATAATCATACAGGTTTGCTAAAGACATCGTGTGAGTAAATGACAGAGTTTTCATTTTAGGTCAACCAATTCCTTTAATATCTATAATGATATCATCACTGTTCACTTACAGGATCTTTACCCTCAGGCTCCTCGACTAAGATATCTGCAATAGGTTCGTCTTGAGCAAACCTTGCTCTCCCTGTAGGGCAGACATTTATTTTAAACAGACATCCACTAAAGCCAGAATTTCTCTTTTCAACATATTTAAACTAATACTGAGTTCATCTGTCAAAAACAATCGCGACTCACTGTGACGGCTGACGGCTGCTTGAGTGTCGGATACTGATCTGTGCCGAAACCCCTTGGGTTCCTTTAGGCGAGACGGTCCACTGTCTGGATCTTCATGACCCAGAATCTGTAAACTTTGACTGGCTGGATATCTTATTTCCTCCTTATGAAAGCTTACACACTGCAAACATTAAGTTAGAGATTAAATGTGCTGGAAATATGAGCTTTCAGTTTACAGGAAACAATAGCCATGTTTCCATCCACTTGTCAATCGAATTATCTGAAGTTCAGTAAAAAACCTCATGCGAATAAAGCTGGTGAAAGTGTGTTTCCATCAAACGGCTTTAAAGCGGATAAAAACCTGTGCGTAATGACGTCACATGCTGTTTTGCGATCAAATTGGTATATCGAATTGATTTGAGACATGTTAAGGTGTTTCCATTCATTTTCTCACCGAATTGCACAACATTCAAGCAAACGTTTGCGAACAAAGTTTTACTAGGCAAAATGGATCGCACCATAATAACGTTTCCATCCGCATTTATCGCATAAGCCGTATATCGATCAAGATAAAAATCCGATGAGACCGATCGTATTTCATTTGAGTCGATATTCATGAAATTCAATCGAATTTGACTGTTTCCATAAGGCATTTTTCATTCGATATCACTTAATGCGGATAAAAACGTGTGGATGGAAACATAGCTAATGAGAAAGACACCAACTTGATAGACCTGGAAAGTCTTTAGAGAGTTATAAGACCTAAAATAGCAACTTTTGTACGATATATCAATGTCTCTAACCTCTTTTTCAGCATGCTGACTCTTCAGGATCTCCAACTCCTTCTGCAGGCTGTGGTTTTGCTGCTGTAGCATTGCGATGTTCTCCAGCATCCTGCACACTTGCTCCAGATACAGCAACCCTGGAGAGAGCTTGTCCAGCCTGTATTGATTACCGTCTGCAAACTGCTGAGACAGAGAGATCAAGACCTGTATTCATTAAGATTCCCAGTGTTGGCAACAGTACAGCTTTTTATCAACTAATTTGGTGGGATATAAAAAGGCAAAACCTAATCAAAGAACATTAGGTGAACTGTATAAAATGTAAAACATGATCTCTGTTCTATAGATTCAGATTTTGCTAATCTTGTTACTAAATAGTTGACAGATTATAGATATGAACGTCTATTCTGCGCTGCTCTGAGCAGTTTGAACAAATGAAAATCTCAACATAGGGAAGCAGAGCTTCTGAAGTCCCTTTAAAGGAAGTGAATGCAAATAAAAAATGTTAAAGCAGAAGTGCGTGAAACGGATTTACTAAAATGATGACTGAATGTTTCTAATCAGGTTTTCTGAACATGCCACCTTTCAGCTATTGGTTGAATGAACAGATAGTCTCCCCCCAGACTTATGCAATTGGCTTAGGCATTGTCCATACTAATACGTTTCCGTTTGAAAACGCATCTTTTTCTCTCCGTTTTGGCCTTCCGTGTGAAAACGGAGGTATTTGAAAACGATGATGTAAGTTTAGTCATGTGACGCATATTGAACCCATTGATATTCATGTTTATACCGGTATCATGCCTGTTATGTGCTATTCACTTTCACACAGTTGCTAAAATATGTTACTTTGCACACTCTTCATATCACAGTCCTGCAAAGATGACATAAAATTCACTCACATTTGCTGTCCTGCGGTAAAACATGAGAGCAGTTGCGTTTTAGACCAAACAAATAATGGTGAGCGAGTGCGACCTGGACCCCTCAGTGAATGGTGAAATATTTTGCCAAATAAAATGATCATGCCAGAGGAATTGTGTGATAACGTTTTTATGTCTCTTCCGTCTGTATCATCTCAGTGAGCTTTTATGAGGGTTTACACATGCGCTGTAAGTTGAATTTAGCGTTTTCCGACGTTTCAGTGTGGATGAGAAACTTTTGGAAAATGCTTGAAAACGCTAGTGTGGACGGAGAGTGTTTTGAAACGAAAACCCTCGTTTTCAAATCTATCCGGATTAAGATGTAGCCTGAGATAATGTTGCTGATTAAACTGAGTAATGTTTGGATAACTCCACAGTGTTCGCACTTTACAGGGAAATCAACCGACAAACGGCTTGTGATTGACTCTGCATAAAGCTGAGATAGAAAAAAGTATTTTAAAATAAAACCCCACAATTCACATTAATAAAGAGCAGTATGTGAATATATATATCTGAAACCAGTTCAACCTTAAAGTTAAATCGACCTGAATACAGTTGACCTGTGTCTGAATGTATTCGGTGTGGTTTTTATTGAGAACACTAGCTAATATAAACAAATGATGATTTAAAATTTTAAGGACATAATTCACAAAAATTATTTTAATTAAAATTATTGTTAAACCAACATAAAAAAAACACAAAAAAAACAGTTTGAGTCAAAGCCTTATAGCCTTATAACCGCTGGTTCCCTCATGATTTTCCCATGGGGTTCTATAATGGTGTTTTTCAATTTATGAGTAAAATAAAGCCTGTGGTAAACATAACTTGATGATACTTTGAAGTTTTATACTACAAAGTAAACTGCACCCCCCAAAACATAACGTATGTTTCTATTAAGTGACTAGATAAGACAGTTTGGGGTGTGAGTGTGTGCAGTTTACGTTGACCGAACCAGGGGCGAATTAGTCTTTCAGGATTTGACGTCATCCCTGCACCACTCTATAAACATTGTGACCGCTTCCTCATGTGACAATTAGCCCCTCTAGACTCCTCTATTTCAAAAATTGCAATAACTACACTAAAACACTCTCTGGTTACTTTTAACACCCAATTTCTTTCAAAATGATACAAGAAGACATTTGTTATTTCCTTATTAGAATGAAAAGATTGTTTTGGTTATGGTTATAGAGTTTTCTTTCCCCCAGTGTTCCCGTTAAAGCGATAACATTCAGACATGTCCCGCACAAATCTCTATCATTCCTCTCAGCCCGCTGGCACCATTCCAGTCATTCCTCTCTCACCTGAACCGACCGGTTCACAGTCTTAGAGCGCTTGTTTAGCATCGCATGACACAGATCCACACCAGAGACACATAGAAAGGATGTCTATACTGTGCATGTGTTCAAGAAAGATTCAAACGCGTGTTTCAGTGTGGTTGAATATGTAAGGGGTAACCTGCTCATTATGTACTATATTATAATATATTATGTACCTGAGCTAGTCATAAAAGGTTATGCAACTTGAAGACTGCTTGTCATTTCTTGACCATGAAGACTCACATGACACAGGCAAAGTGCATTCAGAGCTCTATGCCTTTGGCCTTGACCATTTCACCTGTTACTCCTGGGGAGATTATGTAATAAAAAAATAAAAAAAATTATCAAAATAATATAATCATAATCAAATCACATCATATCTTGGATCAAGGACTTGAACATTTCTTGAAACTCCTTTTTTGTCTAATACGTCGAAAACAGCTTCGAAAATCACATTCAACTGTGAATACATGAATCGGCCTTTTAAGCAATTATAAAATTGTTAAAAACTATAAAAAATATATAGATGTATGTATGTAATATATATATATATATATATATATATATATATATATATATATACATACAGTATATGTGTGTGTGTGTGTGTGTGTGTGTGTGTGTGTGTGTGTGTGTGTGTGTGTGTGTGTGTGTGTTATATATAAATAAATATAAATAAATTATATTGCAAATGCATAAGTGATCAAAGTTGATAGTAAAGACAATTATATTGTTACAAAATATTCAAAATGCTTTTCTTTTGAACTTTCTTTTCATGATTCAGATTATATCAAAAATCCTGAAAAAATGTATCACGGTTTCCAAATATTAAGCAGCATAACTGTTTTCAACTTTGATAATAATAAGAAATCTTTCTTGAGTATCAAATTAGCATATCAGAATGATTTCAGATTTGATTACAGGAATAAATTACATTTCAAAATTTATCACAATAGAAATTGTTATATTATTCCATTTTTTATTAAACAAATGCAGTCTTGGTGAGCATAAAATACTTATGTCAAATCATACCAATCCCTATCTTTTGAATGGTATAGTGTGCTTTTATATTAGGCTGTCAATTGAACTTTAATGGTAAATTATTTGATATAATTATTAAATGATTAATTTCTATACAATGCTACTGATGCACATTACTACTACTATAACTAATGTCTGTTTTCCAAGACATGCAACAATACAGTACATGAAGTCTACCTGGTGCAAATACCAGACAAGTAATTCTGGAGTGTGAGGAATGTGAGGAGTGTCTGATGTCAAGTGTGTGACATGAAATAAAATAAGCGTGTAATGTGCGTGTCAAGTGCATCTGAAGCAGCTCACAATGAGGTAGCAAAGCACATGTTCGTTCAGAGGTGGAACAGCATGATTACATTAGTCATAAAAGTGAACTATTTTATGGCAAATAAAGAGATATGCTAACCAGTGTTCCCTATTGTAGCAAAATGGTTTCAATGAATATGAAAATGTTTATATTTTAGATTAGCAGTCACTTTCTATTGTACTGTGATGTATTAAAAACAAACATCTTTAAAGGAAGTAGATTTTGACTGCTTACCGCCAACTGGCTGTCTAAAGGTGGGCAATGCTGGTCATATTTAAGACTTTTTCTGTAGAGCTCTGCTTTCTTGGGATCTGAAGGCTGTGAATGTGTTCTCCTTGGGCGGGCAACTTGATGATGTGGTCTGGAGCTGGTTGGGTGACAGTTGGTTGGAAAAGAGGCCGTGTTACAGCGATACAGTGGGCCAGTTGCCCCCCTTTCCATCTGGTGCAAAGATTCTCTCCATGAGGGTGATTCTGTCCTTCTCAAAGCTTGCTCCACCTTCAGACATGTTGTTTTTGGAGCCACAGAGCTGAGAGAGACACATGAGGATGAGGAGGAGCACATAGAAGGAGACAGGGGTGAAGGTTGAACATGATCCACTGTAGAGCCAAAAACTGGGTGTGATGCATCAGATGTCAATGCACTACACTGGTGAGAATGGCAGGGAGTTGTACTAACCGTCTCAAATCCTGAGTCCTCGGATTCTGATTTTACACTGGATAATGGGACGGAGTCCCTAGACACCGAGTCTAATATGTCCACACCATGTCCCGACTGATAGTGTAAATCCGGGTAGCCTTCAGTCACCCAACTCTCAAGAAGATTCCCAAAATTCCTATATAGGTTCATTGATAATGAATGTCTCTCTTCCAGTATTCTATTTCTATCCTCAGGCTCTCGTAGTCAATCAGAACACGTTGATCTTCTGTTGAATCGCAGCACCTTGATCTTCTCACAATTGACCAGACACTTGCAGGTCGGTTTTTGTCAAATTGAACTAAAAACACCTTTCAAGGGCCGCCCACATTCCAACTCATATGTTTCGTAATCGGCTTCTGACAACTGCTCCGCTTCCGGTGCCGTTCCTACAATCCTGAGCTCATGTTCTCGGCAGATCTGTCAAGACATGTATGAGGGTGTTGAAACTTTCACAAAGCCCTTAAACAAAGAAACTGCTGGTATGTATCCTGAGAAGAATATGTAAATGTCTCCATAGCATTGAAAAGATCTCAATTTATCCAACACAGGGCCACCATAGACATTATTGGGGACAAGTACACCTCAACACACACCCCCGATACTCAGATATACTTGCTACACTTAATTATGCAGTTTTGTTTTGTTTGTTGAGGATGATAAAACGTTTTTAGGGTGGTTATCTACCTAGGGTGGTTATACCTCAGTCTAACAGTGCTCAACAATGCAAAACGACTGAGATGGCCAATCAAATCAAAGAAGATTTCTAGTGCGATAGGCTACTTCAGTTTTACCGGTCCGGTAAAGAGGTGCAAGGCAGATTTAAGTAGCTAAACATTTCATATTTGACATGTGTTTTACTGTAGAAATGTTAAATGGCGACAGTAATATGCAGTAATTCATAATTGAATTTGATGAGAAAAAAAACATACGTTAGACAAAAAATGAGTTTAGTCCTCCAATGTTCTAGACATGTTTATGCTCTTAATCCAACATAATATGATGGTACTTTGCAAATTCATAAATATACAGTACACGAGAGAAATTAACAAAAACTGTTTTTGTAACAATTTAAAGTTAAGCATTGTTCATTTGGTAAATAATATTGGTCAAATGAACCATGTTTGGAGAAATGGTACTTGACTCATTTGATCACATGGGATATAATTTATATAAAAAGAATGCACTGAAACTAGGACCATAGCGTTTCATTAATTTCACAGCTATGCAGAAGCTGCACAGAGGAATAGACATTCCTTTCCATTGATAACATCAGAATTCCTCTCTGTGTAGGAAAAATGAAAGTATGCAACATCAGAGAAAAACTGTTAACCACTAATAATGATATGCAAAGCAAATGTACAATGCACTCCAATGAAGAAATTTAATTCAGGATGTTTGGGTTTATGGAATTATGTCAACAATCTGTGTTAATAACTTGATTATTCATGCCATTATGATTATACATAATACAGTTTGACTTCAATTAAAGTTATACTGTACCTAAATAGGTATTTGCACATGTCAAGGTGTTCAAACTATTGATTTGTTTAGGGAACATAAAAACAGGAATCTTCAATATCTCTCTCTCTCTCTCTCTCTCTCTCTCTCTCTCTCTCTCTCTCTCTCTCTCTCTCTCTCTCTCTCTCTCTCTCTCTCTCTCTCTCTCTCTCTCTCTCTCTCTGTGTGTGTGTGTGTGTGTGTGCGTGCGTGCGTGTGTGTGTGTGTGTGTGTGTGTGTGTGTGTGTGTGTGTGTGTGTGTGTGTGTTTTGGCCACTTACTGTTTTGAAAAGGGCAGTCCGTTAAGATTCATTCTTTAGAAATCTCGTGGACTGAAACGTTATGAGGGTAATGAGCTAATGACAGAAGTATAATTTTTTGGAGAACTATACCTTTAATAACACGTCTAAAACAAATCAATTTCCAGTCAGTAAATAGGCTAGGTTTTGTCCTCTTGGGTCAACGGAATCATTTTTTATTTATAGATAACGAACGCGCTTAACCTTTTTCATTAGAGCCATTTCCTTTTTGTGGCTATAAATAATATATCCGGGTGCATTTCTCCTAGCACCCACAAGAGGCTGCAGCATCACAACTAACTGACTGGTCATCATGCTAAGTGTCAACAATCAACATGCCAGCCAAATGCAGCGAGCCCATGCGATTTTAAATCGGTCAATGCAGTATCGACGTTTAGAACAACTGCTGATAGAGCAGAGTTTATCATCAAACAGTTTAACTGGAATTATTTGTTTAAGAAAACTTATTTTATGCTTGTTTATCAAATAATTATTTTATTTAATGTAGGTGACTGCATACTTTATCGAGTGCTTTCATCGCAATGACCAGAGAACACCATACGTCATGTGATTACGCGCTCTCTGACATAATAATGGCACGCGGACGCTCGCTCGCCTTGACTCCCTCACTAGCAACCGTTACACAAACACTCACAACTGCAGCGGGTTTGAAAAGATGGAGCAGTTTCCTCCAAAATTCAGCAAAGTGCTGGTGACACCCGACCCGCAATACATCCCTGGGTGAGAATTCAGTTATTTCACTGAATTGTTATTAAGTGGTTTGTTACTTATCTTGTTCCAGATGTTCAGCAGTTGGTATTTTTATGAATTTGAAAAAGTGCACTTTCTTTAATTTGAATGATAGTTTATGTATGGGTTTATGTTGAAGTAACGTTAACTGCAAAAACTACAAAAAGCTATTTTAAATGTAGCCTACCTTCAAATGAAGCTGACACTCTTGACTGTTTTACTGGATAAATTCACTGGTGGTCATTGTAATCTATCTCTATCTGTCTGCCTGTCTAAATGAATCAATCAACAATATTTTCAATATCATTGGAAATGCTAATATCAAATATCACTGACTTCACTAACTCTGTGTCCGCCAGGGAATTTCAATCCATCATTCATTTAGCACATGTATTGTTTGTGTTTATTTAATCTTGACTCAGACTTTCAATCTTAAACCATTAAAATGCTATCCTAGATGTATTTGATTTTCTTAGATGCACACAAATGAAGATTTTTAGAAAACAATCCATCTCTGTCTGTCCATATAATGGAAGTTTACGGGACCCACAAAGCTGACACTTCATAAACCACACAAAGCAAACACAATGGTAATCCCTACAACCCCAGTTGATGAATCAATGTCTTCTGAATTATATGTGTGTGTAAGAGAAATACAAATATTATAAACTTTTTTTTACGCTTCCGCCCAACTGTCATACACAGGTTCATGAGAAAGTTGTAAAGCACCACATCAGCATGTTGTGAATTCAGAAGCTCACGTGAGAAGTTAATCGAAAGCATCACTTGGAGTAACTAGCCTACTGTCACTGTCACTTCTCACTTGAGTTTCACAACACGCTTACATCACGCTTCACAATGTGCTGGCGACATTGTAAAACCGTGTTGTTGTTGTTTTTTGACAGTTTTTCTTATACTCACCTATTGTTTCACATCAGAGGGCATTGATTCATCAACTGGGGGTCATATGGATCACCATTTTTTTTGTCAAATTATGCCGAAAATGTGAAAATATAATGTAATTGTAGTGTCCCAAATGACACTACTATACTTATACTATCCATTATGTACTCAACCTTGTAGTGTATGAATTTTAAAAGGATATTTTGTCATTCAGCATTGGAGTCTGATAGCCCCTTCCCCTCCGCTACGCAGGCTAAGTAAAGCTGCGATGGTTGAGTTAGTGCATGAAGTGTCCAACATTCCACACTTGTTTTGTTTTTTCAGATAATTAAGTGCATCATCCAGGTATTTGAAGTGCATATTTCAGTGTGAACACACTACTTGCACAAGAACACAAATTGGAACGCACCTTGTGTGTATTTAGAATACATAAAATGCTAGCAGCAAAATTAGACAAAAGAGTCAGACATTTTTTCCCAAAATTTTTTTAAAATGACACTTCTGTCACAGAATGCATTGTGGAGGAAATGTTTGACTCATGCAATGCGTGTATGTCCACTATGTACATTATGTCCACATGGTTGACATCATTATAACATAATCATCATTCCCAACATCTGCTGATGGTTGTGTGCAGGTATGCAGGCTACTGTCCTCAGCTGAAGTTTCACATGGGCCAGACTTATGGTCAGTTAACAGCAAAGCTCCTGTCTTCCCCGGATGTATCTCACTCACAGAGGCTTGTGCTCCATACCGGTCGTCTCCCATCCACAGAGAAGGAAACGGACACAGAGCCCCACGATGAGACCTGGAGGAGCCAGCATGGAAGGAACAGGAACCTGGAGAAAATGATACCGGGATACACAGGTTATTAGCAGCTTGGGGGATTGCAGTACTTAGTGTCAAGTTTGCAAATCTGTTAACATATCTGTCTGTGCTCTAAGGTTTTGTTCCATTGCGCCAAAACTACTTCTGCAAAACATATGCCGAAACCTGTCGAGATGCAATATTGGAGTTCAGCCAGGAACAAAAGAAGAGACTTCGTATAGCTTCTGCTGACCTGTCTTTAGCTGGCAACAACAGCGTCCCAGGCTTCAAAGTAAGATGTCACAGTCGGTTTGCTCCTCTTTCACAGCTCCCCTGTGTAGGGTCACCCTGTTTAATTATACATGCTAAATATCCAGTATCAAAGCAGGTCGAGTGTCACATGCCTGTGAATGAAAGGAAGAACTGTTACTAAACAAGCTCTCCAATCAAGACACTACATGATTTCTGGCAATTATCACCCCATTGTGATGAAACAAGCTGTAAAAGTTCCCTCCCCTGATTAGATAGATAGATAGATAGATAGATAGATAGATAGATAGATAGATAGATAGATAGATAGATAGATAGATAGATAGATAGATAGATAGATGCTGTTATTTTGTTTTAGCTATATTCATCAGCTACCTTCTTCAGCTTGCAATAATATCTAGTTTTAAATTCAAAGCTACATCTAATGGTTGTCCTTTGTTGTAGCCTGGGAGATCGATCAGCCCTCTGATTGCAATATCTAATGATCCTGCCCCCTACAAGCCCCCGGACCCCTGGATGCCACAAGGCTCCCCTTACCTCATGGAGGATAACAGCCCACATAAGTATTTCATCTCAGGTGAGCCAGAGATGGGCTTACCAAGATTACCAAGGTATTTTAATGAATTTTTCACCAATCTTTGTTTAACAATTGTCATTTTGACAGGTTTTACTGGCTATGTCCCCAAAGCTCGGTTCCTCTTTGGTTCTGGATATCCCATTATCACCAACAAGGCACTAATCCACTTTAGCAAGGAAATGAAGGCAGGTCAGACCTCCCTCAACCTGCAAGAGGAGGAGTCCACCAGCTTGCCTCTGATACCCACAATATACCCCTCCAAATCAGGTCTCCTGCCCTCCTACACGGGCCACATACCAGGTAAGTGAAGATGGTAATTACTGTAATGTTTCTTTCCAGAAGTGATGCTGTCTTTTCCAGTAGAAGAGCAATGAAAAGTTTTCATTTTATATCAACAGGGTACAGATTTCAATATGGCCGTACATTTGAGAAGCTCACCCGTAATGCTTTGGGTCACACTGGTACACAGAGGAAGAACGCAGGGGAAAACAGACTGAGCTGAAGACCCAACCGTGCAACTGAAATCAGTGATCACACATAACTCATCTTAGGACAATTAAAGTCATGTGGGTCATCTAACAAGCAACATGTAGCCGTGGAGTTTATGTTGTCATATTTAATGAGATTCACTATAACTTTAAAAATGGTGGAATTGGTATGGTTTAGTATTATTATACAAAATCATGTGATCACTGAAAAGCTTTTCATTTAATCCAACAAAAAGAAATCTATTTTGACAAAATATATGCTTTTTACAAATACTTCCTAAATTATTCTGGTACATACAGTACATACAAAAAAGCACACAATACAAACATTAATGACTCAACAAATCTTTATTATCACAAGGTTCCAATCAGGCACAACTTTAATATCAGGAAATAGAAAAAACACTGCTGTTAAAACTCACTCAATCAAATCTTCCTCTTCAATGAGCTCTTGTTCATCTTTGCATCACTAACATCAGGGGTCACGCTTGGGCAAATGTAGTCATCAACAAAAATCACTACTTAACTAGTCCTGCTGTTAAGTGATAAATAAGTAATATATAGCTACTCGGCATGCATATTTATCAAAGAAAATACCTAGATTCCATCGTGCAAAAAATGCAACAAACCAGCAGTTGTAATTCACTGAATACGAAAAAGGAAAACTACATGTATTAGTTTGTCATGTGTATACATTTATACTTTCATGCATGGAAATGGCTAAGTAATAGAAACTATTTCGAATAGACCATAATGGAAATTTACTTTTTTAAAGCCACATAGTTCAATAACAGCAGAAATGATATGTCTAGATGATATGACAGCTAATGACCTGAGACGGAGATAAAGTGCAGGGATTGGTTGGAAAAGACTTCTGGGGACCTCAGTTCCAGTTTTGTGCTTGATTGCTAATAGACAATATACATCTCTGCACAATACTTTTGATTGTGTTATAAATGTAATCTAAAAACCTTTATAACATCATGGCTTAAAAGTAAGTGAATATTTGTATACCTTTTAAAGACCACACTATAATAGAAATTCTCCTGATTGGTAAATCACTATTGCAACATTCTATCCAGGAACAGATATGGTGCTCTTGCATTGGGTAAAATCTCATTCAGGTGATTTTTATTTTGGATTAATTGTGCTTCTACTCTGTCTAGCTGAAATCAGACTCCTTGTGGGGTCTTAAGAGTTAATATTTCATCTTTATTTGCTGTGTCTCTGTCATGGTTACCACTTGGATGAGCCTCTGGCCATTTCCCTGTCCTCACTGACTGTGCTAGCAGATCCACTTTTGATGCTCCAAGCTTCAGCCATTCTGAGGGCCGCCTAGAAGAAGACAAATGATCTGTCATAAAGACAACCGGAGTTAACAAAGTGAATTTATCAGAGGTTTTGAGGAATCACAGACACTGACCTACTTCTCAGAGATCCACTAATGCTCTTTTGTGCCCTCTGTGGCCCAACTAGGGTTCCAACTCCAGAGCCAAAGAGTCTGGCCCAACGCAGTTCACTGAAGTGTTTATCCTCCAGAGGACTTGTTAAAGATTGTGGCATTTCAATGTTTCCCATTCCGTTTGCTTCATCTTCTTTCTTCTTTGTTCCACACTCTGAGGTGTGTGTCTGATTTTGCCAAGATCCGTCAGTTACCCTTTCACTAACATCACTGTGACCTGTTGAGCTTCTGCTGTTTGTCTGGATAGAGCTCATCTGAAGAAACTGAGCTGACTGGGCAAGAAACCGATGAGGCAGAGGTGCTCTGTGCTTTTGCTTTTCCATACTTTGAGGTTCGGGTGGCAGATGGAGGTCAAAAGGCACCAGGGAGAGTGGCTGCAGCAAAAGAAGCAGCTCTTGAAACAGTTGTCCATAAATTGGCCCCTGGGCCAGAGCCAAGAAACCCCATTGATGATAGTGTTCCGTCACAACATCTATGAATTGAGTATAAAATGAGCATTCATTTTAAAAGTATAAAATGTAGTAAGGAACTACATTGTGACGACAGATAATACATTCCTTTATAGCTGTCACTAAACATTATAATACTTACCTACGCAAGTGTATAAATGATGGATCCAGAATTCCAAAGCACGCAAGCTAAAGAGCAATATGTTCATTAGCTAACTGTACTGTAGCATAACTTTAACAGATGTATTCAGCATTTGACCTACTTTAGCAGATCTATGATGAAGACACTGAGCCGCATGCGACTTGATAACTGGGAACATTTTTTTACCACAGATACCAAGCTGTCAGGCATTCGGGTAGATGAGCCTATGAAGACAGAAACATTGACAATCTTAAGAAAGACAGTGTCCAATCAGCTTTTAAAGGGCACTTCACTTGGGAATGAAGTTGTTCTCTTTCATCATCTCGTGTTCGAGATCCACCTATGGGAAGGGCATCCGTACCTGACCTCTGCAGAAGCATCCAATTGCACCAAGTCTGGCTAGACAGACAGAAGCGCGCAGCCAATGCCAGGTGAGGCCACACCCCCTTACCTACTGGCATATAACCGCTGGGCGCGCTGCTATTCCTCAGTTAACATTCGCTTCTCGCGATCTCTGCATCTCACAGCTCGGTTGATTTTTACTCTGCTCACCTCGTGTCTTCAGGAGGACATATCGGCCAGATCAGCCTCCGCCGGACGTGACAGTTGTTTATTTTCAACTGCTGCTGCTTTGCATTCGGAGCCGCCCACGCTCTCACTATTTTCACCGTTTCTCCTCACGGCTGCCCGCCACGGGATTCTCCGTTTTCTTCGCTGGTATGTCACTGTCCAGGCCTGCAGCCTCTCCAGGGGATAGCCTATCACGGGCCTGCCCGGCCGCGTGTGGCGCCCTTTTCGCAGCTAAGGATCTTCATCAGCTTTGCGTGGTCTGTTTGGGTCTTAAGCACGCTCGGGAAGCCCTGGAGAACCCGGAAAATTGCAGTTTCTGCCTCATGCTGCCTAGGAAGGTGCTTAAACGCCGTTTGAAGGTGGCAGTGACACAGTGCACCGGGCTCAGCCCTTCTGACTCAGATGGGGGACACAGTGATGACGACGCGCTACCGGGGGCCTCCCGGGGCGCAACGTCTCTCATCTGGGCTGACCAGCCCAATCCCGCCTTCCCCGAGGAGGACATCTTCAGGGACAACCTCGCTCTCGTCCACGAACCGCCCGGTTCTGGCGAAGAGGAGGATGCGGCCATTCTTGGGGTTTCAGAGGACGAGGAGGCCATCCCGCCCTCTGGTGTTCCCCAGGTTACCTTGAGGCTCTGCCTCAAGCCATCCTCCTGGAAGTGTGTGAGCGAGCGGCCGCTCGTCTCAACATTGAATGGCCGGCACCACAGAGCGCCACCGACCAGGAGAGGGATATTTATGATGGGAAAGTGCTGGGACCCCCTCCCGGCCCGAGGAAACAACTCTTCCCCATCCTCCCGGCGTGCGCGAAGCACATGAGGTATTATTGGAGCGACCCGCTCGACTTCAGACACGGTCTCACGGGACTCGAGGTTAAGGACATGGCAGCGCACGGTATGGGCGAACCTCCCACCGTTGAGCCTTCCATCGCCAGGCACCTTAACCCCGCTCAGGGCGGGCTGCTCGCTTCCCCCTAAGCCGGTCTTGCCCAACAAGATGGACCGTTTTGCTGCCTCCGTTCACCAGGCAGCTTATAAGTCCTCGGCCGTGGCTGTCAGGGCCCCTAATGTTTCTTCACTACTCTCCGCCTACCAGGCGGAGATCCTCGAAGAGTTAGGGCATCAATTGGAAAAGGGATATCCTTCTGAAACCTTGTGGAAGGAGATCCTTACGGTGAACGACCTCGTCCTCCGTAACGCTCGGCAGGCTGTCCAAGCTTGCGGGCGCTCCATGGCGCTTTCCGTGGTGGGAGACCGCGTGCTCTGGCTGAACCTGTCAGGACTCCCTGACAGTGAGAAACGGCGCATCACGGGCGCGCCAGTGGAGCCCGGCAGGGCTCTCTTCGGCCCCGCCGTCGCACTGATGCAACAACGATGTGACGATAAGAAGGAGGATGAGGCTTTCAAGCTTTGCCTTCCCAGGAAGGCGGTCCCACGCCAGGCGCCCCCTGTGCGTTTGCCTAACCCACCGGCTACGGGACGACAGTTTCACCAGGGCAAGGAAAAGCCCCGCAACAAACCACCCCCTCGGCAACATAACCCAGCACCTTCAAGCAAGCACTGGGGTAAGCCCGCTCCCGCCGCGGCCGCGGCCGGGAGACCTGCGAATTCCAACCCCACCGACTCGAAACGCAAGCGGCCTGCCTGATGTTCAGCCGATGGGGGCATCGAGTCCATGTTCACGGGCCGCGAGCCCTTCGGACTCCCTCCTCTTCTAGGACCCCTGTCCAAAAGACCCAGGGGGTCCCGCGGATGGGTCAGCTCACCGCCTGTCGAGACTGCCCAGCTCGTGTGTTCGAGAAATGTGTGTTTTCCCCCCACGTTCAGGGGGCCCTTTGTGAGGGAAAGTTTAAGTACAGTGACACCACACTGCCCACACTCTGTTCCCCTCACTCTCTCAATAAAGGCTTCGGCCCCAGTGTTTGCCCAACACAAAACACACAAAACACAAAAAAATACGAATCAAATGAATTCGTTTCGGAGAGAAAACCTCTCTCCGCAGAGAGAACTCATCTCACTGCGGAGAGAGAAAATCCCTCCGAACCCCTGCATGTCGCCTCTAGTGTGCCCACTAGATGGCGCCATTGCATCACAAATAAACCTGTTGGTCTCACACAGCTCCGCTCTGGCCCGAGCGGGAGCACTCGCGAGTCACGAAGCGGCTTGGCGAACCGTTTCAGCTCCCGAGTGGGTAATGCGTACAGTAATGCAGGGCTACAGATTGCAATCTGAGTAAAACCCCCGCATTTCAACGGCATTCTCTTTTCTCACACGAAAGAGAACGCCTCTCACATTCTGAAAGAGGAAGTTTCATCTCTCCTAAACAAGGGAGCGATTCGGGTGGTACCCCCCAATCTGATGAACCAGGGTTTTTATTCACGTTATTTTCTGGTCCCGAAAAAAGGCGGCTCGCTCCGCCCTATCTTGGACCTTCGAGTGTTGAACAAACATTTGAGGAAATACAATTTCAGAATGCTGACACAAGGCGCACTCGCCCGTGCCATAAAACAGAACGACTGGTTCACATCAGTCGATCTGAAAGATGCTTTCTTTCACATAAGCATCTATCCTCCGCACAGGAAGTTTCTTCGTTTCGCCTACCAGGGCATATGTTACGAATTCACAGTTCTTCCGTTTGGACTCAGTTTGAGTCCCCGGTCTTTCTGTCTGTGCGCGGAGGCGGGCTTAGCACCTTTGAGAATATCAGGTCTGAGAATCCTGACTTACGTAGACGATTGGCTCATCATAGCCGAATCAAAGGAGAAGGTGTTGCAGGACACCGGCCGTGTGCTCGCGCACATCACATCGCTCGGGTTCCAAGTGAATGTGAGCAAGAGCAATTTCACGCCCAGTCAGAATGTCATTTTCCTGGGCTTGGAGCTGAACTCGGTCTCCATGCGAGCGCGTCTCTCTCAAGAGCACGTTCGCTCTCTGATGAACTGTCTGTCGCAGTTCAGAGAAGGGGCGAAAGTGCAATATCGCACATGTCTCAGGCTGCAGGGTCTCATGGCTTCATCCACCCAAGTTGTGCCGTTGGGACTCCTGAGGATGAGGGCGTTCATGAAATGGGTTTTGTCACTACATTTCAGACCGATTCGCGACCTTTGCCGCTCGGTAACAGTGACACGCGCCTGCTCGGCAGCCTTGCGCCACTGGGAGAGTGAAGACTTTTACGCACGGGGAACCCCTCTGGGGGCGGTTACGATGCGGAAAGTGGTGACGACAGATGCGTCCTTAACAGGTTGGGGTGCCACCATAGACTGTAAAAAATATGGACAAAGCGTCTGTGAAATGTCACCCATAGACTTTCTGAAGAACGGTTTTGAGGCTGTTTATGGGGGGTATGGGCGGTGCCATCTTGGAAAATCTTACGATATTTCAAATACAAATGTTCAGAAAGGATACAGAGGTGGTATGTTGTGTTGTGTCAGATCATGGCCGAGACGTCAAATTTCAGGAATTCCACTCGGCGCAGCCCGTTATCAGCTGTCAATCACGCGCTTATTTGTCATACATTTTATATCTAAATACGATCTAAACTACCGAATTAGAAAAAAATTCACCCCCCTCACAGTTGTCAGGCACTCGGGACCTATCCAAAAATACAATATAAGTCCATGGGACCCAACATGTTAACATATAAATTTATGCTGTGAAAACGGACATTTTAACATGCGGTCTATGGATATTTGCTCCCTTTTGGGACCTCCCTCCAGCGGATTTTCGATGTATTGCAGTTTTTCGCACTTCCAGGTAGGCTTTTCCACAATTTGTATTTTTCAGATTAGAATGTTGCCGCTTGGGTGCCACCCAGGAGGGCAGAATGGTGAACGGTCTGTGGCCAAACAGACTACGTTCAGCGCACATAAACTATTTAGTGCTTTTAACCATTTGGAAAGCTCTGAATCATTTTTCTGCCTCGCCTGCAGGGACATCACGTTCTAGTACGGTGCGACAATACCACGGCTGTGGCTTATATCAACCGTCAGGGCGGCATGCGCTCGTCGAAACTCCACACTCTAGCTTACAAGCTTTTGGTGTGGAGCAGACGAGTTTTCCTGTCGTTACGCGCAACTCACGTTCCGGGCATCCTGAACAGAGGCGCGGATCTGCTATCAAGGGGAAACTCAATCTACGGAGATTGGCGTCTTCACCCGCAGATAGTGGAAATGCTATGGATGAGATTCGGACGGGCGAGCGTAGATCTATTCGCCTCGCGCGAAAACTACCATTGTCCTATGTTCTTCTCTCTAAGGGACATGGACGCGCCCCTCGGGGTAGACGCACTGGCCCACCCATGGCCCAGAGTGCTCCTGTATGCTTTTCCTCCCCTGTGCCTGGTAATTCCCACATTGGCCAGGGTGAGAGAGCAGGGCCTGTCTCTCATTCTGATAGCACCCAGGTGGCCCAAGGCACCATGGCCGGCGGAGATAATTCCTCTGTTATACGCCGAACCGTGGCGCCTTCCCGTTCGCACAGATCTATTGTCCCAAGCCAACGGGGAGATTAACCACCCCCACCCGGACAGGGTGGCTCTCTGGGCTTGGCCCGTGAGAGGACGAACCTGAACGCACTTGGGCTTTCGCCGCGTGTGGTCGCCACTATTCAGAATGCCAGGGCCGTCTCTACACGGTCCTTATATGACTGTAAGTGGCAAGTGTTCGAAGGGTGGTGCGATGGACGCGGTCTCACATCTTATCAGTGTTCAGTTCCTTGATATTTTGTGTTTCCTTCAAGACCTCATGGGAAAAGGGAGGTCCTTTTCCACCATTAAGGTCTACTTGGCTGCGATTTCAGCCTGTCATGTGGGTTTTGAGGGGTCTACTGTCGGGCAGCACCCTCTAATCCGCAGATTTATGAAGGGTGCACGCCGCTCTTTGCCAGTTATCAAGAGAACTGTTCCGGAGTGGGACCTCTCCATGGTGCTGGAAGCGCTGTCTCAACATCCTTTTGAGCCTCTGGGGAGTATTTCCCTTAAGCTGCTGTTCTTCAAGACAGCTTTGCTCTTGGCCTTGGCATCTGCTAAACGTGTCAGTGAGCTACATGCACTCTCGGTTCACCCCTCGTGCACTAAGTTCTCCCTCAGTGGAGATAAGGTTTCCCTTAAGCCTAACCCGGCCTTCATGCCGAAGTGCTTCCCTGCGTTCACTTCGGAGGTGTTGGAGCTGTCCGCTTTTCACCCTCCACCTTTTACCTCTCTAGAGGATCAGAGGCTGAATGCTTTGTGTCCAGTCCGTGCTTTACTGGCATATATGACCAGGACCAACGCTTTCCGGAAGAGCGACCAGCTCTTTGTTTCATGGGCCCCCCCGCACAGAGGGAGTCCCATATCGAAGCAACGCCTCTCACATTGGGTTGTGGACGCTATAACTATGGCTTATGAAGCAAAGGGAGTGCAGCCCCCAAGGGGCATCAGAGCTCATTTCACAAGGGGCTTAGCCGCCTCTTGGGCCTTGTTTAGGGGAGTGTCACTGCAGGACATCTGCTCCGCTGCCAGTTGGGCTTCTCCTCATACCTTTGTGCGTTACTACCAGCTGGATGTCACCAGAACCTCGGTAGCACATTCGGTTTTAGGGGTGGGGTCTTCTTAGCTCTTCCCTGTAACCCTGTGAAAAAAAAAAAAAAAAACAGTAGGAATGGGCCGGCTGGCCATGTTCATTCCTGTCACCAAACATTTACTTCCCTTATGGGTATAGTTTATGTGCCTTGGTGGGTTGGGGTTACTATCATGTATGTGTCTCATGCATGTTTCATGTCCTGCTTGTCCACAGCAGTTAGGTGTGGCGTCACCTTTGCAGGTTCATGATTAATGGACGTGTCAGGCACCGCCTCCCCGAGGTGACCGTCTTTCTCTGGCTTTCAGAACCTCACTGTGAGTGTATTGGGCAATCGGGGAGCTGTCCATGTCTCTCCCATAGGTGGATCTCGAACACGAGATGATGAAAGAGAACAATAGGTTACTATCGTAACCCCGGTTCTCTGAAACATCGAGTGGAGAGATCCACCAGCTTTGCCCCGCTTGCCGCACGAGAAGCGAATATACTTACTGAGGAATAGCAGCGCGCCCAGCGGTTATATGCCAGTAGGTAAGGGGGTGTGGCCTCACCTGGCATTGGCTGCGCGCTTCTGTCTGTCTAGCCAGACTTGGTGCTATTAGATGCTTCTGCAGAGGTCAGGTACAGATGCCCTTCCCATAGGTGGATCTCTCCACTCGATGTTTCAGAGAACCGGGGTTACGATAGTAACCTATTGTTTCATTTGATTATCATCTGACTGACTCCCACAGACCTGGTTGTGCCGTGGCCTCCACGATGTTCCATAGTTTGTTGCGTTGCTTTCCAATAATCAAGTCAAATTTATACGCTTTCAAACCATTTTGAAGGATGTTCTGGATTGCGGGGTAGAGCTTTTTAAAGACAAGGATGCTGATTGTGGTGCACAGTGAACTGTTTCCCAGTCTGATCTAAAAACAAAATGACAAAACAATTTAAGAGATCTGATTGAGACTTAATCTTCTAAAAGGACTCCATGTCTGTACATTAAGCTACATACACAATTTTGCGTGGCAGTCTAATTAGAAACCATGGGTAATATTTGACATTTCTGTTATATTCAATGATACATCTATCCAATATATTTTGCCCCACTTTCCATATTAGTTATTTTTTTTTTTGGACTCCTGATAGTACCTTTTCCTCTGGGTCTTGTCTTGAGTTGAAATGAGCTATTATTAGATCCACTGCTAAACTCACAGCTTTCAACATACCTTCAGAAAAACAGAAAGAAATGAGAGGGATGGGAATTTAAGACTCAATAAATATTTACACAATGCAAATTTAAAATGCTGTATTTTTAGGTAATTTCTCTCAATCCCTCTAAAGGACACGAACAACTTTAAATGAAGATACGTGAACCATAATATAAAAGCAACATATAGTACTACATACATTTCTGTTCACATAGAAACACACATACAAACATGCCGAGTGTGTTAGCCAATCTGAGGCAGTGAGAGTTAAAAGTAGGTCACATTTTCCCCTTCAGGGAAGCAAAGGCAATGCTGCAGAGATCCACTCTGAATCTTTCTGTAGCAGAAGGGATTTTTGCCTTCAATGGCAGTCAATTGTACTTCAGTGTTTTCTGCATTTGGAATTCCTATGCAGCACAAGCTATTGTAGAAATGTTCATATTCACATACGTCTCCATACATATCATCACATTGCTATTCAGAATAACAAAAACAGAACATTACATATTGGCAATTGATAATAATAATAATCATGTAATAATGTAAGATGGGTGTTTAGCAGAATATTTATCATCTCACTTCTCTTGTGTAGAATATCAATTGAAAGAATATCTGAAGGGGCTTCTGGGGAAAGGCAGAACTCGTCAGGGGGTCTGTCAGTCATAGAGAATGAGTCACTGTGTTGACGCTCCCTCATAACACCTGCAGAGTTAAGGAAGCACGCATAAAATTTGACTTAAATGCATAACTTCTGCCAGATTGTTTAGTATAAATTTAGGTGCGACGTTGCACAAAGGTTTTACGCACAAACATCCACATCAGTACAGTAAGTGAATGGAAACAATAACATGATTTGAGATTCAATGACACTTACAAGGTGATCTCATTGGCCCAAAGATGTAATGAGCATTGGTCTTGGGTTCTTCATTGGTGCAAACCTGTGATGCAGCTTCAAGAGGCCAAAGGGATTTTTGTCCAGTGCCGGGTAGAGAGATGAGGGAGGAGATAGAGGTCAAGGAGGTGACTGATGTAATGGCAGGGGAGGAGCTTTGATGTAAAGGGTGGGATGCATCCAGAGGACCTGTAGTCTTCTCTAAAATTACTGGTGGAGTCTGAGTCTGAACAAGGGGCACCTGCTCAAGAAGACAGTTGTGAGAAGACTGTTTTCCAGACCAGGATTGTTTTTGACTTTGACTTGAGCAGGCCTTTGGACTCCGTTCTGTTTGCTCTGGGCTTTGAGGGTTTCTTGGTCTCATATTTGGACTCATATGTGGATTTCTGTTCATCAAGTCCTGGTGAATAAGCCCTAACATTGTGCTGGGTTGGGTACAATGGGGTCGATTATGGGGCAAAATAGGACTTGATGTGCAGGTGGAACAACTGTCTGAACTGGTCGCTGCCTCCAGGTGAATGTTAGAGGAGCTCCCGAGAGGAGAGGGTTGTACATGGTGCGGGTGTGCCTTGCTTTTGCAAGGAGCTTTGGATGGACCAGCCTTGTTGTACTTGTGGCTCATGTACTGATTAAGAAGAGAACCAAGAGTCTTGCTCTGTTGTTTTCCTGAGGGTGCCTGAAGCACAAAGGGCTGAATGGGGAGAAAGGTGGGCCTTTGTGCTTTTGTGAATCGCACAACTTCTGGGGATGAAGCACATGCACCTGTAGACACAAGAAAAAAATTGTGGAAAATCGTTATGGTTTTTCTATAAAACAAAGAACTGAATAAACAAAATATTAGGGGCTTTCTAGTTTTTTTTTTACCTTCTGGATTGGACTGATTACTGCTGTCAGCACCCATGGACTCTGCTGCCATCTCTGAATCATCCTGTTTCTGAATGGAGGAGAGATTCTGGATAAAGTGTGAGCCTAATGGATCCTCTATGCTCTTTTTCATAGATGATTCTCCATTTCCCTTCTTACATCGGACAATTTCTGCAAAACAGGTGGCGTGTTTCCTAGATAGAGGTGAAGATGCATTTGTGTCTAAATGGCAGGGACAGCTGTTTTGCAGGGCTCCCAGCTTCGATAAGACAGAGCATTTCTGGCTGCCAGTCCAGCTCTGAGACTGAGGAGTCTTGATATAATTACAACTACCATGTTCTCTTGAAGCGGACTGACAAGGTTTTATGTGCGTCATCCTCTCTCCCTTAGATTGGTCCTTATTCTTCCCTTCATCACCCTGGAAAGGTTGGAAAATTTGTAGTTTCACTGTTGTGGATATCACTCAGTAGATGTATATTATACATAAACATCAAATAATTTGACTATTCAAGGACAGTATATATGTTACAACACATTAATCCCTTAATCAAACCCTAAAACTAGAAATTTACCATAGGTATGGTACGATAATGGCTTAAATACCTGGTGTTCACTTTGGTCAACCTTTGGCTTCTTCTTTTCATCTCGCACTGAATGTCCAAAAAGGAAATATTCTGAAGGTGGAGAACAGCTTCCATGGCTTTGAGTCTCAGAGAAACTGGTCAAAGAGGACCAGGGTGGGCTGGGTGAAGACTGGGATGATATGTCACATGTCACCAGTTTATAGTAATTCTGGGAGGAACCTGCTAACCGTGCCTGACTCTGCAGACACATGGTGAGGTCAGAAATGTCCATTGATGGGAAACCATCAGAGTTGGATGGATAAATGTTGCAGTTTGGATCACTGCTGTGAGATGACCAGCTGGGCAAAGGGTTTGAACTGTCTTGTAACATTGAACCTGATCCATGAACAGGACTATCTAGGCTAAGTGGAGTTGCAGGAACTGCATTGTTGGTTTTGTTGTATATGGCACTAAAGTTAACTAGTACTCCATCTGAGCTATTACATGAAGAGTCAGTGATATAGTCTGTTTGGTTTTGAGAAAAGGATTCAATAAGACTTTCAGTTGGAGCCCAGCTTCCAGGTTCCTCTAGAGTTTGCTTGCTAAAGTCTTCCACATCACCCCAATCCTGGTCATCACATTCCATTAATACAGGGGTTCCTTTGCTTTCACCGCATGTATCAAGCTCCCTCCCTTGTTCTTTGTTTTCTTTGGCTTGGCTAAACGTATTCATATTACATTGAGTCACATTTCCTTGTAGTTGAAGGGATGACCCCTCATAGTACTTATGCAAGTTGTCTCCCTCCGAGTCCTCATCCTCTTCATCCTCATTCACTTCTGATTCAGGGATGAAGAGGTTTTGCAATCTGGGATTACCTCTTCGATGGGATGGCTCTTTATTTAGTTGAGGACTGGTTGATGGTGAGTTCTCTGACAAAACACAAAGCATTGGGAACGATTTATATCCTCTAGAATTTTCAGTCCCCTTCTTGTCTGCTGTTTCTGTTGAACTTGACTTGCTTGTGTGGCTTAGACCGCCGTAGTCAAGTGCTTCCCTCGGCAGATCTCCTCTCTCGGGTAGGGATATACTGTGGGTTAAATTCAGAGAGCGTGGCTGCCTAGATGTCTGTACCGAGTTATGTAGGTGCCACCCAACAGACTGGCCATGGATGTGGTACACAATCAGAGTTTCTCCTGACTTTGGGGAGACGTCCATTTTCTAAGCACAGCACTTCAAAGCATTAGTCTTTGCATGGCAGGCTGGTTAAGTGACAAACACAGTGAATGCAAAGCTCAGTGTCTGCATTTTTATTGCTTTCAAGCAAGAATCTTAATGGAGAAAATAAGCATTCAGTGGATTAGCTATAGTAATGCTTTCATATAAATCATGACTCCATACTTTACCAAACTTAAAGGGTTAGTTCACCCAAACATTTTATAAGGGCACATTTATTACTCACCCGCATGTCGTTCCAAACCCGTAAAACTTTCGTTCTTCTTTGGAGATTAATCCACTGAAGTCACATGGATTACTTGAACGATGTCTTTACTACCTTTCTGGGGCTTGAAAGTGGTAGTTGCGTTGCTGTCAATGGAAGGACAAAAAGCACTTATATTCCATCAAAAAGATCTTCTTTTGTGTTCCGAAGATGAACGAACGTCTTACAGGTTTGGAACAACATGAGGGTGAGTAATTAATGACAGAATTTAAATTTTTGGATGAACTAACCCCATAAAATCAAATTTTCCATATAAACCAATAAATCACATAGATTTGCTCTGATCTTTATGGGTGCGTCCCAATAACCATATACGTTTTTTAATGAGATTATTTGTAATTACAATAGATTAACTCCCTCCTTCATTACCACTTCGCCACTTCATTGCCTTATACTGTATATCCCACATTGGTTATAAAAACAATGGCAAAAAAACAAGCTTTTTTGTTGTTGTTGTGAGAACTGTCAATTGAGTTCCGTTGTTTTCATACAAATTTTATTTTCTATCCCCTAACCCCAAAACATTATTTATTAAGTTTATTAATCTGGATTCCTCACAGGAACCGTTGGCTAGACCCCAGATTAAACCTGAATACACACATACATTACACACATTTACTAAACGAAGACAGTATAGATTTCTCATGTTGCAGCAATTATAAATCCTACAGACTAACCCTTAAAAAAACCTATTGAGATTGTAAAACATCATTATGTAACTTTTGATTTATAAATAATTTTTCCGATTAAAGTCATGTCAGAATGTTTCAAAAAGAAAAATGTCATATTTTGCTAACTTATGGTGATACTTTTGTCCCCAAATAGCTTAGTAAAATAAACACTGTAATGAAAGATACTCAACAATATATTTGTCATTTTAGTATTTTAGTTAATAAATTCTTTTACCTCTTTCTTCAAATTCCAGCCCTAGAATTCTATGTTTAAGTAACAGTAAATTAGGACCCTGTGGTCAGGCTGTTAGCACGGGGCAACTGCATAAACTCACCGAGCCGTAAAGCTTCATCAATCCGAGAGCCAGCACATAGTCACTCTCATTCTGTCTGCACAGTAACTAGAGCAAACACACTGCATGATCACAACATAATGCTCTACATCCACTCAGCAGAGACTAAGCAAATAAAAATAAAACACGAAAAGATAGGAAACGGGTAACGTCCCTCTTGTTGTTCCTCTTTAGTCACACTTCTTTCTGCTCGCTCTGCACTCCTCACAGCTCATCTGTTCCTCATACCTCCCCTCCTCCCCCTGTACAGTGGTTCTGAGCCCCACAGTCCTAGCAACAGCATCACAGACCCCACTGAGCATGCTCAGTGCTTTGTTGTTGAGGGATCATATTTGAGGGGATGGCAGATTTGCCTCTGCTCTCAGATTGAACACTGACTCATAGAAGACTTTTCTAAAATTGAGATCCTCAATGAGAAACGAATGTTTTAAAATTAGGGTCGAAACCCCATTTCTTTCGAGAGGCTTAAAAGGAATAGGTCACCTAGAAAGGAAATTCTGTCATTATTTACTCACCTTCACTTAATTCCAAACCACTTTCTTTCTACCGTGGAACTGTTGTTTTGAAGACTGTGCTGGTTGCTCTTTTCCATGCAATTACAATGGCGACTGGAGCCTCAAAAAAGACACAAAAGCATTATAAAAGTGGTCCTTAAGACTCAGGCACTATCTTCCAAATTGAAGAACAAGTTATTATTTATTGATAATCTTCCCATCCATTGAGCTGTTAATGACAGGAGTTATTTATGAATCTTAAAACATAAATTTTATATTTTGGGTGAACCAATCTTTTACTGTTACATGAAAGAGCTGTTCAGTATTATACAGTACTTATCTTTGAGGTAAGTTACAGAAAAAAATTGGCTGCCACAATAATCATCTGTTTCTGGTTGTCCTCATCCACCCCATGTCATTAATGAGTTGAAAGACTTGCCTTTGATGACGCATGGATATGGATAATCTCACAAACATCTGGTGTAGGCACTGATGGAAAAGGTGGCTAAATCCCTTCGCCTGAATGCCTCTGTCTCTCAGTTCAACAAACCATTGGGGAAAAGCTCATATTTGTATCCACCATACACATGGTAAACAACAACAAGCTCATCAGATTATATATCAAAAAGCTTACTGTCTTTTCTGTTAATCTACTGACCTAAATCAGTATAACATGTATAAACAGTATAAATCATGATACGATGCCTCAAAAATATTGTTGTTTCTAATCAAGAACAGCTGAAGATAGCATATACGCAAATTTATTGGTCACATGGTAGAAGCTAAAATATGCTAAAGGTAACTCGTACTCTATATAGCATTTTAATAGTATAATAACTAACTGTACAGTAAATATAATGATCTGCATGTAGTGCTTTGCATAGGTTGACGAGTACACATCATTCAGAGCTTCATTAGGACAAGTGGCCTGTCACTCAAACCTCCTGTATATTTTCATCAAGCTCATCCGGTGCACTCAAGCAGAAGACAAAGACAAAAAGAGCCTTGTTTTTCCAGGGGAAGTCTTGTGGTCATTTTGTGTAGATATGGACATGAACGCAACATGATGATAATCGGAGCACTGGGCTCAATCAAATCTCAATGTTTGTCAGTCTTTGAGCATACTTGGAAGAAAGCTCAAAACTATGTAACATTGTTAGTAAGGACAAGCCTTACAAAGTGTTCTTACAAATGCAGTTTCCAAAAGAGACATTTTCCTTGTATAAGAAAATACAAAGAACAGCTATTTTATGTTTGTTATTGGTTAATTATTAGGTGTTTTTAACTACTATGTACTTATGTAAAAAAAAAAAAATATTGGTACAATGTACTTATTTTATTAATGTTGTACTGCAAAACATGTGGGATACTGGTAAGGTTAGGATGGGTTTGGTGATATGAGTAGGCTTTAGGATGGGTTAAGGTGTACGGGAAAGGTCAATAGTGTAATTATAGATGTCATTACAGACATCACAGCTGTAATTACATGCATTAAGTACAATGTAAAAACATGTGTGTACACAAGAAGTGCATTGTATCAGATGCTTAAATGTTATTACATAGTAGTAGTTAAAGACTTAATATTAAGTCAATATATTAACTTAATTCCGGCAGGAAATGACTGAGGTGCGCAAGGCATCTAACTCCCAATCCCTTCCCGGGCGCCACAGCAAAAATGGCTGTCCGCTGCTCTGGGTTTGTGTGTCCATGGTTTGCAGTGTGTGTGTGTGTGTGTGTGTTCACTACTCAATATTCCTAATGTGTGTGCACCAACTTGGATGGGTTAAATGCAGAGGACAAATTCTGAGTATTGGTTACCATACTTGGCCTTCACATGTCACTTTTACTTACACTTGAGTAGAATGATCAATGAATTTGAATGAATTGCTTAAAATCTTTTGTTCCATAAATGCATTGGTCTCAGTACTGTGCATTGATTACTACAATATACTAATAAAATAGATTTTATTTGATTCTGGGTAAATAAAATCAGATAAATACAATAAAAATACAAAAGTGTTTTCTTAAAGTTTATTGTATATCACTAATCAAGGCACATTTGCATCTTTGTATAAAACAATGATAAAGTAGAATGTCAAATCAATGCATTTTGGAGACCATTTCAAATATTAATATTAAAAAAACAACAAAAAACATACAAAACATTTACAAAATTGTCATACACAATTACAGCACTTGAAATCTGCTTGTATGAAGCTCTTTTTGAATAATCTCTAGGCCTTTTTATGTGTGGACAGACTAACAGCAAGATAACAAGAACAGCAAATTTCTAATGTCCTAAAAAATAAAATATTATGTTTTTATGTCCTCTGGTCTTAATAGGAACCATATACTGTAGGTGATTTGAAGTGTTTCTGTGTGCGTAAGTGTTGTGGTAAGTGCAAGTTTTAATGACATAATTTTCAGCAATTAGTCACAGCTAAAAACAGCATCTTACTTATTCACAGCTTCACTTCATCTCACTTATTTCTATGTGAAATATTTTTAAGCCCTGCTAAGAATACTTCTCCAAGTACTCCTTTATTATGCAATATTAAAACTCGCCGAAGCTTGGCGGTAAGTCACGGTAAATATACAATAGAATAAGGGCCTTTAGGGGCTCTGAGTCTCCTCGAATATGCTTCGATACGTCTGGGGTATGCTGTCAGCCACCGGTGTCTCACTGTGGGAGAAAAGAGCCGGTCTGGTCTTAACTGGGATACGCAGGAAGCGTCCAGAGGTGACAAGGTCTCCGTAACCACGGGCATGAGAGAAAGCATAACCAGATCGCCGTGTGCTGATTCGTCTCCGGGGGAATTTGCGAGGCAGCGGCGCAGGGACAGCTTCGGCCTGTCGGACTTTATGTCGCACCTGTAGAGCGGAAGACAGATATAAGAAGAAAATATACAGAGAGTGGAAAGGAAAGAATATCATTAGTAATGAAGAAGCAGGAAGAAGGAAAAAATGAATGATTCCTGCTCATGAGATTATGACCCCACTGATTGTGGATTCCAGAAATAACCTTGACATTACGCCTCAGCATGAAGCCGCCGTGCCACTGCATCCCACAGCTCTGACTCACTCTACACATGCGTTCTACTCATAAAGGGAGGCAGATCTCGCATTGTCATCCTGTACTGAGTACTGGCGCATTGCCTGAGAGACTTTGAATGTGCTTTTAGAACAGAACTATATTTTAAATTTCTTGACAAATTTCTTTTTTGCTCACCAGCCACTGTGGTTACTAGCCACTCAACGTTTTCACTGGCCACAATTTTGACATCGATACCATAGGGGAAAAACTGCCATATAGATTTTTTTTTCTCAAAATTATCTCATAATTTGGCATAATTGATTATTTTATTATAATTAGGCTGCTGTCACTTTAAGACCTGATGCAAAGAAAGAAAGGTGTTTTCTTTCTCAGCTGTTTACGTTCACTTAAAACATAACTGACTGTGTTTACGTGAATACTCACCAAGACGGGCATTTTGACATTATTTTGTGTGTATTTGTCTGTTTAAGTGCAATAAGCAGTGAAAAAAACAACAACTAAATTTAGTAGTTAAAGGTGGCTTTATGTGCATGCATTTTTGGTGTGAGCACAAAATCTACGGGAATTAGTAAAATTATGCGCGATCGACGCCGAAGTTCAAGCCATCACACAATACTCTTAAGTAAAAAAACAAAACAATTTAATTTCATGTCTCGTAGGTTCATAAATTGCAATGTTGTAGTCAAGACAAAGACCAGAGGAGGTCTTGAGTCCAATTCACCCTTCGCCGGGAGTTTGATTGACAGGCGATCCGACCAATCGTAATCCGCCGAATCCGTCATTTTGTCAGACAAAGCAGGAGAGTTAGTAGATTAACGGTGGACTTGAACTTGAAAAACGGTGTGTACTTATGTCTTTCTGCGGTTTAAACAACATTCCTTCTGATGTTCATTCATGTTTATTTGATGCTATAAATTGACTAGAAGGAAGAGATGATCGGTTCATGAGCAGCTTTAACTGAGGTGACAGTGATCTGTCACCACACATTAAAGAGACACAAAACGGTATTTATTGTTTAAATTTCTTTAAAAAATGACTAAATTTGAAAGTTGAGACTTTGTTTCATATGAAAAGAAACCTGCTCTGTCCTGTCTGTCAGCGTGTTGTCAGTGTCCTCTTTTCTCTGCGATGTATATTTCACTGCGTGAGAACATGATGTGTGGTGTGAGAGAGCCATGGCTTGTCGGACGTAGCAACAATAACTGAAGAGAGAGGGTCTTTGCGAACCGTCAATTGTTTAAGAGCCCATGAAAATATGGTCTCGCACTATGGTATCGAGTACATCAATGATAAATTGTATTACTGAAGGAAATAGTATCACTGAAGGAACTGGTTGAATCACCCACCTTGTCATTGATAGTGGGCTTGAGTTGGATGAAGAGGAACCTTTTTGCCACCACAGGCAGCGAGCACAATATGGTGGTCAGAAAGATGGTCAGCCACACGTTCGGCTGGTTTAGGGAGTTTCTCGCAGTGCCTGAGAAAGATTGATTCATTTGGAGCCGTTTAAAACGCACACAAACAGCAGGATAAGCAGATGTGTTTAGGAGGGAGGGACACTCACCAATGAAAGGAACAAAAGACGTGAAGATCAAGTACATGCCGTTGCTGTACATGGTGAAGGTGACGGCAAAATACACAGACAGACTGCCCCACAGGAAGAACTGATTCACTGCTGTCCAATAGTATGTTTCCAAACCCAGCTTAAACACACATAAACATGGTGTTTATATACATGAGAACATGTACACTACCATTCTACATTTGGGGTCAGTAAGGTTTTTATTTATTTATTTTTGTATAATGTTACAAAACATTTCTATTTCACAAAATGCACCTTTGAACTTTCTACTCTTCAAATAAAAATGTATCATGGTCGGTTTCCACAAAACTATTAAGCAGCCAACATGTTCAACAGTGATGATAATGAGAAATGTTTCTTGATCATCATATTAGACTGATTTCTGAAGGATCATGTGACACTGAAGACTGAATGATGCTGAAAATTCAGCTTTGATCACAGGAATAAATTAAATTTTAAAATATATTCAAATAGAAAACAATTATTTTAAATTGCAATAATATTTCACAATGTTTTATTGTATTTTTGATTAAAATATAAATAAATGCAGCCTTGTTGAGCAATAGAGAACTCTTTCAAAAACACCAAAAATCGACCCCAAACTTTTGAATGGTAGTGTATACAGTACAGTGACCTTAAAACTATTTGGATGCTCAAGCCACACTAAAAAATTTATGAAATACTATACAAACACATTTTTTTTAGTAAAACATTTCACAAAAGGAATTGTTAGGTTCCCAAAAATAAGCAAATAATTTTGGGGTCACTATACAGTATGTGTCCAATATGAACGCAATGCATTGCTAAAATGTGCAATGATTATTTTTTTCATCAATCAAACTTTGGAGTATAAGACATGAATATGTGTTAATAACTGTTGTGAATTTTTGTATTTTTTTTGTATAGTGTTGAATGAGAATTTACCTGCACACTGACGGCAATAAGCAGGCAGGTCTGCGCCAGCAGGGCGAAGGACTGATAATCTGCGATGTCTTTGCCATCATCTCTGACGGTGTCGCACATGGCTGCCCAGGGGACGAAGAAGAGGATGAGTGAGCTGTAGCAGCTGTGCAGCAGGATCCTCGCGAAGGCCATCTTACTGAAATACTGGTTCAGCTGTCCCGGAGCGTACAGCTGGGGGTACTGGAAACTCCAGCGGTCATTTACGTCCTGCACACGCACACACGTTCATGAATGAATTTACTTTCAATGTACCATGCTAATCCAGGGGTGGGGTATATTGATATACTGTATGATGACATACTTGATCAAAGAGACTGAGTCCAATAACAGGTAAGGCCGTATACACCAGGTTGTAGAGAGTAATGAACCACTCATCATACACAGTCTACGGAAAGAGCAGAACACACACAAAAAGATTGAATGTATGCTACAATATTCTGAAATCAATTTTTCAATTCACACTTTCACTCAAATTGTTTTGCTGATAATGTCAATTTATTTTATTTGTATTATAATTAATTATTTTAAAAATATACATATTTTATAATTTTATACATAAGTAATATTATAATGTATAATTTATAATTATTTGAACTTAAATTAACTTAATTATACAATAAACACATTTTAGAATGTAAATCTAATATAAATGTTAATGTAATTTAATGTATTCAATTAGAAAAAAAAAAAGCATTTCAATTGGACTGTACAATATATACAATATAATTTAAAATTATCAAATATTGTACACAGAATTGCTGAACTGAAATTAAACTCAATATTCACAAAAAATCTGGAAAATTTTGGAACGAATGGAAGGAAGAGTGTACATTTCGGCACCGTTATGTCAATAATCTCAAAGTGAACAAACATCATCTACTGTATCACTAACTGTAGTACAACCAAATTCATGTGATATAATTTTAAAGATTTCCATCTCACCTGTGCAGAGAAGCCGCAGAAGAAGCCGTACCAGAAGTGGACGAATGTGAAAGTGAAGTTCTTGTAGAAGAAGTAGCGCAGGAACTTGCACATGCGCAGATAGGACCAGCGGCCGTGTACCAACAGGAGGCGCTGGAGGTAACGGAACTGGGCGAAGGAGAAGTCACTGGAGAGAACCGCCTGCATGCCCTCCTGACCACTAATGCCAACGCCAATATGGGCAGCTATTGAGGTCATGAGGAGTTGAAAGATTGTAAACGTTTTTAAACAGACAAGGTTGGTAAGCGATTTTAGCATACTAGTTTTAAGTTTATACATATACTGTTTATGTTGTAACGTTCCTAGTTTTGTCACTGACCCATTGTTTCTTATGAGCGCATATAATCTTACTCTTGCCAGATTACTGTTTGTGTCTTTCACACTCATGCCATCCTTGTGAGAAACACTCACTTTTGATCATGCTGACGTCATTGGCTCCATCTCCAATAGCTAGAGTCACAGCTTTCTTGTGCTTCTTGACAAGTTCCACCACTTGAGCTTTCTGAAGAGGGGTAACCCTGCAACAGATGACCGCTTGGCACATACATGCAGTTCTCAAGAGCTCCAACTCCATGTCCTTCTGTAGAGCAAATGCCTGGGCACAGAATATTGGGATACACAAGGATTAAAACAGCTTCTACTAATCAACTGTTGTATTTTATTGAACTTATGAGGAATGGATCCTCTTTTCGATTAATAAACCAATGTTAGATTTCTCTTACCAGACTGTGGCCGTTAATTACCAGTCCGTACTCCCCATCAACCTTCTCGTCTTCAACCACCTGAGACTTTTTACCCAGAAATCTGCTCTTCTCAATGGGTGGCTCATCCCCTGATTCTGGTGACATCTTTTTCCTGGCATTCCTGAACATAGAGTATGGATCACTTAATTTCAAATGTGATCCATTTGAAATGGTTTAGCGCAGGGGTGTCCAAACCCGGTCATGGAGGGCCACTGTCCTGCAGAGTTTAGCTCCAACTTGCCTCAACACACATGCCTGGAAGTTTCTAGAATGCCTACTAAGAGCTTGATTAGCTGGTTCAGGTGTGTTTAATTGGGGTTGGAGCTGAACTCTGCAGGACAGTGGCCCTCCAGGAGCAGGATTGGACACCCCTGGTTTAGAGATAGATAGATGAAACTCACACAAGCTCCTCTCGCACTTCCTCTGCTGTGCTGGCGGCCACTATGAAGATCTCTTTCATTTCCTCTCTGAGCATATTACAAGAGTAACCAATGTTCTCAGCCGTCTCTGTGGGACATTGCAATGGTTTGCATAATGCATAATTTGCACAATGAGCAGCTGGAAACATCAACTAGACCAGCACCAAACCAGCGTGGAATAAGCTGGTCTTTTGAGAAGTTTAAAGAGCCATTATTAAAAGCTACATTTGTGGTAAATGAACAAGTTAACTCACCCTGTTTGTCTCCTGTCAGCACCCAGATTTTGATGTCAGCTTTGGCGAGTTGCTCAATGGTCTGAGGCACGCCATCTTGAAGTTTATCCTCAACTGCAGAAGCACCAAGGAGCTGAACGCACATATAAACATACTTTATGTAAGAATAAATACTCAGAAATAAGAGAAATCCCATTGGCTTACATTGAAGGATGGACATCTAGAGAAGCAAACAACCGAGCAACGTTTTAGCATTACTGTATGTGTGATGGTGATTTTACCAGCAAATCCTTCTCGATCTCTTCATAAATAGCATCCAGTTTTTCCTCGCGGTCATCCATTGACGTGCTGGCCTCATGATGTCGCTCTCTCCATTCCTCAAACTTGTCTTCATCTAAGTCCTTATAGGCCAAAGCCAGTGTCCTCAGACCCTCTCCAGCATATTCCTGGGATTGTGTTAGTCAAACATGAGTAACTTACACACTCATGGTCTCATGGAAACACAAATGTAACTCACGTTAAGGTGTTCTGTGGTGACCTCCATGAGTTTGGAGGACGATGGATGCAGCCTCTCGTAGATAATTGTGTCGGCTCCCTTACAGTACAGTGTCAGCTTGCCCTCTGGATTACGAACTGAAGAAACACACATATACTAGACGATATTGAAATGGAGATTCAGAATGTTTTGCTGTACCACTAAATCTCTCAAGTCTCACCTATAACAGACATCCTCTTGCGGACGTTGTTGAAGTCCAGCACTGCCAGTAGCTCGTAGGTGGTGGGAACTCCCATCTCCACCACAGAGATGGTCTCTGGGGTACGAGAACGAAATACGAAGCCAAAATTCCTTGCTGCGGTGACCAGAGCCCCCTCATCTGGAGACTGAGCCTGGTAAAATAGCTCTCCTGTGGAGAAAGAGAGAGTTCAGATGCCAGTCTTTATATATTATTCAAAATAAATAATCTAAAATCTGGTCCCAATTTCATTTGAATTTGGATGGATGGATATGAAATTCAATAATTGTTTCTTAAGAAATGTACTATACATTTTGTTATTATAATGATTCTATTTCATTATTAATTTTCATAATTGATGGATACAATTTTCATTGTCAGATGCATTTATAAATTGTTGCAACACTAATACAGACAATAGAGGGGTTGGACAATGAAACTGAAACACTGGCCATTATAGTGTTGGAGGTTCCACGCCTATATATGCGTGGCCAATCTTCACTGATTTTACATTCCATCAGTAAGAGCTGAGTGTGAAGGTTTAATTAGCAGAGCAATTGCACAGCTGCACATAAAAAATTTTAATCCACACAGCATAATGAACAGCACAGTTCAAAAGAGGACAAATTGTTGGTGCACGTCTCACTGGCTCATCTGTGACCAGGACAGCAACTCTTTGGGGTGTAAAGAGAGCAATGGTTTCCAGGGTAATGTCGACATACCACTGCATACTGTAGGACGAACCACATCTAACAGGAGTAACTGTCGACGCAAGAGGAAGCTGTCTGAAAGGGGTGTATAGGTACTAAACCAGATCAAAACTGTACTCATGGTCGGGGCTGCTATCGCCAAACCTTTGGTCCCTCGGGCCAATGCCAAATGTCAGTTTCATTGGTGCCAACATTGCAAATCTTGGGCTGTGGACAATGTGAAACATGTATTGTTCTCTGATGAGTCCACCTTCACTGTCTATCCCACAGCTGTGGGAGTTATGATGTGGAGAAAGCCCAAAGAAGCTTAAAACCTGTTGCTTAGAGTGACGCACGGGGTGGATCAGTGATGCTTTGGGCTGCAATATCATGGCATTCCCTAATATGCTGGATGGACGCAACACTGCCCAGAACTACCGAACCTTTCTGGAGGACCATGTGCACCTAATTCAAGCAATGTACCCTGAAGAAGGTGCCGTGTAGCAGCATGATAATGCACCAACACACACAGCAAGACTTGTGACAGAATGGTTTGATGAACGTGAAAGTGAAGTTGAACATCTACCATGGCCTGCACTGTCACCAGATATAAATATGTTTGAGCCACTTTGGAGTATTTTGGAGGAGCAAGTCAGAAAACGTTTTCCTTCATCAGCATCACATAGTGACCTGGCCACTGTTCTGGAAGAGGAATGGTTCAAAATGTTAAGGACTGTTAAGAACTTCTGTCATTCCCAAGATGAATTGATGCTGTATTGGCCACAAATGGAGACTTTGCACCATACTAATAAATTATTGTGGTCTAAAACCAGGTGTTTCAGTTTCACTGTCCAACCCCTGTATATTTAAAACACTGCATTACAAATGAATGTAATCTGTGTATAAATATGTGAGAATCCATTGTGAATAGCTAATAGTGCTGTAGAGCATGCACTAGATGGCACTCACTCACCTTCTGTTTTTTCCTCAGGCATGACAGTGTGGCAGAGCGCCAGCAGACGGAAGAATGCCCGGACCTCTGGAGAGCCCAACTTCACCGCTTCCACCAGCTTATGGTCATGGAAAGAGAACTTTGGGTCGGCAAGAGAGTTCCAGGAGAAATCAACCTTCTCCGTCTTCTATAAATGAGGAAGAAAAGGGAAAGAATGAGTAAGGAAAAGGGATTTGTTCTTATTCTTAGGGTAATCACTAGAATCACTTTTTACTCAAGTGAATATTAATGAGAAATTATTATTGTCAATTTTGGAACCACTAACCTCAGTGACTTCAACCCTCTGCCCTGCAAAGTCCACAACCTCACCTGAGGAATGTAAAAACAGGTGCATTACTGTATACCTTGTAGTTGAAATTGTTACATGCAGTATGACAACTCTTTGAGCTCTTACCATATGATTTTCCATTGATGGAGCACATGTTGAAGGTCATGATGTTCTGGGTCAAGGTTCCCGTCTTATCAGAGAAGATATATTTGATCTGACCCAGCTCCTCATTGAGAGTGGTCGTCCTGGCTTGGGCTGGTGTGTCACTCTTGACGTAATACATCTTACGATCCCAATCAATGAAATAGCTGTTACCTAGACGAAGGATCTCGACACTATTGACAGGGAAAATCAATTTATGCTCGTCAGCTAATAAGTATGAAATATGGTTAGGTTTAGGATTATAGGAGTTACAAATTATACTACACAACTAAATGCAAGTACTTTAAATGTGCCTATAATACACTAACATGTAGGCTATAGACATATAGTAATACATATGTGGTGTAAAATCGTTAAGCATAGTAGTTAAGGTCACCAAATACTAATTTTATCAGCATAATCATGAAAGATTTAACTAAAAGATCTACATAAATTTTAGAATTGTTCGATGTACTTGGTAGTCATTAAATATCTCTTCATTTTGCATCATAACTTGTTTTGTTTTAAATTTGAACAAAAATGTATAAATAAAAATAATTTGTATAATTTAAAAAAAATCTTGTTTTGACCTCATTGTATATCATTTTAATGAAGTAGAGGACATTTGCAGATGTTTTAACTTCATGTATTGACGATATGTAATATGCATGCAGTAAATGAGATAGTTTTTATTCAACATAAGTTGAGTTCTAACCTGACATAGAGAGAGATGGGCACTACAGTGTTGAGGATGATGACGTAGGACCAGAAGGTGAGAAATGCTGAGAGAGATGCATTCGCCCCATCAGCCCTGGGGAGGAAGGCAATGAAGGAATTCCCTTCCTGGTATTCCCAAATGGCATTCCCAATAGACAAGATGGTGCACATGAAGGCCAGAAAACCAAAAATCTAACAAACAAATGAACAAGATTTGAAACATAACTTTCAAACATAGACCAAAAATAGTTCTAAAGATATTTACATGAATCTACTCACAAATATCACCAGGACATTCATGAGATGATCAATGCTGGTTCTCTTGAAGACGGATTTGCCAGAGTTCTGCATGAGCTTAGTGTCAGGACCTAACCAGATTTGAACAGAGCTGTTAAACTGTATTTTAATCTGAGAAACTTTGGGCCAGATTTACTAACAGCTTGCTCCAGTGCAAAGTCAGGATTTACTAAAGACACGCAGTGAAAAATTAGCAATGAAAAGTTGCAGACATGTGGCTGACCTTACCGAATATGCAGGAGTTTCCTTTTCAGACCCAAAATTCATAGGAGGAGAGTATTTAAATAAATCATGCAATGTGATTTAGGTTTGCAGTAGTCCATTTACAGGGTGTTTTGCACATTATTTAACACCCCAAACAAGCATGTCTCACTCTCAACCCTTAAAAGCATGCCTGGGGTCTTTAGTGACCCGGGTCTATTCACTACCATCCTCCTCCTCATTCATTTTTTAAAGTTAGACATCAACCTTTTTAGTTTTCCTCAATCAATTAATTCTAAACAATATAACAAGAAATTATAAAAGAATGCCTGTTTTCCCATTAATTTTTTTGTAAAATTTGTATCGGTTTGCTAATGACCCGAGGTGTGTAACAGTGTAAGTATATTTTTTTCTGCAGAACAAAAATTGAATCTTTGAGTGCAATTAACCTTTATTCCACAAAGTGGCAATGTCTAATACACAATGATGAAGTGGCATTTCACTCATAGTTACCGCAGGCAGAAAACAAAAGAATAGACAGTATCATCAGCAAAACTTGAAATGGCTTAGCGATTTACTGCAGAGCAAGTACTGAACACAATCAAATATTACTGTCACTGTCACTTGATGGTGGATCTGGTGACGAAGCTATCAGCGATCAAAATGTTGATTTTGAAGATGTTGAAAAAGATAGTTTTGAGAATATGTTTGAGATGGCGAATATGAGCCAGATGCCGAATGTACTGGGAAATGAGCTCTGACGAGAACAGTATGATGGTATAAAACATCTGCTCAAACTGAACTCTTCCAAGCTCCAAAAGGAAACAAAATATGATTTATTTTATTCTTCTGTATTTGTTACTCTATTAGGAGAGTTTTATATTTTAGCGACAGGTAGAGATCCATCCGTGTTAGATATAGTTCCGGGTCGCTAAAGACCCGAATATGTAATAATGGCGAATTGGCGAAATATTCATGCATTTAAGGGTTAAACAATTTTGCGCTTAACATGCTACGATAGTTGCTATAGGAGGAGCCACGACAGAGAACAGATAGAGCGTGAAAGAAGGGAGAAAATTTATTTGGCATGCAGAGGAATAAGTTATTGTTGCTCTTGGTAGATTGCGTTAGTCATAATGGAAATGAGCGGTGGCATCTGTGTTCTTTAATATGCACATTGTCAGTAGATCACCCGCAAAACTTTCCACTCCCATTGGCACTTTTGTGGGAATGCGGTTTCACTCTAATTTGCCCTGTTCAGTAAACAAGCTCTTTTAATATAAGCATAATACGTCAATTTTCAGTATGATTCCGCACCTCCAAACACCACCAGGCCGAAGCACCACTCTGTGTTTCTGAGAGTACATCCTCTGAGAAGAATCCTCTCATTATCCACGGAAAACGTCTCTCCTCCCAGCGTCAGAGTGCCTGTGAACTTATCCAGCCGGTTGTTTGGAGGCTCACAGCGCATCTCACCTGAGACATACAGCATTATATATTTAATATGCCGACACCAAACAGGGACACATTTAGTCTAAATATCAAAGTTATGCTGAAATAAAATTTTGAGCCCTTAATTTATAAACATGAATGTGATTCTAGACAGTAGACATGTTTTTGTACAATTCAACTTTAACAATGTCCAAGCAAACACTCAGAACACCATAGAAATCACTTAGCAATACCTAGCAACCTGATATCATGCAGTTACTGTATGAGTGTCACTCACCATTGAATGCTGCTAGTCTCTGGATGTCATTGCCCAGGTCACCTGTGATTGTCAGAGCTTGTTTCACCTTCAGGTTCGTCTCTCTGTGAAAGACAGGGAAAGAGAGATGGATGATGGCTCCGGTACAGTTATTACAGATGAAGTCCATGTTTACATGCACATGCTGAGCTACTGACCCGTCCAGCTCAGCTGTCTCTATGTAGATGAGGTTGAGGGGTTCACTACTAGAGAGCAACAACAGATCCGCCTAGAGCACAGGAAAAACAGGCAAGTTACTTTTTTAAGTTGCTTACAAAGATGTAATGACTTATAAAATAATTAATCATGTTTTTTTGCACTGTACAAATGTTGGCAATTCACAGTTTTCACAGGACATCACAGCCAGGAACGCTCACCTGGAGGGCAAAACAAGGCTTTCCTCCATTTTCCTCCGCCAGTCATTTTTACCAGGTTTGTACTAAGTACTAACGTTGCAAGAAAGACCAAATTCAATATACACCTTACTGATGATGCATACAGGCAAGCAGATGAACCCAGAATATAAACACAATGCGCAGTTTCTCATTAATCGTTTTTTCCATAGAAAACGCTGAACTGTTTAGTGCTTTGCGTTCCTATTCTGGGCTCATCTGCTCGCCTATAAATAGCATAAATCATCAATAAGGTGTATACTGAATTTGATCTTTTACCTTCACGGTTACTCATGTGTTACTCATGTTATGTGTTTTAGAACATCTCGCTGTTTTTAGTGATTGAAATAGTGCAGCAGGTGCTGTATATGAATCACAAGTGCACAAAACATGCAGTTTGTTCAGCTATTTTGGTTTTTCTTCTTTTGAGATGGCTATAAAAAATTAGATGAGATGAAACTGTCTGGCCTGTGCTGCAGTTCTATGGATGTTTTGCCCTCCAGTCACATGACTGAAAACTATTAATTAAAAATTGTGGTAAAATAATAGCAAGAATCCAATAGTTATATTATATTATATTATATTATATTATATTATATTATATTATATTATATTATATTATATTATATTATATTATATTACACTCACCGGCCACTTTATTAGGTACCCCATGCTAGTAACGGGTTGGACCCCCTTTTGCCTTCAGAACTGCCTCAATTCTTCGTGGCATAGATTCAACAAGGTGCTGGAAGCATTCCTCAGGGAGTTTGGTCCATATTGACATGATGGCATCACACAGTTGCCGCAGATTTGTCGGCTGCACATCCATGATGCGAATCTCCCGTTCCACCACATCCCAAAGATGCTCTATTGGGTTGAGATCTGGTGACTGTGGAGGCCATTTTAGTACAGTGAACTCATTGTCATGTTCAAGAAACCAATTTGAAATGATTAGAGCTTTGTGACATGGTGGAAGTAGCCATCAGAGGATGGGTACATGGTGGCCATAAAGGGATGGACATGGTCAGAAACAATGCTCAGGTAGGCCGTGGCATTTAAACGATGCCCAATTGGCACTAAGGGGCCTAAAGTGTGCCAGGAAAACATCCCCCACACCATTACACCACCACCACCAGCCTGCACAGTGGTAACAAGGCATGATGGTTCCATGTTCTCATTCTGTTTACGCCAAATTCTGACTCTAACATCTGAATGTCTCAACAGAAATCGAGACTCATCAGACCAGGCAACATTTTTCCAGTCTTCAACTGTTCAATTTTGGTGAGCTCTTGCAAATTGTAGCCTCTTTTTCCTATTTGTAGTGGAGATGAGTGGTACCCGGTGGAGTCTTCTGCTGTTGTAGCCCATCCGCCTCAAGGTTGTGCGTGTTGTGGCTTCACAAATGCTTTGCTGCATACCTCGGTTGTAACGAGTGGTTATTTCAGTCACTGTTGCCCTTCTATCAGCTCGAACCAGTCTGGCCATTCTCCTCTGACCTCTGGCATCAACAAGGCATTTCCGCCCACAGAACTGCCGCTCACTGGATGTTTTTTCTTTTTCGGACCATTCTCTGTAAACCCTAGAGATGGTTGTGCGTGAAAATCCCAGTAGATTAGCAGTTTCTGAAATACTCAGACCAGCCCTTCTGGCACCAACAATCATGCCACGTTCAAAGTCACTCAAATCAACTTTCTTCCCCATACTGATGCTCGGTTTGAACTGCAGGAGATTGTCTTGACCATGTCTACATGCCTAAATGCACTGAGTTGCCGCCATGTGATTGGCTGCTTAGAAATTAAGTGTTAACGAGCAGTTGGACAGGTGTACCTAATAAAGTGGCCGGTGAGTGTATATTATATTATAATTATTCATTTTTTGCAAAGTTCTTTGGAGAACAGTTCTGGCACAGTCTTATTTTAGTATTATTTATATACTATTATAGAATATTTTGCTTTTATTTTTATATTTTCAGTTTTTGTTTTAATTTTAGTTTTAGTAATTTTGTTATGTGCTTTAGTCATTATTTATACTAGTTATTTATACATTATTTATTATAGTCATTTTAATACTTCAACTTGTTAGCTGCCAAAGCAACATTTCCAAATTATGTTTTAGTTTCTAAAGTTTTAAACTTTTCATCTAATATTCACATTTTATTTTGTTTCAGATGTATTTCAATGAAAACTATTTTTAATAGTTGTAGTTAACAATAACAACACTGTTCTGGCTATCACCCACCAGCTAGTTGTTAACCATAATTTAAAAAAAAAAAAAAATGTTTAATAAAAGTAGCGTTTAATATCAATACTATAAACTTACTGTGACAAACTCATTGTTTTCCAGCTTGATAATGTCGCCCACTTGAACATTCATCCATTTTTCACTTTTCAACCTGTTTGAGAACATGAGATTTTATTCACCGCCAAATTCATTTTGGAAAATACATTTTGGGAAAAAAAATATGATAAAAGTAACATCATATACACAGAGGTTGAACACTTACTCTCCATCAATAAGCACGTCCACTTTTCTGTTGTTCACATGATTGTCGTTCTTGTGTCTGGTCTATGTTGTAGGGTGAACATAAAACACAAGGCAACAGAGAGACAAATATGAGCGGACAGTCACATTATTGTCAGTATTGGACAAGGACAGGAAGTAGACTCACAATGTCGTCAGAGAGATCTTTGGCTAGAGTTATAGACAGCACCAGCAGCAGTGGAACTACAGTAGTGAACCAGGACAGAGACGAGATTTGAGGAATCAGCTGTCCAACACAAACACGGTCAAGTATGTTAGAATTCCTCTCATTTTATAAAACCTATTTCTTTCAAAATATACTTTAGTAATTTCAGAGCAAAATTTTAAGATAATAATGAGGTAATCTAGTTAAGATCTATTTGACGAGTTACCTGTAAGAGGAGAAGAAAGACGAAGTAGGCATTGGCCAGTCTCTGAAACTGCTCAAACAGATTGAGAGGGAGGAAAGTGAAGATGTTGTACTTGGAGGTCTTGATGGCATTGTTCTGTAAGGACATAAGAAATGCTCACGATATACTTCAAAAATTGATTTTTTTTTAAGTGCTCCTATTATGCATTTCGGATATTACTTTTCATGCAGTGTGTAATATAGCTGTTTATGAATGTAAAAGGTCTAAAAAATGTAAAAGATCAAAGTGAGGATAATTGTCTCCTAAAGGAAAGAACTTTTCTCGTCCGTAATCCCAGTCTGTCTTCCTGCTCAAACCTATGTAAGTGTCAGGTTCTGTCACTTCTGTCTAGTCTATTTCTTGGTTTTGTGACAGAGCCCTGACACTCCTGTTTTGTCATGTCTTTGTGTGGGCGCGCGGCTTCAAGGGTTCTGGTTCGTCGTCGTAATCCTACCCTGTTATGTTCCTCCTGTGTGTTGTCAAGCTAAGCTAAGTCAAGTCAAGGTGAACATAAAATCAAGTGTTGTTTTCCCTCTCGGGGTAGTTTTTGTCCGCATTTTGTTTTATTTTTATTATTAATAAAAAAAGCCCTTGTTTCCTGCACTCGAGTCCTCGCGACTTCCACCTACCCAAAACCTGACAGAACGAACCAGCCACTAGAGGACTCAGCAGAGAATGGGCATCTTCCTGTTTCCATCTCCTAGCCCTTGCCCCTCCGCTCGTCAGACAATGGAGCGCTATGGCAAGCTTTTCACTTTGCCAAGGGGAGTCCACAGTAAAAAAGTTTGCCCACCAGTTTGTCATCACTGCGGAGGGGCTTGACCTTAACAACACAGCGCTTTATTTCAACAACAACACAATACTGTCTTTCTGGCAGTTTGTGGGGTATGTGTATACCACCGTGGGGAAGAGGGTGGCCTTCCGCCTCTTGGCCCACCTCCCATTCACCTCACAAACTGCCAGGTCCCCAGTACTCCGATATCCCCTTCGGGCAGAGGGAGGAGGAAGAACGGGTCCGCCTCATCTGCCACCTACCCAGAGGTGGCTAAGCACAACGCAGCCTTTTCCGTGGCGGCTGGGGCCGCTGCATTCTCATTGCTGCAGCTTCCCCAGAGATGGCTAATATTGCAGGTTCCCCAGAGATGGCTAATATTGCAGCTTCCCCAGAGATGGCTAATATTGCAGCTTCCCCAGAGATGGCTAATATTGCAGCTTCCCCAGAGATGGCTAATATTGCTGCAGCTTCCCCAGAGATGGCTAATATTGCTGCAGCTTCCCCAGAGATGGCTAATATTGCTGCAGCTTCCCCAGAGATGGCTAAAATTGCAGCTTCCCCAGAGATGGCTAATATTGCTGCAGCTTCCTCAGAGATGGCTAATATTGCAGCTTCCCCAGAGATGGCTAATATTGCAGCTTCCCCAGAGATGGCTAATATTGCAGCTTCCCCAGAGATGGCTAATATTGCTGCAGCTTCCCCAGAGATGGCTAATATTGCAGCTTCCCCAGAGATGGGTAATATTGCAGCTTCCCCAGAGATGGCTAATATTGCAGCTTCCCCAGAGATGGCTAATATTGCTGCAGCTTCCCCAGAGATGGCTAATATTGCAGCTTCCCCAGAGATGGCTAATATTGCAGCTTCCCCAGAGATGGCTAATATTGCTGCAGCTTCCCCAGAGATGGCTAATATTGCTGCAGCTTCCCCAGAGATGGCTAAAATTGCTGCAGCTTCCCCAGAGATGGCTAATATTGCAGCTTCCCCAGAGATGGCTAATATTGCTGCAGCTTCCCCAGAGATGGCTAATATTGCAGCTTCCCCAGAGATGGCTAATATTGCAGCTTCCCCAGAGATGGCTAATATTGCTGCAGCTTCCCCAGAGATGGCTAATATTGCTGCAGCTTCCCCAGAGATGGCTAAAATTGCTGCAGCTTCCCCAGAGATGGTTCATATTGCTGCAGCTTCCCCAGAGATGGCTAATATTGCTACAGCTTCCCCAGAGGCGGTTATACCCTCACCGCCTCGCCCTCGCAAGCGCAGGAAGAGGAGGGCTTCTGTCGCTCCTCTTCGTCCGGTGGTCCAGCAGGACCCGACTTCGGTGGTCCAAGTCCGGTGGTCCAGGAGGATCCGACTTCAGTGGTCCCAAGCCCGGTGGTCCCAGAGCCATCCACTCTCCCTGTCGCGCCCCCAGTGGAGGCCAAAGAGGCTGCAGCACCACTTCGCTCTTGGAAATGGAGAAGGAGGAGGGCTTCCTGCATCCCACAAGGCCCAGTGGCCGCCCCAAGCTCCATGCCCTGCCGGAGCCGCCCAAGCTCCTTGTCCTGCTCGCTCCGACAATGCTGCCTGTAATGCCTGCTCCAGGTGGCGTCCCTTTAGAGGAGGGGTAGTGTCAGGGTTCTGTCACTTCTGTCTAGTCTATTTCTTGGTTTTGTGACAGAGCCCTGACACTCCTGTTTTGTCATGTCTTTGTGCTCGAGAGCGCTCGAAGCCGCGCGCTCTCTTGTCTGTATGCCTTGTTACATGTGCGGGGCGTGGTTTTTGGATCCCGGCACGCCAGTCTAGTTCGGTTTCGGTTCTGTGTCAGGATTCAGACATTCATGCTCTGCGTGTTTCTGTCGTGCTATGAGCTTTCGCTCATTCTCGTGCGCTCTGTCTTGTCGTGTGAGCGTGCGGTTTTGAGTTCGCTCGGACCGTACGCTCTTCTGTCTGCGTGTGTTTTTGTGTTCTGTGTAGCATGCGGTTCGTGTTTACATCGGCCGCGTGCTTTCATGTCGTGTTTTGTCTTGTCCTGTGTAGCACGGCTTGTGTTTACACTAGCTGTGTGCTTTCATGTTGTCATGTTTTGTGTGAATTGGCTGCATGTTCATGTCGTGTAGCTTTGTAACAAATTTGTATAATTCCACCCTATGGTCTGCATTGGCTGCCTGTGGACAATGTCTACTTTGACCCTCAAACTCTGCAGTTGTAGCTGAGACTGGAAGATTTTGGTTCCTGTTATTGACATGTCGAGAAGACACTGTTTTCTGTGCTGCGAAAAGCGAATCCACTTTGATGCACTTCCAAAAGATGAGGACTCTGGCTCGAACTGATACGGTAAAAACGACACCATCATTATTTTTCGTATCACTCTGTATCAAGTGCTGAGGAAATGGGCATTTCGGTTTCGACACTCGTGGTAAGCTGTGGCAGAGTAGACCAATCACAACAGACTGGGTCATCTGACCAATCAGAGCAGAGTAGACCAATCACAACAGACTGGGTCATCTGACCAATCAGAGCATAGTAGACCAATCACAACAGACTGGGTCATCTGACCAATCAGAGCAGAGTAGACCAATCACAACAGACTGGGCCATCTGACCAATCAGAGCAGAGTAGACCAAATCACAACAGACTGGGTCATCTGACCAATCAGAGCAGAGTAGACCAATCACAACAGACTGGGTCATCTGACCAATCAGAGCAGAGTAGACCAATCACAACAGACTGGGTCATCTGACCAATCAGAGCAGAGTAGACCAAATCACAACAGACTGGGCCATCTGACCAATCAGAGCAGAGTAGACCAAATCACAACAGACTGGGCCATCTGACCAATCAGAGCAGAGTAGACCAATCACAACAGACTGGGTCATCTGACCAATCAGAGCAGAGTAGACCAATCACAACAGGGTCATCTGACCAATCAGAGCATAGTAGACCAAATCACAACAGACTGGGCCATCTGACCAATCAGAGCAGAGTAGACCAAATCACAACAGACTGGGTCATCTGACCAATCAGAGCAGAGTAGACCAATCACAACAGACTGGGTCATCTGACCAATCAGAGCAGAGTAGACCAACCACAACAGACTGGGTCATCTGACCAATCAGAGCAGACCAATCACAACAGACTGGGTCATCTGACCAATCAGAGCAGAGTAGACCAATCACAACAGGGTCATCTGACCAATCAGAGCATAGTAGACCAAATCACAACAGACTGGGCCATCTGACCAATCAGAGCAGAGCAGGCTGTTGGACAGGAGGGGTTTAGAGAAACTGAATTCTTTATTGAACCCTTTCAGACAGTGCATGTAAGAAAAGAGGTGATTCTGCCATCTATATTATGAGAAAATTTAAGATCCATGTAAACATTAAAAAAGCAACAAAAAAAAAATCTTTAAAAAAAGAACCTTTAAAATAGAATAATGGGGGCACTTTAAAAAAAGTAAATATATATTTCTACTCACCGCATACTTAAACGACAGGTTGAATTCCCTGTCATTAGCTCGCAAATGCCTCTCCTCTGAGGTAAGTAAAAAAAAAAATATATAAATAACATTAAAACATTAGGAAAATAAACTATAAAGTGGTTTTATTTCAAGTTTCAAACAATGCATGCAGTGTAGTTATGATATACCTTCTACTTTCTTTTTCTTCACGTTAATTCCACACGCAGACAGCAGGGAACCCATGTTTCTATGATCAAATCATCACGCTGATAAAGAGAAACCAAACCATGAAAACACATTAAAAATAATAATAATAAATTAAATAGTTCTTAAAAACATTAAACATGAAGAAAACTACAAAAAAATCTTCTAGTATAGAATAAAGAGCTGTATAATCTCACATTTAGGGGCCGGTCAGTGTATCTAATGCATAGAGGTATGTTTATTGTACTATCTACTGTTTCATGATCTTTGATTTTGAACAATTAAAAATACTTCTAAAGCATTTATAAATCTTGATTAATGTTATTTTCAACATTTACTAATATATAACTAAAAACAAAAGTTGTGTCTGTTAGTATAATGGACTGGTGCTAACATGAACTATCAAATGAACCAATAACTAACATTAACAATGATGCATAAATATAGTAACAAATGTATTGCTTATTGTTAATGCATTAACTAATGGGACCTTGTTGTAAAGTGTTACCATTTGATTTAATAGGTAACAGACACCATAATTGTTAGAATTGAGAATTTATTTAAATTAATTTAAGTTATTATTAAATTATTATTATTATAAAAAAATATCTATCTATCCAACTGCTTGTCTATGCAGTGTTCATGAATGCATGAAATTATAAATACATTTTATTCTAATAATTTATTCAATTGAAGTATTTCATTAATATATTACAATTTTATGTTCAAAGAAATATTTGCCCTCATTTAAGTTTAAAACAAATCGCCTGAAAATGAATAAATACCATGTGACCATATTTATGTGTTTGTTCTATAACAGTCTGTAGAGGTTTTCTGTAAAAAATCAGGTTCATTAGTCTCAAAGCTGAATTGTGGTCAGTTTAAGTTACAGCTCATCCAACAAAACCTACATTAAATTAAACTGCTCATCGTCTCATCGTAATGCATTATGATCTTTCTGTTAGTGTCTAGCTGTGGTTAATGATAAACTGGCAGAAAGTTCAGTGTATTTTACAGCTCTCTTCTTATCAGGGCAGGTTTTTGATGAGAGGAACATGTATTTACACATATAGGCCTCCACATACATGTACTGTCGCTGTGCTTCCTGATCTCATAGATTATGTTCCTGTCAGCCATTTTCGTAGATGTAAGCATTTGTTCATATAACACAGAGACATTCAAGCTTGATCTTAAACAACACTCTAAAATTCTGGGTTGTTTCAACACAAGGTTGGGTCAAATATGGACAAACCGACCCGTTGGTTTACATTTTTTAAACTAATTCTTAAACCTAATGGTTGAGGTTTTCCATATTTTACCCAAACATGGGTTGAAACAACCCCACATTTTTTTGTAATTACTATTAGATGCCTCTAGACTATCATACCTTTGTCTACATGTCAAAAACGAAGACTGAAAATGATTACATAAAAAAAAATACTGTAAATGGAAAAGGCTATACTGTATGAAATAAAAATGAAACTGGCCAATCTGAAACTAGTGAAAAGTGTTGTATACGGCCAACAACCCTGAACATTAGACCAAACTCACCTTCATCTCACTCTTTATCTAATCTAATATTATTATGATAGCTCAAAAGTCAACACATCGCCAACGCCCATGTAAAGAATTGCTGTGAAGAATCAAAAATGGTCGACCGTTTAAATTAAAATAATTTATTTCCAAGCAAAATAGGTTTAACATAACATCAGTCCTTTCAAATATAAGTTCTCAACTTTTCTGATGCATGTCATCAAATTAAACGCTATAACATTAGAAAATGATGACACTGCAATATAAAGCTCCCAATTATTAAATGATTATTAATTATAATATGTTGTTAACTTGTTATTAAAAACTTGAAGCTGTGGTTGCTAGAACATTAACATAATAAGTGTTACTGTTTCCTGGCATTATGGAAGGGTATTGCGAGACCAAGGGTATTGTACCATTTATGATATGGTAATAAACAGACTTAAGCTAAAATCATTTGCTTAGTATTTTGAAATATAATTACCACCATAATGACACATTGGAAGGCTACATTATTACATAACTAAGTTAAAAAAGGCCTTTTTATCAGCCATGTAAAATTACTACAATGAATAACACAGTGTTACAGTACATGTGAATTTCAATAAATGCACTAAAAACAGAAAATGTATACGTAGCACAAAACACTCCAACCCACATAAATAATAACAAGAACTATGTAAATAAAACAAATGTGATGGCACAAAACACACCAACACACACACTATATATATATATATATATATATATATATATATATATATATATATATATATATGCGTGTCTGTGTGTGTGTATAATCAAATTATTTGTTACTTTTCATTCAATCACATGTATTGTATTTTTAAATATGATTTTATGGTAAGGTTACTTATGGCTAACTAATTAACTGTTTTTTTTTTTCCATATCAATCTATAATTGTTATATTCTATTAGAGTGACTCGATTTTGCCGCATTGACAAGGAACAGTTCAATGACCATAACTAATGTTGGCGGTAAATGGCGTTGGTCTAGAGACCGGTTTCCCCTCGACAGCAGGAAAACACTCGACCCTTCACCATCTATATTCAATAGTCAACAAGGAAAATCACACACCCTTAATGACTGCTTAAAACTCACCACCTTATCTCTTCGCTTTTGACAAATCTACATTCTTCTCTATGTCTATACTGACACACGTATTCATACTCGTTATAATGTTCAGTATTTTTTTAAACTAAGCACACTGCACTGCAAGTGCCTTTAGCTACTGTAAATAAGTAACTTACTGTACTTTCAGAGTGAAAAACCTTCTTCCTTAAAAAGAAAATCTTACAAGATCAACATACTCTCTCAAAAACTCACTAAACATCTATTAAATGATGAAGCTGCACCAGCTAAAGGGGTGTCATACCTGAGTCACACGTTTGCTATCCAAGATCCCCAGAGAAACAGCAGCGTTTCAGAGTAAACCTCCACGCCATAAACATGCGTGGAAAAGGGCACGCAGAACCACACTACAGTTCCCATAATGCAACTGCAAACGAGTCCCCTACTTAGAGTACAGGTGAAAGTTAAGGGTGTAACCTGACATCAGGAAGAGGTTTTCAGGGCTGGGCGGAGCCACCGGCTGCAGTTGTTTCCTATGGAAAGGGTTAATGATTGGACAACTGGTTATGCTTGAAGAAAACGGAGGGATTGTACAGCGTAGCGTGTCCAGGGACAGACAGAAAGCAAACAGTGGATGATCTTTGGACTCTGCTGGGATGGAAGAGGGAAGCTGATAAAACAGTTGGATGAGGGAATGACGTGAGCCAGTCGCTAGAAAACGGCTGCATTTTTATATAATGAAAAATCTTCCAATCTCATTTATATAGTTTAGCTCAAATTTGGACAGCCGTACCAAGAAGAAACTCATTTTATTACTCAAGAGTTTGCTCGTTCACAGCTCAGGAGACAATTCTTCCATTTAATCTAATTGTTGTTTAGGACATAACAACTGACATATTACATAGAACTCTCTCCTATTGGTAAAAGCTATCAAAACACTCCAAAACAGATCATGCTCATGTTCACAGCATACTATATCGCATGTCAGCTGAAGATATGCAAGAAAGAGCTGTTTTATTGCCTCTTTTATTGATACAGATTACAAAGAAAGGGCAGAAGAACAGCAAATGTTGCAAGCCGGATTAAAACTCAAATTTCCTACATGAGCACCATAGCTCAACGAGTTGGCGCATGTGAGCAAACCACTAGGCCACGGCATCAACCTATATACAGTAGTGTGAGACTGAAAGGAATAGTTCACCCAGAAATTAAAACCATGGCATTTACTCACCACCTGTATGATCCATGGATGACAAAAGAAGATAGTTAGGTTCATGCTGTTCTTTTCCAAATCATGAAGGTAAATGGGGACAAATGCTACAAAAGGAGGAGAAAAAACACCATAAAACTTCATAAAAGCAATCCATATTATTTGTTCAGTATATTGTAAGTCTTCTCAAGTCATACCGTAGTTTTGATTGTAGGATGTGCAATGTCAAGTAGCAGGGATCGTAGCTTATCGAAACGCACGTGATTAATTGCGAAGTTTAACCATCATAGAGCGAAAGTTTATCATTTGCATGTGTTTTAGGTCCTGTCAGTTTAAACATTCAAGCGATTTTAAATCAATCGAGCACAAGACGATATGCGAAAGAGACCAAAATTCGGCACTCGTGTGCTGTTATCTGTGTGCCCACATAGAGCAGCACAGACAGAACATAAAATTCCGTTCTCTTCCGAGTCTATTTGTGCTAACGGATACATACACACAAAATTATGTCAAAATGCCCGTCTCGGCAAGTATCCTCCTAAACGTTGAGTTATGCATATAACTACTGTGTAGTTTGAAGACAGGCAAGAGTGAAACACATGACTACGGGAAATATATTCACACCCCGCAAAGTCACTGAACTAAACTTAAAGGACCACATATCCCGTTTTTAAGAGAAAGACAGCCCCTGGTTAAAAAAACCCTGAGATGAGCACAGACTGAGCTACAGTCGCCGCAGTGACATCTGGTCAGCTGGCATCCACACTAAAATCTTAAACCATGCCCATGACATTTCCATGCCCTTGTAGAGTGCACACACACCTCTCCAACTCCTTATATGTGTAACGGAGGCCAGCTAGTAGTTGCTGTGTGAGTAAACCTCACTCCTCTGATGTCAAAAGGCTCTCTAGCGACAGATGCTAGGGGCTGCAGTCTTTAGCCTCCTTGTTAGAGCGCCTGACTCTCACGCCGGAGACCCGGGTTCGAGGCCCGCACAGAGCGGGGCGAGTAGGACCCGGGTGGAGGGGTTACATTGGTGCCGTGACCCGGATGGGAGTGCGGTTTAGGGGGGTGAGTGTAACGGAGGCCAGCTAGTAGTTGCTGTGTGAGTAAACCTCACTCCTCTGATCTCAAAAGGCTCTCTAGCGACAGATGCTAGGGGCTGCAGTCTTTAGCCTCCTTGTTAGAGCGCCTGACTCTCACGCCGGAGACCCGGGTTCGAGGCCCGCACAGAGCGGGGCGAGTAGGACCCGGGTGGAGGGGTTACATATGCTCTAGACATAGCTTTTCTACATTCCAATGTGAAATATGTCAGTTAAGATAGTGGCTTCCATTGGCCTAGTTGGAAAAGACGGCAAAAGACTGGTCAGGCGAGCGGGCTTTAAGCAAGTCTCCTGTCTTCCTCTGAGTCAGAGATTTTACAGGGCAGGCAGTTCAAAAGACACCGCACTCCCGACATGACTTTAGGCGCATACGCTGCATTCGGACGCAACACCACCAAACGCAAATTGGATGTAAATCAAAAGGGATGCATCGAAAGCCCATGAAGATCACCAATGTGCTTCGCTTTTGCCAGTACCAACGACAGGGCAGCATCCTTACATTCAGGCACAAACGGAGGTTCACACACAACCTCCAGGCCTATCATCAGGTCATGACGGCACCATTGAATTTTGTAACGAGCCTAAAACGCAGACCCCTCGTTCCGCGCACCATCCACGTGAGGTAATTTTTGTCAACAGAAGGGTCCATGGCATACAGCCTTTGTATGACTTGATCGCTTGGGAACAAAGTCCACTAGCAAATGCACGTGCCGAATGAGTCTTTCTGCACTTATGGCCAAAGGAGTGTACCTTGAAAAGCTTGTGCTCTCAACTGTGTGGAAGATGAAGCGGAACGAAGAAGTTACATGATGGTCCGCGCACTGTCCGTGTGACGTAATTATCACCATCAGGAGAATCCACGGATGTCCGTGCACACCGTCCGTCTGCAGCCCAATTTTTGTGACCGCGCGGAGTACAACAGCGCATGTGCGAGTGACATGAATAAGGAATTTATTTATATAGCATGTTTCCTATGTACTACCATACACCGCAAGCGCTTTACAATCATCTCAGGGGTCTCTCTTCAACCACCACCAGTGTGCAGCATCCACTTGGATGATGCGATGGCAGCCACAGAACAACGGCACCAGTGCGCTCAACACACATCAGCTATAGGAGAGAGCGCACTTGAAAACTAAAGCACCTTAAAAACAAAATCCACTAGATTTAGTGCACGTGCCGAAAGCATCTTTCCACCCACGCGGCCAAAGGAGTATACTTTGAAAGGCTTGCACTCTCGACTGTATAGTATACCCAGGCCTTTAAGGATTCGGAAGGCAAGCAGGGGAGTGTTCAAAACAGCCGATGACAAGCCGAAACAGCCATTCATTAAACTTCCAGCGTGGAATGGGAGTGACTTTCCTCAGGAAAACTACTCCAAAAAATGTATGTATGTGACGCTCTTACAGCGCTGTCGACCACTCTCCTCTTAAAGAGTTTCTAGTCTGTGTTTTGACGCATTTGTCATCAACTACACATGACATAACCCTACCCAGGGTAATTCCTTCTGTCAACAGATTCAGGCTTCCCAGGGGATCAGGGCCTGAACGCACAATGGCGCTATCGACATTAGCATAATTGTCGTGTGGCATACAGCAAGCTACCGAGCGCCAAGTGCCGGAACCCACGCACAAAGAGGAGAATCCAGCCGTGCACCCGCTATTGAGGCCATGAGCCCCTGCAGTCTCAATACTGTTTAAAAAAAAGCACTCATCTCCCCAGCCAAAACTGAGACAGACAGCCGCGAAAATCTTCTGCCCTCTGTTCGGCTCTGAATCTATCTCCATACCGAGATATAACAGCCCCTTTTGAGATTAATCTGGAATCCCAGAGCTCGTAAATGTAAAACAAGTGCATGTGTTTGTAACACTGCTTGTTCCCTGCTGCCAGGAGCAGCCCGCCCAAATAGGTCTGCGCTCTGATAGCACAGCAGAACCAGCAGTTCCTGCAGATCTTGCAAATATGTGCGGTACTATAGGGACCTAAAAATAGTAGGCAATCCCCTCGACGAAGACCTCAGAAAAATGTTCTGTGCCCCGGATGGATTGCCCTGCTCAAAAAATATGTCGTCAGAGCATTCCTCGCCCGCATCCAGTGAGAAAGAATCATCCCCTCGACAGTCAAAGTTTCGCTTAGACTTAGGGCAGCTAGAGAAACCATGTCGTGAACACTACACTGACACTCCTCGGCCGCCACACCATCGTCCCAACTCTCTGTGGCCCAACCAAAAACCGCAGTGGACCGTGTTTGCCCTGCCAAGCACTCGCTACATACCGCTTGAGTGCAGAATGATACAGCACACAGGCAATGCTCACATGCATTGGGGTTGGAGAGATCCAGCCAAGCGCAGGCAATTCAAAACACACTGGACAGTGCTTGTGAGTATACCATAAACACCCACATGCCAACCGGACAGGGACTAGACCTTATGTACAGATATTTCTCATCAAAAAATGTTATTAGCCATTTGTTAGTTGTACTAAACCCATGCTTAAAACCTTTAAAAAAGAAAATGCTTAAAACAAGAATCACCAATGTGGGCTTTTCTTCTTGCGAAAATGTGGCGTGATGGTGTGCTAACAGCACGGTGAAGAGCTGGAGAACAAAGGGAATGACGCATGCGACTGCATTTATATGCTGTGGGTAGGTGGCGACCCCGCCCATATCGTCATTAAACTGTGTTGTACCGAGTGAACTAACTGAATGGGAACACAGTCGCTTATGGCTCTCGCTAACTTAAATGAGAAAGAAAACTGATGCGTGTCATTATATTGGATCCGTGCATTCGGTCTTAAAGTGACAGCAGCCTAAATTTTCCTGCTGCTGTCTCTGTCATTCATGTTAATCAAACAACAAAAAACAAAAAGAAAATCTAAATATTTTCTAGCTTTAACAAAGATTAATTATAACTTAATACCGTGAAGACTATGCAGTGTTACTTTACATTTGATTATTCAATTTCTATACCTTAATATTGTTAGACTTACCTGAAAAACAAAGCACGGTTTATTTCATGTGTATCATTGTTTTATTGTATTTATCTAGGCTATTCTTTATGTAATTTGTTTATTACTTTCAATGTTGCACACCTACAAAAATCACCCCAATCATTCTAGAATGATTCATTTATTCCAAATAAAGCTATTCAAGTCATGGAGTGAATCGTTTTCTTATCGCAATATATAATCGCAGAAAAACGTAATTTTTTTCCCAATATCGTGCAGCCCCATCTTTCACATACTGATATTTGATAGCGAATGACAATTTTCAGTGAATAATCATTTAACGAAGTAAATAAACTGCCCATCACACAATTTCATTCCTTTACATAAATGACATCAAGTAAACATTAGTTTAAGATACTTTATACATACATTTATTTGTTGAGTGCGCACACAAAAACATTTTAATAACACATTTTCCCTTGTCAGTGACTGTGTACAATACCTATATAACTTAAAAATGTGAGTAAACTCAGTGATTCTTGTCAGTATTGTTTCAAGAGTTTGAAAAAAGGTGAGAACTTCCACAAGTTGGCACAAGGAATGTGTATATTACAAAGAGTGACAGTTCTCTTCTAAAATACAGTCCAAACACTGCTGGCCTAAACAACGGTAACAATATATAAAGTGACACAGAGTTAGAAGTGAGAAATGTACAGAAATAAATAACAGGTTTAACAGTCACAATAATGATTGGCAATATTAACATACATTTTACATATTGGCAGTGCTTGTGAAAAATACAATAATTTACATTGAAATTTGGTTTAAAAAGGTGAGACTTTTTGCGCAGGCAACAAACGAAGGGACAAATCTAGTGTTACTGTCCTTTTCCTGTTTGTTTTTGCATTTTGAGTCATTTCTGGAAAAACAAAGCACAACATAGTACAAAATTCCTCAAATGAACAACTGAAGAAAATAAATCAGTCAAGCAAAACAAAGAAACAGAGTAACACGACTTCACAGAAAAAAGACACCCATATTTACTTAAAAGAAAAAAAAAACGAGTTAAAATCATTTAAATAGAAAATATCAGAGCAAATAAAATAAGGCCGCTTTGAAACGAAAAAGAAACCTCACTATTATCTTTAATTGATCAGTGATCGTATTTGAGCTTGATCAGATATTTGTTAACTTTCCTATTTTCTCTCCCCAGTTGATGCTGATTTTTCAGCGCTCTCATCCCACTATATAAATGGTATTGAAAAGTATTACACGACACCCCATAAAGCATTCACATGTTTTAGCTTCAATACTGTCCGATGATGCTGCATTGTCTTTCGTTGGACATAAACAAAAAGCAGGTGTAAATGTGACCTCGAGATTATTGCTGCCACCTACTGGTCATGGATGATGGCTGAAGTACCGCTCACTTTGAAACGAATGGTGACCGTAAGAGGCAGAAGATTTGTGGGTTGAGGTGCAAACAGGTCATCCATCATCTGAGAGGCCGCAAAGCCTGTAACAAAGGCACACTTTCGGCTGACGGATGCGTCACGTGCGAGCAGACTTGGAAATGATGTGAAATGTACTTGATATCTCTCTACAAACTTGTCGGTTTTGATTACTTATTCTGATTCATGCAACGAATCACTCCACAACACCAAGTGAATGAGATCTGGCCCCTTGGGAACTAACACTGTGTCTCAGGAGCCACAACATTCATAACAATCATAATCATTACATTTCAAACTGACACATTCACAGCATCAACAAAATAAGGCAATAAACACAATGCAAAAGGGGTAACAGAGAAAAAGTGCATGAATGGATGTGGAATCTCTGTATTCTACAAACTAATGTCCCCGCACACTCACAGCGCCATCTAATGGTCGGAGGTCAAATCTCAGATTCAAACATTCTGAATACTCATAGGAACTTGAGTCAGGGATAGACAATATTTTTCCACAAACATGTTCACAAAAAGGTTTGTGAGAAAGACATGCCTGGTTTTACTGTTGTGTGCCTTGACGTTGATTATTATATTAATGAAAACATTTTTTTTGTAAATGGCTGAATCACAAAATGGAAGCATCTCATAAATGACAGGGTCAAAATTCACCCCAAAATCAGAAAAAAAAAGGAATTATATTTTACTGGTCTATTTTTAATAACATTTTTAGATTATTTGCAATGTGACATTTTTTATTAATTATTTTAACTGAATTATTTTATAATATTAATTGTATTTTTAAAGTATTCATATATTAATACATCATAGTATTTGTTGTTCCATCTTAAATACCTGTAATTTTACCTGTAATGAAAATCAGCATAGCAATTATTAGTAAAACAATTAATAAATAGAATTTAAGGTGTGAAATGAGCTTAACAGTCAAGAAAAATAATGCCAATGTCAAAACAGTCCTAAACAGGATTCATTTTATAAATGTAGAATTCTACAAATGTAATCATTTCTTATTTTTATATTATATTTAATTGTATGTTTTGGGGTAAATGTGGTCTGTTTTCATTAGATTCACTTAAATACATATTTCTAAAAATTATCTAATGGACAACAAACATAATTAGGCAAAAAATACAACCCAGTACTGTATGTCCAGCCATCACAATCTCGTTTTTCATCAAATATGTCATCTACCCTGACTAGTCCTTTGCTAGTTTGTCAGTCGCTTGGTGTGTGAGTGTGTTTCTCATTGTATATCAACATGGGAAAAAAAAAAAAAGTCTTTTTATCAGGATGACTCCCCATTCACTTTTAGACTACCAGTGCCCTTTATAAAATGTCACATGGCCGCTGAAAGCCCTTCTCTGTGGTACACAAGTGTGTGTCAGTGGGCAGCAAAAATGTGGACACAGAAAGGTGACAGTGTTGAAATCCAGCCTTTGTTTATCCGTCAACAACTAAAAGATTCTCAGATTCTCTTCGGCTGTCAAAGAACGTCCTCACCTCCCCTCCTCGGCCGAGCGGGTCTCGGACTTGAGTTTCACGAACTCTTTGGCCACCTCGTCACCCGAGCGCTGGGAGAGGATGCGCATGACGGTGAGGCCCGTGTCATCGATGTGTACCCGTGGACCCAGCGGACACCAGCATGCGCAGCTGGCTCTCGGTGCGACATCACGCAACTGTATGACGGCGATACCAACCACGCGGTCCGCACGGCCGAAGCAGTAGTCCTTCACACACACCTGCAGCTCATAACACTCCGGCCCATCCTCGTTCCCAAGAATACTGCACAGACAGAGAGGGGGAATTCATTATTTACTTGTACTGATTACAACCCATCTATCCATATATCCATCTATACACCCTTCAGTCTGTCCATCCATCTATCCATCCACTAGGGGTGTACCGGTACATGCATTCGTACCGAACCGTCACAGTACGGACGTCACAGCTCAGTGCATACAGTCAGACACCGAATACAGTGAGTCACAGGCGATTCACACTCCAATCCAGAAGGGGGCGTGCGCGGTAATGCAATGCTGTTTGCTAACAGTCACAACAGGAAAAAGGGCAGAGGAAGAACAGCGCATGTACGAATGACTTGAGCACTTGAAAACAAAGTCCATTAGATTGTGTGCATGTGCCGAATAAGTCTTTCCACGCTCATGGACAGAGGAGTATACTTTGAAAGGCTCGCGCACTCAACTGTGCGTGAAACGGAGCGGAACGCGTTGGGCTTAAGCTTTGAATGTTTAAATATAATTTAAGTGGAACAAATTGTAACACTCCTAAGTTATATTTTTCATTATTCTATTTATTTTGTACTTTTATAACATAACATGCTTTTCAGTTTTGAAGCTGATTGTGGCCAAATACCTTTTGTTTTTATCAGCCCTGCAACAAAATATGACCCATGCAAGAGTGCATTCTGTTAACTGCTTGGTACAGTACAGCCTCCTTTAGTGTATACCTCAGCGGGACTAAAGGGCGCTAGGTGGAACACACGGTCATTTGCACTACTGTCTGTTCAAAATAAATGAAAAGAAACCTAGCATTGTGGATTTGTTGCTTTTTCCAATAACACTTTAGTTTAGGGTCCAAATCTATTAACTATTCTTCATTACAATATTCTACATCACTAATCCTACCCAATACCTAAACTTAACAACTACCTTATTAACTATTAATAAGCAGTAATTATGAGTTTATTGAGGCAAAAGTCATAGTTAATAGTGATATTTGGACATGAACTAAATAAAGTGTGACCATTTTTCCTATTGTACCGAACTCGTATCGAAACGTGACCCGAAAACCAAGGTACGTACCAAACCGTGACTACTGTGTACCGTTACACACTATCCACCCATTCATCCATCCATCCATCCATTCATCATTCTATCCACTTCTATCCATCCTTCTATCCATATATCCACCTACAGTATCATCCATCTACACTTCTATCTATCCACCTATCATCCATCCATCCATACATGCATAATTGTGAAAGAGAGAGATGCATCCATTTTGTGGTCTCATTTAATTCCTCACGCATCATTGTTTACTGCACCGTTGTTCATTAATCTAATTTGTCCTGAATGACTAGGTTTTGCACTCACAAATGGAAGGTCTCGTTGAATTTGGGTGCCCAGCTGTTGTTCTTTGATTTGGTGGTGAACCTGCGCTTTTTGTCGCTGAGATGAGGGCCGATCATGGTGACCTCCACAAACGGCCGGAACATCCCAGACGTCTGCCACTTCAGATCGTTTGCAGCCACAACTAGACAGAAAAATGTGATTCCACCATCAAACAATACACTTGTGGAACAGAAAAAAAGCTCACTTAAAACAGATGAAAATGCAGTAAGACATACCTTTAACTGTAACTTTATGCTCTCCTGTGCCCGGGTGAGTAAAGAGGTCGATCTGTATGGATACTTCCCCTACTGGTTTATCAACTCCTGAGCCTAAACACACAGATATATTTACTTCGTTATCTAAATGGGCATAATCCAAAGACTTCTGTTTTTTTATATTGAGAAGTTATAAATACTATAACCTAACCAGAAAGAAAGAAACATTATACCCAAAATGAGGTTTTGTCAGGTTTAGCCCACTTTGGAGTACCAAATTAGGGTTAAGTAGGTAGACACACACACACACAGTGAAACAAAGGCCTCACTTGCACGGTGGAGGAGATTTTAAAGGGGTCATCAGATGCCCATTTTCCACAAGTTAGTATGATTCTTTAGGGTGTTCATGTAAAGTTTGTAATATACTTTGGTTAAAATTCCATGGTTGTGTAAAACAACATCCTTTTTACCTCCTCAAAAACAGCTTTGTTCACAGTGACCTGTTTCGGTGCATGTCTCTTTAAATATGCTAATAGCTGGGTTTCAGTCACGTGATTATAATGACGCGCGGAATTCAGATGGAGGGCAGGGAGTGAAGAGTGCAATGGACGAGATGGAGGAAAGTCCGAACTGTACTAATTTACACGCTATTACAAGAGAAAGATATAAACAAAAAATCAAACATATGTTGGACGTGATCCTTACGTTATGAAGAGGAGCGATTTTTCAACTGAATTGAAAGATTTTCCTGCCATCGAGGCGGTAGATATCAGCAACTACCTCGTCTTACAGACATACTTTGACTTTACAAAGTTCGGAAACGTTACACGTTAACTTACACGTTACACAAACATTGCCACTTAAGTTGTATTAACTCAGCTCTGACGAAGTGATCACTGCACACACGGGCATTTTCCCATTCGACTCCTCCCGACCGCAAACGTAGACCGCAAGCCGTTTTTCCGGAGTTTTTCGGTCAATTTCTTGCATTTTCCCCCCTTATGAACAACAACTTTTGGTACACGATAAAAACTCCTCGTGGTTTGATCGATTTAAGTAACCATAAACGACGCAAAACATAGGCATTTTGAGTTTGTTATAGTGCTTTCTAAATACAGCAAATTACTTCCTGCCCTCCATTTGCATTTCGCGCCATGGCAACGCAGTGGCGTGACGTCATATGAAAACAAGCTATACGGGACAGTCCGTCAGCGGTCGTGGGCGGAGCATGAGCATTATGACATCATAGTGCTCAGAAAATCCAAACTGCCTGATTATTGAGTGTTTAGGCTTTTTGAGGATCAAAAAAAAAAAAAAAAAGGAGTAAATGGATTTTTTTTCATTGTTGTCCACACACTGCAGACAGATTTATATGCAAACACCATATAAAAGTGAAGTTTGCATCCGATGAGCCCTTTAAGAAAAATGTAAGCATTAGAAAAACAGAGAGGAAAGATGTACCAACTGTACCCAATTTACATAAAAAGACGAAAGTGATGACAATGGCAACGCAGAGCAGGAACGCAGAGCCTAAATTACAGTGGGAGTGTCAGGGTTCTGCCCTAGCAGCTTTGTCTGTGTTGTCTTTGTTCATGTCTGTTTGTGTTGAGCTTGAACATATGGCTCTGTCTTTGTTTGCGTTGGCCATGTGCTCCTCTGTTCCTGCCTCCTTGTTCCCCAGTACCATGCCCTCTTGTCTAGTTGAGTCTTCATTTGTCTGAGTGTGCTCACCTGTTCCTTGTTTGAGTGTGCTCACCTGTTCCTTGTCTGAGTGTGTTTACCTGTTCCTTGTCTGAGTGTGTTCACCTGTTCCTTGTCTGAGTGTGTTTACCTGTTCCTTGTCTGAGTGTGTTCACCTGTTCCTTGTCTGAGTGTGTTCACCTGTTCCTTGTCTGAGTGTGTTCACCTGTTCCTTGTCTGAGTGTGTTCACCTGTTCCTTGTCTGAGTGTGTTCACCTGTTCCTTGTCTGAGTGTGTTCACCTGTTCCTTGTCTGAGTGTGCTCACCTGTTCCTTGTCTGAGTGTGTTCACCTGTTCCTTGTCTGAGTGTGTTCACCTGTTCCTTGTCTGAGTGTGTTCACCTGTTCCTTGTCTGAGTGTGTTCACCTGTTCCTTGTCTGAGTGTGTTCACCTGTTCCTTGTCTGAGTGGGCTCACCTGTTCCTTGTCTGAGTGTGTTCACCTGTTCCTTGTCTGAGTGTGTTCACCTGTTCCTTGTCTGAGTGGGCTCACCTGTTCCTTGTCTGAGTGTGTTCACCTGTTCCTTGTCTGAGTGTGCTCACCTGTTCCTTGTCTGAGTGGGCTCACCTGTTCCTTGCCGAGTGTGTTCACCTGTTCCTTATCTGAGTGGGCTCACCTGTTCCTTGTCTGAGTGTGTTCACCTGTTCCTTGTCTGAGTGTGTTCACCTGTTCCTTGTCTCAGTGTGCTCACCTGTTCCTTGTCTGAGTGTGCTCACCTGTTCCTTGTCTGAGTGTGTTCACCTGTTCCTTGTCTGAGTGTGTTCACCTGTTCCTTGTCTGAGTGTGTTCACCTGTTCCTTGTCTGAGTGTGTTCACCTGTTCCTTGTCTGAGTGTGTTCACCTGTTCCTTGTCTGAGTGTGTTCACCTGTTCCTTGTCTGAGTGTGTTCACCTGTTCCTTGTCTGAGTGTGTTCACCTGTTCCTTGTCTGAGTGTGTTCACCTGTTCCTTGTCTGAGTGTGTTCACCTGTTCCTTGTCTGAGTGTGTTCACCTGTTCCTTGTCTCAGTGTGCTCACCTGTTCCTTGTCTGAGTGTGCTCACCTGTTCCTTGTCTGAGTGTGTTCACCTGTTCCTTGTCTGAGTGTGCTCACCTGTTCCTTGTCTGAGTGGGCTCACCTGTTCCTTGTCTGAGTGGGCTCACCTGTTCCTTGTCTGAGTGTGTTCACCTGTTCCTTGTCTGAGTGTGTTCACCTGTTCCTTGTCTGAGTGTGTTCACCTGTTCCTTGTCTGAGTGGGCTCACCTGTTCCTTGTCTGAGTGTGTTCACCTGTTCCTTGTCTGAGTGGGCTCACCTGTTCCTTGTCTGAGTGTGTTCACCTGTTCCTTGTCTGAGTGTGTTCACCTGTTCCTTGTCTGAGTGTGTTCACCTGTTCCTTGTCTGAGTGTGTTCACCTGTTCCTTGCCGAGTGTGTTCACCTGTTCCTTGTCTGAGTGTGTTCACCTGTTCCTTGTCTGAGTGGGCTCACCTGTTCCTTGTCTGAGTGTGTTCACTTGTTCCTTGTCTGAGTGTGTTCACTTGTTCCTTGTCTGAGTGTGTTCACCTGTTCCTTGTCTCAGTGTGCTCACCTGTTCCTTGTCTGAGTGTGTTCACCTATTCCTTGTCTGAGTGTGTTCACCTGTTCCTTGTCTGAGTGTGTTCACCTGTTCCTTGTCTGAGTGTGTTCACCTGTTCCTTGTCTGAGTGTGTTCACCTGTTCCTTGTCTGAGTGTGTTCACCTGTTCCTTGTCTGAGTGTGTTCACCTGTTCCTTGTCTGAGTGTGTTCACCTGTTCCTTGTCTCAGTGTGCTCACCTGTTCCTTGTCTGAGTGTGTTCACCTATTCCTTGTCTGAGTGTGTTCACCTGTTCCTTGTCTGAGTGTGTTCACCTGTTCCTTGTCTGAGTGTGTTCACCTGTTCCTTGTCTGAGTGTGTTCACCTGTTCCTTGTCTGAGTGTGCTCACCTGTTCCTTGTCTGAGTGTGTTCACCTATTCCTTGTCTGAGTGTGTTCACCTGTTCCTTGTCTGAGTGTGTTCACCTGGTCCTTGTCTGAGTGTGTTCACCTGTTCCTTGTCTGAGTGTGTTCACCTGTTCCTTGTCTGAGTGTGTTCACCTGTTCCTTGTCTGAGTGTGTTCACCTGTTCCTTGTCTGAGTGTGTACACCTGTTCCTTGTCTGAGTGTGCTCACCTGTTCCTTGCCGAGTGTGTTCACCTGTTCCTTGTCTGAGTGTGTTCACCTGTTCCTTATCTGAGTGTGTTCACCTGTTCCTTGTCTGAGTGTGTTCACCTGTTCCTTGTCTGAGTGTGCTCACCTGTTCCTTGTCTGAGTGTGTTCACCTATTCCTTGTCTGAGTGTGTTCACCTGTTCCTTGTCTGAGTGTGTTCACCTGTTCCTTGTCTGAGTGTGTTCACCTGTTCCTTGTCTGAGTGTGTTCACCTGGTCCTTGTCTGAGTGTGTTCACCTGGTCCTTGTCTGAGTGTGTTCACCTGGTCCTTGTCTGAGTGTGTTCACCTGTTCCTTGTCCGAGTGTGTTCACCTGTTCCTTGTCCGAGTGTGTTCACCTGGTCCTTGTCTGAGTGTGTTCACCTGTTCCTTGTCTGAGTGTGTTCACCTGTTCCTTGTCTGAGTGTGTTCACCTGTTCCTTGTCTGAGTGTGTTCACCTGTTCCTCTTGTTCCCAGCTCCCTTTATACGTGTTCTCTTGCCCTCATGTTTTGCCAGTTCGTTATATACTATGTGCCATTTTGTCCAATCAAATGCTTTCTAGAATATATAGTACCACATTACTTTGATTAAAATCAGGGCTCATAGGTGTGACGTAACTAAAGACCACTATTTACTTCCTGGAAATACATCAACACAGAGAAAAACCATAAAGCTATTTCATGGTGTCTTTTATGTTCCTAAAATAAGCTTCATTTTCTTCATGCAAAATAACATTTATATATTTTCAGTTTTGGATGAAATATGACATGGTGATTGTGAGATTCACCCCATTAGAGGGCAAATGAACCCAAAACAAATGTAGGAACGGATCTGGAGAAGGGGGCTGTGAGGGTATTCAGGTCTCAGGGAGTCTGTGGTGACCTACCCCTGGAGGGCTCCATTTTCTCACTAGGTGTTATCCTCATACCCTTCCCATTATGCACTTGGGGCAGAGACACAGACAGAAGCAGCAGTGAAAGAGACAACGATAAAAAGCAAAGCATTAAAAACAAGAACAACAACAGAGAAACATGGACAGTAGCCACATTAAGCAGAGAGAGACAGAAAGCTTGAAGAGATCAAGAAGTTTCTGTACAAAAAGTATTCAAATGAGTCCCGTCCACAGCTCAATACTGACACCTAGGGAAGCATTGCTTAAACTAATCTTTAAGATATCAAAAGATATGAATAGGAAGATATGAGAGAGTGATCAGTGAAGTTATATCATTATATGGAAAAAACAGTGTGAACTTTTATGTTCCACGGAAGTAAGTCAGTCAAACAGGTTTGGAACAACATGAGCAAATGACGACTGAATTGTCATACTATTGCTTTAATATTGATATTATGATGAGGAGATTTATGAAGAGAGTGTGGATGTGTTACTATATGTGTTTACCTTGAGCATGCTGAGAAGTAACAAAGGTCTTGATGAGTGTGTCAGTGGTCTGGGTATAGAGGGACAGTGCATGTCTCAGTGAGGACAGTTCAGGACTCTTTTCCAGAAAGGCCTTCTTCAATCCATTTCCTCCAGCATGGAAGTATTGCTGCAGAGGATAGTAAATAACCAAAGATTAATTTTGAAACAACATGGAACTTTTCAGCTGCTTTAAAGTAAACATCATTTATACCTTTATGGTATCGAGGGCCACGTCCATGACTGCGCACTGCTTGGGCGTCAGGCTTTTTGCGTCACCAGACATGTGATCCTGCAGAGGCAAAAACTATTTAAAAAACCCCGCACAATACAAAAAACAACCTCTGACGCAAACCAAACTCTACAACAGTTTCCTTCTTATCACCTCAATGGACAAGAGTATCTGAACGCTGAATAGATGTCATTGACTGTAAATAGAGGCGGTAATGTTTTAATGTTTTTGGATTTCGGACTTCGGACATCAGAAACCTATGGAAACCCGTTTCTGCCTCAGAGTAAAAAATAATAATAATTGTGAGAGTTTTTTTTTTTTTTAAAGAAAGGAAAATACAGTTGGAATTTTGAGAAATAAAGTTGCAACTGTGAGTTGTAAGGTCACATTGTTGCATATAAAGTCACAATTACAAGAAATAAAGTTGCAATTATGAGGAATAAATAGAGTTGCAAATATCAGATGTAAGGTCACGTTGTTCCATATAAAGTCACAATTACAAGAAAAAAGTCACAATTACAAGAATTAACGTTGCGTTGACAAGAAATAAAGAAAGTTGTAAATAAAATTGCAATGTGATATGCAAGGTCACGTTGTTGCATATAGGGCCCTATTTTAATGATCTGAAACGCAACTATCAAGCGCGAAGTGCAAGTAACTTTGTGGGCGGGTCTTGGGCGCTGTTGCTATTTTACCGGTGGGATAAATGACTCTTGTGCCCGACGCAAGTTTAAAAGGGGTTGGTCTGAAATAGCTTCATTATTCATAGGTGTGGTTTGGGCGTAACTTGAAATAAACCAATCAGAGCGTCATCCAACATACCCTTTAAGAGCAGGTGCACATGTTGCATGGCGGATTGTTATTATTATGGCGGATTTACCAGGCGCGCGCCAGGAGCAGTTCACAGCCGAGGAGACCGACGTTCTTGTCAGGGCAGTGAAAGACAGAGAAGTGACGTTGTATGGGGATGGGAGATTTTTTTTTTGCCTGGTTCTTGACGGACAAACTAATTTGTCAGATGTCCTTATATACATATGTGTCTTGCCACTATTGGGCAAACAGGTCTGATCCGTCATTACTACAATTAGCCTGAAAAATTTGGGTAAATGTGTAAGCTAGATTTAGGCCTACATTTTTTTACATCTTCATGGACACCACAATGATTTCCCTCATGTGTTAATATTTTTCCTTGTTATAATGTATGATTTGCAAAAATAAAAACTGCTGCATCTGTGTTGATGAGAGAATCAAAGTGTATGCGCGTTGTGCACCCGCTACATTATGGCCAAGCATGCGCACTTAAAATAGCATTATGAACAACGTGCAACGCGCCACTGACTTTAGACTAGGTTTTTTCTGGTCAGTGGCGGAATTGTTTCCTGGAACTGCAAAATAGCACTAGGGAATGTTTGCGCCGAAACACGCCTCCTTTTTGCGCCGACCCGCCCAGGGAGCGCAAGTTCATTCCCTAGTTTACCGACGTGCGTCTGTGGAGGGAAAAGCCCGTTTTGCGCGGGTGCAAAATAGGAATGATAGTCATTTGCACCGGGTGCAAGAAAGGGCCCATAAAGTCACAGTTACAAGGAAAAAAACACAATTACAAGAAATAAAGTTGCAATGACTAGAAATGAAGTTGCAATTACAAGAAGATTTGCCATAATGTAAGGTCATAATGTGGTCATTTAAATGACCACAAATACAAATACATTTAAAAATGAGAAGAACAAAAATGAACTGCGAGTGCATAGCATTTAAGCATATTAAAAATGTTAACAAGATTTTGGTCAAATGCATTAAATGACAGAAAACTGAGCACTCGCAGAGTTACAACTTGGTAACCTTGTAAGTTGATGAAAACGTGATGCAATGCATTTATTGTGGTAAAATACTAATAATATAATGACACATGCAAGTGTCTGACCACAAATGAAGCCGCAATACTAACTTTGACAACATGGTGTTTAATTATTTGTAAATAGTATATGAATAGTAGCGGTCCTACACTAACCTGCATATTTCACTGGTTTAAAAACACACACCATGCTGGATATTACCTGCCATTCATTTTCACTTAAATGTAATGCTTAAACGGTAAGTGACATTTCCTTGGAAAAACTCCTGAGATCCAAAAGCTAATGTCAGCGACTTACCTATGATGACTTGACAACTGAGCGCGGGTATTTCACTCACGTTGGATGTCACACTGTAACATTTGCATAGGCCGTACTATTTGAATTCATGATTGGTTGACTGCCAAATTAAAATATTAAACAGAACGCTATGATAACATCATTAACCGGTTAATAGTCATTTTAAATAAGCGTTTCTGTTCAGAAGGATTAAACCTGATTTCGTTTTTGTTTTTTCTTATGTTCCTGTTAAAAGTTTGTTTGTTTTCGAGCCCTGACCAGGATACAGAAACATGTAGATGGAATTTAAATTGAAACTCTTCATCTATATTCTCTTGCTCCACTGGTTTAAAGAGATCATAGTCCGGATTAAACAAGCCTAGAGCGGTACCTTGAGTTTGGAGAGCTGACCCAGTTCTTTAGCCGCTGAAAATATCATTCCCTGCCAGAAAGAGATAAAAGTGTTACAGCATTGTGTTTGGGGAAATCTTTACATGTAAAACAGGGATTTTGCATGGTAATATTTTACTTTTTAAGACGATGCATTTCTTACAGGAAGCATTTAAAAGGTTTCAGCCTAAAATAATTGCTTTAGAGCCACTGGCTCTTAAAATTAAGCATTTAGGGTCCATCTAACATTTTTTGGCAAACTAAAAAATCACTTGATTTAGACAGCTTTGTCTGGAAAAAGTGTGAGAATCTCTTATCGCAGGTCTTACAAAGGTGTCATTGCCCTGAGGAAGGATGATGGTCTTCTCAAGACTGTTCATCACGATCCTCCACAGCTCCTTCAGCACTCTCTTCAGCACAGTTTTCTCACACACCGAGGCAAACAGCATCAAACTGCTCACAAATACACACAGATCAGGGCAGGCTTCAGGTACACTAATGCTCGTTTCTGTACAGGTGAGGAGTTTTTCACTCACTTTGCATCCAGGAAGTCCATCAGTGGCCGCAGCATGTTATCAGAGTCGGCCTCCACCTGGTTACGGGTGTTGGCGTTGACGGGACCTTTGATCTGGTACAGCAGACTGGACATCTGACGCATACAGTCATCAATACGGCTCTGGAAACTGCAGAGGAAGATCAGAGTTTAGCATGAAGAAGAAACGTGCTGGACTGCAGTAAGTGCAAAAGTGTGAAACGAATGTCTTTTTTCATTTAAATCAATTAAGGACTTTTTAAATCTTTACTCAACAAGGAGTGAAGATATAAAAATTATATAATGAGAAATAAATATATCCATTTATTTCTAATAATAGTTATTCATTTCTTAAGTATTTATATCATGGTAAGTATTTAAGTATTTATATCATGGTATTTATATCATTGGTAACACTATTTTACAGTGTCCTTGTTACATGTTACATGTACTTACTATTGTAATAACATTAAAATATGTATAGTTACGTGCAACTAACCCTAAACTGAACCCTATTCCTAAATCTATAATTGTTTCTTAATATTTACTCAGTACTTATTTGTATAATTACACTGTAACAAGGACACAAAATAAAGTGTAACCCGTTTTTTTTCCTGTGACACAATAAAAAAAATACTGTATTACAGTAATGAGATATACGAGATCATCAAGCACACTTTTCTACCAATTATAATTAATATAGTGCAATTCTGAAATATTTGAACTATGCAGTATTTATACATTTTGGCGGTATTTCGTGTGCTGCCTTTAATTTATGCTGAATATAAAGGGATAGTTCACTCAAAAATGAAAATTACTCACCCTCATATCCTTCCACACCTGTAAGACTTTCGTTCATTGGTTCTTGCAGAAGCTCAAACGTGCTGCGTAACACGAGAATGAACCTCATTGGTTCTGAATGTTTATATGTGAATAAAAGCCTAAATTCAATCTGTTCATCATATAAAGTGATCGTGTCTCTTCAGAAAATTTGGACTAAACCGCTCAATTCATATGGATTAGTTTTACGATCTCTTTATGAACTTTTTGAAGTGCTAAACTGTCAGTTGTGTAGCTGTCAATGGAGGGACAAAAATCACTCAGATTTCATCGAAAATATCTTCATTTGTGTTACAAAGATGAACGGAAATCTTACAGGTTTGGAACGACATGAGGGCGAGTAATTAATGACAGAATTTTCCTTTTAGGCTGAACATTTTTCTGGGAGTTGCACGATGTCTGTTTTCATGTGATTCACCCATGTGTATATGATATATAAACACTGACGTGTTTCCAAATGTGCTGCTCAGCTCGTCCAGGACGTTGTTCAGCTTGACCTGTAGATCATTCAGGATGTCACTGGCCTCGGTATCCAGCTGCAGACACACACAGACGGCTCAGATTAGTTCAGTGACTCTCCAGGGTCACATCATTTCACCCGGTGCACAAACACCATTCTCATAACCCCAATGCTTCACTGATGGTATGGCAGTTCAGAGGGGGTGAAAAATAACATGGTTCACGGTGATGGGGCAAGAATAGCCTGTGAAAATTCACACAGTCCCAGTGAGAGGAGAGGGGAAATGAAGAAAGACAGAACTGGAGTCCTCTATTGTATATGTGCTCTCAAACACACACAAACACACACGTGTACCGTATGACAGCACAGGCTGCGTAACCCACCTGTTTACTGCTGTACACCACCTTCAGAAAGAGCAAAGTAAAGGAACACGTTTAACTCTCATTCATTTTGAACAATTATGTCATAACCCCATAAATTAACTAGACTAATCAGCTGAATTGAAAAGGAGGGAGGGCAGATGGGTTAAATCATTCTGGTGAACTAGATACTAGAATACTATTAGTATGTAATGTCTATAGCATGTAGTATGTACTGCAGATGCAATACAGTGCTTCAGGGGACAACGTCTTTTTGTAGGCCAAAACCAAGAAATGAGTTCGCAGTTCAGCACTTCCGATTCCATTGTCCTGAAGTCTATGGGTATTTTTGAATGGGTTTTTGGTTAAATGCCTGAAATAAAGTCTGTGGTTAACATAAGCTTTTTATGTTTTATTCTATGACATAAAATACATCAGTAATGATCAGTGATATGTGATTTTGAGGTTTCACTTGTCTTGTAAAAGGCGGTTGCAAACAAGTGTCTAAATGGGACGACAGAGGTTGTCGGGAGCATTACACATCACGCCGAACAGGTAAACTCATCTACTCACTCACTATTCCGCTTTAACACCCACATTGTGTTTATAATTGGACCCTTGCAAACTATTGTAACATACTTTCAGGGTTAGTTGTCGGAACCTTAGGGATGGTGATGTTGAAGTCATGAGATCGTAGTTTAATTCGTTAATTGCCTAGGTTTAGTTTTTACTTCTGGCGATTGTATTTAGACATCAAAATTCATAAAAGGTTTGTTTAATTGTGAAGATCATCATGGTGGACAAAATGTGTAAGAATCATAAACTTTTGTTTTGCCACAGAGCTTATTACCTGCAATGATCCAAAAGCCAATGGAAAAATCCTATGGGTTTTTGTCGAGGGAACCAGGGTGATGCGAACTTCTGGGATTGGCCTAAAAATACGTCATCACTGCAGCGCTCTATACGGCTGAACTCATGTTCGCCCCATATCATGGGCAATCAAAGTCAGGGAAATTTGCATACGATAGTCCTATTAGTCCAAAATGCTGTTGCTCTAGCACAATCAACCAATCCCGAAATCTTCAACACTTGGTCATGCTAATGCACTAACTCTCATTCTTTCAATGAAATTAAAAGTTATTTTACTTGATTTCTGGACCAATAGGAAGGTTGAGACAAAATCTGGATCTATTTAAAAGGATTGCTTAAATGAGCAAGTCTGCGCCTCACCTTCTGCTTCCTGTCAGCTTTCTCAGGCTTTTCATAGATATAAAGAAATGTTGTAAAATTAAGTACCAAGTGCAAATCAAGATTCATTTTTGAATGTGTAATATACAAAAAATAAAAACCATTTATATTCAAATTCAGGGACAAAATCACATTCTAAGAAGCGACTCGAGGGAATCAATACACACCTTGTCCTCTGAGATCTCCATCTATGGGCAAGGTTAAGAAAAAAAATAGTCTTTAATTGTCCACCTCTCATATAGAGATACAGTAAAACAATTACTGTGCCGTTTAGGGAGCAACACTAGGGTGATGGTTAAAAGAGTGAATATAATATATGATATTCCATTAGGCTCAATATGAAAACAGAATAAATAGGCGGGAAAAATAAGTCAAATTATTTAGTCAATGCATTCAATTTAATCAATTGAATGCATCCTCGCTGAATATAAGTGTTAATTGGTTTCGAAAAACAATATTCGTACTGACCCCAAACTTTTGAACACCAGTGTACATTACATAAAAGCTGTTATATAAAGCCTGCTATTATTTATTTGCCTGTTTTCATTTGAAATTTAGTCTGTAAATTCAGATTGAGCGTTTGAGATGATCGTTGGTGGAGGGGATGAAGAGAATGTAATAAATTCCCCTACAAGACAGACACAAATGAAGGTCACAGTGAGCCACTGTTAAAGGCTTCACGGGGGGAGGGGAGGGGCTGAGGCTCGGATGGGAGTTCACACACAGTTCAGACACGGCGACTGCCGGCACTGGGACAGCAGCGTGTCTGTGGGCTGGAACGGGGCGCTTGGGAGATTGCTGGATTAAATGGACAATAACGGATGAAACAACCATGAATCCAGCACGCATGATCCAATAACAAACCTCCTGTAACTCGTCCTCCTCATCCTCACTCTCTTCCAGCTGGGGACAGAAGCCAGATCATACAGTCAGAACTGAAGTACTGAAGCTAACGTGTGACGCCCATACAAATACGAGCTTCTCGTAATGAGCCACCTTCCTAAGCAATGAGCTGTGGAGAAATCTGGCCACCAGATGTCACTGTAAACCTGAGATACATTTGATTTCTGAGATACACTTTTTTTTCTTTTCTTTTTTTCAAAATAAGGAAATGGGTCAAGCTTCCTTCAGAACCACCTTATAAGCTCTGATATCACATGAGAGAAAGAAAGAAAGAAAGAAAGAAAGAAAGAAAGAAAGAAAGAAAGAAAGAAAGAAAGAAAGAAAGAAAGAAAGAAAGAAAGAAAGAAAGAAAGAAAGAAAGAAAGAAAGAAATAGAAAGGGCCGCTGTTTTTCTATTGCTAAGTAAATAAAATACATCTCTAATAGAGCAGAATCATTAAGCAATAAAGAACTGCCAAGAACACAAACATCTTACCATTTTTTTTTTTACCTTACCCCAATCCTAAGGATGTATAGATTTTAAACAAATGCATATACAGAATTATTCAGTTTTTGAAAAAACAAAACAAATGATAGACACTAAATTGCTTTTTTTTTTTTATAAAAAAATAATTTACAAAGAAAAGGATTTCTAAAAAGGATTTAGAAATCCCAGTCAGTTTCAGATTGTTGTGGTTGACTAAGTGTAAATTAGTTTGATGGCTCCCCTTTTCTTTGTAAATTATTTTTTTTATAAAAAAAAAAAAAAATTTACAAAGAAAAGGGGAGCCATCAAACTAATTTACACTTAGTCAACCACAACAATCTGAAACTGACTGGGATTTCTAAATGCTGCCGTACAACGAATCTAACAAACGTATAAAAAGCAAAAAGCAAATAAACAGATCAGCAATGTGGAGCGCTCGATGTCACTGTCTCATGCACAGAAACACAAGCAAGACTTCACTAATCCTTAACTAATCAGCCTGAGACAGGCTCAAACTAATGCCACAACACACACACACACACACATGGGTTTCTGGGATTTATGGGGACTCTCCATAGACATAATGATTTTTATACTGTACTATATTCTGCCCCCTAACCCTAACCCTCCACCAAAGAAAACATTCTGCACTTTTACATTTTCAAAAAACAACATTCTGTATGATTTATAAGCTATTTTACTAATGGGGACCAGAAAAAGAGAAAAAAAAAAGCCACACAAGGTAAAAAATTACTGGTATTACTATCTGTTTGTGGACCTTTGGTCCCCATAAAATAGGATTTACCAGGACCACACACACACACACACGCTAACCTCAATCTCTCATCCACCCCAAATGAATACAACCAAACGAATTCTAAGCCATCTGATCCAATCAGGGTTCAAATCAAGCACGCACTCCATATACAACGCAAGCAACTACTCTACATTCAAAACTACAAATCTTTTCTAATATTAATTCTATGTAAATGTTTTCACTAAAATGGAGTATGGAAAAGTGGCCAGGACTGAAATTATTTATTAATGTCTGGCACAATCTAGCCTACTTGTATCCACCTTGCCATCTTCCACATTTTCCTCAATAACCTGATTAATGACAGACGAAAAAAGTGAAATTCCTTTAGGAACACACATACAGATGTGTGTATTTTGGGATACAACATTTCTGTGTACCCACCTCCTCCTCCTCCACCTCATCCCCAGGGTCCACTATTGAATCCAACTTTATTTTAAAAAAAATATGTTAATAACACGCTTTATGCTATTCATTTCTGAAGTCTGCTATCATGTTCACTATGAGAAACCGTCAGATTGACACATTCACTACAGCTAAAACTAGCACTACTCTACTAATTCTAGAGCGGTCTAGTCATACCCTGGCTTCCTCCGAGGCAATCTGATGAGGAAAGACACAAAAGCTGCTTTAACATCAGCCAGAACTGAAATGAATGCAATACGAGCTAACTATAATGATATTACCAAAGAGAAAAATGAACAGCTGTGAAACACTTTGATATTTATATCATTTCTAAAGGAACCTGCAAGCGAAACGTTACTCCATCAAACCCATCCGGATACACATGGGAAAGATTTCTCTTAATATGCAGAGAGAATACAGGCCCCTGATGTCCTCTGATGTCCCAGACAAATGAGGAGAGGACAAATGCTCCTGTGCTTAGGAAAGGTCACCTTTCTGTGCTGCTCTCCTACCTGTTTGGCACCCATAGATTCAAACATCTTCTCAAGCTGGACACGCAACTGCTGGACATTATTCATCAAGACGCACGGCTGAGGACAAACAGAGAGACACAGACAGATTTATTAGAAGAAAAAAACATGTACTTTAGCCTGTACTCAAAATATGCTTGAAATGCAAGCAAACAGAGGCAGACTAAATATTTTATTATGTGGAAAATTAATAAATACCTTTTTTTTTAACCTAAAATTTTAACTATCAATATAATGTAACTAATATAATATTATATTTTATATATTTTATTCCATATATTTATATTCTATTAGTTGCATTATATTAGTAATTTTAATACTTGTGCATATTTTAGATTTCACATTTATAAGATACATAAATAAATAATATAAAAAAAATTATTTAACCTAAAATATGCATAAGTATTAAAATCACATATAATGTAATATTATATATTTGATTCCATATATTTATATTATATTAGTTACATATATATACACACACAAGCATAAGTTGTATGTATTTATTTACATATTTATTATATATTAAGATATATACATTTATTTAAATCAATATTTATTAAATCAATCAAAAATGGTTTATAATTTAGTGACCATGTGACAATGGATAATCCAAATTATGAATACTTAACACATGAAATAGTAGAGAGAGAGATGTATTAGAAAAGACAGCAAACTAACAGAAATGTCAATGTCAACTACCAAGAGAGCAACTTACAATCTTCTCCTTATCACAATAGGACGGGAAGCTCTTCTTCAAAATGGCACTGTACTGCAGGAGGACTTTGTCAATGGTCTGTGAAGACAAAGGAATAAGAACCGAGCTTAACGTTTTTCAAAAGTCGTAATTTCTTGGTAATAGCATTACCAACCAAACAAATGAAAAAGCATTTCAGGATATCTAGTAGAAGCTCTCTGGGGCCATCTCAGCACTCGGCGCTCTGTGCCTGCTACCATAAAACTGCTGGACATAAGCCCAATAAACCCTCCACATGTCCCATAAACATTCTTGAGGCGACTATGCATTTCTATCAGAGACTTGGTCTGGGGACTGACTGAAGCTTAAAGGGATAGTTCGGCCAAAAATGATATTTAAACGATGCATTACTCACCCTCAAGCCGTTCGAGATGCATATGTCAATCTTGTTTCAGACGAACACATTTTCAGTTATTTTAGAAAATGTCTTAGACCCTTCAGTGGATATAATGTGAAGCAATGGGGTCCACCTCCTTCAAGTCCCAAAATGTGCATATATCCTTCACAGAAGTAATCCATCCGGCTCCAGGGGGATAAACGAAGGCCTTATGAGGGTAATCCGTGCGGTTTTGTCGTAAAAATATACATATTTAAAACTTTATAAATAAAAATATCTGACTTCCGGCAACGATCGACGCGCGTCCACGGGTGATGGAAGTCGGCGTACGAGGTAGGACGTAGCGTCGTGACGTAGAACGAACGCGCCCGCGCAGCCAGAGAGCTATGCAGAGAGCAGAGCAAAACATAACCCGTGAACGCGCGTCGATCGTTGCCGGAAGTCAGATATTTTCATTTATAAAGTTTTAAATATGTATATTTTTACGACAAAACCGCACGGATTACCCTCATAAGGCCTTCGTTTATCCCCCTGGAGCCGGATGGATGACTTCTGTGAAGGATATATGCACATTTTGGGACTTGAAGGATGTGGACCCCATTGCTTCACATTATATCCACTGAAGGGTCTAAGACATTTTCTAAAATAACTGAAAATGTGTTCGTCTGAAACAAGATTGACATATGCATCTCGAACGGCTTGAGGGTGAGTAATGCATGGTTTAAATATAATTTTTGGCCGAACTATCCCTTTAATGGAAAGGCCTGCATTAAGTTTCATTTGATTACAACAGCATCTCATTCTTTCAGACAAATGTTTTTGCTCCATTGATATTCTTCATCTGCTCCGCACCAAGATGCCCTTTGGCTAAAAATGGGCCATTCTCTCAGAAATCGCAGATAATTCTAGAAACGAGATGATGCTCTGACAGTCGACGTTTGTTCTGACATGAATCTATTTGTAATCAGATTAGGAGGGACGCGGGTTCACCTTGGCGAAACGCCGGCTGTAGAGGGCCATGACTTTGGGGTCGGGACACTCCAGTTTCTTGATGATCTCAAAGCTCTGGTTGAGCTGGGTGAAGACGTCCACCACCGAACAGGAGAAGAGAGCATGCTCAGACGTCTGCTGGAACTGGAGAGAAGCACATGATTTAAATGCCATTTCCATTCAGTTTTGTGTCCAAATTGAACACTCGCCAATTGCTAAATGTCAAGGGCAAAGAACGATTACTGGACAATTTGAAAGATGTATCCCTCATTATACAGACACAAGTGTGAGCTGATCCAAGCAGGAAGAAACTCATTTTTGTACAGAAGATCTAAAATTACTCTGAAAAAACTTGCATGTGGTAAAACTTTTGAACTCTTCAACGGTTTTGAAAGGCAAAACGACCGGATTGTGGGCGCAAGAGCACCATAAAGCCCAAGAAACACTTCTGTGATAATTTGTGAAAGATAACAGGCTATTAGAGGGAAATTGCACTGAAAAACATCTTACTCCATCTTTTTTATCTCTCTCCAGGGCTCCATGCATGAACTCCATGGACACATCCTCGTTCTCATCCAGCCACTGCAGCACAAACTGCTGGAACCACCTGGAAAACAAAAGACAGAGCCAGATTTACTAACAGGCCCCTGATGTTAACAAATATCAAAAACGCTTTTGCTTCTGAATGTGTTTGGTAGTTAAGATGACGAAGAGCACACTCACGTGGGGTATTCGGGCACAACTCCCTTGAAGGCTGGTAAATCCTTCACATATTCGTTATACAGCCATTTGACCTTGAAGTGCAGGTTCATGTAGTCTGCGCTCTTACATAGTCGGTGTTTCTCATGTTCTATGGAGCAAGAATATTTGAATGTGAACAACATTTGGTGGCTAAAAAAAAAAAGTTGAAAGAAGTTGGTATCTCTGATATACCAAATCATTGGACAGAACTGTTACTGACCTTCCATGGCGTATTTCATATCCTGAGAGAACTGATTCCACATGACCTCTGCACTCAACTTCCCAACGTTCAGTTCCTGAGGAAACCTGTGGAGAAACAGGAACGGATAGTCACATGATGGCAGGACAATAGAGTAAGATGAGGTGTGTATACATTCAGGTCAGGTTAGTGTGAACACTCACTGGTTTAGGACAGGGGTGTAAGAGTTACGGTCCTCCTCAGTGATGGACACAATGAGGGTGATGAGTTTGGGCCAGAAGTCTAAGTTCTTGATGCTCGGGCCCTGATCTTCTGCAGTGCACTCCTCCTTATGCTGGCAAAAAATAAAAATAAATAAATAAAAGAATCATTTGCATGGTAAAATATATAATTAATTATAATTGTTAATAATAACAATAATTATTATATAAATTCAAATCACCATGTCATTTTATGAACACAACAAAAAAACTACACCCAAACCTTCTGTCGAAACACTGATTGTAAATACATTTTAATTCGTATTTTACATTTTTAAAAATGGAAATGTTTAATACATTTAAAATGTAGTAAATAAAAAAGTCAATTAAAATTTTAAAAGATTTAATTGTATTACATTAAAAGTGATTTTTTTTTATGTTAAAAACAGTGGTGTTATTTTTCACTAAAACTACAAAAAAAGGTTTTCATTAATGAAAATAAAGCTGAAATAAAATAAAACTCACACACACATATATATACATAATATACATTATATATACTTAAAAACTTAAAAGAAAATGAAAAATGTTGCCTTGGAAACAAAATAAGTTGAGTGCTAACATTACAAAAACAAAATCACTTGTATATAAAACAAAAAAAATATATATAAATGACAAGAAAGAAAAAAAGACAAAAGAACAACAAAATATAAGAGCTGATTCAACAAATTAATAAATACTATATTAGTATATAAATAATACTAAAATACTTTATTCCATTCCATTTTCGTTTGTAGTGACTACAAGGTTTGATTTACCCTGAAAAGTGTATAATGTGCATATGTTGTGGCCGTTTTAAAATGGTTTGTTTGAACATCCTGATCAGACCTAAAGCAATGGTGTGAGTCTGGGCGATCTGTTAACGTATTTTTCAACATGGTTTGGTGATGCTAGTGGCAGAGAAATAGCACACTTCAGCTTTAAATCTTGAGAGTATGCATAAATGCTATATGGTAGAGGAGTGACTGTCTAACCGTGTCTCCAATTTGAGGATATTGGCGACTGTACAGCTCTTGACAGTTGTTGAAGATGTAGTCGTACGTGGAGTTGAGGCAGGCTTTGACACAGTCTCGTACAACCTGACTGGCTCTCGGGGGACTTTGCAGTTCCTGTACCTGTCCACAGGAATATGGTAGAGTACATATAACTGAAAAAAATATGGAAAATAGGCTTGAGAATCAAAAACTGGTTCTAATATTCTTCACCTTCATTCTGAAGAAGGTGATGCTGGTCAGGAGGTCCACTGTAGATTTGAGGTCCTGTAAACGTTCCTTACTGCTCGCAGGGAAATTGTTCTGAGAAAGAGAAGAGAAAAACACTGAGAATCACCATCTTATGAGCTAAAAATAGGTTGTAAATGAAAAATGAACAAAACTCACTCGATACATTGAGAGGTCAATGCGCAGGGAATTGTGCAGCTGATCCAAGAGCTTGACAAACCTCTCTTTCTGTTAGAAGAGAAGAATGAAGCAAGGTTTTCAGCCATCCAGGACATTGTCAGGAAATTAGGGGTGCATCAATATGAACATTTTGCCCGTTACCGATAATCGATCATTCTTTATATATTAAAGCCAATACATTTTTTGTTTCAAAAATAAAAGTCATGTCACCATTAAAAGCCATGTCCCAAGCCCTTCAACATAAATAAAGCATACAGTAGCCAAGTTTGAACCAGAGTGTACGTTTAAAAATTTATTTTACACGCTTTATATGTAATTTTATACATCATTTATCGGCTTTAAGATATCAGCCAAATTTTCTTATCAAGCCGATAACAATAACATTAAAATGAACATGTCGGCTGATAGCGACATATCGTCCATCCATACAGAAAATATTTAATTGAGGCATCTTGATATATAACACAGTCTTATGGACAACTATAATGATACTTCACTGCACTTTTGAGTCCTTTTAGGAGATTTATAATATGTATCGACATCCACTTTTTGTTGTCATACAGATGGAACGAGAGCTTGAGTAAATGATGATTTTGAGCCAACTAACCCTATTGGAATTAACAAGCATATTATTCATCTGCAACTTAAGAATAACATTAAACAACTGACACTGTTGTCTTGACACTATAATTTAACACAGGCTCGTTGGGAAAAACTTGCCTCTACCTACATTTCTGCAAAACTATGTAATTACTGTACATACAATTCAATGCAGTTTCCCGCTGACATGAACACTAGAGGCATTAAAACACAAACAACTTATTTTTTTCATAAAAGGGCAGATTATCCATTACCGGTACTGTTATTACCCCAATACACTTTACCATAGTGCACCATTTGTAAACTAATACATTTTGATGTTTGCATCACATAAACAGCTGCATATGTTTGGCTTTTCTGATGTAGTTAACTTGTTGAGACAGCTGAGATGCTCACGTACGACTCCCGTGAAACACGAGTCATGATAAAAGAGCCCAAAGACTTGTAAAAGCAACCTAAAACGGCATGGTTGCTTCAGCAAATGTGTTTTTATCTCACGTTTGCTTCTGTTTACACTATCAGGTATGTTTAGGGTTTTGTGTAGGTGGTATGTTGTTTACAAACGCGATAGAGTATACTGTATATTGCTATAATTACAACTTGCAATTAGCTGAACTGTTCAATCCATAACGGTGATCCTGAATTGTGTGTCCCATGGTACTTTACTTAGCTGGTCTGTCAATACAAGATAAAGAAAGACTGCCACAATAGACACTTCCATTTTCAAAATGGTCTTTCGATTTCGTCTTTCAAATTTCCTGGTTGATGACCTGAACATGTTTAAAGGTCTAGTGCTGACGCATTAAAACTGTGAAATCTTTATCAGAAGTCAGCTCTATCAAGAAAATGCAGTAAAACAAGCAAACGCCAAATAGAAATGGTGATTTTTTTTTGTTGTTGCTTCTGTTCCATAACTGTGTCTACATCCTCCATCATTTAGAAGTATTATTTCGCATTAACACAGATTGGTCAAAAGTTGAACAGTTACTTCAAGCTTTACTTCTCACCTATCCTCTGTGGTAGCTTTGATAAAGCATAAATGACCCGTTTTTGATTATTCAAAAGATGTTCCCTATTAACACCGAGTCAAGATGCCAGTGTTTTTAGTTTGGTGATAGTTAACATAAACATGCACTGTAAAACAAACAAAGGTTATTGCAGTGTTTAACAAGAAAATACCATTTCAGTATTTCTATTTTAAAATTGTTATGTTTAATTTAATGTGTTACTTGCAGTTTATTTGTAATTTTTTTAAGTAAATCCTACACCAAATTCCTCGCAGTGTACTTAATCTGTGCAAAAAGATAATTAATTAAAGCTGCTAGCAGCATTTAGCGGTGTTCAAGCAGTTAAGGCCTTTAAGGCCGTTAAGCACAAAAGCATCAAAAGACATTAAGTTTTATGTAGCAAGCATGATTTACCATGATATACTACATTTCAGTGTGATTTTTCATGATTTACCATGTTCCAGTATGATTTAACATGAATCTAAAGGCCTGTTCACACCGGGACGAATTTCGCGCGCGATATTCGCCGACGTTTAACGCCTCGTGACTAAACAAAGGGCGCCAATGTGAGTGTGCACACCGACGCGTAAAACGCCACACGTAAAAGCGTCAATTTTTAAAAAACGCCTCGGGTTCGTTTTTTTAGTTTGACGCGCCGCGTCAAAAACTATCCGACGAATGAGATTGGCGCTTTTGCTCACGTGTCTGGAGCTTCTGAAGTTACAGTAAAACACAACTTGGGGGCGCTCAAACACAAAACGGTCTTGCCGAGCACACATACGTAACAGTGAAGAAGATATACGCCAAGTAGCGTCTACACTGCCGGGAAGAAATAAGACGAGGAAGATGCAAGGCAAGATGAATGTAGAGCTTCTGGTCTCGTTGGTGTCGGAACATAAAGAACTATATGACAAACGCGACAGCGACTACAAAAATCTTGATAAAAGAGAATGTTATGGAGTGGTATTGCAGAGCAAATGGGCGCCATCTAATGTCAGGGAATGAATTTGCATGTTCACTCGGCTCATCGTCAGCGAAAATCGCTTGGGTGTGAACACAAAAAACGCGTTGAAAAACGCTGCCGAATAACGCGCGCCGATATTCGTCCCGGTGTGTACGAGCCTTCACATGATTTTCCATAGTTTACCTTGATATACCATGTTATATGATGATTTACCATGATATAGCACATTCTAGAATAATTTACCAGGATTCTAGCATGATTTACCTTTTTTACTATGATTTACCATGTTTCTGGGTTATTTACCATGATTTACCACGTTGATAGCAATTATATGAAGCATAAGAACAATTGAAGTGATAAACTCTGACAAAATATGAATGTGTTATAAGAGTAATTGTTATATAAGTGATTTTATAGTGTCTATATACAAAAAAAAGACTATTAATAAGAAGAGTGGCCAGCAGAGGGCAGTAGAAGACCACTTATTGGCTCACTTTCATTTTCAACTACTTTGTTTCTCCAGTATTCTCCACTGAAGCAAACCATTTTTTTCATGTTAACTCCATAATGCATGCTTACACACACACACACACACACACACACACATTTTTGGGATATGTTATTGTAAAAATCAGTTTTAATGGTATATGAGCATTTCACATATTTCTTTGCAATGTAATAATATAAAACTAATTAAAGAAAATGCTTTAAGCATTTGTTTGTTAGCCAATGCTGAAAGCTGATAAAAAAAGATTAAAAATGTCTAATGCTGCTGCTCCATCTAGTGGACAACAGTGCTATTACAGCCTACTTATACAATAGGCCATGTTTTTCATATAATTTAATCTACACACGCTCATTCTGATGTAGATAGAGACATTTGGAACTTCAGGATCCAATGTGACTCAATTGTCACTTCAATAGATGATTTTTGACTAAATGTTATTGTAAATGTTAAAATAGTGAATTTATAAAGTCTAAATATTAATTATAGTTGAGTAGTGTGACAAAATGACTTTTTTTAAACAGCAGGGGGCAGTAAAATACCACTTATTGGCTGTTAGCCTTTTTCAAGCTGTTATAGCTGTTCTTGACCTTTTTTTAAGAAGCTATGAGCATTTATTGAAAAGATATTGGCTTTCGCTCAAGGCTACATATTGAAGTGACCCTATTATAGTCATCCAAATGAAGAAGTTATACATTTTCCTATAATTATTGTTCTAGAGAGTACAGAGCAATAGATGAATTTTGACAAAATGTGATTGTAAATGTTAAAATAATGATTTAATAAAGTCTAAATATCAATTATATATAAAAATATTAGAGAGTAGTATGATGAAATGACAGCAGGGGGCAGTAAAATACCACTTTTTGGCTGTTATAGCCATCCAAGCTGTTATAGCTGTTATAGCCATCCGATTTACACTCTATTATAGCCATCCAAATGAAGTAATTATACCTTTTCTGATAATTATTGATCTAGAGAGTCCAGATAATTGTACTGCACTGGTTTTAAACATTAAGATATGAAAATTATACGATCATAGATGGAAAAGACCATTTACAGCCAATACAGGCAATTTACCATAGGAAATGTATGGTTTTAAAGCTTTTCAACAGTTATAGCGCCACCTATGGTCCGATCTCCATGAAACTCTGCATGCTTCTTCACCATGTTAGGACACATGTGCTCATCAATTTTTGTGAAGTTCTGAGTTTTTATTTATGATTTATAGGCTTTTGAGTGTATTTTGACACGCCCCCTTTTCTAAATGACCCTGTTACAGTGAACCAAAGGGCAAAGTTCAACTTTTTTTTGATAATTATTGATCTAGAGAGTCCATAGAATTGTCCTAGACTGGTCTGGTTCCGATCAGGGAAAAAACCAGGGACTAGTTCGCAAAAGTAGGTTTTGGACAAAATTGGCCATAACAAATTTTTTTTTGCTCAAATCGAGAATCCGAGATATACATCTTGTCCGTCTTGAGCCAAGGAACACAGTGGTGTGCAAATCTAGATTCTAGGTCAAACGGTCGATGAGTTATGGGCAATTTAGTACTTTTGGTTGCTGTAGCGCCACCTATGGGCCAATCAGGGTCATACTCTGATAGGTTCTCCCCAAACTGAGGCCCTAGCACCTGGCCAGGTTTCAAGTCTCTAGGCCTTACGGTTTGGGCTGCACGATGCGTTTTAGGTTTTTTTTTTTTTTCAAATAGCAATTACAATAGGTTTTCAGCACTTCGTGCTTGAACACCTAATAATAGGGGACCTTTTTGACAGTTATAGCGCCACCTATGGTCCGATCTCCATGAAACTCTGCATGCTTCTTCACCATGTTAGGACACATGTGCTCATCAATTTTTGTGAAGTTCTGAGTTTTTATTTATGATTTATAGGCTTTTGAGTGTATTTTGACACGCCCCCTTTTCTAAATGACCCTGTTACAGTGAACCAAAGGGCAAAGTTCAACTTTTTTTTGATAATTATTGATCTAGAGAGTCCATAGAATTGTCCTAGACTGGTCTGGTTCCGATCAGGGAAAAAACCAGGGACTAGTTCGCAAAAGTAGGTTTTGGACAAAATTGGCCATAACAAATTTTTTTTTGCTCAAATCGAGAATCCGAGATATACATCTTGTCCGTCTTGAGCCAAGGAACACAGTGGTGTGCAAATCTAGATTCTAGGTCAAACGGTCGATGAGTTATGGGCAATTTAGTACTTTTGGTTGCTGTAGCGCCACCTATGGGCCAATCAGGGTCATACTCTGATAGGTTCTCCCCAAACTGAGGCCCTAGCACCTGGCCAGGTTTCAAGTCTCTAGGCCTTACGGTTTGGGCTGCACGATGCGTTTTAGGTTTTTTTTTTTTTTCAAATAGCAATTACAATAGGTTTTCAGCACTTCGTGCTTGAACACCTAATAATAGGGGACCTTTTTGACAGTTATAGCGCCACCTATGGTCCGATCTCCATGAAACTCTGCATGCTTCTTCACCATGTTAGGACACATGTGCTCATCAATTTTTGTGAAGTTCTGAGTTTTTATTTATGATTTATAGGCTTTTGAGTGTATTTTGACACGCCCCCTTTTCTAAATGACCCTGTTACAGTGAACCAAAGGGCTAAGTTCAACTTTTTTTTGATAATTATTGATCTAGAGAGTCCATAGAATTGTCCTAGACTGGTCTGGTTCCGATCAGGGAAAAAACCAGGGACTAGTTCGCAAAAGTAGGTTTTGGACAAAATTGGCCATAACAAATTTTTTTTTGCTCAAATCGAGAATATACATCTTGTCCGTCTTGAGCCAAGGAACACAGTGGTGTGCAAATCTAGATTCTAGGTCAAACGGTCGATGAGTTATGGGCAATTTAGTACTTTTGGTTGCTGTAGCGCCACCTATGGGCCAATCAGGGTCATACTCTGATAGGTTCTCCCCAAACTGAGGCCCTAGCACCTGGCCAGGTTTCAAGTCTCTAGGCCTTACGGTTTGGGCTGCACGATGCGTTTTAGGTTTTTTTTTTTTTTTCAAATAGCAATTACAATAGGTTTTCAGCACTTCGTGCTTGAACACCTAATTACTTTGCATCTGAAGAATTTAAATAAATACATAAATAAACAAACCAACGCTAGAGATGCTTTTGTCAAATCTTGTGTGTTTTTGTGACAGACTTGGACTTGGTGTGAACAGACCTTCAGAATGGACAATATGTATGTGTTCTTTACAGTTCGCATATTGTTTGAGAGTTGAACGTACCCCAAAGTTGGATGCGGAAAATCTGTCGCTGGCGGAGACATTGGTGGATGCAGTGGTGTGGGCGTAGTAGGCGTTGATGTTGGCCAGCAGGGTGCTCATCACAGCAGGGACACCAGGACACATATACTTAGACGAGAGACATGCAAAGTGCCTGTACACACACAGACAGGAGAGAGGCAGAGGGTAAGTGAGCTTTGTGCAAAGAATGACAATCACACTACTACAAAACCAAATGCTTATAGGATTCCATGATGGTTAGGCTGCCTAAACAGAGCTAAACAGTCAACTGGGTGAAATGAATTCATCAAGATGAAATGTTGAACTGAGACAACCTCCACACTTTTGGCTCTCACTCACTCACAATGGCTCTCCAAAAAGGTCTGTCTGAGAGACCCCTAGTTAAATCACTGCTGATTGGCTGGGTAGAAGGATCTGCCATTGCTCCAACTGACCTTGTGGCCCATTCGGCGTGAAATATGGCCGTTTGGTTGCGCTTTATTTGAGGGATGTGCTCAGTTAATGAGCATCTCCTCACACTCCTGACGCCTGATCGACACTGACTCATACTCAAGCCATTAACAACCACAGACACGAACAGCACTCAGGAGTTCATTTCATTACTACCCTTGCTAGCCAAGATCCAGCTACTGCCACAAAGATGACGAATATATGTATTTATCCTTCACTGATTATCAAAGTTATTATACTTGAGCCGTAGTTCTCAAATGCAAAAAATTTCACACAACTGGCATCTTAACTAGTTGTGAATCATTGCTTCTGTGCGATTATCAGGTAAACTGGTGACGTGCGCAAGAGCTAACAACCTCATGACGGTCTCTAAAGTACAGGGAATGAAAACTTAGAAGATCCAAAAAGGTTATGAAGGCGTCATAAAACGAATTCATGAATTTTAGAGATGCAATAGCTTTATATGATGAACAGATTGAATTTAGGCTTTATTCACATATAAACACGCATACATAGAGCACATCACATACTATAAACACGGAGGCTTACGCTAAAACAAACATCAATGGTTCTCGAACATCATATTTGAGCTTATGCGTGTACCATATGTGATGAGCTCTATGTAGTATATGTGCCGATCACAGTTTAGATATGAAATATCTATAAATAAATGCCTGACTTGGATCTGTTTATCATATAAAGTGATCGTATCTCTTCACAAAACTTGGATTAAACCTCTTACTTCATATGGATTCATTTTACGATACCTTTAAGTACCTTTTCGGATCTTCTACGTTTTGGTTACCTAGACTTTTATTCAGTGTTTCAAAGAGTAACCAAAGTCATACAGGTTTAGAACTGTGAGTAAATGACAGAATTTTCATAAAAATATTTTTATAAAAAATAAATTAAATATTAGCATGAATATAGCAAATAAAAATAGGTGGATGAGAGGAAAGAAATATGACGACAATAGAAGACAGTATGGACGGACTAATACATACGTCATGGCTTGGTAGATGGATTCAATCCCATAGCGCATTGCAAATTCATCCACTATCTCTTCTGGCACATCGTCAAAGTAAACCTTCCAGGCGTCATCGCCACGGGCTTCTGGGATCTTCACCACACCCTGACCGAGGACATCTGTGATGTGATGAAAGAGGTTCTACGAGAAAGAATAGAGATGAAAATATTGTTGAGTAGATCATCAGCCGTGACTGATAATGACATATTTGTGCATGTAAATGCATGAGGCAGATGGTGTGGTGTTTGTGAGCTGGTGGTGTTGCTCTACCTCATGCAGACAGGTGTACTGGACGTGGTAGGGGGCCACTTTCTCTTCTCCCTTAATTTCCACGCTGATCTGAAGACGGATGGCACCAGAAACAGCAGACTTGTCCGTTCTTTTCTCTGTGGTGTGAGATATGGATCAATAATAACTGTACGTGCATAAGTGCAACAGGGTTAGATAGGACCTGAATATATTTGTACGTGCAAAAATACCTTGCCAAATGATTATTTTTATTAGTGGTGATTGCTAAGGCATTTTAATTGAAATTTTAGTTTTCAATAGTACAGGAACAATACAATAATACACAGGTTGATCTTCATGACAACGCCTCTGATGTTTACATTACATATTTGATCACTTTTGTCAGCATTGGAAAAGGATGTATTGTAGAAGTTCTAGAAGCAAATGTCATGAAAATCACTTGGTTTCAGTCATTAAAACAACTACTACTAGTTTCACTAATAATAAATATAAAATAAAGCAACAAGTAACAAGTCACAAGAAGCTGTGTGTTACAAAGATGTTACCATGTTCTTGAGCTTGGTTTTATAAAACTGGACCAACACAATTCTTTAAATAAAAACATAATTTTAAATTCAAATGTTTAATGTATATTGATCTAATAAACATTGCTTATGCCAAATACGCCTAACTGTAATATCCAAAATGTAAGATTACCAAGCCAGTGTGTTATATTAGTAGAATGTATACACCATTATAGTATCTATTAAATATTTTAGTAAATATTTTTCAATCTAATTTTTTTAAGTATTTTGTTATATGACGTGTCATTTTATTTAATATTTCAGCTAATGTTATTCACTGATTTAATAAATATTTTTACAGATTTAATTTTAATATTTATTATTTTCATGTGAATACGGTGTGCGTCTTGTCTCTCTCCAAACAGAAAAATCATTTGAAGGTCTTTTAATAGAGACACCGGGTTCTTCTTTGCCTAACCATTTCCCTTGACAGGCAAATTATTGGGATAATTTATATGTGTCGGCTAAGTGGAGAATTTCCAACTGGAGTGTGCTACATAATAATCAAGGAGGATATCTGTTCCGAAGGAGGGAATGGAGGGAGAGAGAGAGAGAGAGAGAGAGAGAGAGAGAGAGAGAGAGAGAGAGAGAGAGAGAGAGAGAGAGAGAGAGAGAGAGAGAGAGAGAGAGAGAGAGAGAGAGAGAGAGAGAGAGAGAGAGAGAGAGAGAGAGAGAGAGAGAGATGATACGGGTGAGAAACAGACAAGAGGACGTGAAGCTGAATTACTACTATTGAGAATAATTGTTACAGCAGATGTGGTGGCCAAAGATTCAGAGGAAGACGATCAGAACACTAGAACGGACTGTACAAATGAGGACAGCAGAAATGAGAGAATAAACAAAGGGTAGATCTCATCAGAATAATAGAGAGACGTGAAGAGAAATAGAGGAAGAGATGGAAACAGAATTTGGAGCAATGGATTTCACGGTTGGGACGTCCTGAAGGCCTCTGGGCTGCTCACTGGGGTAATTGGGCGAGAAGGGATGTGCTGTCAGGTTGGGAGATGTGGGTAATGGAGTACACACACAAATCTTGGAAAGGGGTCACATCCCACTTAGAGACGGGCAGAGAGGTTGTCAACACACGATGTCATCCATCATCTTGAGGAATTGCCACAATGCAATAAGATGTTGTTTGAGGGTGAGGGTGAGGGTGAGTAAATGACAACAGAATTGACATTTTTGGGTGGACTATTCCTTTAATACCAACAAGACTACAAGTCAATGTGAATGTTTTGTGCTCTGTAAGTGCCTTAGGTTTAATATTTTAGTAACAAAATAACCTTTTTTCTTTTATAGCGCAGTCAAAGCACGACAAAGAGATTTTCCACAAAAGACCAAACACATTAAATAGATGCATCAAGCCACAATGACAGCACAGTGTCATCCGAGGAGACTCTTTACTCTTTCGGCTAGTTTACTCTGACTCAACAAACACCAGCACACACCAACTCTTGTTGAGTCAGCGTCAAGTAAACATTACAATCGTTTCATTCCAACATTCTGAATCAAATTGCGCAGTGTAAGGCAGAAGGGTTTAAGTCAAGTTCCTGCATGTCCTGGAAGCAGCAGAAATCAAACAACCAGCTCAATTTAACCCCTTTCCTTGAAATTTTACATTGCAGAGACATCAGGACAAAATGCAGGCTGGATCTGAACCTGAGCACTAAAGCTCAACATTTAAAAAAAAAAAAAAAGAAAAAAAAGAATCACAGACACAACAACACACAAATCCGCACTAGCTTACCCAGGTTGTACCAGACGTCCATTTCTCCACTCAGCGTGCGCACCTCAATGATGCTTTGGCCCAAGAAATCATCAGATTCCCTCTTCAGACGCTGCTTCACTCGCGACTTTATGTCGTCATCTTCATCCCAAACACGAACTTTGATGCGATCGGAGGAGTTGTGGCATTCACTGGAAGACAACACATATACATCTGTGTTTAAGATCAGAGACTAATAATGCACCAAAATGATTCTTTTTTACCAAAACAGAAATTAAAGTTTTCATTTAGCTGAAAACCAAGACCAAAAATAAAGTTTATTTAATGATCAATTAATCACATTTATGTACTAATCAACACTTGAATAGAAACTGAGTTGTACAGTATATAAACATTTAATTTGCAGTTTTTATATTCATTTTTTTATGATAAATTATCTTTCTACTTCAATTTGTTGTTGAAATATAAACATTTAAACAGGGCTGTAATAAAAACTTGATTTCATGACAGATTTATTCACACATACAATAAATAGTGAAATAGTACAGATTAAGTAAACTATAATGAATAAGTAATATATTTAGAGTTGTCAAACCGATTAATCAAGATTAAACGATTCTAACATAAAAGTTTGTGTTTATATAATGTACTATGCATGTACATAATTAATATACTGTGTGTGTGTGTGTATACACACATATACATAATATATATACATATAATATATATATACACATACACACACACACACATATATTATATAAACAAAAACATTTATTTTAGACGCGATTTGACAGCATTAAATATAATGCATATATTTAGCTAAATGCTCCTCTCTAAAGTTCATTCTTCTAGCTAAATATTGTGTTTATGGTCATTGAATGGCTTCTTCTGAGGTAAACGTAGCGTTACGTGATTTTGTTTACCAGTCGATTTAATTGTTGTCCTTCCACTGTTGAAACACTGAGTGATTACACGAGACATGACACATTTCAGTAAGTAGTACTGTATCTTTTAACATACCTTCTGATGTTCATTCATGTTTCATTTATGCTGTAACTAATAGTAAAGACGGTCAGGTAGTTGCTTGGCTGGACAAAGTGCTGCACTGTTTCTCGGAACTTGCGGAAGGTTTTCTATCTAACAATAGTCGAAAGAATCTGATATTAAAAGTCGTATTTTAAACTTATGGTACAATTGGCCTGAATAATATTTAAAGTAGACCAGTGGCTCAACCAAAGCCTGTTCACTCGGACAAGTTTATTCCATTACTGAAAAGAGACGAGACTGAAAACTGGGTGACACACATTCTGAGTGAGAGAGCCTGTGGCACGACGAGAAACAAAGAATGACACTGAAGACACTTCTATCAAAGAGTTGGTCTCTGATTGGTCGAATTATACTTACAAATGAAACTTCTCCTCCCAGACAGGATTGAGGTTGCCGTAGATTGTCTTGGTCCTCTTTTTGGTTTTACCCACCTGGACGGTCACGTAGGGGTCACTGGAGCCGGTCTTATCTTTAGCCTGCAGCCCTTGAGCACAGACAACTATAACCCAGACAGAGTAGAAGATGGGAAGTCATCGAGGATTAGTCGAGAGTTTGTGTTGTGCACCATTTAGAACTGAACTGAGATTGCTGAATTTTAAATAGCTAAAATGGAATGAGAAATAGTGACAATGACAATGTTAATGATCAATGTTTGAACCTGTGATGGTGATCTTGGCTGACCACTTAGAGGTTCCATCCAGGACACTCTGCTTGATGGTCTTCATCTGCTGAGCGTGGATGGCCTTGCTGACCACAAACACGTCTCGGATGACCTCAAAGATCTCAGGCTTGTTCCTCTCACGGATCTTCATGCGATCCTTCATGGCCATGATGATGTTCTGAGTGCGGTCCTCTGCACCATGTTTGGAGCTCTTTTCAGCCGCACCTGATTGAAAGAAGAAATTATGGTTTTATTTGCACAGATCTGAAGAATGAGTTGCTAAAAAGGAAAGAGATTTAAAAATTTTTCAAAAAATGAATTGTGATTTCTAAAATTATTATAATAAATAAAAAATTATTATTGTGGGTGTAATTCATTAAATAAATGAATTGTTTTCATATTTTATAATGGAATTCTATAATTAAAGCATTTTAAAAAATGTATTGCATGTTCTATTTGCAAAAAGTCTTCCATATTAATACGCACTAAACAACAACCGTAGAATATGACAAGCTCATAAATCCAATAAACACCCTGTCTTATAAAATATATGTGTGATGAAGATTATATTACTGTGAGAATCACCTCTAAATCATTTTCTTAATTTTGGCAAATGGACCTGTCAACATGTCACTGAAGGAAGTCCATTTGGGTAAATGAGTTCAACAGGGCAGATGTTAATAGAATAAAAACAGAGTGTTTTGGTACGACAGAAGTTCAAAGGAGACTTTCGGTAAAAGCACCAGTAACCAAGGCTGTGTCCGAAACCTTGCAAATGTAAAATTCTCAGGCAGAACATGATGGTAGGACGCTATAAAGCAGGTCTTTTGTTTCAGATTTAGTACAGGTGCTCATACTTACGCTGCAGGCAGTCTGCGTTCAGTAGCTCCTGACACTTCTCGTGACACTTGACCCCGCACTCAGTGCAGCGCATACCCTGCCTTGCGATGCCCCAAAGAAGCCCCTCACACTCGTAACAGTAGGTGGGCGTAGTGGCCGTCCACACCTCAAAGTTGTGAGGTGTGGTACAGGAAATGGGATAGATTAAAGCTTGTAGCGTTTTCTTATACACATGGTTCTTCTGTAGAAGTTTGGAAATAAAAGTAGATAAACACGCATTTAGAAAACTAATAAGATGTCTGTGCGTAATATGGTGAGAGAGAGCAAAACAAACTAACCAGTTCTTCATCTTTTATGGAGGAGCGTGAAGCCATCGCAGATGCAATGCCAGCCTTCCTGGCCTGGACCAGAGACTGTCATACAAAGAATAGATATTAGAACAATGCAAAACCACACAGAATCCCACAAAACACCCCAGGTGAAACAGATATCAGAAACCAAGTGGAATCTAGATGTCAAAAATAACATCTAAACCTGAGAGCAACAACCCAGAACTTCAAAACTAAGGGTGAAGACTATGTGAGTCCCAGAAATAAAAAGGTAAACCGATGTCTGTGGAGTAAAGGAATGAGGGGTTAATGAAGAAACCATCACTAGTAAGCCTGGGTATGAAGAGGCATCTACAGTAAAACACCCTTTAAAATAGAATAGAACAACCCGCTATAAAACAGCCCTTTGAAAGTGATGGCCCAAACATGTCAATGCATGTCGGAGGGAAAGTAGGTAAACTAATAAAAGTAAACCAGTAGAAAGGACTTTTTTTTTTTTTGCTTGCTTGTACAGTATATCAAGTAAGGTTGTAATGGTTTGCAAACACATTCATTAAATAAATGTTTTATCATAGTATCATAATCAGTATTGTGATATTACCAGGTGAGTTGAAGTATTTAAAAGACAGACATTTAAAATATTTTGTTTTTGCATGTTTTAACAATTACAGTTGTAACACCCTGAGTCAGAAGTTGACTATTCATCAAATTAATTTTACACTGTCAAATGTATTTGCAAACTATTAGAGAAATACTGATCCTGCGGATGCAGTATTATCTTGATATACACAAAAAAGTAGGTTCAATCATACTGTATGGGTTATTCTGAAAACTTACCATAGCCTGACCATGCAGAGTGAATGCATTCAAAAGAGTTGTAGATGTTTAAATGTTTGTTTTCATGGGGAGGAGAGAGATCAGAGAGTTGATTTTACTTCACTTTATATTTTTCTGAGTCAGAACTTAAAAGTTATAATGGTCGTCAATTATTGCTTATGAAACTGGAAATTTCTCGTAGTCGTCTTTGTCTAGATTGTTTTATTTGGTGACTTAATACTGTCAATTTACTTATTATTATAAGACTGAACAAGTAATACTTTAGCAAAGTTGGATTTGGATTGATGATGTTTCTAATGGGGAACAACACCATGTTGAGAATTATAAAAACACAGGTAGCTTTTCTTTATTTTAATGCAAGGTGGAAAGAGTGCTTACCACATCGCTAACCAGAGGAATAGCTTTCTTCTTCCGCAGGTCTGGCATACTGTCAATTCCAAATATTCCACTCCCATTTCTGTGGATATCAACACATTGTGAAGGAGTATTTTCCACGCTTAATAATTAATACACAGACAATGAACACGTTAATAAAATGCCACTAACTTCTTATAAATAATTCTATATACTCATAAATAATCCCATAACAAAAAATTTACAATACGTACAATACGTTATAGTATCCATAAAACCTAAAGAGAAACTTACCCAGCTTTAACCCAAGCATTTCTGGAAGTATCTCCTTTTTCTTTGCCCTATATCATCAAAAATACAGTTTAGAATAACCAATGTGTACTGGGGCAGTCAATAACAAAGATAAACTAAAAACAATAAAACTTGAGCATAACCTAAGATAAATGCAGAGGACACAGGATTGGTTGAGTTTAACCAAAAGGTCTGAGAGAGCAAACCAAAACAAGACAACGAAAAAAAAAGACTTTAAGTTCCATTGATGGAAATCCTTAAAAATCTGATCCAAATGATTGACATGCAACTCATGAGATCAGAGAAAAAGATGAATGAAAAGCAAAAAAACTAAATCAATTTTTAAAGCACACACACTCTCGTATTGCCAGCAGAACATAATTATATGATGGACAAACACCCTAGTGAAATCCAGACAAACATTTAGCAAACTGTCCCTGTTTCCATCTGAGGTGAACCACTTTTGTATTAGCATGAGCATTCTTCCTCAGATAAATAGATGTACAGCTGGATAGCTGAAGTCCCCCAAGGGCATGTGGTATGTGGTATGGAACTGCTTTTAAAAGCAACAATGCAGCAAGACGAAGACCACCATTTCAAATTATCAATAATTTAAAAAGATGGCAAATCACATTAAAGTAAGCAAAACAAAACAGAAGCAAAACACCACATGTAACCGTTAAAAGACAAAACATTGAGTGTTAAAGTCAGACAGAAGATACAGCAAAATCGAATAGAGGGAAGCCTCATACATTTATCATACACTCCAATAAAGAATGTGCATTCAAATAAACTTTGGATGAAAAACAAAGAAAACCGGCGTTAATGAAAAAAGAAAAGAAATAATGACTAAGAATTGACCAAAGCATAATTATGACCTGATCATCTTCCCTGCTTCCCTCTGTAAGACAGAGCAGGATAATGAAGAAAAAAGAAAAGAACAGTTGATAAACAGTGTTAAAATTAGGGAAGATTCACAGAAAAACAGTAGGAAAATTATATTAATCTTAATTACATTTATAACCAAGCAAAAATAAAAGACAGTTTTTTGAGTTCTGAACCACAAAAAAGTACCTTGTTTAAATTCCTCTTCAGAGAAAGTGTTCTTTGAGGCATTGGCAATCCTGGATAGTCTATGCCGATGTCTCTTCTCTTTGAGCACACGTTCAATATTGGCAAGGCACTTCTGGTGGTGGGGGTCCTCAAGGGCAGGTTCATTGTCAAGACTATGCTCCACCTGTTTTGCATTAACATCTGTCTCCAGTGTTCCTGAATTAGTGCCCTCTGGACTTATTTCAGTATTACCGGTGCCAAATGCCATTTGGTGATCATAACACTCAACAGTTCCTGAACTCAGACCCACATGTTTTGGGCTAAGCTCTGGAATACACTGCAGATTGGAAAGTTTTTGATCTGTTAAAGTTTCCTCTACAGTATCTGAGTGGTCTACTGCATAGTATTCAGTTGGAGTATGTGAAGGGGAAATCGTGCTAGGAGTAGATACTAGAGGATCAAAGGCTTGGGAATTACGCCGTCGGTGTAGTAATTCCAGCAAGTCCTTCCCATGGAAAGAGGCTTCGATGCTCTCATGAGGAGATGCACTGAGATCTAAAGTTGCACCATCAGAGTGTACAACAGTGTCTACATTTGACTCACCAGCACTCTCCTCCTCAGGGTCATTGGATTTGCAGGGACTTGAGACTACAGACTTGGTGTCTTCATCTAGACACTGGGGTTCATGCATGTCAAGCTTTGTCAAGGCTCCCTTTAGAGCAGAGTGGAAGGTTATAATGGCTTTATTTATCTTTACCACATCATATCCTAGATTAGGTGGCTGTGACTCTTCAGTGTCTGTATTTTCAGAGTAATCTGGGTCATATTGATCCTCAGACACACTTGGGCAAACCGCGCCTGGCCACTCTTTCTCCGAATCCATATCACAGAGGCAATGCTCGCAAGAGGAGTGTAGATTTTGGCAACCGTCATCATAGTCTGTCATTCCAACAGTTGAACAACTAAGGCTTCGGGATGGCCCACTACATGATTCATCAGCATATGCATCCATGGTGTGGTATCCAGAACTTCGGGAGTACAGGCAATTTGACGTGCAGTCACAACCAATGTCACCGACTGTCTGATTCTTAGGATGCCTCCAATCTACAACACTGGATGAACTGGATGCAGAGTCATTATGGTTTCCAAACAGTAGGGATAGGTGTTCAGAGCTGCCTCGTGATGAATGACACGGTGTGCTGCTGGTCTCGCCACCATTGTACCTGTGCCATGTATCTGGGTGTCCAACAGTTTCCAATTCGTCTGCACTGTTCTGGCAGGAGCAGTAATCCTCCTCACTCCATCCAGTGTCTCCACTCCATCCTCCTCCACTCACGCTGAACTGCATTTCCGAACGTCTCCAACCACTGTTATGTTGGTCAACCTCCCTAGAATGATAACTTCCATCTTGATCATGACTGTTAGAACTGAGACCCGAGGATAAGGAACTAGTGCTTGTAAACTCTTGCCCATAAACTGGACAATAACTGGACTTCTTAAATCTGGGAGAGGGTGCATTAAAGTTGTCAGAAATCTTAGGATTGTTTAACTTGGCTCTTCTAGGTATATCTCGATAATCAGTTTCCATATCCCATCCTGACATGTTAGGTCTGGCTGCTAGTGATCTAACTTCATTCTTCTCCAATTTTCTATGCTTTACCACTGGGCTATTATTTCTACTTTGTGGGACTGCAGCAGCATTCTGCCCATCTGGACTCATATGATGAGCCACAACTCTTCGAGGTGATGGATGCCCTACAGCACCAACGGAGTACAGCTCCTCAATTTCCAGCAGCACAGCATCTACACAGCAGGACACCTCATCTACGGAGCCACTTACAGATGTCAGGTATTGTCTCAAATCTGATATCTCCTCTTGGATTTTATTGATCCCCTGCAGTTCCTTCAAAATGTGCTCCACTATGGTGCTTGAGCCGCCTCCTCTTGTCTTGTCTCTGTCCTTAATTCGGCTTGGTTTATTATCCATGGCACCTCTTCCATCTACACAGCCACTGTAATCTGCTTGGTCTGTGGGCTCCAATGCAGGACCATTCATTTCCATGATGCATGGGATTGTAATATTGCCATCACTATTACGCCTCCCCTGCCCAATACATTTACTCTTGGAGGTTTTAGTATGACTTTCAAAACTACGCTGAGTCGATAGAATACACTCATGAGTACAGGGGTCTCTCTTTATGCCACAGATGAACATGTCATCCTCTATCTCTACAGGAGAGTGCTTGGAGTCATAGGCAGTGTTTTCCCCTGAGCCCTGGAGGAATTTCTGAATCTTCTTGCGTATGCTCCGATTGACCTTAGGACTCTGGGTCCGCTTCTTCCCAAGGTCTCTTTTCTTAGACATTCTTTGCTGTAGTTCGCTCGACCCATTTGTTTCATCTTGCTCATTGGAATGACTCCGTGATAACATCCCTTAGAATCAACTGTACCTCAGGTGCGGACCAGAACCTTGAAGCTCTGGTGCATGTGATTATAGAGTTGTTGCATTTCACCAACAGTGCACGAGGATGTGCTTTTCAGTCAAGATCATAACTGAGCTTCAGGCACACCTGACATTTGAGGACAATGACATGAATAGATTAATACAATTTAACAGACATATTTTGCAATGTTATTGAGAGTGTAATGAAATTCATCAGTTAAATATTAGCATGCATGTAAAAGAATCAACATGTACTCTTTTTTTCATGGCCATTCAATCTTTTGCACTTCTGCAAAGACACTATTGCTCGGTTCTAAAACCTAATTGTCTACAGATGTACTCACAATGCAAAGACCATTACAAAATGTATGCATCTTAATTTTGCAGCATTCGAACATTGTTTATTTTAGTCTAATTCTAAGGCTTCAGGAGTGTTATTTGTGTGGTACAGTTGGAATGCTGCCCATGTAGGCCATTCCAAATCAGTTGGTTGCTCTTGGAAAAGAGCGTATGACTCCATATTTCGTTATGTACTGTACAGTAAGTAAACAGTTGAGGTGCTGAATGTAGTTTCATAATTTATACTAATGGAGACTTTGATCAAAAGTAATGCTACAGGCAAGGGTCATCCACATCCACCAACTCTCACACTCACCCAAGTAAAAAGTCAGATTACAGATGAAGGGTAAGAGTAAGTAAATCTGAATTCCTGCCATTTAGTAAAGTACCACCACAATGGGCAAAACAGATTTTACAACGGAGCTAAATCCCTTTATACTGTTTACGCAGGACGTACATGGCACATAGCGACTCATCAGCTGATACTGTAACACTGGCCTTAGCTTGCTTATAAACCCAGTCATATCATACTACAGTATGACTTTAATATCGTTAGAATTTATTCAATTGAAAGAAAGCACTGCAATGGTCTTGGTCTCCAGAAAACAGCTCAATAGACCATATAAAGTACAAAGTTTTAAGTGTTTAATCAAATAATGTGATCGTATGCAAATTCTAGTGTAATTAAATTATTTGTCTAAGCATTCTGTTGTAGAAGTCCAGACATTGCCAAACTGGTGGGGCATATTCCACACAGAACACAACATATTATCTTCTTGCCTGTCAGCTCTTCTAACAGTAACTGTTACAGCACAGGGAGGGTGACAGCCCAGCTGTATTCACTGTGCATCATGATTGTTAAGCAGAACCTGCTGGGTCTAATAGCAGCTTTATCCCATTTCCTGCCTGTCAGGACAAAATGTTAGCTAGTCTCGTATACACTAGGCTATTCAGCTTTCGCTTTTTTTTTTATTTAGACACACTCTTTTGCCATATTTAATGGGGGGGCATCATACAAGGCAGTCATTGAAATTCAGAGAGTGTCCTCTGTGTTATTCTCCAAAAGCATTTAATGGCCAACATGATCTTTACTATGACTCCAACAATGAGCGTTTAGGTTGGCAGCTTTCAAGGGCACATTTTGGCTGCTTGCCATGTGTCTGCAATAGGCTAAAATGAATGTCAGGGACAGTATGTTTTATGATGGATTTTTAACTTTACATTTAATACAGTTACAGGAAATGACATACTTTCGAGTTAAGCCGTTTTAACTAAACTAATTAAAATATTACTTAAAGTGTTCAAGTTAAAATTTTACACAATCTATGTGCCCTAGTTTTGCCTTTAACTTTCATGCCACAAGAATACTCTGAATTTCATAAATTACATTTAAATATTCCTATTATAAGTTTAACCTCTGCCCAATATCATCCCCCAAAAATGACATGATAAGAGCACAGCTGACAGAAACTAATAATCAGACACTCTTTGAGGGACCAATGAGGCCATAACTGATATGTGACTAAAAAAGGCCTAGTTAAACTTGCTGGAATTAAATAAGATTGTGAGCTAATTTCTGTGACATTCATTCCGCAGATAGCTCAGGTATCAAAATATTTCATATTCCTGCCTAATTTGCTATTCCAACCAAGAGATAAGATATAGTATATGCAGCAGAATTTCTAATAAGAAACCCTGCAACTCTCTCTGCACTGCACTGTTTAGAGTAAGTAGCTCTCATTACTAGTGCTGTCCCTGATTTACCTAGGCTAAGTTAAGACATGATATAATAATTCAGGACTTAACAATAAGAATGACTAAATCGGTGAAATATTGTGCAAATTCTGCGGACTTCTGGTCATTTAAATAATTTAGCTGACTGACATAGATTAGAATTGGTCAAAACTGCAATAATATATACGAGGCAAAAGATTGGAATAATTATGTGTTTTTTTTTATTAAACAAGTCTCTTCTGCTCACCAAGGCTGCATTCATTTGATCAAAAATACAGTAAAAACAGCAATACTGTGAAATATTACAATTTAAAATATTCACAAATTATTATATGCTGATTTGGTGCTCAAGAAACATTAGCATTTAATGACAAAATTTAAATACAAAAGAAACATCAATGTTGAAAAAAGTTGCTGCTTAATATTTCCGTGAAAACCGTGCTGCACTACTTTTTACAGGTTTGGTCATCAGGCCAGTGCTGCATCGTCACAAAGTTTATCATTTGCACTTTTTTAAGCCTTGCCAATTCAAAAATCCAAGGTTTAAGAAGATGCGAAAGAGCACTCAATTCGTTACTCCCGCGTGGTTTGAGAAGTTTTGCGTGAGCACATATCCAAAGCGCGAGCCCAGAAAGACGGCGCGAAAATACTGAATTGTGTTCTCTTTCACATCATCTTGCAGTTGAACAGACAAATTTACACAACATTATGTCAAAATGCCCATATTGGCGTATATATCCTCGTAAACATAGTCGGTTATGTCTTAAGTGAACTTAACAGTTGAGAAATAAAACGCATATTTAACAGTACATTGGATCCGTGCTTTAGGTCTTAAACTGACACCAGCCTAATATACCGCTGCTGTGTGTTTTTAATGTTAATCAAGCAATTTTAATCAAACAAATGTATTGACTGGATAACTTTTGGAATGGGTTAATCTCCATTTAATTTATACAGTGAAGACTATGGTATTATTTCACATGTGATTACTTTATTTAATTTCTGTATCTGAAAACTACTGTTAGACCAACCTGAAAAACACTGTTTATTTTTACTTGTATATTTGTTCTATTCAGGGACGCGGAAAGTAGGGGTGCTGCACAGGATTGTAAATGCAACACAAATTTGTGTTCATTTAAATTTTTAGCATTTAGCAATACAATTTATTTGTAATAAACTCTTTAAGTGGGCTATTAAAAACGTATTATTTATGTTTTTTAAAAACATATGCGCAGTGTTACGTCATATTGTGACCGCTGCAGTGTGCGTAGAAAGAATTTGTCCACACTACTCCTTAGTGCAAGTCCACCATCTGTGTTGTGTTCATTTCTATTTCCTGTCGCTGTGCAGGCTCTTTTATTGTATATAACAGTGTAAACAGCTCAATAACCCTTTTATTTAAAGGCTTAATTTATGTCCCGTAGAAGGGTCCGTTCAATATGATTGCAAGCAGTATCAATAATGTCAAAAATGTGATGTGCAATCAAGTGAGTTGGCTAGTAGTTTTTGGTGACATAACCTTATTTATTAAGGTTACATTGGCCAGAAACAATGCAAACAATACAGTAAATAGGCCTATTTTTTATATATTTTTTATTTCTTTTTTGAAGTATGTCCAGTGAAGATTTTGGCAGGGCAAGTAAAAATGTGAAATTCATACTTTTACTCCGCAAATAAGTATTGAATTGGTCAAAAGTGACTGTAAAGACATTTATTATGTCTTTACGTTACAAAAAAATATATATATTTCAAATAAATGCTGTTTTGAACTTTTTATTTATCGAAGAATCCTGAAAATGGCCACCAAAATATTAAGCAGCAAAAAATTCAACATTGATAATAGCATTCAACAATAACATTCAAGCACCAATAATAATTCATAATAACTGATACTATTTGATAATAAAACCAGCATATTAGAATGACTCGTGTCACACTAGAGTAGATTTATTGGCTGATGAAATTCAGCTTTGCATCACAGGAATAAATTACATTTAGCATATATTAAAAATACAAAACAGTTATTTTAAAATTGTGTAATGTCGTTCACAATACAATAAATTACCAATATATACATAAATAAATCACTGCCTTACACTTCTGTAATCTGCCTTATTTTCCAAGTGAAATAAGTCACATTAAAGTAGTAAGATGGGTTGTTGAGAGCTTTTCAGATTGACTTTAAGTGCTTTCATTTTTATAGTGCATTAATTTTTTATATATTTTAATTAGGTGTTATAAGTAATAGTATTTCTATTACTCCTGGTGTTTGGTGTCTGCAATCACTTTTTTGAAGGGCATAAACAAGCTGAGAACTTATCAGACCAAACTACACAGATAACAATAAAGCATTCAATTACTATTATAATAAACATTCAACCCTAAGTTTAATACGATGCTACATTTAATATATTCAGGTGAACCTCATGAATAAGTGATCAGGACTTATTTCACCCCAAGATAAAAATTTTTTTTTTAAAAGGTTCTAAAAATAGGCTTTCGGGTAAAATATAACCCCAGCATTTCTTGACAATTTTCATAAAATTCACCCTTACTAATCTTCATCAGCACAAGACCCAAAAAACTACACCGAAAAAAAGTACAAAACTTACCTCACAGGAGAAAAAAAAAATCAAGTTTCACTTTGAGGATTCCAGAACACCCAAACCGCCTGCAAATAAAAAATGCCTCCGGATTTCAAATTGTTGACCTAATCAACACTCCTGCACTGCAAGCATTTATCCATTCGGCTGCTCTGGCAATCCAACACATCTCGAACAAAAAAGCGGACACAACCCTCTCCACAATCTGACATCTGCACAGTTGAGCGGATTCCAGTCTAGGCTAGTGTGACAGTCACAGTGGAGCATCTCTCCCTCAAACAGCCTCCTCACTCGCTCTCCCTCACTCGCTCTCTTTCTCCGTGTCCTCTGGCAATGCATTCCAACACAAAGCTAATCTGGAATTGTCAAAATGCCAGCATTCCATCTCTCCTCTTTTTCCCTCCTCTCTTGTCGCCATTGCCTACTATTAAACATTTGAATGTTACAAGGCACTTTTGTTTTTTAGGAATATTGTAGTCAATTAATCAAATAACAGAAATGTTATATTGCTGCTCAAAAACCCTCCATAAATATGGCATGATGTGGTACAACATAATGTTAATTAAAAAATACAACCAATGACAACAAACAACAATTCGTTAAAACGCTAAAGACCAATCAGGGGATTAGCTAAATCGTATTACACTGTTAAAGCAGAGAGGTGTGTAAATCTAGTCTTAACTTATCTGTGTTTGATTTATGGCTGTAAGGAGGCATATTAGAGGCTGTTTTACAGCCAAATCTACTTTAATGCAGATATTTATAAGAGTAAGCTTATCTTGAAATCATTGTCCTTCACAGCAAAAATAATTTATGTGACTAAGTAACGTGCTAAACCACACCCATTGTCTCGACTGTATTAAATTAGCAGCTTTTACATTAGCATTCACAATAAGTCGCAAGCAGCAATCACAATAATGGAGCTTCAATCAAGAGTGCCGTATGTGAAACCACTTAATTAGCATGAGCGGCGCGTTATCGGAATACATTACTACACCTTTACAAATTCATAGTCCTACAGACATTATACATAAAAGTAGACATTCTGTCACATAAAATCAAAAGCAGGCACTTTTCATCCAAAGTAATCTAAATTAGAATTAATCTGATTTGCCATTATTATTTTGTGACACTATTAATTCTGACTTAAGGTGATCAAGCCACAAAAGTGCCTTGCGATGTTAATTTATTTCTAGTGGCTCACACACTCAATTTTGTGTGCGGTCAAATGAAAGAAACGATAGGGGACAACAGCATAGCTAATTACTGACTGTCAAGATGAGAGAGAAAGAGAAAGAAAGGGAGAGACAGAGAGAGAAAGAAATGGGGCAAACAGGGCTAGATTTATAGAACAAAGCTTATACAAATACAAAATATAATGGAATACAAAGCTTTAAAATTCAAGTAATCTAAATTACACTACATAGCTACATAGATTGTAAAAATGTATATAGTATATAATTGCCAATAAATAGCAAATAATTATTTTAATGTAAAGGAAATATAACAATAGTAAGGACATAATTCATAGAAATAATTATAAAAAATAAATTATAGAACATATTTACAATTAATATTTTTAAATACTGCAAAGTTAATTTAAGCATACGTGCTATTAAATTATTATTTTTATACACACTCACACACCGACACATTATACTCCACTGCATATACCTTTACTCCATCTTTAACATACTATATTCCAACACTTTTGATGATTAGACATGACCAATAGCCCTGTACTTCACTTTGTAGACTTCCCAGAGTCAATTCCCCAATTTCTTTTAACTAGTCATTAAATACCCTTCAAGACACACACTATCTCTAGCTCCCTGCCTCTCTATGCTTAATTACTCTGAGACTTTATCAGAGGCATCAGACAGCAACTCTTCAGAGCCTGACCTTGGCCCTTGCAGATTAATGCTGTGAGGTCTAGGCTAGGAACCCAGCATGCTTTTCCTAGCTGATACAGTATCATAGTAGTGGACTACCACTTTTGCAATGAGGAATTTACTATGCCCCAAGTTTCAACCAACCAAACAACGAAATGCTAAATAAATATGTCTAAAAAGTCTCAAAAATGTAAATCTTTCAAGTTTAAATCTTGTATGGTAAAACTCAACCAATCCAAAACAGAAGTTCATGAATGAGCTGATAGGGGCTGAGCAATTCATACTTACCAACTAGAAAAGAATAAAGGTAAGTAGATTCAATTCAAGAGATAATTTCATAACAGATTGATCAGATGATGGTAACTTGTGCAGGTTTATAGGAAAAAAGATATGTGGTAGTGTTTGATATAAAGTGTGAAACTGGATCAACTGAAGGAGGAATGACAAAGGAAATGGAGGGTATGAGCTCCCTACTATACCTCCTTAAGCTGAACTCTCACTTTGTTGATTGCCTTAAGCCAGCGTACTCTGGATTGAGAGAATGGCAAAGGTGATCCATCATCCCTGAAGCTAGAAAAATAAAATATCTTATGAAATTGAATTCATGCTATTGAACATATTTATTATAACAAATGTACACTGTAAACTCACTGTAAGCCAGTACAATATCTGTACCTTTTGAGAGTTTTTTCAGGCATTTTGTCCACTTGAGAAACCCCCTCATTTTTAATGGTGTTGCTTATACCCTTTCCATTTTCTTGGGAGGATTTCAATCCCTCATCTTCCCCCCAGGAAGTATGTCCATTGGTAGGGTGATGCCCATTTCTGGATGGCCGATAGCCGGTGCTGTGGTAGGAATGGTAGGACTCCTCTAACTCTGAACAGGCAGCACTCTCCTGACCAGTCTCACTAAGCTGAGAACTAGCTTGACTGAGATTGCCTGAAGATCCAAAACGACTAGAGTCCACAGGGCTAGAGAGAAAGAAAGAAAGAAAGAAAGAAAGAAAGAAAGAAAGAAAGAAAGAAAGAAAGAAAGAAAGAAAGAAAGAAAGAAAGAAAGAAAGAAAGAAAGAAAGAAAGAAAGAAAGAAAGAAAGAAAGAAAGAAAGAAAGAAAGAAAGAAAGAAAGAAAGATTAGTAACAAGTGAGTTACAGTCACTGAGATTGTGAACTACATTCACTGCATAAGTCTAAATTCCAATTAAGAAACACAATAAAAGCAACACACAGCTAATGGAAATACACAATTACAAAGAACAGCTATAAAATTCACATTGCACTGAGAAGAAACAATCACATGTAGGGAAAGACACCATCTTCATAAACTAAAGCTAAAACTAAAGTCAGTTAGTGTGTTTACATGCACATTAATATTCTTAGTCTGCAAATTCTGATAATGATGAGCCCTTAGAATATTTTATTGTTAAGAATAACCCCCCAAAAAATGAAAAATTAGTATTTTGAAAATTTCAGAAAGCATTTTTTTGTTTGTTGGTGTAACGCATTTCAAATTGTAAAAGTAAAACACTAAACTACATAAGAAATAAACATTTATATTTTTTATATATGTTAGCCTTGTAAGAATTATGACTGTGCATGTAAACTTATTGCAACATAAATGGTTTATGAAACCATTTAGTATGCTGCTACTAGCCTTTTTGGAATCAAAAGGTCCTTCTTTTCCTGCTGTAATCCTGAAGAGACATCTGTAGAAGGTTGGGTCTGGATATGGATTTCTATTTCTTTTTGTGGAAGTGGATCAGGTGTGGAAGCACCGATTTGGGGTTTATCTGTGTCATTTTCTGGGACAACAAATTCTGTCTTTTGAACTTCAGAATTTGCAACAATTTCTTGTTTAATGTCAACAGGGTGTGTGATTTCACCATTTTCTTCCTTTGAGATAAAATTGTTATGCCCTATTTTAGCAGTTGTACTATCTTCAATATGTAGTTTATTCTCCTGAGCTTTAGGCTGGGTTGTAACAATTGGAGGTGTTTGTTGCTTAGGAGGTTCTGGAGTTTCTTTCTGCCATGGAAAACCAAATTTAGTTCCAAATAAAGATGTTGACGTTTCTTCTTTTGATATCACAGTCTTCTCTTGAAACAGCCCTGGTGAAATTGACTTAAATCCAGAAAGAAACTTGCCACCTTCTGTGTTTGATATTGAGGGTGGTGAAGAAAAGAAAGATCCAAAAGACTTTCCAGCATCTGCAGCTCCAGCCATGAAACCAAACTTAGGTGGTGTTAAACCTGGCATGCCAAATATGGACTGAGAAGGTTCTGATGATGGAGGGTGTTGAGCTATTTTTGAGCTACTGTCTACTGCAGGTACTGATTTGTCTGTAATCTTTGCTTCAGGTTCAGAAACAATGACAATGTTTTTCTCATGTATTACTTCACCTTCAGTAGGGTCCTTAACAACTGTTTCAGCTGGATGACAGCTGGAAGCTGATGTGGGATCTACAGCTGCAACTGTTAAATTACTGAAAGTATCATCAGCAAGCATTTCTTTCACAGGTAAAAGGATTTCTACTTTATCTCCAGACAATGTAACATCCCCAGGAGATGATAGTGAATCATTATGTGCACTCTGATCTTGGACTGACTGAAGCGACTGAGTAGAGGTAACAGATTGTGTTGCGTCAGCTGCTTTGGGTGCTTCTGGTGATTTAAACATACTGAAAAGGTCAGTTTTTATGGACTCAGTGGGTAAGGTACTTGAAAGGCCAAAGAATGAGGTTCTTTGTGTGGTGGTGTTTGGGTGTGGTTGTGAGAAGAGACCACCAGATGAATTTGTTGCTGAACTGGAACCAGTGAACAGTTTAGACATAAAGCCACTAACAGCTTCAGCTGATGAGTCTATGACAGATTTCTGTGGCTCAGGGTGTTTAGGAAGTCCCTCAAAGCCATTGGGCTCAGTAGAATCACCCTGTTTTATATGTTGAGTTTGACCATCTGTAGTCTGAATTTCTGTTTTTATACTCTGCTCTGAGTTTGAATCAATATCTTTTGATAAAGCATCTCCAGGCACACTATAATTTTTTAGGGTAACATCTAGATTACTCCCTTCAAGAACTATTGTCTCAACAATGGGATCTGAGCTTTTTTCAGTGATATCAGCAGAGACTGAAGCCATTGAGGCTGCTTTTTCTTCATCGGCCAATGGTACAGAGTGCTTGGAATCATCATCCTGGGGTCCTGATTTATTTCCCTCCATGGAGCTCAAATTTGACAGGCCAAAGCCCACAGTCTTTGATTTATCATCCTCAGTGGCACCCCCCTCAGTCTCAGATGGTTTTGATGTTGGTCCAGTTTGACTAGCTGAAGGTGTTGAACTAGGACCACTGAACATGGAAAGAAGACCTTTTCCAGGAGCATCCTTAGAAGCAACTCCAGATAGAATGCCTCCAAATAGTGAAGAAGACTGAGGAGTGGCCTGTTGTGGACTTGATCCACCAAACACAGAAAATAAACCTTTTCCTGGCAACTCATTAAAGGCAGAAGCACCTGGACTATTACTCTCAACTTTATGCCCTGCATTGACTGTACCGGGTGAAATTGGTCCAGAAAACATAGAAAATAGATTCTTGCCAGGAATTTCCATTGATCCTGAGGCACCCGGGAAAATCCCACCAAGTATAGATCCGGTTTGAGAAGGAGCATTTTGAGAACCTGACCCAGAAAACATTGACAACAAGCCTGAGGTTGCTCCCTCTTTTGGTGGTACTACACCCTGAGAAGAAGAATCCTGCTGGTGTGCTGGTGACTTGTTCGATTCAGAAGATGCCAAACCACCATCACTAGCTGCCAATACCTCTTGTGGGGCTTTTGGTGCTGATAGAGTTGGATCACAGCTTAGTGTCTCACTTGGCTGAAGTGTAGCCCCACTGAACTTTGACAAAAGACCTTTACCATGGGATTCATTTGAGAGTAGCCCACTTAGAAGTGAGGAAGGATGAGAAGAGCCTGGCAATGTACTTTGTCCAGTGATAATAGTAGGGAAGTATTTACCTTGTGGTTCCTTTGACTCTTTTCTATCAAGAGAAATTGAACTTGACACTGAATTTGGTTCCTGAGGGCTAGATCCACTAGACAAGGAGGGTAGTTCATTTACTGATTGCTCTTTACATGGCCTACTAGGTGGGACAACAGACTCAGGAGTCAAGCCTCCCTGTACAGCTGTTGGGTGGCTGGTTGTTCCGGAACTTACAAGTAAACCCGTTGCTGGACTGTCATTAGGTGGTTCCTTCGTAAGAGTTGCTCCTGTTGCAGAGGAAGATACAGATTGTGGTGGAGTTTTTTGAGAGTTAGACCCATCCAACAAAGAAGTATGTTTAACTTTCTGCTCATTAGTATGGACTGGAACTCTGGTGGATGGTGGTTGTGCTCCAAACATAGAGAATAGGCCTTTTGCTGGACTCTCATTAGAGCTTGATGATCCACCTAATATACCACCCAAAATTGATCCTGCCTGCTGTGAAGGTTGTTGCCCTGAAACACCAAACATAGAAAATATACTTTTACCCAGGGGCTCTTTTGGTTGTCCATTCCCTTGGGGTGCAGGCTGAGTGGTAGAGTGGAGATTAGGGCCACTGAACATAGATAGCAGTCCTGTTACTGGTGTATCTTTTGGTGGGTCAGCTCCAGATGAAGGTGAAGTCTGCTGAGTGCTAGAACCACTAATCATAGAGAGTAATCCCATGGCTGATGTTTCCTTTGGAGGGACAGTTCCTGGTGTTTGTTTTTGATTAGAAGAACCCAGTTGTGTTGAAGACTGTTGTGTACTAGTGCCACTGAACACAGAAAATAAATTCAGACCTTGAGTCTCTTTCGGAGGAGCAGATCCTCCTGGTGTGTGAGTTTGACTCATGGATCCAGATTGTGGTGAAGTCTGTTGAATGCTGGAACCTCCAAATAAAGTCAGGATGTTTTTGCCTGGTGGCTCTTTTGCAGATGCACCATCCATTGATTCTTGAGAAGAGGCAGATCCGGTTTGAAATGGAGTTTGTTGCTGACTGGAACCACCAAATATGGACAGCAGCCCTTTGCCTTCCTCTTTAGTGGCTGTGGTCCCTGAGAACATATCTCCAACAGAGAAACCAAATAACCCACCAGACTGCATGGAGGGGGCATCTGGTTTTGTCTCCCCAGTTGGTGGCATAGTTTGAGATCTCCCTGGTGTTGGTACCTTGTTAGCATCGGCAGAAAATATCTGAGATCCGGAGACACTCCTTTTTTGAAATGACTGTGATACACTAGGTAATTCTGACTGACGATCTTGTCCACAGGTACTTACTGTTTGTTGTTTCTGAATTCCTTTAGGCATTGTTGTTGTTGTTGTTGTTGTTGTTGTTGTTTGGTGGCAGTCTTTGTTTACATCGTTTATCATAGAAGTTGGCTGCAGGTGTGAGGGAGAATGTTGCAGATTTGTCTTTGATAGTGTGGGAGAGGGACTTTCTATGTTAAAAAAATCACCTATTGACCCAAAAAGGCTAGACATTCCAGTTTTGTCTTGGTTTGCGGTTGAATCTTTTATGCCAGCAGACACAGATCCATCTTTCTCTGGTTGTCTAGATACTGGCTGAGTAGATTTAGAGGGCTCTGGCTTTACTTCCTCCATTCCCACTGTTGTCTTGAAAAAGTTTAAAAACCCACCCAACTGCTCAGATGGCTTCTCACCATGTGTATCTCCTGGCTGAGAAACATCTGGAGAGGCAGATTTGCAGGTTACACTTGAGCAGTCTCTTGAAGTTGTAGTAGTAGAACCAATGGATTTTAAAGGAACAGAGGACTGTTGTGACATTGTGGCTTGTCTAGCCAGTTTGGGTTTCTGAGATGAGCTTAAAGTGGATGCACCTCGAGGAGTTGTGGAAGCTGGTGACTGTGTTGGAGATGTTAGTGAAACTCCAGATGTTGTTGAAATTGGTTTGGATGCCAACTGATTTGTACTCTCTGACTGAGTTGTTCCACAAGAGGAGTCATCCTTTATGATCTTTGATTTAAGACTCTGAAAACCTGTTGAGATAATGTTTTTGGCTTGCTGATCAATAAGTCGATTTTCAGGGGCTTTAATAAATTTACTTTGAATTTGTCCTGGGTATGGAGCATCTTTGGCAGGAGGCAATTTTGAGGCAGTTGTGTTTTTGGTTGATTCTGAATCTGAGCTTTTGCCAACAATTGAGGATAGAAATGACGATATTTTCTTAATGGATCGATCTGGCTGCTCCTCTCCAGGCTGAACTCTCTTTCTCCACTCTTCTTCTGAAACATCATCTACATGCTTTACTTGTACTCCAGTGGATGAACGGCGTCTCTGTTGAGGCTGGTAGCAGCTATAGACACCTGTGGTAGGTGAATTTGTAGTTGGGGTAGCACCAAATGAAATAGAAACCTTCTGGGATAGCAGTTCTTTCATTCCTCTGCTGTTGACATTTGCACTATTGTGGTTGGCACCATAAAATGAGAGGTCAACAGCTTCCTGGGAAGGATCCCAGTAACGATAATTGTTCTGGAGCTGTTGTTTTGTATCTATCTTAACCTTGTTGAATTGATAATTGGAAAAATCCAGTGCTTGCTGTCTTTGAAGAAGAATGGAATCCTCAAACATCTGAGAGAAACACTCTAGATTCAGATTCATGATTTGGTTACCTTTTCTATAGGCTGCTGACAAGTCAAGAGGTGCAGTAAGAAGTTCAGCTTCATTTTGGTCTTGCCCTGGAAACCAGAGGAGCTCATCTTCATTGTAGAGAGGAATCTTAAAACCACAAACTTTAACCATCTCATTATACAACCAGGCACTAGGATAGAAGTCCCCTTTATTTCCCCACTCTTGTTCTGGGGCACATGCATAGACATATTGCCCAGACTCGTCTGTCAGTAGGGCGTAAATATACTCATAATCAGTGTAGACAAAATATCCACAATCTCCATCATCTGCAGGCCACCACATCCCTTGGTCCAAAAGTGAAAGCCATTGCTGATACCACTCTGACTCTTTAAGATAAACATGTTCCTCCATATCAATGTTGCTTGTTGAAGAGTAGTTCCAATGATTTGGTGATGTAGCTACATTAACATAGCTTCCATTATTCCCAGGTTGAGTGAAAATTTCTGATGTGCCTTGATAGATATACTGTCCATTAGCGGAGTAAGAAAGATGTGGAGGGGTTTCCTCATAATATCCCTCATGATATGAAACACTGTTTAGACTGTAACAACTTTCTGCACTAAACGAGTGCCACTTGCCTAATTTAGCATTATTTTTCATGCTCAAATTCAATACACCAAACTCTTGGCTACCAATCGCATCCAAACTGTTATGGCTATTCCATGCTCTTTGTCTCATTGAACTATTGGGAATATCTTTGAAATACTCCGGTGGATTATCGTTCTCTCCCTGGCATCTCATCCATTCCCGAGTAGGACAATATTGTTGATTTACATCCATATTTATATTGTTCAGACACTGAGAAGATTTGTGGACTTCATTGTTAAGTGTACTTCCATGTCCGTCAGTATAGCAGCCCAATGACTGATCATTCAGCTGTTGCCACAAAATTGATTCTTGGATCCATGAGTGTTCATCATTGGGACTAAGTTCCAATGCATATGAAGAAGAGCCTTGTTGGTAACCATACTGTTCAGATATACTATGTAAGGATGGATAACTCTGCCTTAAATATTCCTGTGACATTACAGCTCGAGACGGGTAACCAAGAGGGGGGCTAAGAAGATTGTCAGTGGTATATGAAGTGTTTCTTACTTGATTTGAGAGCAAAAAGTTTTGTGAGCTATATAAGAGGGGTAAATTACCAGTGCTAGTTGATGTGTATGCAGTACGATTTTGTTTTGACCTTGCATAACTTGCCGGTGTCCTCAAATCAAGGCTCTCTGTGTCACAGATCCTAGGCACATTATTTAGGTCAGATACATTGTGTCTCAGAAGTCCTATAGAATGTGATCCTTCCACAACCATGTCCTCCATTTTGGCAGGGGAAACATCTGTTGTAATCCTGCTAAATATTCCAGATAAGAAACCTTGTTGATTGGAGGGCTTTTGGTTTTGCAGTTCAGCTTGATTCTGAGAGGGTAGTTGAGGTAGCTGCCTTTTTGATTGACATTTCTGAGTGGAAATCTCTGTTGGTATGTGTTGCTGGTCCTGTTTCTGCTCAAATGAATTCTGTCTGTTTGGTGATGCATCTTCAGGATGCGAGGATGTGAGCTTACTGAAAAGACCAGACAAAATTCCTGACTGAGAGGATGTATCTTGCCTTGCCACAGGAGAACTGTGTTTTGTCTCAATTGACTGCTGTAAACAAGCATGTTCATTGTTTTCCTTTGTAACAGGTGGCATATTCAGTTCCTGTGACTCAGTGGAGGATATTTTAAGAAAGGCAGAGAAGAGACCACCTGACTGGGGTTTTTGTTTAAATGAATTATCTTGAGATGAGTGACTTTGTTCCATCACATTTGTTTTTGGCTGGAGAGGAGAGGACTGATTGTTAGATGCTTGTATTTGTTGTGTTGACTGAGAGACAGAAACATCTGATGTGGCAAACTTGAAACGGCCGGACGAAAGGTCATCTTGTTGAGAAGGTCCTTGATGGGATACACTTTGCCCAGGGGCATCTACTATAGCTTTCTGATGTTTGTCTGACTGCTGATTCTGAATTCTGGACTGCTGAGCAAGGTTGCAGCTCTGTTCCTCTGCATTAATCTTGACAGGATCTTGATGAGAACTCACACTTGATATTTGTTGTTCCTGGGACATCTTTGTTTGAGTGTCTGACACCTTGTCAGTGGAGGCAAATCTGAAAAGGCCAGACAAAATACTCCCCTGTTGAGGTGGTGCACTAGCACATTTTGACTGTTGCTCAGAGAATGGACTGAGTTTTCGGAGAGGTCTATGAGTCGACTCATTTTCATAAGAGGATGAGATAAGAGGATTAGATGCACTTTGTTGGGGGTGATGTTGGTTTTGTTGATTTATTATTTGAGCAGACTGGCTCCTTTGTTGTGACTGATTGAGTTGAGTAACTGCCGTCATATCACCCGTTGATGCAAATTTCATGAATCCTGAGAGTAAGCCTCCTTGTTGTGATTGATTAGTAGATGTTCGGGAACCTGATGAATCATCAGAGGCAGCTGATTTAAACAAACTAGAAAACAGACCCTGACGTTCATATTGAGATGTTTTTTGCTCTGTAACATGAGGGACTTCAGGTGGACCAGGATGTTGGTGCCTAAATTGCATTTGTTCTTTAGCAGAAACTGGATTCTGATGTTGCATCCTAGGTACATTCTGATTTGACCCTGGAGGAAGTGGAGAGCTCTGAATATTAGGCCTTTGGGGAGGAAGTTGAGAGCTCTGAATATTAGGCCTTTGGGGAGGTAGCGGAGAGCTCTGAATATTAGGCCTTTGGGGAGGAAGTGGAGAGCTCTGAATATTAGGCCTTTGGGGAGGAAGTGGAGAGCTCTGAATATTAGGCCTTTGGGGAGGTAGTGGAGAGCTCTGAATATTAGGCCTTTGGGTAGGTGTAGTAACAGGTTGCAGATCTTCGGTTGGTGCCACCTTAAAAAAACTAGAAAACCAACCTGTTTCTGTGTTCACCATAGCCTTTGCCTCAGGGGGTTCTTTATGGATCTGTGTTGTTGATTTTGTATTGTCAGGAACTAAAGAGGGAAAAACACCTGTAATTATGTTTGTGGCAGGAAGAGTTTGATCTGTCTTAACTGAGTTTTGTGACATACTTCTCGTTGTACTAGAATCCTCACCAGTTGCAAATTTAAGAAATCCAGAAAACAGCCCTCCCTCTGATTTTTGAGGTTGTGGGACAGATACATTGTCAGAGGAGACAAAAGGTTGCCTTATAATGGAGGATTTATTTGAAAGTTTTTCTACTTTAATGTCTTCCACTGATCTAAAGACAGGAAAAACTGTCTGTGTTTGAGTCTGAGGAGGCACTGGATATCCAGGTGAGATTAATGAACTGAGAGATTTCTTAAAAGGACTAAAAAATCCTGACTCCTCAGCTGAGTTTTGTGTTAGAGGCTTAATGTGCGTCTTCTCACTATTTATTGCATTAGAGGTAGTTGTAAGAATTTTAAGGTTTTCACCGTCAACAACTTGATATGTATCTGACATTTTACTGTGTTTTGTATAGTCATTCAAAACTCTGAGCTGCTCTTCTGGCTTCCTTTGCCTTGCATCAAAATCCTTTTGAAAATAACTTTTGTCCATTACATTCACAACATTTTCTCCAGTGAAAATGTTCCCATTTTCCAGCACTGAATTCACAGAAGATGGTGTCTCTTTGTGAGCTGTGACACCACTGTATTTGTTGTACTCATTTCTGATTGTTTGAGTTGACTGGTCTACCCCTTGAAAGTTGCCATCAGATGGCTGGAAAGACGAAAGAGATGGCATTGAAAACTTCCTATCAGACTGAGGATCCTGAGTAGGTGATACCACAGCTACTGGTGTGGGACTTGCAGACTTTGGCATGAAGGACAACAATTTTGATATACCAGCACAAGCTGGAACATTATTTGGTGCCTCTGATTGTTCAACAGACTTAGACCCCACTTGTTTTGAGCTTGACACAACTTTATCTGTTAAAGAGCTAAATAATGAGCTCATGGCATTCTTTATCTCTGCCACTCCATGTTCAGAAGCACCACTTGAATTTCGTTCTTTGGCATCTATGGGTTTTTCTTTTACTTCCTTAGAGATGATCCCTTGCTCATCTCCAACTGATTCCGTTCTTGCACTACCCTGAGATGACAGCCTTGATTTGTTAGACTTCGGTAAGGATCCATATTTACTGATCTCCTCTTCTTTTTCAGCTAGATATTCTGATACAGTTTCAACCAGGCACTGCAGCTCATCCATAGGATCAACATATTCATCACTAGGTTCCTCTACAGGAGACAGCATGACCTCTGGAGCCCATCCACCAATTTTACACTTTCCACTTTTCTTATCACGGTAACCTTGAAGCCTCTCACTTTGGCTACCATATGTTGAGAGATATCCATAGTGGCTATAATTCTTCCTCTCCTCACTCCTGAGTGCCTTAGCTAAAGAGGTCATTTCCTCTAACTCCTCCTCAGAGCCAATGGAATATTGTATCTCATCCGAGCCCTCAGAATCAAAGCCTACATCTTCCCTCAGTCTGGCTGCTTCTTCCTCTTGATATGCAACATAATTCTCCAGTGTGTTTTCTAGCTTGTTTTTGGCCCACATTCTAGTTTTGTAGAGTAAGCCATTTTTGTATGGTTTCAGGCATGGCATCATGTTTTCATCAGCCTCTTCCATTTCTTTCACTTGACATAATACAAGCTCGCTTCGTTTTTGACGGAGAACTGCAAGATCGGGAGGGAAATGCTCTGCTCCGACATGTTCCAGTCCTCCTGGGTCCCGGATTTTTTTCTTTCTCCTTCGGTCAATAGTGGCATAGCCTTCTGGGTAAGCAGCATTTAATGAAGCACTTTTATTTTTTATTGGAGACAACTGCTTGAATATGGGGTCTTGGTAAGCCTTTTCAATATGAACAAGATCATCTTGTCTGTCTTGCTCCTCAATCCATGCCTGTTTCTCTCTATTAAGGAACTCATTCTGGGTACTTTTAACCTGTGGTTTGTATTTTACCTCCCAATCCTCCACACCCATGCCTGAATCTACTGGGACAATCCTAACTCTACCCCTCTGATTAGGAACTCTAGCGGAGATTAAAAGGATGGAAGAGGATAAAAAGGAGGGGGAAAGAAAGAAAGAGAAAAATGCATTTCAACATTAGAGACAAAAGCTGCTGAAAGCAAAAACATGATCATAGTGTTGCACTAAAGCAATGACAAAGCAAAAGCTTTGAGTTTAAAGTGCCCCTATTTTATTTTCTCATAATATACATTTGCACATCACCACATTTTCAATGATTCTCAAACGACTCGTAAGATGAATCAATCTCTCTACATCCCTCCTTTCCGCGAGCTACTCTGCTCTGATTGCCCAGACAGCTCAGTCTATTGTGATTGGTCTACCGAGTGCAGCGCGTGTGTCGAAAACAAAACCGCCCATTGCCATAACAACGTCAGTTCTGCGTGTCCTGAGGCTTCCTAGACTGTAAACTAACAGTGTCCGATGATGAAACACTGGAAGAACTAGTAATTCAACCCGAACCTCCATCACAAGGACGACTCGAGCAGGATGTTTCTCAGTGATACGCTACTCAGTTTGAGGTACATTATGAGATGTTGCAACTGTAATTCCTCACCATAAGCATTAACAAGTGCATGTCCAAACCGATTATTTAGTTAAGTATTTTTCTAATTTATTGCGGTGAACATGTGGAAACTGTATCAATAACAGTGCATACATTAGCAGAGCTCTAGCGTGAATGACTGATGTAACATAAACGTTGGTAAAACAAATCTTGCTCCATGCTTAATCTTTACTCAAAGTGGTGAGAACGACAGACAATCTGCATTATAGACAGTTTTAGGTTATAGTGGCCCACAACTGATCAGCAGAAGTATTTCAGTGAGACAGTAATAATGTAAGTTAACCAGTTAGCAGGACACATACACAATATAAAACTCAAAACTGAGTATTTTGAACACCATCTTTCAAGAGCAAGCGGTTTGCGAATCCTACACTGAACAAGTTGTAGTTGTAGTTCAAGTTTTCCCTGGTGTCGTCGTGCGCAGGGGCGTAGCAAGCTTTTTAAAAGTGCGGGGGATGGATGTGATCAGGGCCCTGATTAAGAATTCAGAGGGCACAATGTAATGTTGGGCCCTCCTTAGGCAGGACAAATGTAGTTATGTACATTATGCTGGGGTAAAGGTCATAAATGATCGTTCTTTCTCATTGGATTTTGTAAAACTATGATGTGTGGACCTCGGCCCCTCTAGGGGGGTTCGGGGGCATGCTCCCCCGAAAGAAAATTTTGTACATTTTAAGGTTAAATGCATCAATCTGCTGCACTCTGAGAGCTCCAAATTAAGAGCTTCAACCGGCTTCGACCCATGAACTGTGCACATTGAACAAAGAAAAAGCATTGACTTGTACCTAAAGAGGGTTCAAACTTATTTTTAGTTATGATATAGAGTCTCAGTCTACATTACATTATCAATGGTGTTTTAGAATGCCAAACATTTATTATAATAATATAATAATGATTTATATAATTATTCCTATGATGGAAAATCCATATAGCCTAAATGTATGCTAGCCTACTGTAGAAATGAAAATGAATATTTCAAAGTGAATTTTATATTACGCTATAGAATAGGAAAATTACAATACTTTTGTCCTAATTTCTTCACTTGCAAGAAATAAACCCTTGAGTTTTATTTTGGAGAAAATACCAGATCACCATGCTGAATGATCGCGTGAGCAAAAGAGCGCACTTTTCTTTAAATCACGCAGCACAAACAGAATGCCTACTTAAATAAAGTATTGTGCTGTTTAGTCTAAAAAACGAAATATAATACCGAAAACACTCGACATGTCAACAAAACATAAACGTAACATCTTCCCAATCCCAAACACATTTCAAGCTTATTTAAAAACCTCGCAAGCATAAACACTCATTCAAAGTACCTGGAAAAGGGAGATGTAAATAACCATAACCATAAGTTCCCGCCTCCTCAGCACGAGTGACTGAAAAATCACACCAAGAGAGGCGGGACTTAAGGCAGAACAGCCAATCATCAGCCGGTCACACTCAGAGCCGGTGTCATGTTTGAGAGGGGAGGGGGAGAGGAGGAGCCGCAGCGAGCGCGCACACAGAGCGGCCAGAGAAACGGAGGATCGACTGTAGTGAGGCGTTTGTGCAAAACTGCGGAAAAACTGCAGAAAAAGAGCGGGTGTTGAACCCTCTCACTGGCAAAAGTGTGGGTGTTAAAACACCCACATCCCCCACGGGTGCGACGCCCCTGGTCGCGCGCAATAAGTGGGCGGGCAATATGCTAATGTTTCGTCTTGACGTCACACCTAAAACGGCTTCTGACTTGTTTGAAAAACGATTCATTTCATTGACTCAGAGTTGACTCTTACTTTTGAAAGACAATAACTTTATATACGGTGCACTTTCAGATTTAAAACTTTGCAGGATGTTTTGATTCTTTTAGAGCTATGTTACACACTACATGAAAGTTCATTTTCAAAAATCCATAATAGGGGCACTTTAAGTAAAGTTAAGAATTTTTTTTTACATTCCTTATAATACCATGAAATGCCTTTCACCTCACTGACAAATAGATACCCCTCTCCCCCAACCATAACTTAATGATCAAAAGAAATACAATCTCTGGTCTGTATTTTTTTTTAAAGGGATCTGATGCAATAGAATTATCCGGATTAGCTCTATGCTGGGCCACACAAAAGACTCGGATTAACCACAATCTCGGAATACCACATTTCAGTTTTTTCTCTTGCACAAATCCCAAGTCTAAAAGACTAGAAAACCATTCTCAGATTGCAAGTTTAAAGATTGGTATAACAAACAAAGATGGTCTGCACCAAGCAGGATATTTGGCAGAACACAAAACAATGAATTATAAGGAAAAAAAGACGCTCATAAAAAGATATTCATATTCCTTAATATATGTTACTTTTTTTGCAAATGGATATTTCAAAGCTGGTTTATGGACATATCTGTTCCAAAATCATCATGTTCAGTGCTAAAAATGTTGTAAAATGGGTGCAGTTGTACACAAAGTAACAAGACGTATAGTGTGTATGCATAGTGCAGTACTCGGTAGTAACTGAATGTACCTGCTTGCATGGTGCTCCCTATAGTCAAATTCAAAGCTGTGCAAAGAGTCAGCACAGGAGTCCATGTGCTGCTGAAAGCGTGGCCCCATGGGATACTGGTGAAGTGAAGAGTTGGGCTGGGCTGTGGTGTGGTAGCGGGGAGGCAAGCTACTGCTCGTCTCACTCCTGTAGTCACTGTCTCTGTCCTCCACCGCACTGTCCAGGTCATCCAAAGCTAGATAGGGTGAGGTAGAAAGGTCAGGCTGGAAATATTACAGATGAGTAATGCATAAAATTCCAATCTATATTGGATTTTTTATAAATATATTTTGATGTAAATAAAAGAAAAACGTAAAACAATCTCTGATCATCCAAGTGAAATCAAATGTGTCTCTCTGAAACAAAGTTGCCACACAATACAAACAAGTAGACGGAAGTAAATGCAGGATAACTTAAACAGGGAGCTCACAACATACACAAAGAACAAATCATTATCTCAACAGGGTAAAAATTCAAGGAAATTTTGGGGGGAAAGTTCATGCATCCAATCTAAACAAAGCACCCAAATATTTATGTAAATTACTGTTTCCTAAACAGAACAAGATGTACAAACAGGAGTTTGACTAAAATTTGCAAATAACGTAAAAACTCCTAAAACCAGTATCATCCCTCATTTACTTGGAATATGATTTTCATGAAGCATTACACAGTAAAATCCGGTAAGGCTAAATTTGATCATATAATTAAACTATCAGGTTCATTATCAAATATTTTCTTTTGAAATATTTCAACAAGTTTAGCATTAAATAGCTAGCTGCCAATATTTACATTTGCAAAAATATTTATAAAATGTGTTACAATACATGCATCTGTGGGGTTGTATTGAGATTTCATCTATGCAAGTGTGCATGAAAATCTCAACATTTTGGGCTCATATGAAAGTACAGAAGGGCTTTTAAGGGTCCAGGGAAGTTCTAGGGAGTAATGTAGAGTAAAGGGTTACTGTATAAAATTACATACTCTGGCTGTCGGCCCATCCAAAATAGTTGCCTGGTGAGGTTAAAAATCAAGAGTGAGAGAAGATGTGCAAAAATAAAATCCTTTACTGACATTTTGGTTCTAATGTGAATGCTCTTGTGTTTGATTCAAATGCAGGATGCTTTAGCGAACATTTGTTTCGATACGCTGTGAACAGATTGCATGTTAACATATACACTACTCGAAGGTGACAAAAAGAAGAGGCATGTGAAGATAAAGGAGTGGAGAGTGTAGTGAAGCATGAGGCATGATGTCGTGGCTCCATCTAGTGTGAGATGTTGTCACTCACAGCATTGAGAGGCAGCACCGGGCAGAGGGCGTCCCGCTACTTCATCCTGTAAGGGAAACTAACACGAGGAGAGAGAAAGAAGAGGATAAGAGTAAACATGAAAAAAGTATCAAGTATGGTTAAGAACTAATTACATGCAGATTCCAATAATAAAATAAAATAAACATTAAATTGCATGCATATTCACTGCAAAACTCACTTCAAACTGTACAGATACAATATTATATATATATCATGACTGATTAATTTAAGGACTACCTTTATTATGATTTTTGACGCAAAAAAAGACGCAATTATTGGATATGGATTCATGATTACACTGATAAATCTGCTGTACAATAATATATATGTATAATTTTTAAAACTTTCAAAAACCCAAGGTTGCTTTACAGAAGTCCTGGACAATTACCCATGAGTGAGTTTTATTAATCTGGTCATATTAATGCACAGCATTAAAAACGGCAACAAAAACTGCTCAAAGCACACACACATGCTGATCCCATACCAATGCTGTGACGCTAATTATTAGATAACCAAGATGGAAACAGAGAAGAAAAACAAAAGCATTAAAAACCATATATAATTAGACCTACATTTATAACTCAGAGACTACAACAAATCTACCTGCATTATTTAATATAAAAATTCATAAGTGCCAAAAGTATGTAACAATAGACTTGACAAGGAAAACTAGATACTGACAAATTTATTGTGTTACAAAGGGGTGATGGTGGTTGAGATGTAAATATTAACAATATCAAATTACAGCACATCTTCAAGAGATAACATTACATTTTAAAACTTAAAAAGGTAACACTTTTTACAGTGTCTTTGTTACGTTACAGTTAAATTATGCATAATTACATGAAACTAACCCTAAACCAAACCCTAATCCCCCTAACCCTATAGTAAGTACATGTACTGTAGTTACTTAATATTACTCAGAACTTAATGTGTAATAACAGTGCAACAAAGACACCTTTAAATAAAGTGTAACCGCTTAAAATTAACATTACTAAATACACCACTATCGCTATGTCGCCTGTCAGGGATGATGTGTGTTTAAAGCAGAAAGTCAAAGTGAGATATACAGTAAAGTTATACATTACATATTTTAATAACTATATTATTTTAATACAAATGTTGTCATTTTTAATATTAACTATAAATATTTATAATCTACAGCTATAATCAAAAGTAAAAAAATAATAATAAGATAAATGGATGACATCAAGTTCATTAGACATTTAAATATTTTTAAATTCATTCATACACTTTCTATTTCTTAACTAGTTACCCACAATCTCACAGCTATGATCTTGAATTAAGTAATATTATGGAGTCTGGTAAACATTGTCTACACGTTCAAATGCAAATTTCAATGACAACTGTAGCAAAACACAATGTAAATGCACTCCTAAAATTGTCATGCCACCTCATCAATCTCTTCTCATTATATCAAATGCAACGACAGTCAGTGTGGACTGTTGATTGCGAACTAACCCCCACTGTAGTGAAATATTGCAGTCATGCTGCACATGCACAGGTCTTACCTCATCGTGAATGCCCATAGCATTGATACGTTCCAGTTTGCCGGTCCAGTATCGAGCCTCATCCTCTGGGATTTCTGCAAAAATGGTAGTGAGATGTGAATTTTGCAGTCTAAGACATAAAACTCCATGCAAACCATTTAAATGTGCCAAGACGTTATGATTAAGTATTCAGCACTTTTAAATGTATAATGAGCTCCTCGGCTGAAGGACCTCAAAAATAGTCCACCAGCAAAAAAAAAACAGTGTATTACATGACACTTCACTTTAAAAGCAAGTACAGGGACAAAGGGATGTTATGCTGTCGGACTAAAGCTCTATTAGTCGCAATACAAAGAGGAGCAGGAAAAATCAGTACGGTAGTTTAGTTCATACCGACAAAACCGGTTACTTTGCAAACAAACCATATGTATTACACCAAGGCATTAATAAAAATCCAGTATGCGTAGACACAGTTTATGCAGCCAATCAACAGTCATACAGGTGGCAAAAGAAATTAAAAATAATACTAAAATCTGTTTCTATGTTTGTAATTTAAACATGTTTGCAAACCCTGTTCATACTGTATGTAGTTTAAGATTAAAATCTAAAATCTTAAAGTCTGAACGATAAGAGTCTTTCGTGTTTTACAGTCATTGCTATCGGAGCAATATATTTTTTTTTAAAGATTATTGTATGTTATAAAACGGATATTTCCGATCCTTGATTCTGATTGGTTGAGCCGAGTTCAAAGCCGTTGTAAATTACTCAACAAGCACACACCTGTGGCCGCATTACATTAGTATTACTACGCAACTGCGATTCTTTGTTGCTGCATGTGTTGCTTGGCAACCTCTTTGGAACTACATTGCTTGGCGGAGGAATAAATGTGTTATAACGTTATATATTTTTGTTGCTGATGACACAACCCTGATAAAATAAATATTAAAATGAATATTTTTGTGGAGTAACCATTTTATAAAAGCAATAAGCCCCTTGAAGCGATGTGTTACAGTGAATTTAGAACAACTAAGGGGCGTTGTTAGGCACGACGCAGAGCGTAAAAATCACGGTCCCCAAACTAAAGTGTTACAAAAAATGTAATTTCAGTCTTTCAAAATTCAATGCGTTACAGTTTAATTGTACTGCTGTTTCTTAGAAATCAAATCGCTAGTAAATTTCACAAATAATTACAGAGTGAAAACTGTTTCAAAGTACATCATTCCCCACTTTTTCGATGGGGACGATGCGGACTGTCAGTCATGATTTAAAAACAAATTGGAATTGGGTGCAATGTGAACAAAGCTTCAGATACTGCGCTCCATGTCCTTTGAAGGCACATGGGATACTGAACACGAGGAGAGTAACTTCAAAGTGCTCAGATAAAACAGTCAGGCTTATGAATGGGATCAATGGCAGGTAACCAGGCCAAACGCAGCACTTACGAAGGTTCGACCTTTCCCATCCCAAAAACCTGCACCGCCACACACTTCATTTACAGCCCATAGCTCCACTCACAATGAAGACACAGCTGGCAAACATGTAAATATTTTTTGTGAAGTCTTACACAAAGAGGAGCAAATCAAAGTGATGATTCAACCAGCCTCCTCAAGCCTTCATTTATCTCTCCGCTGGATGAGTTCTCAGGAAACTGTGCCATTCAGCCTAAAACGCTGTTTTATGTTTGTTTGCTTTTACTTTTTATCATTTAAATTTTTTTTTCTCCAATTTACAAAAGTGTTGCGCAGATTACAACCGTGTATACTGGATAAAGCAGCTGTTTTGGAGAGACAATTTGATAATTGATTTATTAAAAAGAAAGAAGCTGCCTTAAGGAGATTCACTCAACCCTGATGACATTCAACAAATCAATAGAAAGTAAAAGCATCAGAGAGGCAGACGGGATTGATCTTAAGCAGTGTTTCCAAACAACAGATCAGCAAAGCCATTCTTAATGTGGAACATAAAACAAACTGCTCTTTTGCATATAAATGGCAAAGCATCATTACTCCACTACTGAGAAAATCAATAATATCAGAAAGGTGATCAGCACATCCTTGAGTTGCTCTGGGGTCAGACAGATCAGACCACAACCGGAATAAGTTTTCCAAACTCCCTGAAAACTGCAGTTGTCAAGCCCCTCCTGAAAAAGAGCAATCTGGATAAGACCATCTTAAGCAACTATAGACCGATCTCAAATCTTCCTTTCATAGGCAAGATCATTGAAAAAGTTGTCTTCAATCAGCTGAACAAATTCTTAAGCTTGATTGGATACTTTGACAATTTTCAATCTGGTTTCCGATCGCATCACAGCACAGAGACAGCGCTCATAAAGATAATAAACGATATTCGCTTAAATACTGATACATGCAAATTATCAGTGCTGGTACTACTCGACCTCAGTGCTGCTTTTGACACTGTCGATCACAACATACTTCTTGACAGGCTGGAAAACTGGGTGGGGCTTTCTGGGATAGTCCTAAAATGGTTCAGGTCATACTTAGAAGGGAGAGGTTATTATGTGAGTATAGACCTTATGCACCAGAGAAACGAGGGCGCCGCCATCTTTAGAATATTGTCTTTGAACTCCCGTAATTGCGGTTGCTCTGTATATTTCTATGGCATCGCTGTCCAGGAGTAATTAACTGGTGAAGTTGATTTACTTATTGTAGAGTTAACGAAAGTTATCATGAGCATTGTAATGTTTATGATAAGCATTGTAAAGCATATGTCTTAACAAATGGACCTTGGGAATTTTTTTTAACAAGCCGTTCATTCATAACTAGGCAAGATCGCTGTGAAAATACAGACCGGAAGTCAAAAGACAATGAGCTCAGCGCGGAAAAGGGGCGTGGCTACATGAGGTCTATAGGAGACCATAAGTCTGAGTGGACATCCATGACATGCGGAGTCCCTCGAGGCTCAATTCTTGCACCACTCCTATTCAACCTGTATATGCTCCCAATGAGCCAAATAATGAGAAAGAACCGAATCTCTTACCACAGCTATGCAGACGACACACAGCTCTACTTAGCCCTATCGCCTAACGACTACAGCCCCATTGACTCCCTGTGCCAATGCATTGATGAAGTCAACAGTTGGATGTGCCAAAACTTTCTTCAGTTAAACAAAGACAAAACTGAAGTCATTGCGTTTGGAAACAAAGATGAAGTTCTCAAGGTGAACGCATACCTTGACGCTAGGGGTCTAACAACTAAAAATCAAGTCAGGAATCTTGGTGTATCTCTAGAGTCAGACCTTAGTTTCAGTAGCCATGTCAAAGCAATAACTAAATCAGCATACTATCATCTAAAAAAATATTGCAAGAATTAGATGCTTTGTTTCCAGTCAAGACTTCGAGAAACTTGTGCATGCTTTCATCACCAGCAGGGTGGATTATTGTAATGGACTCCTCACTGGCCTTCCTAAAAAGACCATAAGACAGTTGCAGCTCATACAGAACGCTGCTGCCAGGATCCTGAGCAGAACCAGAAAATATGAACATATCACACCAGTCCTCAGGTCTTTACACTGGCTCCCAGTTACATTTAGGATTTAGTATTATTACTGGTATATAAATCATTCAATGGGTTAGGACCTCAATATATTGCAGATATGCTCACTGAATATAAACCCAACAGATCACTCAGATCATTAGGATCACATCAGCTAGAAATACCAAGGGTTCACTCTAAGCATGGAGAGTCTGCTTTTAGCTATTATGCTGGAGCCAGCTTCCAGAGGAGATCAGATGTGCTTCTACAGTAGTCACATTCAAATCCAGACTCAAAACACATCTGTTTAGCTGTGCATTTACTGAATGAGCTGCACTGTGCCACTGTTCGTCCGACTGTTTTTTACTGTACTTTATTTTATTTTTTATTCTAAACTGTTTTAATTATTCTTATTTGTTTTGAATATTTTAAAGCACTTTGAATTACCATTGTGTATGAAATGTGCTATATAAATAAACTTGCCTTGCATCCAGTCTTCAGTGTCACATGATCCTTCAGAAATTATTCTAATATGACGATTTAATGCTCAAAATACATTATCAATGTAGAAAACTTAGCATTTTTGTGGAAACTGTGATATGTATGGTCATGCAGAATAAGGCATTATCAAGTAATATGCATGCTAATATGCAACTAGTTAATAGTGAGAATTCGACCCTAAACTAAAGTGTTACCCAAAAAATGTAATACACATTTATAATGCTATTTATTGTGTTATATTCCCTTGTCAGCAAATTGCAAAAAAGAATAAACGCAGCTGTGAGGGTGTTTCTAATACAATGGCTGAAGAAGTGATGACAGCTTTGACATCTTTCTCTCTTCTGACCAACTTAATCGATTGTTCTACATTATTTCCATCTTTTGGAAAGTCGTGGAAACCCAACCACTGATTTTTTCTTTTGCTATTAGAGCAAATAGAAATACAAAAATTATATTCGCTGTCGTCTCCCAATCACAGCTATAGAACGACTTTCGCTTCTGAGAACCCCGGAAATGTGAAAAGGGTCGAAATGATGCATTAAATAACATGATAAACTTTGTTTTTTTAAACAATGGAAAATAATTTTAAAAGAGTGAATCTCACCGAAGGGCAGTTCAAAGCGAGTGTCCAGCAGGACTCGATGTGGCGTTGGGTTTTTAGTCCCATATATCTCATCTGCCTTCATCAGAACTTCAGAGTCCAGAAATATCCACTCGCCAGGGCCCTCCTGTTCAGAGGAAAGGTTATTCATTACGTTAAACAGCATACGAGAGGAATCTGCAGGACCGCCTGAATTGAAGAGCAAGTTCACTGAAATTACAACTAAAAACATCCCGTAAGAAATGTATTTTAACATGGAATGATAGAAGATTTTGTGAGATGTGAAGGACTTCCTCACCTCCTCTGAATGGCAGATGCTTTTGAGCGGGATCCAGGCTGTTCCTAACATGGTGTCCCAGATGAGACCTTTGTTCCACACCTCTACGATGAGGCCCAGGTCCAGTCGGCTGATCTCACTGAAGGCCACACCCAGAACAGAAAGATACTTCAATAGTGAAAAATCAGTTGCTGTTGGTTTTTGTCAGCAGTATTTGTAACTTTACGTAATTTTCAGCAACTTATGGGGTCCATAAGATTTTTGTATTATTTTGTTTTTATAGAAATTGATACATTTATTCGGCAAGGATGCATTCAGTTACAAATGCATAAATGTAAATGAACGAAAAGTGATAGTAAAAACATTTATAATGTTACAAAATATCTCCATTTCAAATAAATGCAGTTTTGAAATTTCTATTCATCAGGTTTCAAGGTATCAAGGTTTCCACAAAAACAGTTTTCAACATGTTTCATGTTTTTTAAAGCAGCAAATCATCATATTAGATTGATTTCTGAAGGATCAGGTGACACTGAAGACTGGAGTAATGATGCTTAAAATTAAGCTTTGCATCACAGGAATAAATCACATTTAAAATATATTAAATAAAAAAAAACAGGTATTTAAAATTGAATATTTCACAGTATTCATTTTCTACTGTATCCCATCAAATAAACGCAGGCTTGGATCTGTCTTCTTTCAAAAACATTAAACTTAAACGGTAGTATATATGTGAAGACAAACGGAGCATCAGATGTGTTAATAAATGACCTTCCATAAACTTGCACCAGCACTCCAGTGTATTGAGTGTCTGATCTCCATATTTTTACAGTCTGTGGGGCACTTCACAACACCAACAAGTGGAAAAGGACAAAAGCAGCCGAAGCAGATCTAATTAGCTTCATCTTCATCGTCTTTAATAAGATCCCAGGTGTCGTGTAAGATTTTCCAAACAAAAAGATTAAGAGATGCATGCAGTGAAAAAACCCCAAGCCTAATACCAGCTAAAGACTGTGCGATTTCAGCAATCCTAGAAGATCATTACAAATCACACTGTAGGACATTGATCTAATAAACTTTGGTATGTAGACTGTACGATGATGTCACCTATTGAATCGTAGGCTACGATGCAAGTTAGTATAGAAGAATAAAACGTCATCAGCATGCGCTAGTGGTAAACAAATAGAGCAAGATGAATCGCACTTTGGCAATTGTGGTTTTTATGTGCACTGAAAAAAAGAGGAGGAAGCAAAAGAGGAGAATATAGAGAATATAACGCAGTCATGGCTTGGGAAAAGAGGCCAACTTGGCATGCCAAATTTGTGAATGGAGCTTGACGCAAGTAGTTTTAAGTTTTAGCGCCATGTAGCGTTGATCAATACGCCATTTCATGATGCATTTTTATTGGCTAGTCAGTAGACATTTTTTTGGTCGCAAGACCATGAAAACAGCCGTCTTTGAACCTCTCTCACTGTACGGCGTAGGACCACTGTTTAGGAGCCACGACCACAGAAATCGCCACGATTGGTCATCTTTCGTCTGGGACAAATCGTACAATGTGTACTGGGCATTAAAGTAGCTCTAAGTTACTAAGCAGTCCGTATGGCTTCAATTGGAATTTCAATATGGGATTCAATGTAAAAAAAAATGCTTTTTTCCATAACCACTTTTCCATAAGCCTCATCACTTAGAAAATAAATAGCACACCTCTTCTGAACAAATTCACAAAAAAAAAAAAAATTTAACTATGAGGAGTGTGTTTGAGAAGTTTACAGACACACTTACGGCAAATATGCAAATCACGTTAATTGATATTTAATGCATAGTTTATATATCACGTGTGTGGTTTTTTTTGCTCAGAATTTGTTCAAATTGCTATACAAATGCTGAAGTCTGATCTGCATAATCACAAACAGTGAAAAAATTAAAATAATGCTTGCACCGGTAGAATCGTGCTCCAATAACAGCGGCTTCACACCATCTGCCAACAGGCTGCAAGGCTTTCTACCACTGAATGACACAAACACGGCTTTTATCTGCCGCTCTGCTTGTTATAAATAAAGACCAAAGCACACATGCGCGACGCAACTAAAGAGGAACATTTGGAAATCCATTCATTATTCATTTAGGCTTTCAATTGTCTCCTAAGTGAGGTTAGGATGAAATGGCTCTACACCCCCAGAGAACACCTTTGTTTGCTTATCTGCAATTTCTCTTTTTTTGGCACTTGTTCATTTTCCAGAACATGCCAACCGATGATGGGCTGAGTAATTACTAATTGATAGGTTGCTATAGAGACCGCTAGAGCTTGCTGACGCCACACACAGCACGCACGCTAAAAATGCAGTCCCGGAGAGACGTCACGTCTAAAAACTAACCCGAAGGGTCATACGGAGGTTCACACACAGGACAGCTGAACTCGTGACACGTCTGAATGATAGAATAACTTTGCCCTTTGATTAAACAAACGAGCGAGGAGCTATATAAACAGCTGTAATCCCATCGGTGATGCGGTTATATCAACATAATTATTTAAGCTAGTCAAACAGCCTCAGAGTGAGCAAACAAACAAAGGTGTGCAGGTTTCTTAAGCTTAACCTCAATGGGCATGAATTGGTTGGAAGGAAATGTATGCAACACATCATTGGTTTTGGATATTGCTCAGCTAGGAGCTTTTTTATAAGGCAACCCTGCTACAAGACAAATGTTTAACTATTCTTGCGTTAATGTGCACTCAAATACTTTGAAACTCTAATAATATTGCTTATTTGATTTAGGGGGTTATTCAAATCTGCATGTCCTTCCTGTGTCAGTGTGGGTTTCCTCCGGTTGCTCCGGTTTCCCCAAATGACATGCAGGTTAGGTGGATTGGATATGTCAAATTGTCAGGAGTGTGTGTGAGTGTGAGTGTGTCTCAGCACTCTCAGTCCTGGGTTGTGTCAGGAAGGGCATCCGGCATAAAACCTGTGGATTCAAATCTCAAGTGTAACACATCCCTCATCATGCGCGTTAAACGATACTTTAGATCCTACGGCTTTTTGAGGAACCGGAAATCGGATCGGTAAAGCGGATTTGACGTCATTGACATCACTGGGTTAAAATTTATGATTTCTCTGGATTTAAACATTGTTGATTTTGTGTACTTACCCCAAATGTTTCCAACAAAGTCAACAAAATATATAACATTGTTCTATTGGTTTTTGGATATTTTAATCTATCAAAAATCTTACATATTGTGCATTTAAATATTACATTATATTACAGAAGCTAAATATATTTCAGTTAACATTCAGTTTACCAACTACCAACACCTTAGCCTACTAGCTTAGCATAGTTCAAACTTGTAAAGAAAATGCTCAGGTAGCTCAAGATACCAAGAAAATGTACTATACAGGGATTAAAGTGAAAACAATTCTTCTGACGGATTTTTTTTTTCCAGGCCAAGTCATATTCCTTTAACTTTATTTAAATAGTCGAGACCAATAGCTTTTTAAGTGGAGATGTTTTAAACCGCTTTAATATTGCCAGTTTGCGTATTTTAAAAGCTATGTTAATAGGGCTTTAACGATACGCCATATAAAACCGAAGTCGCCATAGTCATATCCACGAACCTGTGTCGCGGTGTGAGATGGCAGAATCGCGACACACCCCTTCCAACTCCCAGAGTTATCCTTCCCGTCCAGATCCAATGCTACCACATCTTTAAATTACTATTAGTATTATTTGAAGTTAACATTAAATACGTAGACCTACATCGCAAAACTAGTTGAGGATCAATTCAAATTGAGCAATTTCAGCGTTACGGACGTGACATTTGCAGTCAAAACATGAAATATAAATTCTCAGAAAAAGCATTTAATACCAATATATTGAAACTTATAACTGTATATATATATATATATATATATCCATACTCCCTTAATAAAGGAGTTCAGACATTAGAAAAATATAAGTCTACACATGCATTTTATATTTAATATGAGGGAAGATGCGTTACGGACATGACACAAAACATCTTTAACTTTTAGGTGGCAAAATATTGTTTTAGTACCTAATTCTGTGAATAACACTGCACAAACCAAAAGTAATACTACCGAATGAAGAAGGGTTGGTATTCAAAAATATTCATTTTATTTTATTTTTCATGTTCGCATTTATGAGGAAAAAAACAATGTTACGGACGTGACAGTTCTGGAAGCGGCACTAAAACTTTCAGAGACCTCAAAAAGAAAGCACAGCCTTTCTTTAAAGTAAATTTCGATTTGTATTAATTGTATTTTAATTTTAATCAATATTTCATCAACCAATTAGGCCTACCTGCATTTAATAAATAAGAAGTAGCCTAAATATAGCAGACATTAGATAATCACGACACCGGGGCGCCGGCGCGTGAAGTGGAGCTTGTCTCATAAATGAACCGAAACTCAGCGTATAAGGTAGCCTACTTCACAGAAATACACTCACCTAAAGAATTATTAGGAACACCATACTAATACTGTGTTTGACCCCCTTTCGCCTTCAAAACTGCCTTAATTCTACGTGGCATTGATTCAACAAGGTGCTGAAAGTATTCTTTAGAAATGTTGGCCCATATTGATAGGATAGCATCTTGCAGTTAATGGAGATTTGTGGGATGCACATCCAGGGCACGAAGCTCCCGTTCCACCACATCCCAAAGATGCTCTATTGGGTTGAGATCTGGTGACTGTGGGGGCCATTTTAGTACAGTGAACTCATTGTCATGTTCAAGAAACCAATTTGAAATGATTCGAGCTTTGTGACATGGTGCATTATCCTGCTGGAAGTAGCCATCAGAGGATGGGTACATGGTGGCCATAAAGGGATGGACATGGTCAGAAACAATGCTCAGGTAGGCCGTGGCATTTAAACGATGCCCAATTGGCACTAAGGGGCCTAAAGTGTGCCAAGAAAACATCCCCCACACCATTACACCACCACCACCAGCATGCACAGTGGTAACAAGGCATGATGGATCCATGTTCTCATTCTGTTTACACCAAATTCTGACTCTACCATCTGAATGTCTCAACAGAAATTGAGACTCATCAGACCAAGCAACATTGGGGGCGGCAGTGGCTCAGTGGTTCATGTAGATTGTCTAAAAAACCGGAAGGTTGGTGGTTCAATCCCCAGTTCCACCTGGCCTGACCAAGTGTCGAGGTGTCCATGAGCAAGAGACCTAACCCCAGCTGCTCCCGACGAGCTGGATGGCGCCTTGTATGGCTGACACCGCCGTCGGTGTATGAATGAGTGAGTGAATGGGTGAATGCGAGGCAAAATGTAAAGCGCTTTGGTGGCCATTGGGTCTGTGAAAGCGCTATATAAATGCAGTCCATTTACCATTCACCATTTTTCCAGTCTTCAACTGTCCAATTTTGGTGCGCTCTTGCAAATTGTAGCCTCTTTTTCCTATTTGTAGTGGAGATGAGTGGTACCCGGTGGGGTCTTCTGCTGTTGTAGCCCATCCGCCTCAAGGCTGTGCGTGTTGTGGCTTCACAAATGCTTTGCTGCATACCTCGGTTGTAACGAGTGGTTATTTCAGTCAAAGTTGCTCTTCTATCAGCTTGAATCAGTCGGCCCATTCTCCTCTGACCTCTAGCATCAACAAGGCATTTTCGCCCACAGGACTGCCGCATACTGGATGTTTTTCCCTTTTCACACCATTCTTTGTAAACCCTAGAAATGGTTGTGCGTGAAAATCCCAGTAACTGAGCAGATTGTGAAATACTCAGACCGGCCCGTATGGCACCAACAACCATGCCACGCTCAAAATTGTTTAAATCACCTTTCTTTCCCATTCTGACATTCAGTTTGGAGTTCGGAGATTGTCTTGACCAGGACCACACCCCTAAATGCATTGAATCAACTGCCATGTGATTGGTTGATTAGATAATTGCATTAATGAGAAATTGAACAGGTGTTCCTAATAATCCTTTAGGTGAGTGTATATCTATATTGAAATGTCTACTTTTAAACAGAACAATTGAAAACGAAAGAAAACAGACTCTCTGCTTATGTAGGCCTAATCCGTATGAAAAGTGCATTTCTCTCTGGCGCGTTCACTGCGAAGATCGCGAGTCAGCATTGTCAACTTCATCTTTCCAGCCGAGTGAGCCGACACTGACAGAAAACACTTGTTTATTAATAAACAATTAAAATGTCTCCTTGCTATTTTGACAAAGGCCTATTCATAATCATTACTTTTGCCGGTTCTTTTTGGCAGCTTTTAGGTTATTGGCAGCGCCACCCTTAAGCCCCGTTCACACTACAAGCGACTTTGTCGCTGCATGTCGCCAGTGGATGGCGATGAGGTCGCTAGTGGGAGTTCCCACTACTGGTTGCCTTTATGAATGACATCCAATGATGTGGAGAAGGATCATACGCGCTCCGCTCCTATTGGTTGTTGCTCCCGAAAGTCGCTTCCCATTTGCATTAAGTTAAACAGATCTCAACTTTGTCACGTCGCCAGACACGCCCCATCCGGTCGCCAACGGTCGCTGTCGCGCGTGTCGCCGGAAATCGCCAGCTCCCCATTGAAATGAATGGTATCGTGTCGCTTTGTCGCTTGTAGTGTGAACGGGGCTTAACATGTTATGAACGCGTCAGCACCGCGTCAGCAGGAAAACATGGAGATGGAGATTTTTTTTTTAAAGAATAATAAGCACAACCTATTTGATATTCTATAATAATACCCAGTTACTCATCCCAACCAACAAAAATGTTTACTTGTAAGCGTCTTTTTACATGTTAGTTTTTCCGTGAGCGGGAATTGAAAACCCGGAGTGGACCATGAGCGAAGTGATTATAGAATGCTTAGTGGAGAGAGGAACGTGCTTTCTGTCCACTCCAGGCTTTGATCACATCCCCCTCAGGCCTCAGCAGGGTGAATACACCTCGTCTTTCCTTAATTTAAGACCTATTCAAACTATTCAAACTAAAATTAAGACATTTATTAAACTATTTGAGAAATGAAACCCTATTTACAGCCTTAAAATGATGAAAAGTGAATTTAAGACATTAAGGACAGACAGGAACCCTGCAATTGACGGAAATCCGTCATAGACTCGCTGCAATTAACGGAAATCCGTCGTAGCGACAAAGAACTTTGTTATTGTAAATGCATCAACAAAAGATTATAGTTAACGAGACAAAGAATCTTTTTAAAAAACATTCTTACTTTAAACTGATCAAAGGTAACAGGAAAGACGTTTATAATGTTACAAAAGATTCTATTTCAAATAAATTGTCCTTTTAAACTTCCTATTCATCAAATAGTTATGAAAAAATATATAACTTCCACAAAAATATTAAGCAGGACAACAGTTTTCATCATTGATAATAATAAGAATTGTTTCTTGATCATCAAATTGATTTAGCCTACTAATAAATAACTCTTTCTCAGTAAAACTTTAAGAATGCATGACATCAGGCAAGAATGTAGCACATAATACATAATCAGAAATCAATATAATAATCAGTCTCTGCTCATCGTCCATCGGCCCCGTGTTTGTCCCAGAGGGCTCAAACATTATTTCATTAACCTGGATGCTGCTTTTAAACGCTCCTCCGAGAACAAAGACACACGAAGCTTGGCTAGATTTAAGGGCTCTGTTCAATTACCAGGACATCTGGCTTTCTGAAATTCCATTAAGACAAGAAAGCATGAAGTCATCAATGGGGACGCAAGGGTACATTATTGTCCCTGTGGACAAGCCTGTTGCATAAATTAGGCCTGGGACAAAATTGCCCAACAGGTTGCAAGGCAAATGTTCAGCATTTAATTCATAATGATGTGAAGTGGTTACAATTTCAGAACAGCCTTTATATGTCATAGCATTTTACCCAGGAGGACTAAAGAATTCATCCATGTTAGGAACTTCATGCATGTTTCTCAAAGGCCTGATGGTCATTATTATGATCAGCAGTAATCATTCCATCACTAGATGATAAGGAGCTTTTCCAGTGTTTTCACAAGCTTGAGAATTAAAATCACAACAGTCAGATTCTCCAAGCAAAAATCTCTTTCAAGATTTCCATGGAGAAACTGATTTGCTAGATCAAATACTTCTGTAGAAACTTCAGTCAGTGTGCTTTCTACTTCATTATTACAAAAAAAAATTTACAAAAAAAAAAATTTAAACTACACTGCACAACAGACCAATCAAAGAAGTTGCTACTACCATACTATTTTATGTTATGTTTTTCTTAATTCAGTCTCAATTTAAAAAAAAACATTATCGGATTAATCGGTTATCGGCCAGCATGGGCCAACCTAGTTATCATTATCGGTAAAATCCACTATCGGTCAACCTCTTATATGTTTATTTGTTTACTAAAACAACTTACTGTATATAAAACTATTGATTATAGGTTACTAAAAATAATCAATTAATAAACAGTTTTTATATTGCATGTAGTTAAAGGCACAATATGTAAGATTTTTTATCGCCACAAGAGGGCGCAGTTTCCAACAATAACAAGGGCGTACGTTGATGACGCAGTGATGAGCTGAATGATGGGACTTGCTGTCAAGCTGTTGGATCTAATAATGTTTATGGATGAGTGCAAACATTCATGTTTTGTTAACATTACAGTGGTATGAAGCAGGTCGCGATTGCTAGAGAGACAGATATCACACGCGAGTCCCGCGGATATAAAGGAATAAGTACATTTGATTCTACCGAACCCGCAAAGGCTGGATTACTCACACAGGTCAGTTTATGGGTGCTTGTCTGAAGTATAAAATCATTGGTTACCCGTTTGGTTATGACGTGTGTTATTCGCCAGCTCAGCCGCATCGAACTTCCATTGTAAACACATGCATGATGCGAAAACAAAACCATCGAGCGAAATACCGGAGTGAACATGGCTGACCGAGTTTTGCTGCCTCCTTAACCTGATCCTACATGAGTGCAACCAAGGGGGACACAATCACAACTATCGCCTTGCCGGCCTTTGGCCTGCCCAGTTTATCGCTGACGATCGGTAATAGTTGATAAATTAAACTTTTCCCAAAACCTGTCGGGAGTAGGGCCACAACATCACCTCCATTCAAAATGTTTAACAAACACTCTTGTTCGGGCTTCAGTTTGCAAATGCCGGGAATATTCTCCACAACAGAGCGAATTGCATCCCGTGTCTCCATATCCGCTGTCGTTTCCGATTTCCGTAACCTAAAATACAATCTTAAACTCGGTGCTTAGCGTCTACGTCACGGCTCTCAGCTCGCCCTCTGTTCGTTGATTGGCCGGCTGTTTTCAGGCCGGAGGAAAACTGAGAGACATGTCGATGTCTCAGACTGAGTACAGAAGCGAACTGAAATAGAGCGGAAGTACGAAGTAGTACATTTGCTCACCTGTCTAATAAAGCTGTCAAGTCGTGACTCGTGAAGCTCTGTCAAGTCCAAGTTAGTCGCGGACGTGGAGCTCTCGGCATCTCAAAAACGCCACGCTGATATTGATCCACATTTTAGTTCTCCTTGTTTGTCCCAAAGTCTGCTTGCCATGATCTATGTTTGAAAGAAACAAGAACTGCGTGACGCTAAACGTTACGCACAACGCAGTTGTCCACGTCTGTCGCCATGGTTACGTTATGGCTATGGCAGTATGAACGGAAACCGAGGATAGCGCGGATATTGCGTCATTGACAGGCGACATTTCTTTCCGGGACGGCCACTTATTTAAAATTGGATTTTCTCTGAAATAAACAATCTTTGGAGACTTTTGGGATATTGTAAGTACTCAACTGCAGGAAATATATCACACTGTGCAAGTGATTTTTGGATATTTTATTACAAAATTCTTACATATTGTACCTTTAATTGAATTACATAATTTATGGGATGAGTGATTCATTCAGTTATAACCAAGGAAGAAAATATTTTTAAGAAGTAAACAAGAAATGTGTCAACTAGATTGAGTTCCACTGATTTAGAGTGATAAATGTACTAATACATAGGTGTAATGTTACAAGGACTAAAATAATGTTTAAATAGCTAATTCAAGACTACATGAAGATAGGGCTGGGCGGTATGACGGTATATATCGTTACCGCGGGCGTGGTTAACTCGCCTGCAATGTGCGTGAGACTGAAACACAGCGAATTGCAAAAAGAAACACGGAGAAAGCAGATCAAGAGGATCCACAAAGGAATTACATTTTCTAAAGGGTTGTTGTTGTTAACGTGATATTTTCGGGGGGAAAGGCGCAGCAGTCACTAGAGCAGTGCAGCACCCAGGCTACAGATTAGTGCACGCTCGCAATGGGGAAAGCTGGACAACAACAGTTCATATATCAATATCGTAACGAATAGAAATAACCTTAAATAATGTATAGTTATCTGCATCTTTTTCGTCTCTTATGTATAGTTTTTAAACACGCAAACAGTTTGGCACCCGTGGTAATGAACATCCTCCTTGTTAAAGTGAATGTATAGTAGCCTATCTGAGGCAAAATTACTAAATATGCATCGCGAGTTATATATTTCTAACTCCAAACAATTGGCCACCGAACCAGCTGATAAAATCTTCCTTTGATTCGATACGTGATAGTGATTACAACTTGACACTCAAATTAACCGATCGCATTTTACTGATGCAGAAGACGCGCGCGTGCACACGCACTGAGGGAGCGCGGTGTTCACCGGGCTATGGTCAAATAATGACGCAGTTACAGGTGTGTATAATTTAAACTAGGCTACTTTGTCAACACTAACTGTAGCTGCTGTTCGGTTTTCAAACTGCTGCTCTCCTTAGTCACTTCTGAACATTGATTAAAGCGCAGGGTGACGGGTTGCCAGATATCACAAAAAGAGCAAAACAAGCCCCTTAAAAACGCAGTGTAGCCTAGCAGACATGGCAAAAACGTACCGGGGAACACATTTAAACATAACTAGTATTACTATCCTACAAAATTAAAAGGAAATAACTCATTTATCATGAATAGAATAGTTCAATATAAAATATTCAGATATTATAAACTGATTGATGAAGTAAAGCATAAAATGATTGAAAAATTATTCAGAAACACTTTATTTAAAATGTAATTGCACCTATGAGTTGTATTTAATATCAATCAGTTGGGGGCAGTTCATCTAAAAGTTGATGAGTGTGTTTTGTTTATATTTAGCTATCTAAATAGTTTACCAAAGAAATAATTTACCAAATAAGAGAAACAGAAAACAATGTGAAGTAGCCTACTTTTCATTTCTAAAGTATTTGGGTTTATTTATTATACAAAGCCCTTTTTGTCGATTTTTCGAGAATAACTACATATATAAATACCTATATCGTGAAATAGATCGTTACCGTGAAAAAAAATTAGTCATACCGTGAAATAGAATTTAGGTCATACCGCCCACCCCTACATGAAGAAATGCACTACAAGTGTGAAACCACAGTCCACATAAGCAGAGAAACTATAGACAACCACATCCCGGTGACAATGCAAACAAAGACACAGTCCAGGGCGGGAATCTAAATAAACAGATAGAAATCTCTGAGACAGAAACAAATGAGCGACGCCGAGTCGGTTTCATTTCCTGGAGCAAGCCACCTGTCCTTGGCACAGAGAAAAAAGTTCTCTGAGTAAGAGCCATAAAGCCAGGATCAATATTGTTGCCATCTAAACTACATTCTTTTAACTTTGTTTTGTTTCTATGCTACTTTTTCAATGAAATACATTTATATTAAATATCAAAACCACCTAAAACCAAGGCCAAATGTACACTGTCACACAATTTTCACTGATACTTGGTAGAGCTCGGATTTTGTTGCATCCATGTAACAACGAAAATACATAAGAGATTAGTTTTTTTTTTTTTTTGCATACATGCATGCAATTTAGGTCACTTTCCAATGTGGTTCTAAATCTGCAACATATATGATATCTAGTCATCCTACATATCTGTATCTTATACACCCCATTTCTGTCACTGTTACAGAACAAATAGGTAAGGTAATCACTGGGAGGTTCTAACATGTAAATCATGAAAGAAAGTATTTTAACACAGAAAATTACACATTTCACCTTTAAGGAACCAGCCGGGTCTAGATGGAACGTGACACACTGACAGCCTGATTATCGGGGTTGTTTTCTTGGCGGCTGAGAGAAGCTCATTAGTTTGCCAACAAAAGCTTTAAAAGCAGAGTGTGTGTGGGTGCCAGGTTAGATATCGCTCACTGCTGGGACAGATGAATGACTAGTGGAAAGAAATCCAGACACTCTACATAGGACATTTCCCTAGCACATAGTAGTTTATCAGTACATTAGCAATAACAGACTGCTGTCTGTAAGTGGCGTTACAGCGGAAGGTTGTGATAAACAAACTTACAACATGAAGTCCTGCTCCCAGCATGGCTGGTCTCCCCGCACAGTGATGGTGGTACTCTTCACATTTTGCACTTTCAGCGTCACATATGCGTTGAATTTATCTAGAAATAAAGCAGAAAATGCATGTTTATATACATTTTTTATGGAAATAATTAGTGGTGTTTGCAAAGTAATTAATTTAATTGGAACCATAAGTATATTAAGACCACAGTGAAATCTTAAGGATGTGACACACCAAGTCGACGTCAAAGAACCAGCGCCTCTCGGCGACTGTGTCAGGGACAAAAAGCTGCGCTTGACGCAAAGACTACGATGACTGCCCACTAGCATGTGTATTCTGAATATAACGGTCTATATCAGCAGGTATCAAGTGTCTATATTCGTCATTCAAAAAGAGAAAATTCAAGGCCTGCTGAGGTACAAAATGTAAACAAAGCCCTGCTTTCTTTCCAATTTGAATATCAATCATGATGATTACTTTCTTCATTCCAGGCAGTTCATGCTGTTATGAAAATATTTGCGTATTGGAATGCTCCGGAAAGATGATGTAAAATTAGAACAGCCGTCTGTTTTCGTTTTTTCTTTCGCTCGCTTTTATCATTTGCGCTTTTTTTAGCGACTTGTTAAACAGCCAATCAGAGCGATCTCTCTCACCCATGGTCCAGGCAGTTATGAGGCTTATAGTCAATGTTTATGAGCTATGAGGACATCTACAGTATATGTTAGTGTACTGCTAAACATCGACAAATTAACTATAAGCAGATCTATGAATATAAAACTTACAGGTAAAAATTAAATTCTCTTCAGGTAAAATTGACCAATTAAAAGAATTATGAGTCATCCTGCACTCGTGGGTGTGTCTATTTTTTGTCCAATCAAATGCTCTCGAGAATGAGAATGTCCCTGTGGGGGATACATTTATTTATTTTTTCGTGGCTACGATTTATCTAAAATTAGGGAACTACTTCGTACAAGATGGCCACGACTTGACTAGAATGAGGGAGCGAATAAGTATGTGGTCATGATTCAACTAACATGAGGGAACAAATCAGTACAACGTGGTCACGATCTAAAGTCCAACAGTAGTCAATAATTGTATCCCTTAAAACTCATCTTTGATCACCAAAATGACATTTTCTGTGAAAAAAATGTCTTCATGCCTTAAAATAGTTTGAATGTAACTACACCTTTGCTTCATTTAGCATACGAGGATCCATGAATATGCATATTAGCTCCGTCTCCACTCCCTCACACCAGCTCAGAGATCCACTCGGCCAACTTTACTGTAGTAAACACTAGCCAATTATTTAACTAAAATTAGATAAATTAGTGCAGTGCGAGTGAGGGACTAGAATGAGGGAGCGAACAAGTATGTAGGTCAAGATTTAACTAAAATGAGCGAATGGCCACAATATCTGTTTTATCTTCTGCATGGCATGTGCGGGGCTCCATAGTCCCCACCTTCTTATTTCAAAACATTAAAGGAAACTGTGCAATTTCTTGAGTCTTTAAACTTTAACATGAAACACATCCCTCACAGAAATGAATTATAATTGTTATAATGTTCATTTTCTGGCTATTCTGACTCCTAAAAACCACTAGAACTTGCTGATAATCAATCAGAGACATGCACACACACACACAAAAAAAACCTCTTTCAATAACATAGCGGTTGTAGCAATTACTGCAAGCATTTTTTGCAAACAAAAGCAAAAAATTAAAATATCCTGTTTTGCATGCTTCTAAAGTAACAATATTGACAAAATATAATTAGTATGTGCGCATGCTGGTTGGTCAAGTTTGCCTGGGAATCCCAGAGCACATGTGGTAGGACTGTGACTAAATAAAGCCTGAACAATAATGCTGTAGTGCTGAGTGAGAGTAAAGATTAGTGTGATTCCCCTCCCCCAACACCAATGAGAGACAGACAGAGCCCTGACCTCCATAAGCTCACATCAGATCAGATCCTCATCAGAGTTGAAAAAGCATCACTTTAGCATCATTTCTTTGGGAATTTTTGCCTCACATAGAATAATGTGCCACAAAGCGAGAATTTTATTAATTAGCTACGGCAAGCATCATTACAACCATTGCTCATACTTAAGCCTTCAGATACAGTTAAGAGGGTCTGCAGGGGTCTTTAATGTGATATCATTTCCTGCTTTGTGTGTTTTTCTGCATTCTTCTGAATGTTGGTTGCACCACATGACTTTGATTTGACATGGAAAAAATTCCATTATTATTAAATAACAAAAAATTCAGAAATTAAAATAATCATAGAGGAGTTATATTCAAGTTACTGTAGTGTATATATGAATTGGATATTTAATGTATTCCAAAAAATGTGACGTAATTGACTCAAGTAAAGCATGCATATACGGAATATTTTCAAGTCAAATTAATAAGGACGGTCCTTTATACACATGCAAACAAACATGCGCGCAAACACACATATACACACTAGTGTTGACTGCAGAAGGATTACTGAGACAGTGACATAACCAACACTTCATTTCCTGTTTGCCAGCGATGGGGGCCGGCCAACACGTGCCCGATGATACACTGTGCCAGCGCCCACTGCTCTCCTCCCACTCTAACAGACATCTAAGCATTCAGGGAGCTGACACAATATTATTGTGACGCATTACATGACACCTGCTATATCTTAAGTGTTAAGTTTGTCTGGAAAAGTGTAAAATAATGTCCGATTGTCTTATTGACTATTGTTGTTAACAGTGAAGTCCATAACATTTTAGTCCAAGAAACCTTCTTAAATATATCACAAAATCTGCAAGATGCCCATTTATTTATTTTTTAGGATTGTACACGTAATTTATAAAAAAAAATGACTACCATATTTATAATAATTAAAATAATAAAAATCTAAGATTGTAATCATATTAAATGCTGTTGTTATTATTATTATCATATTTTTATTGTATTTAATTGATTTAATCACACTACATTTTCATGTCAGTTGAAAGCACTAATGATGTATTGTATCTATTACTTTATTAAAGCACAGCTTGATATCTTTATGTCAATAGGGCTAGCTCATGAGAAGAGAGGAAGGGACGTCAGCTGTTAAAACAGATTTGATAAACTTTGGTGCTTCACGGTGTTTGTTTCCTTGTTTCAACAGGTTTCCACAGAGACAAAGAGAAACAGGCCTCTCCACAACAACAAAAGTTAATACAAACCATTAGACACAAAAATACCTTCCAATCCATTCACAAAGATAAGAGTCCTGCTACAACGAGCAGGTGCTTGTCCTTTAGTAGTGAAGTCCACATCAAATAATAAATAAATGACCCCATTTACTTTCTTGATGCTTTCCCTATTATACTTTTTTAGGTGCTTTCATGTAGTGTGTAATATAGCGGTTTATGAAGGTAAAAGGTCTGCAAAGTTTGAAAGATTAAAGTGCAGAATAAATGGAGTTATTGTCCGCCAAAAGAAAGAACCGATTCTGAACTGCCTGAAACCAGTCGACAGTAATTCCAGTCTTACTTCCTGCTTAAACCTATGTAGGTTTGTAAAGAATTTGCATAATGGAAGCCTCTGGTCTTCATTTGCTGCCTGCAAGCAACGTCTACTTTTGACTTCAAACTCTGTAGTTGTAGCTGAAGCCTTGAAGTAGATTTGTGTTGTTGACATGTAGAGGAGATGATTTTTTTTGCGCTGCGAAAGCAAATCCACTTTGCATGCACTTCCAAAGGATGACTTGGGCTACAACTTATATACGGTAAAACTTATGCCATCGTTAGCTGAAACGATGGCATAAGAAAGGCAGATATGGTAATGGGTGTTAAGTTTCCTACACACGCTGTAATTGTGGGACCAATCACAACAGACTGGGTCATCTAACCAATCATATTCGAGCAGACCAATCACAACAGATTGGACTGTCTGACCAATCAGAGCAGAGTAGACCAATCACAACAGACTGGGCCATCTGACCAATCAGAGCAGAGTAGACCAATAACAACAGACTGGGCCATCTAACCAATCAGAGCAGAGTAGACCAATCACAACAGACTGGGCCATCTGACCAATCAGAGCAGAGGAAGCTCTCGAAAAAGGAAGGGTTTAGAGAAACTGAATCCTTTAAAAAAAAAAACATTTCAGACACTTGTGAGAAAAGAAGTGATGCTGCAATCTATATTATGAGAAAATGTAATTAAGCAAAGTTTGTTTTAGAACAATGATTGATCGACAGATAAGGTGAGCTGTTACCCAGGACACATCAGAGGGCACATTAGCATTAACACTAAAACATTTCACAAAAAGATGCATGCTGGATTTCAATTTTAAAAAAACAAAACAAAAGATACATTGTTTAAACTCAATTATTTAAGGACTTTCTGGTAGTTTTAGGGTCACTATATTTAGCACAACAACACAAACGAAATAATGAGCAAAATTAAAAATATTTGTTCTGATCATAATGATGCTTTTAATTTAAAAAGCAGTGAACTGCCAGTGAACTTAAATCTAAGCTTTGGCTCTAACCGGGTGGACACTGGGGTTGACAGGAACTAATCAATGAGCATCTCAAGAGACAAAACTATGCAATTATGCATCACACCTGGGCGGATTAGCAGAGAGCTGCTTTTCATTCAGATGCCAATTACGGATTCAGCACTTCTCTGATTATCCATTATGTCAGGTAGCGTAGGAGAGAGTGAGGTGGGGAAAAGCTACAGATGAAGCGCATATCAAGTGAGTAAAACTTAAATCATATTAGTCTCACATAGCCAGACTTTTGATGATTAGGATAAAGTCCAGGGCCCGTATTCATAAAGAATCTTAATGCAAAGAGTAGCTCCTAGTGACAAAATTCGAAGAAAATGCTTAGAAATGTGGGCGTTTACTTTTAAAAGTAAAGAAAAAATCCTAGTAAAGAAAAAAGTAATTCAGAAAGTATCTTCACCCTTAAAAGAGGTCTTAAGGTCAAAATTGTTAGGAGTACGGACGAGGACTTTTAAGAGGCTTAAGAGTTCCTTGTGAGAAAATGGCAGAAAGACGAAGAGGGAGAAGAAATGTGTTGCAGACAATGGATGACAGTGAGTTAATAAGACGCTATAGATTGACACCCGGCCCGAATTTTCCTTTAAGGATGGCCTTGTGTTCATCCACTAACTGGGCTAACAGTAAACACTGTTTCTCTGTCCAGTCGGGCTTTTTTTGTCCTTCTTGGTTTTGATTCCATGTTTGCTACATTAAAACCAACATTCAAACCACCACTTAAATAGACATGCCAGCAATCAGTGTAATTGGAAAGAGTGGAACAATTTTTATCATTCTAAGCCAATCAAATACCGTATAGGAAATTAACAGCATGGTAAATAAAATAAAAAAGGATTTATACACATATATAATGTGTGTGTGTGTGTGTGTGTGTGTGTGAACGGTCAAACAGGAAAAAATGCGGATGTAATTTCAAAGTGAAGCCTTAGAATAGACCCTATACTTAAAATCACTCTTTTTTTCCTTCTTGGACAACCAACCAATCACAGTCTTCAAAAGATTGTGTCATACATAGCAACAGGATCAGCCCCGCCTCCTCACTAAGGCCCCGTTTACACGAGAACGATTCCGGGTGAAAACGTAAAAATATTTTTTCGGATGTGCCTTTCGTTTACACGGCAACGGCGTTTTGGGGGCTTAAAAACGCAAAAAAGTGAAACCACCCTCCAGAGTGGAAATCTTAAAAACGCTCCACCGTCGCGTTCCCGTCTAAACGGTAGAAACGCAAATCTGCTCACGGTGGCTCTCGTCGCGTACGCGTTTACGTCACATGCATGCGCCAGTACAGTAAAATAACAACCAACATGTCAGATTATTTCCATACGTCGGACCTTCAATTTGACCTAGCAGCTCTGAAAAAGAGTCTTTTCAACAGTTGTACAAAATATTCTAAGATATGGTGTTGTTGTGTGGCAGTGCTTCACATTGCCACCTAGCTGCCTGGAGTGCATACTACATCGAATTTCACACACTTTTGCCTCACCATATGCACGCGGATTTCCCAACCATAACGCTCGTCTAAACACAGAATAAAAAGTGATAACGCAACGCCACTTTTGCGTTTTTTTCTTCAGATCGTTTCCGTGTAAACATAGCCTCAGATGAAAGTTTTTGTCTTTTCCTTACTCAGAGTTGCTCTCAGATCGGTCCCGAATCGCTCTTAAGCTAAAACTCCTATGTAAAAGTTTTTAAAGTCCCTGTAAAGGCAATTTCAAAAAAAAATTCTAAACACATTATAAATGTTAGAAATGTATTGCTAAAACATATTACAAAGACTGTGAACTGTGAAGTACTGAATTGTGGAGTTAGACCGTTAAACAGTTTTTGACCATTGCTATTTTCCGGATTTTCTGGGCGGGGCTAAAACAGGGCTCGATGACGCACTGGAGCCCCTGAGCTCCTGGACACGCCCCTACTTGATGACGCACTGAGGCCACTGAGGCTGGCCGCTCCCCTAACAATATAGAGCACATTCACTTCAGTTTGGCGCTCAATCGCGAGTTACTGTCAGTACTATTATTAGTAACACAGCATACAGATTGCTAGCTAGCTATGCCATCGTCACGGAAATGCGTACTACCTGAATGAGATCACCGGATCACGTACAAAACAGATCGGTGTCCTTTTTTAAATTTCCGAAAAACGATTACATCAAGAAGTGGATTCGTTTTGTGAAGAGCCAACCTTGATGGAGAGCTGAGGAAGGATCACCGCCAACACCCGCCTCTGTAAGTGATCATTTTACACTGGATAGTTTTATAAACTTTCGTCAGAGACAACTGGGATTCACTGATAATCCGCTGTTACTGGTGAATGGGGCCGAACCGACTCCCGTCTCGGCCATCATCCTCCCGTCGCGCCGACAACTGGTGCCATCATCGGCAGTGCGTGCCCACCGTGCGAGCATCCATTCTGGCTGTAGAGTTCAGTCTATGATTCAGTGTGGCGAGTCGGCAGCTTTCCCGTGAGTGGGCGTGGTTTCAGCGCAGCCAGCGGACACGCCCCCAGCGTTTGAGAGCAGAGACTACTGCTCATTTTTTCAAGATTTTGATAGCTTATTTTATGTACTTGCTGGCGTTTTTTATCATTCAAATTTGGCTGGGTGACTAATAACACATTTTTCTGTGGTGTGACAAACTCAAAACACATACTTATTTTTGACTTTACAGGGACTTTAAGCTAAATTAAGAGTTTTCTGAGAGGATTCTTAGAATCTTTATGAATACGGGCCCAGATTTAAGTTTATTCTGGCCAAGAACCACCCACTTCTGGACTGTCTGTCTCACTGACATGGAAAGCAGCAAAACAGAGTTTGTTTTGGTTTTATGTGACTTTTAGCATCTAAATTATCTGAAATACCTGATATTACAATAAATAATGGTTGGGGAAAAAAGAAAGCAATATCTCACATCAGTGATGTCTTCAACCAGATGGACAGAAAACACAAATTAGCAGGAAAGGGTCTAGACTTCTAGAATTTCTGTACCAAAAGTGACATGGATATCTAGTTTATATACTACGTGAACAAACAAAAGCCCCTACTACTTTCATAAAAGTTTTAACTACATCTGTCTGAAGTGTCATGGGAACATGATGGTTTTACTTTTTCTTCATGACTGCACCACGTCATCATTCATTATTGACTCCAGTTGAGTTTTCCAATAAATTAGTTAAAGGTAGCGTACAATCGAGAGCTGACATTTCCGTTTCACAATCCTGATGAATCTTGTATGAGGTTTGGGATGGATTTGCAGGCTGTATGCAGGTTCACATGAGGGATTCTTGTATGTGTGCAGTTTTTGCAGTTATGCTACGTCAACAAAGAGTTTCTGCTGAACAGTGGTGGACTAAGGAAAAATCCTTAATCAAGTTATGGTTTATGTAATGAGGAAATATATAATTTTTTCACAGATAGGAGTACAATTCATCTGATGGTGTCATTATTGATGCCTCCATCATATATATCTTAAAGGTGGGGTATGTGACTCTCTTTTTTGTACATTTTTTCAAAATAACTTGAAATCCTATTCCTAACCCACTTACAGCCAATGAGTTAGGCCGGATTCACATATAGCGCCTAAAAACGCGTAGAAAACGCTGGGCGCGCCGCATTCTCCTTTTTCCAAAGCGCTATGCGGTTGCGCTCCGGTTGGTTCTTGTCACGTGACCTACTGTGCGCTTATGGTGCGCTTGCGGCATTCTAAAAGGTTGAGATGTTTTTATCTCGATGCGGCGCGGACGTGCTTGGAAAAAACGAGCGCGTCGCACCGCGACCGCGTCGCTTCCATTATGAGCGCGCTTACCGCGCGCCTACATTTGAAATAACGAACTTGAGCGCACAAAAGACACGATATGTGAGCAGGCCCTTAGAAGCACTGAAATTAAAATTAAGCAATTTAATCATCTCTGGAACGGGCAGGACTCGAAAAACTCCAGCCAATCATTTCCAAGACCACCAGAATCATTGGACAGTAAGTCCGTCAATCAAACGGTTGTACCACACCCCCCTCCCCCCAGCGCACATGACCCCCGTCGTGCGCATACTCAAGTTTGTGACCCATGCGCATCTCGTCAGTAAAGCCGGTTCCATGATTAGTAGTAAATCGTCATTACAATCTCTCGCGCATGTTCTTCGAATCTCTCGTCCATGTTCTTCGAATGGGTGGAGTCAGAGCCGGCGTTGGAGGAAAGAAGGTAGGACCATTTGAATTGTACATTTTCAAAATCTGCCGGTCGTTTTCCAAATCACATACCCCACCTTTAATATATTGGATTTATTTATTTGAACATTTATTCTATCAAAAGAAAGTAATATACAAGCATTCTATTTTTTTTTTTAAAGTAAAGGTCTTGAAATATACCGTTTTCCTTAATCACTGTATCTGTAGAAAAATATTTTCTACAGATTTTAAATATTTTATAGAACTATTTAATAAAATATCTATATTTATATATTTTTTCTATATTTATATTTATGAAATAAAATATCTATATTTTATAGAATTTTTTAGAGAAAATATTTTCCTCATGGCAAGAATGTGTAAAATAAAATATTGCTGCTTTTTGTCTTCACTAATTCACATACATTTTTATGAAGGGCGAAAAGATTTATGTATATTCCACTCTCTTAGTTAATATGAGGTAATAATTAAAAATGCACGGATAATAATTCTAAAAGAATTATTGATAAAAATCGTATTTCCTTCCTTGTTTCCTTAATATACATTCCTGGCCTTACTGTACATTGTTCATTTTTGTGTGCTGTTCTGCCTCTGAAACCGCCCTTTTTGGGCTGGTGTAATAAATGTTTTACTTTTCAAATCTGGTACAATTGACAAAAATTTTACCGAAAGTTATATGCAATATGCATAAAAAAGCACTAAAACATGACCCAAATATTCTTGCAACACAGTCCAGCAAGTTCTGTCTAATATAGGTCACACATTCACACATTAGAATCAGGATAATCCTTGCTCTGGCCGAACAAACTTAGTGGTTTAGAGAGGTAAAGTAAACACTCTCCAGCGATGGAACACAAAAGAGCCACCTGTCACAGACAGACAGAGGCCCACAGGCCTATCCTCAAGAGACTGTTTACTATCTGACACAATAGAGCCAGTGACACAGTATTGCAGTCTGACATGTGCCGAGCTGTATGTTTGTTTATGTGATGGCGCAGAGCGATTTGGACATTCAGGATCTGTTGTGATCTGAGTTAAGAGCGTTCAAGAGTCTCAGAGGGAGTGGGCCCATCGGTTCAGATAAACCAGGCTTTTGTGCTTTTATTATCCCACAGGGACAGACTATTTGTGGAAATTATTAGTGCAGAATTTAAAGGAAATGAGATGCAAACAATACCATTTTTTTTCAAAGAATATACTTATTGTACTCCAAATGTACTCATGATGAATGGGGTAATTTTTAGCCATTTTGAGATTAAGTTTGTCTTTTTATGGAACACAAGATATTTTGAAAAATTACTGAAAAAGTGTCTTAAGTCATTTTGTGCTTGACATGACTGTGAAAGTTGCTGCGAAGAGGAGCCACGGAGAATTTTTCTCCACTTGTGTTATTTTATTTGGCATGCCAAAAGAAGACATTATCCGAACATACTGTTTGCCAATTTTTGTTTATAATAATATAATAATGTTCAAAAACATTATTTTTGTGTTGTTAGTAGATTACCCGCACCTAATTATATACGGCTCTGCTTGTTTGTGACCCCGCGCTAATTTGCACTGCTCTTAGTCGATTGCGTTAGTCATAATGGAAATGAACTGCTGCGTCTGTGTTCTTTAATCTGCGCATTGTCAGTAGATCACAACAAGCAGAACTTTCCACTCCCATCTGCACTATAATGGGATTGCGGTCTCACAGTAATTTGCACTGTTTAGAAAATCTGGGCCCAAAACATTATTCAAAAATATTTTCTTTTGTGTCCACAGAATGTGCAGGTATCCAAAGGGTACCGGGGTACCTCAGGGATCGGTTTTTGGACCCTTCCTATTCTCCATATACATATAATTGCCAGGATCCATTAACCAGGCACATGGTTTCTCCTACCATTGCTTGCTGATAACACACAGCTCTACTTTTCATCTTAACCAGATTTCATTTTAACCCACAGTAGCTGCACTGATCTCTGCATGGTGGACATCTCAGCATGGATGAAAGAACATCACCTGCAACTCAACTTAGCAAAGACAGAGCTTCTCGTCTTCCCAGCCACTCCAACAGTTCAGCAATTTCACCATCCAACTAGGTCCATCAACAAATAATCCCATCATGTTCGGCCAGGGTAATCTTTGATGACCAGCTGACCTTCAAAGACCACATTGCAATAACAAAACCATCATGTAGGTTTGCACTGCACAACATTAGGAAGATCAGGCCCTTCCTAAATGAGCATAAAGCACAACTTCTCATCCAGGCCCTTGTCATTTCTAGGCTTGAATACTGCAATGCTCTTCTGGCTGGACTTCCAACATGTGCAATCAAACCACTACAAATGATCGGGAACGCAGCAGCTAGACTGCTCTTCAATAAATCCAAGAGACCCCACGTCTCACTCCGTTTATCTCTCTGCGCTGACTTCCCTTTGCGGCTCGCATCAAGTTCAAGTCATTAGTGCTTGTCTACAGGACGGCCACAGCGTCTGCCCTCCTACCCCCACTCTCTCTTACGAGTCTCCATGCCCTCCAGGAGCCTGTGGTTGGTGAGTGAGCGGTGCCTCGGGGTGGTACCATCACAGAGAGGCACAAAATCACGCTTTCGTCCACGGTTCCTTGCTGGTGGAATGATCTTCCCAACACTATCCGGACAATTGAATCTCTGACAACATTCAAGAAACTCACACTTACAGTAATTGCCTCCTGCAGAAAAAAAAACTATGCTTTCACTATTCGTTATTCCTTCTCTGTTCTACCTTGAACTATTCTGAACAATGTTTGTATTGCTGGCACTTCTTGTGTTTATTTCCTCTTAAGATGAATCGCATGTTGTATTCCTCATTCGTAAATCGCTTTGGATGATAGCGTCTGCTAAATGAATAAATGCAAATGGAACAATATGAGGGTGAGTTAACGATGACAGAAGTTTCATTTTAGGGGTGAACAACCCTTTTAAGAGTTAATTTTAGATCCGAAACATTGCCCAAGGCATATATCGTTCAATTTGCATAAGTTTAGAGATTCACACCTCCCTTAAACTCTAGCCAACATTCGTACTGCGCAAAAAATATGAACGTGAGGTGTGAGGAATCCCCTTATGTCCCATTACAATCCAAAAGCTGATGCAGAGCAGTTTTGTGCCTGTAGATCACCTTCCTGTCCAGGGACACAGTATTCTGGCGTAGGTGATCCATGTGTAGGCCAACAGTGTGGGGATTTGCAGATGAGGAGGGTGTGGGGATTTGGGCTTAACCTACACTGATCTACACACTAGCTCACAAGCTACAAGCTCTGGGACTCAGACAAGATGAATAACAGAAGCGCAGAATCAATTATCAAATGAACCCCTGAACCTTCATGACTCCACAATGAGAGTTTCTTCCTCAAGGACATCAAATAAATGAAATGTGATGTGAAATACCACAAGCTGAGGGGTATTATATTAGGCTAGATTGCACACAAAAAAAAGAAAGTGTAAAATCAAAAACACTGTCACACTGTCCAAAAATCCACAAAGCAAGAAGATTTACATACGATTTACATGGCCCAGAGAAAAGCAAATATTGTTTTTACATAATTCTGAATTGCATTTAGAAGAACAGAAGAACATGTAGGTCTAAGAATTTGCTTACCTGGAGGTCCTTGGAGTTTGGCTTTCTTAACTGAAAAGGAAAAAAAAGAAGAAAAAAAAGGTCAGAAAGACAATTTAATTACATTATTATTTCATGAAAAGAGTTACATATTGTACACCGGCACAAGTCTAGGTAAAAAACATTAATGGGATAAGAAATTTTGAGAAATGTTGGTAACAGTTTTGGTATTTAAATGATGACAGAACTTTCATTTTTCTGGTGAATTATCCATTTAACTTTTGGCGTAACCCTCCAGCAGAGTAAATAATTATGGCTGAGCCCAAGTGATGTCTGCGTTTGGATTTAAAGAGTAATTCTAAGCAAAAAAAAAAAAGAAAGTACAGTGATTTCACTCCATCTAGACATTATGTTCACATCTTTATTTGATACGTTATCTAAAGGCTGGCCCACACTTAAAAGATTTTTTTTTAATTTGATCAGATTTTCAAAATGTGAGACCACAAACTTGATGATAAATATTATAGATTTAACAGTTTTGTTCCTATCACAAACAACCAGAGTCCCGACTGTAAACACGGGAAATCTCACAAAATCTCTCGCGGCCAAACGTTACTTTAGAGTAAACAAACATGGCGGACGACGGGCAAGAAGAAATGGCGAGAATAGTGTTTAGACAGTTTTTTACAGATAATTCCCAAAAAAAAAAAAAAGGTTTGGATGAAGTCATGGAGATTGTTATTCTTCCATCTACCATCAGTTCGCTTTCTGATTGGGTATCATTTCGTTCCATGAGACATTCTACAGAGCATGCCAGCGTTTGTCCTCGGGGTTCCCCCCACACAACAGGATTTATGATTGTAAATATTCAACATGTTGGACCATAAAATATGCAACAACAAAAAAAAAAAGAAGAAAAAAAGTTATATATTATGTCACCACTAGTGTAACATCGCCTAGCTGGCCAACATACGAGTTATACTTAATGGATTGGATATCTTGGATAGATTTGATCATAAAAAAAAGAGTCTAAATGCTTTCCAAGATAAATATGAGACTGAAATCTGACAGTTTAAAGGAGGTGGTTTGAGAGCCATACATCAAAGACTGAGCCCAATGAAGGTGTAAATATTGCAAGATAGACTTGTGATAGTCTTTGAAGCATCCGTTTGAATCGGCTGAAAATTATAAGTCAATCTGAAATTGTCATTGTTTTCCAACAACAAAGACAAAGGTAAAAAAAAATGTTTTAACAAAATTAATGAATTCATAAAAAACAACTTATGCTGGCAGGGGAAATAAAAATGACCAGCAGAAAAAAAATCTTATTGCTGAGCCCTTGTGCATTCTGTGTTTAGAAATTAGAAAATTAAGAAAAACAAAAGCCACATTTTGAACAATACTCCTGTTTCCATGTAAGACCCAGCCCACAGCCATACAATAACTGTTATGGGATTGAGCTGTGATTTAGAGCAGATTACTTCTGATCGCTGCTTGAGCCCCGTGTGCTGGCCGTGGCTGGGTGGATATGCCAGATGGATGCTGGGATTGGATGGCGGGCTGCGAGACATCACGGTGGATTATTAACGTGTATTGCAAACTCTCGCTGGATATCTGATGAGACGTAGCGCACACAACACGAGCCTCATGGGACATAATGATGTTGAGATTAAGACTGAGAGACAAAGGTTAACAACGCAATGAGGAACACGCATGCAAATCTGACAATCACCATTCTGTGTTTTTTTGTTTGGAAGTCTGTGTGACGAAGGAGAACCGAGTGTGTGACCATTTTCCACATTTCTAACTGAGAGGAAACAGACATTAGGTTTTATTAAAGCCCTAGGGTATGGGTCACCGTGTCAGTGGAAACTCATCGCTCTTTACTGCGGGGTGCTAACGGAAACCGATGCTTGACTTTTGATTCAAGCCTTCCTGAGATGCTGTTTAGATAGGGGGCGGTTGGACAGGAACTTCCTGAGAGTCTCCATTGTGGAACGTTAGTTTGTCCAATCTCCTCGCGTTCATTCCTGAATCTACTTCAGCTTGTGAACTACCAGTTTCTCTGCTAAGAAAAGCTGTTTAAACCAAGTCTGGTCATCTGAAAAGAGGCCATAATACTATACCATAATAAGTGGCACAGTTTTCTACTACACACAAATTTTGGCAAATAGCAATACACAGTGTAAATAGCAGCACAGTTTTACTTTTCACAAAGTGTAAATAGTTGTTAAATGTTATTTATACTTAGTGCAAATAGTGGGAGATACTATTTGCACCTCAATGTATTGTAGTATATTACAAAACAGTATGCAATAATAACATAATCAGTGTATCATATTATATTTATTGAAATCATAAATGTATGCTGCTTTATTGGGACATTACTTGTACTTGACATTATCTCCCCTACCTGTTAAACACTATTCCCACAATTAAATACCCTTTATAGGCCCTTAATTAAAGGCGGCCTCGAACTCAGACACCACACCACTTAACTTAGTGTGTGTTCACACTTGGCAGGTTTGGTTTGATTAAAAATAACCCTGGTACGACTGCCCTGTTACTGAGGTTCATTTGAATAAGTGTAAAAGCTGCCATGTGAACCCTGGTGCCATCAAACAAACGAACCGAGACCGCTGAAAAGATGGGTCTCGCTCTGCTTCCAAACAAACTCTGGTGCGGTTCGACTGAAATATGGACGCAACACGGACCAAAGTCATGTAGACGAAGCAAAAAGAGGACGTGATGTGACCAGATGTGACCCTAAGAAGGACAGAATGCTGAAGCCTGTTTTATCTTATCAGAAGCTACGTTGCTCATTACAGTTCAGTACAGGCGTCCGAAACACTGTGTGTGCAATGGAGGAATTCCTGGTGCTGTTTTGACTCATACACATTTTATAAGCTCTTCATGAGTTCTCAGGTTCTCGAATACCATCATTATTTCAGTCTTAAAAATGACAGTGTAAACACTAAGCGAAACAGGACTAAATGTATTATTTTCTTTTTTTGGTCCGGACTAAAATAACCAAGAGAACCAAACTAAAAGTGTGAACACACCCTTACTCTGCAGCAGCACGTCACCGATTCTGTTGTCAGCAGGATTTCTTTTGTGATTTTGTCTGGCTCAACCAGACAATGGTGGGCAGAGTTAGTGTAAATAGGAATTTGAGAAAAGAAAAGAACTATTTTTTTGGGACCAAAATTCCCAAAAAGCCCAAAAATATTTACATTTGATTTGACATAAAACAGCAAAAGGGTGAACCTAACAATAGTGATCAACCAATATGTGGTTTTCAATGGCCGATACCTAGAGAACAGGGTGGCAAATTCCTCATATATAAATAGCGATTTAAAAATAGGCTTCTTATTATGACAACAAATGAGATGTACATAAAATTGTTGAAATTAATTGAACATTTATTTAAAATTATTTACTGAGAATTTACTAAAAAATAATTAACTAAAACATCAGCTACACATCATGTGATTGAGATTTCTGCAGCTTTTCAATCTCTATAAAGTGACCAGACAAACACTGGAGGAAAGCAAGAAATACAGTGTACGAAGCAGGAAGTGGAATCGGTGTGTCATACTGTGTATGGTTTACTTTCGACCCCGCAGCCAGCGAGGAGGATGCTGGATGACTGGACGGAGAGAGCAACAGATGGCCAGAGGATTACATTTGCAATCCCCCCACTCACTTCAGTGTGAGGACTCACCGCCAGACACACACACACTCGCTACCTTCAGAGCACAACCATTACATTAAAGAGTTCAATTATAATATTTAAATATTTCATTGTTTTCTCCCGAGGAAGGTTTCTTCTGTCATTTAAAATGAAACATTTTGTATTTTTTGCTCTTGGGTTTTAATGGTCATTAGCAGCAAAAGTTAAACTATTTTTACATTTACCTGATTTCAAAAGATGACAGATATGACCCTTTGATGATTAATTACAATACAGGCAGGGAATGCCACTTTTCTCTGGAGTTTGTTCCCACCATGGAATAGACAATAGAAAAGGGTCTGGTAAAACTTTTTTTCCCAGAATTGCGAGTTATAAAAACAATATTCTGAGAGAAAATGTCAGCTCACAGATCTGACATTTTTCCTTGCAATTGCCAGTTTATATTTCACAATTCTGACTTCAACTTGCAAGCGCAAGTTTATATCTCAGAAGTCAGAATTGTTAGATTTAAGCTAGCAATTGTTCAAATGTAGCAAAAGTTTGCAAAAACGATGCCCAGATAGCTATTTGGCAAAAAAAAAAAACAGCCTACAGCCTAGGTGACATCAGAGACAAAAATCTAAAGCAAAATACGAAATTATTTAAAAAAAAAAAAAAACAAGATTTAAATATGAGGAGATAAAACCAGAGCACAAAATGACTCATTCACAACATAAATCATATGAGCTGGTTCTAAAACACAGAAGGTACTAGTGCTTTCAAATCGGTTAATCGTGATTAATCACATCTAACATAAAAGTTTGTGTTTTTTATATATATATATATATATATATATATATATATATATATATATATATATATATATATATATATATATATATATATAATATACAATCACCTAAAGGATTATTAGGAACACCATACTAATACTGTGTTTGACCCCCTTTCGCCTCCAGAACTGCCTTAATTCTACGTAGCATTGATTCAACAAGGTGCTGAAAGCATTCTTTAGAAATGTTGGCCCATATTGATAGGATAGCATCTTGCAGTTGATGGAGATTTGTGGGATGCACATCCAGGGCACGAAGCTCCCGTTCCACCACATCCCAAAGATGCTCTATTGGGTTGAGATCTGGTGACTGCGGGGCCATTTTAGTACAGTGAACTCATTGTCATGTTCAAGAAACCAATTTGAAATGATTCGAGCTTTGTGACATGGTGCATTATCCTGCTGGAAGTAGCCATCAGAGGATGGGTACATGGTGGCCATAAAGGGATGGACATGGTCAGAAACAATGCTCAGGAAGGCCGTGGCATTTATACGATGCCCAATTGGCACTAAGGGGCCTAATATGTGCCAAGAAAACATCCCCCACACCATTACACCACCACCACCAGCCTGCACAGTGGTAACAAGGCATGATGGATCCATGTTCTCATTCTGTTTACGCCAAATTCTGACTCTACCATCTGAATGTCTCAACAGAAATCGAGACTCATCAGACCAGCCACCATTTTTCCAGTCTTCAACTGTCCAATTTTGGTGAGCTCTTGCAAATTGTAGCCTCTTTTTCCTATTTGTAGTGGAGATGAGTGGTACCCGGTGGGGTCTTCTGCTGTTGTAGCCCATCCGACTCAAGGTTGTGCGTGTTGTGGCTTCACAAATGCTTTGATGCATACCTCGGTTGTAACGAGTGGTTATTTCAGTCAAAGTTGCTCTTCTATCAGCTTGAATCAGTCGGCCCATTCTCCTCTGACCTCTAGCATCAACAAGGCATTTTCGCCCACAGGACTGCCGCATACTGGATGTTTTTCCCTTTTCACACCATTCTTTGTAAACCCTAGAAATGGTTGTGCGTGAAAATCCCAGTAACTGAGCAGATTGTGAAATACTCAGACCGGCCCGTATGGCACCAACAACCATGCCACGCTCAAAATTGCTTAAATCACCTTTCTTTCCCATTCTGACATTCAGTTTGGAGTTCAGGAGATTGTCTTGACCAGGACCACACCCCTAAATGCATTGAAGCAACTGCCATGTGATTGGTTGATTAGATAATTGCATTAATGAGAAATTGAACAGGTGTGCCTAATCATCCTTTAGGTGAGTGTATATATTATAATGTGTGCGTGTCTGTGTGTGAGTAGTATATATATCACACATATTTTATATAAACACAAGCATTTATGTTAAATCAATCGATTTGACAGCACTAGATAGGTACCATTCTGAATCAGTCTAACAAATCATTCAGTGAACAAACTGACTGAATTGGTCAGAGAGGTTACCTAATCAACATTTAATTCACTTACTGAACTTTTTGTGTACTTAAAGTTAGTGAAGCATCAATCAATATCAATCCAGATTAATTGTTCATACGACAATGTGTAGTTAAAGATATTTATTTTTAATAAAATAAAACATAAAAACACATATAATCAGATGATTTATTCTGAGTCTTTAGTAATCATGAGTAATGAGTCTTTTTTTTCATTCTGAAAAAGTGCTGAACAACAATATTCGCTAAATCATTCAAACGCACTAACATCAAGAGGAACCTTCCTTCCCACATCAGGGGGTCACAAGTAAGCAAGTGAATACAGTAGAGATGTAAAACCCAGCCATGCATGCATGCTTCATAAATACACACAATCCATCAACAGAAGTGTGTAAAGCCACATAATTAATAGCTCTTTTATCTCTTTAATTAAACATAGTGAACACAGCAGATCAGCACCCCATATGACTCTAATAAAAACAATCTGATAAATGTCTGCAAACGTGCACCGGTACGTTTATTCTGCAAAGCCACAACAAGCGGGTCTAGTGATCGGACCGAAACAGTCACACTAACAAACGTAGGTCCATGTGACCCCACACGGGCGCTCTTTGTGTCCATCTTGCGTGGATGCGTGGAGAGATCGCTCATTTGTGTGTGTAATGACATCACCATGGAGATAGGCCTTTTGTCTGAACAGCAATAAATAAAGAAACAAAACCATGATCCTGATGAAAGAGGTGGACGGCGAGTCAGGAAGGCCAGAGCGCTTCTTAGGTTAGTCTAAACACAGGTAATTCATTACAGAGGACAATATTTGGGTGATGTCTACAGTTCTGCTCAAAGGTTTACATGCCCCTTGCAGAAAATAGAAAGATAGTTCACCCAAAAATTCAGTCATCATTTCCTCACCATCAAGTTGTTCCAAACATGAGTTGGATGAGTTTTTAATAAAGTCATATGAGTTTCTTTCTTCTGCTGAACACAAAAGATGATATTTTGTAGAATGTCGGTAACCAAACAGGCCCAAGGCCCCATTGACTTCCATAGTATGGAGAGAAAAAAAAATACTATGGAAGTCAATGGGGTCCATCAACTGTTTGGTTACCGACATTCTACAAAATATCATCTTTTGTGTTCAGCAGAAGAAAGAAATTCATACAGATGTGGAACAACTTGAGGGTGAGTAAATGATGACTGAATTTTCATTTTTTTAGTGTACTATCACTTTAAGAGGTAGGGGTGTAAACTTTTTGAATTAGATGACCAGGGTAAATTGTAGGCTTATTCTGTCTTTGGGGAAACATGTTCTGAAGGGCAGTTTTACAATTAATGCAATTTCTATGATCCCTCTATTTTTTATTTTTTTTTATTAGCATCTTGCATATTCTTCGAGGGTTATTAAACTTATGAGCAGAACTGTAAGTTCAGTTCAGGCCGCCCACCTGCACTAAATACAACAGAAGCTCCCTACCCAGTGCTCTCTGCTATCTACACTGAGAAGAGGATATCCAAGTTCACTGCACTTTGTTCACTCGGTATGTCCTGTACTACTGAGTTAATGTGCTTCCAAACACTCAAATCCTCCTGCTCCAGATAAGTTTACAAGAAAGAACAATAGAAAACTACATCACAATAGAAAAATTTCAAACCTGTGATCCACCAACAAAGCCAAATGTTCGTGTGAGTAAAAGGTGTAATTTGTGAAATCTGAGGATACCGGAAGTCTGTTGAGAAAAGGGTTGTGACATTTTATACCTTAAAAAGCTCTTGTGAGACACGCTAAGGAATTTAATCACAGTCTGGTTCCTGCACAAACATTTCCTTTGTCTCTCTGAATAATTGACTTGTTTGGAGATCCTCAGTGAACGCGTTTCTTATGCAAGTGTTTGTATCTGCGCAAATCTACTCGTCTCCACTGATTCTTTCTGTTTTAGGATCGTCTGCTGCAAATAAATCCTGTGGTGGCACCTTGATCAAAAACCACACTATTCCTTTAGTCACCATGAAATCCAAATGGACAGTTCTTTTTTTATGAAATATTGCTGTTCGTATTATACATTTATTTATGCAAATAATTTTTTTTATTAAAGTGCTTCGTAATCTTTAATCAAAATAACTTCACCTCCCTCTTGCAGCGACATCAACTGCATCCAAAATCACATACTTCCCTATAGTAGGCGAAAAACAGTATGTGTGACCAAAAAAGTATGTCTGAATTCACAGTACTCATAAGAGTGGGCAAAAAGTACCCTGAAGTGTGCATACGATGGACACTTTACTATCCCATGAGGCCACGGGAGAGGATTTTTGAACGGCAGTGAAGTGACGCAACTGACGCTGGTAGGTCACATGAGAATGACAACATGGCGAATGTACATCCAGATTACATTCATACAATCTAACATACTTTTTTAGCGGCCGTGAAGTAATTTATACTTATTCAAAATAAGTACCTACTCATAGAAAGTATGCGAATTCAGACGGAGCCGTCTTCTCTTCTCTGATGATGCGTTTACTGGCGTGAGGGCGGGGCAACCCGTCACCAGTGGCGTAACTTTGCTTTAAAAAGTGGGTGGGACAGGTGGAGGTGGGGAGGTAATACAATGCTAAATCATAAATCAGATGTACCTATGTACAATAACATACCGATGTCCAGCAATCGATTTAAATAGTACATTGTGTTTAATTTGTCGTTTAATGAGATCTAATATGTGTTAGTGGCGAGAATTTTCATGTGAAGAAATACATAGATCCGACACTTGCATGCATACACTTTAATGGTCCAGTTGTAGAACTTTTGCCAAGCGTGTCAGAGGTTCTGGCCTGGGTTCTAATCCGCACTCGTATAGTTTTTTTTTTCTCATTAAAACCGATAATGTTTATCAGTGGCTGTATATCAAGCAGGGACACGTTTCCGTTTGTGTGCATTTTAATTTCTGATTTCACCAGAACGAATAGAGAGTCTCCGCAATGGATTGAAGCGCGCGTCCGAGTGAAGACTGTGCGCTGGCCACAAGAGAACACTGTATCCGCGCCACTGATCGCAGTGGCAACGAGCACTTTGATCACTTGATTTAAAAAGCAACACATTTCAGCGCTAAATCGCCTCTTATTTAACAAACGAACGAAATTAATGCTCTGCTAGTTAACTAGAAATGTTTTATTTATTTGTATTAGTTACATCTGTGCCGCGAGATGTTTCAAAAGTGGTGGGGACAATATCGACCCTGGCAAAAAGAGGTGGGGACATGTCCCACCCGCAAATTACGCCTATGCCTGTCACTCTACAGGACTGTAACACTAGCTGAATTGCTGTGGCGCTCACATTACACAACTAGGTTTCTTGTCATATGTCGTCGTCTTGTCATAGCAGCGCGCATATACTACACAACACATCGCTGAGGAGGAGGTGCACAAACTACAAGACATGTCAAGACAGAGGCGGTCCCGAGCAACAGCGGAAGTGTCACGCGAGATTTGACCCTTTATACCATCTGCACTGTGATTGGTTGGATTAGTTCCACCTTGTCATTGCATTTCACGCACTACAAGATCACGTGGCGATAATATCAAACAGGTTTGAAAATATCGCTGACCTGCTCATACTTAATGGACATCGGCGACTGCAACGAGCACCGTCTTGACCGCGATCTGCGGGTTTTGTCGTAGACCCCTAGCAAATCCAGCCAAAAGTCATATAGTGTAAGACTGACCAATAGCAAACCACAACCGAACCAATTCCTGATGGACAAAATCAAGTCCAGTCCTACATTTTGTCTTGTTTGGGAAGCGGTTTCATTTGGATATACAAACTCAAGACTAATTCGCTGCTAGTTACTTCAAGCTTTTCCCATGGGTTTTTCAATTAATGAGTAAAATAAAGCCTGTGGTAAACATAACTTGATGATACTTTGACGTTTTCTTCTACCACGTACACTGCACACACTCAAACTCTAAAATGCCCTATCTAGTTACTCTGTACATTTTTAATTTTTCAAAAATAAACACAACTGCTTCATTATTTGCATTTTCGCTATGGGTGTGTGTCATTTTTTCGTAGAACAAAACGTCAAAGTATAGTCAAGTTATGTTTACCACAGGCTTTATTTTACACATAAATCGAAAAACCCCATTATAAAACCCCATAGGAAAATCTCGAAGGAACCAGCGGTGAATTAGACTTCCGGGTTGTCATCCCTGCACCTCTCTACAGGAAAGAAAAGAGTACCACAATGATTGGTCCCACTATAAAATGTATTGCTTCTTTTATTTGCATCTTCTTTTGTCGAACAGCCCAATCACTGTTTAAATCACACTAGCCTGCACCTCTTCAGATGTGGATGAGCAATCAGTGCACAGATCCCACCCCCCACTCAGCCTTCAAGCTATATTGTGTGGACATTAAGCAGAGACACTTTCACCAAAGACAGCAAACAGCAAAGCAAGCATTGCCATTGAGCGCAGAAAAGAAAGAGAGGAAATGATGGAGATGTTGATCTGCAACTGGCCGGTGACCAAAGATAAAAGGAGAATGTGCATCTCTCAAAGAGTATGAGAGCAGACGACACACAATGTTTCTGACCTGCTGTCCTTCAAGAGGGCCTGATGAGCGAGCATCATTTACAAAATACTGCATACTAACAATAATTAAAATGGTCTTTAATTAATAGCTCAAATAAATAGCATTCAAATAAACATTAAAATACATTGATACTTGTATACATTTTATGTCTATATTTTATACAAATACAAACTATAGCATGTAAAATATTAACATGTAAATACTGAATTGTGTGGTCTTCAATTAATAACTCAATTAAATCACAAAGATAATATAAATTATACATTTTCATTTTATTTATATATTTTATACACAAATTATAACATGCAAAATAGTAACATGTTATTTATTATTTTAATTGTATATGTTTCATTTAACATATTTCATGTAATTCACTGTGAAACAATGTTTAATTAGTATTTAATTTATTATTATTTACTTATATTAATAGGCTACTTAAATTGTTACAGTAATATAAATGTATACATATATTAATATAAAAATATATACAAATAAATATCATGCTATATAAAAATATTACCGTACACTATATAATTTTGTGTAAAATAATACAGATCATATCATATTATATGCAAGTATCAGCTGCATCTTTTTTGCAGTAAATTAAATGTATTTCCCACACTGTTTATATTTGTTAGTTACACCAAATAGGTAAAAAAAAAAATCATATTTAAAAAAAAAAAGTTTATATAACATTGTGAAATGTTAGTTTATTAATACCTTCCAATAGTTTTAGAAATCTATATTTATTGTTTCGGCTGCAGAGCTGTATTACATCATGACGACAAACAGCTGCTTCACTCAAGCTACATCATCACACCTACAGCAAACCTCAAATTATGTAATATTATAGTTCACAAAAACGCTCGCGCCTCTGAACTTTTAAAGAAACAAAACACCAGCTGAGTGCATGCTCAGTGGATGACAGGTGCAAATACATAAAGACATGAAAGTTCGAAAACACATGTGAAACAGAAACAGCACTCACCTCTCACGCAGAGGAGAGACATGGCAACCCAAGTTTTTCCTCCTGGATAAATCCTGTCAGTATAATCGAAGTTCTCAGCTGTCCGGTGACATGTCAGATGATGTCACAAGTTGTCTCCTCGTCATGAGCGCACTTCTGAGGGCAAGTTAGATGAAGCTCGGATGCTCGACGGAGTAACTCGGCACTATCCTACAGGTGACGCGTACTGACTCAAATGTCCCATCGCCATGACCAAATTGAATGTGTAGAAACTCACAGGATAAGAGGCGGGGCTTGCAGGGATTTTAATGTCGTCAGAGTTGCCCCTGACCCAGAGGGCGGGGTTTGCTGGACTGTTGACCAATGGATGAGCTAATGGGTGTGGCTTATGGCTGCACCGAGTGAAGGAACAGGTGTGACGCTGGCCTACACAACTTGGGTAAATATTCTTGCCATTCTACTTTATCAGTTATATATATTGTGGAGTGAGATACAGAATTTATCAATGAAAATATTCAGTGCTCAAGACCTCTCTCACTTTTATGGGAAAATGTTGGCTTCACTGAATATCGGCTACTAAAGAGGATGAAAAGTGGGCTACTTTAATTAAATTAAATTAATTAAATTAAATAAATTGATCTATTTTTGACTAAATTTCACATTCTTAAATGCAGCTTTACTAATACAAACCTGCCAGAAGTTTTCTTTAGAAAGTTTTACTTTCTAAGTACATAGAAAGTAGAGACTCTGTTTGTGAGCTCTTCAAAGTATTTATTTGATATCTGATTTATATCTGATTTTTATATTTATATTAATAAACCTGCTGCCATTTCTTTCTTTCTTTCTTTCTTTCTTTCTTTCTTTCTTTCTTTCTTTCTTTCTTTCTTTCTTTCTTTCTTTCTTTCTTTCTTTCTTTCTTTCTTTCTTTTTCTTTCTTTCTTTTTAAAGTTGCATTTTCCCTCTTTTCTTTTGTTTCTTATTTTTTATTTTTGTATACATAATTGTATTATGTTCCAGTTTTAGTTTTGCATCACTTTATTAGTTTATATTAATATTTTAAATCAGTTTTTTTATTTATTTTTTATTTTCCGTTTTCATTTTTATTTAGATTTGTATTTTTAGTAATTTTGTTGTTTTATGCCATTTTATTAGTTTTTAAAAAAAATATATATGTAGTTTTTATTCATTTTTATTTTATTTTAGTTTTAGTTGTTTTAGAACAGGACGTTAAACTAAATTAAAATGAGAAAAAATGCCTTGGCAAATAGCTGAAATAAAATACGTTTTTTTTATTTTACTATTTTATTTCAGTTAACATTGTTTTATTTCCAGTAATGGTTTTAGTTTGAGTTAACTAATAAACCTATTGTTCAATGTTTGCATTTGAACAAAAGTGCATGAATAATGTTAATGTTTATTCAATAACAAAAAATTTATAAATGAATGGACTGTAATGATGGACTATTTGACTGTTGAAATGAAATTAACATTGTCATATTTCCTTTCATTAGTCCATCAGGTGGACGTATGGACGTAAAACAGGATGACAGTCAAAAGTCAACTAATATGGATATTTCTGTTATTTACTCTCCTATTGTGAAACCCTCGTGTGATCCTTTGGTCAAATATGAACAGTGTAAAAAAAACAAAAAAAACAAGTTAAAACAAGTTCAAATTTATAGGCAAAATGTATTTTTATTGTTGTTGTTGGTTTGTAACACAATTTGTGTAATTATTATTTATTTTATTTTATGCATAACTTATTGTATGCATTATTCTGTTATTAGTAAAATAACTTTACATTTTAAATCTACAAATCTCCATTGTGACTGGAGCAGTGTTATAGGATTACTATAATATTAATTATTTATGAATTAGATTTTATTTTTATTTGTATATTTATACTTTTCATTTTAATTATAGTTTAAGTTTTAGTCATGTTATGTGCTTTTGTAATTTATTAATTTTGCGCTGAGATATCTTAAAATACATCAGTGCCATTGTTTTGTCTGGAGATGCACACTAATGTTTTTCATAAGGCAAGTTTATAAAAGCTTAAATGCCCTAATTGCACTAAAGCCTAATCCTGGCTTAATCTAAGCCCTGTCTGTGAAACCGGGCCTATTTAGGGCCCGAGTCCTCAAAAGTCGAAGGCCCTATTGTTTCATTTTATTTCAGCTTTATTTAATTTACGAAAACAATTATTAACATTTTTAGTTTTGCTTGACAATCAAAACACTGGACTGGAGCTGTTGATGTGAGCCCACATTGCACATTCATCGCAACAAATGATAATTTCTCCCAAATTATGCAAAACTAGTTGATGCAGTACAGTAGTTTAGTCGTGTATGTTGTCATGTAGAAAAAAATATTACATCCAAGGGACCTTTTAGCCTAGAAGGCATTTAGCCACATTGCACCCCAGAGAAGTTATATAGCCATATCTTCAATATCTTCTAAGTAAAAGCTGAATTAAAAATATGACTGCCCACTAGTGGCTGAATTTTGAAATACATATAAAATAACAACAACCAGCAATAATAATAATAAGAAGAAGAAGAATAAGAAGCAGAAGAAGAAGAAGAAGAAAAAAAAAAAACTTCCCTTGAAACATTCATAAACATACTGGTGTATACAATTATACGTTATAATTTATTTGAAATATTTCACTCAACGACAGACAGGACGTATTCCCGGAACCATATATTAAAAGCATTTGTTTCCTTCGCAGACCCGGATGTTTGTAATTGACGCACGCTCGTGATGTTGTAACTCTGATTTCCGTAACTGTAAGAGGGTCACGTTTGTAGTGTAAGCTCAGGAAGAGTTCATTCATTTGTTATAGACATCTTCAACATCTGTTTTCACACAGGGTGAAAATGCTGAGGACGGTGGTGTGTCGGGCAGGGAGCGGCCTTTTAAAGGTAACACACGTGTTCTGTAGGACTGTCCCTTCACTGCTTGACACTTCAGCTGAATTCTGTCATGAAGTTCATTTCGAAATTAAATCGATATAAACGAGTTCGTTCGCACGTTTTCTTTCGAGATAATATTCTAAATACGTAATATAAGTATTATGAATTTTTTTGAAGACATTTGACATCAGCTGTTTGTTTCATCAGGCGTGTTACACCCCACATTACATTACTGTGTAACGTTACGTGAACTTCAACTTCAACCCTCATGTGAATGATGGCTGTTGTCAGATATGTTTCATAACTTTTGAATTAAACAAAAAGGTCTTGTAGATGTCAGAATGACTTTATTTGCCATTGCAGAGATACAGCGGAGACACACACACACACACACAAAACAGTACAAATAGTACTAGAAGTAGTAAAGAGAGCTGTACTCACTGATCTATTATATATCTTAATGGTTGTACAAGATTTACTACACAGTGCTCAAAGTTTTAATATTTATTTCTATTTATTTATTTTAAATAAATTGACGTAATTATATATTTATATATAACAAATCGATTAATCGCATCTAAAATAAAGGTTTGTGTATGAATAAATATAATAATATATATGTGTGTGTGTATATATAAAGTATTATAAATTATTCATCAAGCATATTTTTATACATAATATATAATATTCATGCACAATATTATATTATATAAACTCAAACTTTTGATAGATGCGAAAATATCGATTTGACAACACACATATATATATATATATATATATATATATATATATATATATATATATATATATAATATTCCTTTCTTTATTTACTTATCTTATGCAAATATGAAAAAAAAGTTATATATAGTACCGGTCAAAAGTTTGGAAACATTACTATGTTTTAGTATTTCTGTTTTCTCCATGCTCATCAAGCCAACATTTATTTGATCAAAAATACAGAAAAACCTGCAATATTGTGAAATCTTCTATTTTAATATACTTGAAAATATAATTGATTCCTGTGATCAAAGCTGAATATTCAGCATCATTACTCCAGTCTCCATTGTCACATGATCCTTCAGAAATCATTCTATAGATGCTGACTAATTATCAGTGTTGGAAACAGTTGTGCTGCTTAATATTTTTCAAAAATATAAATCTTTTTTAGCATAAGAGACTTTTCAAAAACATTAAAAATAGTAAGGTTTCCAAACTTTTGACCAGAATTGTGTGTGTAATGTGTGTATATATATATATATATATATATATATATATATATATATGTATATAATGTATTTATTTAATTATCGTATTTTTGAAAGCAAATATATATATAACATTTATTTTTGCAGTGTAATTTGCTTTCATATACTACATCTGGTTGCGTTCTCTCTTCTGTGAACAGCATTCGCGTCAAACAGTGCCTGTGTTGTGGGGGACTCGAGCTCAGCAGCGATGGGCCTCCAGCCTTCCCATGAACACTGTGGTTCTGTTCGTTCCCCAGCAGGAGGCTTGGGTAGTGGAGCGGATGGGCCGTTTCCACCGGATCCTGGAACCAGTCAGTTCTCACCTCTTCTCCACCAAAAGCTTCAATATATAGATGAATCACTTCCATTTCAAATATTTGATTTCCCCGCAGGGTCTAAACTTCTTAATTCCAATCTTGGACAGAATTCGATATGTTCAAAGCCTCAAAGAGATCGTGATAGATGTGCCGGAGCAGTCAGCAGTTTCCCTCGGTAAATCACAGGCATTCTGATCTTTTTCACTCCCACTTTTATGGATTATTGAGATGAACTTAATATGATGTTTTGCTTTTAGACAATGTGACCTTGCAGATAGATGGAGTTTTATACCTCAGGATACTGGACCCGTTTAAGGTAAGTACTTTGCTGCTTTATTCCAGTGTTTCTTTAGGCTTGCCTCTCATAATGTGCTGTTGTTCTCGTCTGAAGGCCAGTTATGGCGTGGAGGACCCAGAATATGCCGTCACCCAGCTGGCACAGACCACCATGAGATCAGAGTTGGGAAAACTGACCCTGGACAAAGTGTTTAGGGTATGAACGCCGGGCAATCTGTCAATGACTTAGTATAGTGGATATACCATTCATTTGCGTACTTAAGGATCATTTCGTCCTTTGGCAGGAAAGAGAGTCCCTGAATTCCAATATTGTCCACTCGATAAACCAGGCATCAGATGATTGGGGGATTCGATGTCTTCGATACGAGATCAAAGACATTCACGTTCCTCCACGGGTAAAAGAGTCCATGCAAATGCAGGTATGACGATTTCCTCTTCAACTTGATCTCGTAGACCCAAAGGACTAAAAGGAGCACCTCTAAATCATATGACATGAATGCCGTTCAGGTTGAGGCCGAGAGGAAGAAGAGAGCGACTGTCCTGGAGTCCGAGGGACACAGAGAGGCGGCCATCAATGTGGCGGAGGGGCGCAAACAGTCTCAGATTCTGGCGTCTGAGGGACAGAAGGCCGAACAGATTAACAAAGCTGCTGGTGGGCTTTTTACTCTGGTTTGGAATAATGCTAGCAGTAGAATCAAATGTTGCTGTCAAATCTGAAATTAAAATGAAACCAAAATGATCTTATTGTAAACAATTCATGGTATAACTTGCCCCACCTCTGAACTGGATTTCTTTTTTGGCTGATGTCAACAGGGTTGTTATCGTAAACTAAAACCATAAAAAATTATTTCATTGCTTGAAATAAAAATAAACGTTAATGGTAATATTGAATGTGAATTATTTCAGCTATTTATTATTTCTCTTTTTTGTATAGTTTAAGTTGAAGTACTAAAATAATAAAAAATAAACTTAAACAGAAAAGTACTGTTTATAGACATATGTCTATAAACAGTACTTTTCCGTTGTATATGTAATATAATATATATATATATATATATATATATATATATATATATATATATAAATTAAAAATGACTAAACAAAATGACTGAATTTAAAATAAATGAAAACAAACAAATATAAAAATAAAATCACATTTAAAATGTTATATTAATATTATAATATACTAATATAAGTTACATATAAGTATATAAATTATGCTAATAGAACACTTGTCAGTTTTTACATTGAATAACGTTTCACTTGGAAATGCATTTTTTTACATTCTTATTGATTTATAATACATTTATTTATAATAATACAAATTACTGTTATGATAACAGATATTAGCAAACAAATTTAAATAAATTGTGAAATAATTGTTGTTAAATTTGTAATTGTTTTATTTATATTATTATGACGAAATATAACAAACATTTTTCTTCTTATTTTTAAATAATGCAAATGTATATTAATTATATGTTCATAATTAAATGAATGATTGAATATTCATAATCCTCACTGACGTATCACTGATCTTTCCCCCTGTGCAGGAGAAGCAAATGCTGTTTTGGCTAAAGCTGAGGCCAAGGCCAAAGCCATCCGGCTGCTGTCCGAGGCGCTCACTCTGCAGGTACAGCTCAATCACACCTATAAACATGACACTGTATCCCTAGCAGAGAGGAAATCCATTCTTCCGTCATTCAGCTGTGACAAATATAGTGAGTTTAGAGTGTTTAACATTATAAAGCATCTTGTTGATGTCTCATAACTGTACAGAATGGAAATGCTGCGGCATCGTTAAGTGTGGCCGAACAGTACGTCTCTGCTTTCTCCAACCTGGCCAAGGAGTCCAACACCATCTTGCTGCCCTCGAACACAGGAGACATCAGCAGCATGGTCACTCAGGTAGGACTTCATTCTGCACCCGGCTAAAGTTAGGAATAATTATGATTCATTGTTTTTGAACAAAGTCTCTTTTGTTCACCAAGGCTGCATTTATTTGATCAAAAATACAACAAAGGCAGTAATTTTGTGAAATATTATTTTCAATTTAAAATAACTTTGATATATTCTAAAGGTGCATTTTGTAATATCTGTTGAATATAACAATTATTCGTTAATTATTCGTTTTACTGAATAATTAAGTAAACATAATTTCTTAGTTTATCTTTGTAAAGAAACCTCATTGCTTAACTGGCTACTCTCTGCTGACGACGACATATTTTCCTGTCGGCCACCGTAACTTCTGTTGGTTGCAATTCGCAACCTCACCACTACATGCCACTAAAATTACACACTGCACCTTTAAACTAATTTATTCCTGTGATCAAAGCTGAATTTTCAGCATCATTACTCCAGTCTGCAGTGTCACATGATCATTCAGAAACCAGTCTAATATGCTGTTATTAATTATTTTAAATTATAATTAAATTTTTGAAAATATTACTGCCATTACAGTAATAGACAACTTTTAAAATCATTAAATCTGAATTATTTTTTAAATCTTTTGACCGCTAGTGTATATATGGCACATAAAATATCCTAATAATTAGAATCATTTTTAGTTTACATGTATTCCTCATTGTTCTCTACCGTCTTCAGGCCATGACGATTTATGGGAATTTATCAAAGACACGAGCTCCGAGCACAGCAGACATCGCGACCCCCGAGGCCTGGGAAGCAAATACAGTGTCTGAAACTGAAACTGCACAGAAAGAGGTTTGAGTCTCATTCTGGGACAAAAGACACAAACTGATACCGATTCTGTTTGTAGAGGACTGATGTGATAATAAAATTGTGATGATAAAATACCTGAAGCACTATGGTGTTCTGTAATAACTACACAAAGATTTTATTGTGTGTGTTATGTTTTGTTTCTGTCTGTTATAATAAGTCTGGGATGTTTTGTTTCTAGTTCTTGTAAAATTAAAGGCCCTTCACCATTATTCAAAGGTCTCTGCTATTCACATTTTCAATAAAAAAAATTTTTAAACAAGTAGTAATATTCATGAGATTCAAATTAATTGCAAATGAATGAATTGATGAACTGCAGAACACTGGTAAATGTTCTATGGCTGTATACAGCTTTTTCCAAATCAATGTATTTTGAGAGAGTTAAGGTACGCCATATTAGCGAAATTTCTGTGAAATATTTCATGGGCGAAAAAGGTCCATTGTCTGTTGTCAATTGTAGAAGCATGCAGGTGCGCTTGTGTACACTGTTCACTTAGGGAGGACAAACTTAAATTCACTAGGGCTTCCCCCGCGTGTGGTGGCTTGCTACTAAACAGAATGCCAGGGCTGTTTCTTATATGGATGAAGGGTGGTGTGATGGGTCGTGGTCTCACATCATATCAGTTCTGATGCGTACCCCGAGGTAAAATCCTGCAGGCGCCTCTGGAAGCACAGGTCACACAGACGTCACTTTCACACTAGGCAGGTTTATGTTGTTGGTCAATGCAGAGAATTTGCGTGACCAACTTCAATTTGTTGCGAAACCTGCGAAATTCCTGATGGCATGGCGTCCTATTGAAATGACTGGATTTTGCTTGTGAAAATTCACCGAACAACAGCAGCTTTACACATCTGTCCATACAATAGAAAATAAATATTTAATTCGTGAATAATTCAGAGCTATAGCTACTTTTAAATGGTTTTAAGTAGAGGATTGTGTATGTATATTTTGCTAAACAAATTGTTAAATAAACCAAATAGTGATCAAGACTAGATAATTTCGTAATTTTGACTTTTTCCTGAAAATTGTGAGATATAAACTCACAATTTTCTTTGGCCGCAATTGCGAGTTTAGGGACCTTTCTCAATCTGTGTTCTTGTCTGTACTTGTGTTCTTGTGAAACGTCATCTTTTGTGGCCCAAGTACTGTCCCAATACACAAGTTTGCATTTTGGCAAGAACGGTTAAAAATCCCGGATGTGTTCTTGACACGCCCATTTTACCGAGGATGCATCGGTTGGTAACTTGTGTGAACTTGACGGCAGAAATATCCCAGCATTCAATTCGGCATTCGAGGAACGAGAGGCAGGTCAATACAGTAATTCATTTTTCTACAATTACGCACGCTATTTCATCACTAAATTCAGTTCTGAGAACATTTGATGCGAGAAATCAACTGTGTAGATTTCAAATATTGGCATTTTTACGAAAATTTACGGCTAATCGAAAATGTGCTCAAACGTTTTCGGAGGTCAGAATCTCCATAAGCGCCTGAGGGTGTTAAGTTAGCTAGCGAGCCAACCGGCCTGTTTGCTCTCAGACTCGTTTTAACCCTCCGTCAAGAGACCATTGCAGCCTGGCTGTTATCGTCAATAATTCTCGTTATGTTTGGGTACTGCAGACGGTGTCTGTGCGGGGTTTTTATTGCGCAATACCAGCAAGAACACATCGTCTCAAACTGTCAGCAGCGTTCTGTGTGCTCGTCACCTTGTGAGTTCATTCTTCCAAGAACAACTAGCAAGACCTTTTTCCCGAAGAACACAAGTCTGTTCTTTGCATTCTTGGTTTTGAGAAACACCCTATATCTCGCAATTCTAACTTTTTTTGTGTGTCCCCAGAATTTACTCTAGATTAACTTTTTAAAAATTGTATTTCCCTGGCGGAAACTTGGAAAACATGGAGTTAAAACCTTTGTCATATACACTAATTACCACTAACACAAACATTAAGTATATATGTAATTGTTAAAACTGGACAAAATAATATATTTAATCACATTTTAAAAGACATTAACCTTTATTGGAATTGTAAAAATGATTTAATCTTCAATCAACAAAGTTCTCCATCTTAAAGGTGCAGTGTTTATTTTTTAGCGACATCTAGCGGTTCGGTTGCGAGTTGCACTAATGGCTCAGCCCACTGCTCACCCCTCCCTTTCGAAGAAGCTACGGTGGCTAAAACGGGACAAACATATCGTCGTCTGAGACAGCAGAGAATAGCCAGAGTAAACCAAGAGTGTGTAACATTGTCACTGTTTCTGTACACAGTCCATTATAAACCACATCATGGATAAAGTTTACAAAGCCATAGTCAGGTGAGGATCAATGGTCTTAATATAATAATAGTAATCAGCTGATTGTCTCACAAACATAACCAGCACATTTCTCCCCACATAGCAAACCCATAATACAGCGAGGGAGAAGAACCACATGAAACTATGCAACTATATATTTTTTTCTAACAGGGTAGTAAAAGTTTAGCTGGCTAATATGAGCTGTTACTGTGGCTGAGCTGGTTCAAGCGTAAAGCCTTGTTTAAACTCGACGCGTCCGCATGAGCCCAAAGGTGCGCGCGGCAAAAATGGCATGATTGTAACAGCGCACGCGCCTCCGCATCCCCTAGACACCCTTTACTACACACAATAGGCTTTTTTTCTCTGATTTTGAAAACTCTTCGCGATCGACTTAAAATGCTTCCAAGATCGACTTGTCGACCGCGATCGACGGGTTGGTGATTCCTGAAACTTTACTGTTTTACGGTCAATGACAAGAGTACTAATCAGCTGTCTCACGAACGTAACCAGCACATTTATCCCCACATAGCAAAGCCATAACACCGCGAGGGAGAAGAACTAAGTTACATGAAACAATCCAACTACATATTTTACACCACTGACAAGGGAAAAGTCACTACTAACGGTGTTTATGGCTGGCTTCTAGCTTTCTGCTGCTTCTCTTTCAAGGTATAGGCGGTGGGCCGGACCTCGAAATTACGAATTTAATACTTACCTCACAGCTGTGTAAGTCTTTTTTTGCGGAGGTCATGTAATAAAAAAGTACTACAGACATTGTTTCCAACTTTGTTGTATGCACATTTGACGCAAAATGTCCTTACAAACTCTTACCCTTTTAAACCGGCAAATAAGCAGGAGTGCTAATCATTTTAGAAAACCTCCCGTTTCCTTGACAACCAATGTTAATAATGAACACAGATTCTAGAGTGGAGGCAGTAATCTTTGTCGGTGACCAGGGGCTGGTTGCACCAGCTGTGCGTAAGTTACAACTTAGCCTAGTTTTGACGCAAATGGGCACTAAGTTACAACTTACGCACTACTAAATGTTTTTACGTTGCACCATTAAACTTACCGGTATGTTACAACTCTGCCTCTTTTCGTCAACAATAAAACGAAATATGTTATAAAACACCACTCTGCCTCTTTTCATTTAAACATAGCAGCCTATGGCCATGTGGTTCAGGCAACGCGTGCATTATCTTCACTACATATATTTATTGTCAGAAAGTCCGTCCCGGAACGGAAAACAGCCAGCGGTTTCTGACGGACTTATATCATAGTTGCTACTTCCAGCAGACTGATGCAATCATAGACATCATGCAATAGCCAGTTCCAGCTGTTCTCTCCCAGATATCGTTCAATGTTGTGCGTTCATGCAACAAATATCACAACACAACATGATTACATCATATAACTTTACCTACCATCCTGAGACTGTAAATGGATGTCACTTACTGCCTGACAAGTGTTATTAAAGAGAAGTTTGATGAAGATATACTTCTCCCGCGCCTGATTCTCTTACCGGAATCACTGTCCATAATTGTCCGCCTACAGAACTGTAAATTCACAAAGGTTGCCAGAGGTGCTACTCAACTAAACCTTACGAAGACAGAGCTACTTGTGGTCCCGGCCAACCCAACACTTCATCACAACTTCTCCATTCAGCTAGGCTCGTCATCCATAACTCCATCAAGGTCAGCTAAGAACCTTGGGGTTGTAATTGATGATCAGTTGAAATTCACAGACCACATTGATAGAACTGCCCGGTCCTGCAGATTTGCCTTGCACAACATTAGGAGGATCAGGCCCTTCCTTACAGAGCATGCCACACAACTCCTCGTCCAAGCACTTGTTTTATCCAGACTGGACTATTGTAATGCTCTCCTGGCTGGTCTTCCAGCTTGCTCTGTCAAACCTCTACAATTGATCCAGAATGCTGCAGCCAGAGTAGTCTTCAATGAGCCGAAGAGAGCACACGTCACTCCTCTCCTCACACAATTGCACTGGTTGCCAGTTGCCGCTCGCATTAAATTCAAGGCACTGACGTTTGCCTACAGAACAACCACTGGCACTGCTCCCTCTTACCTAAACTCATTACTTCAGACTTATGTGCCATCCAGAAACCTGCGCTCTGCTAGCGAATGTCGTCTTGTGGTACCATCTCAAAGAGGCACAAAATCTCTTTCTCTGACCTTTACCATGGCTGTTCCCTGTTGGTGGAATGATCTGCCTAACTCAACCAGAGCTTCTGAGTCAGTAGCCACTTTCAAGAAACTGCTGAAGACATATCTTTTTCGACAGCACTTGATTCAGTAGAATTAACACTTTCTCTTCTCTTCTATTCTATAAAAAAAAAAAAAAAAAAAAACCTGCACTAAGATTAAACTGAGAGGGGTTATAGCACTTACGTATTGTTGTCCTACTGTTAGTCTAACTGCTTCTATTGTTCTCATTTGTAAGTCGCTTTGGATAAAAGCGTCTGCTAAATGAATAAATGTAAATGTAAATGTACTCTGCAACATTTATAACAACATGAACATGATCTTTTTGTTTTCATTTTAAAAATATGAAACATTATTGATTTTTATTGACATTTAACAAACAGAGACAGGGTTGTGTCATTTTATTTTATTGTACATATAGTGAAGAGAATGTTAAAATAAATATAAAATATATATATATTTTAAAGTATGTCTCTTTTTGTTAAATGTCAGTTTTAATGATTAATAATATCTACAATGATAAATAAGGCAAATTCAAACATAAGTAAGCTCTCAAATAGGCTACAAAGTTAAAGTTAAATAGCCTAAATATATAAAGTTATGAAACTTCACTTTGCCCTCAGCCAAAAATATTTTCACTCTATTCACAGAGAGTACAGTAGCTGAAAAAGCTGTATTGGCATTTAACTTAAATTCCGAAGATGTCCAAGATGTGCCGGCTAATGTTGGATTTCACAGAGAATGTTACATGCTCTTCTTATGTGTTCTTTGTTGGTGAAGAGCATGTAACATTCTCTGTGAAATCCAACATTAGCCGGCACATCTTGGACCGAAGATAGAAGAAGAGAGAAAAGGCAGCTAACAACAGTGAAGGTTTGTATCAAATGTATAATTTTTATATAAAATAAATACAACAATGTCCAGACAGTAGTGTGAAAGTAGTTGTCCAGCTGGAAATCCGATGAAATTTGAGCAAGCGCGCCAGAAACGCCTCCTATTCCCACAACGTCACACAGCCAATCAGAATTAAGGTTTCCACCCCAATTTGGCTTATGGCCTGGACTTTGGGCTATTCCGAAATGTTATCTAGTAGGAGTTATCCTATTTCATTCTGAGGGATTGCTTTTGAGCATGTGCACACAAACTCAATTAGAGCAAGTAGTGCTTCATTGTCTCAGAAACATGCATTGCAGACAGCATGTACACTGTATTATAGTAGGGATGGGCATTTAAAGCAAAAATAATATTCAAAGATCGCTGGGTAGGCTATTATTCGAAAATCACACCCGTCCACCACATGCACACACCAGAGCATGTGAGTAAAGCGGAGCGGTGTTACGCTTAAATATAAGTTAAAAAACTTAAACATACGTTTCATTTATATACGTTTAACCCCTTACTAGTCAGCCCCAATTTTGGCAAGTGATGCATACATGACATACCCAAAATAAAAAGGTTGCTGCTCAGAAGTCATTCTGAATAGACACATAACCAACATATGTTTAGAAAGCCAACCCTTGAGAGTTTACATTTTGAAGGGTTGGTCAAAATCCCTTGCCTCTTCAAATACATATATAATCATATATCATTTTGAATGGTTATATACTTCCTTTATAAAAATCAATAATCAAATATATTCATTATCACATAATAATTTTTATATTCTTGTGCTTGTGAAATTATATTTTCTTAAATGCATGGATGCAAGTAACCAGTTTCTTTTAGGTGCATTCCAATCTTACTTTGAGATTGCACGTAGTACACGCAGGACACGAAGGCCACGTAACCCACAAGGCCGTTTGTCTCTTTCTCTTTCTCTGGGATCAGTAGAAAGGTTTATAGAGGGTCCTAAAGACAGCGTGGACACATATGATCCTTCGTTGGACATATGGTCAAGCTATATTGAGCGTTACTATATCGAACTTTAATTGTTGTATTAAAATGTATTCTTTCCAGTATATTTCCTTCCTTGGGAGTAAATGCCAGTGATCTGTTTTTCTCCCAAACGAGTGAATGTTTTAGCATTATGTTTTGGTATACTTAACTGATAATAAGGAGCTCAGACTCTCTTCAGCCTTGATGGGAGCTGTTATTTGCTAGTGTCTGTTATTTGTGTGTGTGTGCGTATGACATTCTATGTAGGTTCTGGACGGTCGGACCAGACACCCCGGCGCCCCTTCTCTAACCTGCGAGGCCACCACAGACCTAAATCCAATGAGTGGACGACAACTATCTTGACTAATGGCGATAGGCACCCCTATCTCCTCACATGTGTTAAATTGTTTAGGCTTTCATGTTTCTTAGCCAATGAGAATCATTCAACCTGTAAGCAATGACGTAGCTTAGACCTTGGAAATGGTATAACTGCTGTGATCTTTGTAACTGTAAGTGGGGCGGCCTACGAACTCCTGTGTGAGTCTTGAAGCTGACTTCTGCTGATGAAACTGCAAACTATCTTCAGTAAAACTTTTCTTTAATTTTTTATAATTCTGACTCCGGGTCTTCATTCTTCATATCTGGTTCTGGGTCTTTGACTGTATATCCCTTACAATTTCAAGACTCAAAATTAACCAGACTGTTATTAATATTGAGATATACAAGCTCAAGAAACAAAAACAACAAATATTAAGAATATATTTATTAAATGTATAAAAATATTATGTGAATTTAGGATTGCAACTTATAACCACAACTAAAACATGGGGATTTTTTAAAGAAAATCATCCCGCACATCCTATTCAATAATCTATAATAAAATCAACTAATCAAATATTCGAAAATCGTGACTCATTCCTAATTAATATAGTATTTTAGTGCAAGTGGATGACATGACAAGTAGCAAAAGGCAGTGTGTAAGGGGGGTCAAATGTCTAAAATGTTCACATTTTCCCAAATGTGCAAATTTAAAAATAAAAAAAATAAACCAATGTAGCAGCATCATAGTGTAAACTACCAGTGTATTTGAGCAAGAGTCAATCAGCTGCCCTTAGGTTATTGGAGGTGGGGTGGAAGGAAGAGGCTCTCAATGATTCCCCTGTAGAAAGTTAAGAGGATGGATTTTTGGGAGATGAGCCTTCCTCAACGATAGGCACCCCTATCTCCTCACATGTGTTAAATTGTTTAGGCTTTCATGTTTCTTAGCCAATGAGAATCATTCAACCTGTAAGCAATGACGTAGCTTAGACCTTGGAAATGGTATAACTGCTGTGATCTTTGTAACTGTAAGTGGGGCGGCCTACGAACTCCTGTGTGAGTCTTGAAGCTGACTTCTGCTGATGAAACTGCAAACTATCTTCAGTAAAACTTTTCTTTAATTTTTTATAATTCTGACTCCGTGTCTTCATTCTTCATATCTGGTTCTGGGTCTTTGACTGTATATCCCTTACAGTTATGGTGGAGGATGCGCAGGCAATTATTCTCGGTGACACCCCTGGCAAATCAACAAACAAGGTAGTAAGCTTTTGTTAATTGTTAGGGTTGTCTGACTGGAAGAGATTTTGAAGGAGAGCGGGAGAGCTTCACTCCGATGAGGCGAGTGAAGGAGTAAGTTAATTATACTACTGACAGTATAAGAAGTCGCTGAGAGCGTCGTTAAGGGTAACGGCAGCAGACAGCGCAAGCGAAGCGTGCTCTGTGGGGGCCCCGCTGGGCATTACTGGTGTAGCACCACCCCAGCAGAGCACGTCCCTGGGCTAGAGGTCCAGTGGCACCGTAAACCTGCTCAATCTCTTCCATTTCAGATAGGGGATCCCCGAACTTAGTGAAGTGAATCAGGCAGTTAGGGATACTAGAAATAATAGGGTTGTTTGCCAGGGATGCATCAGGAACAATTCCGAGAGAAAAATTAAAAAAGTTGTGACCCAAATTGGCATGGATCAGTATATGTAACTGTGATTTTGGAGTATACTTTGCAGTTTCATCACGCAGAAGCCAAGCTGTGTTGTTCAAAGATCGCCACCTCCATTTCTGCAATAACTTCAGGTGAGTATGAACCATGATTAAGATATGGCAGAAAAATGTAATAACTTAATCAGTAACCTGAAGAGTCCTGAAACAAATAGTGAGACAGGAAAGCAAACGCTGTAAGCAGCTGTGCTCTAAAGCCCTCACTTTAAAGAAATTTGCAGAAATTATTAAGTAAATGGTAGTCAGGATTTTGATTCTGATTGGAAATTTAAACAACTTGACTGGCTACAAACAAACAAAGAGACTGAAAAATTTAAATGTTTAGCCTCGTATTGTTTTCGATGATTACAAGAAGCAAGTGAAAGAAATTCTGGGTCTGGGATAATTTCCCTGGACAAGCGACTAAAGTTAAACAGGCACTTTGTGAAAACAACTTAGAATATTTTGCAGCTTATGAAAATTAATGTTCTGCCAATAATAAGGATGAAGATTATGATTGGGCTATTATGATTAAATCCGCCACTGGTGGACTGTAAAAGAATACAGAGAACTGCTTAATCAGTAGCTCTGTTTGCATTCCTGAATGGGACACACTGCTTCAAGGGCGTGCAGTAAGTTGGAGCCGTTGAGGCTGACACATGAACCCTTTTGAAGAAAAGATCTATAATACTAATTTTTATAAGTGAATTGATGAATACAGGTTGATGTAAAATGAATGACTCCAACAAATGTGAGTTGCAGAATATATCAAAGTAACTAAAAGGATGATTGTGTTGCCATTAAAATTTTTAAAAAAGATTTTAGATGATATAGAGAGACTAATCTCACAGATGATTTACAATAACTGCAAAAGTATCACAAGCAGAGAGTGCTTGCCTCGTCAAACTTAGTGTGAATCCTAATTGGAGATTGATAAACTCCAAGAGAAATCTTAAGTCAAATATTAAAATTGAGATTGAGAAATGTGAAACGTTATTGAGAACTAGAATAATTATTTTTATGTAAGAACAAATAAGCAGAAGCAGTACTGGATTAACAGTTGCTAAATGCTGATTAAACAAACAGCTTGAAAAGTTGACCATGAAAGAACTAGAAGCTGATGTTTTGCTTTCAAAAGATAAGTTTGTTATTGGCTGTAATGAAACAGTTCGCTTATCTAAAATCTGATGTGTGCTGTGCCTGAAACTGCCAGTGCGACAGAGACTCAATCGGAGTGGAAATTTGTAATGTCTAAATTCCCTGAGGTGGGCAAAAGACAAATATAAATAATATGTTTATTTGAAACCGTATGTAATATCTGGCAAAGATGCCTTAAGCTGGGATAGAGTTAAAAGATGGTAGATAAAGTTAGACGTTCAGAGTGCAGTGTACCAGTCCCTCTCTCATTCAATGTCTCTCTCTCAGTCAATGTCAGCTAAAAGCTGTTACCTGAGTCGGTGTCATAAGTGATAATAAGCTATTTGTAGTGACATCTTTGATTAGGTTATTTTAGGACCAGTAACTTCTTTGTCTGATCTTAGTCCCCACCATGAAACGGGGGAGGGGCCGATGGAAATGTACACTGAATGTACGGTTGTGATCTAAATTCACTGAGTATAATCCAAGTAGCTAGGTTGCTGCTTTTAAGATAGTTAATGGATTTAAGTGATTAAATACTGTTGTTATTGACCGGTCTCCCTGTGTGAACACTATTAGGCAATCCGAATGGCCCTGGTGACTCTTGAACGTGCCTTTCCTAAGCTCCAGAAAACAGCTGAGTTCTGTTGAAGAGAACTGATTGTGTGATTGGAAAGAGCGGTCACCAGTGGGCACGAGTGACCATCTCGATGACGGGTAAGACCTTCTTTGGCCAGACAGGGGGCAACCCAAGCCAGAGTGGATCACGTAAAGTCACTGGGCATCTCAAGATGGAGGTGTTTATGTGAGAAAGGTATGAGAGTGGAGCGGATGACTGTGAGGCCAGCAGCATCCTTTATCGTTAGGGCGGATGAGCTGTGAGGAGTTACAGGCAGTCTGACCCAGAAACGTGAGTGTTCCTCTATACCAATCACAAGAAACCGCATTCATTGTATGGCTTGTTTTTTTATTGTGACAAGCGTCTGCAAATATGCCAGGGGAAAACACCCTGATGGAGATTATAGATAAAGGGCTAACAGGAGTGGGCTTTCAAGAGCCAGCTGAGGCCATGAAGTGATTCCCATTAGTTGTTGTGGAGACAGTAGCAAAACTTTTATGTACTGGTTTGCCTTATGGGCAAGGAAAATCATAGTGTTGATTTTGAACTAATAGGTCTATGACATAGTTTTAACTCCTGAAGGTCGTTAGACATGGTGGTGGCTAAAGATGAAGACAGCTTTTGTAGATTTGAGAAAAGTCTGGATAACAAGGTGAATGGTCAAAGGTTATTGTAATTAATTTAATATTACATTTTGTCTAAGTTACAGCCTTAGAAGGCTGTTGAAAAAGATTATTTATTTATAGTGAGAGAGACTGCTTGAGCAGAGGAAGGGATGGTAACTGTGTCTGTCTTTCCATTATCGGCCTGCTAGAGCAAGCTGAAGCAAAATAATGATAATGAAACAAAACAACCCAGCTGACCTCGTTAAATTCTAATGAATAATGAACAGGCATGCATTGAAACTGGTTAAGAGACCATGTAAAATTAGGTAGAAGCTACAGGAAAATGGGAAGTTTAAAATCTTATTTAAAATTTAAATCTTTTAGCAATAATATAAAGAAAAATGAACATTGAAAATGAACAGTTAACATATGTGTGTCTAGTATGAGTGCGTATGATGGTGACCGCACTTTATGTCTTGTATGTATTAGTTTGGGGTACTATTATTTTTCCTGATTTTGAGGATATTGTGTCATTAACCTCTGGAATTAGTGTTTTATCATTACAGATGGGTTAAGTGAAATGACCAACTTTAAAAAAGGTTGATAATTCTAAGACAATCTGATGAAAAGACAATGCAGAACATGGGACGAGCTTTAATTGGAGTGGTTTTCCAGCTCTGTCTGCTATTGGTAATTATGAAGGCTTTTGTCATTTATGATATTGAACTGAATTACTCTCTGGATTAGTATTTTATATAAATTGGAATTGTAAAGAAGATTGCCGTCCATTATGGGGTAAAACTCTTGTCTAAATTCAACTGAGGGTCTAAATTTAAATAGACTAATAGGTGGGATCATAAGGATAAACGTAGGAAAAAAAAAAGATATATATATAGACTTGACGGCAGAGAGACAAAGTGACACATTGGCTAAGTCACTATCCAAATTATCCAGAGTGAGCTCCCTCATTTTTATTGAAAGGCCGGAGGGCGAATAAAGGAGGAGTGAATATAACTTCTAAAAAGAAAAGGTTTTATTTCTCAATCCATTAAATGTATGTATGACATTAGATGTCTAAGAAGACTACAATTTAATAAAGGTAAAAAGAGAAAGCAGCTATATGGCTGTGGGCTGGGGTCTGAGTAACATAATATTTTGGTTTCTGTAAAACTGTAAAGATAAGTGGAACTGAGACAAATACTGTGAGAAGTAGTTATAATGAAAAATAAAGTTGAAGTTAATAATAAGAAAACAAGAGTATTGAAGAATTAATAAAATACCATGATTCCCCTAATGAGGGAACTTTAAGTGTCACTAGGCTGACAGTGGTGAGAGACTCGGATGCAGAAGGAACTGGCATGTAGGGCAAGATGGAAGAAATATAGTAGAAGAAAATGTATGTTATGAAAATACAATTTCTGATAGGATTTATGGAAGTCAAATTAAGTTTAAATGGTATGAAAAAGGTTAGGGTTAGACATTGTATGATTGACAGGGATTCAAGTGATATAAGGATAAGGAATGAACAAAAGCTTTATTAAGCAGAATGGGGAACGATCCTATATTTTAGTGGTAAAATAATGACTGAAATGATGATGTGAATTTGTTTTATTTTATTTCTATTTTTGAAACAAACAAAAAAGGGTATAAGAAGTTATACAATTAAAATGGTACATGCTATGTGACTGTAAACTGAAGGATGATTTCAGTAAAGACTTAAAGTGCTTACATCGATTATTATGGGCCTTAATTATTAATATTCTATTGTTTGTTGTTTATTTTTAGTTAGACAACCATTGTGTTTTGAACCTAAAGGGTCTATAAAAGGGGTAGTGAAAATAATGGATTAACCATCCAACTTTGTTTATAATAAAAGGATTTGGAAATCATAATTTTATAAATAAAAAAAACTAGTGCATATATTCTGGTATTCATGATTATAGACAATGTCTTTATTTAGGATCTGAGTAGTGACTGTGGATCTAGCCCATGCTAGTAGGAATACAGCAATAGTGCTTGCTTATTTAGCCTGGCTTCCAGAGAATAAATATGTACTTGTTTTGTAATCAGTTATGTGTTTTATAAAAATTTTAACCTGACTGATAAACTGAGGAAGAATGACATTGATGTCCTGTTGTGAGTGGAAGGTGGGAGAGCCTCTTAATGGGGACTGGAATTTTTAGTATCCAGCATGTCCATGACGAGGTAAAGAGACAAGTGTGACCCGTCAGGGGAGCATGCGTCACCACTCCTCCCTTCCGTAGTGACCTCACTGGTTAGACCAGACGTGGCGGTATTGGACCCCACATTGGTCTAAAACGGGGGACTGAAGGGTTGGTCAAAATCCCTTGCCTCTTCAAATACATATATAATCATATATCATTTTGAATGGTTATATACTTCCTTTATAAAAATCAATAATCAAATATATTCATTATCACATAATAATTTTTATATTCTTGTGCTTGTGAAATTATATTTTCTTAAATGCATGGATGCAAGTAACCAGTTTCTTTTAGGTGCATTCCAATCTTACTTTGAGATTGCACGTAGTACACGCAGGACACGAAGGCCACGTAACCCACAAGGCCGTTTGTCTCTTTCTCTTTCTCTGGGATCAGTAGAAAGGTTTATAGAGGGTCCTAAAGACAGCGTGGACACATATGATCCTTCGTTGGCCATATGGTCAAGCTATATTGAGCGTTACTATATCGAACTTTAATTGTTGTATTAAAATGTATTCTTTCCAGTATATTTCCTTCCTTGGGAGTAAATGCCAGTGATCTGTTTTTCTCCCAAACGAGTGAATGTTTTAGCATTATGTTTTGGTATACTTGACTGATAATAAGGAGCTCAGACTCTCTTCAGCCTTGATGGGAGCTGTTATTTGCTAGTGTCTGTTATTTGTGTGTGTGTGCGTATGACATTCTATGTAGGTTCTGGACGGTCGGACCAGACACCCCGGCGCCCTTCTCTAACCTGCGAGGCCACCACAGACCTAAATCCAATGAGTGGACGACAACTATCTTGACTAATGGCGATAGGCACCCCTATCTCCTCACATGTGTTAAATTGTTTAGGCTTTCATGTTTCTTAGCCAATGAGAATCATTCAACCTGTAAGCAATGACGTAGCTTAGACCTTGGAAATGGTATAACTGCTGTGATCTTTGTAACTGTAAGTGGGGCGGCCTACGAACTCCTGTGTGAGTCTTGAAGCTGACTTCTGCTGATGAAACTGCAAACTATCTTCAGTAAAACTTTTCTTTAATTTTTTATAATTCTGACTCCGGGTCTTCATTCTTCATATCTGGTTCTGGGTCTTTGACTGTATATCCCTTACAATTTCAAGACTCAAAATTAACCAGACTGTTATTAATATTGAGATATACAAGCTCAAGAAACAAAAACAACAAATATTAAGAATATATTTATTAAATGTATAAAAATATTATGTGAATTTAGGATTGCAACTTATAACCACAACTAAAACATGGGGATTTTTTAAAGAAAATCATCCCGCACATCCTATTCAATAATCTATAATAAAATCAACTAATCAAATATTCGAAAATCGTGACTCATTCCTAATTAATATAGTATTTTAGTGCAAGTGGATGACATGACAAGTAGCAAAAGGCAGTGTGTAAGGGGGGTCAAATGTCTAAAATGTTCACATTTTCCCAAATGTGCAAATTTAAAAATAAAAAAAATAAACCAATGTAGCAGCATCATAGTGTAAACTACCAGTGTATTTGAGCAAGAGTCAATCAGCTGCCCTTAGGTTATTGGAGGTGGGTGGAAGGAAGAGGCTCTCAATCATTCCCCTGTAGAAAGTTAAGAGGATGGATTTTTGGGAGATGAGCCTTCCTCAACTGTGGGAGGAAGTGCAGAGGTTTTTGGACTTTCTTGGCCAGGTTCTGTTGGTGGTGTCGATAGATCAAGATGGGTCATCTGTGATGTGGATACTAAGCAACTCCGTGATCTTGACCTGCTCCATTATGGTGCTGTTGATGTGATGGTTATCAACGATCACCTCTGTAGTCATTTGGGTGTGGAGAGATATGATGTTGTCCTGTCCGTGTCTGTGTGTTAGATAAACAACTGAATTATATTCAGATAAATAAACAAAACATTTTTTAATCACATTTTTCATCTTGACATATGTATTATGCTAACCATCTTAAACGAGCAAAACTACTGCAGTTCTGACCACAAATAATTTTGTTAAATAGCTCAAAAACAGCCATATTTAACTAAAGTATTTTTATAATCATTTCTTTGTTTTCCTTTGCACTCTTTTTAGCTGATAATTAGTCTAGCTTACTTGTAGCCTAGGTAACGTTAGCTTGCTGTAACCAAACCAACCTGGACATACCTTTCAAATTATTTCCTGCTGTCTTCCCGTTTAAATATTTTCCAGTAATTAGGCCTATCCCGTATTTAAATACTCTTTGCTTAGTTAATTGTGTATGTACCGAATGATTATTTTGGATTAGACTAAGCAACATACCCTTAGACCTTACTGCTCCACTACCAACATTCTTTCGTGGCTACTGTTCTCTTCAACGACAACGCATATGCACAACGAAGTATAGCTTGCAGTCTTAAATACAACTTATATGAAAAGCACTAAGATATAGGGGTGTATAATTTTTTTTTTTTTTTTAAATGCTCAGAAAAAAATCAACAACAACAACAAAAAAACAACAACATCAACAACAATTAATGTCATTGTCATAACATAATACAGCAGAGTCCCTCAGTCCAGATTAAGCTCCTTCAGTCTTTTTAATCCAGATTAAGTGCCAAGTCCTTAAACACAGCCACTGTTCTTATAGCTTTTAAGTTTTTTGAGAACTCAATAGATTCAAAATACATTTTCATTTCATGTTTAAATCTTAAAAAAAGAAGACTGCATTTAGAAAATTTACATTTGTGAATGTGAAATTTAGCTAAGAGAAAAATAAGGTTTATAAAATAAATATCATTTTTCTTTTCACATTCATGAAAACCAAAAAATATATTTCTATATGTAAATTCAAAGTTAGGATTCACATAACATTTGATAAAATCATAAATGTCACACCAAAAAGTCACTGTGAGACAGCAGTTCCAAAATAAATGTAAAGAAGTTTCAGGTTTCTCTAAACAGAAAGAACAGAGGCTATCAATATCACTCTTAAGTCTTTTGAGAGAACACTTATCTGGATAAAACCTATGAATCAACTTAAAGGTAATTTCTCTAATTTTGTTAGTTATCAGGTATTTGTGTGGTAATGTCCAAACTTTTTTCCAGGGAATGTCACTTACAAAACCATTCCAGTAAGATATTACATATGGCATAGAAACAGACTCCTCCTGAAACAAGACTCGAATTTTCTTATTGTTCTTTGATTTAGATGAAGAAAGGCACTGTTTACCTACAGATGTCTTACACGGATCCATTGAACAACAAAGTGATGAAAAAGAATCCTCTAAAAAGCATGAGAACTCCTTGTGGCACTGCATCAGCCACAATTGCAAACTCTTTTGGAGTAACAGGAATTCCATGCTTTACCAAGAACTCAGAATAATTACAAAGTGAACCGTTTTGATTAAAAAGTTGAGATACAAAAATAATTCCATTTTTAAACCAATTATAAAAGAAAATAGATTTATGTTTATACAGTAGGTCCTTATTATTCCAAATTTTATAAGAGTGAGGTGTAAAATTGTGTTTACAGATGAGGGACCAAGCTAATAACATTTGCCTATGAAAAAGGGATAATTTGATAGGGATTTTCATTATGTTATAATTACAGGTTAATAAGAATGTTAAACCCCCTAGTTTAGAAAAAATAATATTAGGGATCAGATTCCAGATAGAGTAGGGGTGTATAATCATTATAAAACAAATCTTACCTTGACGTTGTCTTGCCGAGACACACCGGTCTCTCCAGGTTGGGTTGTAGACTCATAGATTTGGCATCAGACTGACGCGAGTCACGCGACGCCGGTTCAACTAATAACGTGATTGGCCAAATCAATTCAACAAGGTAACAACACAAGCGTTGATTGGATCTCACTCCGGCCAACGTTTGTAATCAGCTAGCAAAATTAAATCTATTTTTATACTTTAATGTGCAACAATTGGCGTTGTGTAACGGGAATTTAACCCGTCTTGTAGGGGAAAATGTATTAGTGCTGCCACGGAAGACTGAATAACGAAAAAATCTTAGTCCCCGCTTTCAGTGCTTTTAATCTCGCTACACACTAAATGTGTGTATGTTATGTTCTACTTTATTGGGATGTACAGGCCGACGAGAGTAGGCTTCAGCTTAAGTAATGTCACTGGCTTCCTGAATTAAAGTAAAATGGGTTAGACAGGGCCAGGCTAATATACCCCTCCCTCCTCTGGTCTAATAAAGTAGCTGAGACTGAGAGGCCCCTACTCCTTGACAGCTCTAAAACAAAAAGATTCAATGTAGTAAGTACGAAATCAAACAATATTTCTTCTTTGCGTCTTTTCTTCTTTCTTGTAATCAAATGTTAAATTCAGGGTTAAAGGCGCATTATGCAGGAATCCCATTTTTGTCAAACAGCGACCCCTACAGTTGCTGTGGAGTACTTGAATTTAACGTTACTGTCGTAAATACCACTCACTCAGAGCGTGACATGGCCTATTACATAGTATACAATAGTACATTCAGGGTTCTAAATTAACTTTTTTGATCACCAGCCAATGTGGCTGGTAACTTTCTAAAGTTACCAGCCATTTAGAATTTCCACTAGCCAAATTTTTTCCGGTGAAAATAAGAGAAATTATGAGTGCCCCTGAATGCATTTGATCATTTTATTAACATTGTTGGCATGAAAAACACATATAAAGTACAATACAACACAGAAAGTGCAAACATTTCATTTCAAGTTTGGGATCTATCTATCTATTAGGGATGTGCATGAATATTCGATCTGTAATTATTATTCAAAAAAGAAAATACTATTCGAATTAATTTTTTTTCTTTTTTCCGCAGTTATAATTAAATGCTCTGGGTGGAGCGTGTTTAACAAGTGGATTGTATTTGATCACATAATGTCGTTGTCTGCCTCGCGAAGTTTGGAATTACTTAGATGAAAATGATAGCCTATTACAAAATGGAATTACGTTTAATCAATTATGAATTAAACTGAGTTATCATAATATCACCACCACAATGAGAAATCACATGAAATCCAAAGAAACAGCAGTCGACTGAGGAAGCAGCTGCCCATCACTGCATTAACCACTGAAGGTCAGCAGCTGTACCCGATATCTTCTGGTAGCAAAATGATTTTGAGACATATGCTTCCTTTAAGTTTCGTTGAGGGATACAGGTTTAAGAACAGAAAACTGCGCAGTCTGCTTCTTTTTTTTGCGTTTTTTCCCCGTTTGCGCTGCTTGAGCTTAAATGTTTTTGTTGTTTATATTTTTTGTTTAATACACATATTGTTGAATGTTTTCAACTAAAAGAAAACCTTAAGATATATAGTAAGCTTGTTGTGTATATTGCCGAATGTAGCCTATAAGCTTGTTCAAAAATGACAAACGTATAACGTATCTCTCGTTAAACGGCATTTAAATTTAAACCCAGAAGTCTGTCCCAACCACCGCCGCATTTAGTTTAATCTTAACTTTTTACTTTAGCTACTTTACTAGCTCCCTCCTCTTTCAGTCTATGCTCCCTGCTCTGGCTCCGTTCGTTCTTTATCTTCCTTGTGTTTTCTGGTGGACGGACGCGTACGCTCCGTTCATTTTCATCATGATCATTTCTCGTGCTGGTTTCATTCACTGCAAACTGCGCGCAGCCAATGGGCGTATGGAACGTCATCACGTAGCATTACGGCACAGTGTTTATGGGAAATGTAGGAAGTACTGCCAGAGGGATAAATGACCGAGAACAGAGCCTTATGCATCACCGGCCAAACTGGCTAGTAAGTTTTTATTAACACCCGCCAAAATGAATTTTAACCCGCATTTGGCGGGTTGGCGGGTGTTAATTTAGAACCCTGAGTACATTGTGTTTAATTTGTCGTTTAATGAGATCTAATATATGTTGTTAGTGGTGAGAATTTTCACGTGATTAAATACATAGATCCGACAATTATCCTCATGAACTTTAATGGTCCAGAGGCAGAACTTTTGCCAAGTGTGTCAGAGGTTCTGGGTTCTAATAGTAGCCTATAGTTTATTTTCCTCATCAAAACCAAATGTTTATTAGTGGTTGTATTTGAAGCAGGGACATGTTTTTTGTGCATTAGGTTTTGTGATTTCACCATAACAAATATAGAGAGTCTCTCAGTCCCCGCAACGGATTCAGGCGCGCGTCCATGTGCAGTCTATGGTGAAGACAGTGCGCGCGTCACAACAGAACACTAGTAACTTATCTGCACCACTGATCGCAGAGGCAACGAGCTTTGGTCACTTGATTTAAAAAATAACACATTTCAGATCGCCTCTTATTTAACAAACGAACGAAATGAATGCTCTACTGGAGTTACCTGGAGATGTTTTATTTGTTTGTATTGGTACATCCGTGCCACGAGAGATTTCAATGGGGACATAACACACCCGCAAATTATGCCTATGCTCGTGTCTGACTCCTCGGTCAGTCAGTCTGCCGTTTCCTCTTTCTCTGTTCCTCCGACAATGCTTTCCTAGCTTTCTGCATCTTATATGCCGGCTCAGCCATGATGATAGTGTGACAAACTCCATCCCTCTATACCTTGTTCCTAGATGGGGGTGTGTATGTGTGCAGTTGCCGTAAAGGAATATGTTACATCGCGAGAGCTGATATCACGCGATACTTCCTGACACTGAGCACGGCGGCCCGCCTCACCGAAGTTGCAAGTGAGATTTATACGCTCATAGGCACCAGGGGGGGTCGAGGCGCCCACCATTCAACCCGAAATAAGTTATATAACCATTTCAATAACTCTGAAGCTGTTCAGTTAAGCTAAAAAAGCTGCATAGTGTCCCTTTAACAGCGTACAGACAGTAGCTCAGTGATGAGGAGCTTCAATCCACCCGAGATCGAATCTCAATGTAGCATAGGCCTACATGTTGTTAACCGATGTTGTCCTACAGCGTTTATATTTTCCCACCTTGATGCTTAAATAGGTAACTGTTTATATCTGTTTACTTATTTAAAGTCAAGAGTTTTGTTTGATTATCATTACAACATAAATTTGCTACATTCCTGTAGAACCGCAGCCGCTGCACAAACGACAAAAACTGATGAAGGAAGATTGTCAGCCGATTGCATCATAAAATGAAAATGAAGAAGCTCGTCTTTAGTCTGCTAAAATTATTGTGTAATGTAAAAGAACACTAAAATTACTTAAGTTTGAAACCAAGTTCGAACATTTCAAGGTTTAAATTTTTTAATTTAAAACAGGGTTACATCGGGTTTAGAGTTTATTTCTTTTGCGATGCAAAATAAGAAACACTAGGCTAATCTTATTCTTGCGACATTTTAAATTTGTATTGCCAAAGAAATTACAGCTAAATTAAACAATTAAAACAGTACAAAACGAAAATTGTCCAAAGAAACATAATTAAATTAAAAACATGCGTTTCTCTTTGCCTCTCTCGCGCTGGATCTCTTTTTAACAAGTTTATTTAGTCTCCCTCGCTGCGCGCGCGAGTCTCTCTCTCGAAATTAAACATTTCAGGGTAAAAACACATCATACAGCTGATAATACTGTATATGTCGCTGCGTGTCAGCCATACAAATCACGAAAAAATTATTTAACCTTTAATTGTTGCTTCAAAGACACAGCATGCCTTGTTGAATTCACCTTACAATAACTTCAATTGAAATTTTGTGTGAAAAAAACTTTAAATTGGCTACAATAAATAAACTACAATATTTATAATTTAATAAGATATGGGGTCTACATTTGGACACAGATTTATCCTTACAATAATTTTGCCTGCTCATCAGGCTGGCTATCCGACACTCTCCATATGAAAGAGGAACATTAACACCTTTGTCCAGGCACTGTCCCTCCAACCCCCCACAGGCTATCGGAGTCTGAGGCTGACTTAACACAAAGAGAAGTCGCAATTCACACTTAAATCGCTATTCTAGACAGTGTTGATAATGAAGGAATTAAATGATTTAAGTTACATGTAGCCTAGTGATATTTCTGTCATAAAAGTTTATTACTAAATATTTCATTATTTCAATAATTGATGAAATAAAACTGGTTGGGCCAGCTTTTTCCAAGCAAAACTAAATATAATCTGAAAAAACGCATGTTAATTTGTTGTCATGAACAAAATGTTCAACTCAATATTAAATTCTACAGGGATCTTTGGATCCTTACAAGGCATCCAATTTGTGAATTAAGTTTTTATTTTATTTTGTATTATTCAAATAAATATCGAAACACGGTGCTTCGTGGTAATGCTGCTAAATTAAATAACATTTAAAGAATAATTATGAACTTAAATGAAACAATATCGCAACATTTCGACAAATACATTATTTTATCTGTTTTTACATTTTAATTCAGGGCGATTTAGCCTACATTTAATTAGAGCGAGATTTTCACCCTTGTCTTGTCATTTTCTCATTGGGAAGCGCATGTTTGAGTAGATCCTCTGTACCTCTCGTTTTCATATGGATTAGCCTACACAATCAGATAACATTTATTAGCCTAAATATTTAGACATTTAAAGGCTTTAGACATAGCCGATTTCTTATCGTGACTGAGCTGAAGTGGCTTTCGGTTAATTTTTTGACGCGCAGTTCCCGAAGACAGAGACTACAGATATACTGTTTTTGTCGTTAGCCTATATGAATACAAGTTTACAGTTTTGAACGATGTAAGCTACTCTAGGCTACTCTTATCTGTATGACCAAAAAATTACGGGGGGGGGATTAAAATAATTCAGCAGAAGCAGGGATGTTTAGACCAGAAGGGCCCTGGCAAATCACACTTTACTTAAAACCATGTTTTTAAAAACTCGGTTGTAGGGAACAGACCTCTCTGCCATGCGCGCGCATGGTTTGGAGCACAATATCTGTCTCGCATGCACGCTCGCTCTAGATAGATTACGGGATATTTTAACTAATTTGCGGTATAACTAGTCGATCACGAGTGGCTCAACAGGTAGATCTATAGATAAACTATATCTTTTAGGAATTTGACCGACCGGGTTGACACTTCAGCGGGAGAAATCGGGGGTGTGGCGTGAGAGCGTGAGATTTGGGTCAATTGCGTGAGTACTCTCACGCTCAATGCGTGAGAGTTGGCAGCCCTGAAAAATATATATATATATATATAGTATATATACACTCACCGGCCACTTTATTAGGTACCCCATGCTAGTAACGGGTTGGACCCCCTTTTGCCTTCAGAACTGCCTCAATTCTTCGTGGCATAGATTCAACAAGGTGCTGGAAGCATTCCTCAGGGAGTTTGGTCCATATTGACATGATGGCATCACACAGTTGCCGCAGATTTGTCGGCTGCACATCCATGATGCGAATCTCCCGTTCCACCACATCCCAAAGATGCTCTATTGGGTTGAGATCTGGTGACTGTGGAGGCCATTTTAGTACAGTGAACTCATTGTCATGTTCAAGAAACCAATTTGAAATGATTAGAGCTTTGTGACATGGTGGAAGTAGCCATCAGAGGATGGGTACATGGTGGCCATAAAGGGATGGACATGGTCAGAAACAATGCTCAGGTAGGCCGTGGCATTTAAACGATGCCCAATTGGCACTAAGGGGCCTAAAGTGTGCCAGGAAAACATCCCCCACACCATTACACCACCACCACCAGCCTGCACAGTGGTAACAAGGCATGATGGTTCCATGTTCTCATTCTGTTTACGCCAAATTCTGACTCTAACATCTGAATGTCTCAACAGAAATCGAGACTCATCAGACCAGGCAACATTTTTCCAGTCTTCAACTGTTCAATTTTGGTGAGCTCTTGCAAATTTTAGCCTCTTTTTCCTATTTGTAGTGGAGATGAGTGGTACCCGGTGGAGTCTTCTGCTGTTGTAGCCCATCCGCCTCAAGGTTGTGCGTGTTGTGGCTTCACAAATGCTTTGCTGCATACCTCGGTTGTAACGAGTGGTTATTTCAGTCACTGTTGCCCTTCTATCAGCTCGAACCAGTCTGGCCATTCTCCTCTGACCTCTGGCATCAACAAGGCATTTCCGCCCACAGAACTGCCGCTCACTGGATGTTTTTTCTTTTTCGGACCATTCTCTGTAAACCCTAGAGATGGTTGTGCGTGAAAATCCCAGTAGATTAGCAGTTTCTGAAATACTCAGACCAGCCCTTCTGGCACCAACAATCATGCCACGTTCAAAGTCACTCAAATCACCTTTCTTCCCCATACTGATGCTCGGTTTGAACTGCAGGAGATTGTCTTGACCATGTCTACATGCCTAAATGCACTGAGTTGCCGCCATGTGATTGGCTGCTTAGAAATTAAGTGTTAACGAGCAGTTGGACAGGTGTACCTAATAAAGTGGCCGGTGAGTGTATATATGTGTGTGTGTGTGTGTGTGTGTGTGTATACATATTTATTTATTTATTTATATATATATATTGTCCTTGCATTCTTACTTGTGTGACACCACTGAATGAAAGGCTCATTAGTATGCAGTCTGCTCAGGTGAGAACTGCCTAATTATTCATGAGGGGGTTGGGCCGTTCCGCCCATCCGCATATTGCCTTTGCAAACAAAAAAATGTTTTTCACAATTTAAAACAATCTATTGTTTTATGTGAATGATTAGGCAGAATGATTTTCAGATCAATTCGAAGCAAAAACTCTAGGCAACAACATCCACTAGTCAAAAGTCTTGTGGACAGATATTTAGTATGTTATTTGTGGCCTTATATTAGAAACTTTATTTTTTAGTTTTTTCAATAACCACGCATAAACAATATTCTCTCAACAATACAAACATGTATTAACATGTTGTTCACATATTATGGTAGCCCTGTGTGTGCTATATAGAGTGTAATTTCACCTGTGCCATTAATATGTTTATAAGCAACTGAAAAAAGCAGAAATGTCAGAGCATACCAAAACATCTCAAGGACCCTGAAAACACCTCAGACCCCAGAGGGTTAAAGCCTCCCTGGCCAGCGCGGAGAGAGTTGCCCTAACGTGCGATGGCTGGACTTCGCGCACAACTGAAGCGTATGTCACCATCACGGCCCACTTTATCAACGAGGAATGGGAGCTTGTTACGTATGTTTTACAAACCAGGGACATGCCCGAGAGCCACACCGGACACAACCTGGCAGAACATCTGAGAAAGGCCCTCGCTGAGTGGGGAATCACAGAAAAGGATCCAGTAATCGTCACTGACAATGCGTCAAATATGACAATCGCAGCTGAGGAGGCAGCATTCACACTTCATGTCAAATGTTATGCTCATACACTAAATCTAGCTGCACAGCGTTCCCCTAAAAATCACAGCAGTCGCACGCCTGCTGGGAAGGGTGAGACGCATTGTGAGTTTCTTCAGACGGAGCACCACAGCCAACCACATGCTGAAAGAGAAACAGAGGCTTCTACGACTACCAGAGCACAAGTTGATGACGGATGTAGTTACCAGGTTAATGTGTGGTTACTTTTCAATAGTTTATTTTGTTTTTTTATTACTTATTCATTTATTAATTACATTATTATTTAATTTGTTTAGTCTTTTATGTAAAGCATCAATGCTGTCTATAAATAAAATATAAATAAAGTATATTTATTATATTTAACTACAGATGGAATAGTGCGCATGACATGCTGGAAAGATTCCTGGAGCAACAACCGGCCATCTGCGCAACCCTGCTCTCGAGTGAAGTCAGGAAGACCGAGAAAGATCTGTGCACACTGACTGAGTCAGACGTGACAACAGCTGAAGAAGTAGTCCGTGCTCTGAAGCCTATGAAAGAGGCAACACAGTACATGTCCAAGGAGAAGACCCCCACTCTGTCAGTCGTCACACCCCTCCAGGACATACTGATCAACGGACTGAAACCGATCGAAGGTGAATCTGCAGTCATAAAAGAGATGAAGGCTGCCATGGCTGGGGATCTTCAGAAGAGGTACATTGACCTCAAGGCAACTCTCCATGCATGTTCAGCGATGGATCCAAGATTCAAAAGTCTTCCCTTCCTGACTGAAGATGAAAGACAGGAAGTTTATGATGGACTGATTGTAGAGGCTGCAAGACTGAGCATGCAGCCATCAGAGGTAAGGCAGTGATGGTACTGCTACTAGTTTAAAAGGCAACTCCGACATCAGTTTAAAATAGATAAATATTAAATAGTTGTAAAAGCATAATTAAATACTATAATGTTAACAGGTTTAAAGGCATATTTAATATAGTAATTAAAAGATTTATACAATAAAAGCTCATGAATTTCATTTCATCTTGACTTATTTAATTTAGTCACTTTGGAGTGTGGATGAAGATGGCACAGCAAATGCTCATGCTGATGATGAGGGGATGGCATCTAAAGAAGATGAAGAAGCTGTGGATTAAGGAGAGCATTTCATGGAAGGAGTGAGCAGTCAAGGTCAGTAGTATTATTACCCATTGTTATCCAGTGAAGGGCACTGTGTGTTGTCTGAACTCCTGTGTAGGAAGTATGGAATGTGCTTAACTATAAGTAATGTTTTTTTTGTTTTTATTGTTTATTTATTTGAAGGTCAGCGTCCTCCACCCAGGAATCCAAGGCCCTCTTGTCCACTGGCTACCCTTCTTGGTGAACGATATGGTGGTGGTGCAGCACGAACCAAGAAAAATACCCAAGAGGACGAGGCCAAGGAGCAGATGACCCACTACAAGGAGGCAGATCTCCTGGAAGTGAAAGAAGATCCACTGGTCTGGTGGAAGGAGCACCAGTATCAGTTTCCACTCTTGTCACAACTTGCTAAAAGGAACCTCTGTATCCCTGGCACTAGTGTTTCCTCTGAGAGGGTATTTTCCACAGCCGGAGATATCATCACTGCTCAGAGAAGCGCACTTCTCCCAGAGCATGTGGATCAAATTATTTTCCTAAACAAAAATCTGAAGACAATGTAGATCACTTGGTCTGCAGTTATGTGGAGAGGAGAGTTTGTTTAATGTTCACTTAAGGCCTTAAGCTACTTTGCTAAGAAGGTGTAAAAAAAATTCAACTTGAATTATTGTCTGGCTGCCATGGTTTATTTTTTTCTGCCGGCTAGACTGGCTACCTCACATTCGTGTAGGCTTACAGGCCTTAAAATACTCAGCTAAGTTTTAAGTTAAATGTTCTTATTGACTTGAATTATTTGATGTTTTGGAGAAGCCATGGTACTATGTTTACTTACCTGGCGGCTTGCACTTTAACTCTCCATTGTTAATTGCAAATTGCAATGTTGCACTTTATTTACTTTTCAAAGTCTTGTAAGCTACAGTTTGCACTGTTTTAATAAATGGAACTAATTTTCTCAACACATCTTTGATTAATTTTGTCCAGCATTTATTTTGCAAGCTGTCTAATGTTTTTGAGTTTTCATTTCAATTAATCCAAGTAAATGAAACACTCACAAGATGTCACGAAAATCACTCTGTCCCCTTTAAATCTTTCAGAAAATGATGTAAGTGTATCGAATTATATCGAATCGTATCGTTGGCTGAATATCGTGATATATATCGTATCGTGAGCTGAATATCGTGTATCGTATCGTATCGTGGGATTAGTGTATCGCTACAGCCCTAGTGTATATGAAGTGGGTGCAGGATATACATTAACATCAACATTACTCTCAACCTCACCATGACGATAAGACACTGGAGCACCATGCTCTTGTACAACAGCCTCCACCGTCCCTTGCAAAACCAAAAGTTCAGTCATACCTCTGTCCTCCGATTCTAACAGGTCGGTGCTGTACATGAAAGCATTGATGTATTCAAGACAGCCCTCTTGATCTTCCACGTCAAGTTCAGAGAAGTCCCTTTCTGGTACTGGACCGATGCTTTTGGCGACTTGAAACAGTTCAACAGCGGACAGGTTGAGCAGCCTTTTCCTGATGTCCCACACCAGGCTCTTGCGTACCCGATCAGCCATGATGACCTCTTTTCCACAGCCCCTCGAGCCACTCTCGCAGTCACCAGCTCTCTGGACCCCTCTTCTCACTGACGTCCCCTTGGCTTTTGGATCACCGCATCAGCGTCCCCACGCCGTTGGTCCTCAGGATCAGGTTTTATGGATCGACTTCTCTGGGAATCAGGAGTCAATCCCGGACGAGCCCCCACAAATCTGTTACAGGCCCCGTGCGGAAGGCCAAGTATACAGATAAGACAGTTCTGCAAAAGAACAGGAAAAAGTGATGAGACAGGAGCCACCGTGTCACGTCGCACCAAATCCTCAGCAGATGTGTTTTTCAATGTTTTTTACATTGTTTTCTAATAAAGCATTAAAGTATATTTATTTTTTTTCTCTTTCTTATTCTTTTTATACAAGTGTCAGTTTTCATTTCCCCCCCCATATTATTCAAAAGAAACACAAATCTCACATTTACTCTTTTTTTCCACAAAACCATACATTTTAGCTTTCCACAAGACTCTTGTACATCTACTCACATGAGTCAAAAGGATATTTTATGCATATAACATAATTATAAATGACTGAACATTTAAGGACTAAGACCCTGATAAACATATATACCATACATATTTAACATTAATTTCTCTTGCAGCCTTGGCAGGAATTAACACAGTAATACATCAGCTGGATGTCATTATGTCTGAAACATTTGACTGAGAAAATGTATCTGATCATTATATGTTTACATAACTTAATAAACAAACACAACTTTAAAGTAAACTCAAAATAAACACTATAACATTGTAACTGGAGTCAGGTCGGATCGAATTGAACGCATTTCACAAATCACCTCGTGTTACAGCGTTCACGAAATGGCGGACAGTTTGCATATATTCAACATATTCACAACCCCGAATGTCATTACTCAAAATATCTGCGGCATGAACATATACATTTGCATTACAGATCTCGCGTGCATATTATCAAGTTGTTGTACCAATAATACCTGCAAAAGAACAGGAAAAAGTGATGAGACAGGAGCCACCGTGTCACGTCGCACCAAATCCTCAGCAGATGTGAGGGCGCAGGCGCACACAGCTCCTATGTGAGAGTCCTCCTTTCACTTTTCATAATAAAAGTCCCGTTTTTCTCACAACGACAGACTATATTCTTACACTAATCCTGTAATGATTTACTTTCAAGTCCCACATTTCTTACGATTCACATAAGTAACAATAAAACTTTTCTTAATTTATAACAACTTTACACAATATGTGCACATACTTTGGGGTGTCACATTTTCTTGTAAACTCTAATCGGTAAATGTTTCAGACTTTGCATACTATGGTTAACCAGAATCATATGTGTGGCATATTTGGTCTCTATGACCTGGTACTTTGAAGATCGAAATAATAATAATAATAATACATTTTATTTAAAGACGCCTTTCATGGCACTCAAGGACACCTTACAAAATACATAAAAAAGACATTAAACAATCAATCCAGTACAGCAACAAACATTAAATCACATACAAATGTGATTAAAATGTGATTTAATGTTAATGTTGAAATGACTGTGTACAAGATATATCGATAACAACAACAAATTAGTATTACAAGAATATTTAGTTTCTTCATCGGCTACCACCCCCCAGCGTGCACACACAATGAGCACCCTTAGAACAAGAGCAATAAATAAACCAAACTCAGAATTTGTTTCCACCGAACCGAACCCTAGGCTTGCACTACGCGCGCTACGTCGAAGTCACCGATCAGAATGACATCAAAGTACCGCGTGAACGAATAGAGAGCAGACGGCTCCATGCTTTTGAATTGCTCTCGCGGTACTTTGATGTCATAAACTGATCTGTCTGTGCAGCGCCGGTTCAAGTCGAACAAGCCTGTAGCATAGAGCAGGAAGTGAAGTTAGTTGTTGTTCTTAGAGGTTGCTCGCATGCTCATCGCACGTCGGAGAAACTGCCGTCCAGTGCCGGAGCAAGAGCGCCTATCAGCTGCAGCAACCGATATAAGTTTGTGTTCATGAATGTTGGTGAGTGCGCTGTGAACTGTAACTTACATCTGTGTCCTAAGATCTTCAGTAAAACTTGTGAAAGCATCTCCTTGTCGTGGCTCATTCCACTCGCGTTTCCATGTGTTGGCTACAGAGCAAGAACACGACAACTGGTGTCAGAAGCGGGACTGTGTTTGAAACAACGTGGATTAACCCAGAAGAATATCGGATATCGATTAAAAAAAGTGGATGCTGCAGTGGCATGCTAATGTGTTAGCGCTTCACTTGAGGCCGGAGGCGCGAGTGGGCTGACGTCATCGCGCCCGATGAGAACCGTGTTGACTCAACTACACTGAATTGCCAGAGACATTAAGAAAATCAAATGCTCCTGGAGGTCGTCTGTAAGGATGATTGACTGAAATAAAAAAGTACGACAAAACTATATGGATAAAAAGCCCTCCACCATTCTTCAATATCAGGCAGTTCACTGGTAGCCGGAGGCGCGAGTTTGCTGTCGTCCTCGCGCTCGCACCCGATGAGAACCGTGTTGACTCAACTACACTGAACTGTCAGAGACATGAAGAAAACCAAATGCTCCTGGAAGATTTTTTGTGAGAATAATTGACTGTAAAAAAAAGAAGAAGAAAAGAAGATATAGATTAAAAAAAAAAAGCTATCAAAAAAAAAGAAAGAAAAGAAAAGATTGTAAAAAAAAAGCTATCAAAAAAAAAAAAAAAGATAAAAAAAAGCTATCTAAAAAGAAAAGATAAAAAAAAAGCTATATATATATATAAAAAAAAAAAAAAGCTATCAAACAAAAAAAAAGCTATCTAAAAAGAAAAGAAAAGCTATATATAAAAAAAAAAAATAAAGCTATAAAAAAATAAAGAGAAGTATTAAAACATGTCCCAGGAAGATTTATACCAAGGAGCGATGGCAGCAGCAGCCCCTGATCCCGACCAACCTCCAGAATGGTTGAAGGCAATGCTTGAAAATCAGAGCAAGAATAATGAGCAACTGCGAACGATGATGACTCCAATATTGCACCATATTGCAAGTAGTACCCAAGCCCAGCACACATCCATGTCCACTGCACCTAGGTGGGACACCCGTGAGAGCTTGCAGCCCACTGTCAGAGATAAGCGAATGCCTTACATTGATTCACAGTTTCCCTTGGATAATCCAGAGAGGTCACGCAACATTACAAGCGGACCGTTTGCTGCTGAGCTGGACGTCATACAACAGAGAGCACGTACTTCAGGCCCCACCAGAGCTACCCCATCCATAGAGACAGGTGTTAGGCAACGAAATAGTGAGCGTGGCTCTCAGCTACTGCCACCTACCTACGCTTTTGAACAAAGACACAACATTCCTCATCATCAAGGCCAACCCGTTTCTCATGAGAGTCCCAGAGCAAAGCTCGCTATTTTTGATGGTACTGGGGACTGGGAATCGTTTCTAGTACCATTTGAACGGCAGGCCAGAAAGTTTGGATGGAGTGGAGCCCACAGGGTGGACTATTTACATGAATGCCTGAGGGGGGCAGCAATTAAGTACGTCTGTTCACTTCCTGAGCATATTCGAGAGGACTACACTCTTCTGAAAGAGCAGCTAACTCAACGTTTTGGTCAACGAGACCCCCCAACCACAATTAGGAGGAAGCTTGGAGAACTCTACCAGTTCAAAGAGTCGGCAGCAGAGTTTGCTGAAGAGGTACAACGCTTAGTCACCTTAGCCTACCCTGGTGTGGACCTCGATCTGCAAGACCAACTTGCCACAGATTTCTTCCTCAAAGGGCTTCGTAACCAAAAGGTGGCTTATGAAGTAATGAACAGAGATCCCCATTCATTAGTGGAGGCTCAAAGATTTGTAGAGGCCCACGAGCACAATTATCGAGCCACTGTGGGGCGTGATGTTGATTCAAAGAGCAGAGCCAGGCGGATTTCATGGGCAGATGATGATGTGTCCATTGAAACTCCAGCAGCCTCACGTAGGGTGCATAGTCCAAGCTACGTCACTGCAGACCAGCTAACCCTTCTCTCGCAGAAAACTGCAGCCCTAACAGAGACAGTGGAGAGGATTAGTAAGAACTATGTGACTGCTGACCAGTTTCACCTCCTGATGAAAAAGATGGAGCAGCTGCAATCAAAACTAGACAACCCTGTGGCTAAGGAGCCAAGAAAGCTGGAGGAAGCAAATCAGGAAAATAGGCGAGGGCGGTCTCCAACACAACGTGGTGCAGCACAAACCAGATCCTACTCCCCAAGTCCCAGCCGTGTTGGAACAGGTGTGTGTTATCACTGTGGGGAAGAAGGACATTTTCGCAGAGAGTGCATGAGGCTGTCAACCCTGCCACCCAACTCTGGTCAAAGTAGTAAGGATCAAAACCGCAGTACTGCTCCAAGAGACTCGGTAAGCTGGAGAAGTCAGTCCCCCACACCCCAGGTGGGACGCGCTACAAGTAGAGGCCCAAGCTTGCTCATTGATGCAACTGTGAACAGCATTCCAGTGAAAGCCGTTGTAGACACAGGAGCTGAAGCAACAGTTATCTCAGAAACCCTATATCAGCAGTTTCCCTCAAATAAGCAGATGGCTTTAACACAGACATGCCTCCATAATGCAGAATCAGGGAAAGACATGAGCGCCAAAGGTGGACTAAAAGTTAAATTCCAAATTGGTACCTGGAGTGCAGAATGGGACGTTTTTGTGGCTCCGATACGTGACTCTGTTCTTCTGGGCCTCGATCTTCTGCAAGCTGCAAATGTAACAATCCACACGAATGGCAGAGTATTAGTCGAGGAGGAGCTGGTTCCGGCTAGGATCGTTGGCGGTGATGGAACAGACTATCACGTTGCACGAGTGGTCCTGGAGACAGACACAATGTTACCTCCAGAAAGTGAATGTCTTGTCTGGGGAGAAGTTGATAATCCAAAACCTGGTGTCTGTGCTGTTTTGGAACCCTACCCGATCACAGAAACTGTGGCTTCTGGAAGTGTTGTCACAACCATGGAGCAACGGGTGATTGTCAGGCTCTGCAATCTTTCCAGCCACAAGACTACCTTACTGAAAGGAGCCTGCCTTGGTCTCTTAGTTGAAACTTATTCAGATGAGAGCTTATCAAATTATACGCTTCAAGAAGAGGACTGTAGTCTTCAAGAGCAGAGTGATGACACCGTTCATTCAGAACTGAGAAGACTGACAACTGCCACTGACTTGCCCGAGCACCTCCAAGCCCTTTATGCTGCTTCAAGCGGGACATTAAGTGAGGAACAGCAACAACGACTTGTTAAGCTCCTGCATTCGTACAGGTTTCTTTTTGCCATTTCAGATGATGACCTTGGATTCTTAACAGCTGTCACACACAAGATAAACACTGGAGCGGCTAGGCCAGTACGCCAGCCTGTAAGACGGACTCCCCTTGGGTTTCAAGGGGAAGAGGAGAAGCACCTCAAAGCTATGCTGGAAGCAGGAGTCGTTAGACCTTCCTCCTCAGAGTGGGCATCACCTGTGGTGTTAGTCCGTAAAAAGGATGGTGGTGTCCGTTGGTGTGTCGATTATCGGCGCCTAAACAGCCTGACAATTAAGGATGCTTATCCTCTCCCCAAGATTGAGGAATGTCTTGATGTTCTTGGTGGCGCTTGTGTTTTCTCTACCCTAGACCTCCAATCTGGGTACTGGCAAATTGTAGTAGATGAAATGGACAGAGCAAAGACGGCCTTCATCACTCGCTATGGCCTTTATGAATACAATCGTATGCCCTTCGGACTGTGCAATGCTCCAAGCACTTTCCAAAGGGCAATGGAGCTTGTTCTTCGAGGACTTCAGTGGGAAACCCTTCTAATTTACTTGGATGACATCATAATCCTGGGTAAAGAGGTAGACGAGAGCCTTGATCATCTTGAAGTGGTATTCCAACGCCTTGACAGTTACGGGTTGAAGCTGAAGTCATCAAAGTGTCATCTACTCAAAGATGAAGTCCTTTTTCTGGGCCATGTGGTCAGTGGTGAGGGTATACGCCCCAATCCAGCTTTGATTAAGGATGTGGAAGCTTGGAAAACCCCCACAAGTGTGCACGAGCTGAAGGCCTTCCTTGGACTGTGTAACTACTACAGGAAGTTTGTTCAGGCATTCTCTGAGTTGACCAGCCCTCTAAATGAACTCCTTCGAAAAGAAGTAAAATTCCTGTGGACTGAGGAGCACCAAAATGCCTTCACACAGCTCAAGGAAAAGTTAACTTCTGTACCAATACTTGGGTATCCTTCGGCGGAAGGGAAATATATCCTGGACACAGATGCATCAAATCACAGCATTGGAGCAGTGTTATCACAACTCCAGTGGGGAGAGGAGAGAGTTATCACCTACGCCAGTAACCACCTTACCCCAGCCCACAGGAGATACTGTGTAACGAGACGAGAGTTGCTGGCTATTGTCTGCTACACCAGCCAATTTCGACACTACCTGCTTGGCAAGAAGTTCCTTCTGCGCACTGATCACAACAGCCTGACCTGGTTGTTCCGTTTCAAACACCCTGAAGGACAGCTTGCACGATGGCTGGAAGAGCTGAGCCAGTATGATTTTGTCATTGAGCACAGGGCTGGAAAACACCATTCAAATGCTGATGCAATGTCAAGACGTGAGGGCGAGATCCACAACATGTGTAACTGTTATCAGGCAGGGAAGGATGTTTCAGATTTGCCATGTGGAGGTTGCCAACATTGCCAAAGACTCCATGACCGTTGGGAGAGGTTTGAAGAAGACGTTGATGACGTGGTGCCACTAGCAGTAAGGCGCATTGAGTGTGAAACAGAGGAACACAATGACATTTGCACAGGTGAAGAGAACAGGCCAGCTTCAGAGTTGCTTGGAGCCCCACGTGTTAATTGGTTAGAAACCATTACCAAACAACAGCTGGCTCAAGAACAAAAGGCTGATCCTGATCTTTCAATCTTGCATGAGTGGAAAGAGAGTGAAACCCTTCCCACAAAAGAGCAGGTAGCATTGAAAAGTCCAGCGGTAAGGAAATACTGGCTGTGTTGGCCGCAAGTCCAATCACATCAAGGTGTTCTCTTCTATTGTTGGGAAAGGCCTGGAGGACTCAGCCCTTCTTTGCTGCTACTAGTACCAGCTTCAATGCAAGCAGAAGTGTTGCAAGCCTGCCATAACCCACCCCAGTCTGGTCATTTGGGGGAAGGCAAGACGTTAGAGCGACTCCGTCAGAGTTTTCACTGGTATGGCATGGGTGGAGATGTACATTTGTACATACAACGGTGCCAACACTGTAACGCTTGCAAAGCTGCAGGACCTACTAAGAGAGCCAAACTTCAAAATTACCAAGCAGGGGCCCCAATGGATCGGATCCATCTCGATATACTGGGTCCATTTCCTGTGTCTAGTTCTGGAAACAAGTATGTCCTCATCATCATTGATCAATTCACTCGATGGGTGGAAGCCTTTCCGGTTGCAGACCAAGGGGCAGAAACTACATCTAGGACACTAGTTTACGAGTTCATTTCCCGGTTTGGTGCACCACTTGAATTGCACACAGACCAGGGTCGCAATTTTGAAAGTTCACTATTCAAGAATGTTTGTAGTCTCTTGCAGATCACAAAAACAAGGACGACCCCTTACCACCCTGCCTCAAATGGGCAAGTTGAGCGGTTCAACCGTACACTCCTGCAGATGATCCGCTGCTATGTGAACCAGGATCAGAAAAACTGGGATGTGCACCTTCCCCTCCTTACATCAGCGTATCGTAGCTCCCAGCATGCAGTTACCGGATTCACACCCAATAGGCTGATGCTCGGAAGGGAAGTCTACCAACCTCAAGATCTGTGGTCTGGCATAGCAGAGCAGAGGTCAGAAAGTTTGGGAGTTCCAGACTTCCTGTACAACTTAGAGAAAGGCTTAAGAGAAGCACATGACACTGCCAGAGAGCACCTTCGAACAGCTCAACAACGTCAAAAGAAGACGTATGATCTCAGGGCTCAAGAGAGGATGTATAGTGTGGGAGATCTGGTGTATATTAGGGACAGCACCAAAAAGAAGGGACAGAGTCCAAAACTCCAAGCACCGTGGAAAGGGCCCATGGTGATATCTGCCTGTCGTGGCCCTGTACTTTATGAGGTTCAGGGATTACGACACAAGAAAATCATGCATCATGATCGTCTCAAACCTTATGACTGTGAGGTGATTCCAGCATGGGTTAAGCGCCAAAGGAGCCAGATTCTGCAAAAGAGCAATGGTACCCCGGATGATCCTATCATTCAAGAACCTCAGCTTGAACCTGAACAGCTCGCAACCCAGGACAGTAGTGAAACAGATTCAGCATCTTCTGACCTGGAGCCCAAGGAAAACCTGGACAAAGGAAGAAAACGTCAGCCAACAGCTCGCCGACGAAGAAAAAAAGAAAGAAAACTTGGGTTTATGTTAGACCTAGGACAAGAAGAAACAATCAAGAGGACAAACCAAGGAAGAGAAATTCGTAAGCCTGCCAGATACAATGATTAAGAGAAAAGAGAATGACTGTTCCAGACTTCAGTTAAGTGCAAGTACTTATGGACTTTTATTTCAGAGCTAACGCCTTTGAAGACTTTTCCAGACTAAAGGTACTTACTGGTCATAATTACATGTACAATGTTTTAGTTATTGATTTGGTTCCTGTTTTTGGGCTATTGTACTGAAGGGACTCAGTACTGCTAGAGGGGGGATAGTGTTGTAACCTGGCCCTTTAAGTCCCTTAACTGCCTGCTGTGTTCTTGTAGCTTATTGGTTGTTCAGCTACGCACTCCTTAGCATAGAGCAGGAAGTGAAGTTAGTTGTTGTTCTTAGAGGTTGCTCGCATGCTCATCGCACGTCGGAGAAACTGCCGTCCAGTGCCGGAGCAAGAGCGCCTATCAGCTGCAGCAACCGATATAAGTTTGTGTTCATGAATGTTGGTGAGTGCGCTGTGAACTGTAACTTACATCTGTGTCCTAAGATCTTCAGTAAAACTTGTGAAAGCATCTCCTTGTCGTGGCTCATTCCACCCGCGTTTCCATGTGTTGGCTACAGAGCAAGAACACGACAATATTATATCGGTGCTGTCAACCTTCAGTAGGTCAGAGTCATGGAAATAATACAAAGCAAAGTTTGGAAACGACATGATTTCTGTTTAAATATCCATATAGCTGAAATACAGTATCCGTTGCCCGCCCAACTTGTACTTTCAAATGGCAGTGTGTGATTGGACAATTACCTGCAAGGTTGTTTTGAAAAGCTTGGCTCTGATTGGTCGAAATAAATGCACTGCGAAATATATACTATATGTATATGTTTTTTTTATTATTGAAGTATTAGGTTAAATTGTTATTTCCAACACCGGAACGTTGACAAATATATAAAAATTAATTTCAATACATGTATAATTCCCTTCATGTTAGGACTTGAATTTCAAGCTTTGACAAAAAAAAAATGTATATATAATACAATTAGTTTAATAATTCTTTTGATAGCTGTAATGTATTTATGAATGTGTTTTATAAAATATATTAAAATGTTAAAACGTGTTTTTCACAATATTTTTGAAAGTAGGCTGAAGCACATGCTATTACATAAATATTAAAAATATATTGCAGTAGGCCTATACATGGTTATAAACAAGGTATGTATAACCAACTAAATTATAAATAGTTTTGCTATACACACAAAGTAAACATAAAATATACTTTAGAGTAACACAAGTATGTTTTCTGTTAATACGGTACACTAAAACTTCACTAAAAGTATTCTTGTTTTTAAAAGTATTAATATTTATTACCAGTGTACTTCTAGTACATTTTTTAGAAATTTATTTAAAGTTGTAATTAGCATATTTATTAAAAGTGTAATTAAACATATATTTATTACCAATGTACTACTAGTATACTTTTTATAAATATTTTAAAAGTATGGCTGTGTTTAGCATATTTCTTAAAAGTATAATTAAGCATATATTATTTCCAATGTACTTCAAGTATATTTTTTAGGAATATACTAAAATGCAATTCAATATATTTTCAATTCACTTTAAGTATGTTGGAAATACAAATGTATTACAAACTTACTATTTGAATTTCAAATATATTTTTAATACATTTAATTCTAATAGTCTTTTTCACCTGGGTGGACACTGATATGGTTGTGGAGTTATTTCCCAGAGATTATTGCCAGAGATGGTTTTAAAGCTTCATAAGGTAAGGTATCAGAAGAGCTTAGCTGTCTGCCCCCTTTTGTGTGGCATTAGAGACATCTAGTGGTGTAAAGTTGTATTGCATTTGAGTTCTCATATTCTGTTTTTTCCTGTTTGCTTCTGACTCCAATAGCGTCTGGCTGCAGACAAGTGACGTCACTTGCACTCTCGGACTTGCACGCTCAGACACGAGCGCTTCCTCTGCAAGTGACGTCACTTGCACTCTCAGACACGAGCGCTTCCTCTGCGAGTGACGTCACTTGCACTCTCGGACTTGCACGCTCAGACACGAGCACTTCCTCTGCAAGTGACGTCACTTGCACTCTCAGACACGAGCGCTTCCGCTGCAAGTGACGTCACTTGCAATCGACGCCTGCTCTCTACGGAACGCGTGACCGCGTCAACACGCAGTGTTTGTCCGCGGCAATTTTTTACGTGTTTCTTTTGAACGCGTAGACACGCTCATTTTGGTCGTGTTAAGGTGTCATTTGTCATTTTGTTGACAGTTTTTTTTCAAATTGCTAAAACATTACAAGTGGAATTTGAGGCTCACTCAGTGAAACCATTCACTCATGCTACCCAATCTTTAGACCAAGCCTGCAAAAATACAAGGACATTATATGCTTTGCACTCAGTTTGCATTTGAAAAACAAACTATTTGCAAAACTCTAAACACATTTCTCTACATTACACACATCATTCAAAACTAACAGCTCTTGTGTTTCATTTGGGAAACACTGGCATTTAAATGCCACATTAATTTACTGATGACCTACAGCCAATAATCATGTGGGAAAACACTTGTACATAAATTGATCACTTAGAAATCAAAACTCAGTTATGAGAAAGAAAGAAATTATTTTTACTATTATTATATATTTAATTATTTTTTAATTATTTTCAAGACATTTTGGACAATTTCATGCTCCCAACTTTGTGGGAACAGTTTGTAGATGAAAAACATCAAGATGATGAGGGGCTAAGTTTTTATTTATTTTATTTATTGTAAATGTCAATTTACAGTAGGCCTACACAGTTAATGTGCAAAACAGACAAATACAAGGTACAAATAGACAATATATAAAAACACATTAGCACATTATTCACTTTGCTCTAGTGTAGTTCGACAGTTTACCTTTAATTTCATGACATCGACTGCATGTTCAAGAAACATTTGCATGTCATTCATTACAGTAAAGATGAAGCAAAAGGGTTCCAGAGCATCGATTCTGTCCTGTGGAAACTCAGCCTTCTCTAATCTCTCAATGGCTTCCGCAACGTCTTGTTCCTCCATACACACTACTTTGGGCAAATGAACAGATCCATGCAGTGCACTAGATTGATCCAAACACCACTTGCTGGCTATCTTCAAATCTGGCATCAATCGACTCTGTGAAATAACACGAAGAACAAGGGATTGCAAGTGACGCCACAGCCGGTAGCGGAGAGCAGGTGTCGACTGCAAGTGACGTCACTTGCAGCGGAAGCGCTCGTGTCTGAGCGTGCAAGTCTGAGCGTGCAAGTCTGAGAGTGCAAGTCTGCAGCCAGACCCTTCTCTCTGACTCTGGTCTACTGAGAGGTCATGCAGCAGTTACTCTTTTCTCTTTGCCTTTGGTAGTTTTTGAAGGTCTAGGTGTGTAAGTATTTCTGTAGAAAGTATATCTACTTTGCTATATTCTTTGTGTATTGTCCGTTTTAGCATAATATGTATGTTGTATTAATAGATGCTAATCGTGATTAGCATTTCTCCATAGGCAAGGCAAGGCAAGTTTATTTATATAGCACATTTCATACACAATGGCAATTCAAAGTGCTTTACATACAGAAATTAAAATAATCAAAACAAATAAGAATAATTAAAACAGTTTAGAATAAAAAATAAAATAAAGTAATACTGGTCCACCCCTATCTGAGATGGAAGAGATTGAGCCGGTTTACGGTGCCACTGGACCTCTTGCCCAGGGACGTACTCTGCTGGGGTTGTAAGGGGTATACAGTCAAAGACCCAGAACCAGATATGAAGAATGAAGACCCGGAGTCAGAATTATAAAAAATTAAAGAAAAGTTTTACTGAAGATAGTTTGCATTTTCATCAGCAGAAGTCAGCTTCAAGACTCAAACAGGAGTTCGTAGGCCGCCCCACTTACAGTTACAAAGATCACAGCAGTTATACCATTTCCAAGGTCTAAGCTACGTCATTGCTTACAGGTTGAATGATTCTCATTGGCTAAGAAACATTAAGAGCCTAAACAATTTAACACATGTGAGGAGATAGGGGTGCCTATCGCCATTAGTCAAGATAGTTGTCGTCCACTCATTAGATTTAGGTCTGTGGTGGCCTCGCAGGTTTGAGAAGGGCGCCGGGGTGTCTGGTCCGACCGTCCAGAACCTACATAGAATGTCATACGCACACACACACAAATAACAGACACTAGCAAATAACAGCTCCCATCAAGGCTGAAGAGAGTCTGAGCTCCTTATTATCAGTTAAGTATACCAAAACATAATGCTAAAACCTTCACTCGTTTGGGAGAAAAACAGATAACTGGCATTTACTCCCAAGGAAGGAAATATACTGGAAAGAATACATTTTAATACAACAATTAAAGTTCGATATAGTAACGCTCAATATAGCTTGACCATATGGCCAACGAAGGATCATATGTGTCCACGCTGCCTTTAGGACCCTCTATAAACCTTTCTACTGATCCCAGAGAAAGAGAAAGAGACAAACGGCCTTGTGGGTTACGTGGCCTTCGTGTCCTGCGTGTACTACGTGCAATCTCAAAGTAAGATTGGAATGCACCTAAAAGAAACTGGTTACTTGCATCCATGCATTTAAGAAAATATAATTTCACAAGCACAAGAATATAAAAATTATTATGTGATAATGAATATATTTGATTATTGATTTTTATAAAGGAAGTATATAACCATTCAAAATGATATATGATTATATATGTATTTGAAGAGGCAAGGGATTTTGACCAACCCTTCAGTCCCCCGTTTTAGACCAATGTGGGGTCCAATACCGCCACGTCTGGTCTAACCAGTGAGGTCACTACGGAAGGGAGGAGTGGTGACGCATGCTCCCCTGACGGGTCACACTTGTCTCTTCACCTCGTCATGGACATGCTGGATACTAAAAATTCCAGTCCCCATTAAGAGGCTCTCCCACCTTCCACTCACAACAGGACATCAATGTCATTCTTCCTCAGTTTATCAGTCAGGTTAAAATTTTATAAAACACATAACTGATTACGAAACAAGTACATATTTATTCTCTGGAAGCCAGGCTAAATAAGCAAGCACTATTGCTGTATTCCTAGCATGGGCTAGATCCACAATCACTACTCAGATCCTAAATAAAGACATTGTCTATAATCATGAATACCAGAATGCACTAGTTTTTTTTATTTTATAAAATTATGATTTCCAAATCCTTTTATTATAAACAAAGTTGGATGGTTAATCCATTATTTTCACTACCCCTTTTATAGACCCTTTAGGTTTAAAACACAATGGTTGTCTAACTAAAAATAAACAACAAACAATAAAATATTAATAATTAAGACCCATAATAATCTATGTAAGCACTTTAAGTCTTTACTGAAATCATCCTTCAGTTTACAGTCACATAGCATGTACCATTTTAATTGTATAACTTCTTATACCCTTTTTTGTTTGTTTCAAAAATAGAAATAAAATAAAACAAATTCACATCATCATTTCAGTCATTATTTTACCACTAAAATATAGGATCGTTCCCCATTCTGCTTAATAAAGCTTTTGTTCATTCCTTATCCTTATATCACTTGAATCCCTGTCAATCATACAATGTCTAACCCTAACCTTTTTCATACCATTTAAACTTAATTTGACTTCCATAAATCCTATCAGAAATTGTATTTTCATAACATACATTTTCTTCTACTATATTTCTTCCATCTTGCCCTACATGCCAGTTCCTTCTGCATCCGAGTCTCTCACCACTGTCAGCCTAGTGACACTTAAAGTTCCCTCGTTAGGGGAATCATGGTATTTTATTAATTCTTCAATACTCTTGTTTTCTTATTATTAACTTCAACTTTATTTTTCATTATAACTACTTCTCACAGTATTTGTCTCAGTTCCACTTATCTTTACAGTTTTACAGAAACCAAAATATTATGTTACTCAGACCCCAGCCCACAGCCATATAGCTGCTTTCTCTTTTTACCTTTATTAAATTGTAGTCTTCTTAGACATCTAATGTCATACATACATTTAATGGATTGAGAAATAAAACCTTTTCTTTTTAGAAGTTATATTCACTCCTCCTTTATTCGCCCTCCGGCCTTTCAATAAAAATGAGGGAGCTCACTCTGGATAATTTGGATAGTGACTTAGCCAATGTGTCACTTTGTCTCTCTGCCGTCAAGTCTATATATATATATATTTTTTTTTTCCCTACGTTTAACCTTATGTTCCCACCTAGTTGTCTATTTAAATTTAGACCCTCAGTTGAATTTAGACAAGAGTTTTACCCCAGAATGGACGGCAATCTTCTTTACAATTCCAATTTATATAAAATACTAATCCAGAGAGTAATTCAGTTCAATATCATAAATGACAAAAGCCTTCATAATTACCAATAGCAGACAGAGCTGGAAAACCACTCCAATTAAAGGTCGTCCCATGTTCTGCATTGTCTTTTCATCAGATTGACTTAGAATTATCAACTTTTTTAAAGTTGGTCATTTCACTTAACCCATCTGTAATGATAAAACACTAATTCCAGAGGTTAATGACACAATATCCTCAAAATCAGGAAAAATAATAGTACCCCAAACTAATACATACAAGACATAAAGTGCTGTCACCATCATACGCACTCATACTAGACACACATATGTTAACTGTTCATTTTCAATGTTCATTTTTCTTTATATTATTGCTAAAAGATTTAAATTTTAAATAAGATTTTAAACTTCCCATTTTCCTGTAGCTTCTACCTAATTTTACATGGTCTCTTAACCAGTTTCAAAGCATGCCTGTTCATTATTCATTAGAATTTAACGAGGTCAGCTGGGTTGTTTTGTTTCATTATCATTATTTTGCTTCAGCTTGCTCTAGCAGGCCGATGACAGAAAGACAGACACAGTTACCATCCCTTCCTCCGCTCAAGCAGTCTCTCTCACTATAAATAAATTTCTAAGACTGTAACTTATATAAAATGTAATATTAAATTCGTTACACTAATCTTTGACCATTCACCTTTGTTATCCAGACTTTTCTTAAATCAAAAGCTGTCTTCATCTTTAGCCACCACCATGTCTAACGACCTTCAAGAGTTAAAACTATGTCATAGACCTATTAGTTCAAAATCAACACATAAAAAGTTTTGCTACTGTCTCCACAACAACTAATGGGAATCACTCAATGGCCTCAGCTGGCTCCTGCTCGCCCACTCCTGTTAGCCCTTTATCTATAATCTCCATCAGGGTGTTTTCCCCTGGCATATATGCAGACGCTTGTCACAATAAAAAAAACAAGCCATACAACTAATGCGGTTTCTTCTGGCGAGTGGTAAATAGAGGAGCTTTGCTTTATTGGGGAGACATCCCGTGACTCGTCACCGCTTCATCTCCCCTTAACGGCATAAGGACGCTGCTGGCCTCACAGCTCCTGCTCAACCCTCATACCTGTCTCACATAACACACCTCCATTCAGGAGATGCCCAATGACTTTACGTGATCCACTCTGGCTTAGGTTGCCCCCTGTCTGGCCAATAGAAGGTCTTACCCGTCATAGAGATGGTCACTCGTGCCCACTGGTGACCGCTCTTTCCCATCACAGGCTGTTTGCTTCAACAGAACTCAGCTGTTTTCTAGAGCTTAGGAAAGGCACGTTCAAGAGTCACCAGAGCCATTCCGACTGCCTAATAGTGTTCACACAGGGAGACAGGTCAATAACAACAGTATTTAATCACTTAAATCCATTAACCATCTTAAAGCAGAAACCTAGCTGCTTAGATTATACTCAGTGAATTTAGATCACAACCGTACATTCAGTGTACTTCATCTGTAGCCGGAGCCATCGGTCCTGAATGGTGGAGACTAAATGAGACACAGAAGTTACTGGTCCTAAAATAAGCTAATCAAAATGTCATCTCTATCTGTATTATTATTTTAAATACTCCTTTAAAGTCATTCATTTATTTTTAAAACATCTCTGTGTCTATGATCCTTCAACTGAAACACTGTGCTTTACATATTATCACAGATACCAGCTTTTAGCTGACTCATTGAATGAGAGAGACTCTGAGACTCTATTGGATGGTACACCGCTCTCTCATATACTTCTAACATCAAACTTTTATCTAACATCTTTTAACTCTATCCCAGCTTAAGGCATCTTTGCCAGATATTACATACGGTTTCAAATAAACATATTATTTATATCTGTCTTTTGCCCACCTCAGGGAATTTAGACATTACAAATTTCCACTCAGATTGAGTCTCTGTCGCACTGGCAGTTTCAGGCACAGCACACATCAGATTTTAGATAAGCGAACTGTTTCATTACAGCCAATAACAAACTTATCTTTTGAAAGCAAAACATCAGCTCTGTTCTTTTCATGGTCAACACTAGCAGGCCTTTTTTGTTTAATCAAATGCCTCTCTATACATTTTACATTTAGCAACTGTTAATCCTATAACACTGCTTCTGCTTGTTTTATCTTAAAGAAAGAATAATAATCATTCTAGTTCTTAGTAACGTTTCAAATTTCATCTCAATTTTAGTTGTCAGGTTCTTAATTACCATGGTTTCAACACCTGACTTCAATGTTTTCTCTAGGAGTTTATCAATCTGCTATTAGGATCCACAAAATCATCCTTTTAGTTACTTTCATATATTTTGCAACTCAAATTTCTTTTTAGTCATTATCTGTAATTTTACATCAACCGGTACTTATCCATTCACGTTACAACAACCGGTGCTTTAGATCTTTCCTTTAAAAGGAATTCCTTAAGTCTTCAATCTTATGACCTTATTTTTATCTCCTGTTCTTTCTCAGACGACAACTTTAATATCGTCATTTAAACACTGATCTACTTTCAAACCCCCATTATTATCAGAAATGTGTCACGTGTTAAATGGTCCTGCTGACCACCATTAAAACACTCTCTGTCATCTGGTGAATTTGTTTCAGCCTCAACTACAGCATCACACCCTTGAAGCAGTGTGTGTCCCATTCAGGAATGCAAACAGAGCTACTGATAAGCAGTTTTCTGTATTCTTTTTACAGTCCACCAATGGTGGATTCACTCACAATAGCCAAATCATAATCTTCATCATTATTATTGGCAGAACATCCATTTTCATAAGCTGCATCGAAATGCTCAAAATATTCTAAGTTGTTTAAATTTCCAATCAGAATCAAAATCCTGACTACTATTTACTTAATAATTTCTGCAAATTTCTTTGAAGTGAGGGCTTTAGAGCACAGCTGCTTACAGCGTTTGCTTTCCTGTCTCACTATTTGTTTCAGGACTCTTCAGGTTACTGATTAAGTTATTACATTTTTCTGCCATATCTTAATCATGGTTCATTCTCACCTGAAGTTATTGCAGAAATGGAGGCGGCGATCTTTGAACAACACAGCTTGGCTTCTGCGTGATGAAACTGCAAAGTATACTCCAAAATCACAGTTACATATACTGATCCATGCCAATTTGGGTCACAACTTTTGTAATTTTTTCTCTCGGAATTGTTCCTGATGCATCCCTGGCAAACAACCCTATTATTGTTAGTATCCCTAACTGCCTGATTCACTTCACTAAGTTTGGGGATCCCCTATCTGAAATGGAAGAGATTGAGCAGGTTTACGGTGCCACTGGACCTCTAGCCCAGGGACGTGCTCTGCTGGGGTGGTGCTACACCAGTAATGCCCAGCGGGGCCCCCACAGAGCACGCTTCGCTTGCGCTGTCTGCTGCCGTTACCCTTAACGACGCTCTCAGCGACTTCTTTTACTGTCAGCAGTATAATTAACTTACTCCTTCACTCGCCTCATCGGAGTGAAGCTTCACTCGCCTCATCGGAGTGAAGCTCTCCCGCTCTCCTTCAAAATCTCCTCCAGTCAGACAGCCCTAACAATTAACAAAAGCTTACTACCTTGTTTGTTAATTTGCCAGGGGTGTCACCAAGAATAATTGCCAGCGCATCCTCCACCATAACTGTAAGGGGTATACAGTCAAAGACCCAGAACCAGATATGAAGAATGAAGACCCGGAGTCAGAATTATAAAAAAATAAAGAAAAGTTTTACTGAAGATAGTTTGCATTTTCATCAGCAGAAGTCAGCTTCAAGACTCACACAGGAGTTCGTAGGCCGCCCCACTTACAGTTACAAAGATCACAGCAGTTATACCATTTCCAAGGTCTAAGCTACGTCATTGCTTACAGGTTGAATGATTCTCATTGGCTAAGAAACATTAAGAGCCTAAACAATTTAACACATGTGAGGAGATAGGGGTGCCTATCGCCATTAGTCAAGATAGTTGTCGTCCACTCATTAGATTTAAGTCTGTGGTGGCCTCGCAGGTTAGAGAAGGGCGCCGGGGTGTCTGGTCCGAACGTCCAGAACCTACATAGAATGTCATACGCACACACACACAAATAACAGACACTAGCAAATAACAGCTCCCATCAAGGCTGAAGAGAGTCTGAGCTCCTTATTATCAGTCAAGTATACCAAAACATAATGCTAAAACCTTCACTCGTTTGGGAGAAAAACAGATCACTGGCATTTACTCCCAAGGAAGGAAATATACTGGAAAGAATACATTTTAATACAACAATTAAAGTTCGATATAGTAACGCTCAATATAGCTTGACCATATGGCCAACGAAGGATTATATGTGTCCACGCTGCCTTTAGGACCCTCTAACCTTTCTACTGATCCCAGAGAAAGAGACAAACGGCCTTGTGGGTTACGTGGCCTTCGTGTCCTGCGTGTACTACGTGCAATCTCAAAGTAAGATTGGAATGCACCTAAAAGAAACTGGTTACTTGTATCCATGCATTTAAGAAAATATAATTTCACAAGCACAAAGAATATAAAAATTATTATGTGATAATGAATATATTTGATTATTGATTTTTATAAAGGAAGTATATAACCATTCAAAATGATATATGATTATATATGTATTTGAAGAGGCAAGGGATTTTGACCAACCCTTCAGGGTGGTGCTACACCAGTAATGCCCAGCGGGGCCCCCACAGAGCACGCTTCGCGTCTGCTGCCGTTACGCTCTCAGCAACTTCTTATACTCTCAGCAGTATAACTAACTTACTCCTTCACTCGCCTCATCGGAGTAAAGACTCTCCCGCTCTCCTTCAAAATCTCTTCCAGAGATTATAGTTTTTTTTATTAAAAATAAATTAAAAATTAAAAAACAAACAAAGACAAAACCAGTACAGTAAAAACAGTTGGACGAACAGTGGCACAGTGCTCATTCAGTAAATGCATAGCTAAACAGATGTGTTTTGAGTCTGGATTTGAATGTGACTACTGTAGGAGCACATCTGATCTCCTCTGGAAGCTGGTTCCAGCTGCGGCTGGCATAATAGCTGAAAGCAGACTCTCCATGCTTAGAGTGAACCCTTGGTATTTCTAGCTGATGTGATCCTAATGATCTGAGTGATCTGTTAGGTTTATATTCAGTGAGCATATCTGCAATATATTGAGGTCCTAACCCATTGAATGATTTATATACCTGTAATAATACTTTAAAATCAATCCTAAATGTAACTGGGAGCTAGTGTAAAGATCTGAGGACTGGTGTGATATGTTCATATTTTCTGGTCCTGCTCAGAATCCTGGCAGCAGCGTTCTGTATGAGCTGCAACTGTCTTATGGTCTTTTTAGGAAGGCCAGGCCAGTGAGGAGTCCATTACAATAATCCACCCTGTTGGTGATAAAAGCATGAACAAGTTTCTCTAATATCCCTTTTTCACCAAGGCAGAGCTGGTGCTGGTTCGGAGCCAGAGCCTAGTTTCAATTCGGTTCTTTGTTTTTCCACACGCAAAGCACCAGCTCCGAACCAGGAAAAGTGGTTCTTAAGTAGCACCAAATCATTGCTGGTCTAGAACAGAGCCAAATAAGAACCGCTTGCGTCAGGGGCTGGGGGGCGGGGTTACCGTGACCAACAAGACGAATAGAAACTTGTGACCGCCATTTTTAAATCGCAGCTGGTCGAGCTAATAGCAGCTTGATTATAATATCCATCTATGTAAGTTACGGCGAGCTGCACAAACGCGTTGGATTCCGATGTATTTTTGCAAACCCATGAGCATCCATAGTAACGCAACGTCCGTTATTGTTGATGGCTTGTTCGAGATGCATCGGAGCGGCGCGGACCGATCGGAGCTGCGGGAGTGTTTGGAGATCTTATGACTCCTTGTGCTTTTGGATCGCTTTCGCAGTGCTTTGATGTCATGCGGCGATCGATCTGCGAGAAGCCGATGCATCTCGAACAAGCCTGGCGTGTTTGTGTTTGGCGCTACCGCACTAGCGTTGCTGGGCAACATGAGACGTCTGCAGTGACGTAAGATCTGGCTCTGTTGTGGCTCTCTAGCCGGTGGAAAGGCAAACCGGTTCTTAGTAAGCTTGTCAGTCGATCCAACTCCGAACCAGCTCTGGCTCTGGCTCTGAACCAGCACCCGGTTCTTGGAAACAAAGCATCTAATTCTTGCAATATTTTTCAGATGATAGTATGCTGATTTAGTTATTGCTTTGACATGACTACTGAAACTAAGGTCTGACTCTAGAGACACACCAAGATTCTTGACTTGATTTTTAGTTGTTAGACCCCTAGCGTCAAGGTATGCATTCACCTTGGAACTTCATCTTTGTTTCCAAACGCAATGACTTCAGTTTTGTCTTTGTTTAACTGAAGAAAGTTTTGGCACATCCAACTGTTTACTTCATCAATGCATTGGCACAGGGAGTCAATGGGGCTGTAGTCGTTAGGCGATAGGGCTAAGTAGAGCTGTGTGTCGTCTGCATAGCTGTGGTAAGCAATTTGGTTCTTTCTCATTATTTGGCTCATTGGGAGCATATACAGGTTGAACAGGAGTGGTGCAAGAATTGAGCCTTGAGGGACTCCGCATGTCATGGATGTCCACTCAGACTTATGGTCTCCTATACTCACATAATAACCTCTCCCTTCTATGACCTGAACCATTTTAGGACTATCCCAGAAAGCCCCACCCAGTTTTCCAGCTTGTCAACAAGTATGTCGTGATCGACAGTGTCAAAAGCAGCACTGAGGTCGAGTAGTACCAGCACTGTTAATTTCCCTGTATCAGTATTTAAAGCTGCAGTAGGGAGTTTTGAGAAAACGTTGACTTAGCCTGAAAATTTGAACAAGCACAACTTACAGGTCCCACCCCCTTGCTCTCTGCTGCGCTACAGCCCTCCCTCCAGAGCTCGTCCTCCACAGCGGAGCCTGTCGTGAATGCACAGGCTAGTAAACAGGGCCACCCATAACGGCGGATAAAAAGTTATATGGCACATTCACTAATAGGGACTAAACGTCAACAATATGCTTTACATTGACTATGGCCTGCCCATACTTTGACTACAAACTTGGTCCTCAAATCATTATGTATTTTGCAATAGCCTACATGTAACTTTATAACGTTGCACTCTTTCTATAAGTTATAAATAGCTAGTAAGATAACGTTAATATAACTGTAACTAACGTTACAGTATGTAAGTAATTATTCTAGCGATATATGATGCTAGATAAGGTGTGCTAGTACATTATTTCAGCAACATGACAAGCCAGTGAATTAGCAGGTTTCAATTGTTGCTTAGCAGAGTGCGTGACATTTTATCTACATGTTATGCGGCTAGAGTTTTGACACCGAGTCAATGGGATCTGTGTAATTCTTTCTTTTTCGCTTGTTTATCGTCATCAGTCTTTTTCCTTTTACCTCTTTGTTTTATGAGCAGGTGTCACTCGAGAATTGGCAGTTTAGGTTGTTTCTCCGTCATAAGCACAGCTGCAGCACGCCGGCAATCTTGAGTTTGGAAGACGGCTCGCGCTCCGGCGCTCGCGCTGTGCAAGAGAGGGGTGTGATCAGCGCGTACACGAGCGTGATTGACAGTGCTAAGACAATCCTCCTGGCTCTGATTGGTTGTTTCTGACCGGGAGCGTTCTTGCAAATGGCAATAGGACCACTGGGAGGAGCCAGAGGAGCTTGATTTTTACACAGATTATCTGTCTCATATTCTACTGTCAGGACATATAATGACAGTTTTAACAAATACATGTTTTCAAAAGTTACCTACAGGAGCTTTGAGCGAATATCGTTTATTATCTTTATGAGCGCTGTCTCTGTGCTGTGATGCGATCGGAAACCAGATTGAAAATTGTCAAAGAATCCATTCGAGCTTAAGAATTTGTTCAGCTGATTGAAGACAACTTTTTCAATGATCTTGCCTATGAAAGGAAGATTTGAGATCGGTCTAAAGTTGCTTAAGATGGTCTTATCCAGATTGCTCTTTTTCAGGAGGGGCTTGACAACTGCAGTTTTCAGGGAGTTTGGAAAACTCCCAGAGAGAAGTGAGGCATTTACCACTTCTAGGAGATCTGCTTCTAAGCTGTTTAACACACTTTTGAAAAAAGATGTGGGAAGTGCGTCAAGGGCGCAGGTTGATGTTTTAAGGTGCTGTACGGTTTCTTCCAAAATTGTACCTTCAATTTCTTTGAAAAACAGACATAGTAACTACTTTCTCAGGTTGTGGTCTGATCTGTCTGACCCCAGAGCAACTCAAGGATGTGCTGATCACCTTTCTGATATTATTGATTTTCTCAGAGAAGAAAGAAGCAAACTCACTGCACTTGCTGTCTGAGAGCATTTTACTGGGAATCTGGCTTGGGGGGGGTTTGTCAGTCTCTCTACAGTAGCAAAAAGAGTGCGTGTGTTTGTTTAAGTTTCTGTTTATAATATTCGAGAAGAAAGTCTGTCTAGCTTTACCTAGTTCAATTTTAAAAGCATGGATGCTGTCTTTGTGATGTTATGATGGACTACAAGTTTTGTCTTCCGCCACATGCGCTCTGCTCTTCTGCATTGTCTTTTCATATTTTGCACAGCTGTTGAGTTTCTCCAAGGTGCTTTTTGTCTACCACTATTCTTCCTGACTTTCACAGGAGCAATATCATCAATTAATAATAATAATAATAATAATACATTTTATTTATATTGCGCTTTTCTTGTACCCAAAGCGCTACAAGTACAGTACAAAAGTAAATACATTAAAAAATTAAGATACATTAACATACACCAATTAAGACACAAACACCTTCTTAAAAAAGAAGGGGTTTTAACAGTTTCTTAAAAACTCGTTAATGTTGTAGCATTCCTAACCGTCAAAGGAAGTGCATTCCACAACCTGGGGGCTGCCACAGAGAAAGCTCTTTCACCCATCGTTTTCAGTCTGCAAGAAGGCTGTTTAAGTAGAAAAGAGTGGGCGGAGCGGAGAGATCGAGAGGGCATATATGGCGTGATTAAATCACATATATATGATGGTGCAGTTCCATGTACAGCTTTATATGTTAAAATAAGAGTTTTAAAATCAATACGGGCATGTACCGGAAGCCAATGCAGGTTCCTAAGCACACCAGAGATATGCTGACGAAAAGGAGTATGTGTAAGAACACATGCAGCTGAGTTTTGTATGTGTTGCAGTCGCTTAATGGACTTTGCAGGTAGGCCAAGATAAAGGGCATTACAATAATCAAGCCTAGAGGTCACAAGTGCATGGACAAGCCTCTCAGCATCAGGTAATGAAAGAAAAGGCCTAATCCTGGCAATATTCCTTAAATGGAAGAATGCAGATTTTGAAATGCTCTTGATATGTGCTTCAAGTGTTAAGTGAGAATCAAAAATTACACCAAGGTTGCGAACTTGAGGTGATGGAGACAGTACATTATTTTCAATGTCTAAATTAATTTTTTTACCATTACAGGTAGCTGCAGGGGTACCAACTAAAAGAACCCCTGACTTAGTACCATTTAATTTAAGAGAATTGTGGTACATCCATAATTTAATTTCGTGCAGACAGTCAGAAAGGGTTGCTGATGTACCTGTGATATTAGTTTTTGTGCTAATATAAATCTGAGTATCATCAGCATAGAAGTGGAACCCCAAACCATGCCTTCTAATAATCTGCCCTAAAGGAAGCATGTAAATATTAAAAAGTATTGGGCCAAGGACAGACCCCTGAGGGACACCATGACATACCTGTCCAACGTTAGATTTATTATTTTCTAACGTGACGAACTGGGTACGATCAGTGAGGTAAGATTTAAACCACTCCAACACTGTACCGGAAATACCAAGCCAAGTCTCGAGTCTCTCAGTCAATATAGAGTGACACAGCGTATCAAATGCTGCACTCAAATCTAACAGCACCAAGATAGTAAGGGCACCAGAGTCAGCAGAGATGAGGAGATCATTCATAACTCGGACCAAGGCAGTCTCAGTACTATGTCCTGATTGAAAACCAGATTGAAAAGGTTCTAAAAGCTCATTCATGGACAAGTGAGAATGTAGTTGTGACATAACAACACGTTCCAAAACCTTCGCCAAAAAAGGAAGATTAGATATTGGCCTGTAATTAGACATATCAGACACATCACACCCAGGCTTTTTAAGAACGGGTGTGATGGAAGCAACCTTAAGGGCTTGGGGAACAAGTCCAGTAGTAAGTGTTCAGAATGAGAGGACTGATAGATGACAGACACTCCTTGAGAACATGAGTTGGAATAGGATCCAGAGTACAGGTAGTGGAACTCATCGTCATAATTAATTTGGAAATGTAATCAATGGTGACCGTTTGAAAACTAGAAAACCGGGTAAGCGGACAATTTACAGGCTGAATCTCAGGAGGTGCACACAAAGAGACAGAAGTAATAGACTGATAAATATTCTCAATTTTATCAGTAAAGAATATTAGAAACTTATTGCACTGCTGCACAGTAGAACAAATAAGTGAATTGGTAGGTTTAAGGAGTTTGTTGATTACTTTAAACATCTTGTTTGGTTTTGTAGTACCGTCGTTAATGATTTGAGAGTAATATTCGGTTCTTGCTATTTTGAGGGCATCGCTATACCGAACCAAATGCTCATCATACATAAGTTTATGAACAGTGAGCCCTGATTTTTTATATTGTCGTTCCAACTGCCTGTTCTTTGCTTTAAGACCTCTGAGCTCAATAGTAAACCAGGGTGAAGATTTCCTTCCTTGGCTCCAGCACAACCAGAGTTGATGATAAAATTAAATTATAGTGATCAACAGTATTACCTGCAGGACTCTCATTGATCATACATGAAAACTGATTAAGATCAATATTTTTAAGATTTCTAAAACTAATAACCCTCTTTTGTAGCTTTTGAAGAGGAACAGATAAGTTAAAGCTCAAGAGCTTATGATCACTGATGCACAAATCTTTGCCTTCAAGCTGATTAATATCAGCACCAGCTGTACACACTAAATCAAGTGTATGACCTTTTCTATGAGTAGAAAAGTTTACATGTTGTATCAGGTTAAAACAATCCAGAATCTCCATCAAATTAGTAGTATGATTACAACTAGGATTATCAACATGAATGTTAATTTCTCCAATAAGAATCATAGATGGACAGAGGGGATTTACAAATGCAAGTAGCTCTGTGAGTTCATCAAAGAACAGAGGGTTAGGTTTCGGTGGCCGATAGATAAACAAGATCAAAACAGGAGAAACACCACTAACTTTAAAAACAATACTCTCAAATGATAAGACAGGAGGAACAGCAATTTCAGTAACAGCGGTACTGTACACAACAGCAAGGCCACCCCCTTTACCAGTCGCTCTGGGTTTGTCAAGATATCTAAATCCCGGTGGAGTACACAAATTGAGATTTAAAAAGTCATTCTGTTGATGCCAAGTTTCTGAAATACAGAAGACATCAAGTTTTTTGTCAAGGATGATATCATAAAGTAAATCAGTCTTTTTGTTTAATGAGCGAACATTAAGGTGCGCGAACCTGATGAAATCAGGGCGTACTTTGTCAGAGTATATAGTAGACACTTGTGGATAGCATAATTTCGCAGGGCAAACACCACGAGAGATGTTTTGATTAATGTCAAAACATGTGGGACGGGAACATAAGACCTTAATATCAGTCTCTGTGATGTTAAAATTCCGCTGCGATCCCCTATGGACATATTTAGGCCGACGTAGAAGGTGAAGTGATTGTAAAGTTTCACGGACACGTATGTTGAGCAACAACTGGTGTTTCTGTGAAAGCAGTTCAGGCAGAGAGTACCTTATCATAACGTGGTCCAGGTGTTCGAGGATCCGCTCTCCACAGAGCCCAGTCAATGTTAAAATACAAATGACAGCAAGTAGTAAACGAATCCACATAGTAATGTCCAATTGAGATCAAAATGTTGTGATGAGCCGAAGATCAGACACTGCTACACAGGACACGGTTTGATCCAATCCAAAATGTCCAGGGTAGAATCCAAAGCGTTGTAATAAAACAAAACTTCTGATGCACATACAGAATCACGGAGAGCACAAAGGAGTGAAAAATCCAGGCACACCGATAGGTTACACAGACGTAGGGTAGAACAGGCACAGCAAGTGTTTTGTCCGATCCCAGTCAGGAATGTAGAAGCACGACCAAGAAACAAGGAATCCAATATATAATAATAATAAAAAAAAAATTTTTTAATAAAATAATAAAATAAAAAATACACGTAAAAACAATTAAAAGTACCAAGTGAAGAAGCGGCAACCAAACATGCCAGCGTTCTCTCCACTGGAAGTGATGTGACAATGATAATATCAATATATGACAATGTGACAATATAATATCAATTACACTTTTAACTTTTGAGTTAAAAGAATCAAGGAGAAAATCAACAGAGTCAGCAGATATGCTTGGTTTTAGAGATATGGCCTTCATAAATAGCACACTAGTGTTCTCATTTAAGCATCTCTTCTTGACAGACACAGATCTAACTTCAATGGCAGGAGAGATGAATATATCAAAGAAAATACAGAAAATACAGATATGATCAGACAGTGCTACATCCTTAATAACAATCGATGATATGTTTAAACCCTTACTGATAAGTAAATCTATAATGTGTGTCCACGATTGTGTGTGGGACCATGTACATGCTGAGTCAGATCAAAAGATTTTAAAACAGTTTTGATTTCTTTTGCCATATTGGTTTCTGCATTATCTATGTGAATGTTAAAATCTCCAGCAATGGCAAAACAGTCAAACTCTGAGGAAATTGTTGATAGCAGTTCTGTAAAGTCCTCAGCAAAGGCTGGAGAGTATTTTGGAGGCCTGTAAATAATGATAAGTAAAATACGTGGAGTAAGTAAGTAAAGTACTACACAATACCCAGATATTCAAAAGATGGGTAATTCCCAAATGATATTTGCTTACATTCATAGACAACTTTAAAAAGACCAGCTAAGCCCCCGCCTCTTTTACCCTCTCTGCAGACACTCATAAAAGTAAAGTTAGGAGGGGATGTTTCATTGAGGACTGTTGCACTGCAGCTGTCTTCTAACCAAGTTTCATTTAGAAACATAAAGTCCAGGTTGTATGTTGTTATTAAATCGTTGACTAGAAGTGATTTATTTTTAAGTGAGCGGATGTTTAAAAGTGCTAACTTAACAGTCTTACTTTTTGTCCCCACAGCAATCTTAGTTTGGCGCGTGATAGGCACCAGATTAGATGGATTTGCAGTACGGCTTTTGAAGGCCTTAGATTTTCTATCATGTAATTGAACAGCAATAGAGAAATATTAAGGCACACTGGGTTCCCGCTTGTTTTGTAAACATTAAAGAAAGTTACTGTTATCATAGCGGGGACCCGACACATATCACTGAGGGCTGGTATCAGTTGTTTTTGGTTCACCTCGAGCAGATGGAGGGTGTGAGCCCTGGCGCTGTGGCAGAGGCCGAAGAGCTCTCACAGGAGGAGGGGGAGGAGGAGGGACTGGGCCCGCAGGCTTTGGTGGTTGTGGGGCCTGCCGTTTTTTGGTTGACATCTGGGGACTTGCAGCAAAAGAGTGGGATAGTTTGGTTCCAGCATACACCAGTTTTTCCATTTTCTCTGAGAAGCACAGAAGTGGAGATGCTGGAGAGAGGGATAACATGTCTGGGGAGAGGGGCTGTTGCTCTGGTGTTATCGGAGGCTGTAATATGCTGTCCTGGTTTCCCTCGCTGTTTTCCAGAAAGTTGTCCTTGGGAGCTGAATCTTGGAGCAGTTCTAATATGTCCCGGTCTGTCTGTAGTGAGCTCTGTGGGCGGGGCTCTGCTGAGATTGTGTCCGTGAGCAGAAGTTGTTGTGGCTGCATGGTGTTCCTTGTCCTTGTTTGATTTGTCAACCACATGTCCATTCAGGTGCTGAAGTGAAGTCCTGTGGTCATTCATCCTGTGTCCAGGTGTGTGTGTGTGCTATTCAGGTTGAGTAGATTGTCGCACACTGCGGAAGGATGATTGAGGGAGAAGTCGATATTGTCCTTTAGCACTCTTGAACCAAGTTTGTTTGGGTGGAGCCCATCCTGTTGAAACAGTTGCCTCTGACTCCAGAAAAGATTGAAGTTGTCAATGAAGTTCATTCCTTTTATATTGCAGGTTTTTTGCAGCCATGTGTTGAGCCCGAGCAACCGTGAAAACCTGTTTGTTTATTTGTTATAAAAATATAAAAGCGATAGAGCGATTAAAAAATATAAAAATATAAAAGAGATAGAGCGATAGAGCAAAGCGCGGAGCAGTTAGCAAGAGCGTCCGAACAGTAGCTGAACAGGAAGTAGAACATGGACATCCATGTTTATGTTAGCTTAAATGCTCGTCTGCAAGTCTCATTATAATGGCTAATTTTTCTTATGGGATAGCTATATATGTTAGACTTGAGTTGCATATTCATGTATATGCATATATGGGCAGTTTGTAATGCCATATTATTATGTTTTCAGTTTTTTTACAGTTTAACAAAATTGGAAAGATCCTTACTAAAGGCCTCTCTCTACTCCGGTTTCCTGGGTCTTTATTTAATGGGTCTTATGTTAGCTATCTGCTACGCTAACCTGTCAAAGCAGGAGCAGAATATTAGCAATAAATAAATTACATGGCAATGGTTCATGTATTTAGGAATATTCTATATCTACTCTTCTGTTGGAAGTAAGTGTTGCTGTAATCATTCAGGTGTTCTGGAATTTTTGGTTTCACGGTAAATGTGTAACCTTAAGCCTTGTGATATTTTTTTGTAAATTTATATTTTGTTTGTAAAAATGTTTTAATATTATTTTTTGCAGTGACATTAAACAAAGGATAACAAAAGGCCGTTTTAAAGCAGTTATTACGCCCCAAGTCCAGGGGAAATCGGATAAACCTTTAAGAGGCGTAATAAATAAAGTTGGGTTGTGGTATGGAATCCCAGCAACGAATCAGTCCGGTCGATAATCAAACAAATTACACAAAATGGAGTAGAAAAAGATAATACATTTATTAAGAAATAACAAGTGAAATAAAGAGCATCTCTTCAGGGTGTCCCAAAAGCCAAAACAACAAACAAAACTAAGTAAAAAGAAAAGAGGGGAGAATAAGTAACCTAAACCAATAAGAAAAGAAAATACATTTAGCTTACCTAACTCCCTACCAAATAAACAGAGATCAAACTAGTTTCAAAATAAACAAGGCAGGACACCCCTACGCTCCAGACTTTAAAGGGATGTGTTAATACGGAGGTTCAGATGTTACCCCCTGCACTTAAACAAAGTTACATCACTAAATTTGATCATGGGCCAGAGGAGGGATTCCTGAGCTCTCAACCCGAGTACGACCGAACTAACAATGAGCTCCTCGACAAGTGCCAGCCGCGTCCTTATAAAGCCCACGCCCCGACTGGACAACCAATGGCGTTCCATCATTGGTCAACCTATTAGAAATCAGACAAACAAAACAAAAAGAGAGAAAGGAACACAGAGCAATAAAAGAAAACAATAATCTACATAAACACAGGTCGTAACACAGTGCAATGAACAAATGAAAAGCACAACGAAATGAACGAGTTGAAGTTTGCTGTGGTTTCTATAGGCCTACACGAAGTGAATGCCAGCAATCAAGTCATTAAAGAATGCACAAAACTGAAATTATTATGTACTTGTGTTTGTGCTAGAAAAATATATATAAGACATTTCATTTGTAGGAAAATATTCTACAAGTGAGCAACTCTCATTGGATGAATTCACATACTGATTTGCGGATGAACAAAATTTCTCCGTGACTTGATGCGGGTGTGTAAATGCGTCTTGCACCATATTCACTGCAGCAACTGTAGCAAAAATGTGAGCGTACAAGTGTCTTAATTTGTGATTTGTAGAATAGGATTTGTCCACCTGCAATGAAGAATTTTGAGAAGGTGTAACTGTTGTGTTGTGTTTGTAGAAGAGAAAAAAAGTCTATAAGTTTACAACTCTTAAAAGATTTCTATCTTTGACTTCAAATTTACTGATACACATGTGTGGCTATTCTCTACAACTACAAATTTCACTGTCACCGGCGTTCAGTTGTTTTGCACCAAAAATACCTTCATATTCCGATCAGTTCCTATCAATTGTTGTATGTGGGGCCTTAATTAGTGGGACACCGAAGGAAAATATATCGCTTCTCCAAGCGTTCGCACTCAGACGCATGCTGTATGCGGACGGCAGAGGAATGAGAGAGTAGGCCTTCTGATGTCTATATACTAATCTTGCCTCACTACTCTGTTAAAGGTGAATAAATTCCACGTGTCCATCATCCCATTCATTGTGTGGTCGTGTTTCCATGGTGTCCGGAGGTTACCATTTAAAGGGATAGTTCGGCCAAAAATGATATTTAAACGATGCATTACTCACCCTCAAGCCGTTCGAGATGCATATGTCAATCTTGTTTCAGACGAACACATTTTCAGTTATTTTAGAAAATGTCTTAGACCCTTCAGTGGATATAATGTGAAGCAATGGGGTCCACCTCCTTCAAGTCCCAAAATGTGCATATATCCTTCACAGAAGTAATCCATCCGGCTCCAGGGGGATAAACGAAGGCCTTATGAGGGTAATCCGTGCGGTTTTGTCGTAAAAATATACATATTTAAAACTTTATAAATAAAAATATCTGACTTCCGGCAACGATCGACGCGCGTCCACGGGTGATGGAAGTCGGCGTACGAGGTAGGACGTAGCGTCGTGACGTAGAACGAACGCGCCCGCGCAGCCAGAGAGCTATGCAGAGAGCAGAGCAAAACATCACCCGTGAACGCGCGTCGATCGTTGCCGGAAGTCAGATATTTTCATTTATAAAGTTTTAAATATGTATATTTTTACGACAAAACCGCACGGATTACCCTCATAAGGCCTTCGTTTATCCCCCTGGAGCCGGATGGATTACTTCTGTGAAGGATATATGCACATTTTGGGACTTGAAGGAGGTGGACCCCATTGCTTCACATTATATCCACTGAAGGGTCTAAGACATTTTCTAAAATAACTGAAAATGTGTTCGTCTGAAACAAGATTGACATATGCATCTCGAACGGCTTGAGGGTGAGTAATGCATGGTTTAAATATCATTTTTGGCCGAACTATCCCTTTAAAGTCTGCTACATGTGCAATGCATGTAGACTGAGTACAGTTGAGACACTTTTTGCGTTTAGATTTTTCACACAAAAATAGATACTGAAAAGAAGTGAATTTCCACATGACATCCCACAAGACATTTCAGTAGCTTGTAGAATAAGATATTATCAATCAGTATTACTCATAAGTAGTTTATATTTTCCACAATTGGCTCATAAAAATAAGGTGCTTTTTGTCTCAAGGTACAGTTGAGACAGTACATGGTACAGTTGAGACACCAATTTTTAATAATATAAAGGCAATTAACCGTTCATTGCAAATAAAATAAATAAAGACAAATAAAGATATATATCATTTTTGTACCCCTCTCTCTCTCTCTCTCTCTCTCTCTCTCTCTCTCAAATAGAGTGAGTGTGGAGGTGTACAAACCAACATTGACAAAACGATCAGGTGACTTACAACGGAGAATATGATATGGGGCTGTGGCTGTTAACGCCTTTTTTTAAACACTGAATAATCCAAACACTGATGATTGATATGGATCTATAGACACAAAATATTGAATGGAAGTTGCTCAATTTTTTTTATGTTTGGACAGACAAAGCTCGTAATTAATAAAACAAGGAAGAATAGAATAGAAAATAGATGTGGTCAAGAGATTACATCTTTATTTAAAGAAGGATCCTTCGTAGCCTTGCCTACCCCAGAATTCATTGCGCACCAGAGACGAAATTGTCAGATAACACTTTTAAATGAATTGGGACACAGCTGTTTCATGTCACGGGCCATTTCTCAATGGCTGGATCCCAAATGGCACACTTCATGTGAACTCGAGGTCTCGTGGCCTTAAATTCCGCGTTCTCGCCAAGTGTACGAGTCCGTAGGCATAGGGTGTCCCATTCGCTATTTCAGCGCTCAGAAGTGTGCTTGCGAGCACTGCCTTTGTGCCCTCGATGCGGACTTCGGCGAAGCCCACACTTTCGCACCCTCCACATGAGTTACCTACCCAGGAATCATTGCGGACCCCCAATCAGATAAATGAGGGGTGGAGTTTCGTGGCTGTTTGACTTTCGGTGGAATGATGTCACCAAGCCTGTCCCAAAATACACTCTCGCGTGGACTCAAGGCCAGTGCCCCTTAGGTCTGCACTTCCTGACGTCACCAAGTGTGAACTCGAAAGAGGTCCACAAGGCCGGAGTGTGCCATTTGGGATCCAGCCAATATGCGTTCTTGTCTGTACGTGTGTTCTTGTGGACTTGTGAAACGTCATCAGTCACTGCCCAACATGGGCGTAGCAACCGGGGGGGACGGGGGGGACACGTCGCCCCCACTTTTAGAAACAGGTGATTCTGTCCCCCGCATTTTTTTTTACTCAGCGCCAATATTTCCGCCCGTGTTCTCTGATTTGTTACTTAGACTTGAGTGAGCTAACATTCAGCCAATCACAGCGCGAAGCATCTATTGGGCGCGTCTGCCATGAGCTTCAAATCTTTTGTTGCTCTTGCGAATTTTCGTGTTTGTTTAGTCGCTTTGCTGTTTGGCCGTCTAATGCACCCCAGAAAAAAAAGCAGAGGACTACATCATTTTTTTCAAACACACACTGTTACAGTATGTCACGATGACATGAATCACACGTAAAGTTTCCTTGTTATGATTTAACCTACTGTAACGCTGTAAGACGTGTAAGACAACAGAACCCGTATGGACCTCGTCACGTCGCGCCGGATTGTGCCGAGTGTGTGTTAAATGCTCTCCTACTTGTTGCTTTGGATAAAAGCGTCTGTTAAATGAGACATAACAGATTATTTCAAACAGGCACACCGTCATAAGACGTTGATATTTGGTTAAATTTTGGTTGCGACGTTGGGTGACCAAAATTCAATGTAAATTCAACATGTCAATGTTAAATTGATGTCCAATACCGAGTATATTGATTTAGGTTTTATTGATATATTTTTATAAAATGTCTGTTGTATAAAATTACTGTAGGCTAGATGTAATCTGTTCTGTACTCATTGAACACTTTTTTTTGGTCCAACTGTTAAGAAGTAAGATAAAAGTTATTGTTCAAGTGTAGTTTAACTGAAATATTGTAAATATCATAAAATATATTTATTTCATAAAAATAAAGTAGGCCTATATATGTCCACAGTTGTCTGAAAGTCCCAAGTCCTGCAATATTTTTTTATTTCGAGTATGATTTCACAAAAATAGGTTGCTGTAAACTATCATGGCATGTTACCAAAATTGGCACTGGGGTGCTGTAAAATGCCAATTGCTATTCCATCTAGAATTTATTATTATGAACATCACCTTTCAGTCCCTCCAGAAAAACGCGATTATGCGATCGCATGATTCAATAATCAGCCAAAGTCCGCATATTTATGCGGGGGCATTTTTTCAAATACGCCGCACTTTTGCCGTATAAATTGCCGATTTCCACGCGAAATATGCGGGGCTTGAATGATTTCATAATCCCCGCATTTTTGTTGCAAAAAAAAGTCACATATATCTTAGCAGAAAGTTGAAAAATGTTGCCATGGGAACGTTATGAAGTGACGTAATTACTCGACATGAACATCATTGGGAAAAAAATGGAAAAAAAGTGGTAAAACAGGAAACATTTTTTTCATATTTTATTTATTCATTTTTACAGAAGTTGTAGCATATTCCTTTTGTAAAGCTACAGAACTTGTTTGACTCATTAATGTTTTGTAAGTTTGAGCCATGTGTTTATTAAAGGGATAGTTCGGCCAAAAATGATATTTAACACATGCATTACTCACCCTCAAGCCGTTCGAGATGCATATGTCAATCTTGTTTCAGACGAACACATTTTCAGTTATTTTAGAAAATGTCTTAGACCCTTCAGTGGATATAATGTGAAGCAATGGGGTCCACCTCCTTCAAGTCCCAAAATGTGCATACATCCTTCACAGAAGTAATCCATCCGGCTCCAGGGGGATAAACGAAGGCCTTCTGAGGGTAATCCGTGAAATAAATGAAAATATCTGACTTCCGGCAACGATCGACGCGCGTTCACGGGTGATGGAAGTCGGCGTACGAGGTATGACGTAGCGTAGGAACCGGCGTGACGTAGAACGAATGCGCCTGCGCAGCCAGAGTGCAGAGCAAAACAAAACTACACTCAGTTCACCCGTGAACGCGCGTCGATCGTTGCCGGAAGTCAGATATTTTCATTTATAAAGTTTTAAATATGTATATTTTTACGACAAAACCGCACGGATTACCCTCAGAAGGCCTTCGTTTATCCCCCTGGAGCCGGATGGATTACTTTTGTGAAGGATGTATGCACATTTTGGGACTTGAAGGAGGTGGACCCCATTGCTTCACATTATATCCACTGAAGGGTCTAAGACATTTTCTAAAATAACTGAAAATGTGTTCGTCTGAAACAAGATTGACATATGCATCTCGAACGGCTTGAGGGTGAGTAATGCATGTGTTAAATATCATTTTTGGCCGAACTATCCCTTTAAGGTCTGAAATAAAACAAGATTAAATATTCCAGCACTTTCTGTGATGTAGTATGTTTGCTTATCATAGGAAGTAATAAGAAATAGCTCTTTACATTAAGGTAGTAGCCTAGTGAGAACAGGGTGTTGGGGAATCACTTTTTCTCTCTTTTTCATCAAACCGAAGTTTTTGCAAGTTCCCGCAATTTCATCACATAAAATTGCAAATATCCTGCATATTCCATCGCCGCATAATCAAGGATTTTTGCCCGCAACAATCACAAAAAAACTCCGCATTTTTCTGGAAGGACTGACCTTTGGGTCACATCACCACACCATTTTGTCCCCCCCACTTTTATAATGGCTGCTACGCCCCTGCTGCCCAAGTACTGTTCCAATTCAAAGTTCAGATCTAGCCGAGTCCAGTTAAAATCCCCGGATGTGCTCTTGTTCTGCCCCTTTTACAGAGGATGCATCGAGAGGTGACTTGTGCGGACTTTTGACAGCCAGGTATCCCAGAATGCATCTCGCAGCAACCAGCAAGCGTCAATAGCAGAGGAGAAAACCCGCGTATTTAAAAAATACTACTATTATTGTGTCACGAAATGAAGTGTATTTGTTTGTTACAGAATGTAGTTGTTTAAAGCTCAACTCTGTGGTTCATTTATAAAGATAGCGCCTATTTTAAAATTTGTGTTTCATATTTTCAAAATGAAAACAAAAAGAGTTTTATATTTCGTGTTGTTATAAATATATGCAGTAGTGAAGATAATCAATGTACGCATTGCCTGAACCACATTTGTGTGGCCGTTAATATGTTTAAGATTTTTTAAATGAAAATTAAAAGAGGCAGTGTTCTATAACATATTTTGTTTTATTGTTGCCTAAAATATACATAACGAGATAACCAGAGTAGCCAGAGCGAGCTGAGGGACGCTATCAAGTATGCCGCTTTTCCATTTGCAGAATTAACGGACTTGCGTCCTCGGAAGTTCGTTGGTAGCCGCACTACCAAGGACGCAAGTCCGAAGTTTGCGGCCACAGTCATGTCCCTGTCTTGTCATGTGATTCCCTGTTCGTGTGATCCTGCCATGTATCTTGTCTTGTCATTGGTTAATTGTCTTGATTATGTTCACAGGTGTCCCTTGTCTTGTCATTTAGCCTTGCGTATTTAAAGTAGCCGTGTAATAAGTTGGATAATGTACATTCAGCCGGAATCTCAGAATAAACACCTTAGGTTTGATGCAAGACCAACCGGCTGGATGTACATTATCCCTTAATTAAAGGTGCAGTGTGTAGATTTTAGCGGCATCTAGCGGTTCGGTAGCGAGTTGCACTAAGGCAGGGGTCGGGAACCTTTTTTGACCAAAGAGCCATTTTTTCATTTTTGGTTAATGCATTTTTCCAAAAGAGCCACAGTAAAATAATTATATAATATTATTATTAAAGACGTGCTTTTTATCAATAATTTCAACAGCATTAGGCTAAAAACAAACAAATATTTAGCAAAGTTTCAATATTAATTGTGAAAGGCTTTCACTGTGAGGTTGAGTTATCAACTGATGAGCATAAATCCTCTCTGTCTGCCTGAGAGAGAGAGAGAGAGAGAGAGAGAGAGAGAGAGAGAGAGAGAGAGAGAGAGAGAGAGAGAGAGAGAGAGAGAGAGAGAGAGAGAGAGAGAGAGAGAGAGAGAGAGAGAGAGAGAGAGAGAGAGAGAGAGAGAGAGAGAGAGAGAGAGAGAGAGAGAGAGAGAGAGAGAACTTACATTTACTGTGTTTACGTGAATACTCGACTTGCCATTTTTATATATTTCTGTATTTATTTGGCCGTTTCGGTGCGCGACCGAAGACAAAGGCTATGCTTTTCTGTGTTGCGCGCGCACACAGCATCCTGCCAGTAATTCCGTTCTCTTTCGCGACTTATCGCACTTTTAATATTTCTTTTCAATATAAAGCACATACTTCTCTTTTTTTCATTCCTTCAATTTTTGATAGTAATAACTTAAAACAGAATCGTCAACTGAAATCTGCGTGGATTATCAAAAATACGACCCATTTGTCATAAAGGGTCTCAGCGGCAAAAGTGAAAGTATTAAAGTTTATGCTGATTTTCGCCATTATGCCTACCTTAAACAAGCTGCAGCTGCTTGAATCCCAATGCAGGAGCTGTAGGTTATCACAGAGACAAGTTGATTGCTCTGATGACTCGTAAAACTTTTGCCGGTACAACATGAATATACTTATTATCATAAACGTTTAACTAACTTCAGTAGACTGTGCTACAGGGGAATTGTAACTGGCAGATTTTTCTGCAGAGAGCCGATCTCTATTGATGTGTCTTTTTTTTTGTTTCGCTCGTTTGTTGGTAAAGGGTGAGAGACCTCGCGAGCCACATGATTTTTGCCAAAGAGCCAGGTATGGCTCGCGAGCCATAGGTTCCCGACCGCTGCACTAAGGGCTCAGCCCACTGCTCACCCCTCCCTTTCGAAGAAACTACGGTTGTAAAAACGGGACAAACATATCGTCGTCTGAGACATCAGAGAATAGCCAGAGTAAGCCAAGTTTCTGTACCACAGTCCATTCTAAACCACATCATGGATAAAGTTTACAAAGCCATAGTCAGGTGAGGATCAAGGGTCTTAATATATAGTATAATAATAGTAATCAGCTGATTGTCTCACAAATGTAACCAGCACATTTCTCCCCATGCACATAGCAAACCCATAATACAGCGAGGGAGAAGAACCACATGAAACCATCCAACTACATATTTTTTCTAACAGGGTAGTAAAAGTTTAGCTGGCTAATATGAGCTGTTATGCTGTAGGACTGTGGCTGAGCTGGTTAAAGCGTAAAGCCTTGTTTAAGCTCGACGCGTCCGCATGAGCGCAAAGGTGCGCGCGGCAAAAATGGCATGATTGTAACAGCGTGCGCGCCTCCGCATCCCCTAGACACCATTTACTACACACAAATTAATAAATAATAATGAATACAAATATTTAGTGATGCACCGATGTGAAAATTGTGGCCGATACCGATAACCGATATTAATATTGCTGTTATGGCCGATACAGATATTTACCGATGTCGATATCTCTGTATAGAAAACACATAGCGAGGATTAGGGCTGCCCGATATTGGTAAAAAATGACATTGATTGCGATATTTTATTTTTCTGCCATATATATAGCGATATAAAAACAATTTCACCAGATGACTTGAATAGCTCTATTTGGAAAGAATGGATCATTCTAGAATGACTGGGGTGGTTTTGTCATGGAGTAAATCCGCATAGAAACTAATATTAATAGAAGTTAGTACTTAGAAGTTAATATTAATAGTAGTTAACTAGACTTTAATAGTGACGAAACGCACTCTGTAGCGCCGCTTGTTCGCTGTCGGCTACGGTAGAAACATGACGTCACAATATGTCGACCTTCATAGAAGGGGGTGCCCGCGGTTATGTAGATATAAATGTCTCACTCTAAGGCAGGGTTGCCCAACCCTGCTCCTGCTGATCGACTGTCCTGCACAGTTCATCTCCAACCCAAATCAAATTTTCAAGTGATCCTGAAGACCTTAATTGGTTGCTTCAGGTGTGTTTGATTAGGGTTGGAGATAAACTGTGCAGGACAGTCGATCGGCAGGAGCAGGGTTGGGCACCCCTGTTCTAAGGTAATAAAAACATTACGGTTTATTAAGTAAGTTCTTTATACACCACTGAAAACATAGTTATGGATGTCATATTGCATTTCTGTTAATAGATACTCAAAATGATTACACATTGCACCTCTAAGTCCCATCAATGTCAATCCTCCTTTTGACAAGTTTGAACAATCATCCATTTGTTCTTATAAAAAACAATCTTTATTAATTTCTTAACACTGTTCCTCCTTAATAAAAGAATTTAAAAAAATCCCAAATATGTAAACAGACTGAAATTAGTGCGTTGCTTGCAGGAAGGCAACATTTACAAGCAAACCATTGATAAGAAAGGCTCATTTGCACGAAAAAAACAGTTAGAAACTCATATGAAGCCCCAGTCCAAGTGTCAGTAGTCTCAATACTTGCCAGTTTGCCATGGTCCAACTAGGAAACAAAATACTTCTGAAGGTTTTGATCCATTATTCTCCATGGTGATCATTATTAAAATTCAACAAATGTAATTGTTTTTAATAAAATCACCATAAATTGACGGCAGTAAAACAAATACCACCATAATTTGGGGGGATGAAAAAAACTTCAATTTGGTCTGTGGAAATAAAATCAAGTCACACATCCATTCTTTTAAATATAAACTGTCATTCAAGTTTTTTTATGAAAAGTTTATGAAACCGAAGACGCTTTAAGGCACCAAGAATAATTACAATATATTAAATGCAAATTTGCAGGAAGAACAAAATTATAAGAATTCTATAGTTTCTTATGCACATTAATCAGAGTTATAGGTCATTGAGATTGTAAATTACAAATTAAAGAGTGAACAAGTGATCTAACGTGGTAGTTTTAACATATCAGTGCAAACTTAGCACATGATAGCGACCCTGACCACTCACAAACACACTAGTAGCATTAGTATCTATCAATCAATATTATTACTGTTCCATTTCGTAAAAAAAAAAAAAAAAAAAAGCCATCTATAGTGCTAATCCCAGTGCTTCTACACACAGTTTCTCATCACAAGATGATGTTATTAAAAGAGTTAAGTGGGCAATATACCCACAATCTTATAAACGCTCACTATTACAATTTTACAGTGCATCCTGGGTGGCTCTTCCTAAAATGAAGGACAAGAGTGAATCTCATGAAACCCGTCCTCATGAACCTCAAGAAACACAAAACAAGGGGAAAATATTGTATCGTAATTATCATATTAGTAGTATAGTCTTCATTTTTAATTTAAGTACTTTTATTACAATATTTGTTTAATGTAATATGGCTAAAACATATTAATGAAAATGATCATTTGTGTTAATTCTCATTGAAAAAAAAAACTTGTTAATGGGGAAAAAAGTGCTTAATTGAGAAGAAAATATTTTACAATACAACCCTACAGAGATTCACCCACAAAGACCAATGTAGACAGACTGTGTCAAATAATTATTTTCTCTATGGCTTTGTGGTCTGTGAAGCATGCTGATTCACCCTTAAGTGTTCTGTACAAAATGGAATTGTACAAATCTATTGTTCAGAAATCTATAATAATAAAGATATCAGTCAAAATACTAGTATAACTATTAATTGCAATTTTTTTTGCAGTGAAGTTGAGTGATGCTACTTTAAATGCCAGGCCACTGCTAACGAAATCATTAATGAATCGCAAAACAACTGACAAAAAAATATAATATCAAAAATCTGTTAATTATAAAAATATATATTTTATAATATATATATATATATAAATTGTATGTATATAATATCATGTAAAGTATATTTGTAGTACAGATCAAGTATTTACTATACTGAATTGAACTTATGTAATGATAATACGATTCTTCCACATTACGGTAATGGGAATTGTGGGGTGAAAGTGCTTAATTGTACTGAAAATAATATTACTAAAAATGGGTGAAATATAATTTCTTATTTTAGGGACGAAATATGAAGCAGATTTTTTTCATGACATTCACCAAGATTTTTTTTTTTTTTTTTTAAATAGCACATAAATCCAATCTCTGATCTCCATAACAGAGTTTATTGCTTATTGACCGCACTGCTCTTCTGTCAAAGTTCACCTCTGAGTCGGGTGTGCAGATCCTCCTGGTCGATTTTGCCCGTCTGCTGGAACCAGCGGTGGTGGGCGAGCAGGGCCAGATTACGGCCCGAAATGGCGCTCATCTCCATGGCACTGGCCGCCCACTCCACGGCGTTGAGGTAGTAGAGGCGCTCGTGGAGGATGAAGGGAGGCGTCCTGCGGTGCGGCGGGCTGTAGGAGGGGTACGCGAGCCAACGCTTCTCCGACACAGAGTCCCAGGACAGGAAGATTTGCTGCAGATGCCGCTGAGAAAGAGGCTGGGACGAGAAGATCTTCCAAACTTTGCTTTGGCTGGCAGGGCTTGGGCTGTAGCCCTTGGGAATCTTCACCGGGCTCAGAGAGCTCAGGCTCAGGATGTCGGCGGCTTTGTTATCCAGCGTGAGGACATCGGATACGAAGAAGTCTTCCGGCTTGTCTGTGGTGCCCAGAAAGGACACATTGAGCAGGCCGTGGACCAGCGTGGCCACCGTTTGGTGGTAACGGCCGGGGAAGTGGGATGGAATGGGTGGAGAAAAGCCTGAGAAGTTGATCTCAGACATGCCCTGGTGGAGAGGTGTGGCGACTACAACTATGTCGTACATGGAGTGGGCGGCACCAGACTCACCAACGTAGTTCACCTCATAGAAATTTGTGACTGAACCTGAAAGGCAACAAAAAAAAAAAGGGTAAATATGATTAGACTGTAGAGACACATTACCATTCAAAAGATTTCAACTTTTTTTTTGTCTCTTATGCTCAACAATGCTGAATATATATATGATCAAAAATACAGTAGCAGTAATACTAAGAAATATTATCACAATATGTTTTAAAGTAATGTCACACGATTCTTTAGAAATCATTCTAATATTCTGATTTGATGCTCAAGAAACATTTCTTATAGTCAATATTGAAAACAATTGTGTACATTTTTTTTCGGATTCTTTGATCAATAGAAAGTGCAAAAGAACAGCATTTATCTGAAATAGAATCTTTTGAAACATTACAAATGTCTTTACTGTCACTTTAGGTCAGTTTAATGTATCCTTGCTAAATAAATGTGTTAATTTCTTTGGAAAAAAAAATCGTACTGACCCCAAACGGTAGTGTACATAGTATATAAAAAGATTTACTATAAGGTTCATAGTGGACTGTACCAATTTTGGATGGTCTCATCTTTATGGAGATGGCAGTCACACGAGCTGGAACAAGCTCAGCTTTGCTGTGGTACAAAAGCCCGGAACAAACCAACTTATTCCCTCCATCCACTGCCCACAAACCTGACTCGGCTCCTGCTAGTGCAACAGCGCCTACAAAAGGAATACGCCGTATTCACACACTTATGTATGTATTAAATCAGTGTTTCCCAAATAAATGCTTTTGCTGTAGGACCAGATTACACATTAGACAACAAGATTATACATCAGATTACACAGATATCAAGTGTTGACCCAAAGCAACAACACATTTGTGGTACAAAACTAAAAATGCAAACTTTGCTGTTACACAATTACAGCACATGGTCTCTATGGCATTAGAGAATATGACAAATAATAGTGTGTACATGATTAAGAAAAGGCAAAAAAATCAGTTTTTTTTTTTTTTAAATGTATGCTTTGGTTTTTTACATTTTTAAATGTATGTCGGTTTCAAACTTTAGGAAAAAAGTAAAAATTAATAAAAGGATAAATATAATGACTAAAAATGTCATGTGGTATAACCAAATAATAACATATTTTCCTTACACTGCGAATACTTGTGAGTGTACACACCTTAATCATTATTTTCAGAAAAGTTTGAAATACATTTTTCAATGTAAAAAGTATATTTTTATTAGAAATATAATGAATCATAAATTTGTAAATCTCGTTAAGTTTTTGCGGAGTCGCACCACATGACATTCTTTAACCTGAACTAACTTGTCATAAAAAGGTCAAATTATCTGATATTTTAAGAGATAAACTGACCTTGACAAACAGTCATGATATGATTTCCTTGCATATTTGCACACTGGTTGCACCAGATGATTTTGATTTGGTTCAAACATTCCGAGTATTATAAATATTTTAAGGCAGCGGCTATTTAAACGGTTTTAAATAGCAATAGATTTCTATTTACACACAAAAAATAAATTGTGTTATATCCCCATTTGTTATTAATGCTGAAAGGTCACAAACATCCTTTATAGTATAAACATACCTGCAAATCCATTGATTCGGACACTTTGGCCGTAGTTGACTCGTGTGATGGGCGCTACCATGTCATTGAGAAAGACCTGAGAGAAGCCCTCGGCCAGCATGGCCTCCTCCAGCGTCTGATTGACCAGAGTGAGGAAACCGTCTCCACCCATGGCATGCAGCAGCTTCTCCACGCTGGAGAACGAGTAGCCAAACTGCTGGTACTGATATATCCTACACAGAGGACAGAAAGCGACAATAAAAGGAACTTAAGAACTTACTGGTCATAATCATTCTATACCTCGCTAGATAAATAAAGGCAACAAGACAGACAAACCTCATAAACTTATCCAGTATGCCCTCCACCCACATATTCATTCGAACAAATTGGAATCCATATCTCCAAAGCATGCGTATGAAATTCACGATGAACCAGTCGCTCTCTTCAAAGGTCAGCTCCTTCCCGTCAAATATCGCCAGTTTAGAAGATACATCAGCACGAGGTGACATACCTGATCAAAGAAAAGGACATAAGATAGGGCTTTTCACACTTAACCCGGGTTGTCGTCGCTCTAAACCCTGCTTTTAACCCCAGGTAAAGGTTCACACTTGTAATTTAAAAGCAACAGACAGCGAATCACATGCCTCAAATGTCTGTGCTTTGGACAGTCACGGAAACACTGCATGTTGTATAAACAGCCGTTTCAGTGTCAAATGGTAGCAGGAAATGTGTCAGTTGGTGTAAAGAAGGTTTTGATTCGTAATACTCGATAGCACAGTCGGCAATGTATAAAATTAGATTTTATATAAACCGATGCTGTGCTCGTCCAATCAGTGACACTTTGAGCAGCGTGAAGCAAGATAACCCAGAAAACCCAGTTTACTCTGGGCTTACAATGACCAAGGGTAAATTATTTCAAGTGTGAAAAGCCCTGAAGTGACACACTTTAGTTTTCCAGATTAAACTGAAAATATCCAGTTGTTTCGTAGAAGAACATCATAAGATTTCTTTAAACAGAAAGATCTTGAGGGAAGTGGACACTGACCGAGTCTGTCCAGAATGTACTTCATGTGCAGGTTAAGGGGGTGAATAATGGATCCCCCCGTCTCATACTCGTATCCTCCAATGTTCTCAGTGGCCAGACGCCCTCCGACAGTTCCCGGCTCGAATAATTCGATCTTCACTCCCGGCCCAAACTCTTGTCTTAAGAAGAACGCTGCTGCCGTGCCTCCAATACCACCCCCGATTATTGCTGAAGAAGAAACGAACTCTTAATCCATCAGATCCCACCAAACACTCCCATTAACCCTATAAAGTCTACAGTCTCATATCTCATACATGCATTTCTAAAGCCTATAAATTAACAACATGAGAAAAACTTTGCTGAAAAACCTGTTGTACACAATTTACTACATGCATTTTCATTTACATGCACTATTCAGAATTCAAATGATTTTAGCAAGTTAAAGGCATTTTAGTGTAATTGTCTTTTTGCTGTGAAATCTTTTTTTTTTTTAAAGATCAAGTAAAAAGAATAATTTTATATTGCTATTAATATTTCAAGATGAACACTTACTGGACTGAAGCAACTGAGGTTTATTTGATTATCCATACGTATTTTCTTAGAAAAATCACATTAAAATGTGAGTATCAAATATGATACATCAGGCTTTTGAAGAACGTGTATTAATATATCTCTCAATCATCATTGTTTTGCATTGCATTATGTTTTCGCCCCACAAAACAATTGAATTATGTAAATATCATCTTACTAAGACATCATTATAAGATATATAGAGTGAAAACTAAAATGTATGTGCATTTTATGCAAGTAGTCTGCTATACTGGTTTTACAAGCTATATACATTTTGGCCATATAAATAACATATGCACAAAATAGCAGAATTTTGCTCAGTTTGGACTGAATTTCTGAATAAAACAGGTGTTTTTCTCCTCCTCAAGTGTGACCTCAATATTTCTCACTATATCATCCTATATGAGCTATAAAAGCCTGGTATATCAAATATGATACAAACTCTAAAAACACATATGCAAACTTTTTGTCTTTAGATTTAGGCTAAAGGTTCAATAAACTGTTCCATTTAAAAATGGAGTTTTCTGACGTATTTCATTGTAGGTCTTTAAAGGGTTAAAAAGACTTATACTAAAATAAATGAATGATGTGAATTTGACCATACCGATTTTCTTGGGTGGCTCCCTGACTTCAGGAGCAGAGGCAAAACCCCTGCGTCCTACTTGACAAAGCCCAATGAAGAGGAGAGCCTTCACCGACAGGTGTCTCAGAGCCATTCTGGGGATTTAGTGTTCCACAAATAATAACATCTGAAAAAGAAATGGCAAGAAAATAGGTAAACAAGGCATTTACATGAAATCTTAAGGAGAGCTGTCAATCAATACATATATGAAAACAATAACTATCTAATAACTTAGATAATTTGTAAAGAAATGTTTTACTAGTTAATTGAAAAAGTAATCTGATTACGTACCTCGCGTTACTTTTAATGCGTTACCCCCAACACTGAGAAACAGTAAAATATTTCATTCTCGTTCTTTTCGTTTCGTCCATTTTTAAGGAATCATTGAACTTTTTTTACAGTCTATGATTGACACACGCGCCTTTAAGACTATTTTCACCTGTGAAATCGCGAGAATCTTGCGTTCAGGTCAGTCGCGTTGAACTCCGTCAGTTCTTGAACACAATTGGGTAACGTTAAGCCCAATTTACTATTTTGACAGTCTGCTAATAATGTAAGCTGCAATAAAAATGTAAATCTTTAATCAATAGCATTGATAAAAACTGCTGTAAGTTAGACAGAGAGGACAAAGTACAGTTAAGTATAATCGATTCAAAACAAATTAGTTAAAGAAGTTAAACTACTTAAAACGTTCATGCCGACATTGTCATGCATGTTACGTCCAAGTTTACACAACTGTCAAAACACCATACATCTCACCTCTGTAAATCTCGCTTTGAAAAGTTAAAATAATAAAGTGCGTGAAATCCAGCAGCTGCAGATTTGTCCTTTGAAAAAAGAAGTACGGAACCGGATAGGACCAGGGATAGGACGCACCATGGCGGAAGTGGCGTGTTTCTAGTGACAGCATGCTTGGTTGTAGTAGGAGGTGACCTTACTGTAGTATTATTGAAGCATTTTGGTTTCAGTTCAAACAGATGCATTTGTAAGGATTCAGTAATGGTTTCCAGGAGTTGTTAGTAAAACGTGCCTGTTGTGATTCATGGCTTTATAGAGTCGCTGGTTAAAGAAGAACTGAAGCAGTGGATGTGAGATCGGGAATGGCAGAGGCTCAGCAGGCGCGCGTGCAGAAGGCAGTGGAGGACATGGTTCAGAGTCTCGAGAGAGAGCACATCCGGAAGATGCAGGTGAGGAGGAGGAGGATGAGGAGGAGGATGACCTTCAGATTCTCTGTGAGACATGAAATCAGAAGTAACTGATCTGACGGATAAGAGGCTGATACGAGAACACTGTTGCTCCTTGTGGCTCAACATTCATTTCAGGGGGTTTTTATGCTATGAATAGGAATGAGTTATTCATTGTTCAGCAATATTGTTAAATATTATTCCAATTTAATATAACCGTTTTCTATTTTATTTGATTATATTTTACTGTAAGCAGCCATTTCCAGTATCATTACTCAGTGTCACATGATCCTTCAGAAATCATTCTAATATGATGTTTTGATGCTCAAGAAACATTTATTATAATTATCAATGTTGAAAACAGTTTTTGCTGTTTAATATTTTTGGGGAAACCATAATGCATTTTTTTCAGGATTCTTTGATCAATCTTTACTGCCACTTTTGATTAGTTTAATGCTTCACTGCTGAATAAAGATATTAATATCTTTCTTTCTTTTTTTAATCATATATTTTCACACATTAAAAGTTTGGGGTCAGTAAGATGGTTTTGTAATTATTATTATTATTAAAGAAATGAAAGCGGTGCCATCACAGGTTATTTGAGCTTGTACAGCACTTTGGTCAGTCCTGTGGCTGTTTTAAACGTGCTTTATAAATATAAGAACTGAACTGAACACAGGAATAAATAAACAATTATTTTAAATCAAAATAATATTTCACAATATTTCAGTTGAATGTATTTTTGATTAAATAAATACAGCCTTGGTGAGCATAAGAGACTTCTCATATTATGAAAAAAATCATACCAACCCCAAACTTTTTAACAAAAAAAGTTGTTAACTTTTTTTAATAGTCAATTACATAATTATATACATGTACATTATTTATATACAATGGATTATACAAAAAATATATATAATGTTATTAATTATAATTTACATTTTTATGTAATATTCAAAAAAATCATTCAGTATTTTTTGTTACATTTGGTTTCTGTTAATATGAAGTAATAAAACTGCATATAACTAATTTGATACAAGACTGTTTTGAGATGTTTAAGCATAGTTTGTCATTGATTCTGTTTTTTTCATTCCCTCCTGATTTTATATAGTGATTAGAAGTCTTTTAATATCTGAAATATAGTCTTTGACCACTTATTAGTCAGAGGTTGATGAAGGGAACGGCTGCTAACACTGAAATGTGCTCTCAGGGCCGCATGTTCCACTGCAGTGCCGAGTGTTGTGAGCGTCCCGGCGAGTCCATGAACCAGGTGCACCAGTGTATTGAGCGCTGCCACACACCGCTGGCTAAAGCTCAGGGACTGGTCACTAGTGAGCTCGAGCAGTTTCAGGTCAGTCGCTCTGTGAGATCATTTACTCTTAATCTTCCTGCTGGAAGAGCGTGATGAGGAAGAACTCTTGATTCACCCACAGGATCGTCTCTCGAGGTGTACGATGCACTGTAACGATAAAGCCAAGGACCTGTTTGACTCCGGGGCGAAGGAGCCTGCTGTGCGGGCGCTGATGGACAGCTGTGTGAGCAGCTGTGTGGACGAGCACCTGAACCTGCTGCCCAGTGTGACCCGCAGACTGAAGGACAGCTTGAACTCAATACCTCAGTGAAGATCAGGCTGTAGGAAATCATCCTCGTGAACTCACCGGTTTACTGGGAAGATTTGCTTTTCGATTTGTGAGTGTTGATTACTGTCTGTATTGTTTGTGGCTTTTGTACAGGCAATAAATGTGACGAAATCCACTTGCTGTCTGTTGAATGTGTCCCAGGGAAACAGAAAAAAAAAAAAAAATTGATGAAAGAATTGTTGTATTGTTGAATTATTTTTCATTATAATTAAAAATATTTGTAGTAAATGTTTATTATAATTAAATTCAAGGCGTTGTGTTTTATATAACATGCATAAATATGTATGTATGTATATATATATATATATATACATACATAGCATGCTACTATATATGTAGCATACATTGTTGTTATATATATATTTGTGTATATAATTTATATTAATAAATAACACTTTTGAATTGAATTTTTTAATTATGAAAATAAGATGTGTATTATTCACACACACACACACACACATATATAAACTTAAGCAGATATAATGTATATATTTTATTTATATGTATGTTATATATAAACTTAAGCAGATATAATGTATATATTTTATTTATATGTATGTTATATAAAATATAAGTTTTTGTTTTTAATTATACTCTTAAAATAAATGTAAAACAAATATTTTTAATTATAATCAAATACTTCACAAAATGGTAGTATTAATCATTCTAAATATATATATTTTATTATAATTAAAAATAACTTTTTTTACAACATACATAAAATATTTACAATATATATATATATATAAATAGTTATAAAATCTTTATATATAGCTATAAAGCGTATATATATATACACATTTATAAAATTACACATCTTTGTGCTATTAACTGTTGTAAATTAAGTGTATAATAATTAAAATCATTGAAAATGTTCTAGGCCAGATTTATTACTGCACAGAAGTGAGAATGAGATGGTTTTCATACTGGATAAAAAGTGAACAATTTCTTCTGTCAGTGCTGTTTTAATGTACATCTTAGAAGAATTATCATATGATGCTTTGGTCCAACAATATTTACATTTAACCAAAAACACACTGTGTATAAACTTTCATTGGACACTTGTGGAAGTCACTTGAAATGCCCTGCTGGTAAACCAACACATGCCTGTTCAACCTTCACTGATCCTACATCGGCATGCATTGACAAAAACAACAACTTCTATCATGTTAGCACCAATTTCAAACGGTTGTAACAGTACAGAACCAATATTCAGTCCTTTTTCTCCTTTTGTTTTGTAACGAAAAAAATGTGGGGATGCCTGACCAATTAACAACCAGCCTAACAATAACAATGAGAAATGTTTAAATATAGGACAACTTCCAACAAATAATTTACAAACAGAATCAAATGGGCAGAAAGTGAAGAACAGGATCAAGAGCACTCACTCTTAGCTCTGATACTGACATAGTAAATTATTTAAAAGGCACCTGACTATTTACAAATTAAGGATACAAATAAAATGAAATAATATACATGAGGCCAACAGAACATAAATAATAAAAAGGGTCTGGATTACAGGCTGGACTGGTTTATGTGGTGTTGGGTCACGACACACTGCGTGCGCTGCTGCTCTCTGGCTCTGGTGTGTCGCCTCTCCTCTCACTGGACGGAGAAGTGTAGAGGAAGTTACAGCACACATACAGAGGGAAAGACAAGAGCCGGCTGTCCAGGTTCATCACCACATATTCCTGTCAATGTGACACAGAAGTGCTTCGGTCAAGTCAAGTAACTGGAAACAAAATGATTTTATATTTGACATTATGATGACAGAATACCTGGTCCTTTTCAAGGGTAACAAGCTGGTAGCCAGTTGACCGGCTGCAAACCACTTTCCCACTGCTATCAAAGGAAGCAAGGCGCAATCTGAAAAATAAAGAAATAATAATAATCAAATTGTTAAAGGGGTCATATAATGGTACATGCACTTTTACAAGTTGATTGTACTGAAATGTGTGTTGGCAGTGTCTGTACACAACCATCATAAAATTATAAAAATCCATCCAGTGTTTTTGTTTTAATCTCCTTATATGTTTTCCCCTGCCTCAAATTGAGCCGTTCGATTTTGTGACGTCACACGCTCGGAAGCCCCTCCCACGATTGTTGATTGACAGCAGCGTTTCAACACAGACCCGACCTCGCTTGTGAGCGAGCTGTCAATCATAGTCCGCGCGGACCGGCGCGGTCATTGTTGATATGCTGGAGCACTGTCTATGAGCAGAATGGCGTCTAAGCGATTGGTGTTCTGTTCTTGGGTGCAATAACGAACACAGCAGTAATTTTAATGTTCCTAAATCCGAACCGCTGAAGACGCAGTGGCTGAGTTTGTTTTCGAAGGGAATATTCCCCACGAGCAACGTCATTGCTCTCATGTTTGCGCGAATCATTTCTCAGCAGACTGCTTTATAAACGAGGGTCAGTATAAAGCTGGTTTTGCTAAGAAGCTGCTCATGAATAAAGGATCGGTACCAGATATTCGTGTTCCTGCTGAACCTCTAGAACAACTGAAGTGAGTGTAACGTTTTATTAAACTTTATAATAATATTTATATTAATCTTTGCAAATCGCTTGCACGCTTCACGATGAATGTGTCGGTTTACACTCAGGGTACATTACGGCATGTTTTCTATGTACAACGTTCTCAATATAATTCATAATCCCACGTTTATACTGAACAACGCGTTATGGTTATTGTGTTATCGAGTTACAAATGGTGTATGCACAAAAATGGCATTATATGACCCCTTTTAATACTAAACTAAAAATTATGTTTGATATTTCTAAAAATGTATTATAATTTATTTAAATATTAAATTTAATTAAATAATTTTCTAAGTAACTGAAATTATGAATTATATAATATTAATTTGAAAAAAATGCTTGCTTAAATACCATATTAAAAACTGATTTAAAAATACATTTAATATTTTTTACTATTATTTAATATATAATTTATTATTAAATGAGTTACTAAATAATTAATTAATTATAAAGTAATTGAAATTATAAGCATATACATATATTCATTTTTAATAACATTAATTATTTTCTATAAATTTACGTTTTCTAGTAGCCTGGTTAAAACCAGACCATTCTCATTTTGTAACTTAGTTATGGTCTGGCAAAGCGTCATAGACAAATCATTTCCAGAGGGGCGTCACCAACGGACGTCGCGGATAGACCTAAAACCAATCAGAGCGATGAAGGAGATGACGTATGCAGAGCGGCGGAGAAACATCTCAGAGTGTTGTTCTTTGCTCGGTTTTTAACAAAAAGAAAACGTTCAAATCGCTTAAAACAGACGCGATAGCTGATTCGAACGAGTGATGTTCGACGGCGGCATCCATCTTTGTAATGTAGGCTACAAAATCTGCTTCAAAATCCCAGCGCTGTCGTCTTCGTGTAAAGCCCGCCCCAACGTTTCTGATTGGTGCCTCGATTTCGACGGATTGGAAATGAGCTTGAATGAGCTCTTTGCCAGACTAACCTTTAGAGCAAATCTAAATTTGCCAGAAGTTGTCTGGGTTTTCCCAGGCTAGTTTTCTAGATAAATAGACAATTTTATTACTAAGAAACAATGTCCATATATGCACAGTATGTACAAACATATACACATTTTACAAGCAAACATAATTATTATTTGTAGTTTAGACAGTCTGTAGGAAGATGTATAAGATAAATTGCTATATTATAATACTCATTCCTTCATAATGTAATGCAATGTAATATAATAAGAGAAAAATAACCAGGGGCCGTATTCACAAAGAATTTTAAGGCTAAAAGTAGCTCCTAACTGGCGAATTTAGGAGCAACTCCTAAAAATAATGGGCGTGTCACTCCTGAATTTAGGACTCCTAATTTTTTTCACTAAGAGTAATTCACGAAGCATTTTAGCCCTAAAAGTAGCACCTAAGTCTGGGACAGCTTAAAAGAAGTCGAGAGGACTCCTAACTCACTAAGACCTATTCACAAAGGATCGTAGCGCACACCAGCGCCTCTCGCAGTCGCCCGGGGTCCGCGACACAAGCGGGAATGCTGCATTGATCTGCAAACAAATCATCTCCCATTCTCACGCTTAGTTTTGCTTGATATCCCAGTGCCGAATTTCACTTTTATTATGTTTTTTTTTTTTTTTTCAGCACCAACTGAGCCAGCAGCAGTAACTGATCCTGTGTCCAGTTGGGCTTTCTTTTACGTTTTGGCGACTTCATAATCCACTGTCATTCAACTATTACATTACTTCAATAAGAGCAACATTTCCTTGCTTTAAGTAGTCTATTTAGGCTAATAGGATGTCAATTAACCAAGCAAGTGTTAATGCAAGTGTTGTTTTTCATTATTAGGCAAGTGGAGGTCATTAGGGTATTAGGCTACCTTGATTTAATTTATTTTAATTCACGACTTTTCTCTCTCTCTGCCTTTTTAGAATTACACTTCACTGGGGCCTGCACAAACATGTCATTATATATGCATTTCGATGACATTACTATTATTATTTTGTGTAGGACACAGACATATTTAGATGTCGTAATTCCATGATTTGTTGCGTCTGTGTTATGCTCCGCATGATGGCCCTGTCATCTAACAACCAATCACCGTGATCATTGCGAGGAAGCTCGTGCCTGAGAAGTGACGTCATCCATAGCAACGAAGACTCACTCTTAGTTTAGGAGTTGTCATTTTTCCTTACTAAGAGTAGGTCTGAAAGGCGCTGTGAATAACTTTTAAGAGAAAACTCCTAGCTAAAATATTTTAGTGCGATTTAGGAGTACTCCTAGTGGTAAGATAAAATTCTTTGTGAATACGGCCCCAGATGTGTAACAGCTCACCGGTACGCAAGGTGGCGTCGTGGCTGTAAGCTGACAGCGCCCCCACATGGCTGGCTGAGGGTGTTTCTCTTAAAGATTATGAAGCGATTTGTGTAAGTCACCAGCAGGTCAAAACCATAATTGAACCCCGTCCATCGCCAACAGTACTGTAGAGACAACAAAAATACATACATGTTATTCAAAACAAAAATATGCAATATATTGTATAGCAAGAGTTCAACTCACATCTCCATCTTTGGTCAGTTTTCGTCCACAGCGCATGCTGTTCAGCTCAAACTCCTCTTTATTGGCCTCTTGTGGTCTGTAACGATCACATTCACTCATTTGCAATTCAAACCACATGTTTAATGTGTAGCAGTGCAGGTGTCGGACGTTCTCTCACCCGTTATCATTATCATGTTCTGTCCTCAGCATGGCGAACCACTGCTGTTTGTACACGCTGCTCAGCCACTCTGATACACACACAAGAGGAAGTTGGGTTAATATATATATGCACCTCGGATAACAATGGACCGTTTCAGGACAAGATGATGCATGCTGAACAGAAAAATAGCAAAAGCTTTCTCAAAGATATTTAATCTGACTGGATTCATGCAAGTTCTGGAAGTCACGAGTGCAGCAGGAGAGTCACCGGGCGGTAGGATGTTGTCCCGTTCCAGCATGCGGGCGGAGGCCAGGTCATTAATGATGTACTGGAGGCGGATGAGTCGGAAAACGGGCACGAAGGGCATCCCGTCATCTGAGTTCAGAAAGGGCTCCTGCTCTCCAGCCTCTGTGTACGAGTGTGGCAGTCAGAGGAAGATTACAGAAATGTGTGTAAGCGCTTGTATGCGGGGAACGTACCACTTCTTCTTTTACACAGCCAGGCATCTGCATCGAGCAGAAGCTGTTTGATAGGACCATCCCAGGATGGATTAAGCTGCAAGAACATCCACTGAAAAAAAGTTTCAAATAATAATAATAAGCTGTGATGTCATTTCAGTGCACAGCTAAAAACACAGACTTAACCCTAAAGAGCCTGACATTCATTCTTTAAACGTTTGGAAACATTACAATGTTTTTGAAAGTAGTCTCTTTACTCACCAAGGTTGCATTAATTTGCTCAAAAATACAGTAAGAACAGCAATATTGTGAAATATTATTACAATTTAAAAAAATATGTTTTCTATTTAAATTTATTTTAAAATTAATTTATTCCTGTGATGCAAAGCTGAATTTTCAGCATCATTCTAATATGCTCCAGAATTTTTATTATTATTATTATCATCAATGTAGTCAGTTGATAATCTGATAATCAGTTATGTAAAAAAAAAAAAAAAAGTCAGGATCCTTTGATGAATTTTGTATTTTAATCAAATAAATGCAGCCCCGCTGAGGGATTATATATATATAAAAATAAACCCTGTAAAGCCTGACTAATATATACTAATATAATCCCTCAAATACGTGTTGCATCATATTTTAAACCCAAATGTTCTATAATAAATGTATGAAATATTAAGAAAGCACAAGTTGCTTAAATCCACTAAACATTGTTTAGAAATCTCAGTAACAGTATAAAGTGTATTCTTTTTTTTTCTCCTTATATTGTTGTTCTTTTGTTACTTATTATTTCCTCACAATCATCAAAAATATATTTAAAGCTGCAGTCCGTAGCTTTTCCTCTTTGTCGCCATCTCTCTGTTCGAAATCTGTAACTGCAGTGATTCGCGGAATTATCATCTTTACGTGGGTTGTAAATCGGCATGAAACAGCGCGGATGAACACAGTGCTTTGAGGCGAGTGCTGCTGTCAGTCACCGCGCTGTGTGGATACTGTCATACAGAATCACAGATTCACTTTTTGAAAGTTTGACCAACATAAGAATTTTCATAAGAAAATGTCTTCTGAACAAGTAAGTAACATCCATTTTTGTTCTGACCAACTAAGGGGGAAAAAGCATTCGACATGATAAGCTTCGTTAGATTTAATCAACGCGATTTACAGCAACCGTGCAAATTATAGCCTACTTTGTTCTCAAATTGTTCATGTTAACAACATCAGCATTGCGTGACTAATGTTAAATTTAATGTGTTTTATGGTTACCTGTGTAGTTCAGAATTCATATTCTCCATAATAGCAAAACGAGAAAGGCACAACAAAGGAAACTCCATAACTGTGTGAATTAAGAAAACGTACTGTTACACGATTGAACTATTGAAATCTCTTACTTGTTCAGCAGAAAAAAGCCGTCTCTTCTTCCGTTTTGAACCCCTTTAAAACACGGAGTTCACGCACTTTTCAAAAGCCCCGCCGATGTTTAAATCCTTGTGTTCGCATGAGACGGTTTCTTTCTCTTTCTCTAGCCACCTTAAATCCGAAGTACGAAGTCTTTTGGGTTTTATAACTGCTGAATCTCCAGTTGACACTGATGATTGTTGTTTGGATCTTTCTGGATCCGCCATAAGTTGAATTATGTAAAGTGCTGCGAGAAAAGCCTATACATCTAAACATCTCGTCACGCGCAGTATAGCCGGCTAGCCGAAACTCCTTTATGTGTACGGATGTGACGTAATGACGCAAAGACATGCTCGAATTTCCCGCGGAAACCCACCAGTACCACTGGAATTAGAATCATTATTACAAGCTAACCGTTTTGAATCTAGCTATGGCAAGCAGATAGTTTTGACCACTGGCAGAATAAGTTTTTTTTAATATAATCATTTTGGATTATTTTTAACTTAAAAAAAGCTACGGACTGCAGCTTTAAATGTATTAAATGTCCATCTACTTCCTGAAGCATCTTTACACCACCAGGGGGCAGAAGACATGTGATCATATCCCACATCACCTACCTTTTTCAGTGCTGTGTAGACATCCATCTCCACTTGCATTACGAACAGATCGGAAGACTGAATAAGTTGTTCCATAATCTCCACCCTACACACACATACTAAATGAGACCAAAGATTTATAAAAACTAAACCTTCAGATGCATATAGTAAGACTGTACCCGAGCTCCTTCATGAGGTCCACGTTCTGATGCGTCATGAGGTTATTGAGGAGCCACTCTAAACACCTGCAATGCACATGCAACATGCTCATTATGCCACAAGAGTGTTGGAGAACAATGAAGGGAATCAAACAAGACTACTGACTTCTTCATGACGGAGTCCAAGCCGTACATGGTGGCCGAGTTATAATAGCTGCACACGGTCTTCACATTCACGTTCTCCTTCATGGTCTCTCCACACTGCTGGATTAACCCATCCTGGGAAAGACAAAAAGCATATTATGAAGGATGACACTAGAAAGACAACCTGCACCAGTGATTAAAAAGTGTAGTTGCTGGCTATAGGGGTGTTGCTATCTGGTTGCTAAGGTGTTGCTGGGAGAGTGGTTCTGATTGGCTGTGTATTTGTCGCTTTCTGCAGCAGTGAGGATTTTTTCTGCTTGTCTTGTCATTCCAGTAGTTCGGATTTGTATCGCCCTGTTAACGTTTGCACTTGTTAAAAACACAAGAATTATATTATAAAAATAAACTATTATACATTTTTCACGTGACAGGCTGAATCTGCATTACAGAGAAATCGCATATCTTTACGGACCAGACACTGTTTTTAAACCTAGACCTACTTACCAACTGAAGCATACAAGCAGCGGCGAGAATATTGACAACCCGACTTGGTTTGATCAACACGTCATCCCTGTAGAGTGACCCGAAAACCACTTGCAGGGCTACAGATGGAGAAGAAAACAAGGTCAGGAATCCGGATATGAATGTTTGGTGTCCACAATACAAATACAACAACTTAAATGTGTTCATTGCATCAAGGTGGTGTAAAATCCTCACCTTCAGTGTCAATATTTTGGTCTGGGATCTCAAGCTCAATAACCATCATGTTAGACTCCTTCCAGGATCCACTGAACATGCTGGAGAAATAGCCAGACTGTTTCCAAACAGGAAAATGAAAGGGGGAAGAAAACATTTAAATCAAAAGCGAAATGAGTAGTCTGTCATTAGGAGAGCTGAACAGCTGGACCAACCTGACACAGGTATATTTTATGCAGGTTCCACTCCTGCCCCAGGGCTCGGATCTGGATGTCACTGTTTTCTCCATTCAGGAACAGTGTCTGGTAGATGTACTTAGAGGTGCTTTTCAACTTCTTCCTGTCCGCAACGAATGCAGACAAAAACAAAAATTAGACATCTATTAAATACAACCAAACACTAATTAATGTGACAATGCAGGTTATCAACTGTCACATTTATATTTTTTTAAAAGAAAGAAATTTACTTAGACTCAGCAAGGATGCATTAAATTGATCAAAAGTGACAGTTAAGACATTTATATCTCAAATACAGTCAAACCCAAATTTTATTCAGACGCCTTCAACATTTCTAACCTTATCAGTTTAGTCACTATAGATTAGAAAAACTTAAGAAAATATGAGATATTTCACTGGTTTTGGCCATCCTTCTGTTAGACTGTCCCACACATTACTTATGTTGAATAGCTGTCAGCTGTTACATTTACCGGTAAGTACACAATTAGATAATACCAATTTAGGTCAACCAATTACCAAGCAATGCTTCATTTTGTTCAGTCTATGGTGTAAAAAAAGGTCGCATTAGCAAATAAAGAAAAAAACACTCAAGAAAACATGGCCAGGTCAAGTGTCTAAATCATTTTTGGTCCCAAATTTTAATACATTTTACTGGTACTCCACTGTATGAAGAATATTTTAGTATAAAATGTCACGGTTTACTTTATTTTGCTATACTCACTTGAACTAGAGTGTTTTTTAAATTGTAACAATATTTCACTGCATTGTGATCAAATAAATGCAGGATTGTGAGCATAAGAGACTTCTTTCAAAAACAAAAACTTCTAACTGACCGACCCCAAACTTTTGAGCGGCAGCGGTGTGTGTATTCTGACCTGCGTGGCGTGTCCAGCTGGCTGTCCTCTTCCTCCGGCTCGCTGTCACACTCACAGCGTGAGCTGCGTTTCCTCTTCCTGCACTCACAGCTGTGTCTGTTTCCAGCGCACTGCCTCTCCAGGGCCTCCTCCGGGCCCCGGGCCGACGACTGGAACCGGCTCCCGAGTGAACCCATGATTATTTAGCCTACAGAAAAACACTATTCATTTAGTCATGTACCTAAACTGCTTCACAACACCACTGACGCGTCATGACAACTGTACAACCAATGCATTAACTTGGTACCACCTGCAAAAAGTCTAACAAATAATTCAATTTAAGCACTGTATGGATGCCAGGGCGTGAGGCCAGGTGACAGTTGGTGAGTGAGATCACTTCCCACTGCTTAATTTACTTAGCTAGCAATATCTAAAGTTATTTTGCCTAAATAATGTTATTTCATTTTGCAGTGGTTTCATTTAGGTCCTGTGAAGCTCCAGTCAGATGGTTTAGTACAGAAACAGTGAAGTTATGCTGTCAGTGTTATTATTTCAACACCAAGAACTTATTATTTTTTCCATAAGCTGTATATTAAAGTCGTGTGTATGTTAAGAAGTAAGAACAATAAATCTGGCCTCTTGTAAACACTCACCACACGCTTCTGCCTCTCAAAACACTGGACACTCCCTGGAATCTGCTCATCAAGCGCTGCGCAAATGCATTATTAGGCGTGTTATGAACGCATATTATGGCTGTTAATGACTGTACATCCAAATCGGCTGTTAAATGTCTAATGAACTAGGCAGCCGTTTGAAACAACAGCAGACTGCTAAATAACACACAGAGCTATGTGTCTCTGCTCCACGTCACGGCTGTGTGTGCTGATCCTCGGGCGCTGCTGCCCCTGCTGTCGCGGAGACGCTGCAACTCTTCTTGCAGACTGAAAAACAACTATTTTTGTTATGTAAACGTTGATTTTTTAAAGAAAATAAAAAAGACAGACTGTTTATGTTCTTCTAATCTATGTCATAAAAGCTATATTATTTTACTGCAGTCTTTTTTAGTGTAATTCTATGTTGTGTTGACATTTTGTTTATCTACGTTTTATTATTTAGCGTTCATTTCAGTGGTTATCTAGTTGTCTCTCTGCCTTGTATTATAAATGTGCAATAATCATAAAACGATAAATGTTTTGAATTAATTATTTATATAAATCAATTAAACTATTTGAAACGCTGCTGCGTTAAATTTTTAAGTAAAATCAACTTGGATGTTTAAGTCATTTCAATTTAAATTACATAAACATTACTTTTAAAATTGTTTTAAAAAAAGCTTAACTTATTTTGATGAGTTAAAGCAATGTAAAAACATTTTGTCATAACTTATTGATCATGTAATTCTCACAGTGCACTTTACACTTCACAATGTCTCATTTGTTAACATTATTAGTTAATGTATAAACTAACATGAATAAACTATAAGCAATATATTTTTAAAACTTTTATTAATCTTTGTTAAAAATACAGTAATTGTTTTGCTCGTTACTTAACATTGCATTAACTAATGTTAACAGACACACATTTTTATTTAAAAAATGTATTAGTAAATGTTGAAATTAACATTAACTGAGATTAATAAATGTTGTAAGCATTGTTCATTCTTTGTTCATGTTAACTACTGTAGTTAACTAATCTTGACCTGATCTTAATTAATTAAACCTTACGTAAACTTTAAAACATTGAGGTTTTTCTGTATTTTAAGACATATGCAGGGACATGCTTCCCAGTTCACTTCAACAACAAGAATGATTGGTATTCAGCTGAGATAATTTAATTTACTCCTAAATAGAAATGTAAAAAAAACAAACAAACAAAACCCAACCACTGACCGGTTTTGACCATAGAGGTTTTGACCACTAGACCTCGTTTCCACTTCCCCCTTTGATGGGCGGGACTTAGGACGGAACCAGCCAATGAGCGTCGAGACATCTACGCAGTCGCCTACCTTTCATTTGTACCTTTCTGCGGATAGCCAAGCTTTCAGGGTGCTGTGTGTCTGTTTGACACGTACCTCACCCTGGTGTGTGGAAGTCTACCCATGTATCGGATGTGAAAGGATTTCGGGCGGTTCAAGACCGACAGACCTTTTGTAACGTTCAGTGCAGACTGGTTTCATAACCTGCAACATGGAGCCAGGGGCGAGTGACGCGGCAGCAGGTAAATACTGTATTACTACAGTAAAAGTGGCCTAAAGAGATTGAAATGGATATTACTATATCAGACAACTTTGCATAACATTAGCTTTAGTATGCATCTGATTATATAAGGTGTACGTATCGTATGAATAAGTGCATTAAAAGTGAAAATGTAGATATCATTTGATTTATCTAGTTTGAGTCGAAACCAATGCAAGTAACGTTACTGTTTTGTACGTAGCCTATGAAGTGTACTTTGTAAAATTGTTAGATTTATTCAGTTAACTTTGTCTCGGATGTTTCTCCTAAAATTCTTTCTGTGAAGTACCTGATAGACACAAATATTAATATACATATTTGTGTACAAAGCTGTAAACTTAATGTGGACAGCAGATCTCTCTCAGGTTATTTAATCTAGAATCAACAAGAAATATTTGAGTTCATACAGAAATCATACTGACATCTCTGACCTGTCATTGAAAACTAAAACTGGCAACATTGAGACATTTTTTTAGATCTCTTCTGAAACTGTAGGTGTGATGTGAATCAGTATCATAATGTTTTTATTTTTCTCAGGAGAAAAATCTGAGATACTGGCTGAATTAAAAAGCTAAATCTCCATTCATTCACTCTCAGTTTAATCTCATCGCTGATTGGGAGAAACAACTGAGATATTATTGAGATTCCCTTTGTCACTTTAGCAGGTGCTCGATACGTTGAACCCTCCAAAGCGAAGAAAAAGAGCAGTGAGGAGAACGAACAGGCAACTTCGTCCCCGTCTGAGCAGGCCAGCACCATGAAGCGTCTCTTTGGCTTTGAGAAAGAAGACGTGTCATCATGGCATCGGCTGGTGTGTCTCCTCAATCGCCCCACTGACCCGGCCTCATTGGGCATTTTCCGTTTCTTATTTGGTGAGTCTTCATTTGTGCATGAAGTATGTGATTTTACAGCATCCATGATTTTAAATTGTGGTGCAGGTGTTGATGTGTGCGGTGTTTCCTCAGGTATGCTGATGGCGCTGGACATCACCCAGGAGCGAGGCCTGAGTCATCTGGACTTTAAGTATTTAGACGGGGCACCGGTGTGCCGCTTCCCCCTCTTCAACTTCCTGAAGCCCCTTCCCATGGACTGGATGTTCTTTGTGTATTTTGTTATGCTCCTTGGTGAGTTCCTCGAAAAACTCTTTGTGAAATGCAACAGTGACTGCCCACTTTTCTAGTGGCCTTGCTTCTGGAACCACCTTTCATTTTCTCCATAGGCATTTCTAAAAAAAAAATAGTGTTTTGACTTTGAACCAAACCAACCTGCTATGAGATGTATTGCTTTGAGGACTTATATTAATTATAATTAAAATATTTTTTATATTGTTTTATAAAAATTAAATATAAATATATCAATTATATTTATATTGTTAAAATGTATAAAGTCATTATTATTATAATTAAAATATATTAATTATTAAAGGGATTCACTATACTGGACCAGTATTAAGATAGTTTTTAAATTTATTTCTGTCACTCAATATTTGTTTGTACATCTATATTTTTACATTTAGATTACTTTTTATGTCATTATAAATATAAATTGTAAAAATATATATTATATTTATTATTAAAAATGATATAGTATTCATATTCATATTATTATTAATTATATTATTAAAATATATTAATTATTAAATATTTTTTTAAAAATTGTAGGGATTTACAATATACTGGTTCTTGGCCGATATTAAGAGAGTTTTACATTTATTTTGTACATTTGTTTGTACATGTCTCTTTTTTTACATTTAGATGACTTTTTCTGTCATTTAACACACTGAAAGTTAATCTTTAAAAAACATAATAAAAAACAAATGAAATAACTCGAAATAGTTTAATAACACTGTTAAATATAATCTTTAAAATTATGTTTCATACTGTACATTGTAATGCCTAAATTTTGATGCCTAAATTGTGTTGTAGAATTCAACATTAGTATTTTATTTTTAATTTATTTAGACAAAATAATATAGAACTGTATTGTTGGCCATTTATCAGTTATCCAGCCATTGCTAAAAATAATTATCGACGTATTGGTATCTGCCAGAATGGTATTTTTATTTCCAGAACCCATTGTGTCATTTTGACTGATGTGAACTCAGCACTTCTATAAGAAGACACTAGACTGATCATCCACTTGTGTGTGTTTTGCAGGCGCTGTTGGTATCATGCTCGGCCTTTTTTATCGCCTTGCCTGTCTGATGTTTATATCTACTTACTGGTACGTTTTCTTCCTGGACAAAACGACCTGGAACAATCACTCTTATCTGTACGGACTCATCGGCTTCCAGCTCACGCTCATGGACGCCAACAGATACTGGTAAGCTTACACTTCCTGTACAGTGGTCCCCAAAAACTTTTGGACACTTAGCTCACACTTAAAAATAAGCATTGGACAACAAAACATTAATCCAAGAGTAATTTATTTTAAAATAAAACAAGCAAAACATTGTTTTAATGCAGGTCATTAGATGGACTCCGAAACCCCAGGAAGAGGAACGCCCATGTACCGCTGTGGAACTACACTTTGCTGAGAACTCAGGTCAGCTGATGTATCTAGATGTGGCCTGAAATATCATCCCTGTGTTGAAGGACATTATCTGCATAGACAAAGTTATGATGCGATAGTAAATGTGCATTGCCTTTGACAGATTTTCATTGTGTACTTCATCGCTGGGGTCAAGAAACTAGATGCTGATTGGGTGGAAGGGTACTCGATGAAATACTTGGCACACCATTGGTTATTTGACCCTTTCAAGTGAGTATATTAGCCTCCAATTACACCCGCCTCAGCATGACACATTGTTGTAATGGATCAGGATCATGGCTATGTTCACACTGCAAGCCTTAGTGCTCAATTCTGATTTATTGCTCAGATCTGATTTTTTGTTTGGCTGTTCACATTTTTTTTTTTTTAAATGTGTCCGATATCAGATTCGAGGTTGAACTGATCGCAGTCCCGAACTGACCCTTTTTGCGCAAAAGAACAATAACAACACGTAAACACAGAGGTTACTGAAGTCAGCTTTTACACATCGAAGTCACACATAAGCGGAAAAAATAGGCAAATTTTGCCTGCAGTCACTCTGAACGTAGCCATATTTTGTCTAGGCCTGTCATGATTATTGATAAATCGTCAGATAAAATTTCAGTGACATTTTGACATGCAAATGACCCGGGTCAGAACCCGGAAGACTAATTCGCCGCTGGTACACATGGGTTCACAAGTTTTTCAATTTATGAGTAAAATAAAGCCTGTGGTAAACATAACTTGATACGTGACGTTTTGTTCTACAACGTACGCTGCACACACTCACAACCCAAACGTTCTTCTCAAAAATAGTCATGACTGCTTCAAAATTTGCATTTTCAAGTTATGTTTATCACAGGCTTTATTTTACTCATAAATTGAAAAACTTCATTATAAAACCCCATGGGAAAATCTCGAAGGAACCAGCGGAGAATTAGTCTTCCGGGTTCTGACGTCATTCTATTGATAATCGCTATTATTTCTAAGACAGTTAAATTCATGATGATGACAGACCTAATTTTGTCTTTTTCAGAATGATCTTGCCTGTTGAATTGGTCAGTCTGATGGTGGTCCATGGCGGGGGTCTGATCTTAGACCTCACAGCTGGCTATCTGCTTTTCTTCGATGCCACCCGTCCTGTCGCTATCTTCTTTGTCAGCTATTTCCACTGCATGAATTCCCAGCTCTTTAGCATAGGTAAAAAAAAAATGACGCTAAAGGACTAGTTTACTCAAAAGATTTGAGATTTTGAACACTTTATGATGTTTATTTGTATCCTCAGGAATGTTTGCTTACACCATGTTGGCCACAAGCCCTCTCTTTTGCTACCCTGACTGGCCTAGACGCTTTTTTGGCCGTTTCCCAGAGTTCCTCTGGCCTGTACTGCCCCTCATCTCTCCTGCCCCGAGTCCCAGCTCCTCCTGCGTGTACCCAAATCCACCCAGTGTGCCTAGAGAACAAGATGAGACCCACTCGGCTCCCAGACCCACCACACCGAGCTTCAAGCACAAGTTTAGAGCCTTCTTCGCCATCCTTTACATCACAGAGCAGCTCTTCTTGCCATACTCGCACTTCATCACGCAGGTGATTTTAAACTGCACTATGTTGTTTAGAATAGATGCAGTTTGATCTAGAAGGTTCATTGCGCTTTCACAATCAATGTAAACACAGATAGCGAACAAAAGCAAATATCTGCACAAACCTTTGGAAGAGGAATCACATGCCTTACTTGCGCTTCACTTCAAAGGCCCTGTTTACACCTGGTATTATGATGCGTTTTGGTCGATCGGTTCACAAGCAGGGCGACGCAAAACACAGGTGGTCTAAAACATTTTGAGCTCGTCCACTTTTGACCACTTCCAGAGGTAGTCGAAAACACATTAGACCGGATTGCTTTCGTGGTGTAAAACGCTCACGTGGTCGAATGTGTACGAACAGCCACAAAAGACGCCTACTCTCCGCCTACTGACTTAATGCGTAAACATTATGGGAAGCGCTCTAGCCAGACGGGATTAAAACTTTGTCGGCTGAAGACCCAAGTTTGGTTTAAAGACGAAAAACATACCAAGCACAATGTTCTCTCACCATTCCTGATTTCTAACACACACTCACAATGTCAGCGTGGTCTTGCGGCTGTCAGAGCAGAAACAAAAGCTGATGCTCTCCGTATGTTCTTCTGTTGTCTCCAGGTACGTTCATGTGTAAATTGCGCAAGCTTATTTTGTTCATTAGATGGAAAGATCTGAAAAAACCCATACATTTATAGGGTTTATAGTTATAGGGTTACGGCGGTAAGTTCGGAAATAGGCCGGGTAGAGAGAAACGAGCGTTGCAGTTGTTCTTGCATTCTGATTAAAAGTTCAGAAACGGAGACTCCCTTGACTGTCCTTCTTCAGACGTTACAGTAGGCTACTCTCTCTGTATTCAAAGTGCAAACCGAGACCAGAGCCACAAATACACAGTCCAGAGATAGGTTTGATATTAGGAGACAGACTATTGTATGTATGCAGCCTAATTTACGCGCATTATCAGGAAGCTCGTGTTTTACTTTCACTTTAAAATTCGCGATCGCACCTACTATGTAAAGGGAGCAGCGGTGCTGAGTGCGCATTCTACAAGATAAGACATTAGCAGACGCTTAAGCTCTGTTGCACAACGAATCATCGTCACACGATCAGTGAACTGTGCAACTCGTGTTTGATGAGCAGAGCAGCCGTAAACAAGTTTACAATGGTTTTTATTCTCATAAAAACAGCGAGACAGCTTTTCACTCGGCGAGAAATCTCGTTACATTTCGCAAGATCTGGTCACACCCCTATTATCAGCATAATTTCACTGCTGTCACTTTAAGACCTTACGCACGGATCCATTATACTGTTTCACAAGCGTTTTCTTTCTCAACTGTTTACGTTCTCTTGAAACATAACTAACTGTTTAGCTGAATACTTGTCAAGACCGGCATTTTGACATTATTTTGTGTGTATTTGACTGTTTAAGCGCAATACGCAGCGAAAAATAACTCCATTTAGTACGAAGAGGCAGCTTTATGTGAGCGCACTTTGGGTGTGAGAGCAAAAAAAGCAGCTGGTATCGTATATTCTGTGGAAAATGAGTATCAGAAGCATTTCAGATATTTCAGTATCAAGATGTATAAAAAAAATTTGAAGTACATTATACTTAGTTTAATATTTCAGATGCCTTTTTAAAAGACTACAATTAAAAAATGTATATACAAAATGTATGCTAGTAGAAAGTGACTGTGTTTTCACGCCACTGCTGAAATCCACCTGCATTTGGCCTGTTTTAATGTCAAACCCTGTATAAGAATTATACAGAAAAAATATAAGATTTCCAAATGTTAAACATTTAATCTCTGGGCCATACAGGGCTATAATAACTGGACAAATGGACTGTATGGCTACTCATGGGACATGATGGTTCACTCTCGCTCACATCAGCATGTCAAGATCACCTACAGAGATGGCGAAACAGGCGAGGTTGGATATCTGAACCCTGGAGTGAGTCAAAACTATTTTACAGGAATGTTCCAGGTTAAACAGATTAAGCTCTATTAGTTATCATTTCAAAACATACCCGTTTGTGGAAATTTTTGTTTTTACATGTTTCATTAGCTTGCAATGCAAGTATATGGAAAGAAAAGTGATTCTAAATTCATTTCCTGTGATAATGGACAACATGCTACAGATACCACCAATAGAGCTTGACTTGTTTTTAGCCCACAATATTCCTTATTTTAACAATACAACAACTGGAGTTATTTAAATTGCACCACTACATTGTTACGCTTTTATACGCTTATCTTCTCATGTCATTCCAATATGGCGCAGGTTTTCACTCAGAGCCGGAGATGGAAAGACCATGGAGACATGTTGAAGCAGTACGCGACTTGCCTCAGTGAAAATCTGCCACGCTTCAATATCTCAGACCCAGAGATCTACTTTGACATTTGGGTGTCCATCAATGACCGTTTCCAACAGAGGTTAGTCGTGTTTAATTTACATTGCTAGATGTTCTTTGATTCATACAGACAAAATGATAGTCCAATGCTTCTGACATCAAAGTTAAAAGCCTTTATTTCAATATGGTTCTGCTTCTATCCAATAGGATTTTTGACCCACGCATTGACATCGTAAAAGCCGATTGGTCGCCTTTCCGCCCCAATCCATGGCTCATGCCACTTCTCGTTGACTTATCACCATGGAGAACCAAATTTGAGGAGATTGAGGGGTCTTTGGACAACCAGACTGAGGTGGTATTCATTGCTGACTTCCCAGGTATGTATCTCTAACTGAATTCTTTTTTTTTTTTTACTGGAATACTTTTGCTTTATTTGCACACACAGGTGCTCAGTTATTATTAATGTGACATCCACAGGCCTTTTTCTTGAAAACTTTGTGAGCGAGGATCTTGGGAACACCAGTGTTCAGGTCCTGGAGGGTCTAGTGAAGGTTGAAATAGTGGACGAAAAGAAGAACTACAGTTTGCAACCAGGAGAAAAGATGCAGGTACAATTCTCCTATCCTGTATTATGAAACTCTGAACTCTTTGTTCTAGTGTAACATTTTAAACTCTTGCTGTTATTAATGTTAGTATCTATATTGATAAATTTCATTATTGTGTATTAAGATACCAGCTGGCGCGTACCATAAGGTTTACACTGTGTCAGAAGGGCCATCCTGTTACATGTACATTTATGTAAATACTACTGAGGCGGAGCTTCAGAAGAACTTCTCCAAGCTTTCTGAACTTCAGGAGAAAGTGCGCAATGGAACAGGTAAGTCACACTTTGGTTAAATGGGAAAAATATGATTTTAAAACTACTACAAATTCCTTCAGATTAAATGAATTCTTTGTTGTTTACCAATAATTTTTACATGTCAAATAGTTCATTTATTCTCTTTAACATATTTACTTTGATTTGTACATAATCATATTTATTTGCCAATGCAACATTGCAAACTGGGTTCACACAAACAATGTGAATTCAAATTAATTCAGTGTAAAACAAAGCCAAGCCACAAAAAAATAGCAACAACATCTTTATTTACAATATGAACAGAGCTTATTTCTACACTACTATAGTATTTAACATTGTGAGTTACCTTTAATTTTTATATTGTCAGTTTTAATTGTAATTTATTTTAGTATTTTGTTTTTGCCATTTTTATTGGTTTGTTTTTTTATATTTCTATTCAGATACATTTTTTCAGTTTCAGTTTGTCATTTTAGTACTTAAACTTATTTCAGTCAGTTGCCAAGGCAATATTTCTAATTTTCATTTTTTATACATTTTATCAATTAACAAAAACTATTTTTCAATATTTTTCTTCTTTTCGTCCACTATTTCAACCTTCACTAGACCCTCCAGGACCTGAAACGTGATTACGTGATTTTGATTATGAAAAGTAAACAATCTAAAGCCTGGCTCACACTACAGGAGTTTTAGGCCGATTTATGCCCGTTTATGCCCCTCCCGAGAATCGGAGAAAAAATCTTGTCGAGGACCTCGATCGGTTCCGATGTTCGGCACAGATTATCTGGTAATGTGAGGCATTCACAGATCGAATCTTGCACCTCCCGATCTGCTCTTACACAAATCGGGCTCGCCCCGATCATATCAAACATGTTTGATATTTATCGGGATGAGCAAGATTGTGATTACGTCAGTACTGTCACAATAGCCAATAAGTAGGGCTGTCATGGTGAAGGAATTTCCATTGAGGTAATTTTGAGTGACTCATCAGCGCGATGCGCGCATTATCTCCATTTATCCATTTATTGCTAAATAAATAAGCCCAATACAGTATAATAAATAATAATAAAATACTAAATGCATAATAAAGGCATCTGAAATAATAAACTAAGTAGCCTACAATCTAGTGTTGTCAAAAATATAGATTTTTCGATATCGATCCTGAACCATCTGCAACTCTTCCGTCTTCCGCAGGATGCACGCGATCTTCAGTAGTGAACGCAGCCAGAGAGAAATGCACATTTCATACGGATTACATAAGCAGAGAGCAGTCTGTTGTCTGTTTTCTTTCGTTTTGAATTGTTCTGTTTAAAAGTAGACATGTCTGTGAGGCAAGTCTATCTTATAGGCCTATGCTGAGTTTCGGTTCATTTATGAAGTATCGCCGACGCCTCCGTTTCGTGATTATCTATCGTCTGCTATATTTACTTCTTATTTATAAAAATCCAGGCAATTGGTTGATGAAACATTGTTTAAAATTAAGATACAATTAATACAAAACGAAATTCGATTTAAAGAAAGGTTTTGTGCTTTCTGTTTGATGTCTTTGTGAAAGATTTAAAGCATATTTTAAAGTCGCTTAGAGCGGTCATGTTCGTAACATTGTTTTTTCCTCAAATGCCAACACGAAAAATAAAATAATATGAATATTTTATGTTCTGTGGAGACTGAGAGCCCTTTCTTCATCCGGTGGGTAGTAGCTACTGTAGGCTATTACTTTGGTTTGCACAGTGTAATTCACAGAATTAGGCCTAGGCCTACACAAAAATATTTTCATTATAAAATATTTATATTCATTATAAAGTTATATTCATTCAAAGATAGGTTAAATGAAACAAGCTGTTAATTATTTTAATTTTAACTTTGAGCTCCACTTTACAATGCTCAGCTGAGCAGCAATGGGCATTGAGCAACGCTGCTGATGCTTTACCTTATAGAGATCTATGGCATTGATTCATTGTATTGAACAGAGCTGACGCCATTCATTAGAAATATCCTTATTAAAAGGATGATTTTTTTTTAAAGATTTCGCTTTCCTTGGTCACACGGCAACCTTTTCACGAATATGACTTGATATGAAGGACAGATATTTTGTTTACATCCACCTTTCCGCTTCCGATCTGTTGCGTGAGATCACGTGAGGCGCTTTCTCTGGCACGAATCTTAATAACATTGTGTAGTGTGTGATGCGCCACGATTTTCAAATCTTGTAGTGTGAGCATGTTTAAGATTTGAGGTAAGAAAATCTGCAAAGATTCTCCTTAAGTGTGAGCTGCAACCAGATTTCAAAATCGGTTAGGATTTTAAAACTCCTGTAGTGTGAGTGAGGCTTAAGTAAGATAGGCTACATCATAAGATGCGCAATGTCGGGAGACATGGTGTGGGTCAGACATGATTTTCAGCCACTTCTTCTTTAAGTTCTGTACAAAGCCTTCCTTTAAAGTCAACTTAGTTTTGTAAAAATTTAATAAATAAGCAAACCAAGACCCTCGGCTGTGGAATGGATTGAGGTCAAAACTAACACTGGTTTGATGATCATTTTACGAGTCCCGATTTGAGCCCAATGATTGGACACCATTATATTGTCGACAGAGTGGAGATTTATCTTAATAAATATGCGCTGTAGCAAAAACAATAGGCTAAGATAAATAAAAAAAAACAAGTGTTTTCTGATTATTCCTCCGTCTGTATTGAGCAGCGAGCAGATCCTCCTTTATCTCATGACTCAGGCAATCGCCTCGTTCACATAGGCCGAATGTTTTTGTTGTGTGTAGCCTGTGTTTGTGTAAGCGAAGTCGTGTGCATTTAGTTTATATTCTGTAGGACCTACACTATCTATTTAAATACAGAATTTGTAGGCTATTTGCAGCCTCTTTTTTTCAGTTTGCAGAATGAACAAAAAAAAAATCCAAAAACATGCTTGCACATTTTTATTTTCGTGTATTTTTTATAAATGAACAAAATCTTCACATTCAGTGTTTTGACCCTAATGTAATTTGTCTTACAGAATGGCCACTTTTTTTGTGCACAGATAAATCATATTTCATAATAAATATAAGAATTGTCCATTTTGATTTCATGGTGGCTTTAACAATAGCATGACTGGTCTAGATCAAAAGCTCCCTTTAGTACAACATCTTTAAACATATAAGGGGCTGAAAGAAGCCCTTTCATTTTTTTTTTGTTGTGTAGCTACGCTGAAGAAGCACACATGACAACTTGTTGCTGTTTGTAGAAACAGAGCCTTTGCCTCCTGAGATGCAGCCGCTCATCACCGGTCTCGACGACCAGGACTCGGACAACAGCGTGATCGACCCTGTAGTGCGAATCTTCCTCAAACGACAGAAGCGCATGCAGGAGGTGAAAAAGCGTCGGGAAGCTTCTGTGGTCGAGAGGTTCCAGAGATTTGCCTCAAAGAAATACTACTCGATCAGACGAGGGTATGTAGGCGTATTAAAGGGAGATATTAAGTGCCTTGCGACAGTATGAATGAATTATTTTGGTTCATCTCTTAAGGATCCTGATGACAGCCATCGCTTTGCGTAACCTGGCTGTAGGTTTGCCACCGCTAGAGCAACTGACAAGAGAGGTGGCCTACGCCAACCTGAAGGAGCCTGAGAGCGAGACCAATCAGGACGAGCGTCTTAAAGACGAGGTGGGCCACGGAGAGCTGTGAGAGAACACTGTTACTGAGCTGCTGGCTGATCCTGCAGAAAATCAACAAATGCTTTAGTAAGTCAGTATTTTTGGAACATTCCACGATCAGGTTATTGTTTAGTTTTTTAATCATACACTTAAGCCCAAAAATGTAAATCTTTTACACACCCCTCATGTCATTCTAGACCCGTATAACTATGTTAGATTTTAAGATTTGTGAAGAAGTCCTGAAATGTTGTCCTGTTCTTAACATGGTCCTGTCATATGGCTTCAAAAGACCTGGAATGCACTGTAGCGCACAAGTGGTAAAAGACTATTTTACAGTACATTTTTCAGTTTTTGGGAGTTTGACAATGTCTTTCTTTATTCAACTTTCATTTTATGGAGAGAGAGAAAAGCAGCTGGAACATTCTTAAAAATGTCTCTTTTTGTGTCCCATGGATGTCATACAGGTTTGGAACAATGATGGACAGAATTTATAATCTTTAGTTGAACTATTTTTTTCATTCCCTTTTACTGGTTACTGAAATGTACGTAATGATGACACTAAGATTAACTTTTTTCTTTTTTTTTATAGTCAGAAAAAAAACTTTTAAAAGCTATTCATTTTCTATTACTTTTTCAGTATTAAAATAAATCTAAATGGAACTTGGCCTTTTGTGAGAATGTTTGAAGTGCAGTTTTTCTTTACCTTTAAACCAAATAAAAGCTTTTATCTTACAATTCACTCATCTGTGCTTAAGGGATCCTGCTATGTTTCGTCTCATCACAGGATTTATGCACACATTACATCAAATGCATTTTCAATTGGACAAATCTGGGCTGTAAAAAGTGCCAAACATGGACGCCGGGTACCGAATTATCTTTGATGCATAAGTTTCATTATGCTAAATGCTGTTATTAAACGCCTGGGTGGCCTAAAAAAACATGAACTCAACCTTTATATGCACACTGTGATTGTGGGATTGAGAATACAAGAAAGCTGTTCAGATCTGAATTTGTATGTCAGTTTTTTAATAAAAAAAAGTGCAACACTACCCCAATGTGTCATTATAACATGCTTGAGTGGTGACAAAGTATTTAGTTAATGAATAAATGTGTTCTGTTTTATTGCTATCAGTTTTAAAATGATATTAAGTTACAACTGATCTTTTCACCCTTGTTAAAGTGCAAGAGACAATCCGAAGTGTCAACAAATACACACATAATGGAATGGCACATCGTCCACACACAGAATTAAGACATCTAAATGAAAACACTTCAATTCTGTAAAACTGCTTGAAATGGTACATAAATCCATTCTTATCGTTGTCATCTTTATAACATTTAAACAGCTATGACTCGTAACCACTCAAACCGAATGGTCATCACCAATACTACTTCCATCAGTAGTGTGTAAGCTTTTAAAACTATTGTTTTAAACAGTGAAGTTCCTTAAAAATATTAGACTAACATTGGTCCAGACTAAACTGCATTTACAAAGAGGTTAACCCGCTGAAAAGGATTTACTTGGCTCCAGGTTAGCAAAGCTAACATGCATGGTAACTTAAGTTTGACTTTTAACAACTTTTTCACAGTTTTGGGCAGTAACATGATATAAGATATTAGGTGTGTTCGACAACGCTGTGCAGACAACAACGCGATAAGAGAGAAGACGTCTCCGTATGCTTTTGAATCGCTCTCGCGGTACTTTGTCACACACCGATCAGTCAAGTCCAACACACCTATATATACACACTGGCTTGGTCCACCCATTACTTCCCTTTTTGCTAATTATAAGCCAAGGCTGTTAATCGAAAATTGCCACATCAAAAACAAACTAAGTAAATACCGTCCATACAACAATTCAATAACAAATGAAAAGGTTTCAAGGCTCTTCAAAACAACTTCCTTATTTGATAAGTCACCTCATCTAGAGAAACATGCAGTCAGTGGATGAGAAAATCCGTCTGACCTCATATATGACACGAGGAGAGATGTGCAAATACTTGCCGAGGTACTTCTCATATTAAATGAAACCTTGATTCGGCAGTCGATATGAATGTTCACTAAAACTAAATATCAATTCCTGCATTTGCAGAACCCAAAAACAAACAACAAAATTCGATGGAGTGTTGAAACCAAACCACACTCTTCAAGGCTGTAATGAGTGAGTCTGTTAAACTGGTTCTGCGTGGTTTAGTGTTGGTAATATGAATCCCTTTTTATCCGGGAACTCGATGTGATGTCGTCCGTAGTGCTGAGATCTACCTTGGCTGGAAGTCTGGATAAAATATTCCACGTAACACACCTTCGATAACCATATTTGAAAACGTATCTGCAAAACAATTGAAAAGCATGTATCTGTAAAATAATACATATGCAGTATTAAATACACTACAGGATTGTTTTGGTTTTTGCAGGATGTCTTTTAGTAAAATACTATTTATTGCAACAAGACTCTGAAGCTGTAACTACACGGTGACAAATGAACAGTAATTAGACTGATTGAAGTCTCAGCTCAGTTCAGATATAATCATGTGGTTAAGTGAGCGAATGAGTCATCCGAGTCAGTTATATTTCATAATATTCCTGTTTTTACTGTATTTTGATCATTTAAATGCAGAATTGATGAACATGCATTTAATATTTATCTATACTAAATACCTAATGTTATATCATTTTTGTATTTATTTTTATATCTATTTATTTATAAAATCTGTTGCCATATGTTTAATAATATATTTTTTTATCTGTCACTCCCAGACGGCAGAAGGAAACATGAATGCACATGCATTCTTTTGCCCGTTAAAAAACGAAAGCTGAAGGATAGACATGTACCGTTGGTGACAGGCAGCAGATAGGGATCCCTCAGGAAGAGAAGTGCTGGCTGATGTGTCAGTTTACTGCAGTGTTTGTAGAGGAAAGGTCAGAGATCGAGAGAGAGAGAGAGAGAGAGAGAGAGAGAGAGAGAGAGAGAGAGAGAGAGAGAGACAGAATGACTCACAATCTAGTTCGGTTTCTGATGACAGTGTTAAAAAACAAGGCGGACTGTGAAATTTATCACGTGGTTGGTGTCATTTCCCAGCTAGCGCAATAACTTCTCATAAAACACTTTTATAACAGCACGTCACATATCAAAATGGCTCTGAAAGGTTGGATTTTTACATTCTGTGCTTCTTTCAGATGTAAATATTGCATACCTTGATTCCTCCGATTCCGTTTCAAATGATCTAAACAGAAAAAAGACAGTCACTTTAACACACATGTACATTGTACAAAGATCTTTTTTGTAATTACTATATTGAAAAATCTTTGTTTGTCCAAAGGTCTGCTTTCTAAGGCCTTTACTTCAAACTAAATTACACGCTATAAAGCCTTACCCACAACTCTCAGTTTTTGGCAGTGACGGGAAATGGCGAATATTGAGGAAATCCAAGAATATCTTTGGAAGAACCTCATTTTCCATGATTATAGTCTACACATGCACACACACAGAAAAAAACAAACAAATCAAATGGTTATTCCAGAATACGGGAAAGGGGCTGTTTGTCTGTGACTGTGTGATTTATCAATACCTGGAGGTAAAGCTCTAGTCCCAGTCTCCTCTGCTCAAGAACCTTAGGCACCCAGTTCCTCACATGCTTCGAAGGGATTTCTGGAGGTTTAATGCTCTTTTTAAGCTATTAAATAAAAAAAAACATGTTACACACTGTCCAGAAGGAGTCTCTAGAGTTTACACACAGGGCAGGGATGTTTTTCAAGTGGAATTTCTGCATTTTGCCAAAACACTTGACACTTGACGTCAACTATCCTCTTTCCTCAATGTACACAATCATACAGTCTTGATGTACTCTAGTAGCACACAATAAATACTCAACATTATTTCTGACCACATACATACAGTAAATAAGAAGTGATGATCTGAGAAATTCTGCTGAAAACTTACAGATGTTTTCCTATGAACTATTTCAGCAACACTGCTTTTTCACATACATGCTGTTATTTAATCATAATAGTATATTATTATTGGCTTTTTGGAATCACCCTGGGACAATTTGTGTGCAGTTATTTACAGTCAAAATATAGTTCATGTTTTAGATTCTATGAATTAACATTTTACAGCATATCTAATAAGGTTAAGGAAACCCATTTTTAAATTAAAAATGATCCTGTTCATTCCATTTCTAAATAGATTCTGACGTTGATGAGACATGCTCATTCTGCTGTGTATTAGAATAAACAGCCGGCTATTTATTCTTTGATTGTAACATCACAAATAAATTCTGGTTTGATTTAAACTCTTTCATTTTAGCCCTATAGATGATAATCGCTCATTTGTTTTCAAAGATATTATTTGTTATCATAAAAACCATGCAATATGTTTCATAAAAAAAAAAAAAAGCCTAATTCTCCTTTGTGCCTTGAAATCAATTCTCTAATTTCACCCCCAGACTTATACGCAATAACTAAACTACTAGCCTAGATTTGTTTAGCCTTATGAGGGTTTATTAAAAGATTTCACTTAATTGTGATATTATGATTTCTTCTATATGTGTTTTCCACCATGTAATTATTTATTTTCATGCTAACTTTAATTCATAGATGTACAATTGTTCTCTGGTAATTCGTGTTCATGATACATTAACTAATGTTAATCAATTAAAGTGTTACGAATTTATTAAAGTATACATACAAATGAATAATAATTACTTACATTCATGAATTTAGCAGATGCTTTTATCCAAAGCAACATACAAGTGAGTCCAAATTAAAGGGAGAGTTCACCCCAAAAAAATCATTCTGTCATCATTTAATTTCTTCGGATCCACGTTTTTAGTTTTTTTTTACCACCTAATACATTATGTATCCACCATTACGTATTCTACTGCAGTGTGATAAAGAATATTGTTAGCAGTTTTATGCGTGCTTACCATTTTATGCAGGGCGTGAAATTCACTGTAGCGTTTCTCAACAGTGTGCTGTCTACCACACATGAGCACCTCGATCTTAAAAACCTGGCGAGACAAAATGCTTTTCTATCATTTCCTTCGAATATAATACAGTCTAATTGAGTGAGCTGAGATGGCTCATAAATATCAGGATGACTTCACTTTAAATACAGGCTATATCAAAACCTAGACATCATTTCCAGGCATCATAGGAGCGGTTGGAGTGTTCAAACGCGCCCAAACCTGCTCCATTTAGTCAGCGCAAAAGGCTTTGAGACACTGCCAAAGAGTCTACGTCTTCACTGAGTTCAAGAGTAACATTTATTATCGTAAATTGGAATGAAAGCATGTTCACGCCAGCTGGTTGGTCTTGAAAGTAACAGTTAGCCGCTGTTTAACTCACCGTGTAGCCCTTCTCCATGTTACTGCCCTCCGATCGAAAAGACGGGATTGACACTTCTAAAGGATGCATGATCCAACGAGATATATCAGCAATTATGTGGCACACCAGATCAAGTAATTGCCAGAGTCTTTGGTGGGCCCTTCAGAGTAATTTTACTGGTTGTCGAGTTCACTGGACGCCTGACATGAATTGAAAATATTCCACGCACTTCTTCTCCATCGCACGCACTGGTTCAGCGGTCGGTGTCGGTCTGCACATGTGATGCTGCCACCTGTCGTTCGGACAGAGAATAGATCATAACACTGCAGCGATGAGCGCGCGTGTTTTCCCCATGGTTTTTCCGGTCGGAAACTGCGAAAAGGTCGGATAAGGTAGCTAGTTGGGATATGAGTAAGACGGTTGCTGCTGTTATGTAGCCTATGTATTGTAATAAATGCATTTGGGGTTCCGGTTATCTCATTTTGTAGTTTCAATTAAACGTATTATGACTTGACTACCAATTGTCAACATCATCCATTCAGCTCGGTTACCAAAGTTACTGTAAGAAAAATTATCAAAAGGACCTAAATTATGTCTTTAGGTTTGTATGTCAGGTTTCCGTTCTGTTCTGTGGACTGTTTATCTGCTTTTCTGCTTCCTGTGCTCTTTATGTTCCCTAGGTTACTGATTATGCCCTAGTTTTGTCATGGGCTTTGTCCCAATCGCCCCCTGTACCTTTGAATATGGCACTATTTGAAGGGACAGCCATTTGTAATAGTGTCTGAAACCATAGCGGACATTATCAAGTACACTCATTCAATCCCACAATGCACTGCAATAACCAGTGTACAACCAATGTACGCTGGGCTGAATCCGAAATCGCATACTCTCTTGAGTAGTACTTATTTTGAAAACTAAATAAGTATGTTCTGATGGCACACTCCGGCCTTGTGGACCTCCTTCGACCTCCACTTGGTGACGTCAGGAAGTGCAGACCTAAGGGCCGCTGGCCTCGTGTCCATGAGGGCACGCGAGAGTATATTTTGGGACAGGCTTGGTGACATCATTCCACCGAAAGTCAAACAGCCACGAAAGTCCTCCCCTCATTTATCTGATTGGGGGTTCGCAATGATTCCTGGGTAGGTAACTCGTGTGGAGGGTGCGAAAGTGCGGGCTTCACCGAAGTGAAGGACACAAGGGCATCGAGGGCACAAAGACACGGAACGAGCGGTTTGTGTGAGAAAACGAACAGTATTTATATCGTTTTTACCTCTTGTAACCACAGCCACGTCCAAGTGATCTGAGGGCGCGGGCGCTTCGGTCTGTGCGTTGCAAGAGGTAAAAACGATATAAATACTGTTCGTTATCTCACACAAACCGCTCGTTTCGTGTCTTAGGCCATCAATGTGTACTTACATTTACGAGTCATTAAATCATGTTTAATTTGGACTTCTCTGTGCATGCTCTTTGAGGTGGTGACCATAGACCTGCATTATATGACTGACAGACAAGAACGGTTTGACCTAAAAATATCAAAATTGAAACTACTGCGGAAACAAAGACACCTACATCTTGGATGCTCTTGAGGTAAGCTAAAACATATCAAAAATTCATTTCAAAGTGAACTATCCCTTTAAAGCTGCTGTGAGGGTGTTTCTAATACAGTGGCTGTGAAGTAAGTTAACATCTTTTATCTCTTCTGACTGCCGTTATCAATCTCGCTCTATTTTTTCCCCTCTTTTTGAAAGTTGTGAAAACACTATTGTGGAGTTTTTCTTTTGCTATTTGAGCAAATGGGAACACAAAAAAATGTATCTAATGTATTCTCTCATTCACCACTATAGAATTGTATATGACGACTTCCGCTTCTGAGAAACCCGGAAATGTGAAAATGGTCATTTCCCGTGTCTGACCAGAAGATGTCGCCCGCAGCTGAATCATCCATCCATCCATGTTCCAAACCGCTGCTCCAGCGTAATATCATACAGGTATACATTCCTTTTTAACTGATTATTAAATTGTTTAAGGTTTATACATGGTTTCCATGACAGAGATCAAGATAAATATTTTCATTACTACTGGAGCTGCCAGTTTGCTAAGTTCTAAATGATTATTAAACAGCAACAAACTATGCAAAAGCGGCAGCCCTTCCGTTTTCATTCACTCTTTCAAGTGTACTATATAGTGGACCAATGTAGGGAATAGTGAATGAGGGTATAGGGTGCGATTTCAAACACAGCCCTAGTTTGGCATGGTCATTGATTGTTTTGTTCACCTGTTTCTTGTTCAGTTTGTTTTCTCCTGTGTATTTAAGCCCTCAGTTTAGTTCTACTCACTGTCCAGTGTTGTCTTTGTGTTTAAGCCAAAGCTGTTGTTTGTCTACTCCTGCCATTTGGATTATATCATTTGTTTTTGGTTTATTATTAAAGTTAGATGGCTATGATTATATCCACCATCTCCTCTTCCTAGGCCTGACAGGTCGTGACAAAATATACATTTTTAGAAAAATAAATAAATCACACAAAACTGTATTCAGACACAACCCATAATGTAACAAAAATAACACAACAGCACACTCACCCCCGCTTTCAGACGAGGCTTAAGCTAGTTCAAGACTAAAATGCATGTTTGAGCTGTTTTAACTGAAAACGACATGCACTGAGATATCAAAAAAAAAAAAAAAAATTGTCTCAAGATGCACACTAATGTTTTTTTCTAAAGGCACGTTTATAAAAGCTACTTAAATGTCCTAATTGAACTAAAGCCTAATCCTGGTTTAATCTAAGCCCTGTTTGTGAAACCAGGCCATAATATTTATTTTAACCACCTGTGGCCAAACATTATTTTATGAAATTTAAGCATCATTTGTTAATTATCATAATGTGAGAATACCAAGTCAGAATACAAATAAGACAAATTCACTTAATGAGGCTGAGTGTGAAGTTTATTCAAGTAATTTTCATTTCATACATAAAATGTGTTGCAGTAATATGAGTATCTGTATATAAATATCTACTTAGAATACACAACTAAAGCATCCCTCTAGCACACACACAAAAAAGCACGTTTCAGGTAAAAAAAAACCCAGCAACAACAGTGTGGATCAACATCTGAAGGTTTCATTTTTATATTTGATCAGTCTGAGAGAATGATGCTTAATGATTTGGGGAATGTGTGGTATCAAACTGTGGCGGATTCTGGAAAAATAACCAACGTTTTATCCAGTTTTTAGGAGGAATCCAGCACAGACCCTGGACAGCATCCAGCACAGACCCTGGACACTTATAAAAACATTGTTTTTGCTTAATAAATTCAAAGCAACAAAACAAAAAACAAAAAAAATTAATGATGCAATTCACTTTAAAACTGTATTTATGCCTCAGGTTTTTATATTGTATGGCATAGTCAACACTAAAATGCCCTGCTGATTATTGGCTCTCACAAACAGGAAAGTGCCCCATGACCGCCGTCCATTTATCTGTTCACTTTGTCGCAGGTTTTTATCATCAAAATTCATTTCTGATGATCATTTCCTATTCCTTGGTATTATTTTGTAGATTCTTAATACCTGAAATAAACCAAAAACATGAATACGTGACATTTAACTAGATGCAGTTGCCCTATTCATTCAAAATACTTAAGGTATACTCACTGCGAAATATGACATCCTGAAACATAAGCGTAGTTTCCGGTGTAACGTACATCACAGCGCACAATATTGTTACTGTAGTCCGACTCTGGCACCTGGTAACTGGGATTTACACTAACCTAAACCAGAAAGGGAAAAAAAGGCTGGAACTCAGGAACAAGATATTTCTTGAATACAATAACTCTTAATTTGATTAAGGCCATAAACCTTGAGGATGTAGTTTCCAGGTTTCACATCGGTAATATCTATCCATTGGCAGTCGATGTCGGCATTGTAAGTGTCGTAACACCCTGGACTCAGACCCTGGACCAACAACAACAGTATACTTTCAGCACACAGACATGTAAAATGGTAAAGGTATGTTATTTGGGTTGCACTTTATTTTACAGTACGCGGTACTAGGTAAATATAGTTTAATATAGGCAATATAAGGTAACTATATGAGTTACGGTTAGGTTTAAGGGTTGGTTCAGGGTTAGTGCATAGTTATTATACAGTTATTGTAATCACTATAATAAGTACATAGTATGTACATGTGGAACAGGACTGTAAAATAAAGTGCTACCGCTATTTGATGTACCTTGAAGTATAATGGAAAAACCAAGATATGATATTTATACAGCATCATGGTATTTTACAAAGTACCATGGTGTTACCATATCATGCCATCACTGGACCCTATAGTAAGGTTAAAGAATCGAAAAACGACCTGAAACTGAAGTTGCGATAGTCTTTTCTTCTCTATTATGATGTATATCTGATATTTGATTTCATGGTGACTATAATGTATTAGGTGTGTTTGCGACATAAACACTTACAAATGGCAGTCAGAATAATTACACATTGACTTGTATTCTTTATAAACACGGTGATCCCAGAGTGCATTGTAAATCCATCCAAGATGGTGGACAATGCAGTAAACATATGAACATATCTACTTAAAATGTCTTCAGTGCTAAAAAGTCTCACAAAATTTTTTATCTTAACAAAAATGGGATATTTTACCAAATATTTGTGTTTTATCTATTGTTTATGTTTATTGGAGGAGTGTTGTTAGCTTAGCAACATGCTAACCCCAAAGTCTTTTGAAATCAATTGTGAGTGAGTCTGCTGTGCTTTCCATGAGAATAACTATTTTTATAATTTATAGAGTTACTACCAAAACTGAGTGCTCCAAATCCATCACATATGAGGTTTCACTTCAGTCATAGAAATATAATATATACATAAATAATTACTTTAAAGTTACCATGATATCAAAATGGACAATTCTTATTTTTCATCGAATATTGCAGTATTTATTATAAACGATGTATTCGTGCACATCATTATTTTTCATGTGCCTCGTAATCTTTAATCAAAATATCTTCCCCTCCCTCTTGCATCTCATCTCTTCTCTTCTCTGATGATGTGTTTACTGGCGTGAGGGCGGAGCAACCTATCACTCACTTGAGATCGACCAATAGCAAACCACAACCATCCAATCAATTCCAGGTGGACAAAATCAAGTCCCGCCCCACTTTTTTTCTTGTTCCAGAAACTGAATATATGTCATGAAGAAAAGACTATCGCAACTTTCGTTTCATGCCGACTTTAATAAATGAGTGTGACCTGAGTGTGGGAGGTGCAGGCGAATCGTCGGTAGTAGCCGTAGTCACAGGACGTGTCCTCGAGACAGAAACTGGCCTTGTGTCCCTCTGCTACTCTTCTCTGAGAAGAGGCGTCCAGCAAGTCATAATGGCTGAACTCGTCCATGCTGTGGTAGTGCCTATAGAGACAGCAAAATATATCAGGTTATCATCATGCATGACTTTCAACTGGTGCATTTCAAATTTTTCCCTGCCTCTGGGAATCGCATTGATAAGTGGGCTAGTTAATCGACTTAGAATTCCTGCCATTCATTTTCAACGCTTTAATCCTATTGATGAATTAACCTTAACACTGGGGCATGTATCAGATTTTCAGGCAGAGAGGAATGTCATGTGGAGCTTTTCCAGATGGACTTCATGGCCAATGTGTGAGCAGGAATTTACACCACGCCAGAATCTGCTTAGTTCACCTCAAATAGTTCCAGTGGAGCCAGTGAAATTGTTAAAAGGACAGTTCACATGATTTACTTTTACTTTTTCATGATGTTTTTTCTTTTTCAAAAAGAACATTTTAGGACAGTGTTTCATGCGTTTTTCCATGCAATTACAATAAATGGGGACTTTAGAGCTTCAAAAATGCAGCAAAAGCACCATAAAAGCTTCTTAAGCCATTCAATAGCTTTATGAGGAACACACTGAGACGTAGAACACACTGAGATGTAATCTATTCCCTCCAGTAAGCTGTTCATTTGAGAATCACTGCTACCAGATCATTAGCTAATGTTTCCATCCATCTATTTGTATGCAAATTTTCTGAGCCAAAGTCCGTCATCAAAATAATGCTTTGGTATATTGACCTCCCAGAAGCATATCAAACGATTGCGTTCCCAAACACCAGGCATCCCAACACAAAATAACATAACAGCATTTGTTGCGTTTCATCTTCGTTCTCCGAGACGAAAGTCATTTATGATGTATAAAAGAGCTTTGCTTCCTCGATTGCAGTAACTTCTATTTTTATTACAGATAAATTGAAAAGTTCCCAGGAAGAAACAATTTTGTTCTCTTGAACACATGGGATGAAATGGTGCTTTATTCGCAAATGTTTTATGCGACATTCCAGTTTTGCGTAGCTGGCCTATAAACAGGTCCTAAAACGAACTTTTTGCCATACCTACCAATTGCCGGTGACTTAGGAAAATGTACCGGCCATAAATTGTTTTTTTACCGGCCATGAAACCAAAATTTTGGTTATGACAAAATTCACAATTCTCTATTACAATTTCGATAGGCTACCACAGCTAAAACTACTAGCCTAAGCCGAACTAATATAAATTCAAAACATTATTAAAGACAAGTAAACAGAATTAAATATAAGAACAAATAATCAAATTAATCGCAATAGCACAAATAAATACAGTAGAACAAATATATAAATGAAATAAACAGTGCTTTTCAGGGTCTAACAGTAGTGTTCGGGTACAGAAATTATGATTAATCAAATGTAAAATAACACTGCATAATCTTTACTGAATAAATTAAAAAGATGAAAATCCTTATTAAAGTGACAAAAGTTATTGAGTCAAGAGCAGTGAGTTGTTTGAGTTGTCCTTTGTTGTGTGATTAACAATAAAATCACAGACAGCAGCAGTTTTATTAAGGGGGTCGCACAACGGACGAGAAGCGCAGCGCCGCGTCGCGCAGCGCCAGGTCTTTAAAATTCGAACACATTATTCTCTATGAGTGTACACACACCGGCGGCGCCATTCGGCGTCTGTCCGCGGCGCCCAGCTACGGCTCAGGACCTTGTTCAAAACCCTGCCGCGCCACAGAGCGCCATTTGCATAGTTTTATATTAAATTTGCATTTATTTGTCTCAAATCGTCGTTAATGTACATGGCTTCACCCTGTGCTGTTTTCACTCGGGTTAGCTAAACGCTAGCTAAATAAATACTATTGTATTATGTGACATAGTTGCCTAGACAACGGATAACGTTACAACAAAATAACAGACTCAACGTGATAGACACTTTTACTTGATTAACGTTCAAACATCAGCTATTATTCAATGAACATAAAAAAATAAATAATAAATCAAGATAAAACACACATCGTGCAGCTCTTCTACCAGGAGTTGATTCAAAATTGTGCTCGCGCGATTAGAATGTGCGCGTCCGGTGTGCGATACCTGGAGTTGTCCTAGACGTGGCGCGACGCGGCGCTGCGCTTCTCGTCCGGTGTGCGACCCACTTTAGGCTGCTGTCACTTTAAGAGCTAATGCCAGGATCGAATATAGTGTAACGCATGCGTTTTATTTCTCAACTGTTTACGTTCACTTAAGACATAACCGACTACTAGGATACTTGCCAAGACAGGAATTTGAGTTGTTGTTGACAATTTTGTGTGATTTTGTCCGTTCAAGAGCAAGAAGGAAAGAGAGCTTAATTCAGGATTCCCGCGCTGTCTGAGGCTTTCTGGGAGAGAATGTCCGTTTCGGATGTGCGACGAATTGTGTTCCCTTTTGCGTCTTCTTGCACTTGAATATTTAAATTGGCAATGCTTACACTTTCGTGACAATGCAGTGCTGGCTTCGGATTGAAACATTAATAATTCAGATTTGTGAACAAATCTTTCAGACTGTTTTTGTGAACTGGATTACACAGTGATTTGTGAACTGAATCAATGATTCATTGAATTGATCCAACTCAAAAGAACAATGAATTCAGAAATCAGCCATTGGCACACAAATGGTATCAAGACTAATTTATGGTGTTTTGCATCATATTTGCAGCTTGAAAGCTCCAGTCGCTTCATTGTAATTGTATGGAATAAAGCAACCTGTACATTCTTCAAAATCGTTCTTTTTATGTTCCACAGAATCAGGGTTTGACTGAGTAAAAGATTCAAAATGGTCAAACAGGCAAGAAAAGCAGAAAACGATCATATTATGACATGCAAATAATAAATGCAAATCAGCCCACAGACTTTACGCCCCATTTATGCGCAAGACCTAAAGTCATTGTATACACTGGAGCTTGTCCAAATGTACGCCGTAGTTGGTGGTGAGACACGGCTTACATCAGGATGAAACTATGCAGTGAGCTATTACTGACTCAACTGAAGTATAAGCAGCAATACCGGGCCTCTGCTGAGTGTTTTCATTTAGACAAGAACACAGACCCTTTTCCTTGTAAAAACAGCACCACCAGCACTAGATTGAGATATCCCTCAGATAAAACACTCAAACCATTATAAAGGCGCAAATGAGCTTCACAATCTTGCTTTTCCCCAAAGAATTGAGTTCACTGGATCATGTGTTCTCCCTTTAGAGTTCTTAATAGTGGTCTGTGATGCATTACTTAAAGGAGTAGTTCACTTTCAAATGAAAACTACCCCATGATTTACCCTCAAGCCATTAGGTGTACGGTATATGACATTCTTCTTTCAGACGAATACAATCAAAGTTATATTAATAACTGTCCTGGCTCTTCCAAGCTTGATAATGGCAGTGGATGAAAACCTTACAGATTGAAGCTCAAAACTAGACATTTATTAATATAACTCTGATTGTATTCGTCTGAAAGAAGAATGTCATGTACACCTAGGATGGCTTGAGGGTGAGTAAATCATGGGGTATAGTTTTCATTTGAAAGAGACACAAGTGAGAAAAGTGCAGAAAATGCTGCAAACGGTTGGAGCCGTCAGAATCAGACTTACTGATGGCAGCTGTGCCATTCCCAGGTGTAGCGCGGCCTGCTGGGAAGAAAGTCGGAGGTACCTTGGTTCTTGACTCGCTGCGGGAACCTCAGCAACATGCGCGTGTCGTAGTCTCTCACGCTGGACCTGTATGCAGAGCTGCTCAACAAAAACAGCCCAGCGGTTACAGAATATCAGACATTCCTTGAGTTTCTCATATTGTCCTACAGCTTTCAGAATGTGTTTCTTGGCCCCGTGGCCACATTTCAAGTGCACATGGAACAACTACAGATGCACGTCTCCAAAGAAACACTCCTTTTACTGGACTAGACTATTCTTGTGTGACCCGGTAATGTGTTTCGCAGTCAAGCATGGGATCATTTTTCCATGTAAACAGCTTTATGTGAAGTCTGTTCGTAGAGTTTCTCACTTCCCATCGTGGCAGGACTTTCGTTTCTTTTTTTTTCTTCCCTCTCACAGAGCTGGTTTGAGTTATAGGACGATCCTACCACATGGGTTTTAAATAGGTTCTCATGACTCATCTGTTACACTCGGAGGAATGCGAGTGTACTAACTCTCCTTCTCTTACGTTCTTCTGTTTTATATCAGTAATAATACCTGGCCAAGCAGTTTTCCTCAGCGGCGCATCTGAGATTGTACATTGGAACCCTCTGCACGTAGGCGGACGCTTGGATGTAGTATGGGTCTCCCACGAGATCAGGCAAACCTATGAAACACTGAAATGTTTTATTAAAAGATACAAGAATATGCACAGAACTATAAAAATAACAGCTTAAACCAGCCTGGCCCAAAAACCCACTAAACCCAATGCAAATAGACCAGCAGACCACCATAGCCTGTTTTTTTGCTGCAAAGATGTCATTATTTTAAACTGACAGTTTTAATTAAATTAAAAACGCGTAATTACAATTAAAATACAAGAGGTGGATCCGATGGCGTCATGCTTTCTTTTCTGTTTTTGAGAGAGCACCAGTGATAGTCCTGCCTCACTTGGTGCCAAGACTTCTAAACACTTTTTGAACTTCATAGTTTTTAATATAGCTCCAGTGATAGGGTTATCATTTTAGATTTTACAGTAGATGGTGGACATTATGAAGTTTCCGACCTGATTTGACTGACCAAAATTAGACATTGGAATGGGTGATTTTTTTTGCCATAGCATTGCAGATCCAAACAAGGTACATTTGATCAATAAGTTATGACAACATATGTTTTTACATTGCTTTAACTCATCAAAATAAGTAAAGCAATTTTCAACTTTTTTTTTTTTACGTTAGACCTATACAAGATTCAAATTGAATTTACTTAAACATCAAGTTGATTTGAATAGATGGATGGATGGATGGATGGATGGATGCATAGATAGATAGATAGATAGATAGATAGATAGATAGATAGATAGATAGATAGATAGATAGATAGATAGATAGATAGATAGATAGATAGATAGATAGATAGATAGATAGATAGATAGATAGATAGATAGATAGATCTGTCCTTACCGTGCTGGAAGTATCTTGTGCCATATCCCGGGCGCTGTTCAGGACGGGGTCTCTCGTACGTGTCATAAGAGTTATAATACGGGTTGTCCGGGTCAGTAGACTTGTATGGGTTGTAAGGATCATCTCCGACCATCACTTCATCGTCCCGCGCGGTTCTGTCGGTGCCGTTAACCGATGTTTGCAGCTGATCCGTGTGATTCCTGCGCCCGTGCGATCCTCTGGCGCGCGCTCCATCGCCACTTGATAACCAGCGCGAGGCGCCACCGCGCGCACTGATACCTGAAGGCAAACGCGCGGAGCCGCGGCTCTGAGGGGCTCGTGAAGGGGAAGATGAAGAAGCTGAGCCGTCGGTTCTCGTAGCCGCATCATCGTTGCGCACGATGGCTATCGGCCTGGCTTCCGTCTGCTCTTTCTTTCCGTCTCGTTTTAACGGTGGCTGATACTCAGAGCCTTGACTTAATATACTAAAGAGTTTGCCGTTGTGCTGCCATTGTATGGTTTGTCTGAGAGCTGCCGCACCAGTGTTGCCCTGACGCTGAGAATGACCCGTTTGTACAATGCAACTTAATAAACACAAATGCGCAAAGGCGTAAATGAAGGTGTCAATTAAACTCGTACTCATTTTTATTTAATTGGATTCTCCAGTTCTTCTGCTTGTCGATGTTCCAGTAACTGAATTGGGGGAACAAGAAACTGGGCTAAGTTGTGCTCTTTCATAAGCTTATTTGAAAATAATAATAATGAAAATAATAAATAAAATAAAATAAAATAAAATGAGACTTACATAACGGAAAGGTGAGATCTCAGTGCGACCTCCTATTGCTCTGCATTTGGACTAACTGATGCGCAAGTGTAAGAGGGAGGAGGAGCTGATTTTTAAAGTTTCTTGTTATACAAGCTTCGGTAACGGTTCTTATGAAAGCTGCAAAACGTGAGATTCAACATGTTCAAAAATAAGACGAAAACATGCAAAGAATTTTTTTTCTTACGTCAGTGGAAAAATATTTATTACAATTTTCCTCGGTGCAATACATCCCCAAACTTATGCTCACATAAAATTAATTTGAAAGATGTTCGCGATAATAAAAAAGGAAACACCTTTTAAAAATCTATGTAAAAACACGTGCCATGTGGTTTTTTTATATAGGCCTATTGCCTATGCCAAAAAATGATATAGCCTACCGATTTTTAAAAAACAAAACAATACTTTACTTGCTCCTTGAATACACATCATATTTTTTCAAAGTTAAAATCATTATTAGGCTACATTATTAGTGTGGTTACTCCATTTGACTTAAAAACGCATTTTTATTAAAACAAAAATCTAAATATTTTTAATGACCCTGATACAGTCAGTCTAAATTATCCCTATTTGTTTAAGGTTTTGTTGTCATATTGCTTTATTTATTTTATAAATAAATAAATGGCCTACATAAATAAATAAATACATAAATAAATAAATCCAAACTTACACCAAAATATGTTTAAAGACTTTTTAATTTAAATTTTTAGTTACGTTCATTTCCGACTTTTTTGAAAACAGTCCAGATGAAAAAAAGGAGAAGAGTTTTCAAATAATTCCTTCTAAACATTATTAACAAAAGATGTTTGAGGAAAGATTTGATTTTTATGTTGTGTTGAGACAAATCCCTATCAGTCTGACTTTTGGATGAACCTTTAAGAGGCACTTCAGAAATAGAATTCTTGGCACAAATGTCTCCACATGTCATTGTTCTCATAGAATACGGGCCTGCAAAGTATATTTACACTATGTTGTCTGTTCGGGAAGTTGTTGCTCAAAATAAAATCCTCCTATCACTTTCACGAAATCCTTTGATACTTTCTGCCACTTCTCTGAAAAGTGAAAGCAAAGTCATGTGTGGGGCCTTCACAGGTTTACGAGGTGCTACTTTAAACATCACATGTGCTTGTAGTTACAATAGGAGCTCCATGTCTTGTTGGAAACTGTTCTACGTTTGTCACATGATGCACTGTTTATAACATTCGATCATAAACGCACCTGGGCCACCCAGACCTCAACATGGATCCACTCTTTCCTTCAACTGCTCTCATCTGACCCAACTACTGCCTTCTACTTTCCCATGAGCAATGCATCCTATGGCTTGCATGATTGCAAGTTAGAAGAACTTAATCAATGGTCTTGAAATTCTGTGTCTAGCCTCTTAAACCACTCATGACAAACCACAAGGACCAACATTGCAGAGCTTCCCAAATTCATTTTCCCTCTCTTTTCAGTGGACCAGCAGAGAAAATCATTTAAATTTAAGGGTTCGTTGAACGTGGATAATACATTACATAGATGATATTTCATTGTGTCCTTTGCTCCGAACCCAAAGATTATCTGAGTCAATGTAAATGAAAGCTCTGGCAGATTATATTCATCATCCACGAGTGCAGTCAACTTCCATAATACGGACACTAGAGGGCACATTTTAACTTAACAACAGTCTGGTACTCTTCCTTACAGACATGCTAAAGATTGGCTTAAAGCAGTAATAGAGGATTATATGATATATTGTATCCTCAGTTCTGTGAATGTATTTAGAGCAACTTGGAGATGCCCAACTTAGTTAAAATCAAGTTAAAATAATGCATATGAAGAAAATCACAGCATACCTTTAAGAAATAAGGTAGGGAATGATGTGCTATGCAAACAGGCTCAGATTGTCTGCCTAAAATATGGTGACTATATTCACAATATAGTTTGGCCTGGTGTAAAATAATTACCACGTAAAAAAAATGACATTAAATTAATCAAGATATTTAATATTAATATATACACTCACCGGCCACTTTATTAGGTACCCCATGCTAGTAACGGGTTGGACCCCCTTTTGCCTTCAGAACTGCCTCAATTCTTCGTGGCATAGATTCAACAAGGTGCTGGAAGCATTCCTCAGGGAGTTTGGTCCATATTGACATGATGGCATCACACAGTTGCCGCAGATTTGTCGGCTGCACATCCATGATGCGAATCTCCCGTTCCACCACATCCCAAAGATGCTCTATTGGGTTGAGATCTGGTGACTGTGGAGGCCATTTTAGTACAGTGAACTCATTGTCATGTTCAAGAAACCAATTTGAAATGATTAGAGCTTTGTGACATGGTGGAAGTAGCCATCAGAGGATGGGTACATGGTGGCCATAAAGGGATGGACATGGTCAGAAACAATGCTCAGGTAGGATGTGGCATTTAAACGATGCCCAATTGGCACTAAGGGGCCTAAAGTGTGCCAGGAAAACATCCCCCACACCATTACACCACCACCACCAGCCTGCACAGTGGTAACAAGGCATGATGGTTCCATGTTCTCATTCTGTTTACGCCAAATTCTGACTCTAACATCTGAATGTCTCAACAGAAATCGAGACTCATCAGACCAGGCAACATTTTTCCAGTCTTCAACTGTTCAATTTTGGTGAGCTCTTGCAAATTGTAGCCTCTTTTTCCTATTTGTAGTGGAGATGAGTGGTACCCGGTGGAGTCTTCTGCTGTTGTAGCCCATCCGCCTCAAGGTTGTGCGTGTTGTGGCTTCACAAATGCTTTGCTGCATACCTCGGTTGTAACGAGTGGTTATTTCAGTCACTGTTGCCCTTCTATCAGCTCGAACCAGTCTGGCCATTCTCCTCTGACCTCTGGCATCAACAAGGCATTTCCGCCCACAGAACTGCCGCTCACTGGATGTTTTTTCTTTTTCAGACCATTCTCTGTAAACCCTAGAGATGGTTGTGCGTGAACATCCCAGTAGATTAGCAGTTTCTGAAATACTCAGACCAGCCCTTCTGGCACCAACAATCATGCCACGTTCAAAGTCACTCAAATCAACTTTCTTCCCCATACTGATGCTCGGTTTGAACTGCAGGAGATTGTCTTGACCATGTCTACATGCCTAAATGCACTGAGTTGCCGCCATGTGATTGGCTGCTTAGAAATTAAGTGTTAACGAGCAGTTGGACAGGTGTACCTAATAAAGTGGCCGGTGAGTGTATATATTTTATTTTGAACAAACTAAAAAAATAAAACATCTTTCTATGCAAAGTAACCTGCGCAGTTATTTATAGGTGAACTGGTGATTCATGCCACAGCTGGAATGCTGCATCGACCAATCAGCATCCAGGAATCTGTTTTATAGTCTGCAGCATGTTATGTGTTAAAGTGCCATGCAATATGTTATCCACTTGTGTCATCAAAGTATCCATCAATCAGTTGAGTGTTAAGAACTGTATCAGTTAAACGTTTGATTTATTATAATGATAGGGAAAATCTATGACACGCACATGTATGTGAACTAAAAAATCGGCCATACATATAAACATTATGACCTCCCTGAACCGCTTGCGTAAGCTGAGACGTGCCAGCAAGGCTAATTTTGCACAAAAGTGGACGTCTGCCCAAAATTTCTTGGAGGTGCGCGAGTCTTAACAGTTTGAAAACGCTGCATTTGGTTCAAGAGGCTATGACAAGAATAAAATGAATGTAAAGTAGGCTACATGACAATAACACTTTAAAATGGCAACATATTATAAAACAAACCCTAAATTCCTGTCCTCCTCCAAGATCTGCTGGCGCATTCAAAGAGATAAATAAAAGTGTTTTTCTTCACAAGGACTCAGATGGGGTATTCAGAGAATGAAGCTCTAAATGTCTGCTCATGTTCCAGAAAGCCAGATTCAAACGTTTTAATAAAGCCTTGCGTTCCAGTGTATAGCCGTCTGCCATGTTTTTGAGAAAGAAAAATAGAAAACACTTTGTACTCGTCGTCTCAGAGCCACATGAGCAGAACCAGCTGTATTGGGTCTCTTTTTGTTTTTCGTACATCACCCGGTACGTTCAGCGCCTGGACTTCCCTTTCCTCTGGCAGCGGTCGCTCCTGCTTTCCTCAGACAGTAGAACCACATATGAAAGTAATTAACCTAGTTCCTCTGTCCACGTTGCTTGCTTTCTCTTCAATTGATAGGCTATGCAGTCTGGTGAAAACACAAAGACTGTCTAAAAGTGTTGGTCACATGGAAATGAGGTAAAACGCAATGTGAATCATATATCTGTCAGGCGCTGAACACGCAGGTGGGGTCACATTAGAGAAATTTCACAGATAAAAAAAGGGCTATTATCAATATTAGACCTACAGCGGCACATGAATCATCGCTCATACAGAGGTCACTTTCTGTTGGTCAACGCGGATAATTCGTGACCAACTTGAATACGAGCGAAATCTGCTTGGAAAACATTTTCGCCCTGAGCGATGGTTAATGTCAACCTACTTTTTAATGCCTATAGCCTACAGGAGCAACACATCTACAATATGTTTGAATCAGGTCAACAATAAAATATAGAAAAAAATATAGTTGGTTTCCAAAAAATAACCAAACGGGAGCCAAATAAGCTACTAGTTTATACGACAAAGATGTAGGCTACTTAAAACAGAAAAGATTTTCCTTTGCATTTGTCGTGTACAGGCGACAAAATTGTCAAAACGAACCCTGTTCACACGGATCCGCTAAAACGACTATAAACGCTGTGTTATTCATGCCAGGCCAGTAGATGGCGATGTCATTTTGTAAAGAAACACTATTATACGCATGTGCATGATGGCACCGTTTTCACAAATTCCTGTTTTTTGTAGTTTACACGAAGAAGTTAAAAGTATCGTTTTCAAAAACGTGCACTTTGAAACCCGTTTTCGTTGAAAACGGTGTCGAGTAAACGGACCCTAACATTCTTCTAAGCAGCTAGTTTGCAAAAGGCCTACATTTGAACTGACATAAGGGTCGTTTTCACGACACAGTTTTCAACTACAAATGGAAAACTTTTTATGCGTTTTGGCCGTTCATACATGACAACAGAGTTTTTGGGGACTGAAAACGCAACCTTTTAAAAGCTAGATAAAAAAACAAAAACGTTATCATATCCGTGTAAACAACAAAAACGTGAATTTTTGAAAATGGTGACGGCATGCACATGCCTATTAAGGCCCCGTTTACACGAGAACGATTCCGAGTGAAAACGTAAAAATATTTTTTCGGATGTGCCTTTCGTTTACACGGCAACGGCGTTTTGGGGACTTAAAAACGCAAAAAAGGGAAACCCCCTCCAGAGTGGAAATCTTAAAAACGCTCCACCGTCGCGTTCCCGTCTAAACGGTAGAAACGCAAATCTGCTCACGGTGGCTCTCGTCGCGTACGCGTTTACGTCACAGGCATGCGCCAGTACAGGAAAATAACACCCAACATGTCAGATTATTTCCATACGTCGGACCTTCAAGTTGCCCTAGCAGCTCTGAAAAACATACAAGAGTCTTTTCAACAGTTGTACAAAATATTCTAAGATATTGGTGTTGTTGTGTGGCAGTGCTTCACATTGCCACCTAGCTGCCTGGAGTGCATACTACATCGAATTTCACACACTTTTGCGTCACCATATGCACGCGGATTTCCCAACCATAACGCTCGTCTAAACGCAGAATAAAAAGTGATAACGCAACGCCACTTTTGCGTTTTCTCTTTAGATCGTTTCCGTGTAAACATAGCCTAAGTGTTCAGTATATAGGCGCGCAGTGTTTCCTTACAAAGTGACGTCGCCATCTACTGGCCTGGTATAAATAATACAGCGGGGTTTCGTCATTTTCGCAGATCCGTGTGAAAAGGGATCCGATCGTTTTGAAAACATTGTTAATATCTGTATGCGAAAATCCCATTAATCGATTTCCTATCTTTCCTAACAGTAGGGGAACGTTCTGTACTTTGAAATTAGCACATGAGCAGACTTCATTAACTCACTAAATTACGAGAAAATCTTTTTTTTTAATCTAACATTAGACTGCCAATAAATTCCTATAATAAAACCTTTTTAAATAACTTAAATCGTAAATGATCTAATATAACACATCTATACTATTTGTAGACTATCCAAATAAAGTTGTAACTCGACACAGTTTGAAAAAACACGCAAAAACAGCAGGTTTCCATTACTCAGAAGCAAGGAGCAAAGCCTTAACTGCTATACTACGTGGCACTCGGCACGTGTAGGCTGGACTGGGAGAGAATTCATCCAGAGTGAATAAGGGGAGGAGTCCCTCTCTCCTTTAGAATAGGGAACATCTTCCCATCTCTTTTCTAAACATTTCTGTCATGCCCTTTCGTCCATTTTTGAATTCCCTCATTATAAATCCCACTGAATAGCGGCTGTTAATGAGTAGGAGTAAACCACAATGTTATCATTGGTGGTGACAAAAGAAGAATTCAAAGTTATCCCAGACCTTCGGCTAAACATTTCCACAGAAATACTTCTGGTTTTGAAGTCGGGCCTTACACCCCCGCCCCTGCCCCATCCTAATAGGGTGATAATGTAAGTTGTTTGATTGAAAGCAGCAGAAGAAAATAGTGTTTAGTCTGCTGCTAATAATACAAATATGGACAATGGGGACAAAAATATATTGTGAAAGTACATATGATTAGCTAAATAATATAGGCCAGGAACCTATTTTCACAAAACATTTAAAGCAATTGTATTTTCCAAAGCAATATTCAAATGTAGCCTATTATCTAAAGGGATAAAAGTCTCCTGAAAATGAACACATACAGGCCCAATATAAATATCAAAATTCAGCTGAAAAGAACTGTCTTTTAATCGGTATAGAATCATTATATTACTATAAAAGTTAAAAGTACTTTTTTCAGATGACCTCGTCCTCGTCATGATGCATGTTTAATTAATAAAACAATTTAATTTAATTTAAAACAATTCATTTATATGTTTAAATAATAATGCAAAAAAGATATATTGAAAATTGCTGCTTTTCCATCACACTAAAAATATTGCTCCATTGAGTGTTCTATACAAAAAATTAAAAACATAGTAATAATTGCATAGTGACTGTTCACAGTATACATAATATACTGCATGGTATTCCGTCAGTCACTTTTCACTACAGGATGTGGTGCTAGCTCCACCTGTTGGCAAAGATCTGTAGCACTTCAGTTCGTAGCATCTTGTTGATGTTCAATTTTTAAATCACTGACTTTTGAAAACATCTTATATTTGAACATATCTTAAATCCCTTTCTTTGTACTTAACTTCTGCGAACAAATTAATTTATTCCCTCCGAATCAATTTAGTCTTCTAACATTTTAGGGATCATACAGGAGTGTTCAGAAACACAAATTACAGAAAAGGCCTAGTATTTTGACAGAAAATACAGTTTTTGACAGTAAAAATATCTTCTTCTTTTTATGCAACTGGGCCATTTAGCTCATTCTTATTGTCTACAAATACCATATGTAACCCTAAATCTATTGGCCCGGTTTCACAGATCGGTCTTAAATTAAGCCAGGATTAGGCCTTAGTTCAATTAGACAAAACAATGGCACTGATGTAGGCTATTTTAAGATATGTCAGTGCAAGTCGCTTTCCGTTAAAACAGCTCAAATGCATTTTAGTCTGGGTCTCTAGCTTAAACCTTGTCTGTAAATACCAGGGATTATCTTGTTAGCTAGTTAGGCCTATACTAGGCTAGTTATGCTGACCCATTCACTAAAATAGTCATACCAATCCAATGACAAGAATATTTGATCTGAACTGTGTAGTTAAGTATCTTATAATTTTATATTATAATAATGTTTATTTGCAACAAATACGCCTGTGTAAAACACCCTTAATGCACAAGGACTGCACAGCCCCAAAACATATTCATAACCGCAGTAAAGCAGAGCTTTGAGAGACTTCATGTCAAGCAACACTAAGTGCTTGAGAAAACAATGCTGTAGATGTAATAAGAATTCGTGCATCAGTCAGTTAAGAAAAAAAGCGCAGCGAAGCGAACTAGTTCGCTATACCGACTCCTTCCTCCTCTTTAGAGTCCCATTCAACTCTGCGTATCTCCTTCTGTCCTGCAGTCCAGGGAGATGATGATGCAGTGTGATCTTATTTGATTGCTGAAGCATCTTGTCCAGCTAAAGTCAGGACCTCGGCCACAAGGAACTCCAACATCCCGGTGAAAAACACTGCGCCCTCCTCTTCGACCTCTTCGGTCTGCGCGGGCTTTCCGTCGCTGAATGTTTTCTAAGTGCTCGACGGGAAACACGAGACCTGCACGTCCAGACACCAGATGACTACAGTGGCGCGCTTCCTTTTCTTCTTCATCGTCAGGGAAACAGTCTTTAACCAAAAACACAGTTTGCATAAGTCATTTGGACATATTAATTTAGTTTCATTACGTGTTTTGTAGACTTCTTACTTTACTTCCATAAATACATGTTGGCAGGGGCGTTGCTAGACCCATTTTACTGGGGCACGTGCCCCAGTATAAATCTGCTGTGCCCCAGTAAATCTGAAGTTTGAGTTTAACAATTTATTTTATTTGTCAGTGTATTTAATAGAAATTATATTATAGGGTAATAGAAATGATCTATTTGCAACGCAGTAATAAACCAATCAATGCTTGTAAAAGCAACACAGTTTAACCGAAACCGAAGCTGACCCACGCGACAGAAATCCGCGCGCGTCTGTGTTTCCTAGCAACAGCAGCGCGCACACATCTGAGCACACCGAAGTCCGGTGTTGGCACGCGAGGTAGGCTATGAAAACATGACGAAACAAAAGTTTCTAAATAATACAAATAATCTTAAAAGTAAAATTGAGTCAGAGTCAAGTGATTGACCGTTTTGCCAAAATGAAGCATAGGCGGTAGCCGTAGCCTACAGTTTAATGCTCGACAAATAAATCAACTTAGTTTGGACTTGGCTGGGGAACCTTGTTTTCTTTTAGAATATACATGCTCTTTATTTTATATAGTATATATTAACTCTTTATTGATTTATTGAAATGTTAATTGTAAATTTTTGAAAAATATAAAGGCTAATTATTCATTATTAACGTTGTGTAATGTAGAAGAATGCAAATGTGCAAGAAAGTTTTCTCTCCGTTTTCTATTTTCTAAAGTTTTCTATTTTCATACAGTGTTGCCTTCTATGGCACAAAGAAAAAAGAAATTCGTGTAACATGATTTTAAAGCTATTGTTATCCAATTTGTTGGCATTCAAACACCTTAAAATGCACATATGTAGGTCCGAGAAATCCAAATTTTCTCGGGGGAGCATGCCCCCGAACCCCCCTAAGTTACTCTACCCAGCATGGTGTTTTTGAAACAAACACATTTAATTTACCTATCGGTAAGCCCCGCCCTCCTTAGTTACGCTTGCTATCTCAGACAAACAATGGGGGACCTGTGCCCCAGTAGAGCCTAATGTCTAGCAACGCCCCTGCATGTTGGTCTTTGGACGGATCTTGCTGCCCTCCGCAGGACAGGAACCTAAGGTGGGACATTCTAAAACGCTTAACGTGAAAAACGCTTAACGTGGCTTACTGTAGACAGTGATATTAAAAGACCAAACTCAGTACACATCATATTAATAAACCATACTATGTATAAAAAAATCAGATGAGCCCAGAATATGAACGCAACGTGTTTAATTACACATTAAGCACTTTCTTCCCATAGAAAACCGTAAGAAAACGCTTAATGTTGCTTACTGTACTAAGACAGTGATATTTAAAGACCAAACTCAGTACACATCATAGTATGGTTTATTAATATGATGTGTACTGAGTTTGGTCTTTTAATATCACTGTAGAACTAGCCTATTGAGATACAGCCTTGGTCAGAAGCTAAAAGTAAATTATTTGTAATTTTAACTAGCGCTGTTTCTGTGCTATGATGCGGTCTGAATCCTGACTGAAAGTTTTCATAGATATCATTTTCTTGCAAGAAAGAGCACAATTGAGCTGACAACTTTTTTTTAGTATTTTAGACATAAATGGAAGATTTGAAATGGGTCTGTAATTTGCTAGGTTATTTGGATCTAATTGTGGTAGGTACTAATTGTAATATTCTTGGAACATGACCTATATTGAGAAGAGGTAATGAGAAGAATAATATTCCACTACAGGTAACACTTCTTTCAGTAGTTTAGTGGGTATTGGATCTAGTAAACATGTTGTTGGTTTAGATGCAATGATAAGTTTATTTAGCTCTTCCTGTCCTATAGTTGTAAAGCGGTGTAGTTGTTCTTGAGGGGCGATAATTGAGGCTGAATCATAAGACACCATAAAAGATTGTACATTTACAATTGTGTTTCTGATGCTTTCTATTTTCTCAGTGAAGAAATTCATAAAATCATTACTACTACACTGTAACGGAATATTTTGCTCAGGTGATGTCTGTTTATTTGTTAGTCTAGCTACGGTGTTAAATAAAAACCTTGGATTATTTTGGTTATTTTCTATTAGTTTGCGGAGATGCTCAGCCCTGGCTGCTTTTAGAGCCTTTTTATAACGTGACACACTGTCTTTCCACGCGATTCTAAAGACCTCTAAATTAGTTTGTTTCCATTTACCCTCTAAGTTACGAGTTTCTCTCTTGAAAACATGCGTAGCACTGTTGTACCATGGTGCTTTAGTTTTCTCTCTAACCTTTGTTAATCTAATTAGTGCAACAATTTCTAATGCACTAGAGAAAATGGTGCTCAAACTGCTAGTCATTTCCTCTAGTTCATCTAATTGTTTGGGTTCACTGAGCAGCTGAGATAGATCAGGTAAGTTATTTGAGAATCTATCTGTGGTGGTTGGAAGGATTGTTCTGCCTGGTCGATAACGTGGCACAACAGACAAATTTCACCAGTATGTAGTATGCAAGTTACCATGTAATGATCAGTGACATCATCACTTTGTGGTATAATATGTATATCGGTTGGATTGGTTCCATATGATATAATTAAATCTAGTGTATGATTTAGACGATGAGTGGGACCACTGACGTTTTGCTTGACCCTAAAGGAGTTTAATAAATCTGTAAACGCAGTCCCTAACGCATCATTTGTGTTATCTACGTGTATGTTAAAATCTCCAACAATTATTTGCTTTATCGACATTGACCAATAGATCTGAGAGAAAGTCTGCAAACTCTTTTAGGAAATCAGCATAGGGCCCTGGAGGTCTATATAAAGTAGCCAAGGCTAGAGATAATAGGGATTTCTTTCTTACATCTAAGAGCGTAACATGTAGCACAAGTACTTCAAACGAATTAAACCTGTGACCTGTTTTCTGAGTAACATTAAGAATATCTCTATAGATTGTTGCAACACCGCCGCCACGACTGATCAGACGGGGCTCATGCTTATAACAGTATCCTGGCGGGGTAGACTCATTTAGACCGAAATACTCGTTTGGTTTAAGCCAGGTTTCAGTAAGGCAAAGTACATCGAAACTATTATCTGTGACCATTTCATTTACAATAACCGCCTTAGGTGTGAAATGATCTCATGTTTAGAAGACCTAGCTTTCGAAATTGTTTTTGTTCACTGATATTGAGATTTTCTGGTTTAATTACAATTAGATTTTTCCTAGATCCTACAGTAGATTTATTGTTTGGCCTCACTAAACGAGGAATAGACAAAGTTTCTATATAATGTTCTACACTACTTATGATATCAATTAAGTTGGGACAGCAAGGACTGTGATTTGGACTTTGACTTACTAGTCATATGGCGTGTAACGTCTTGGAGATGTTGTCCGACAGAACAGCCGCTCCGATTCTGCTGGGGTGCAGGCCATCAGCACGGTAGAGCCTAGGTCGCTCCCAGAACAGATTCCAATTATTTACAAAGAGCAGTTTCTGTTCATTAGACCGTCCTTCGGATGAGACGTTAAACCGAGGTCCTGACTCTCTGTGGTCATTAAAAATCCCAGGATGTCTTTCGAAAGAGTAGGGGTGTAACCCCGGCATCCTGGCCAAATTTGCCCAGTGGCCTCTGTCCATCATGGCCTCCTAATCATCCCCATGTATACTGATTGGCTTAATCACTCTGTCTCCTCTCCACCAGTAAGCTGGTGTGTGGTGGGCGTTCTGGCGCACTATGGCTGCCGTCGCATCATCCAGGTGGATGCTGCACATTGGTGGTGGTTGAGGAGATTCCCCCTTCCATGTGAAGCGCTTTGAGTGACTAGAAAAGCGCTATATAAATGTAATGAATTATTATTATTATTACACCATGACATTAACCATTCATTTAGTGCAAATAATCTACTGAACCTTTCCTGTCCTTGTCGGTACGTGGGAAGTGGTCCAGACACGATGATCGTTGCTTCAGGCGCTGTGCTGCGTACCGTCTCGATCAGGCTCCTGTAGTCCTTCTTCAGAACCTCTGTCTGCCGCAGCCTGATGTCGTTCACTCCCGCGTGCAGCACAACAGCTCCGACGCGCTCGTCACCGTTCAGGATCTCGGGAACCTGTGCAGCGACATCTAGAACACGAGCACCAGGAAAGCAGTGAGTGCGCACCTTACCTTTACCTGAGGTAGCGCGGACATGCCGGACGATGGAACTGCCGATGATCACGGCGTCGTCGCGTTCCGACTCTGGAAGAGGGGAGAAGCGGTTTTCTCGAAGACCGGGAGGGGCGGAGAGGTTCTTGCTTTGGTGCTGGCTCGTGTCTTCCGCTGTGGGATCATCCAGGGTCCGTGGTGTTGTGTCGGTGCCGGAGTGAATGAAGCCAGGGATGATCGCGTCCTGGGTGCTTGGGTCCTGTGCAGAGAAACACACGGAGTCAAAAAGTTACTAACCACTGACTTGTGAGCATCGGCGCGTGATGTTTCAAGCGCTGATCGCTGATCTCGCAGCTCGCCTTGTCTCTCTAGTAGATCACGGATCTGCTTCTCCACGGACTCTAGCTCTAACTGCACCGAATGCAGCTCAAATGTGTCCTCACCTGCACTCAGAGATAACGTTAGACAAACATCCGATAAATTCGCCATAATAACAGATGAACAGTAAATTAGTAGTGATACTACCAATATCACTACTAATTTAGGACTGAAATCCTGGATAGAACCCGTATCCTTTCAGTGATACGGGTGTAAATAAGACGATCGATAGGCGAGAGGCCACGCGTGCAATGCTAGCGGGCTTAAGGCTAGTAGCGGAGATTCGGAAAGTTGGATATAAGCAGCGATAACAAAGCAATCCAATTGTTTTTTATAAGGAATAGTATCGAAGATATGTTCACATGCTGTAAAAATAGAAAATGCTTGTTTATAAATGAGTGTAAAGAAGAAAATCAAGGATTATGAATCAATTCGACGGAGCTCCAAACACAAACCACAAACACAGATTCGTCATCTGATTGGTTGAATTCTACAGGATTTCCGGGAGACTTGTGTGTCGCGTTCCTTAACGGTGTGCCCTGGACCCCCTTATCAAAGACACAAGCCACTGTCAACTGTCACAATGAGCGCTTATCAGGATCAGCTAAATGCTGGATTTTCAAAAGTATGTGAAGAATGTAAAGTTTGCTGCATAGACTTTAAAATACATCCAAGAGTTTTACACTGTTGTAGGGACATCGACTTTACAATTTCACGCCCCTAAACATGACGCAGAACAAGTTGAACTGTGATTGGTTGTTTACATGTCAGTCAGGCAGCCACTGGTCGGTCCTTGGCCAGTGAAAGCTGCTATGGAGTCCAGACATTCTGCCGTCAGTCTGAAGGTCTGGCTATGCGAGACTTTTGGCTGCGTCTGAAAACTAAAAAATGCTGCCTTCGGAGGATACATTCCAAGGTATGAAGGCATCAAAGTACGTCTGAATCTAATGTTAGCTTCCCTTCTTGTTTCCTGAGATACCCTCATCTGATCGATTTTTGAAGGCAACATTGATGTATCCTTCACTGATATCCCACAGTATTGTGCTTTCCATACTGTGACAGCTGAGCTAAAAAAATATACATGCCGTCTGAAAGTTTTGGTGGTCAGTTTTTGTGTAATTGTATGTTTTTGGCTACTTTTTCCACTTTTGATGTAATTTTTAGTGAGAAATTACTATAGTAGTAATTAAATATTCCCTTAGTTATCACCAAATTTATCTCTATTTTACTGTAGATCTGTTATGCTGCCTCAGAAGTCTATCCAAAATCAGTTTTGTGAGGTGCCTTCATGTGCAAACGCTGCCTGCAAAGCCCTCTGACTTTATGAATTGGTCATTGAATCATTGACTCACCTGATTCGTTCAGTGAAGTTATTTAATTCCAATTTACTTTTATCTGACTCCATTTTATCACAACCTCGAATTTAGGTTAGAGTGCCAATTGATTATTCAATTGGTCATTCTTTTACGCAGATCACAAACTCGTCAGTCTGATCATTAATCAGAGGTTATGGCTAATGCCATTTAATAGGCTGCCTATGCTTGCCATTATTTAAATAGCAGTTCCACTTAGCCCCCTACAGTTGCCTATATAACAATTTAATTAAAGCTCAAACAATAATCAGAGGTTATGGCAAGTAGCCTACTATGAAATAATTCATTGACAGCTATTTAATTAACACTTTGAAGTCCCAGAAATATAGGAAAGACATCGTTAAATTAGTCGATGTGACTACAGTGGTTAAACCTTAATTTTATGAAGCAACGAGAATACTTTTTGTGTGCCAAAAACCCCTAAATAACGACGTTATTCAACAATTTCTTCTCTTCCGTATCAGTCTCTGACTCGCGTTCACGTGAGCACCACGACACATGCCTGTGGAAAGCGGGGATCCTCTGTTATGCAAGATACACGTGTCATCTCATTGTCTGAATTATCCAAACTTTCAAGATATGGCTTCACAATATCACAATCGATGCAGCACACACTCTCCTGTTCAGTAGGCATCGCTTGACACTGATGACATCTACACCACCAGCTCTCCGTTGTTCTCTGTCTTTCAGAAGCTTGTGGCTGTGGTTGTGTTGCAGCCTCTTTTATCTCTTTTAGTTCATTCTCTGTATATTCTGGTTCGAATAAGTAAGGTTGTGCAAAAAAATGCAATTCATCCTCTGTGTCGAAATCTGCAGACATAGTTATGAACTGTTTTATGTTGAGCGTGCGTCTTCCTCTGCTTGTAAACATATGTCAGAACGCCAGCTCCTGTATCATAACCACACACGCATGCTCACGGAAGAGAAGAAATTGTTGAATAAAGTCGTTATTTCGTTTTTTTTGGCGCACAAAAAGTATTCTCGTTGCAGGTTGAATCACATGGACTAATTTAACGATGTCTTTCATACCTTTCTGGGCCTTTAAAGTGTTAATTAAATAACTGTCAAAGAAGCCCTCCTTGAGCCATCGGATTTCATCAAAAATATGTTAATTTGTGCTCCGAAGATGATAGAAGGTCTTACGGGTTTGGAAGGACATGAGGGTGAGTAATTACTGACAGAATTTTCATTTTTGGGTGAACTATCCCTTTAATAATATAACTATATAACAACTCGAAAAAAGCTGAAACAGTAACCAGAGGTTATGGCTAATAATGCTTGCTATTATTTTAATATTATTTGTATCTAGCCCCCTGTAGTGAATGCGACTGCATAACAACTTAACTAAAGTTGACTAGTCAGAAATCTAGAATCCCACCTGATGTGCCCCATGCTCCATTTAATCTGAGATCTTAACCCTGCATGCAGATTTGCGGTAAAAATGGATATACAACATAGCCTAATCTACTAGAGTTAATCATTTTAGAGTAAAGGTCCTTGCAGAATGAGTCTTAAATTAAAATATTACGCGAATACACGTAGGTATTATGCACATTAAAAAATAAATACGACCTCACATTGTACCAATTACGTTTACACACTGCCTCCGAAACTTTCGTCCGTCATAAAAAAATTCAGATCGGATTAGATTTTCTGCGTTTTTCGCATCCGTACCAAGCATTTTGAGAGGTGTTTTGACAATTCAGAGCCACCGAATAACACCGACCAAGACAGTGAGACATGAACTTACAATAATAATAATAATCAAGTCCCCAGACCTGGGTAGTTTACACCATTTGAGGACAGAAAGTAATTTGCATGAAAGACCTTGGCAGAGGATACACCCTTCTCTGTTAAGCAAGATATCTCTAAACTCTTTAAAACTTTATTACCTTTTGGTTTACTTCAGTGGGAATGAGACCATTGTACCAGTCGCACTGAGACATATATAGTGTTGTATAATAATTGTTCACATTAAAGGTGGGGTAAGCGATATTTGAAAAACGCTGTTTGGAAGTTAGTCGGACCAACATACGAACAAAAAACAACAAACGTTTGTAGCCAATCAGCATTAGGGGACGTATGATGTGGAGGAGAGATAACAAGCAAGAGGGAGATTTGAAGGAAAAGACTGCAGAAATCACAGGCGTAACTATCGGTAAGCAGGGTACGCGGTTGCTTACGGGCCCGGACCAATCAAGGTGACTGGAAGTTATTGATTGACAGCCGGGGGCGGGGCCCCCTATCGCAATTTACTACTTTTAGTCTGATCGCATTTTAATTTTTTCGCAAATTTATTTGAATAAATAATGACAACAACATATTTTACTGATCATTAAATACATGTTTGAAACGAACAATGATGGACTTTGGTGTAATTTGTTTCGAATTGGAACTGGGGTATCCCCGGGTGAACATGCGTATTGCGAGCAAAACAGTAAAAAAACTAAAACTTTGAACTTGAGATAGATATGGAGTCGGCAAATTTTCAAACACAAAAGTGGCTTTCAAAAGCGCAAACGAAAAGAGGAATTTGACTAATTAATTAATAAATTAGCAAAAATAGGAAGCTTCTTTAAAAAGGAGGGAGAGATCGAGATTGAGATGGAGCAAGAGAGTGAAGCGACTTGCCATACTGTCAATTGAGAATGCCCGTGCACGCCATCTGGATCTTAAGGATTTAATCGGCAACTTCCCACAGAGGAAAGCCCGGAAAATGCCGCTATAATGTAAGTGAGCATCTTTTTTTATGTATTTGGACATAGGCCTATGTGTGTGTAGTCATAGCAGTGAGTAACAATGTGTCATGGTGCGCCGTCACCAGCAGTGTTTTTTTATTTTTATGTTGGAGTCACCAGTTTTTGGGGGTTTTTTGGTATGCGTAGGCTACTCCTGATTTTGTCAGTCATCTCTTCTCTTATATACTGCCTGTGTCTCTATGATTCTATCCTGTCCTATTCATGTTAGCCTACTCGTGGACATTGCGTCATCACGTGCTGTAGTAGGGGGGCCCGCCTTGATAATCCTGCATAAGGGCCCGGTGTTGGCTCGTTACGCCACTGGCAGAAATAGAGATTCTTTTGTATCTCAGTGGCGCAGTGGCGAAAAGCTCAGAAGAAATCACTGGAAACTGGATCGGGGTCTGAGGCCGACTCGGAGAAGGGCATATAGGATTGGACTGTGAGTTTTGGAGGCGGAGCAATGAAGAGAGGGGTGTGTTTGTTTGGGTAGATTTCAAATATCAAAAATGTCCAACAGCGTTTTTGAAATATCGCTTACCCCACCTTTAAACCATATAGATTTTTGGGTGAATTTCAGATGGTTTCAGCATGTGGAGAGAAGAGATGGGGGAGAGGGGGTGAAGGGAAAGAAATGTATTAAGACAATATTGAGGTGACTGATTATGATTGAAAATGTTAATTTCCAGAAAGGTCCTTTGTTTTCTCAGTGAGTATAGCCCTTTCTGGGACAAGTCTTACATAAAAACAGTCAATTCGTATAATCAACTTATTGCTTATTGAACTGTTGTATAAAATAAATATCACATTTGTAATTGTGTTGATATTTGAGAAAATAGCACTCTTGCTCATGTAATAGCCAATTGCTTAACTGTATTATGTTATAAACACAAAATAACTCATACAAGGGCAATTCATACCTCAAATTTTGGGGGCATTTTTTATTAATTTGTGGCGGCATTTCCGACCTTGCACAATGTTATTTTGTCAACACCAGACAAGCGTGCTTGTTAGCTTAATGGATGGCTATTGCGTAAGTTAGGCTGGCCGTATTGAGATGTTTTGATAGTGGTTTAATTTAGCAATGACAAACAGTGCCGAAGTTTAGGACAAACATGATCGTTATCTCGCTGTCACCAGGACATGTCCGGGACCGGGAGACATGGATGCTGCTCCGCAGAGCACTGTGGTGGCTGTCACAAGGGATGAGAGTAGGAGGGAATTGTGTGGTCTCACAGAATTATTAAGAATACGTTGTTGGGAACACACTTATTTGTGAATTGGTGCCATGTGCCAAATTAAAACAAAAACAAACAAAAAAGTCTTGAAAAAAGTGCACTTATCAGAGGCCAAAAGGGCCAGTGCTATCTGTGCACGTGCCTAATATTTTCCCTTTTGGTTGTGTATTCACACTCACAATTTAGAAAGTAGAACAAGCCCAATAATTAATTCATATATGAAGGTTTTTATTTTATTTTTTTATTTCACTTTGCTAAAAGCATGCACATAAATAACTGTCACAGAATGAACTACATAATATTTTTGTTGCAATCTGACAACAAAACTAAAAACAACATTTATCATCATACAGTGCATTAGCGGTTATGTCAATGTTCCTAAATTATGAATCGTTTAGCTTTAATAAACAATTCAAAATTCAAACATTATAACTGAACCCTTCATTTTGCATAGCTAACATAGTCATAGTTATCTTATTAATAAAAACCAACAGAAATGACTACTTTAGAAATCACAGTAAGAAAGAAATCAGTGTTTTAAAAGACAATGTAAAAGTAGCAGTTTATAGGCTTTTTTTCTGGTTATTCTTATCCGCAGGATATGTGCATTTGTACGCAACTGCATTTATAATAAATAAAAACAACAGCTACATAAAAGGAAAATAGTACTGCATTAAAAGTAATAGTCTCAAACAGGGAAGAGAATATGGCCAGAGAAATAGCTGGAACTGCCAATACCATTAGCACCCCGAGAAACCTCTATCCACACACGGTCTCCTATCTGTAGGTTCAGTATCACCTTCCCTTCAGCTAATGATCGCGTATTAAGGTTGATTGTTTCAGCATTTAGCTGTACAGCATTATTTTTCTTTAAGGTCACAGTGCCCAAAGTCTGAGTTCCTATGCATGAGAACTGAAATTCATATACACCAGAAATCTGGCAGAAGAACAGCCCTGATTTTTTGTTATAATGGTTCTGTCCATTGTAAAGGACCCGACTGAACACAATCACTTTAGCAGAGGCAGGAAGGGTGATGCCAACAAAAGCAAAGAAGGCAGAATGTTGTCCTGTAGTATTAATGGGGGGTCCTGGGGGTCCTGGAGGTCCAGATGGGCCTGCTACACCTCGTGGACCTGGGAAAATTAAATATTAGAGAAACTCTAAAAAATCTTTAAGTGATATTGATAACATATTGAATATCTTTTTTTATTTGTGTTAGTTTTAATTTTGGCTCTGACGATTTGCTCAGTTATCTGGCTTAAAAATGAAAACAATGACCAAGGTTGGTTGCTTCGTTGAAGAAATATTTCGATTTAGATATTTAATGATTTAAATATTTCGGTTTGATCTATGACTTGCTTACCAGGTTCCCCTGGAGGTCCTCTGGGTCCCAGAGGTCCTTGGAAGGTCTCTGTATCTGAGGGTTAATGCATAGATGTTATATGTTTTTACTATACAGATATGGCAACAGTACACACATCCTTCACTCAAGTAGAAGTTTTTTTTTTCTCAATTTAAAGAAAATAAGTATGGGCTCTGATATGTACTTAGGTAAAAAGTAACCATTACTACTAACTGTTTTAGTGTCACTCTGGTAACTGGACCTCGCATCATATTAATACATTAATGCAATATAACTTACATTTAAAATGTTGTTAGCTATAGTATCCAGGCTGAAAAAACACCATATAGAACAGGGCCGGACTGGGACAAAATTTCAGGCTGGGAAATCACACTCAACCAGGCCATCCCATACACCGACAACTAATTATGAAACCATGAACCCTATTTTTTGTATGATGATAGAAATGGGGTGCTACTGCTAACAGTTGTTAGCAGTTTAATGCTTAACTAAGCAAACAAAGACAAAACCACAATAGCATATTAACTGATGAAACTGAACTGCACTTGAAGTCCTGAACAGATCAGTAGTTTTGCTTCTCCATTCTCAGGTCTCTCGCATTGATTACTCTGGTCGAAAGAAACCTTTTGGCGTTGGTGCGGAGCCAAATCATAGCGTTTGCCAGTCAAGACTAGCCGATTCATGATTTATTAGAGATGCCACCAAATAGAGATTAAAACTAAAGTAACGAGCCTGGTTTGAAAATATTAGTAGAAAGTACATATATTTGTGTAAAATTGTAAGGAGTGAAAGAAAAAGGTTGTCAGAAAAATAAATAGTAAAGTAAAGTACTGATACCAGAAAAATCTACTTAAGTACAGTAACAAAGTATTTGTACTTCGTTACTTCCCTACAATAAATCTCAGTTTAAAATGCAAAAGAGGCCCCTGACCCAAGCAAAATTCCTTGAAGCATGCAAAAGGTAGAAAGAAGGACTAAACAGCTTACAAAGGTTTGGTGCAGTTCATGTGCAGTCATAAAACATTGCTTGACAGTTGTGACATCCAAATGTATTAATTTATGTCACTGCACCAGTCCAGTGTAAAGCAAAGAAGAAACTACTCAAGCTGTGTCCGGTTTACATGTTTTGCAGTGAATTAATTGCCATTTAAGCTCAATAATAAATCTTGTGCACAACATCAACACTCGCTCTTTGTTCTTGCAATTAAGAGAAAACAAACACTTGTCTAACCTAATTTCCAATGTCTGAAATGTTGATGCCACTGTCACCTGGAAGGCCATATACCAAATCACAGGTTAACCAAACCATGCTGACCATGCAATCAGATTATAAAATGTCTTCAAAACCTGATATGTGCCTATAGAGCTTGTAAATGCTTAATTTCTCTACAAGCATATAGAAGAGGTAGTAAGAAGCTTAGGCAGAAATTTGCAGTCAGAGGAAGACATTTGATGTATGAGCACATAAGCATTTAAGACCTCTAATACTATGGTGCCTTACCAGTTTCAATCCAAGGGTTGAGGTCTAAGGCAGGGATATCCCCACAGTTAACAAAATTGGCTGAACTGGTGAAGCGGAAAGGATCTCTGGGAACTCTGCCGATTCCAGTGTTGTCACAGATGATGCGGGCCAGCGACACAGAGGCCAGTGATGCTTTTTGTTTGGTGGTAAACACTCCTTTGTTCTCCCACCAAAACCTGAACACACCGTGACACCTGATGTTAACACCACTCAAACACATACTTGTCGTATGGACTAAATCAGGGATGTCCAATCTTGCTCCGGAGGGCCAGTGTCCTGCAGAGTTTAGCTCCAACCTGCCACAGTGCATTCACCTGGAAGTTTCCTGAAGACCTTGATTAGTGGGTTCAGTTGTTTTTAATCAGGGTTGGAGGAGGATAGTGGCCCTCCAGGAGAGGGATTGGACACCACTGGACTAAATACACAGAAATCTTTACCTGTCACCCTCGCGAATGTGCTGGAACTGTCTAGAGATAAGGCAGGCAAAAAGAGAACCAACGCGACCACCAGGAACAAAAGGCTCAGCAACACCTCCCAACCAAATGTCAATGTTCTCAGGGGTGTCGTAAAGCTCAATCAGCCTGTGAGCCAATTCAGTGTTGTTCATCACCACAGCCAATTCTTGCTCATTCTGAGGTGCAGACAGTCCACAGAACCGACGCCATGCATTATAACCTTATGAGGAACAACAGATGGATACCCGGTAAGTCTTCTCTCAAAAACACATGTAGTGATAATGCAGCATGAAGCTGAGTGGGCTTCACATGGTTCAGATTAAAGGGTTCCAAGACTTGGTGTGCATGTGTACGAGTCCAGAATATTTACCTGGTAATGCATGGTCACGGCCTCTTTGCATATCAAGGGCGGCCAAGTCAAAAGCAATGCGGACTGTAAATGCAAACAGTCTCTCTCTAAGAGCATCCACCATCATGTGGTCCTGCGTATTCAGTTTTGCTGGCTGACCAATCAATCCACGGAGTAGAGGATCTATGCCCCCTAAGCAAAAAGCAAAGCAGAAATAAAGATGGAAAGAAGACAGATTTAGGTCTCTGTAGGTATGCTGTAACAAGCCTCACAAACTCACCCTCGAATATCACCCTCCACGGCGAGAAGAAAGCCTCGAAGAGGGGAATGCCTGGAAATTGAGGATGGTTTTGGTAATTTTCATCAAGACGAAATATGATGGGTTGGATGGCCAGGTGGGCAAAACGGAAAGCTGCAGTGGCAAAGACGTTTGCAATGGTAGGGTCCACATTTTCATTGTAACCTGGATATTGCCCAAGGTGTTTATTGTTAGCCTCAGGTCCCACAATTATCGGCACATATTCCTTAATCACCAAGATCTAAAAGAGAAAGGAGAGGTTGATCATGCATATATGTTGTACTCCGTATTTAACTGCGTGTGCTTGTGCTAATGCTTTTCATTGAGTGTCTTTACCTGGTTGTAGGCACCCACAATTTTTCTTGCCTCTTGATAGAGGGTTTCACTACTCCAGGTAGGATTGAGCACATGGAGGGCACGAGCCAATCTATTGTGCTCTCTCAAGAAAAGTGCGTGTAATGAGGTAAGACCAATATTCTCATCAATACGAACATCCCCTACACACATCAAGAGTTTAATAGCATTTGCAACATGGAGTTGTGCAAATACTAGGGGTGTAACGATACACGTATTCGTATTCAACCGTTCGGTATGCATTTTTATACCGAACGGTTCGTTGGACCATTTTTCCTGCCGACCAAAATTTTGTTATTTCAAATGTAGGCGCGTTGCGCGTGGCAAGCACGCTCATAATGTAAGAGAAGCTGGCGTGACCACAACATTGCCCTACATCAAATGGCAAAGTAATGTAAGCGGAACGAAACTGAGCTACTCGTTATTGCGTGGTTGACGGACCGTTTATCAGTTTGGACCAATGCAGCGCGAGCCGATCTTAATCAAGCAGCACTGTTATTACACAGCTAAGTCAGTAAAGAAAAAATTTGAATTCGCCACTGAAATAATAACATCGCTGCGAGATCTAGTGAGAAACTACAAAGTAAGATCTAGTGAGATCAAACAGCGCTGACGTAGAAACCAGGAAGAAACATTGTGCCATGAATGAACTATTCAGTGTCCACAGATCAGCAACATTCACCATGGATTTACTGTAGTAACACTAACTGTACCATGCAAGTTTGGCAGGAATAGTAGGCTATAATGCTTTCAAGTAACATTACGTCGGTTTATTTTGACATTATGAATACAATTGCTGCCCTCAAATGTTAATCTGAAATAAATTGACTACTACAATATTACATTTCATTTTGTCCAACGAGCTGTTTTGTTTTATATGCTCCTAAGAAAAGTCAAGTATAGCTCCATCATTGCTCAAAGTAAAAAAAATATCATACTTTATGATGTTAGTTTTAATAAAAATATAATTAAAAAATTAAATCAAGGAAATTTCTCTGGCATTTCTTTCTTTTTGCTGTATCGTATCGAACCGAACCGTGAATTTTGTGAACCGTTACACCCCTAGCAAATACCATACATTTTAAATGCTGGATTTACCAATAACGACTATGTCTGATAATTGCATATGAAGGCATAAGATTTTCTAAGAATTAAAAAGTTACTGACCTGCAATGAAGCAAGGCACCTCTGTTAGGGTGGTGTCATTGAGGGTTTTCCTACGCGTGGCACAGAGGTTACTTTGAAAATTGGTAAAGGGCAGGTGCTCTCGTCCATTATCCTGGAACTGATCGTTGACACGTAGAAGACCACCATCATTAGTCAGGTCTCGCAGTTCCTTTGCTAGCCCATCCTCTGCTCCGTAAACCTGTCCAGCATCTAGGAAAGCTGTACGAGCATTGATCTGTTCCCGAACTTTGGGGACCCTACCAAAGATCATGGCTGTTTTCCCAGAACCACAGACCGGTGATGAACGGAAGAAAGGGAGACAGGAGTCAGGAAGCAGGCGTTGATCTCCTGGAGGAGCCTGTGTTTTGACAATAAGTATAGCATGAATTATATCTATTATACAACAACCAGAGTGGGACAATATTTGACAGAAGGACAATCTTTGACTGACTGGAATTGGGAAGCAGGGTTCAGAGCGCTCACAGCTCTCATCACAGTTGAGGCCACTGCTAAAGGACCTAATGCTTGGTGAGGTTGGCGCTAAAGTCAGATCGTGGTCAATCCATTGCCCAAAAGTGGTAAGCATGGAGGTAAAGTCAAGATCACTCTCTACGTCAGCATCTGCAGTGCTTAGAATACGATTGGAAACCAGCCTGGCCTGAAATCAATAAGGTAGACAGAAATCAGACATTGTTAATTTATTGATGGGCTACTTGTTTGTCAAGTAGACTTCACTAAACTATTCATAATCATCTCTATCATACCATGGGCAGCGCTGCACCATTAAACAATTTGTTGGGATCCCACCCTTTGGCCTGGGAGATGTCATCCTCATAGACAGCAGGCAACCAGCTGGCAAAAGGGGTGTTGGATGCACCAAGAAGTGGGTTATTCCTGGGAATGATACATTTAGTTGCTTAGCGAGGCAAACACTAAGTCTTTGATTAAGACTACTCTGAAAAAGGAGGGCAAAACAGACCTGTTGTTGCAGACATTGTTGGCAGTTCGATACTTGTTTATGTTGGGTATGGTCCTACAAGAAGGGGGCCGGGCATGAGCAGCACAGCCTGTCAGACGTGTAATCGTGTCAAGCTCGTCTTGAGTGAGCAGATCTAGGGGAAAACACATAATGACAGTTTATAGCAAGGAACATCAGTCAGTGATGGATCTTTTCTGAGCTATGCTAGTTTGGTAAAAAAAATGTTGTCCTCATACCTGTAGCATTGATGGCCCTCTTGTGTATATGATGGGCTTTCTCACTGATCAGCCTGAGCGTTTGCCCCATGTAGTCTGCGGCTCTCACAGCCTCTCGTGTTTTTCGAGCTGGCTGTTTCAGCAGACGTAGCTTGTCGGAAGGCTTGATGACATCTCCGCGCACCCTTGCTAAACTCCTGGAAGTGGGGATATTTATAAAAAATAAAATAGATCAATGACTGATGATGGCACAGGAATATTGAGCAATATTCTTAAAATTTGACTCACTCATCACGAGAATACTTGTAAGCAGCGTCTACTATTTTCTTTGCCTCCTCAATTGAATCCAGAATGAAACGTCTCCCTGGACTCTCTTGTTCTGCTAAAAAAGAAAATGTTATTACATGATGATAATGACTAATTTTAGTGAAACCTGTCATTTATTTATTTATTTTGGAGGGTAGATGAATTGACTTCACTTATTACACACAACTGGTATTAATACAATTCTTTGTTTTCTACAAAATTGAGCAATTGTAACAATGTTGCTGAAATTAACTAATCACACAATGACAATACAGTTACAACAAGCTTTAATATAACACGCAGGGAAACTCAGAAGAATAAGGGTACACAGCTACTGGTAGAACATGAACAGACAAAAGAACAGACATAAACTCAGTGTATAAATGCATGAGGCAAACAAAAGAGTGTGATCAGGTTCACAGCTGAACAAGATAGCTAACAGCCAGGATGGAGGGGGCACCCCAGGGCGGAGTCGAAGACAGGAGGAGGCATGGTGGAGATGACTTGATGGAATGTGACACCCTGAGGACGACCGACGAAGATGCATTCACTGAAGATGGAGACACTGGTGGAGCCGATGAACAGACAAGCCTACGCAAGACCGATGGCACCGGAGAGGGCGTGGTGGAGCCAGCTAACCAGAGAACAGAGGCAGAGCCGGTTGGACCGAGGACGATGGTAGAGCCGTGGGAGGGCGAAACCAGACGAAGGTGCAGGCAGGACGATATCTGACCAAGGCGGAGCCTGATGGATGAGGGAGTCCGGTGGAGCTGTATGGCCGATGGTTTCTGGTGGAGCCGAGGGAGGGAGGAGTCAGGGTGGAACCAAAGCCAGTGGATCCTCTAGGCTTGGTGGAACTGGTGGCCTAAAGACACTTGGCAGATCCTGTAAGAGGGAGATGTAGAAGGGCAGAAGGACACTAGCGGAGGCGGGGCTGAGGAACAGGTTTGAGGAGGTGGGAGAGGGAGGCTGGGCAGGTATTCTGTAGAGACAGGGGGTGCTGGAAAGACATGGAATACTGGAGATACTGGGGGACTGGGAATAAGTTCTCCAAAAAGTCCATTAAATCCTCCTCAAAAATGTCCTTAAGTTCCTCCAATAATGAGGCCATAAACATCTCATCCACAGCTGTGGGGTTGTGGGCGGGGTTTTCCTCCCAGTTCTCGAGCTCCACAAGCACTCCCTTCGCACCGGGCCGGTCTCCATGGTCTGTGGTGGGCACATGCAACATCTCCGTCAAATCGCTTGTAGGTGAAGGATGGCTGGTCTCTAGCAGTGCTGGAGTGGGGCTAGTGGCAATGTCATCCTCCGCGGGGCAGATGGTGAATGGTGAGTTGTTGTTTACCAGCACCCACTGCACGAATGCGGAAATCCTCACGAGGACCACTCCCTGAGAGGTGTGCCCAGGACCGCTCCCTGAGACTGGAGAAGTAGAACACACAGAGTGAGCAGTCGAGATGGGGCACGTCAGCTCCAAAGAAATCCCTGGTGTGTTACTCCAGGGAGCGGTCCTTCTGCTCCAGGCACAATAACTGGACAGCGGGAAAGTACATGGTGATGGAGAGAAAACGTCTCGGTTACATATGGTAACCCTCGTTCCCTGAGGGAGGGAACGGAGACGTAGGTCATAACTGACCAATAGGAATCTCGCTAGAGAGGCCGATTTACTTCGAGTGAAACTAAAACAAGCCAATGCACATTGGTGTGCAATCATTTGCATCAGCTGTGCAGCCTCACAGCACGGGTATTTAACAAACAGCTGTTGCGATTGCACACTCGTTTTTTGCTGAGGAGCCAAGCCTGAAAAAGCAGATATGGCGACGGGACCTACGTCTCCGTTCCCTCCCTCTGGGAACGAGGGTTACCATATGTAACCGAGACGTTCCCTGTCGGTCAGTCACTACAACGTAGGTCATAACTGACCAATAGGAATCCCTACCAAAGCGCCACAGCCGCTGCACCCCATCCAGCGCCCCATGCAAGCCTCTACACCTTCTTAGGAGGAGGCTTATACAGAGTGAGTCTGACACTGTTGTTCCGTGATAACCCATACAGTGAGATATTGGATAACACTGGGAAAGCGTGCCCTTTCTATTTAGGAAGGAGAACGCTGCGAAGCCACTTCTTCAAAGAGTTATGTGAAAAATACATATGGACTAACCCGAAGGTTGTACTGCATATGAATAATGGGAGACTTAGCCCAAGGGAAAGACACAGGCTTCCGATAGGAGCAGCCGTGGAAAACATACACATATGGGATCCACGTAGGGTCACACATATGGAACCCAGCCCAGATCCGGTTCTCAAGGATTCGGCGGATAAAGGCCTGGCGCCGGACGCTCCACCATGTCCGGGCCGAGGGGTTTTGGAGGACTCAACAGGTTTTACTCTGGAGTATTAAGGTTGCACAGTAGGGTGCAGCAAGCCAACAGAGCTGGGCCTCTCGGTGCTTCTACCCGTCTAGGGTGAGAACACGAGAGGAGACCGGCTCTACACATAGGCTATAATATCTAGTGAACGTGTTAGGTGTCGCCCAGCCCGCAGCTCTACAGATATCTGTTAGCGAGGAGCCACGTGCCAGCACCCAGGAGGATGCAACGCCTCTCGTGGAGTGTGCATGCAACCTGAGCGGGCAGGGCACGCCTTCTGCTTGGTAAGCCAAGGCGATGGCATCCACTATCCAGTGGTCCATCCTCTGCTTGGAGACAGCCTTTCCCCTCAGCTGGCCTCCGTAACAGACAAAGAGCTGGTCTGAGGTCCTGACGCTTTGAGTTCTGTTCACGTACATACGCAGAGCAAAGCCAGGGCTGGGTCTGCCTCCTCCAACGGCAGCGCTTGGAGGTTCACTACCTGGTTTTTGAAGGGAGTGGTAGGAACCTTGGGCACATAGCCAGGCCGGGGTCTTAGTACCACATGGTTGTCACCCGGCCCGAACTCTAGGCACGATTCGTCGACCGAAAATGCGTGCAGGTCTCCTACCCTCTTGACAGAGGCCAGTGCAACCAGTAGCAAAGTCTTCATGGAAAGAAGCTTTAAGTCTACTGATTGCAGAGGCTCAAAGGGAACATCCTGAAGTGCTCGAAGCACCAGGGAAAGGTCCCAAGAGGGTATGGAGGGGGGTCGAGGAGGATTTAATCGTCTCGCCCTCAAAGAATCCTGACGACCAGGTCGTGCTTCCCCACTGTTTTTGCCATCTATGTGGTCGTGATAAGCTGAAATAGCGGCAGCATGTACTTTGAGGGTGGAGGGAGACAGCCTTCGCTCCAACCCTTGCTGCAAGAAGGAAAGCACAGACCCTATCGAACATCTTCGGGGGTCTTCTCGGCGAGAAGAACACCACTCGACGAACAGGTTCCACTTCAGGGCGTAAACACGTCTCATGGACGGCACCCGTGCTGAAGTGATGGTGTTAAGTACCTCAGGGGGTAAGTCACCTAGAACCACCTAGAAGTTGTATTCATAAAAATAAATCACGAGAACATGAACTTCATCACTGCATTTGCAGGAATTGTAAAATCTTTTTTCTTATTAACTCATAGCCTAACGCAATATTTATAGCTTATATGAACTGTGATCACGCACAACGAAAAAACACGCAATAATTAAATCCCCCTCCCAGTAGCTACCATGGATAGTGCCACTCGGCTTGACATGTCAAAACACTTATTTATGAATGGCAAAATTAAATGGCACAACGTAGTGTCAACTTAAACATAAATAGGCTATAGTGTAGGCCTCATCATACTAGGAAAACAGTCTTTTTCTGCTTTCCTGTGGGAAAATCCGCAGCTTTCCAGTGGGTGGTCCATTTCGGATTTTATTGTTCTATCGCACTGACAGTTCACATTATTACATCGCTTTACTTAGTTTAGGCTAGCCTACTTCTATCAGTCTGCTGAACCATGGATTGATTGCAAAGTTAAACCATCACAGTAGAAACAGTTGTACTGCTGTTAAAGTAACAACGTTAACGTTACATCGTGATGCTGAGCTACAGTGAAATGATAGAAAAGACAGATGCATTATCTGTGTCAAGATGCATTATCTGCTTGTTACAGTATAGTGTCCTTGTCACTATCCTGGGGCATTAGGACCCATGCAGACCACAGGGTGAGCACCCTGCTGGCCTCATTCAGAAACCAAGGAGATTAATGAGAACTCAAATAGGCAGACAAATGGGGAAAATAATGAACAGAAACAGATCATGAACATGACAGCAATGTGTAGTAAGGGATATATAATATATATATATATATATATACATGAAATTGACTCTCCAGAAGACGGATGTCAAACCAGGTATAGCTTAAATGACTAAAGAGCACAAGACTGAATTTAATGCACCAAAAACATTTTAACACAGGTGTTTTGATATAATTTGATTCTATATTGTTAATCATTAGCTGTTTGATTTTTGATGGCATGATTGGTAAACTTACCACCCATTGAAAGGGCACAACAGCACCCCACCACAAAAAGAAAATTGGGAAGATGCATCTCTAAAACACAAATTGAGACATTTAGAGTGAATATAAATAGATATTGTGTTTATGAAAATTGCACTGTTTTGTGTATTTCAACAAATTTTTAAGATAAATTCCTCTACATTTAAGAGAAATATGACAAATTAACTTAAAAAAAAATACTTAAATAACTTTTTTAAAACTATTTTAAAGTATTTTTTCTATAAAAAATGCTATTTTATACTGTGTAGACATTTTCTATTTTTAAATACAACGTATTGTTTTAAAATTGTACATATTTTACATTTTAAGAAAAAATAATAATACTTACAATTCATTCTGAAAGAAAAAAAATCAGTCTAGAATAAGAAGTGTCTATTAAATGTAACAATTATTTACTCTAAAATCTTTGCATTTGCAATCAGCATCACAGAGTTTCATGATACTACTATTTTTTTTAAATTCCAATTAAATTGATAAATAAGTACTTAAAGAGAATTTGTGCATTTCTCACCTGGTGACAGGTCTCAGGCTCTCTGGTTCTGGACTCAAGGCTCAGAGTGTGTTGTACTGACTGGATGGAGCAGCCGTCCTTTATACCGTCCCTCATCCTCACTCCGTTAAGCATCACTGAGGGAGTCGTAGGCGGGGCAACTGGTTTACTTCCTTCTTCCTTTTCACACCAAGTGCATTTACCATATGTGGAGTTTGATTTATTTATATATTTATTTGAGTCTAACACTTATTTACTCTTCATTGCTCTACGTTACAGGAAGATAAATATTTCTGTACTTAGCTTCTTAATACTGACATAAAATATTTAGATGGATAGTGTACCCCAAAAAGGAAAGTTCTGTCATTATTTACTCACCCTCATGTCATTCCAAACCTGTATGCCTTTCTTCTGTGGAACATAAAAGAAGATATTTTGACAGATGCCTTAGTGTTTTTTTTCCAATGAAGTTTAATAGGATCCTATGTTGTTTAGTTCCCAATGTTCTTCAAAATATCTTCGTTTGTGTTCAGCAGAAGAAAGAAAGTCATACAGGGGCCGTATTCACAAAATATTTTATCTTACCACTAAGAGCTCTATAAGTAAAAGTTCTGAGGTAATAGTCTCCTATTAAAAGCCATTCACAAAGCGGCTGAGACCAACTTTTACTAAGGAACAGAGAGAAGTCTAAAGCTAAGAGAAAGGGTGGGGTTGACCTTGTTGCTATGGATGACGTCAACATGCCTACAAACTATGCCCACTGTGATTGGCTGATGGAGAAGGGGTCAGTGATTTAATCATAGTAATATTGTAGAAGGAGGTATTATGTTGGCATATTCAAATAAAGCTTTGCTTTTTTTTTTTTATGTTGCCATATCAAATAAAGGTTTTAAAATAAAAATGTTGTCATATTCAAATAAAGATTTTAAAATGTAGGATACATTAATCCAGATTTGAAAATGGTGTTTTCGTTTCAAAACGCTCTCCGTCCACACTAGCTTTTTTAAGCATTTTCCAAAAGTTTCTTATCCACACCGAAAAGTTGGAAAACAAGTACACCAGGGCCCGTATTTAAAATACTTCTCAGAAATGCTTTTAAGAATAGTCTTAAGCTTTGACTTAAGTGTCAAAAAAGCCAATAGCACCTCATTGCAGTACACGAGATCCAGGGGGCGGGGTTGGATCCAGATCTAAGGGGTGGAGATGGGTAGGATTAGGGGTGGGGTTAGGGATCAGGGGGTGGATATGGGTAGGATTAGGGGTGGGTTTAGGGATCAGGGGGTGGAGATGGGTAGGATTAGGGGTGGGGTTAGGGATCAGAGGGTGGAGATGGGTAGGATTAGGGGTGGGGTTAGGGATCAGAGGGTGGAGATGGGTAGGATTAGGGGTGGGGTTAGGGATCAGAGGGTGGAGATGGGTAGGTTTAGGGGTGGGTTTAGGGATCAGGGGGTGGATATGGGTAGGATTAGGGGTGGGTTTAGGGATCAGGGGGTGGATATGGGTAGGATAAGGGGTGGGTTTAGGGATCAGAGGGTGGAGATGGGTAGGTTTAGGGGTGGGTTTAGGGATCAGGGGGTGGATATGGGTAGGATTAGGGGTGGGTTTAGGGATCAGGGGGTGGATATGGGTATGATTAGGGGTGGGTTTAGGGATCAGGGGGTGGATATGGGTAGGATTAGGGGTGGGTTTAGGGATCAGGGGGTGGATATGGGTATGATTAGGGGTGGGTTTAGGGATCAGAGGGTGGAGATGGGTAGGTTTAGGTATATGTAAGGCGGGAGGAGTTGGATCTGGATCTAAGGGGTGGATATGGTTAGGATTAGGGGTAGGTTTAGGGATCAGGGGGTGGAGATGGGTAGGATTAGGGATTAGAGGGCGGCGATGGGTAGGTTTATGTATATGTCAGGTGGATTTCATGTTCTGCAGTGAGGACCATCTCAAAAAAGCAGGGAAGCCCGCAGTGGCTTGATTTAGCTGCATGGTTTGAAGATCAGTTGAAAGTCAATGAACATACAGTAGTGGCTAAAAGTGATGTCCGGCATAGGAAAATTGACATATTCACTCTTTATTCAAATAGTATTAAAATGTGTTAAAGATTCTGTAAGCATATTGTGTAGTTGTGATTGGAGTCAATTGTTTTATTTGTGAAAACACAGTTAAATATATGCCAAAATTGTGTCGGTACAATTTTGACAGGGCTGTCACAATGAAATTATGAACACATGAAAAAACAAGAGAGGACCAGTTGAATATTAATAACTGTTGTATAAATGTTGTAATCATTTTTTCCCCCCTGTGTGCTTTTTTGTTTTTCTAAAACCTATAGCTGTAGTATGCTTTTTTTGTCACTTAATATTCAATGATATTATTTATCTGCCTGCATTGACACCATTGTCTGAGTACTAAACTGAGCTGGACGATGTCATCATTGTTTTCTCCAGAGCTGCTGTAAATGAACTAAATTAATAACTAATGATTTTTACAACAGAAATGAATCAACACTGAACTTAATTGAGCTGGACTATGACTATTTTTCTTCTAGAGCTGCTATACAGCCAAAAACAAACTTTGTTGCATTCTTTTCATGTATTCACTATAAAGCAGCTTTGAAACAATCTGTATTGTAAAATGCGCTATAAAAATGGTGACTTGATTTGAAAAAAAAAAAAAAATTGTCAGAGGGTTCTGTCAAATACCTTCACTAAGTTTAGTATTTTGTTCTTCCCTCATATTTTTAAATATTTAAAATATATAAATATAAAAATATTTTCCCATAATTTGATGGTTTAAGCAAACTTATAGGGTCATTTAAAAAGAAAAGAAAAAAACTCTGCACATCATTTCTTGCCACTATACTGTGTATCTGGTGTGGTCAGTGCCACAATTGTGCTGTTAAGACCCTGCTTACATTGCATTTTTCCAGTCGCCAAAAATGTAATTATTACTTTTATTTCTGCAGTTAAAGCATTGATTTTTAGAGTGGTTATTACATTTCTTAAAGGCCAGTTACTAAAAAAAATACCTTGATGATCAAGCTTTTATCGTTTGATCAACTCTGTCATCATTTAACTCCAATACATTATATGTGTGTTGGAAAGTGTGTGTTCTCCTCCTCTCTGCTGGCATCTTGTTACTCCTAACCAGGTTAGGATACCTCTCCAGCACTCTTACATAATTTAGAAGCTGAGCCCTAGTCTTAACACTTAGGAATCTTTATCAATCACACTTATTCTTAAGTTTAGGAATAAGATTAAAATTATGCCGTTCTTAGAATTTTGACACACTTAAGACTAAAATTTTACTCTGAGTGGCTTTATACATACGTGTCCTGGTCCTTCTCTCGGAAAACACTCAGTTCACCTTACTGCGCATGCTAAACCCTAACAGCTCACTGGGATGATAGACGGAACAGACATAATAAAGTTATCACGCAATTCTTCTGGCAAATGATCTTTCCATTCACTGATGCTTCCAGGTAACACTCACTCACTATTATATGTTTGGTCTAAAACGCAGAGGTGACAAAGTACACAACTTTTATTACTTGAGTGAAAGTACAGATTCTACTGGTCAAATATTACTCCATTACAAGTGAAAGTTGTAAAGACAGATTTTTGCTTTAGTAAAAGTACAGTTTTATTATTGTTGCACTGTTGTATGTAATATTTACAATAGGCAACTTTATGTCTATCTGTGGAATAAAGAGCTTTTAGAATGTTACAAATTAAACAACTGAATTGACAAAAAAGACAGCCATAACAATCTTAATTTTTACTACCTCACCTTCCTAACCCCCACAGTAAAATTAAAATTTTCCACGATTCTGAATGCCAATTAAACAACATTGTAATTTACTGGAGGTTCTGACAACATTAAATGCTGCAGTCTATTTAAAAGTGTTTAACTGATTTGAATTAATTATGTTTGATTTATGTTTGAATGATTCAATGACTCTTGTTTCATTACTGGATGAATCAGTATTTTTTAATGAATCTCTTGAATGAATGATAGTCACCGAAATGTAATCGGTAAAATCATTTTTGTCAAATAAACTTTCAAAAGGTGTTTATCAGTGTTTATATGTGAACTGTAAACTTTTATCCTCGTATTTCTGTGATAATTTGAACATTTGTAACGCAGAAAGAAATACCCCTAAAAAACACCTAAACCCAACAGTCTACTAAAACTCAGTCCATGCAGGCTCTAATGAAATTCCTAATCAGCAATCTGGACATCATCTTCCTGACAGAAATATAGCTCGACAGTAATCATAACTTTGTCCTAAATGAAATATCTCCACCAAATTTGAGATATTTCAGTGTCCCTAGACTTAATAAGAAGGGTGGAAGAGTTGCCTGCCTGTTCCGCAATACTTTGTGCTGTCAACATATTTCTCTGGTGGATTTTGAAACATTTCAATACCTTGCAGCGCATCTGAAGAGTGAACATTCTGTTATTTTATCAGTTCTCTCTCATCCTCCTATAACAAAGGCTTTCTTGATGATCTTGGAGAACTGCTTTCTAGGATTTTAACTGACTTTGAATATAATCACTGGTGATTTTAATATCCGTATGGATGTAATTTCTGATTCATCGACTGTTCATTTTTTAGTTATACTAAACTAGTTTGGCCTTATGCAGCATGTAGCTGGCCCCCCACACACACACACACTCGATCTGGGAATCCCATGTGACTTAACCGTCAGCCATCCACATATTGTAGATGTTGCCATATCTGACCATTATTGTGTCTTTTTTGAGATTTCAGTATGTTCCAAAACTGTGAGTGATAAGAAAACTGTCAATAAGCATTATCTCACTGCTGATTCTGCCACAACCTTCATGGAGCCCATGTCATCCAAGGCTTGAAATTGCGACCATTTTGGTCGAATAAGCTCCCGAAATTTAATCTGTGTGACCTCAACATATATTTGGGAGCATTTGTGCGAGTACACATAGGCTAATTCTTGTGGTTTTCATTTTTCTACAAAACGTTAGCTAATTACTGCACAGTGTGTGCCTGCCGTGAGCTGAAACAGTAGTTGTGTCCCAAAACAGGGGCTGCATCCTTTGAAGGATGTGTCCTTCATAGGACGGACTGAGACTTGTTAAATGGGTGCGGTATAGCCGATTAGCCAAATTCCAAGGCTCCTTCGAAGGCTCCTTTGAATGCAGCCTACAAATGTGACCTTCGTTTCCCGTGAAATGAAAGATAGATGGACCCTTCGTGGCCTTGCCTACCACAGAATTCATTTTGCACCGGTGACAACAGTTTTATTTTAGAGAAATTGGCAGATTACACTTTTAAATGTAAGCATTGAGCTTCAATTAACTCGAATAATCTTATGTATCTACTGACACAAATACAATAAAAATACAATAAAGGTTCAGATGTTGACTTATACATTGTTACCAACATTCGATTTAATATAGGTTTTCTCTTTATTATGTACATAAATGGACCAAAGTGAACATTTATAGATAGGTTTTTAACCCTGTTTTGATTTTAAGCAGTTGAATATAACTTTAAAAAGTCCAGTACAAACGTTACTTATTCATCAACGTCAGCTATCACAGTTGGTAAGAACAGATTGTCCCATTGAACAACTCATGGGACGCAGCACTAGTTAGCAACAATTTGACAATAAATGTCGTTAGTTTCATTTTCCAAATAACCAGTGGTGGAATGGAATGAAATACATTTACTCTGTATTTAAGTATAAGTTTAAAGTACTTTAGATTTTATTCAAGTCCTCTTCATCTCAGAGGAAAATATCGTACTATGAAATATTACTTTTTACAAGTTGATATTAGATTTTTGATTTTGATATTAGATTTTGTTTTAAAAAATATGAACACTATATAATAGAAACACTAAAAATGTGGTCTTATAGATCAGGAATAGTCTAAAATGTGGTCTTATAGATCAGGGATAGGCAATGTGCTGCAGAGTTAAGCTCTACAGTCATAGAACGGTTTTGCATGTTAAAATATTCAGAGCTGGGTAGTAACTAATTGCATGTAATCTGGATTATATAATCAGATTCCAAAAATCTACTGGTACTTGTAATTTGATTATATTAGGTTTAAAAAAAAACTCATATTCAGACTTTTATAAGATGTCTATTAATTTGCATACTTTATATTTTTTCGTTTTTTTTTTTTTCGTTTTTTTTTTTTTTACCTCCAAGGACGTGACCTTCACCATGCCTACTTTGGCCGAGTTTTTGGCACCGGTAAATAAATACTCATTTTCGGCCCTCATTTGACTAAACTCAACTGTCTGCTCCTTGCTCCCTAAAACAAAACGAAATATTAGAACAAGTTTGGCCTCAGACCAACTAACAAATGAAGCTGTTCAGTGGTAATGCAGGGGTAAAGTTCACATTTTTAGGCAAGAAAGACCCCTGGCTTCACTGGTTTCAGTAGCTATTTGATTTCGAGCCCTGCCATCTCTCCACTGGTGCTATGCTAGACTGGTTCAGATCCTACTTAAGCAACAGGGAATACTTTGTTACAATGGGCATCTGCACCTCTAGGCATTACATCATTTCTTGTGGGCTTCCTCAAGGCTCAATTTTGTGTCCTCTATTATTTAACCTATACATGCTTCCTTTTGCTGGTGTAATTAATCAATACAGTATTTCATTTCAGACACTCAACTTTCTTTCACTTGCACCAGATGCCCACAATTCAATTTCCACCCTACTGGACTGCATAGAGAGCATAAAATTGTGGACGCCACAGAACTTTCAACAGCTAAACAAAGATAAGACAGAGGCACTTGTTATCGGTAATGATGCACAGAGAACATCTATTGCTCCACATAGACTCTCTATCACTAAAAGCCAGTAATCAGGCCAAGAACTTAGGAATAATGTTTGACAGTGACCTCAGTTTTAAAAAAAAACATATTAGCAATGTAACTAAAACAGCATATTATCACATCAGAAACATCTCCAAAGTATGTGACATTCTTTCCATTCAGACAGTGAAAAACCTGATCATGCATTTGTTACGTCTAGACTTGACTACTGCAATAGCGTTTTTGCTGGTTTACCAAAAAGCTCTATTAAACGCTTACAAAGAGTTCAGAATGCAGCTGCACGAATGCTAACTCGCTCTAAAATTAGAAATCATATTACTCAGATCACTTCACCGGCTGCCTGTATCATTCAGAATTGAATTCAAGATCCTCTTATTAGTTTTTAAATGTCTTCATGGAACTGCCCCAATACCTTTCTAATTTGTTGAATAGATATACTCCAGCAAGATCGCTCCAAACATCAAATAGTAATTTGTTGGTTGTGCCAAAAACACGGCTAAAAATGGGTGGGTCTGCCTTAAGTCATTTTGAAACTATTGAAATAAAGTGTAACCGAAATATTCATTGGAAGTATGGGAGTTATATAGTGACAAAAATGCCAAACAAAATAAAACTATATTTTATCTGCTTCAAAAGTCAATTTCAGCAATGGACATTCTCTCAAACAACTTATACTGAAAGAGTTTAAATGTATAATGGACACTTGTGGCTGCTTTTCTTTCATTATCCACTACAGTTCATCCATAATAATATTAATAATAATAATGTTAGTTCCATTAAAAAATCATAATATTTCATAGACAATTTATATTGTCCACAAAGCTAATTTGAAGCATTTAAGCACAATACTTTTAGAGAAAAAGTTGGTAACACTTTACAATACGGGTGCACTAATATGCATTAATTCATGTTTAACTAATGCATAGATAATCATGAGTTAATGTATGATTCATGAAGAACTAAACCATTAATTAATGATTACTGCATCAGCAACTAATAAAGAGTCTATATGATTAATAGATTAAGTAATACATGAATTGCTATTAATTCAATGTGTCATTGTGTATTAATTCCTTAATAACATGTTTTATTAACTAATAGTGTAAATTAATGTGTTAATTACCACAATTAGTCAAAGCTATGCACTTCAACTTCCAGTTGTCTGCTTTAATTAATCATTAGCTAATGATTTGCAAAGGTATCATTATGTTATGACTTTACTTGAGGCACATCATTATTAACTAGTCATTTAGTAATAGTAGTAATTTACACATGAATTTGCACTAACAATGAAGTAATTAATCATGTATTAATGCATATTAGTGTACCTTTATTATCTCGAAGTTGAAATACAAGGCTTTGGCTCATTCTGGTAATTAACATATTAATTAACACTATTAGTTAAAAAAAATGAGTTATTAGGGAATTAATTCACAATTACATATTTAATTAATAACAATTCATGTATGAACTAATACATTAACCATACAGACTCTTAATTAGTTCCTAATGTGGTAATCATTAATTAATAGCTTAGATAATCATTAGTTACACATTAATTCAGTATTATCTGTGCATTAGTTAAGCATGAATTAATGCTTATTAATGCACCCGTATTGTAAAGTGTTACCAAAAAGTTTTTAAGATCACGGGTGTTGTGCCGTTTGCTTAAACCAGCTAAAGATGTCAAATTAAATCAGAGTTGATACAGACTGTTTGTGAACTCAACTTGTGTCTTAACTCGTCTTACTGCTAAACGTAAGGACTTCACCCGTATTACACTTGATACACGGAATCTCCCCTTTGCTTAGAATTAAACATAGGCTATACTTTGGGAATTACATAGAAACCTATTTAACTGTCATAAACAATATGACATACAAAGTGCCACCAACACACAAGTGATAACCTCAGAGTCAGAACATTAACTTTTTTCCCCCAATGTTAAAATTCCTCTTACATTTCCATTTTAACCTGAAAGCATAATGATTTTAAACATCTTTTAAGTATCTTAAATGTAAACGTAATGTGAACACAGTGAGAATATGTATGCATAACATCTTGCATGCTATTTCCTCAACAAGATCACTCAATAATAAAGTCTTTAAATCTGCCAGTCTGATTTGTCTCTGAAGTCTCATTTGTGGAGCCACCACACCACCTAGTGTTTTACTCTGGGTAGGCATTTTGTCAGAAATTATTGTTTTCTCTGTTACTTATTTGACTGGTTCTGTCTCTGCTGTGAATTGCTGTTCAACTGGACTGTCATTTACATTCTCACTGAAGAATTTATTCACAAATGTCATGTTCCTGTTATAATGTGTTCACCCTAAATCTTCAATGGTCACAGAATTTCCCTTTTTGGATACAACAGTGTATGGAACTTGGCTGAATGTGGTTGTCAGTTTTGTCTGTCTTTCTATGGCGACAAATCAATGACTAAAATAAACGAGCACAGAACTGATGCTGGCACGCGCGGTAAATGACTTCCGCGAGAGGATAACAGGGCTGCGTTCAGCCCCGACAAAACGTTGCACAACGTTTTTTAAACAGAAACGGTGATGCGTTGAAGACACTGTTCTGATGACGCAAGAGTTGCAACTATGGCAGCTGAGAAGGCCATTCTTTCTGTTCTTTGTGAAGAATTTTCGGAGCCTGATGAAGTCGGTAAAAATATGACAGTTTAATACTACAAAATATGCCCGATGTTACAGTTACTGCACTTGCCGCCCAGAACACAAGAGAGCATCCCAGTCGAGTGAAGGGATTTGTGGAAACTGAAATGGAAGCACACATCTTACCTAATTCAGACCCCCACGATGGTGGTTTGCGTAAAGCTTGGTTTTACCTTTTTACTCAGCATCATGATCTCCTGGTCATTTCGCTGCATGGTAAAATTGGGTAAAGTCCGCAGGACTCTTCCCAGTAGTATTGTGATCAATAACTCTGTAGGTGGCCACATATCTGCAGAGCTATTTTTTCCACTCTAGGCCTTCCGCCTAACAATCCAAATGCGTTTCAGTATAGACGCATTCTGCCTCTCCACCATGCCATTTGCCTGTGCCCACTTTGGTGTAGTCTTTACATGCTGAATACCATTTGTCTAAAAGAATTGTTGGAATAGTGTAGACAAACTGTGGACCACAATCTGATCTGAGGGTGCACGGCAGACCATGATGACTTAAAACTTCCTCCAAACAGTCAATGATTTTATCAGCTATGGTAGACTTGTGTATGGCATACTCATAATAGCGGCTGTAATAATCCACTATCACTAGTATGGACTCTCCTGTCAGGTTAATCACCTGATTGAGGACCTGACATTCCTCTCTGCATCCTTATCCATGGCAGACCATCACACTTTAATTCGAAGGTTATGTTTGGTGCCTACCATGCTCAAATGTGCTTCATAATTAAAGCTCTCTCTCAGAGTGACTGTGGTAATACAATGTGTGTACGTACCCCTTCAAACTAATTGTCCAATCACACTTAACACATTGTCAATGTGGACATATGACTTGCATTCATCAAAATAACCAGTTTGTATGGCCTGTCGGACCTTCCTTAAAGGGTTAGTTCACCAAAAAATTTAAATTCTGTCATTAATTACTCACCCTTATGTCGTTCCAAACCCGTAAGACCTTTGTTCATCTTCGGAACACAAATTACAATACTTTTGATGAAATCCGATGGCTCAGGGGGGCTGTGTTTACAAGCAGAGGCACACTCGGATCATCAGTGCCAAGGGATACTAACAGGAGAGTGTGTGCTGCATTGATTGTGATATTGTCATGCCATATCTTGAAAGTTTTTTGTTTTTCTATAAGAAATTGTTGAATTAAGTCGTTAGTTAGTTTTTTTCCCGCACAAAAAGTATTCTCATTGCTTCATAAAATTAAGGTTAACTAGCCTACTGTAGTCACATGGACTATTTTAACAATGTTTTTCCTACCTTTCTGGGCCTTCAAAGTGTTTAATAAATAGCTGTCAATGGAGCCCCCCCGAGCCATCGGATTTCATCAAAAATATCTTAATTTGTGTTCCGAAGATGAATGAAGGTCTTTCGGGTGTGGAACGACATTAAAATGTTTGGGTGAACTAACCCTTTAACTCATCATCTACTCCTAATACTTCTTCCACAGTTCTTGTTGTGAGTGCGCTTGGATTAGCATTCACAGCCACGAATCTCACAAACTCCTCATCTCCATGCTTATTTGTCTGTTTTCCCATCTTTCCACAGACAAGTTGTGAAAGCGGGTCTGCTATGTTTTGCTTGGCGGGGATGTGGACTACACGAAAATCACACTCTTGTAGTCTTAACACCCACCTTTTGATGTGAGCACATGGTTTTGACCGCAGCCCATTGATAGTTTCAAGTGGCTTATGGTCCGTGACAAGGTCAAACTTTTGCCCAAATGTGTATGGTCTACATGGCTATACTAAGGACAATACAAGGTACACTGTAAAAAATAAAATCGTAAAAAAACGGTCAATGACTGGCAGCTACGGCTGCCAAACAAAAACCGTAAAAATAAAGTAAAATATCCTAATTTAAATTGAGTGCAAAAAAACTTTTCCAAACTTTGTCCTTAAATGTTTTACAGAAAAACACTGTTGTTTTACAGTTATTTCCTGAATTATTATGATCAAACACCTTCACTGTGAAAAAAAGGTCAAATGACTGTCAGCAATGGCTGCCATACAAAAAACATAAAATGAATGTAAAATATCCTAATTTAAATAATAAATACTATAGCAGAAATCTTAATTAAGCTTTTTAACAGAAACACAGTTATTTCACATATATATATTTACTGAATTTTTACTAAAAACATATTCACTGTAAAAAGTAAATATCTTGCTATAAACTACATGCATGATTTACTGTGATTATACGTCATCAGCAACTACACAGTTACTGTCGGTTAAATAAAGCAACACACAGCATTTCATCAGTGTTACTCTGCTCATCCTGGACTGAAGCTCAGGCTCTACTCTTCAACACAATGGTGACAGACACAAAACACACCATACAGAAACACTTTACATCCCAACAGAACATTAAACACTAACAGATCTCTCAAGATCTCAGCATCTTCACTTATTACAATCCTTCTTTCATACTAACATTCTTATTGAGAAATAACAGAGGTTTAGAAGTTGATATTTTATTGAAAATAATAAAGTTTGATGTCACCATGATAGAGGTCAGTGTTGGCTTTAGTTGGGCTCTTGACCCTTCATATATTAACATTAGTTTTTCTCTTAACTGTGCATGTCTTTGATGCATATTTGTTATTGTAGGGAATTGAGAAAAACTCAGATCAAATGATGTTGGTCACTTAACCCTCTGGGGACCAGAGTGTTTTTGGGGCCCTTGGGATGTTTTGACATGCACTGACATTTGTGCTTTTTTCAGTTATTTATAAACATGTTAATGGCAAAGGTGTAAATTCACTCTATATAGCACAAACTTGGCTACCATGATGAGTGAGCAACATGTATGTACATGTTTGTATTTTTAATAGAATAATGTTTATGCGTGGTTATTGAAAAAAATAAAAATGAAAGTTGCTGAAATAAGACCACAAAACACATATTGATTATTTCTTCACAAGACTTTTGAAAATTGTATCACATAGCCTAGAATATTTGCTCCAAAACTATGTGAGAATCATCCTGACTACTCATTCAGATAAGTCAATAAAGTCTTTTACATTTTTAATGACGTGTTTTGTTTGAGAAAGCTTTATGCGAGGAGGCGTGGTCTCTCATTAATATGTGTGGAATTTCACACCTGAGAAAGACAAAGACCCTCCCATAATGGCCCTATTAGGTGCTATCAGGCCATATCATTACAGGAGCCTTGCACAAAGAATGAGGAGATTTAAAAAAGAATGGCTTTTAGATTGTTTGGATTTATATAAGGAAAATACAGGGTGCATAAGTCTGGACACTTCTATCACACACCCTTCACCGTATAGACATGGTTTTATTTCAGTTCAAAGTTCAAAGTTAGAGTTGGAAACATCTTGAAAAGAAAATTGTCTTTCTCCATAAATGTCTTAGTTTAATCATACATATTTCAAAGTTGAGGATTCATTATTTTGATAGCTTGAACAAACACTAAAACATCTTAGTTGATTAGTTTATTGACAAAACATACTATATATTTAACATATGAGCAGAAACTCCTAAAAAAAGCTTATTTGATGTCTATTTTAGAGTAAAAACTTTATCCAAAACGAGTCAACGAAATGTTATTTAGTCTGTAACAGTGCGTATCTGTGCGTTCATTCATTCATTCATTCACACACACACACACACACACACACACACACACACACACACACACACAAACATGATTCACATTTAACAGTACGCTATTTTTCCGTTTACAGACACTACGTTATTCTATATCGCGATTAGAACAAAGCACTTGCAAAAAACACTTACTTCTCAGCTGAATCTGTTCATCCTCGCAGTGAAAATAAACCCAGTGGTAAATGTCCCAGGATTGTTCCTCATATAGCCGCGCAAGACGACAGTAGATTAATCTGACTAAAAAATAATGTGTGTTTTCAGAGTTTATGGGCGTTCACGCGTCTCAATGTGTTGCTTCACATATTTGCGTTTGAATAGCGCGTGCTCTCCGTGGGCGTGTCACATTACCAGGGATAATCAGCTGAGAGAACGATAATGAGACGGGCTGACACGTCTCTCTTTTTATATAGATAACATAAACGGAGAATATTAATTTTAGTTTTGAATCGGATCATTTAAAAGTACAAACTCAAACGATTTAAAAGATATATTGCTTATGGCTGGGTGAATAGTATAAGCTGAGTTGTGTTGAAGATTAGAGACGTGCTCCAGAAAAAAAGTTCACGGTGACTGAGAGGCAGAACGCACACCCTGTTTATTTTCTTTATTTTACAAAAGCACAATATTTTATTTCGATTGTATGTGGGCACATAAAAAAGTAGACATTTAACAGATTATTTTCTCATATTTCTTAACTCTATATGAACAGAAATGATGGTAGTACTTTAAGTCTATTTTTCTGCTATGTGAAAAAAAACGAGCAAAACGCGCCCGCGCGTTTCTGGTCCCCAGAGGGTTAATAGTGATAATATTCATCAAGCAGTTGTCTGCTGTATTGATACCACCTGATTGGTATGACTTTTTAATGGCTGATTAAGTTGTAAAATGTTAATTGTTAATTTAGAATGGCAGTATTACCATAGAAGATCTACAGTGCTGTGATATAAGATTTTATGAAGTCATTATGCAAAAAATGTTTTGACAGGATCATACAGACTCACTCAGACATCAAGAATTAGCGTGTGAATCTCAACAATGGTGACAATGAAAAAAAAATCTTACCTATTATAAAGTCACAAAAAGGCTTTGTTGATTGTCACCATTGTTGAGATTCATATGTGTATTCTTGGTGTCTCTATACTCCTAACAAAATAAACCAACTCAAAAAAAATGTATGTAGAATATATAATTTTTTTTTAAATTTGAGATTGCAATAATACTGATCCCACAATATTTCAACAAATCATGTGAAAAAAGTATGATAATAATTGCCTTTGTATAACACTAAAGTCCATCTATATATTATGTATTCACAGCTAATAGAGATTTGACTGTCATATCAGTGAATCAGATCATCATATAATGACTATAAAATCATCAATAAATGACCAAAATCATCTTATATTTTCTCTTGCAATTATTGCCATAATAAATGTGCATCAAAACACAGTTAAAGCAGCCAGAGAAAAAATAATGTTGAAACTCAAGAGTCATGAGCCCAACTAAAGCAAACACTGATCACAATCATGGTGACATCACATTTCTATTAAAGTTTTTTACACTTTATTTAAATTAGGAGATTTTGCTTTAATTATATGTTTTTTGTTTGGCAGCCGTAGCTGCCAGTCATTTGACCCTTTTTTTACGATTTTTTTACAATGAAGGTATATGATCATATTAATGCAGGAAATACCTGTGAAATAACAGTGTTTTTTTGTTTTATTTGAATTAGAAGATTTTACTTTAATTTTATGGTTTTTGTTTGGCAGCCATAGCTGCCAGTCATTTGACCCTTTTTTTTTACGATTTTTTTTTTCACTGAAGGTATATGAATGTTATTTTACAGGTATATCCTGAATTATCACAGTGTTTTTCAGTTTATTTAATTTAGGATTTTTTACTTTAATGTTACAGTTTTTTGGGGGCTGCCAGTCATTTGACCGTTTTATCATTTAACTGTTTTGTTACTGTTTAATTACAGATTATATTTGTAATTTTACATAAATTTTTATGTAATTTAAGAAAACAGAAAAAATACTGTATGAAAAATACAATCAATTTCCTGTATAAAAAATGTGAATTACTGCAATTTGTCATTAATGTCACAATACCTAAAATAACAGCTGAATTTTTATTTTACAGATATTATTTGTAATTTTACAGTGTTTTGAGTACAATTTAAAATGAAAGAAAATGATCGTCAAAAAATCACAGTTATTTTCTGTAAAATTAGGATTTTTTTTTCAGTGTAGGAAGGCATCAAGGTACGTCTGAATCCAAAATTAGCTTCACTTCCCTTCTCCTGAGATCCCTTCATCTGATCGATTTTTGAAGGCAGCATAGATGTATCCTTCGCTGATATCCCACAATCCTGTGCTTTCCATACTGTAACAGTTTAGCTAAAAAATAATAAAGATGGCATCTGAAAGTTGTGGTTAGTGGTCAGTTTGTGTGTAAATGTAAATTGTCGACTAATGTTTTCCACTTTTGATGTCATTTCTAATGAGAAACTATTGTAGTAATTAAATATTCGCTTATTTATCACCAAATCTCTCTCTATTTTGATGTAGATCATTAAACCGTTATGCTACCTCAGAAGTAGGGATGTCAATTTACACAAATCCTCATGATCGACCGTTGTTTAAATTAACGATCAATTAATCGATTAATCGTTAGCCTTAATACTGCAATATGTGTCTGCTGCAGTGGCACATAGACAGCAGCTTGACAGGGTGTGCAAATGCTGCTCAAAACGTCATGTTCCTCACCAAATGAATGAAAAGGGTTTTAGCCTAATTAAAGGGCTCGTAGGATTGTAAAATGAGTCGATGTGATTGATCATTTAATTAAATTATTTATTAAAATAGTGTTCTCATTATGATGTTATGTAATATGACAGACCCAATCAGATTAGGCCCTGTCCCAAATGGCACACTTCATGCGGACTTTCGGTCTCGTGGACTTAAATTGCGTGTGCTCGCCGAGTCTACGAGTCCGTAGGCCGTCCCATTTAGCATTTTAACGCTCTGAGGTGTGCTCAGCAGCGCCCCCTTTGTACCCTTGAAGCGGTCTTCCGCGAAGCCCGCATAGATGCAGGCTCCACGCACTTTAACTACCCAGGAATCCTTGCGAAAGGCCAATCAGACAACGGATGGGAGGAGATTTCGCTCACGGACAGTTGTTAACATTGCTGAGAAGAAAGAAATGATTTAAGTGTAATTATCATTACGGTTTTTATGACAAGTTTATACAAACATTATGATCATCGACCAGTGGTTGATGTCTCAAACATAGGCTGATAATAGCGAGCTGAATAATACGATCGCATTATGATTCATTAAATAAATAGAACAGAATGCCAGGGCTTTACTGAGTCATATGTAAACACAACAACAATAGGCAGCATATTTCCCCGAACCTGTAGCTCCTGTCCATAACAACAATCAGACCGTCTTCCTGTTTCCGGCGTGACGATTGAGTCTGTCCCAAAAATACCTCTCAATGCCCCCTCGCGGACTCGCGCTAAGGGCCCTAGGTCTGCACTACATGACGTCACCGAAGTGTGGACTCTGAGGAAGTCCACAAGTCCGGAGTGTGCCATTTGGGACAGGGCTCTTAGTCATGCATTGCTGTTTGAGCTGTGCGTGCTGAAGCTGAAGATGATCACCGGTGCCCTTTATACCGCTGTAATTCTTAACCAAATGCAATGCTATGAGATAAATCACAGCGTGGACCCCCGCGGTGAGAATTCACATACTGAAGAGCCAACTTTGCTTCTGCCAGTCCTGTTGTCGGTTCGTGTTCCCGTACCCAGGTTCGGCTGTCATAAGGAAGCACGCGAAGCAGCTGCTCCAAGATGATATTCTCCCCGATCTCCTCCTTAGTGTGAAGATCAGGTCTCACCCAGCGGCAGTAAAGGGTCCTCAGACGGTTTCCATTGGGGTCTCTCCTGCGAGAATTGTGGATGCCCGGAATCGCTGTCGGTAGGTCTCTGGCGAGATATTGAATTTCTCCAAGAGAGCCTTCTTCAGGCCAGCATACACTCCTGCTTGCTCCTCATCCATTGCCAAGTACGCCTCCAAAGGTCAGTAATGAACCAGACAATAGCTCCACTCTTCCTCGTGCCATCCTCAAGTCTTGGCCAGGCATTCGAAGCGTCGAAGATAACTCTCGATGTCCTCCCCCTTTTGGTAGGCAGGTATCCTCGGCGGTTCACTTATTATCCTCGGCTGGCTTGGAGCTTGACTTACTTAGGTGTCTGTGTGGCGAGCGGTTGCGGTTGCAGTCGGTTTCGGAAGATCCATTCGCAAGCTCTCGACATCACTAGGTGTCTCAGAAGTTCTAGCAGACTGCAGAATCACATCTTGTAGCCCCCAGAGTTCTAGCACATGCCACTCCTCCCGTTTCTCTTGTGCATCAAGGAAGAGACGCATCAGGCTCACCATTCCCTCATTGGATGTTGAATCCCATCCCACCGCTGCGACTAAACGTCACAAAGTGCCCCCTGGAGATCCGCTTTGGAAAGCGTGAGGGTTCGTTTGTGATATATATATATAAAAAAAAGGATGGCTCTACTCACAACGGCACTGTCGTGCAAGGTGTCATTTTTTATATACAAGATATATACAAAAGTCCACGACTGACGGTGTGAAGATATATACAATGTAATGTTCAAAACCCCAAAATATAGTGTCAAAGAAACAAACTGGAAAATAAAGATGAAAAAATATATAAACAAAATATACACAAAGTGTATCTTCAGTAAATTCGCTCTGGGAGTTTGCTCACAGCACCACAGTTGCATGCTCGCTGTTGACTTGGTTAACAAGTCCTAAATTTGAGTCTGGCCTCCAGACTCAAATTTATAGGCCAGACCCTGCCCCTTCTATGGGCATACCATTTCTTTGGTAATTAAAATCATTATTATTCATCAAACTTCACATATACAATAAACACAGGTTCCAACACAAATCCTCATATAAACATAATAAGACGCAACAAAACACAATAGGGTGGATGACATGACATGTAATTCTACCTGTCCATGATGCCATATACTAATAAAAATGGGTATATGTTAAAAATATATACCTTTATGTTTTTCCTCTGACAAGATATTATTACAGCATACCAAAGCTGTAGTTGGTGTATAAAGACCTCTACTTCAAACTTTTATCTAAACATCAAAATTGTCATATGGTGTGACTGTCCGGGCTATGTGTGACCTTACTAATATGAAAATATATCTCAGCAAAGTATAAATAATTGATAGATTTACAGTTTAAGTAACAGAATTAGGCATGTTTAATGGACACAGAAAGTGTTGATGTCTGTGCATGACTTTAAAGCAAGTTCTGGCCAAATACATTTTGTCCGTAAAATGGGCGTCATATGGTGTGGCACTGCAATCTATATTTTGAACGGGCAATAATTCGGACATCATTATGATGAAGAGGTCCACAATCAACCAGAAATTTGCAGTGTCGTCTCTGGAGTGGTTTAGAAGGTTAAGAGGTGGGTTCTGACTTTTTAATTTTTAATTAAAAAGCTCTGTATCTAATGGTCAATGTTTTGTGTCTTATGGTGTGACATTATTTACATATAAATTAAACAATTTTTTACAAATTATACTTATTAATAAAAATCATTGCTGCCATGTGGCAATTAACATGCTAAGTATAAGCTAGATGTTTTTAGTTAACCAAGAGATAAGCTTAACTGAACAAAACGTCATATGGTGTGACACTCTCATATGGTGTGACCGTTTTTCCATATGTCACACCATATGATACATTTGTCACACAATATTACATACATATTTTTTTAATGATAAATAAATAAATATTGAAAACATATTTCATGAATTTAATGGTGAACATTAAATTACACATACAATTAATGTATTCCTTTTTGATTTTATACTTAATTTAACCATGCATGCCATGCTTTGCTTATTAAAAGATGCAATTTTTTGTCTGTGTCAGGCAGAAATGTCAAGTAAAAAGAGGACACAAAAATATAGGAAAAGACTCAATGCTGACCATGCAAGGAGATAGGAGGTCCCGAGGGAAAGGAGGAAAAAGTAAAGAGATCAGGCCAGTTCTCACAGAACAGACCTTCTATAGGGATTGGAATCTGATCTAAATTATTAACTGTCCTGAGAATTGCAAATTCAGATTTGTGTCAGATTTGATATCCGATTGGATACGATATCTTGATCTTTTACAGTGAAGGTTGGTATTTGTTTTTCTTATCCAGAACCTATCACCAGTGGGGTTCTACAAGGGTCCATTTTGGGCCCTGTCTTGTTTTCATTATATATGCTTCCCTTGGGAATGATTTTGTTTTTAAATATGGTATTTCTTACCATCTATTTGATTTTAAGACCTAATTGTAATGTTACTCCGTAGGTTTCTGGTTTTTCGTAGGTTGTTTTTGTTTGTTTTTATTATTTATTATTGCTTCATATACTTGGGATGTACAGCACTTTGGAGTTACTGTGTAGCCTGTAAAGTGCTCTATAAAAAAATAATATAAAAAAATATACAATGTGTGGCCTGTGTCGTCTTCTGTAATATCTGCATTGGTTTCTATGGGTATACGCCAAAAACAACAACAGCAATGGGGAGGGGTTTGCAATAGAGATGTTTTTTTTTGTCTTGTATACAACATGAAAGTAGCTGTGTTTTTATTACCCTTCAAATTGAGCAAATTGAAATTGCGAATTGAAAATACGGCCAATGGAAACACGTCAATTTTGCAAAAACTCCTATTGCAAAAAATAACTATATTCATAGCCTTCTAGAATTTTAGAAGGTCTAAAACACTTGTTCACACTGTCAGTCTAAATCCGATCACCTCAGTATTGTCTTAATTTACATCTCATTCCCTTCACCCTTCTTTCGCGATATTCCCTCTTCCCCACAATATTTTTTTACACTTGAAAGTCGATTTACATCTTTACAAATCTTGTGCAAAACAATTTTATTTACGCTTGCAATCTTATGTACACTTTCACAAATCTTACCCTGCGCATGCGATTCTTTATGGCATCATATTACCTTCATTGAGGTCATTTAAATACCAAAATCATACAGAAAATTATGGGGTTCTGCTGGGCCCCCTGTGTCATCAACGGTTGCAAGAAACACACAATGAAGATTAAGATCAGGTATAACTTCTTTAAATACAAATTTTGCAAAACGAAGATGAGCAAGCGAAACGTGACCGGACACCCCCCACCATTTAGAAAGTAGAACAAGCCCGATAACGAATTGATATGTAAAGGTTTTTTTCTTTATTTTGTTTATTCTTCACTAAAAGCATACACATAAATAACTGCCACAGAATGGAATATTTTCACTGAAATCTGACAACAAAAACAAAAACAAAATTTATCAACATACAGTGCATTTAGCGGTTACGTCAATGTTCCTAAATTATGAATCGTTTAGCTTTAAACAATTCAAAATTCAAACACTAAGTATAACCGAACCCTTAATTTTGCATAGCTAACATAGTCATAACTTATTAATAAAAAGACAACAACAGAAACAACTATTTTAGAGATCACAGTAAGAAAGAAAACTGTTTTTTAAAAGACGGTGGAAAAGTAGCAGATTTACAATTTGCATTTTATAGGCTTTTATTTGGTTATTCTTATTTGCTGGATATGTACATTTGTTGCACTGCATTTATAATAAATAAAAACAACAGGCACATACAAGGAAAATTGTAATGCATTATCAGTAATAGTCTCAAACAGGGAAGAGAATATGGCCAGAGAAATAGCTAGAACTGCCAATACCATTAGCACCCCGAGAAACCTCTATCGACACACGGTCTCCTATCTGTAGGTTCAGTATCACCTTCCCTTCAGCTAATGATCGCGTATTAATGTTGATTGTTTCAGCAGTTAGCTGTACAGCATTATTTTTCTTTAAGGTCACAGTGCCCAAAGTCCGGGTTCCTATGCATGAGAACTGAAATTCATATACACCAGAAATCTGGCAGAGGAACAGCCCAGATTTTTGGTTATAATGGTTCTGTCCATTGTAAAGGACCCGACTGAACACAATCACTTTAGCAGAGGCAGGAAGGGTGGTGCCAACAAAGGCAAAGAAGGCAGAATTTTGTCCTGTAGTATTAATGGGGGGTCCTGGGGGTCCTGGAGGTCCAGATGGGCCTGCTACACCTCGTTGACCTGGGAAAAATATTAGAGAAAACGATAAAAAAAATCTCAGCTCTGTTGGTTAGTTCTGTTACAGTATATGGCTTAAAAATGAAAAAAAATGAGTGAGGTTGGCGGCTTTGTTGAAGGAATATTTTGATTTAGATAGTTTGATCTATGGCTTGCTTACCAGGTTCCCCTGGAGGTCCTCTGGGTCCCGGAGGTCCTTGAAAGGTCTCTGTATCTGAGCGTTAATGCATAGATGTTATATGTTTGTACTATAAGCCAAACTGTTTGCATTAAAGTAAAATAAATCACAGTTTAAAATGCAAAAGAGGCCCCTGACCCAAGCCAAATTCCTTGAAGCATGCAAAAGGTAGAAAGGACTAAACAGCTTACAAAGGTTTGGTGCAGTTCATGTGCAGTCATAAAACATTGCTTGACAGTTGTGACATCCAAATGTATTAATTTATGTCACTGCACCAGTCCAGTGTAAAGCAAAGAAGAAACTACTCAAGCTGTGTCCAGTTTAGAGATTTTGCAGTGAATTAATTGCCATTTAAGCTAATAAATCATGTGCACAACGTCATCACACGCTCTTTTTCTTGCAATTAGAAGAAAAAGAACACATTTGTTCTAACCTCATTTCCGATGTCTGATATGCTGATGCCACCATCACCTGGAAGGCCAAATACCAAATCACAGGTGAACCAAACCATGGTGACCATGCAAACAGATTATAAAATGTCTTAAATACCTGGTATGTGCCTATACTACCATAAATTAGGTACTCTACAAGCACATAGTAGAGAGGTAGTAAAAAGCTTAGGCAGAAATTTGCAGTCAGAGGAAGAAGATTGATGTATGACCACATAGCACATAAGCATTTAAGAGCTCTAATACTATGGTGCCTTACCAGTTTCAATCCAAGGGTTGAGGTCTAAGGCAGGGATATCCCCGCAGTTTATGAAATTGGCTGAACTGGTGAAGCGGAAAGGATCTCTGGGAACTCTGCCGATTCCAGTGTTGTCACAGATGATGCGGGCCAGCGACACAGAGGCCAGGGATGCCTTTTGTTTGGTGGTAAACACTCCTTTGTTCTCCCACCATAACCTGAACACAACGTGACACCTGATGTTAACACCTCCTAAACACATTCTAGTCTCATTGACTAAATCAGGGATGTCCAATCTTGCTCCGGAGGGCCAGTGTCCTGCATAGTTTAGCTCCAACCTGCCACAGCGCATTCACCTTGAAGTTTCCTGAAGACCTTGATTAGCAGGTTCAAGTGTGTTTAATTAGGGTTGGATGAGGATAGTGGCCCTCCAGGAGAGGGATTGGACACCACTGGACTAAATACACAGAAATCTTTACCTGTCACCCTCGCGAATATGCTGGAACTGTCTAGAGATAAGGCAGGCAAAAAGAGAACCAACGCGACCACCAGGAACAAAAGGCTCAGCAACACCTCCCAACCAAATGTCAATGTTCTCAGGGGTGCCGTAAAGCTCAATCAGCCTGTGAGCCAATTCAGTGTTGTTCATCACCACAGCCAATTCTTGCTCATTCTGAGGTGCCGACAGTCCACAGAACCGACGCCATGCATTATAACCTTATGAGGAACAACAGATGGATACCCGGTAAGTCTTTTCTCAAAACACATGCAGTGATAATGCAGCATGAAGCTGAGTTGGCTTCACATGGTTCAGATTAAAGGGTTCCAAGACTTGGTGTGCATGTGTACGAGTCCAGAATATTTACCTGGTATAGCGTGGTCACGGCTTCTTTGCATATTGATGGCGGCCAAGTCCAAAGCAATGTGGGCTGTAAAGGCAAACAGTCTCTCTCTAAGAGCATCCACCATCATGTGGTCCTGCGTATTCAGTTTTGCTGGCCGACCAATCAATCCACGGAGCAGAGGATCGATGCCCCCTAAGCAAAAAGCAAAGCAGAATAAAGTAAGATTGAAAGAAGATTAGGACTCTGTAGGTATGCTGCAACAAGCCTCAAAAACTCACCCTCGAATATCACCCTCCACGGCGAGAAGAAGGCCTCATAGAGGGGCACACTTGGAAATTGAGGATGGTTCTGGTAATTTTCATCAAGACGAGATATAATGGGTTGGATGGCCAGGTGGGCAAAACGGAAAGCTGCAGTGGCAAAGACATTTGCAATGGTAGGGTCCACATTTTCATTGTAACCTGGATATGGTCCAAGGTGACTATTATAAGCATCAGGGCCCACAATTATCGGCAAGTATTCCTTAATCACCAAGATCTAAAAGAGAAAGGAGAGGTTAAATATATGAATATATGTTGTACTCCGCATTTAACTGCGTGTGCTTGTGTTAATGCACTTTTCATTAAGATTTCATTTCAATTTCATTTACCTGGTTGTAGGCACCCACAATTTTTCTTGTCTCTTGATAGAGGGTTTCACTACTCCAGGTAGGATTTTGCACATGGAGGGCACGAGCCAATCTATTGTGCTCTCTCACAAAAAGTGCGTGTAATGAGGTAAGACCAATATTCTCATCAACACGAACATCCCCTACACACATCAAGAGTTCATTAGCATTTGCCACATGGAGTTGTGCGAATACCATACATTTTAGATGATGGATTTACCAATGAAAACTTTGCCCGATACTTGCAAATGAAGGCATAAGATTTTCTAAGAATGAAAAAGTTACTGACCTGCAATGAAGCAAGGCACCTCTGTTAGGGTGGTGTCATTGAGGGTTTTGCCACGCGTGGCACACATGTTACTTTTTACACTGGTAAAGGGCAGGTGCTCTCGTCCATTGTCCTGGAACTGATCGTTGACACGTAGAAGACCACCATCATTAGTCAGGTCTCGCAGTTCCTTTGCTAGCCCATCCTCTGCTCCGTAAACCTGTCCAGCATCTAGGAAAGCTGTTAGAGCGTTGATCTGTTCCCGAACTTTGGGGACCCCACCAAAGATGTAGGCAGTGTTCCCAGAACCACAGGCTGGTGATGAACGGAAGACAGGGAGACAGGACGCAGGACGCAGGCGTTGATCTCCTGGAGGAGCCTGTGTTTTGACAATAAATATAGCATGAAAGATAGTTTTTTATAAAATATCAATAGTGGGACAATATCTGAGAGAAGGACAATCTTTGACTGACCGGAATTGGGAAGCAGGGTTCAGAGCGCTCACAGCTCTCATCACAGTTGAGGCCACTGCTGAAGGACCTAATGCTTGGTGAGCTGGGCGTAAAAGTCAGATCGTGGTCAACCCATTGTCCAAAGATGGTAAGCATGAAGGTAAAGTCACGATCACTCTCGACGTCAGCATCTGCAGTGCTTAGAATACGATTGGAAACCAGTCTGACCTGGAATCAATGAGGTAGACAGAAATCAGACATGGTTAACTGGTTGGTGGCCTACTTTATTGTCAAGTAGACTTCAGTAAACTATTCATAATCATCTCCATCATACCAGGGGCAGCGCTGCACCATTGTGCAATCTGTTGGGATCCCACCCTTTGGCCTGGGAGATGCCATCCTCATAGACAGCAGGCAACCAACGGGCAAAAGGGGTGTTGGATGCACCAAGAAGTGGGTTCCTCCTGTGAATGATACATTTAGTTGTTTAGCAAGGCAAACACTGTCTTTAATTAAGACTACTCTGAATAAGGAGGGCAAGACAGACCTGTTGTTGCAGACATTGTTGGCAGTTCGATACTTGTTCATGAGGGGTGTGGTTCTACAAGAAGGGGGCTGGACTTGAGCAGCACAGCCTGTCAGACGTGTAATCGTGTTAAGCTCGTCTTGAGTGAGCAGATCTAGGGGAAAACACATAATGACAGTTTATAGCAAGGAACATCGGTCAGTGATGGATCTTTTCTGAGCTTTGCTAGTTTGGTAAAAATTTGTGTCCTCATACCTGTAGCATTGATGGACCTCTTGTGTACATGATGGGCTTTCTCACTGATCAGTCTGAGCGTTTGCCCCATGTAGTCTGCGGCTCTCACAGCCTCTCGTGTCTTTCGAGCTGGCTGTTTCAGCAGACGTAGCTTGTCGGAAGGCTTGATGACATCTCCGCGCACCCTTGCTAAACTCCTGGAAGTGGGGAGATTTATTAAAATAAAATAGATCAATGACTGATGATGGCACAGGAATATTGAGCAATATTCTTAAAATTTGACTCACTCATCACGAGAATACTTGTAAGCAGCGTCTACTATTTGCTTTGCTTCCTCAATTGAATCTAGAATGAAACGTCTCCCGGGACTGTCTTCTTCTGCTAAAAAAGAAAAGGCTAATACATCATGATATGGTCCTAGAAAGGCTTATGATGACTAATTTTAGTAAAAGCTGCAATTTATCTATTTACTTTACTTTACAGAATGCAGCAATGTGAAGTAAGGAAGTGATATATGTAGTCATGAAATTGAATCTCCAGAAGACGAATGTCACACAATAGCTCAAATGACTAAATAGACTATTTCTTGCTCCAGAATTTTTTTTAACACAGCTGTTTTGATATGATTTGATTCTATGTTGTTAATTAGATTTTTGATGGCATGATTAGTAAAACTTACCACCCATTGAAAGGGCACAACAGCACCCCAACAAAAAAAGAAAAGTGGGAAGATGCATCTCTGAAACACAAATTGAGACATTTAGAGAGTAAACATAACTAGATTTTATGTTTATGAAAGTTGCACCGTTTTATGTATTTCAACAATTTTTGAAGATGAATTCCTCTACATTTAAGTGAAAAATTATATGATTAATTAACTTAAAAAAACGTAACTTTTTTAAACTGCTAAGTGGTGTAAAATGGCACTTTAATCTAACTTGTATATGTTTTTAAACTAAATAAATTGTTTAAATATTATATATATTTTACATTTTAATAGAAAGGACAAAATAATACCAAGAATTCATTCTGAAAGATAAAAAAATTAACAGTCCAGAATAAAAAGTGTCTATTAAATTTAACAATTATTTACTCTAAATTCTTTGCATTTGCAATCAACATAACAGAGTTTCATGATACTGCTTTTTTTTAAAAGTGCAATTAAATTGATTTGTGCATTTCTCACCTGGTGACAGGTCTCAGGCTCTCTGGTTCTGGACTCCAGGCTCAGAGTGTGTTGTACTGACTGGATGGAGCAGCCGTGCTTTATACCGTCCCTCATCCTCACTCTGCTAAGCATCACTGAGGGAGTCGTAGGTGGGGCAACTGGTTTACTTCCTTCTTCCTTTTCACTGAAGGCCATTTACCATGTGGAGTTTGATTTATTGATTTATTTGAGGTGACAATCTGACACTTATTTACTCTTAATTGCTCTACCTTACAGGAATGCAAGGACAATAGTTACAGATTTCTCTACTTATCTTCTTAATACTGACACAAAATATTTAAAGGCAATGGTTCACTAACAAAACAATTATTCTGTCATTATTTATTCACCCTCATGTCATTCCAAACCTTTATGCCTTTCTTCTGTGGAACATAAAACATAATATTTTGCCAAATGTCTGAGTGTTTTTTGTCCAATGCAGGTCAATAGGCTCCTATGTTGTTTTTAAGTTTTCAATGTTCTTCAAAATATCTTCTTTGGTGTTCAGCAGAATGAAAGGCATACAAGTAGACATCGTTCATGAAATAGATATATAACTTTAAGTAACTTTGCAACTACGTGTCAGCTACCAGTCATTAGAGTATTAGTAGACTGTCTGTATCTGCTAACACTTTATTGTGATGGTCCACCAACAGACATTCTACTGACTATAACAAGTAATTTTGCAGCTACATGACAACTTATTCTACTAACCTGAATCTTATCACCTAACCCTAACCTATTACAGTCTACTATACTCTAATGAGTGTTAACATGCAGTTGCAAAGTTACTTATAAGTAGTAAAATGTCTGAAGTGGACTATCGAAATAAAGTGTAACCGAAATATTAATTGGAATATGTGAATTATATATAGTGACAAAAATACTAAACAATATAAAACTCTCCTATATTCTATCTGCTTCAAAGTCAATTTCAACTTTGGACATTATCTTAAAAACTTCCTGCTTTTTAACCCTCTGGGCTTCTTCGTCCGAAAATGACCGAAAACGTTTACATTTTGAATTGTTTAATTTTTTTTGCTTCATCGGATGGGGGTGAAACTTGGTGACTTTTGTTGTATTACCTATATGAACACACAAAAAAATCAAGGAGATGATTCTGATATGTTAAAGGGTCGTAAAAAAAATAGTCACACTTAGCTTCCTCCCGGTCAAAAACGGGCGACATAGGAAATGAATGGGAAATATGAAAAAATAGGAAAACTCAGAGAAACTTTTGGTGGTACAAGCTACAGATCAGCCACTGTGCAGAAAAAAGTGTACAGCAATGAAGGGGTGACACTCTAAAACATCAAGAGTGCAAATAAGACCCCCCCCCCCCCCCCCCACACACACACACACACACACACACCCACGCACACAAACACACACACACATACACAGATATACTGGCAAGACTGCAACAGCAAATTTGTAGAATATGCAAAATAAAAAATCAATAAATGAAAAAAAAAATCTCTCAAATGCACACAGAGAGAGAGAGAGAGAGAGAGAGAGAGAGAGAGAGAGAGAGAGAGAGAGAGAGAGAGAGAGAGAGAGAGAGAGAGAGAGAGAGAGAGAGAGAGAGAGAGAGAGAGAGAGAGAGAGAGAGAGAGAGAGAGAGAGAGATTAACTGGTAAGACTGCAATAACTTGAGAATATGCAAAAATAAATAAATAAAAAATACCAATTTATTGCTAAATGTCTGTATAAAGTGTTTTGAATTATCACTAACCATCCCTTATTTTGTTTAATTATTTGAATGATCAAATACTGAGTAACAAAAATGTTTGCATTGTGTTCCCTTTCTAACCAAATGCTATAGTTTGATTTTAATCATAATGCAAAACCTGATACTTATCTAAAAAAATTTGTTAAAAAAATAAAGTAGTCTTTTAGAATATCTAAATGTATATCTAAAAAAAAAAAAAACGAATAAGATAGAGAAATCATGTCTAAAACAACAAAAGGAATCAAAAAGCCTTTCTATGTATTTATATAGGAAGCTATAGGCAGCCTACAGGCTGGTACAGGACATTGCACACATTTAACTATTTTTTAAAGCCACTAGATGGCGCTCTTCTACTTGAACATTTTTTTTTTTAGGCTGGCACTCTATTTTGATGTGAAATGTTGCATTTATTGATTTTTAAAAAAATATATATATAAAATAAAAATATATATATTAATTCTAATGGAAAAAATAGCTCATAAAAATTATATAATTAATGCAAAGTATCATAAAAAATTCTAAAAATTCTACATAATAATCAGAAAATATTATAGAACAAAACAATATTTGATTGGTTATCCTGGGAAAAAGTAAAGTTACATTTTAAGGCTTCGTCCGTTTTTGACCGGGAGGAAGCTAAGTGTAACCCATTTTCGAAGAAGCCCAGAGGGTTAAACAATATTGAAAGAGTTTAAATGTGTGATGGACACTTGTGGATACTTTTCTTTCAGTATCCACTCCAGTTCATCCATAATAATAATAATAATAGCAATGTTAGTTGTAAAAAAAATCTTATTCATCCATAAACAATTTATATTGTCCACAAATATCATTTTAAGCATTTAAGCACAATACTTTTAGATAAAAAATCACAGGTAACATAAATTCAATCAGGTGTGTTGAAACATTTGACTGGTTAGTGTATATTACTGTCATCATGTTTCTTTTATTTTTCTAACATTTAGGAAGTTAATAAATCTCTACTGTGCGACAGCCAAACAATAGGTGAAATTGTTTAACAGCCTCTAGTAGTGACCTATAATCTCTCACTAAGATGTCGGGAAGCTCTCTTAAGAAACATTTCCTTCTCTAAATTTATCAGTGTCTGGACTAATGTTTTTTTGTTTTTTTTTTACCTGCACTGCACCTGTCATAGTGTTTATGGGATCAAACCACATGATGTGATGAATCAGAACCTGATTATGAAGTTGTTTAAAAGCAAATGTTTGCCTGATTACTGAACATTTCTTCTGGCACACACAAGGGCTTTTACAAGATATTTAATGTTAGCTTTACAGACCTACAGACTTCATTATTATCCCTGCTTTTATTGGCCACAAAGTCTGCCTATTTTTTTTCATCTTTTCATTTCTGTTTTAAAAAAAATTCTACTTCCATAAGACTCTTTCATTGTTGGAGTCATATCAAGTTTAATTTCATGCCATTTTAATTGCATTTTTTTACCACTAAAAGTAAATGCCTTCAGACTTGAAAAACAATTGATTAAATGTTTTTTTGGTCTTGCAGAATTTTTCCTATACAGATATGTTGAAAGTATTTAGAGGAACTTACTTCACTTTGTTGGCTAAGTGAAGGCAAACCTCAAGAACAAATTTTCAACAGAACCATTACTTTTAGATGAACTACAAACTGTCACATATTCACTCCAATCTGAGACTCTCAACTTATTTTTGGGGGGTTTTGTACTTCTCTTTTGTACCTTTTTTGTGGTTTTTGTACTTCTTATGGCGTATCAATCAATTAAACTTAGAGTTAACATTTAAACAAAACTGTAAAAGATGAGACTTTTCTCTTTTTGTTTACCTGAGGTGATGTGATTTTATCTATTTTATTAGATAATAATAAATAGACTCAACCTAGACTTTTTAGTTCATGAAGTGACACAGATAAGGTACAGTAAACATTTCTCAATATTTGTTTTTTTATTGCTAAAAGAAAGCACATGAAAGATTATTAAAGCTAGAGGATAATATTTTACTGGTGGAAATTTGTTTACTGCTGTATCACATTGTATCACAAATACAGAAGGCAGTGACTAAACAGACTTTTGAGAATTACTGAAATTGTCCTGTCAGAACTATTTAAAGAGGTCATCATCGGGGGGGAAAAAATCTGTCATCATTCTCTCACCCAGTGTGACTTTCTTACTCTCATGTAACCCACAGAATGTGCTGCTCATGTGACATGAGTGTGGCGACCACAGCTGTCAAAAAAGTTTTGGAATGACATGAAATTAGTGAGTGACAGAAATGAACGAAATATTCCTTTACCTGTAGTGAGCAATTCGACTTGGTTCAAACCTCTTAACAACCTGAATTTGTCACAAACATGCATGCTATAATTGTTCTTCTTCTTCATTTTCCAGCTTATATGATCTGATAAAGCATTTAAAGAGATAGTTCACCCAAAAATGAAAATTGTGTCAGTAATTACTCACCCTCATGTTGTTCCAAACCTCGTAAGGCTTTCGTTCATCTTTGGAACACTAATTAAGAGAATACTTCTTGTGCGCAAAAAAAATAAAAATAACAACTTTATTCAAGTCAAGTCAAGTCATCTTCATTTATATAGCGCTTTTAACAATGTAGATTGTTCCAAAGCGGCTTTACAGTGATAATAGGAAATTAAAGTAACAGATTGTTTTGGCTTTATGGCAGCTCAAGAATAAAGTTATTTTCCAGTTAAAGTTAGTTTTGATTGATTCACTTCCGTCGCAACGATCATTAGTTATTATCTCAGGGGCCGCTAACACGACACCTTTTTAACAGAAAACTCTTAAGCTCTATCTACGCAAACTTTAAAAACTCTTCATCTTCTTCTGTGTGGGTTCACAGCGTCAGAACGTAGGCTCACTATTGGCCGACGCTGGTCATGAGTGTGATGCTGGCCAATAGTGAGCCTACGTTCTGACGTAGCGCTGCGCTGTTACACTACGTGAACTCACTCAGAGCCCCACATAAGAAAACGAATAGTTGAATAAAGTCGTTATTTTTTTTATTTTTTTTTGCGCACAAAAAGTATTCTCGTCGCTTGATAAACTTAAGGTTGAGCCACTGTAGTCACTTGGGCTATTTTAACAGTGTTTTTACTAACTTTCTGGGCCGGCAGGTTTCAATTACAATAGAAGCATATGGAGGAGTGAGACAGCTCTCAGATTTAATAAAAAATATCTTAATTTGTGTTCCGAAGATGAACGAAAGTCTTACGGGGTTGGAACAACATGAGGGTGAGTAATTACTGACAGAATTTCACTTTTGGGTGAACTATCCCTTTAAGTCAGTTGGGAAATGCCACTATTTGTCAAAACGGTCTCTTCTTGCAAATAAGGCTATTTTGTATGTGGGCTGTTTGTCAATTATTGAGCTAATTCATTAGACATCAGGTGACAACTCGACACAGACAGTACAAAACATTTATTAAATAGAAGCCCTTAAAATAAATAAGTGAAATGTATTCATTTATGTTATAAAAAAAAGAGATTGGACTCACAGCCCTTGATGGCAACAACAAAAGATATCGGAAGTGTCCTTTCTTTCAGAAAGCAATAAGCCTACACTGTAAAAAGTAATACCTAGATCTAACTTATAAAAAGTGAGGCAAGTGGCTGCATTGGATGTTTTATGTTGATTCAACTTGTAGCCTTTTTTAAGTATATTGAACACTTTAACATTACTTTATACAAACGCAACAAAATCAAGTTGAGTTAACTAATAGTACTAGTATTACTCAGTTAGATAAACCTACTTTTATTGGTACAGGTAACTTATTTATGAGTTGCTACAAGTAACCTGTACTCATTTTAATTAGGTTTTATGAACTTTGTTTTCTTAGTAAAATTAACTTAATCATATGTGAATAAACATTTTAATATATTTTTTTAATTGTCAATAACAATTACAAATTCAATTGAAGAAGAAAAAGATGAGAAGATAGATTGAAAACAATATATAATTTATTCAATGTCAACCAGTGTCACTTTTAACAGTGACTACAAAACAGCAAATAAATGTGGCCGCACATGTACACTCTAATATAAAACAAACACTGTAGAAGTGTATTTTCAACCTGTTCTGAACCCAATCTGAAATGTTTGGATCAAGGTAAATGTGAGCCATAACATCACATTGTATCACACTGGAACTGCAATGTCAAAAATGACATGATGATGGTTTAGGACGCACAGGGTCCAATCCTACAAAAAGCCTCTGATATATCTCAAGTATACAGCAGTGTTGAGGGATACTTGAGGTCGAGAGCATAGGTAAGTTCAAACAGGAGGCAGCATGCTTTCGACAGGTTTGGCACACCTCTGACCACGGGCTGTCCTTATATGATAATCCCAATCGTGTCGGGGTGATGGCACATGTAAATTTTCACTGGGCAACTGCCAAGCTCAGCGTGCACCTCTGTTTCAGCCCGACTCTATTGGTGGAGACAAAAAAGAAACAAGAGTTTGGTCAGACAAATAGGAAATGAGATGAATATTAGCAGACAGGTAGAAGAGATAAGACACAAAGTCCAAATTGTACTTTTGTTGCTAAAGGTGGTGGATACAAGATGGATACTGTGACTAGAACATGTGACCAGAGTGAAGTCTACCATGACAATGCCATAGAGTGTGGGTACTAAAATATCATGATCTACTCTAGCATGAGTGTTGTATTTTTCTGGTTCAAAGGATGCATTACAATAAAACAAATGCAATTGTCCTTGCCTGTACCTGATTGGTCATCACATTACTGTTAATTAAGCTACAGAGTTTAAATATTTTTTAAGAGCAAACGTAATCACCCCATATCATCACAATATTAATAAACCCACTAAGCAAAATTATGTTCAAAAGACATCTTTTCAACGTCTTTGTCACAAAGACGTACATTGAAAAGACGTCCATTGAGGAGCCAGAATGAAAGTTTTTACGACTTTTTTTAGGTGTTCTGTAATGAACGTTCACGGAAGCTCCTTTCAAGGTTGAAAACTAGTTCAGATGTGGACAATGTGGACAATTTTCAACATCATTTAAGGTCTCATTTGGACAATTTATACTTATTCTAGACCAAATAAACACTCTCAGGATATATTAAATTAAAACTCACATTTATTTCAATGTAATTTCCATGTGTAATTGCAAAGCAATTAACAGACAGTGAAGTTTCTTTTCATGATTTTTGGACAAACACGCACTGACACCTTTAGACAGCTTAGCATCTGTAATTTATACATATTTGGATCGTGAGAGAAATCAGATTCGAACCAGGGACCTTAAGCTGCCTGCCCTAAGTAGACTGTGTGTTTGTCCAAAAATCATGAAATCATTACTGTCTACTTAGGGCAGGCAGCTTAAGGTCCCTGGTTCGAATCTGATTTCTCTCACGATCCAAATATGTATAAATTACAGATGCTAAACTGTCTAAAGGTGTCAGTGTATGTTTGTCCAAAAATCATGAAATCATTACTCTGTTTGTGAGTTGCTTTGCAATTAGAAATTACGTTGAAATAAACATGAGTTTTAATTTAATGCATCCTGAAAGTGTTTATTTGGTCCAGAAACAGTTTAAATTGTCTAAATGAGACATTAAATTACATAAAATATGTCCACATCTGAACTAGTTTTTAACCTTGTATGGAGGTTCCCTGAACGTCTATTGGACTTACAGAACACGTATAATCTGATCAAATTGTAATTGAATCTATTCTGAAGTTTGTCTTACCTGGATGTGAAGCTCGAAGACCCCAGGTAATAAAAGTGCTTGGGTATCTAAAGACCGGGAAAATGTTAGATGTTAGAAATAAGGTTAAAAAAATCAGTTGTAAATGTAACTTCTTTAAGTAATAGATTAGAAATAGTTTAAAAATCTAGACCAAAAATCTGTCATTAATTGACTATGCAGCATTAAAATAACGTGGATCAAATCTCTAAAATCAGACAGACTACTAAACATACATCTCTACAGTCTAATCTGTGCATCTGCTTTAGTAATGCAAAAGTATAACATAATCTCTGAGTCCTGTCAGACACACAACACACAAAACAAAGTGTTGTCCTTAAAACATCACATCTTACTTTCCCTTATTTGCCCGCACAACTATTGCCTGAAGGCTCGAAATTGCGACCGTTTCGATCGCATATGATCCCGAAATTTAATCTGTGCAATCTAACAATATAACTGAGGGCATTTGTGCAAATAATTATTACATACGTAACTTGTATGTGTTTTTAAACGCTGCTGTTGTCTGCCGATCGACCACACTGTGCAGCCATCTTAGCTTACCATGTGTGCAGGATAGCTAGCTATACAATTTGCAAACCTAACCTCAGCTCCCTAGTGGAGTAAGCGATTTTGCGTGACTTTAGTTTACATCACCAGTCATTCGGCTAAATTTGCTCAACTTACCGTGTTAATCAGACCCTGAAATTCAGATCCGCTGCAGCGACCAAACAGTTGAAGTGCCGAGGAAGATATTGCATCTGCCTGGAGTCCCCGCCAGTGAAAAAGGGATAATGCCAACTTATAAAATTTAAAATATTTACGTTTGATGAACACACCTGTCACATCGACAGCTGCTCAAATAAATTGTGCATTGTCAACTCACTTTTATAACATTTATTGTACACAAAAACCACATACAAATAACTACCCAAATAAATTGCATGGGTTTTATTTAAAATATATTGTTATATAAAAACTGATATATTTTAAGTAAAGAGGAAGTATTTTGATACTTTTTTTGTATAAAACCAATAAAATAAACTAGATTACAAATATTTAAAATATATAAAACCTACTTTGTGGGTGTAGCACTTTTTACAGTGTATTTATTATCCTAGCTTTATGATTATATCAGCATAGTTGCATTTTATTATCTTAAGCAATGTTTTTACTGATGTCTGTGATCCTGTCAGAGAATGACCTACCATTTGATGTTTAACACTTTGAGTTACTGGGTTACAGAACTGGGTTAGCAGAACAAACCGTTTTTCCCCGCACATGCACTCCAGTGCTGAGCGTTGCATTGCATCAGCCCAGGCTCAGTAATGTGTGTGGTTATATCGTTTGCTCTCAAGTACTTGTTGTACTTTCTCTTTCTGGCAGGAGGGGAGAGTGGGGTAAGCAGTGTTGGGAAGAAACTAGTTACATGTAAAGGAGTTACGTAATTTAATAACAAAATAAATGTAACTGTAATCAGTTACAGTTACTGAGAAAAATTGTGTAATTAAATGACAGTTACTTATGAAAATGTTAGCGATTACAAAGGGGGTTACATCTGAATATTTTCTGTAAAAGCTAGGTTATGTTGAATATTAACATTTTGTTGCTTTGCCTGTTTTTTATGTGCACGATGTCTCCTGCCATTTAAAGGCCGTTTAGTAAAGCGATGCTATTCTGAAGCTTTTGATTGGTTCTCGTGTTTGAATTTGCAGCGCACCACGTCTGCCAATTGCAACGCATTCTCATCCCAAGGCGTCATCTTATTCACACTTTTGACCATGCTTCAAAATCCGACGCACATGGCACCCTTTAGCGTCAGGTAGGTGACGCTCATCCTCGGGTGTCATCTAACGCCTTTAGCGTCAGTTAGATGCACTGTTCCTTCGTTGGCCAGAGGAGAACTGGCCCTCCGACTGAGTCTGGTTTCTCCCAAGGTTTATTTCTCCATTCTGTCCCTGATGGAGTTTTGGTTCTTTGCCACTGTTGCCTTGGCTTTTGGCTTGCTTAGTTGGGGACATTTAATATTCAATAATATTATTGATCTGCCTTACTTAAGGTGGACGTTGACGCAATTTTCTTTTAGAAACAAACTTTGTTATATTGTTTTCATGTTATCACTGTGAAGTGCTTTGATACAATCTGTATTGTAAAAAGTGCTATATAAATAAAGGTGACTTGACTTGACTTAGATGACGCTTCCGTTATGGGTAGGTTTAGGTCTGGGGTAGGGTTAGCGTCTCATATTGACGCTAAAGGGTGCCATGTGCGTCGGATGTTGAAGCATGGTCAAAAGCGTCAGTTAGATACATCAATCCACATTTCTGCTAAAAGCTTTAGGCTACAATCTGATAAAAATGCTGTGTGCTGGAAATTAGAAACGTAATCTAAAAGTAATCAAATGTAATCAGTTATATTACTTTAAGTAATTGAAATAGTTACTACTTATTACATTTTAAATAGGGTAACTTGAAATCTGTAACCTATTACATTTCCAAAGTAACCTTCCCAACACTGGGGGTAAGATGAGCCAGTGGGTGTCAAAGCAGATTTTCCCTGACACTAACATTACTGCATTATATAGTAGCCTACATTTTTAATCTCTAAACAAATTTCATATTTTTCCGTCATTGTCTTTTGACGAACGAAAACATGTTCTATCACAGTAGCTCAAAATTGATCAGAAATTACTACTCTGCTTTGCTCTTTGCAATTTTTTTTTGTTCTTCGTCCTCCTTGTACCCAAATTTTTACAGTACTGTACCCTGCAACTCACAAACTTGTCTTTTTTCTCTGTGATACTGTATTCTTGTTCTTTGTTGATATGAATCTATTGTGCAGTCAGTACTGTTAACTACTGGAAAGCACAATGTTCAGGGCCATACAATTTGTTCATTGTACAGTATACAGCCTACAATGCACTGTACTACAGTATACAATACTAAAAGGGACAAAAATCAAAGGAGTAAACATGTGATCAATGTGCTTCTTCTTGTCTTTGGGCTGAGTCAGGCCAGAGCACTTGGTCGACAGCACAAGCAATATTGTCCCTCCTGAGGCAATGGGGGAAGAAGCCTCTTGTGTGCCGTATCCAGCCCTGACATGATTCCTCACCTACAGTATATCACCACAGGCTAAACCCATGGCTTGCAGCAGATCTACTCTGGTGTAGGGATGTCTATCATATACTTTCCATCTCCAAGAGGAGAAAAACTCCTCAATTGGATTCAGGAAAGGTGGGTATTATGGAGGGAGGTACAAGTTCATAAACTGCCCACTGATGTTAAACCATTCCCTTACCTGAGCAGCTCGGTGGAAACTGACATTGTCCCACACTATCACATAGGTGGGAATGGGATTCTCATTTAGCTCGTGACCCTGCTGCTCTTGAACTTGCTGCTCAAATAAAATATCTCTTAGATTGGCAAAAAATCTTAGAAGGTGCTGAAATGCTCACACTGTCGATTCCCTGGTTGTCTTGTATCACTCGTTCCTGGATTTCTCTGAGTCGTATTACATTATCTTGAAGGACCATGCCCACTATAACGGCCTCTTTCTCCCGAGGCAATATAGCTGTCCTTCCACCTGCATGTGGCAGCCTTGCAATTCTACAAAAGTAGATGTGCAGTTACAAAAAATATTCATGCAGTACTATACATACAAAAATATTCATGCAGTACTCTTCCTCTTCCTCTTCATCCTCCTCTTCCTCCTCCTCCTCCTCCTCCTCCTCTTCAGGATACAAACTTTACAAATGTCTATTGAAACAGATGCATATAGTGTAGTACAGTAAATGTGCAATTACAAAAATACAGTGGTATAATGTACCTGTTCTCTTCTCCGAATGTCCTTACTATGGTGGACACAAATCGGCTCACATTGAGTTGCAAGTCCTGCTTCCCTCATTGTCAGTCCATGGACAAGAACATGGTCTATGACTGTTGCTCAAATTTCATCAGATATTTCCACTCTTTGTCTTCCTCTTCCTCTTCATCCTCCTCCTCTTCCTCCTCCTCCTCTTCCTCTTCCTCCTCCTCTTCCTCCTCCTCTTCCTCCTCCTCATCCTCCTCTTCCTCCTCCTCTTCATCCTCCTCTTCCTCCTCATCCTCCTCATCCTCCTCTTCCTTCTCCTATTCCTCCTCCTCCTCTTGCGCTTCCTTAGGTTAGTACATGCTTGTTAATTAATGTATTAATTAACATTTCGGGGTAAACTAAATCAAACTTGCTCTAGAAAATGGACACATTTTGTGGCCCAAAAGAAGAGCAAGAACCCTAACTGACTAACATCCAACTGCATTATGATATAAAGACAGTAAACCAATCCATAAAATAACCACATAAATAACCATCATCTGTGCTAACACATCAATTTTAATTTTGAAAATTGCATCTGTTAATGAATATGTTAGTGTAGGTATTTCACTCTTAATGGCAGCAGTGGAATCACTTAAAACAGAATGAGATTAAATTGTTTTTAATGATGAATGCATCATTGTGTGTTCAATGAGTAAGGTTAAATGTAAACATTGTCTACATAGTGTCATTCACTGATGTTTGTGACAGTTGCTGGTGTCAAATTTATGAACAATTTTACATTGTGCCCTTTTAGTACATTTTTCTTCTATTCTAGAGCATGTTTGATTTAGTTTACCCCGAAATGTTAATTAATGCATTAATTAACAAGCATGTACTAACGTGGTATATTCATGCAGGAATTCATATGACTCATGTCGTAGTAATTCAGGTATTTACCATTTACCATTATTGTAAAGTGTTACCAAGTTTTGCTGAAAAGTCTAAGTGAGACTTTTGCAAATCTGTGTTTTACTATGTGAATTAACGTATTGACAACAGACTGCACAATTAGCTAAATGAACTCAGGCAACTGAGAACTTTGTTCAGCCAATGGGTTTTAGTGTTTTAGCAATTGAGAAAACTGTAATTCTGCTTCAACATCATGTCTTCCTGATGACTCTGGCCTGAGGACTTTGTCCACATCACAGGCAATGTTGTTCCCTGCCAGACAAAGAGAGAAAAACCTTCTAGTCTGACACATTGAGCCTTGACAACACTGTCCACACTTTACTCTTTCTTGTCCTCATCCTCTTCCTCCTCATCTCCGTCTCAGATTGTTTCCATCTATTGTTCGTATCATCATTCAGGGCACTTGTGTCACCTGTGCACTCTGAACTGGCTCATATTTCATTGGTTTGATGACATCATAAGAAATAAGTGTGAAGAATTTTGAATTTCGGTGACAACTGTGTTGTAATTGTGTTTAACTTTTGCCTCTTGTGTTTAGTGTTTTGCGACACAAATGTATCACAGTGCGAAATGAGTGAGAATGTGTTTAGAGGTTTGCAAAAATAGTGCAGGAGATTCGCTAACAGTGTCTAACTGTCTGAACTTGTTAGGTTTTGCAGAAATAGTGATTTATTCGACAAATTGGTTTAGGCTATTGAGAATTTGGTTCAGAGAATGGAGTTACGTGTTTTAGCAATTCAGAAAAACTGTAATGTTTAATGACAAATGATTAGTTATCAAGTTAAAATGGTATGAAAATTAAAAGAACTGTTAGGGACTTGAAACTTAAAGCAGGAAACACTATTACATGTCAGGATTTAGAAACTTTGCTTGAACAAACTACAGACCGGATTTCAATGAAAAAAAATCAAGGAAGAAACCTTTGCACGCCTTAAAGACAAACAATTGGGGATTTCACCGTGAACTTCTGGGTTCTAGAAGTGAAGAGACCTCAGCCTCAGCACTGGGGAAACACAAGGAAGGAGGAACACGAAATTACACAACGACCTACATGTTGAAACTTTGAATGTTGACAAGTCTTACAAAGATAACCATTGTCTTAGAGTGAAGGCCACTGATAGATCTAGAGAGATTTTTGAAAAAGGAATTCTGCACATTTACAGTTTTTCTCGATTGCTAACACACTATAAATGGTTCAGTTGGCCCAATTTCCCAAACCATTCATTCATTTCTAGAAACAAAGACAAGTTTCTCAAAACGTTTCATTGTTTTCACACATATTCCAATTTTCTCAATATTTTATGCACAAAAATGCCCGCATTTTACACAGGTTTAACCATGTTCTCGTTCAGAAAACGCAAACACATGATATAATTACCTCAGGTGTCACACTGTGAACTCAAACAGCACACATTTATCCATGTGTAAACATTAAGGAACAAAACTGATGACACACCAATCAGAATCTCAGGATACTACAAATAGGGTCACGAAGAGAACGAGGAAGAGGAAGAAGAGAGAAAAGAAAACTTGTGATATACAAAGCGGTATAGTTCTTTTGCAGGAATGACCATGAGGGAAGTTGGTCTACATGCTCGTAAATAGGGTTTTATACTACTCACACACAGTATATTTCAGCACACAGTAGCAGTACTTTAGATGGGAGAACTTTCATTCTATGTACAGTAAAAATAGCACATGTTGTACACCCTAAAACTCGTAATTGTCAAACTTATTCGTATAGCCAATTACTTAAGTTCTTACATTTAGCATTTTTGCAGAACTGAGAGATGACTGCCTAAAAGAGGGAGAGAAAGACTTTTGTCAGAAGACTAAACTGTATGGCAAATATGGTCATTACCAGGACCGTAATGCAATTTGGCAGAGGATGCCTATTTTATTTATTTATTTACTGTACTGTAATTGACCGTATACTGTAGTGTACTGCAATTCCAAGTTCGTGTTCAATTCTTTGCTATTTCAACTTTTCTTTTCTGCTGCAAGGTCTCTTTACAGTAGTGTAATGAAAATACATTTTCTTAAGCAAACAAAAGCAAAGATTTGTTTTATGTTGCAAACACCTTTGCCATAATATTATATTTTTGGATATATCATATACACACAGTTATTCAAAACCTAAAGCTCTTCTTTCATGAGCTCCTATGTACATTTCTGTACAAGATTGAAAGTAATTGACATTCACGGTAAACACGGAAGCAAGATTGAAACTAAACTATTTGTTTTTTACTGTAAGCATTTGTGGTTGTGAATACAGTATTACACAGTCCGAAAAACCTATAACTTGACCTTTGGCCTATTCTAAAGCCATGATTGGTTGGTGTTAAGTACAGAAATGAGTGTTTGCGTATGTGAGGAGTTAGTGTGAGGCACTGATGAATTAGTGTGGCATTTTGATAGGTTGTGTTTGAAAAGGGAAATCAAGATACTTCCTGTTAGATTTCTGTGTGTTACATAGAGAATTGTGTGTTGTGGTTTGAAAAAAAGTGTTTCATGAAATTGAAAACTGAGTCGAAGGCTGAGAATTAGTGTATGGTTTTGCAGATTTGGTGTGTGGTTCTGGTGTTTGAGTGTCGGGGTTTCAGAAATTGTGTGACAAGTAAGAATTTTGTGTGTTGAAAAAAACTGTAAAGCTTATTGTTGTATTTCACTGCATGTGCCATATTTAACATATATCTGCTCTATTTATGTTGCATACTGTAATAGACACTGAGCTGTAAAATGATTCCTGATGCCAAAACAAGGTTTTTGTAACAGAGGTTTGAATTGATCTCACTTGTGTATAAGACTTATAGTGCGTGTGTGTTTGAGGGCTTGTGTGTCATGTCTGAGGGCAAAGGTTTTTGTTTTTGTTTTGTTTTTTAGCAAGATTGAATGGTTTTGAGTGGAGAGCATCATTTTGACCTGAAAATATGAAGTATGGGGAATTGGGTGAGAAGTTATGGATTTGTTTTTAGTTTCGAGAAAAAGAGTCATCATTTAAAAAAATGTGTTTAAATCGAGAGAAACTGTAATGGTTACTAATACATTTGAAGGACTATTTTCATTTGATTGAAGCAACAAACTTCTTTTTTTACAAATATTTCAAATGTATGATTTATGTTCTGCTTATGTCTCTCTTATCATGTGTCTCAAGATCAGTAGGGCACTGATCAGGGAGTCGGCCATTTTAAAGGAAACATTTTCTAAAATTGTGGGACTTTCCTAAAAAGTCCCACAATGCACAATGAAAACTTTAATGCAGTCAGTACTGTAACTGTGGCTAAAATTTCAAATTCAATTTTAATTCCAATTTTATTGGAAAGTTTTTAAACAATATTTTCCATGTTTGTTCAATTAACCATAAACAGTTTTTGCACATGCACCTGTGAACAGTCCTTAAGAAACTGAAACTCACAGTTTACAGGTGGTCGACAATTAAAGTCACAATTCAAATAATTTGGGACACTAAAGACACTTTTCTAAATTGTCTTCAGAAATATGAAGCAACATTTATAAACGACGCACCCATAATTCAAGGAAAGGTACCCACCTGGAAGTGAAATAAGGAAAAGAATAATGGAGCAGCTTTCCTCCTCTCTTTCTGGACAACAAACGCTCATACACTGGACAATTTCTACAGCTCAACGTTTAACTGAGGCATCTTTTGAGATTTTGGCTCAGGGGAAAAAAAACTTCTCAGACTGAGTTTGACAACAAGGACGCAATTGTAAAGCAAATTACAGGATGCAATTATCTGATACCACCATACTGAGGCGTATTGAAAACATCGGCAAAGATGTGAGTGACCAGTTCTGTGCAGATGTGTCAGCAGCACCGTGTTTCAGCATTGCGGTGGATGAAAGTTTGAAACGATATGCCAGATGTTGCTCAGTTGTTTGTTTGGGTGAGGTTCCCTAAAGAAAAGTCTTTCCGAGAAGAAATCCTGGGCTTACTTCCACTTGTTGGTCAAACGAGAGGTGAGGACATTCTGAATGCACTTCTGACATTTTTTGATAAAAAAAAAACATCTCAGTTGGTCAGGTCTAGCAAGTGTGTGCACGGATGGTGATAATAATACATCAAATAATACATTTGCAAACAGTTGTTGTTGTGGTAAACTTCATCGTCTCCAGAGCGCTGAACCACAGACAGTTCCGACAGTTTATTGAGGACTATGACACAGAGTATGGTGATTTACGGATGCACAGTGAAGTGAGATGGTTGTCCAGTGGAAAAGTGCTTGAACGGTTTCCGAGCCTCCTCCCTGAGATTGGCACTTTCCTGGACAGCAAAGGAAAATGGGAGCCAGAGCTGGAAGACCCATGTTGGATCACACATCTAGCCTTTCTGACTGACATCACCTGTCACCTGAACACTCTGAACTTGCAGCTTCAAGGAAGAGATAAGCTTCCAAACAACATGCTGAATGCAATCAGAACAAAATAGCTGCACATACCTGACAGAGAATTCTTTCACTTCCCCAAACTCAGAGCTGTCACCACAAATGACCCATCTTCAGCACTTCAGCCACAGAGGATTTGTGAATGTTTGGGAAGAGCTGAGGGGGGAATTTGAATCCAGATTCAAAGATGTAAATGAGCACAAGGAGATTTTCAACTTTATTGAAAACCCCTTCCACGTGGATGTGTCATCTCTCACGCCAACTAACACCTGCTCTGAGTTCAACTTTGAGAATGTTTTTTTCTGCTGTAATTCTACCATTTCTCTTTCAGCAGCACACTGAGTAGGACAGAGAAGAGGGATAGTCCTTCCTAAACTCAGTAACAGCCCTGCTTTAACACCTAGGTCAGGTTTTAGATTAAGCCAGGATTAGGCCTTAGTTCAATAAGGACATTTAAGTAGCCTTTATAAACGTGCCTAAGAAAAGAAAAACATTACTGGTGTGCATCTTGAGACAAAACAATGGCACTGACATATAAGATAAATAAGATCAGTGCAAATTGCTTTCAGTTAAAACAGCTCAAAATGGCCTTCAAGCCTTGTCTGTGAAACTGGGGCCTAATTATCCAGTGTTCTTGAAGATCTTCAGTAACTGGTTCAGGTGTGTTTGATTAGAGTTGGAGCTGAACTTAGCAGGAAGGTATATTTCCAAGAACAGGACTGGAAACTCCTAGGTGATAATAGGAGACTCATAAATACGATAATAAAACTTGTAAACGTTTTATTTTTTATGATAATAGCCCACTGATTCATACAAACATAAGTAGGTGACTGGAGATGTTTACTGCAGATCACTAAATGATAATAGAGAATTGAGTAATGAGATATGTGCACCATTTTTGTTTGTCAATGTTCAATTTGTTGATTTGCACCAGTCTTTACCCATAAACCCTCTGTTGTGCAAAACAGAGAAAGCTTCTCATATAGGCTATAGTGTTGCCTTGGTCAAGGTGTTATTAAACGGCCCTAACATTTAATGAGCATGAATACAAATAATATGTATTACACATCAAAGGGTAAAATAAAGCCTGTAAATGAGCAACTTACTGTGTACTGTGTCATGTGCTTCTGTCAATAAATGTTGGAGTTACGAAATCTCAGGAGTTTTTTTCAAAACCTTTTATTTATTTCTTTGGAAAATATAGGTGCAGCGGAGTTCAGTAAGGAAATGCCCAAGGAAGTTTTGATAAAATATAACAGACACTATATTGTGCTTAATGACGTAGGTGCTTTTAAAGGTAACCAACAATGAATTTTATATTTGTATTGTCCCAGTTGTGCAAAAATGTGTTTCATAAGAAACGCAATTAAACCAGTTGCACAAAGAGGTAGTTCATATTTGGTGAAGTGGAAACAACCATTTGTGTTTTTTTTTTGTGTGTTTTTTTGCTGTTATATAGAGTATATTATAATTACAGGGTATTTCACCAATATGATATGTGGGCAACAAATCTAGATGTGTACCCCTCAAAATGCACAGCAAGATCTTCATCTGTAGCACTAATTAGTTGGTGAATGTCTTACTTTCCTATACAAGAGTGAGGTGTGGACGTGAGTATTGAGATAAAGCGCATATGAGGATCCAGGTGACGCTTTGCAGTGAAGTTTTCATTTGAATCTTGTGCTTTCCAGTAGAAGCAATGGAGTATGGCAAGCCGTTTTAGCTTAAAGGTGCCATACAATGCACTGATACAATATTTTAAATTGTTCTCTGATATCTACATCGAAGGTATGTGGCTTAGGTAAGGGCAAAAATTCTCCAGATACGGTTTTACATGTCCATTTACAACCCTAGGATTTGTCCCTAGAATGAAATAGGCTGTTATTACCTTATTTGAAAGGGTCATGTATAGTATTTTTATATTATGTCTCCCGGCTGGCCTGGGAACGCCTCGGTATTCCCCCAGAAGAGCTGGAGCCGTGTAAATATGGTTGTCATACTATTTAGTTATCTATGCTCATTACTTGGAGCCTGCTAGTTAGCTAGTTAGCTTATAAATAACCTTATAAGGTTACCATTACTTTACTAGCATCTTGCGTTCGATCTCGACTACTAAGGGTAAATTATTGTTAATGTTGTTAGCTCACTTAGAAACTTTCGATTTAAACAGAAATGGCTTCAACAATCAAGAAGTGGATAAAATCACTAACGTTACTTACTGCTTGCGGTAGGGCTTGTAATGGCAATATAGTTGGAATCGCCCCCTCTTCTAGTATCAAACGCTGAGCGAAGCCTGCTTGATATTTTCCCAGGTTAGAAAAAATGTCAGTGGTGAAATGCAGAGCAAACTAACAACTTTGAATTAAAATGGTGCGGTATCCTGTTATAGATAAACATCAACCATGCCTGTTGACAGTTCTGTTCTGTGGGAAGGATGTGAAAAGTGCTCACATCCCCTGCACAGCCTGGAACATAACATCCATGAGATCCATGTTACTGACTGGCCAAGAACATGGGCTGGTATATGCACATTTGGGGGCGTAAATATTAATGATCCCGACTCCAAAGTGACAGTTGGTGTTATGTTGGGATTCGCCCGTTTTTCAGTGGTCTTTTGCAAACACGAGATTTACATATGAAGGAGGAAACAATGGTGTTTGAGGCTCAAGGTATGTCAGTTGCATGTGCAGAACTCTTATTATTCAACTATGCCAAGTTAAATACAGTTTTCCATTCTATGGCACCTTTAAAATGTCCCCAGCATTACTCGTCGTAATTGCATTTTTACTAGTAAGAATTAAACTAGAGAGCATATGGAGAATTCAATTCTTGCAATTCAATCCTTACTAGTAACAATTATGATCAGAGAGCTCTCTAATTCAGTGTTAATTTTGAAAGCAAATTTTGATTTAGTGATTTAGTCAGTCTTTTGTCTAAAATGCCATTTAGTTTTAGTCATATTTTAGTCATCTGAATTGTTTTTAGTTGAAGTCTAGTTTTAGTCGACTAAATATCATAAGATTTTAGTCGACTAAATCTACAGTAGATTTAGTCGACTAAAATCGAATGGGTTTAGTTAAATTGTAATGCGTCTATTAAGTGTTTCTCTAAAATTTCCAAACTCATATACTCCTGGAGAAAGCATCTATTAACCTATTATTATGACTGATATTATGGTTTAAACATGCAATACAGACACATATTTAACTGCTGCGACATGTTTTAATTTATCTTAAAATTGAATAAAACCACTTCTCCTAAAGAAACAATTAATGATATATGAATGATAACAACTTGCATACAACATTCTTCATTCTTTCAAGCAGACACATACATACTTATTTGTATAAATGAAATATAGATTAATGCTTATTAAAAAATATTCAAGTTATTCAGTCAAGATGTCACGGATCTGCCAGGCTCTCACCTCAGCCAATCACAGTGCGATTACCCAGCAATAATCTCCAGTGATACGGTAAACATTCTCCTGCATCTTCCTCTCCCTTGTGTCTCCATTGTTTACCTGCAAGCTACCACACCACCATATTCAACACCATATCCGACCAAGAGGAGGTGTGTGCATCTAACCTGCCCTCTGTCCATCCATCCACGATCTCTCATCATTTCCACGTTATCCACTGTCTTAAAGGGTCACTTCACCCATTTGCATTAAGGTTTGTATTGTTAGAAACCCAGTCATATATTATAATGATGGTGAAATTTTGCTTGTTTTTTTTCTGAGATGGGAGAAAAAAGGATTTAAGTGTTTTACTTCCGTCCTATCGTGACGTAAATATCGTCATTTTGCGTCACGATAGGACGGAAGATAAATTTCATTGCATATTAAGAAAACTACAGCCTTTAGCTCATTATTATTCAAGGGCGTGGGACCCACTCACCCCACCGGCCTATTCGCTCCGTGCACAGATCAGTGGGTGGGACTAAACCTGAAGAAACTAAACTATTAATCCGCCATCTTGCTTGGAAGACAGCAAGCTAAGCTAACAAGCGCTCAAGGAGTTAGATTTACCATAATGCCTGAATTTACGACACACGATATTGAAGACGAGGATTTTGAAAATCTTTTGCTCGAAACTGATGTTCGTGGCTAATTATACGAGCCGCAATATAGCGAAGAGCAGCTGAGGCTGATGGAGGAACAGGAGGCGGACGAGGAGCCCGGACTGGCTCGAGCTGGGCGGACTGCTGGTGCCTGTGCTCTCGCTGTGCGCTACGGACACAGATAGAGTCCGTCTGCTGCAGAGAATTTCAACGATAGCAATTTCTCCTGGACGAAACCTCTGAATCAGACGAGCACACGGACGTTTGTGTTGTGATGTGAACCATCCTCGTGTCGCACCGCATGTTCTGACTGAACCAGGTCTCATGCAATAATTCACCATATAGAAAGAAATACAAACGAGGAGTAATTCGCTAATGAGTTTGCCAATGTAACGGGGTTCGTTGTTGTGGGAAGAATGAGGCGGGAACCGGCAAACATTTAAACATTTTAATAGTAAAATAAACAAATACAAAACAAAAGTATAAGCCAGCAGCCCCTCACTGTTGGCCACACACAACAGAAACAAAACACAACATAAAATCAGGCCTGTTCCTCACTCGATCTGCCCTGTCGTCGCTCCTCGTTTTATGCGTCCGCTCCTCGGTGAGAGACGCGAGAGAGACCGGTGCGTCTCACCGGTGTCGTTCATTATCACTCACACCACCGGCCTCGCGCAGTCATCTCACGTGCCTCGGCTCGCCACAGCCAACTAACTATACATTTTGTGTGAAATGAATTTCTAACTCTGGTGGCAGCTAACGTTAGCCTTGTAGACGGAAGAGTGATTTGTGATGTTTGCGCTGCTGTTCTGGATTACTGGGAGTGGCTTGCGGAGCTGTGCAATGTGGTGCATTGTGGGAGTTGTTGTCTTACATACAAATGCGCCCAAAAGTTATTTTCTGTCTTTTCTCGGTCAAGAGGGCACCAAATTCAAAATTTCTTTTACATTTCGACTACATCATATGACCCACTTTCAATAAAGATTAATGTTGAAATGGGTGAAGTGCTCCTTTAAAGTATATTTGAACTGCATACTTACTCACTCTCTCCATTCTGCTCAGTGCTGTTCATAAAGCTCACTATTATATGCATTTCTCTGAGTCCACATTCCGTAACACAAGAACTTTCTCTTTCTGATTTTGATTTTCTCTTTTTCTTTTGTTGTTTGAATAACATTTATTACGGACAGCAGCAGGTTATTACACTGCTGTCACTTTAACACCGAATGCTTATGTTCACTTAAAGGTGCATCGTGTAATATTTAGGAGGATCTGTTGACAGAAATGCAATATCATATACATAACTATGTTTTCAGTGGTGTAAAAAGACCTTACTCAATGAATTATGTTTTTATTACCTTAGAATGAGCCATTTCTATCTACATACACCGTGGGTCCGCTTACATTGAAATGCGCAGACATGTTTCTACAGTGGCCCTAAACGGATAAACGCGTTTCGTCACTATGTTGTCTAGTTTTCATCAGTGAACAATTTTTGTTGATTAAAATTATGTTAATTATTCGGCAACTAAATTGATACTTCTCCAATTAAATTTGTATTAATAATATATAAAAGCCCTCCATTAATTCAAGTTGTGTTGTCTTGTCATGGCCTGAAGTTGAAATTGGATTTAACTTTACACAGAAAAAGTTTAAAAGCGATTTTTTTTGCAACTTGATCTCATTAGAAAACGAGTAGGTGATTTTGTATAAATTTATATGATTTCATTTTGTATGAAAATGTACAATTTTGAGAAAATAATTTAAGCATGAATGTCCACCCTAAACCTAAACGTCAGTGAACCGTAAGCAGATTGTACAAAAATTATAGAAATTAATCCAAATTTGCTGCCATTTCACCAAAGCGTAAAATAGTTATGAATTATGAGAGTCTGCCGGATTTTTCTTCACACTAAAATCATGTTGACATCATGATCATTTACATCAAGTGTTCGTACTTTTGAAAAGTTGAAACGTTTTCAAAGTTGAAATTATGTATTTAGCAGAGTCTCCACAGGTGCAGTTCATCACTTAAACTATGAACATGATCTGATAACGTTAAACAACTAGAATGTGTCCAAATATTTTTGTTTGATGGTTTGTTGTTTAAGAGCTTGCTTCAAACTTTCACAGTTGAAATGGGAATACTCACAATTTTTTTTACTGGACTCAAGGAGTTTTTGTGGTTGGAATAAAAACAGTAACAAAGCCTTCTATTGTGGGTCAATTTGACCCCCATAAGGAATGATTGGGAAATGGGGATTTTGTTTCTTCTTCAAAAATAAAATTATTTTTTATTTATTTTTTAAATCTGGCACAGTCCAGAACATACACACGCACAAATGAAGGGATGAGACACTAGAATATCCCCAATGCAGAACACATTCACATCCCATATATATAAAATTGATTTAATTTTTAATTTAAATTACTTTGTTTTATTTATTTTTTACAAAAGATTGATTTTTTTTATGTCTAAATATCTCTCTGAATGCATAAAGAGTGAATTTGGAGTTTTGTTCTTATATTCCAGTTTATTTGCTCTATAGAATCTTCTCCATAGAGAACCTATAGGCCCCTCTAGTGGCAATAATCATAAAATTCAGATTAATGTATTTTGTTTTCCACTAGAGGTCAGCAGACACATTCAATGGCTGAGTGCATTATTGAGGTCTTTTTTTAGGTCTTTTTTGTGAAATAATGTAAAACAAAAACAAAACATGCTTAAATGAACTATTCAAGATTTTAGAGTAAAACAAATAAAAAATCTGCATGAATTTAAAGATAATATTTTATAAAGCAAGGAGTGCAAAAGGAGCAAGGAGTGCTGCGCGGGGTGTAGAATCCCTATCCTGGTGCTCTTTGGGTGTAGGGATAGTTCAACTCATAAAAACACATCAAGCCAAGACACTCGAAAATAAATACACTCGAAGTAAATAATATAAAAAGCCTATAGGCCTATTTAGTTATGGCGTAGGCAATTAAGATTACTACCTAAGATTTCTGGTGGAAAAAAAGTAGTGTTATTTTTAGGCTTTGGGTCATTTTGACAGGAGAGGTAGTGTTGCTCCCTGGGGAGGGAAGGAGTGTAAAAAATCTTGTATCTAAACAAAAACATTTTCATCAAAAACTTTATATAAAAAATTGTCAAGGTATGTGGGATTTTCTTGCCATCACCTTCATTACCAGCATTATGGTGATTATCTCACAGCCTTTTAAATTAGTTATTAAATATAAAATTAGATTATTAAATAATATCTGGATGCAGTCATATGGTAAAAGTTCCTCAGCATGCATGCATGTAGCGCTGTGATTTTAATTGAATCATGTTGTAAAACGGACCAACTGTTTAAAGACAGAGAACCACAACCTGCTCATCTGTCACGAACGCTGGTGTAAAGGCTTTCTTATGCAATGCTCTATGTTCCTGTCTCAACAGCCCTCGTTATACCCGACTGATGATAGTAAAATCTCTCTTGTGTGTTCACTGCCCAAGGATTGAACCGCACCACTTTCAATGACTTTATTCAATGACTAAGTGAGGTATTCAAACATTCTGAGGGAGGAAGGAGTGCAACAGCTTGCACAACAGCTTGCACTTCGCCAGAGAAGAAATACCACAGCTGAATTTGGTCTTTTCGCACTCTCGTTGTGCAGACGGGTGGAGGACACATTAAAACTGATGTTTTGTCAAAGGATTGTTTCAAGAACACAGACCTTTCACCAGCCCTCTCAGTCAAATGAATCAATCCAGTGATGATGCTGAGCCTATGCAAGTCGAACTAACTCATCTCTCCTCAGAGGAGCATGAACGCTGCATCAGGTACAATCTCTGTCTATATTGTGGTCAAGCGGGACATTTGAGAGCTGATTGCCTGACACAATCCCCTCAAACACACAACAGCAGGGTGAGTTTGTTGATTTCCGCTATTCAAACCACTGCCTGTATTGAAGTGGCCGTAAAATTAACATTTCAGTCAGATACCATCACCACTAAGGCCTTGTTAGATTTGGGGGTTGCAGACAACATTATTGATGAAAATTTAGTCCGACAGCATAAGATACCACTAATTCCTTGCGATTCTACTTTGGCAGTGGCAGCATTAGATGGATGCCCCCTGGGGACCGGCCATGTACTGTACATCACTACTGATCTCATTCTGCAAGTTGGACCTTTACACACCGAAACAACACACCTTTGGGAAGTTGTGGCCTAATAGTTAGCCTAGTAGTTGTGGCCTAAAGGTTGCGGGTTCGAGTCTCAGTACCGGCAGGAAATGTAGGTGGGGGGAGTGAATGAACAGCTCTCTTCCACTCTCATTACCCACTACTGAGGTGCCATTGAACAAGGCACCTAACCCCCAATCGCCGCAGCAAACATGGCTGCCCACTGCTCCGGGTGTGTGTTCACGGTGTGTGTGTGTGTGTGTGTGTGTGTGTGTGTGTGTGTGTGTGTGTGTGTGTGTGTGTGTGTGTGTGTGTGTGTGTGTGTGTGTGCGTTCAATACTCACTGCTGTGTGTGTGCACATGGATGGGTGAAATGCAGAGCACAAATTCCGAGTATGGGACACCATAGTTGGCTACACGTCACATTACTCTTCGTCATTCGCTCTCTACACAACCCAGTCATCCTTGGTTTACCCTAGATGCAAAACCACAATCCACAAATTTCATGGTGTGAGAAACAGATCAAGCAGTGGGATCCCACCTGCTCCTCCAAGTGTTTAAAGCCAATCATTCCTATGCCTGTGAGAACCACTATTGTGACTAATGAGCCCAACGCAACACCACATCTACTTCCTGAGTGATCCAGTCAATCCAGTGACTGTGCCATTGATTTGTTACCTGGTACAACACCAACTAGAGGCAGAATCTTTCCACTGTCCATACCTAAGTCTAAAGCAATTAAATCATTAAATCAAAACATCCACCGCTGGCACACACAAACAGTATTGACACACTTGCACAGAAACATGTTGTCAGCACTGCTGTGATGATTTTATCAGTAAAATAGTTTATCAAATGAAAAGCTATGACATTTCTCACAAGTGAGGTATGAATTGCCTCAAGAGAGCGCTGGTCCATAGATTATCACCAGTTTAATAATCTTACCATCAAGGACGCATATCCCCTACCAAAAATAGAGGAATGCCTGGATGGGCTGGGTGGTGCAAAGAGATTCTCAACACTGACCTTCAGTCAGGATATTGGTAGATTGAAATCAATAAAAAAAAAACAGAATCAAGACTGCTTTTGTGAAGAATTATGGACTATATTAGTACACCAGAATGCCATTTGGTCTGTGTAATGCAGCCAGCACATTCCAGAGGGCCATGGAGCTAGTTCTACGAGGGTTGCAGTGGAACACTTTGCTGATATACCTGGATGACAATCATCTTTGTTGAAGATGTGGAACAGTGTATTAAGCGCCTCGCAGAGCGTTTTTCACAGGTTGCAGGAATAAGGGACGAAGTCACGTTCTTGGTCACGTTGTGAGCGGCATGCCTATGGACTGACTACACCTTAGTGTCCTAGGACTATTCCCGGAATCCAAGTCAGGCAACAGGTACATCCTCGTTATAATCGACCAGTTTACTCGCTGGGTACAGACATTCCCTGTCCCCGAACAAGTAGCTGAGACAACAGCAAAGAGGTTGGTGTTTGACTTCATCTCACGCTTTGGGGCTCCCCTTGAGATTCACACTGAGTTCATTGTTCACAGAGGTTTATCGCCTGTTACAATTAACCAAGACCTGGACCAAACCATATCATCCGGCTTCGAACGGGCAAGTGGAAAGATTCAATAGAACGCTCTTGCAGATGATAGAGTGTTACATGGACCAAAGTCAGTGGAATTGGGATGAGTATCTTCCCTTACTCCTAAACCTCCCATGCGGGTATATTCTGGGCGTTGTCATACTTGTCTCTCTGGGAAGAGAGATTTGGAAGCAGTAATGCTGAGGTCTCCGCTTTCAGAGCTGTATATTGTAGCTAGGAATTCCCAGATAGTCTTTAGGTTGGTTATCTACAGTAGGGCCCTTGAATTAATTGTCAAGTTGAATTATTAATTAATTCAATGTTGAATTAATTGTAATTGAAAATGGTGTTGGCCTCATAACTGAGGCCTCCATTTCCCTTGGGCTTAGTGTTTTTTTTTTTTTGGCTACCCACAGCTTTAGTTTATTCGCCCTACACCACTGGGGCTCATTTTAGTACTCCCTCCCAGTGGGGACGGGTTTGAATACACTCCCTTAGAGTCTAAGCATGCCATGGGCTGACGCTGTTGATAACTGAAGTTGTAGGCCTTTATATAGGCCTCCTCAATAGTCAGGTAGCGTAAGATTGTACTCCCCTTGTTTAAAGGGTCGATAGCGCTCTAGCTGAGTAAAAGCAAATAAAAGCAAAGCAAATAGTAGATGCTGCTTACAAGTATTCTCGTGATGAGAGTAAAATTTGTAAAAATGTTGCTCAATATTCCTGTTCCATCATCAGTCATTGATATATTTTATTTTTATAAATCTCCCCACTTCCAGGAGTTTAGCAAGGGTGCGCAAAGATGTCATCAAGCCTTCCGACAAGCTACGTCTGCTGAAACAGCCAGCTCAAAAGACACAAGAGGTTGTGAGAGCCGCAGACTACATGGGGCAAACACTTAGACTGATCAGTGAGAAAGCCCATCATGTACACAAGAGGTCCATCAATGCTACAAGTATGAGTAAAACATGTTGCAAAACTTGCAAAGCTCAGAAAACATCCATCACTGACTGATTTTCCTTGCTATAAACTGTCATTATGTGTTTTCCCCTAGATCTGCTCACTCTAGACGAGCTTAACACGATTACACGTCTGACAGGCTGTGCTGCTCATGCCCGGCCCCCTTCTTGTAGGACCATACCCAACATAAACAAGTATCGAACTGCCAACAATGTCCTCAACAACAGGTCTGTTTTGCCCTCCTTTTTCAGAGTAGTCTTAATCAAAGACTTAGTGTTTGCCTCGCTAAGCAACTAAATGTATCATTCCCAGGAATAACCCACTTCTTGGTGCATCCAACACCCCTTTTGCCAGCTGGTTGCCTGCTGTTTATGAGGATGACATCTCCCAGGCCAAAGGGTGGGATCCCAACAATTTGTTTAATGGTGCAGCGTTGCGCATGGTATAATGGAGATGATTATGAATAGTTTACTGAAGTCCACTTGTCAATCAAGTAGGCCACCAATCAATTAACCATGTCTGAATACTGTCTACCTCATTGAATCCAGGTCAGACTGGTTTCCAATCGTATTCTAAGCACTGCAGATACTGATGTCGAGAGAGATCGTGACTTTACCTTCATGCTTACCATCTTTGGGCAATGGGTTGATCACGATCTGACTTTTACGCCCACCTCACCAAGCATTAGGTCCTTCAGCAGTGGCCTCAACTGTAATGAGAGCTGTGAGCGCTCTGAACCCTGCTTCCCAATTCCGGTCAGTCAAAGATTATCCTTCTGTCAGATATTGCCCCACTATTGTTGTTGTATAATCTATAATCTATAATTTTCCTCCAGGAGATCAACGCCTGCTTCCTGACTCCTGTCTCCCTTTCTTCCGTTGATCACCAGCCTGTGGTTCTGGAAACACCGCCTATATCTTTGGTGGGGTCCCCAAAGTTCAGGAACAGATCAATGCTCTAACAGCTTTTCTAGATGCTGGACAGATTTACGGAGCAGAGGATGGGCTAGCAAAGGAACTGCGAGACCTGACTAATGATGGTGGTCTTCTACATGTCAACGATCAGTTCAAGGATAATGGACGAGAGCACCTGCCCTTTACCAGTGTAAAAAGTAACATGTGCACCACACGTAGGAAAACCCTCAATGACACCATCCTATCAGAGATGCCTTGCTTCATTGCAGGTCAGTAACTTTTTCATTCTTAGAAAATCTTATGGCTTCATATGCAAGTATCAGGCATTTTCCTAGTCGTCATTGGTAAATGCAGCATCTAAAATGTGTGGTATATGCCTACTATTTGCAAATGCTAATAAACTCTTGCTGCATGTAGGGGATGTTCGTGTCATCCCTCACCATGCAAAGAAGTCGTGACAACGCTATACCAGGTAAATATTCTGGACTCATACACATGCACACCAAGTCTTGGAACCCTTTAATCTGAACTATGTGAAGCCAACTCAGCTTCATGCTGCATTATCACTATATATGTGTTTTTTTAGAAGACATAGCGGGTATTAATCTGTTGTTCCTCATAAGGCTATAATGCATGTCGTCGGTTCTGTGGACTGTCGGCACCTCAGAATGAGCAAGAATTGGCTGTGGTGATAAACAACACTGAATTGGCTCACAGGCTGATTGAGCTTTACGGCACCCCTGAGAACATTGACATTTGGTTGGGAGGTGTTGTTGAGCCTTTTGTTCCTGGTGGTCGTGTTGGTTCTCTTTTTGCCTGCCTTATCTCTACACAGTTCCAGCACATTTGCGAGGGTGACAGGTAAAGATCTTTGTGTATTTAGTCCAGGGGTGTCCAATCCCTCTCCTGGAAGGTCACTATCCTCCTCCAATCCTAATTAAACACACCTGAACCTGCTAATCAAGGTCTTCAGGAAACTTCCAGGTGAATGCGCTGTGGCAGGTTGGAGCTAAACTCTGCAGGACACTGGCCCTCCAGGAGCAAGATTGGACAGCCCTGATTTAGTCCATAAGACAAGTATGTGTTTGAGTGGTGTTAACGTCAGGTGTCACGGTGTGTTCAGGTTATGGTGGGAGAATAAAGGAGTGTTTACCACCAAACAAAAGGCATCACTGGCCTCTGTGTCGCTGGCCCGCATCATCTGTGACAACACTGGAATCGGCAGAGTTCCCAGAGATCCTTTCCGCTTCACAAGTTCAACCGATTTCGTTAACTGTGGGGAAATCCCCACCTTAAACCTCAACCCTTGGATTGAAACTGGTAAGGCACCATAGTATAAGAGCTCTTACATGCTTATGGGCTATGTGGTCATACATAAATTGTCTTCCTCTGACTGCAAATTTCTAAGCTCCTTACTAACTTTGAAACTTTTAGAGGTTGATTAATGGTAGAATAGGCACATATCAAGTATTGAAGACATTTTATAATCTGTTCGCATGGTCACCATGGTTTGGTTCACCTGTGATTTGGTATTTGGCCTTCCAGGCAGGGCCGTCGCTAGTGGGGTGAAAGGTGGTGACAATTATAGCAGTTACAAAATCCAGCAGTTATACTATTTTGGCCCCTGTAGTATGAATAATTCTAATATTTATATTAGTTGTATGCCTGAGATTTAAATGAAAACCACAAAAACGTGCAATTTGGGTAAATATTTTTCCAAATATCTGCTTCTCTTACCTCCATAAAAATGGTTTAGTCCGACCTAAAGTATGTATTAATTATTCAGTCAGAGTCAGTGACAAACATCAGATGGACCCGATAAAATTGTAAGTCCCGCCCCAGCTCGTGAACAGAACCAATCAGAGTTGAGGCGGCAGCCTGAAGTTAACGATGAAGTTGGTGGAAGAGCAGGAGACTAACTGACTGAAAAATGTCGGGGAAAAGAAAACAAATCAGGTACCAGAAATGCCAGGAAAAGACGGAGATGGAGGCAAGGAGAGTGGTTGTATCCCAGTCGATCAAGACGTTCTTAAAGACCGGTTATATATTGTTATTTCGCTGGGAATTAGAAAACTTCCGTCTACAGTCTGCCGTGTACAGTCATTTTTTTATTATCGGTGCGCGCCGCAATCGACCGAATGATTACGTGGTCTAAATTCCGGTCTTTTTACACTATTGTAACTAGAGTTTTTAAAAAAATTACACGAGTCACGACGCATTGCATTATGCATCTGACCTGCCGGCTGATGATATTTAAAACATCGAGAAAACACGAATACAACACACTGCACTTGGATGAATAAATGTATTTGCTTTATTTAATAATACCAGTTCCATATTATCTTTATTAAAAAATAAGACAATGAATGCTTTTATTTTTTTAATTAGACTGCATTCTTGTCAATTTTTTAAATGTTTACTTTTTGATTTATGAATTATAACAGACTGATGGGGAAAAAATGTATTACTTTTTAAATATTGGTTTTATTACTATTTAACAATTTTTTTGCTTTTTTGTTAGTTTTTATTAGTTGTAATTTTTATATAAACATTTAACTTTTAAAATAAAGGTTTTACAACAACATCACCATCTTCTGTTATGTGGGCCTCCATGTTCATCTATTGTACAGTATGATATTGGTGGAGGGTGGTGGGGGCCCACATCAATATTTTTTCAGGGGGCCCCGAATCCTCTAGCTACGGCCCTGCTTCCAGGTGATGGTGACATCAACATTACAGACACTGGACAAGAGGTTAGACAAGTGATTGTTTTCTCTAAATTGCAAGCAAAAAGACGAGTAATGTTGTTGTGCACATATGACCTATTTACCTTAAAATGGCAGTTAATTCACTGTAAAATCTCTAAACTGTACACCGCTTGAGTCATTTCTTTTTTGCTGTACACCATACTGGTGCAGTGACAAATATTAATACATTTGGATGTCACAACTGTCAAGCACTGTTTCACTGCACCAAGCCTTTGTAAGCTGTTTAGTCCTTTCTGCCTTTGCTTGCTTCAATGGGTTTTGCTTGGGTTAGGGGCCTCTCTCACGTTTAAAACAGTTTTTTTCCCCTTTAATGTGAACAGTTAGGCTTACAGCACAAACATGTAACATATTTGCATTACCTTTCAGACACCGATTCCTTCCTTGGAGCTTGAGGAGAACCTGGTAAGCCAGTCATACATCAAACATGCCCTTTAAATATTCCTTAAACATAAAGCCACCAACCTCACTCTTTTTTAATTTATTTAAGCCAGATACCATAACTAAACAACAGAGCCAAGATTACAACTAATGCAAATAAAAAATTATATTCTGTATGTTATAAATATCAAATATTTTTAGTTTTCTCTAATATTTAATTATTCCAGGTCCACAAGGTGTAGCAGGCCCGCCTGGACCTCCAGGACCCCCAGGACCCCTCATTAATACAGCAGGAAAAAATTATTCCAATACTTCTGTTGGCACCACCCTTTCTGTCTCTGCTATAGTGATTGTGTTCAGATGGGTCCTTTGTTTTTTCTTTCAGACCATTGCATAGGTGGAATTCTATACCACAATAAATTAAAGAATTCACATAATTTAACTCATTTAAATATAATTTTAAGAAATGGCTTCTTCATAATCAACAATGTATGATTCACTGATGTTTCTAACTTTATTATAAATATTATTATTATTTACTTTGTCTTTTTTATATTTAGTCTTTTTGTATAACTTGTTTTACAGAATTGTTTATAATTTGTTTAGGCCTAATAAGATCGGACAAATTGACAAATTGACTACCAATGAAAACGAGCCTTCGGGCTAATTTGAGTACATTTACATTTATGAATGTTGATTAATGTACAAATGTACACTGTCTTTTTTTTAATTTAAATTAAATAAATTGAAATTGACCAAAAAAAAAACATCAGGGTTGTTCTTCTGCCAGCCTTCCTGGTATATAATAATTCCAGTTCTCATGCATAGGAACTCGGACTGTGACCTTAAATAAAAATTATAATGTATCAATGAATCAATCAACCTTAATTACGCGATCATTACGAGATCATTGGTTGTTCAAAATGAGGAAACCTGATCATGAGAAAAAGGGAGAAACAGGTGACCATTCAATCCACTTTCCGCAGCATCAGTACTTCAGCTGGGCCTGCTTCACATGCAGCCCCACAGTACTGGCTGAAACGTCTCGGTTACGGATGTAACCCTCGTTCCCTGAGTAGGGAACGGAGACGTTACGTCGGATGACGGAGAATAGGGGTTTCGCCAGAAAGCCTATCATCTTCGAGTATTAAAAAACGAGCCTATGGCAATGAAATGCCATGGGTCTGCGGAATTTGCATAATGTATCTCCGCCCCACCGCGTGGGTATTTAAGGAGAGACACCTGAACAGCAGATCATGTCTTCGCTGAGGAGCCGAGACTGAACTCAGGCGTCTACCCAGCGGTACAGCGGAAGTGGCAGGGAGACGTAACGTCTCCGTTCCCTACTCAGGGAACGAGGGTTACATCCGTAACCGAGACGTTCCCTTTCGTAGTCACTCCGAGTTACGTCGGATGACGGAGAATGGGGGTCCCCGTGTAATCACGCCACCTTCACAGCTGTCTTCCAGTGCCCTGCGAAGTCTGACCTCCCTGTCGTGATATAGGCACGGACGAAGGAGTCCTACTTAACACAGGAATACCAAGGTACACTGGGAAGCATATCTCAGGGGAGATATGCCGCAGCATGCCTACCCATAGGGAGGACTTAAGAATACACATATGGCCGAGGGGGCTTCATATGGAGGAACACTGGAGTGACCAGCCCGTGGGGTGGCAACTTTCAACTCCAGGAGTGGCAAGGTGGCTTGCCGAGGGAAAGACACATGCTCAAAAAGGCTTACAGTGGAAATACACATGTGGGGGTTACTCAGAGGAGGAACCATGCACACGGAGGCACCTAGCCAACGCACAGGCAATAGACACTGGCGCCAGCGTCAACAGTGCTGGAGGAACTCAGGGCTTCAGAGAGGAAGGCTACCTGAGGAAATATCGCACGTATCCAGTCCGTGGATTGGAATGGCGAGCAAGCGAGACACCTAACGGCTCCCATGTTAGCTTGAAAAAGACAGTACATGGGCGGAGACTGGCTCCACTCGGAGATTGTAAAATCTGGCGAATGTGTTGGGTGTCGCCCAGCCTGCAGCTCTGCAGATATCTGTTAGCGAGGCGCCACGCGCTAAAGCCCAAGAGGACGCCACACTCCGGGTGGAGTGGGCGGTCACACCAAGGGGGCACGGTCGACCTTGCTGCTGGTATGCCAAAGCAATGGCGTCCACTATCCAGTGGGATAACCTTTGCTTGGAGAGAGCCTTTCCCTTCAGCTTCCCACCATAACAGACAAAGAGCTGGTCTGAGGTCCTGAAACACTGCGTCCTGTCTACGTAAGCACGGAGGGCGCGTACTGGACAGAGCAGTGCCAAGGCTGGGTCTGCCTCCTCCAGGGGCAGCGCTTGCAGGTTCACCACCTGGTCCCGGAAGGGAGTGGTGGGAACCTTGGGCACATATCCAGGCCGGGGTCTCAGGATCACGTGAGAGCAGGCCGGCCCGAATTCCAGGCACGCTTCGTCAACGGAGAGTGCGTGCAGATCCCCCACCCTCTTGATGGAGGCCAGTGCAACCAGGAGCGCTGTCTTCATTGACAGGAACTTAATCTCCACTGATTGCAGAGGCTCAAAGGGAGCCCTCTGCAGGGCATATAAGACCACTGAAAGGTCCCAAGAGGGTACGAGAGGAGGGCGAGGAGGATTCAGTCTCCTCGCTCCTCTCAGGAACCTGATGATCAGGTCGTGCTTTCCCAGAGACTTACCTTCAACTGCATCGTGATAAGCGGTGATAGCGGCCACATACACCTTCAGGGTGGAGGGAGACAGCCTTCGCTCCAGCCCGTCTTGCAGAAAGGAAAGCACGACACCGATCGAGCATCTCCTGGGGTCTTCTCGCCGAGAAGAGCACCAGTTGACGAAGAGGTTCCACTTCAACGCGTAGACGTGTCTCGTGGACAACGCTCTAGCGGAAGTGATGGTAGCCGCCACCGCAGGTGGCAGGGTACTCAAACCTGCCTCGTCCCGTCCAGGAGCTACACGTGGAGTCTCCAAAGATCGGGACGAGGGTGCCATAGGGTGCCCCGTCTCTGAGAAAGGAGGTCCTTCCTCAGAGGAATTGGCCAAGGAGGTGCTGTCGGGAGGAGTATCAGTTCGGAGAACCAGGTCTTGGTGGGCCAGTATGGGGCGACCAATATGACCTGCTCCTCGTCCTCCTTGATCTTGCACAGAGTCCGTGCGAGAAGGCTCACTGGGGGAAACGCATACTTGCGTAGGCCCTGCGGCCAGCTGTGCGCCAGTGCATCCGTGCCGAGTGTGCCCTCGGTCAGGGAGTAATACAGGGCGCAATGGGATGAGTCGTGGGAGGCAAACAAATCTATCTGTGCGTCCCCGAACTGGTCCCATATCAGCTGGACCGAATGGGGATGGAGTCGCCATTCGCCAGAGGTTGGCCGGAGCCGTGACAGCTCGTCGGCTGCAAGGTTCCGCACTCCTGGAATGTAAATAGCACGAAGGGACCTCAGGTGCTTCTGACTCCATAAGAGGAGGTGGCGTGCGAGTTGCGACATACGGCGAGAGCGTAGACCACCCTGATGGTTGATGTACGCTACTGTCGCGGTATTGTCCGAACGGACAAGTACGTGTTGACCCTGGAGCAGCGCGTGGAAGCGGTGCAGGGCAAGGCGTACTGCCAGCAACTCGAGGCAATTGACATGCATGAGGCACTGGGGTCCTGTCCAGGAGTCCGCGGCTGCATGTCCATTGCACATGGCGCCCCAGCCCGTGGCAGAGGCATCTGTGGAGACAACAACATGCCTGGAAACTCGTTCTAGGGGAACTCCGGCCCGTAGAAAGCTGAGGTTCCGCCACGGGGTGAAGGACTGACGGCAGGTCGGAGTTATTGGAACTCTGAGCGTACCGCGATGCCATGCCCACCTCGGGACCCGATCGCGAAGCCACAGCTGAAGCGGTCTCATATGAACCAATCCGAGTGGCGTTGCCGCGGCTGCGGATGCCATATGCCCCAGGAGCCTCTGAAAAAGTTTCAGTGGGACCGCACTCTTGCCCTCGAACTGTCGAAGACAAGTCAACAGTGAGTGTGCGCGCTCGCTCGTAAGCTGCGCGGACATGGCGACCGAGTCTATCTCCATACCGAGAAAAGAGATCCTCTGCACGGGGCAAAGTTTGCTCTTCTCCCAGTTGACCCGAAGGCCCAGACGGGCTAGGTGCCGGAGCACTAGGTCTCTGTGTTCGCAAACCTGGACTCGAGAGTGAGCTAATATTAGCCAGTCGCCGAGGTAATTCAGGATGCGAACCCCGTGTTCGCGCAGGGGAACAAGGGCTGCCTCGACGACCTTCGTAAAGACGCGAGGAGACAGAGCCAACCCGAATGGGAGAACTGCGTACTGGTATGCCTGCCCCTCGAAAGCAAACCGAAGAAACGGTCTGTGTCGAGGTAAAATGGAGACATGAAAGTAGGCGTCCTTAAGGTCTATCGCTGCAAACCAATCCTGTGGCCGCACGCATTCGAAAATGCGTTTGGTCGTGAGCATCCTGAACGGCAGCCTGTGAAGGGAGCGGCTCAAGACGCGCAGATCCAGGATTGGCCGTAACCCACCGGTCTTCTTGGGGACAATGAAGTACGGGCTGTAAAACCCTGACCTCATTCCGGCTGGAGGGACAGTCTCGATTGCACCCTTCGCCAGCAGGGTGGCAACCTCCGCTCTCATGATCGGGGCATTGCCACCGACCAAAGTAAACGGACTCCCCTGAAGCGGGGAGGAGACCGTGCGAATTGGATCGCATAGCCGAGCCTGAAAGTTCGGGCGACCCAGCGGGACAGGTAGGGAAGCTCTAACCAAGCTCCCAAGAACTGAACCAGCGGAAACATCCGAACAACAGACGTCCCCCCGGAGGGGCAGCGAAGCGGAGTGACCGGCCCAGGCGTGGGTGGCATAGCGGCCCGGTGCGGGGGCACGGTCATGCTCCGCGTCCTGACAGAGGAGACCAGGGAAGGACCAGCGTTCCACAGGGGTCTGCTCTGCCAGGGGTCTGGCGACAGAGGGGGACGAGAGTGGTGTGGTCCGGAGACGGCACACACTGTCATCCGCGCCCTCAGAGACAGAGGGGGACGAGAGCGGCAAGGCCTGGGAGCGTCGCGCACTGTCGTCCGGCCCTCTGAGGGCTCAGAGATGGGATGCAGCTCTTTGGTTTAGAAAGATTCTCCCCCAGCCCTCCACCGGGGGAAGGAGTGGCCCTGCAACCACTCCCTGAAGAACTGCAACCCACATCTGAGCTGCCCGTAACGGGAGCGCCGCAAGCCTGGCCTTGGCAGGGCTGCGGGACCGGTACGGGCAGGGGCGCCTTCCTGCGACCACCTCCACTGCGCGGCCCGGTGCTGCTGGGGGCCGGGCGGGAGGGGGCGGAAGTTGCAGGAGGGCGCATTCGGCAGCAAGCGGACTGAGGCGTCTGAGCCGGCAGCTGGAGGCAGCAAAGCCGCGGGGTCAGACAAAATAGCCACAGTCCACTTCGGGGTGGCCGAGAACTGTTGGGCAGAGTCCTCGACCGCGCCGCCGAAGAAGCCAGCCTGGGATATGGGGGAGTTGAGGAAACGAAATCACTCAGCCTCGCGTACATCAACCAGGTTAGCCAGAGGTGTCTGACCACCTATGTGGACATCACCTGACTCAGGGAGCGTGCGGTCACCTACGTCGCTCGGAGAGCAAGGTCGGTGACGGCAGGCAGCTCAAGGATGAGCCCTGAATCAGCCCTACCCTCGTGCATGTCATTGAACACCCAGGAGGATGGCAATAGCACGCAGTGAGGTGGCAGCCTGCCCCGCAGCTCTATAGGTCCCCGCCACCGGAGTAGACAAGAACCTACAGGCATTGGAGGGGTGCTTAAGAGTCGCCACGCCAGGTGGAGGCGCTGTGGGGACACATAAGTGTTGCCACAGAACACTCCACAGGGGGAACCCCAGTGCACCCTAGGCCGCGGCCTCTACAAGGGCAGAGAAGGCGGAAGAGGCCACTGAGCAGTCGCGAAAAGTCAAGGAGACTTCCACGATCTCATGATCTCTTCATGCACGTCCGGGTAGAAAGGATTTGGGTTCACCACCCCCAAAAAACAATCAACAGCCTTAAGTGCTCGGGACATGGCAGAAGGTTCCACACAAGCCCGATACTCGCGGCAGCCCGGGAAGCATAGCTGTGCACTCTGGATCAAACTCGTTATGCTAGCACATCCGAGGACGGCAGCACAGACGAGCCATCATCTCTAGAGGTCTCCAGCTCACCTTGTGATGCGGTGATACATGATTTCAGAAGCCGGGGGACCGAATGAGACCGCAGGCCCGCGGGCGGGCCGGCGAACTCACCTGGGACCACGCAGGTTGCAATGTGAAAGACGGGGTGTGGACCGAGGAATTTTTCGTCGGTTTAGTTCCAAACCTGCCGTCTTAGGTCACCCTGGCCACCAGCCGAAGTATTATCTCACGTGGAGAAAAATAGATCGGGGTGTGGATGAGGGGACTCTCACTCATTGAGCTCATCGAGTCTCGACCGTTACATTGCGATGGTCACGTTCCCAGTGAGAGAACGTGACACACCCACGAGCGCTGTCTGAGCGCGATCAAAGCCCAAACACTCAAAACAGCGCTCGCGCCCATCAGCTGAATCTATCAGAATACCACACTCAGAAAAACACGGGCAGATCGTCTTTAGAAAGACGCGTCTTTAAAAAGACGTGCCGCGTGCAGCTCTTTAGTGAGAGGAAAAACTCTGCGGATGTTGAAGCGACCAGGGAGAACACACAGACTGGCAGACCACTGCTCAGCTCGCAGGCAATGTGAAACTCGCTGGATACCGCCGTCACACCAACACCGGAGAGTTCGCTCGTCTCGAAGAGATGTAGTCCCTGAGAAAACTCAGAATTTGGCTTGTGGAGTGAAGAGATGCTCTTGGCTCCGAAGCGAAAACATGATCTGCTGTTGCAGGTGTCTCTCCTTAAATACCCACGCGGTGGGGCGGAGATACATTATGCAAATTCCGCAGACCCATGGCATTTCATTGCCATAGGCTCGTTTTTTTAATACTCGAAGATGATAGGCTTTCTGGCGAAACCCCCATTCTCCGTCATCCGACGTAACTCGGAGTGACTACGAAAGGGAACACCAAATTCCAGCCCACGCTTGGTGTCTCGGACGCCTCCACATCAAGGTGGATCACGGCGGCATTTTGGCCCTGACCCCTTGGAAGGACTCTAGTTGGTTCTAATCTGGCGTGGACCTGGGAATGGTCTCCAGAAGGAAGGTGGTCTTGATCCAAGGTGGTCTTGGCTCCTGGTTGAGGAGGGAAAACGGCTTCATATCAACTACCTGGAAATGCTAGCAGTCTTTCTGGCCCTCAAAATCTTCCTGCCAGATCTGAGGGGGCACCATGTCTTAGTCCGATTGGACAAGATGGCAGTGTTGTCCTACATAAACCACCAAGGTGGACTCGAGACCTCTGTAAAAACTGATGAGATGCTTCCTCTTATCGGCACAACCCAACCTGCACTCACTGAGATTGGCGCATGTGCCGGCCAGACTGAACCAAGGGGCAGACATGCTGTTCCGGGGCAACGTGTCCTCGGAAGAGTGGACACTTCAACCCCAGACAGTTCACATGATTGGAATATCTTCGGGAAGGCAGAGGTTGAGCTCTTCGAGGGATAGGGATGAGCTAACCCACGAATGGCCCAGCCTTCCCCTATGCGCCTTCCCTTCAGTCGTGCTGCTCCCTCAGGTCATCAGGGAGGACAGTCACACAGTCTTTCTGGTGGACCCCTCTGGTGAAACCAGCCATGGTTCCCAGAGTCGACACAGCTGCTCTCAGCAGCCCCGTGGCCAATTCCCCTTAGGAAAGACCTCCTTTCCCAAGTGAAAGGAACCATCTGGCACCCCCAACCAGAGTTGTGGGCCCTTCACCTCTGGCCCCTTAATGGGAGCCAATGAACCTCCCTGAAAGAGTCCTGAACACTATTTCTGAGGCTAGAACCTCCCACCAGATGCCTCTACGCCCTTAAATGATCTGTCTTCTCCAACTGGTGCGCAGTTCGGAGTGATAACCCGACATCCTGTGATATTTCACTGGTACTGTCATTCAGGAGCTGCTGGACAAGGTTCGCACCCCTTCCACTCTCAAAGTCTATGTGGCAGCCATAGAAGCATTCCACGCTCCTGTGGCCGGACAGTCCGTAAGCAAGAACAACCTGGTTGTTCGCTTTCTAAAGGGGTCTAGAAGGCTAAACCCGCCTCGCCCCCTCACGGTCCCTACATAGGGCCCGTCTACGGTCCTCAGGGCCCTCCCTTCGAGCCACTCCAGCTGGCAGAATTACAGCCCCTTTCGCTAAAAACTGCCCTCCTGCTAGCCGTAGCATCGGTCAAGCGAGTGGATGACGTAAGGACAAGCTCTCAGTGAGTGCTTCTTGCCTTGAGTTTGGGCCTAATGACTGTAAGGTCGTCTTCAAACATTGAAACAGCTATGTGCACAAGGTGCTCTCTACTCCATACAGAGCACAGGTTATTACTCTCTCTGCTTTCTCCCAATCTGAGGATGAGCAGGAGTCTCATTTACTCTGCCCTTTTTAGGCCTTAAGACTATATATTGAGCGCTCTGCACCGTTCAGAGTCAGAGCAGCTCTTCGTGTGCTTCGGTGGCCACGCCAAAGGGCACTTCTGGTCATGAAGCAAAGACTGTCCCATTGGATAGTGGATGTGATTGCGTTGGCTTATGCTTCGATGGGCCTACAGTGCCCCATCGGGGCTAAAGCACATCTACCAGAGGCATGGCCTCTTCCTGGGCATGGTCCAGCGGAGTATCCATTGGCGACATTTGTGCGGACCCCGGCTGGTCCTTGCCGTCCACATTCGCAAGATACTATCATTTGGAAACATGTCTGTGTAAGCTGGGCTTTGACCTCTACATGAGCTCAACCTGCTAGAACCCTCCATCCGGCTCCGACATGTAGTCTAATTCCCTTGTTTTTGGTCCATTTTATCGCCCTACCTTAGCCTTTGCACCCTTGGGCCTTTATGTATGTGTCCTGAGTTCCCATTGCGTCTAGCGACGCAGTACGAGTGAACCGTATCGAAAGAGAACGTACTTGGTTACTAACAAAACCTTGGTTCCCTGTGATAACGGGAACGAGTACTGTGTCACCTATCATGCCGCACGACTTGGCATTCATTGCTTCAGTCGAATTAACCTGATTCCCTATGGCAGAATGCCCGCTTAAATAGAGGGATATCTGACGGGCTTTCTCACCTGTTGTATAGATTCACTGCTCAGCCATTGGTTCGCTCAGCTCCGCTGTACTACCATAGGCTCGTGCAGTTTCACTGCGTTATTCTATGAGCTTCAGTAATCAGAGAAAAAGGAGTTGTTCTATTGTGTCTGGTGAGCATGAATGAACCGAGTGCACCGTATATAAAGGGAACCAAGGTTACGTTAGTAACAGAGTACGTTATACTGTATCTAGTGTTAATTTCTGTTGGAAACAGTGATACAGTGATATGTATGTATTGGTACACATTTTGTGATTTGCAGAAATGTTGCCACAGGTACGTTTTTCAATGAGACAAAGAATGTGTGTCCATATGTGTTTACAGGTTTGACTACACTTGTGAGGTGTTAATGTCCTCACTAATATAGTGAAACCTGTTGAACACCAACTAATGAGCCAAACCTCACTTGTTTCTATTTAAATTGAGGGTTATGTTTAGGGGCCGGGTTATGAGATAATATATCAATAACAAGAAATAAAAATAATTAGAAAAGGTCATTAACCTGATAGAAAAACAATGGAAGTGAAACACATGTGTGCATATGTGTGTTTTTGTACATACTTAAAAACATTTTGAGGACAAATTTGTACCCAAAAATTAGCTAAACCAGACAAAATATCCCAAAACCTCCTTTTACTAATAAGTAATAAGTAACTGTAACTTTTTATATGTTTTAGGATTTTAAGACAGAATTAGCAAATACATATAATATAGCCACGTGCTGTACATGCTACTAGCATGAGGAGATTGAGAAAATTCTAGTGATTTACCAAAAATGTTTTAAATAAACATCTAAGAAATTATTTAGGTAACAGGACAGTAACCTTCCCAGTCATTGTTAGAATATCATCAAATACACTGAAAAGAAAATAAGACCCCATTATTTAGGTCTTCAAATTGCCTTCAGAAGATCCTGATGATGCAATATCCTGTTGAAAATGTCTTGCGGAATTTTCCCAGTTTTTCCCCCAGTTTAGTTCAGACTGAAATGTGTATTTTGTCTGAAATATTATGGTAATATAATATTATATTCTTTTGGGGGGAAAAAAATATTAAAAGCACATATGGGATTTGAAGGTACACCGAACAATGCATAAGAAAAAAGATTTCTGAAGGATTTTAAATTATGTTTTATTAACAAAGTTTGGGAGGAACACGTTCAAATGACCTATCCAATTATCGCGTCATTCCAACCAGCAGTCAACAATCAGTAATCAACATGTCTACCCAGTTAGCATAGGTGAAGGCCTATGTATATATACGCACACTGGGTTTGGGCCAAAATACTGAGCTCGGAGCCCTCTCCTCGGACAGCACGCCTAACACGCATACCATTTATTCTATCTGACTTATTTGTAAGTGTGAACTCGTGAAAGGTTGTGCAGATAGAACCACCATCCCACTGACAAGACCTGGTTGGACTCCCTTGGAATACCAATAGTCACTTTAGGATGAGTCAGTGTTTTCCAGACCTGCAAGGCCCACCATCAATTCATGTCTTGGACATCTCACTAATTTGACACATGGTCTTGGTCTATAAGAGAGCAGATGAGTTGCATTTAAAACCTACTGTTTGTGTCCCTCAAGGGACAGTGTTAGGAAAGCAATAATCATTTATCCTATTCTTAAAGGTCCCGTTCTTCGCGATTCCATTTTTCAAACTTTAATTAGTGTGTAATGTTGCTGTTAGAGCATAAATAATACCTGTAAAATTATAAAGCTCAAAGTTCAATGCCTAGCGAGATATTTTATTTAACAGAAGTCCCCTTTCAAAGCATTCAGCGAACGGCCGGTTTGGATCCCAGCCCAGATAGCACAAGTCTATTTGATGTGATGTTTACATCTGGAAGACGTATTTTTAAGAGTGTTTGCTCATCTGCAATACGTCTATAACGTTTCCTGTCAGATATCAAATAGACGTTTAGAAGATGTCAGTTTAACATGCATTCTAAATCATTCCATCTTAAAGACATCTTCTAAACGTCTATTTGACATCTGACAGGAAACGTCCTAGACGTATTGCAGATGAGCAAACACTCTTAAAAATACGTCTTCCAGATGTAAACATCACATAGCACACATACGTCTGCAAGATGTCTGTTAAAGATCACTTCATCTGGAAAGTATCTGCTGTTTACTAACATCTGATAGACATCTTTAAGATGTCAGTTTAACATGCATTCTAAATCATTACATCTTAAAGACATCTTCTAAACGTCTATTTGACATCTGACAGGAAACATCCTATAGACGTATTGCAGATGAGCAAACACTCTAAAAAATACGTCTTCCTGATGTAAACACACACATCAAATAGACGTCTCTGTGATGTACGTGTGCTATCAGGGAGACTTGTGCTATCTAGCACAAGTCTATTTGATGTGATATTTACATCTGGAAGACGTATTTTTAAGAGTGTTTGCTCATCTGCAATACGTCTATAGGATGTTTCCTGTCAGATGTCAAATAGACGTTTAGAAGATGTCAGTTTAACATGCATTCTAAATCATTACATCTTAAAGGCATCTTCTAAACGTCCATTTGACATCTGACAGGAAACGTATAGACGTATTGGAGATGAGCAAACACTCTTAAAAATACGTCTTCCAGATGTAAATATCACATCAAATAGACTTGTGCTATCTGGGCTGGGATCCCTCTACTTCCTTTTTTAATAACGTAACTAGAACAGTTTTTTGACTAATATCTGCCCACAGGAATACACAAAAAAGGGGGCGTGGTCTTGTTCCGCTCCCACGGAGAAGAAGCACTTCAGCTGCGCATTGTGAGGCGTGACCTTTCCGGGCAATGTGCGATAAGCTGCTGTCGAATCACAACACACGAACCGCTGGCACAATCAGAACTCGTTAAGTCATCGGGCCGTTTTTTGGACAGTGAAAACAGCGGTATACAGATAAGTAAATTGTGTGAAAAATACTGTGTTTTTTTACACGCGAAACATGAACACATGTTATATTGCACACTGTAAACACAATCAAAGCTTCAAAAAAACATGACGGGACCTTTAAAATTCACGTAAACTTACCATTGTTCTGGGTTTGTGCCAGCTCTGCACAGTTTCAGTACAGCTGTGAACGGGAGGAACTGCACTGATGCCAAGCTGAGAGTATTGTGCGGTCTGTTACAGCAGTGCAACAATGTGGTTACATAATGCTGTGCCAGCAACACAAGAACAGCTACAGGACAGTATGACAGGTTTGGAGTCCATTAACACAATCTATAAAGATAACTAAACAATGACAAAGTAATAAATGAATGACCCCAAATGATAGACTATATACAAGACAAAATGACTATCTTTCCTGGTCAACTTATTTACTGAATAGACTTATTACTGTATTTCTAAACATTCTAAATTAATAGAATTTTAATAAAAAAAAACCTTCAGAAAATTTAAAAACGTAATATTAAAGGCACAATATGTAGGTTTTCGCCACAAGAGGGCGCAGTTTCCAAGAATAACAAAGGCGTAGGTTGATGACGCAGTGATAAGCTGAATGATGGGACTTGCTGTCAAGCTGATGGATCTAATAATGTTTATGGATGAGTGCAAACATTCATGTTTTTTAACATTACAGTGGTATGAAGCAGGTCGTGATTGCTAAAGATACAGATATCACACACGAGTCCCGCGGATATAAAGGAATAAGGACATTTAATTCTACCGAACTACCCGATAGTGCTGGATTACTCACACAGGTCAGTTTATTAGGCGAATTAAACTTGTGAGGTAACGCAGCGCTGCTCCACTTGGTCTAACGTTACACTATCACACTAAACGGCATTTAAATGTGTGTTGAAAGTTATAATGTTATACTACGTGTTAGTTCGTTTGCTATACGAAACTAGCAGTAAGCTAGATCAACATTAGAATAACATACTGACCATATTCTAACATGTCATCATGTTGAGATCACGTTATATAACATTGATTTGTTTTTATGTACATTTGCTCACCTGTCTAATAAAGCTGTCAAGTCGTGACTCGTGAAGCTCTGTCAAGTCCAAGTTAGTCGCAGACGTGGAGCTCTCGGCATCTCAAAAACGCCACGCTGATATTGATCCTCATTTTAGTTCTCTTTGTTTGTCTCCTTGTTTGAAAGAAACAGGAACTGCGTGCCGCTAAACGTTACGCACTACGGAGTTGTCCACGTCTGTCGCCATGGTTACGTCATGGCTATGGCAGTGTGAATGGAAAGCGAGGATAGCGCGGATATTGCGTCATTGACAGGCGACATTTTTTTCCGGGACGCCCACTTATTTAAAATTTGAATTTCTATGAAATAAAAAATCTTTGGAGACTTTTGGGATATTGTAAGTACACAACTGCAGGAAATATATCACACTGTGCAAGTGATTTTTGGATATTTTATTACAAAATTCTTACAAATTGTACCTTTAATAAGAACAATAAATCCATCCTTCAGTTCTGTAGGTGTTCCTAGTCGGATTCTCTGTCTTCCTCATCACTGTAAAAAAAAAATTTTTTGCTTACGGACTGTCCGGCCACAGGAGCGTGGAATGCTTCTATGGCTGCCACATAGACTTTGAGAGTGGAAGGGGTGCGAACCTTGTCCAGCAGCTCCTGAATGACAGTACCGTAAAATAACGGTAAAAAGTCTGGCAGCAAAGTTGCCAACCACTTACCGTCAAATTACAGTAAAAAAACTTAAATTATTTTACAGAAAAATGTTTTTTGAAAACGGATATTTACTGTAAACATTTTCTGTATTTTTACAGTCAAACTGCTGTAGAAAGAGAAAAAAATCTCATAAAAAAATGTCTGTTGAATGTTAAACGAATGTATAAATCTGTATAAAAACTTACAAATATTGCAGAAATACCTTAAAATTACATAATTAAATCAAAGACTTCTGTTTTAATACAGTATTATTTGGTATATTTTTAGGATAATCCAATCCATCTACAAGAACTCCTTGTCAAAGTAAAGACTTTTCTATGTAAAACACACAGAAAATGTTGTATAATTACCTTCAGATACCCTAATTTAAAGCCTAATACCAGTATATTGATCGATTTAAACTTTTATTTTATGTCATTATTCAATCTATTTACAGTAAATTCCTGTTAAATATTGGTTTTATCCTGTACAAAAAAACAAGATCTTGTGATATTAAGTTTCAGAAACATATTTTTAACAGTTATTGCTTTATTAAAACATTATTTGACAGTAATTACAGACACATCTCCAATAAATGCACAAGCTTTTACCATTAATGTATGCAGGTTTACTTTATATAAACATTTGACAGTAATAACAAGCAACTCTCCAATATTTCTACATATTTGTACCATTTAAATACAGTGTGCTACTTTATATAAAGATTATTTGACAGTAATAACAAGCAACTCTCCAATATTTCTACATGTTTACCATTTAAATAAGGGGGTTTACTTTATATAAACATTATTTGACAATAATTACAGGCAACTCTCCAATATTTCTACATATTTGTACCTTTAATGTATGGGGCTTTACCTTCCATATACTTTTAACATCAATGTATGAGGTATACTTTATATAAACATTGCTTTATACTAATTAAAATATATCACTTTCCAATATATCAACATGACATTTACTCAATGTATGGATTCACTTTATATACACATTAATAGACAGTAATTACAAGCATTTCTCCAATATATGTAAAAATACACATGTTTATTTTATGTAAACAATATTTGATAGCAATTACAAGCAACTGTCCAATATATGTACATACTTTTTCCATTACGGCATGGGGTTTACTTTAAAATGCACATAGGCTAATACGGTCAAGTCCTTCAGTCAAAAAGTTCTTTGTTCTTAGTTCAGAAGCTAAGTTCTTTCCAGTAACAAACAAAGTTAATATATAATCAGTATTAATATACAGATGTGAATGTGCATGCTAAAAAAGTTCATTTGGCAGATTGATATTCACCCACGTCCTTTCAAAATTCCAACGATGGCTATGATCCTCTGTAGTGGCTCTCACCAGGCATTGTCCTGAAAAATAGATAAGATGTATCATGCTTGTAAAAATTGCCAGAGCAGAGCCATTAGGTTGCCCCTTAACAATAATTGCAGTTTGGAGCTTGAATGAAAATTGAACTGTATGCGTTGCGACGTTCGTCTGTTATAGGACAACTTAGTTTGAATAAACGAGCAGACACTGATTAGCTACTTGCTCTACGTTTATTTAAAATTAACAGCAAGACGACTAGAAGTGAATGTGCTTTCCATTAAATGAATCACACACAGTAAACAAATCCTTAAGAAAAAAAACAACTTTGTGTGATTTATTTCAAACAAAGCACGTTCATTGCACAGTAAACAAAACCTTAACAAAAAAAACTTTGCAATGAAGTCGTTCATCCTCGGATGCGGCGCCGTGCGCACTGTTACAAAAAAACCCTGTGCACACAGCCAAGAGAAATGGGGTCTTGCGCACCCAACGCGTCATTTTTGCAAGGTGCGCGCAGACCATAGACAGTAAAAGAAACGGACGCGTCGAGTATAAACAAGGCTTTACTCCGTGTCAGCGCGCGCTCTGATCGGTAAGGGCCCTTACATAGTCAACGCATCGGTACGCATACGCGTGCGCAAGGCTACACATCGCTACGCTTCGGCCGCCATTATGCGTCGATGCGTAGCCAAATGTGTCATCCTAGTTTTTGATACGCGACGCGCCGATGCACGCAATACTATGCGTTGTCGGTGGGGGCGACATTGCAAGTAATGTACATAAAAAGGCATATTATTATGTTTACAGAAGAAGAAGATTTGAATACAATGGCGGGCGAAGAGGAAAAGTTATGCGAGCTTGTTCGTATACATCCTTTGTTGCCGCCGATGTAAAATCAGCAATATGCACTCCTCTTCAGTTGCCATTTTGATCTGAATATTACGTGACCCGACTCTAGACTCTACTACCCCCTGCTGCGCGATCGGTGTATTGCATTTCACGCATCGCCGGTGACGCTTGTGTACTATGAAAAGGAGCATCGGCAACAAAGGATGTATACGAACAAGCTCGCATAACTTTTCCTCTTCGCCCGCCATTGTATTCAAATCTTCTTCTATACCTTTTTATGTACATTACTTGCAATGTCGCCCCCACCGACAACGCATAGTATTGCGTGCATCGGCGCGTCGCGTATCAAAAACTAGGATGACACATTTGGCTACGCATCGACGCATAATGGCGGCCGAAGCGTAGCGATGTGTAGCCTTGCGTATGCGTACCGATGCGTTGACTATGTAAGGGCCCTAACTCCACCTGTTTCCCTCGTAAGCTGATAATAGTATTTAAACATTCTCTATGATAAAACATTTTTGTAAAAAATATTTGAATAACGGTTTTGGCGGTTATAGAGTTCTAATGACGGTGTTCAACTATAACCGTCGGTCTCACGGTTATATAATAACCTTCACACCCCTACTGTTACGTGTTTGCAAGAGGCAACAGTAACTTGTAAGATGTAACGTTAAGTTAACAGCTAACGTTATTAAATTAATGTTAGTCAACCAAAGGTATTTAACGTTAATGGGTAATTCCAGCGTTATGGATGTGACATTTGAACTCATAATGACAGGTGAAATGTCTCAGAAAAAAAAAACTTCTTACAATATTTAAATTGGAAATGCATATTCTCAGAGCACCCAATCTGGGGAATTGACAGTCAAAATATGTTTTTCTAAAATATATTTAAGCACCCCCAAAAAAGGAAAATATGCATGCGTTATGGATGTGACGGGAAATGACAGAGTTTTTGGTATACTGTTCGATTTCCTTTAAAGTCTGTGAACTTTTAAATCCAATGCATAAATATTGCTATCCACATGATGAAGGGGTCTTAGCTGAACATAAAAATATCAATGTTTAAAATATATATATTTTTATGAAGTGTATTATGAGGAAAAACCAGCGTTATGGATGTGACAAAAACCCTGTTATGGATGTGACGCGTCTGAAATACATAGAATCTGTTTGGAAAATCAACAATCAAACCATCATGGCACTTTTGTTGATGCTTAATGGCTGTGTTTTCACATTAAGAAGACTGTCTGAAATGATTCTGAAGATCTTTCTATAGATGGGCTATATTTCTGAGAGGCATACGTTGAGTTTCTGTTCAGTTATGAGACGCGCTCAAGTTTACGCGTTGGAAGTGATCGCACCTCCATGCTATATTTGCTTATTAAATCCAGGCAAATGGTTGATGAAACTTTGATTTAAAATTAAGATACAATTTATACAAAACGAAATTCACTTTAAATAAAGTCTAAAAAACAAAACTTGAAATGAAGTGGCCAAAATCATTTCTGTCTTGAAACAGATCACAGTCACTCATATGCATGATTTAATATGAAGCGTCCGTAACGGTCACGTCCATAACGCATTATTATGGTTGTTAAGAGCAAAGTAGTGAGATGAATTGTCTATCCTAATAAGCATAAACATAATTTAGCTTTGTAAATAAAGTTTCAAGTTATTTGCATTTATAATTGTCATATTAAATAAACTAAACCTTTAAAACGTTATGGATGTGAGAGTGCACTGAAGCGTCAAGACCTCTTTATTACAGCCCTTATAAATTCAACAGGCAGTGCTGTTATGACCAAATTAGTATATTTATTTCTCAGGCATGCCTCCATCTTTCTGCAAAATGCTTACTGGTAAAATAAAGTTTAAAAAGGGGGGTCTTTGATACCTTTTTTTGAAAGCATGAAATATGGCTGGTTGAAAATGTAATTTAAGCATTGTTGCTCACCTCATATCTGGTGGATAAACAAGGCAATTTTCTTAAAATTTTTGTTAAAGCACATTAATACAGTATATTACAGACCTAAATGGACAACTTAAAAAGGGTTTTGTTCTTTTGGTTAAAACTTTATTTTTTCATGGTAAAGATGACCTTTGCATGGAATTGCCCTAATGTTATGATGGCTGATGCATGTTTCACATTCAGGGCTAACGTTAATAACGGTTTAACTTTATTAGGACCAGCATGTTACATGCTAAAGCTAGACAGACTTTTATAAGGTTAATACATAATGTAACAAACGGTGAGTTTTAACGTTAGCCCTGCTGATTCGACATAATGTTAACTTGCATATTAAAATTGTAAAATGTATAAAAGCTGCCGCACTTAACAAGCACATTTGACATTGTGAGGAAACATAAATATATATATATATATATATTTATTATGTATATGAAATTTATTTCAATTGTAAAAATGTTATCTTTGAGTAATGTCATCTTTGAGACTGTTAGTTGTTACATGATTAAAAATGTAAACATACACATAAAGCATGGCAATCCCGTCAGAAATGTGTATCATAGAAAGGGAAGCACACACACAAAAAATGCCAGTTGGTACACCAAAATCAAATAACCCTAACCCCATCAAATAATTTTACCTGCATCTGAGGGTCTTTCCCTTAATGTTTCCAGTGATTAAAGAAAGGACTGATGAAGGTGACACGAATCTCGACCTTTCAGTGTGCCACTTTAGCAGAAGAAAGACAAAAGGACAGAAAGTTACTCAGACTTTCCATCAGTAACAGTATGAAAGTCACACTTAGTACTATACTGCAGTCAAGCCAGCCTCCACCTCGAAATGAGCGGTCAAACTAGCCGCCCCTATATTTCTCGATGCGCTTATACACTAGGTATTACGGTAAGACCGTCAACCATTCTGAAACCATTCAGTCAACCATTCTTCCAGCCAAGGCTATTTCAGTTAGTCAGTCAGTCCGTCCGTCCGTCCGTCCGTCTATCTATCTATCTATCTATCTATCTATCTATCTATCTAATCTATCTGATGTTGTTTTAAAAAATAAGAGCCCCCAAAACTCATATATTAGGCCTACCTGTTGTCTCCATACATTCAGAAAATCATAAAAATAAAAGTCCTAATTTCCACAGACCAATTCCACCTCAGATGGAGAGGACACCTTCTCAACGTGTCCCCTGCAAAGTTTCAGGACATTCTGATGTTGTTTTACAAAATAAGAGCCCCCAAAACTCATAAATTAGGCCTACCTGTTGTCTCCATACATTCAGAAAATCATAAAAATAAAAGTCCTAATTTCCACAGACCAATTCCACCTCAGATGGAGAGGACACCTTCTCAACGTGTCCCCTGCAAAGTTTCAGGACATTCTGATGTTGTTTTACAAAATAAGAGCCCCCAAAACTCATATATCACCTGTTGTCTGCATACATTCAGAAAATCATAAAAATAAAAGTCCTAATTTCCACAGACCAATTCCACCTCAGATGGAGAGGACACCTTCTCAACGTGTCCCCTGCAAAGTTTCAGGACATTCTGATGTTGTTTTACAAAATAAGAGCCCCCAAAACTCATATATTAGGCCTACCTATTGTCTCCATACATTCAGAAAATCATAAAAATAAAAGTCCTAATTTCCACAGACCAATTCCACCTCAGATGGAGAGGACACCTTCTCAAGGTGTCCCCTGCAAAGTTTCAGGACATTCTGATGTTGTTTTACAAAATAAGAGCCCCCAAAACTCATATATTAGGCCTACCTGTTGTCTCCATACATTCAGAAAATCATAAAAATAAAAGTCCTAATTTCCACAGACCAATTCCACCTCAGATGGAGAGGACACCTTCTCAACGTGTCCCCTGCAAAGTTTCAGGACATTCTGATGTTGTTTTACAAAACAAGAGCCCCCAAAACTCATATATTAGGCCTACCTATTGTCTCCATACATTCAGAAAATCATAAAAATAAAAGTCCTAATTTCCACAGACCAATTCCACCTCAGATGGAGAGAACACCTTCTCAACGTGTCCCCTGGAAAGTTTCAGGACATTCTGATGTTGTTTTACAAAATAAGAGCCCCCAAAACTCATATATTAGGCCTACCTGTTGTCTCCATACATTCAGAAAATCATAAAAATAAAAGTCCTAATTTCCACAGACCAATTCCACCTCAGATCGAGAGGACACCTTCTCAACGTGTCCCCTGCAAAGTTTCAGGACATTCTGATGTTGTTTTACAAAATAAGAGCCCCCAAAACTCATATATCACCTGTTGTCTCCATACATTCAGAAAATCATAAAAATAAAAGTCCTAATTTCCACAGACCAATTCCACCTCAGATGGAGAGGACACCTTCTCAAGTTGTCCCCTGCAAAGTTTCAGGACATTCTGATGTTGTTTTACAAAATAAGAGCCCCCAAAACTCATATATTAGGCCTACCTGTTGTCTCCATACATTCAGAAAATCATAAAAATAAAAGTCCTAATTTCCACAGACCAATTCCACCTCAGATCGAGAGGACACCTTCTCAACGTGTCCCCTGCAAAGTTTCAGGACATTCTGATGTTGTTTTACAAAATAAGAGCCCCCAAAACTCATATATTAGGCCTACCTGTTGTCTCCATACATTCAGAAAATCATAAAAATAAAAGTCCTAATTTCCACAGACCAATTCCACCTCAGATGGAGAGGACACCTTCTCAACGTGTCCCCTGCAAAGTTTCAGGACATTCTGATGTTGTTTTACAAAATAAGAGCCCCCAAAACTCATATATTAGGCCTACCTATTGTCTCCATACATTCAGAAAATCATAAAAATAAAAGTCCTAATTTCCACAGACCAATTCCACCTCAGATGGAGAGGACACCTTCTCAACGTGTCCCCTGCAAAGTTTCAGGACATTCTGATGTTGTTTTACAAAATAAGAGCCCCCAAAACTCATATATTAGGCCTACCTATTGTCTCCATACAATCAGAAAATCATAAAAATAAAAGTCCTAATTTGCACAGACCAATTCCACCTCAGATGGAGAGGACACCTTCTCAACGTGTCCCCTGCAAAGTTTCAGGACATTCTGATGTTGTTTTACAAAATAAGAGCCCCCAAAACTCATATATCACCTGTTGTCTGCATACATTCAGAAAATCATAAAAATAAAAGTCCTAATTTCCACAGACCAATTCCACCTCAGATGGAGAGGACACCTTCTCAAGGTGTCCCCTGCAAAGTTTCAGGACATTCTGATGTTGTTTTACAAAATAAGAGCCCCCAAAACGAATCGGTTACCTAACGTAACCTCGGTTCTCTCTAGATGAGGGAACGAGTATTGCGTAAGCTAGCTTACGCTGCGGGAAAGATTCATCTTTGCTGAGAATTTGAAGCCAAAAAATTATTTCATAATTTGTATCCATTGACAACGCAGTTCCTCTGCGGCAGACCTTGAGCAGGCTAGCTAGCGGCTCATTGGTTCGCTCAGAGAGAACTGCTTAAGCCTATGGGAGAGCGGGGCTGAACCCGCTGCCAATGAGAAGCGCCCGCGCGCTCATTGCGTCATGGCCCGCCAGAATGGGCGTGGCTATGGTGTATATAACAGTCTCTCCTAGGCTTATATGTTGATTCATTTCATCTTCAGCGAGCTACACGCTTCTGCTGACTTGAGAAAAGCCGTCGCCGTCGAGAAGGCATCACTCTAGCGAGCTCCCGGACCCTGAAGAAGCCGGCCGTCTTCGCCACCTTCAGCCGCCCTGCAAGCTAGCGCCATCCGACGACTGTATCCTTCTCTCATTATCTAAAAGAGCGCGAGCGTCTTTTTAAAGATGCCTCGCTTCGCCTGCGCTCCTCTCGAGGACGGAGACCGCCATGTCATTTTCGCTCTCTGCCTGGGACTCGAGCACGCGGAACTCGCCCTCGCTGATGGAGGATGCGACTTCTGTGAGAGCCTGCCGTTGTCGTCCCTGCGGGCACGACTTCTGGCGGCTAAATCCGCTCCCGCGCCGCCTCTCTCTTCGCCGCGGAAGAAGAAACGCCGCGCCCAGAGGCCGCCGGAGCCCCCTGCGGAACCATGCGGGCCGCCGCCGCCGCCTCCCGCTTCCCGCTCTCCCTCCCCGCCCCAGCCGGACATACAGTTGCCGCCGAGTGGCCCCTCTGTCGCTTCCGATGACGCCGCGGAGGAGAAGGATTCCTGTTCACTGCTCGCGTCAGACAGTGAGGAATGGTCAACTCTCGGATCCACGAGAGAGTCGGCGGGGATCCGCGCCGGAATAGAGGAGGAACTAATGCGCCTCCTCTCACAGGCCGTCGAACGCCTCGGTCTCGAGTGGTCTCCTCCACCCGAGCAGGCCCCGAACCGGATGGACGGCAGCTTTTTTCATCGGCGCTCGACCCCCGCGTGCAACCGGGCCGCCCCATTCCTGCCTGAACTTCACACAGAGCTGACGAAGTCCTGGAATGCCCCACTCTCGGCCAGAAACCGCTCCGATATCTCCGCCTCGCTGCGCTCGGTGGACGGAGCCGCCGAAAAAGGTTATTCAGCCATGCCGCCCGTTGAGGACTTGGTCGCCGCCCACCTCTGCCCGCCCTCTGCTAGATGGCGCTCTTCCCCCACGCTTCCTTCGAAAGCTTGCAGAGCCACCTCGAGCTTTCATGCTCGCGCCTATGCCGCCGCCGGTCAGGCCGCCGCGGCGCTGCATTCTAAGTCTGTCCTCCAAGTGCGACAGAGCGATATTCTCCGTGAGTGGGCCGAGAGCGGTAGAACCCCCCCCCTCCGCTGTCACGGATCTGAGAAGTGCTACGGACCTCGCCCTTCGCGCCACTAAAGCCGCCGCACAAGCTCTGGGGAGATGCATGGCCAGCCTTTGTGTATCCGAGAGACACTTATGGCTCACGCTCGCCGACATGGGAGATCTTGAGCGCGCCGCGTTTCTTAACGCGCCCCTCTCCCCGACGGGCCTTTTTGGATCTGCTGTCACGGGGATCGTCGATCGCTTTTCCGAGGTCCAGAAAGCCACTCAGGCCATGAATTTGTTTCTGCCCCGCCGCGCTAGCTCTTCCACAGGCCGCTCTCGCGAGCCTCCTGCCAGAGCCCCACCACAGCGCCCTCCTCCGCAGACTCAAACAGCCCAGCGCAGACAGGGCGGCCGCCCTCGCTCTGACAGCCGCCGCAGACCGCCGCCCCCACGGGGTCCGCGACCCAAGATCACGCTGAAGCCTGATCATCAGAAGTCTGCCTATCACAGTTAAGAAAACGACGGCGCTCTCCCGCTGCGGCCGGACCGCCGTCAAAGCTTCACCCTCTGCCAGTCCCCGTTGTTTCGCCGACTGCTGTAGTGTTTACCGCCACAAACAAGCCGGTGTCCCAGCCCGCTTGCGAGCGACAAAAAGCCGTTTTTACGGCTACCCAGAGAAATCTCAAAAAGAGAAAATATGCCAGTTGTGTAGAAAATGTGCCCACAATCATGTGTTCACCCATACACACAAGCATAACATATCCCGTGTCTCTCTCAGAGCCCCCCCACATGAAGCGGGCACAGCCCGCTCTAGTATCAGAGAACATAAACACGCCCACGAGCTCATGCGCGTGTCCCCTCTCTGCTCGCTCTGTTTCACGGCCCATAGACTCCTCTCTGAGTGTAAGTCCCGTTGCCACACACATTCAAAGCGCGCCCACACACTGTGTCCAGCCCGCTATGTGCAGCAATCAGGGCGATATAGCCATTCGGCCACTAGCCGCATGCTCCAAAGCGTGGGAAGCCATTCCAGGCATTTCCCCGTGGGTGCTAAGCATTATAAAGAACGGCTATCTGCTACAGTTTCGCCGCCGCCCGCCTCGTTCGCGCGCTCGGCTCGAATCTACTGTCAGCCCGCTGGCCGCCAACACGCTCCGCTCAGAAATTGCGACGCTGTTGCAAAAGGGCGCTATAGAGAGAGTCCCGCCATCTATGACCGAGTCGGGGTTTTACGGCCGTTATTTTCTGGTTCCCAAGAAAGACGGCGGCCTCAGACCGATTTTAGATCTCAGGTTTTTGAACAAAGTGCTCATGAAGAGACCGTTCAAGATGCTCAATATCAGGAAACTCCTCGCGCAGGTGCGCCAGGGGGACTGGTTCATCTCTCTAGACCTGAAAGACGCCTATTTTCAGATCCAGATAAATCCCCGTCACAGGCCATTCTTACGTTTCGCCTTCGAGGGTCATGTTTATCAATACGCCGTTCTCCCGTTCGGCTTATCCCTGGCGCCCCGTACCTTCACGAAGTGTATGGATACGGCGCCCGCCCCCCTGCGGAGCCAGGGGCTGCGCATATTGAATTATCTGGACGACTGGCTGATTTTGGCTCAATCACGGACGGAGCTTCTGTCGCACCACGCAGTTCTCCTCGACCATCTGAAAACGCTGGGCCTCTCTGTCAACTGGACAAAGAGCTCCCTTCAACCCAGTCAATCGATTTCCTTCCTAGGAATAGATTTGAACTCGGTCACAATGACGGCTCGCCTGTCTACACAGCGAGCGCGCAGTGTTCAGCGACTAGCCGCCTCTTTTCAGATGGGCACCCGCACACCTCTGAAAACTGTTCAGAGGATGCTGGGTTACATGGCCTAAGCCTCCGCTGTGCTTTAGCTGGGCCTTCTGCACATGCGCCCGCTTCAGCTCTGGTTAAAAAGCCGTGTACCCCACCGCGCGTGGAACACGGGCCGCCAGCTGATCAGGGTTACGCAGACATGTCTCACGGCACTGCAGCCATGGACAGTAGCAGAATGGTTTCGGCGAGGCGTCAAGATGGGGACCTTTTCCCGCCGAAAGGTCATCTCGACGGACGCATCCAACACGGGTTGGGGTGCGGTCTGCGAGGGCTCACCGGCCTTCGGCCATTGGTCGACTCAGGAAAGCCCCTTGCACATAAACTGTCTGGAAATGCTTGCGGTCGAGAACGCGCTCTCGCGCTTCCTCCCGCTCATTCGGCTGTGGTCTCCTATCTCAACCGTCAGGGCGGTGTCAGATCCAGGAATCTCTTCCTGCTGACACACCGCATTCTAGTTTGGTCTCAGAGCCGCCTGCTCTCGCTCAGAGCGACGCATGTGCCGGGCCATCTGAACGACGGTCCAGACATACTGTCCAGGAACCTCATCTCCACAGGAGAATGGTCCCTGAACACACAAACGGTCCAAATACTGTGGCGGCTATTCGGCAGAGCAGAAGTGGACCTCTTCGCGTCAGAGGAGAACGCTCACTGCCCAATATTTTTTTCAAGGAGCGAGGACGCGCTATCCCAGGAATGGCCTCGCCGCCCGCTCTATGCATTCCCTCCGATCGCTCTGCTACCGCAGGTAATTCAGAGGATCAGGGACACACGCCACTCGGTGCTCCTCATAGCCCCGCGCTGGGAGAGTCAGACTTGGGTTCCGGAGCTCACTCAGCTGTCACAGACAGCCCCGTGGTCCATCCCAGTCAGAGCAGATCTCCTCTCTCAAGCTCGCGGCACGATCTGGCACCCCCATCCACAGCGCTGGGCGCTCCATGCATGGGTGATCAACGACTATTCGTCGATTTGCCAGAGGGAGTAAGAAACACTATCATACAGGCTAGAGCACCTTCCACGAGAAGGCTCTATGCGTCTAAATGGTCTGTGTTCTCAAAATGGTGCACCGACAAAAATCTGGACCCACGGTCGTGCGAGGTGCCGTCTTTGCTTGTTTTCCTTCAAGAGATGCTGGACAAGGGCAGGTCCCCCTCCACTCTAAAGGTTTACGTGGCAGCCGTCGCGGCGTTCACTGAACCCCGACGCGCTCAGTCCCTGGGCAAAGACGAGTTAGTCATCCGCTTCCTCAGGGGAGCTAAGAGGATGAACCCTCCGCGCCCCCCTTCGGTTCCTATCTGGGATCTTTCTATAGTTCTCGAAGCTATGAAAGCTCCCCCGTTCGAACCGCTCGAATCTGTGGACCTAAAATACCTCTCGCTCAAAACCGTTTTTCTGACGGCTCTGTCCTCAGTAAAACGCGTGGGGGATCTTCACGCGCTCTCATCCAGCGCCGCGTGTCTTGAGTTTGGACCGAATGATTCTGTCGTCATTCTCAAACCTAGGCAAGGCTATGTCCCGAAGGCGATTGGTACCCCGTTCAGGGCTCAGATTATTTCCCTATCGGCTCTACCTTCATCCGATAGTGAGCGCGACGCCAATCTCCTCTGCCCGGTGCGGGCCCTGAGATTGTACACTACGCGCGCTGCCGCGTTCAGACGCGCTGAGCAGCTTTTCGTGTCGTTTGGGGGGCGCACCAAGGGTCTGGCCGCCTCAAAACAGACGCTGTCTAGATGGATAGTGGACGCGATTGCCTCTGCTTACGCATCTAAATGCCTGCCCTGCCCTCTGGGCATCAGGGCTCACTCCACTAGAGGCATGGCCTCATCGTGGGCATGGTCCTGTGGAATTTCCATTCATGACATTTGTGTGGCCGCGGGATGGGCCTCCCCGTCCACCTTTGTCAGATTTTACAACTTGGAAGTTCCCGCCTTGCAGGCAAAAGTACTAGCCGTCTAACGATCAGCTCCCTAAGAAGCTGCATTACTGGGAGTCCCTCACACAACCGGTTCGCCCCTTGTGCTCCCCTTAGATGCTTATGTATACACTTCATGTGCCCGCTCTGCCGGCCTCATATTACATTCACTCCACGTTAAGAATCCCCCGGTATCTCCCCGGGATTCATGAGTGGATTCATAGCGCGCACGGCGTTGACCAGGTGTTCCCGCAGCGTAAGCTAGCTTACGCAATACGAGAGAACCTCTCGTAAGAGAACGAATCGGTTACCTAACGCAACCTCGGTTCTCTCTAGATGAGGGAACGAGTATTGCGTTCCCGGCCGTGCTTGCGCTACTAGCGTTTCGCTTCACGCTGAAATGAATCAACATATAAGCCTGGGAGAGACTGTTATATACACCATAGCCACGCCCATTCTGGCGGGCCATGACGCAATGAGCGCGCGGGCGCTTCTCATTGGCAGCGGGTTCAGCCCCGCTCTCCCATAGGCTTAAGCAGTTCTCTCTGAGCGAACCAATGAGCCGCTAGCTAGCCTGCTCAAGGTCTGCCGCAGAGGAACTGCGTTGTCAATGGATACAAATTATGAAATAATTTTTTGCCTTCAAATTCTCAGCAAAGATGAATCTTTCCCGCAGCGTAAGCTAGCTTACGCAATACTCGTTCCCTCATCTAGAGAGAACCGAGGTTACGTTAGGTAACCGATTCGTTTTGGGGGCTCTTATTTTGTAAAACAACATCAGAATGTCCTGAAACTTTGCAGGGGACACCTTGAGAAGGTGTCCTCTCCATCTGAGGTGGAATTGGTCTGTGGAAATTAGGACTTTTATTTTTATGATTTTCTGAATGTATGGAGACAACAGGTAGGCCTAATATATGAGTTTTGGGGGCTCTTATTTTGTAAAACAACATCAGAATGTCCTGAAACTTTGCAGGGGACACCTTGAGAAGGTGTCCTCTCCATCTGAGGTGGAATTGGTCTGTGGAAATTAGGACTTTTATTTTTATGATTTTCTGAATGTATGGAGACAATAGGTAGGCCTAATATATGAGTTTTGGGGGCTCTTATTTTGTAAAACAACATCAGAATGTCCTGAAACTTTGCAGGGGACACGTTGAGAAGGTGTCCTCTCCATCTGAGGTGGAATTGGTCTGTGGAAATTAGGACTTTTATTTTTATGATTTTCTGAATGTATGGAGACAATAGGTAGGCCTAATATATGAGTTTTGGGGGCTCTTATTTTGTAAAACAACATCAGAATGTCCTGAAACTTTGCAGGGGACACGTTGAGAAGGTGTCCTCTCCATCTGAGGTGGAATTGGTCTGTGGAAATTAGGACTTTTATTTTGATGATTTTCTGAATGTATGCAGACAACAGGTGACATATGAGTTTTGGGGGCTCTTATTTTGTAAAACAACATCAGAATGTCCTGAAACTTTGCAGGGGACACCTTGAGAAGGTGTCCTCTCCATCTGAGGTGGAATTGGTCTGTGGAAATTAGGACTTTTATTTTTATGATTTTCTGAATGTATGGAGACAACAGGTAGGCCTAATATATGAGTTTTGGGGGCTCTTATTTTGTAAAACAACATCAGAATGTCCTGAAACTTTGCAGGGGACACGTTGAGAAGGTGTCCTCTCCATTTGAGGTGGAATTGGTCTGTGGAAATTAGGACTTTTATTTTTATGATTTTCTGAATGTATGGAGACAACAGGTAGGCCTAATATATGAGTTTTGGGGGCTCTTATTTTGTAAAACAACATCAGAATGTCCTGAAACTTTGCAGGGGACACGTTGAGAAGGTGTCCTCTCCATCTGAGGTGAAATTGGTCTGTGGAAATTAGGACTTTTATTTTTATGATTTTCTGAATGTATGCAGACAACAGGTGATATATGAGTTTTGGGGGCTCTTATTTTGTAAAACAACATCAGAATGTCCTGAAACTTTGCAGGGGACACCTTGAGAAGGTGTCCTCTCCATCTGAGGTGGAATTGGTCTGTGGAAATTAGGACTTTTATTTTTATGATTTTCTGAATGTATGGAGACAATAGGTAGGCCTAATATATGAGTTTTGGGGGCTCTTATTTTGTAAAACAACATCAGAATGTCCTGAAACTTTGCAGGGGACACGTTGAGAAGGTGTCCTCTCCATCTGAGGTGGAATTGGTCTGTGGAAATTAGGACTTTTATTTTTATGATTTTCTGAATGTATGGAGACAACAGGTAGGCCTAATATATGAGTTTTGGGGGCTCTTATTTTGTAAAACAACATCAGATAGATAGATAGATAGATAGATAGATAGATAGATAGATAGATAGATAGATAGATAGATAGATAGATAGATAGATAGATAGATAGATAGACGGACGGACGGACGGACGGACGGACTGACTAACTGAAATAGCCTTCGCTGGAAGAATGGTTGACTGAATGGTTTCAGAATGGTTGACGGTCTTACCGTAATACCTAGTGTATAAGCGCATAGAGAAATATAGGGGCGGCTAGTTTGACCGCTCATTTCGAGGTGGAGGCTGGCTTGACTGCAGTAATACACTCCCAGTGTAGGTTTTCGAACAGTACGTGGGTAAAATTGACTTACTGTAATGTTAGTTGGTGAATGGGTCTTTCTGTTGGGTGTTCTCCCCCGATAAACATCTTATTCCAATGCTTGATCTAAAAAGTAAAGTAAACAAATATCTTTTCAATATGTTATCAGTGTTTGAAGAGGTTATGTAAACATACTTCTAACGAATAAATGACGGTTTTATCACTTTACTCATTCCCACGCTTTTTTACCTCTCATGTTAACTTACCAACAACAAAACACAGCAATGTTAGATGGTGACGTTACTAACACATTGAAATACGTGCTAATATCGCTACGTTAATAGTGAAGCAGTACAAAAACACACACAGAGATAACTTATTTATCTTATGAGGTTGCAGTAAGCCTATGACAGGTAAATTACCCGTGTCCCTAAACGTTAGACTGTTGAGGACTGAAAAATGTTTTCTTACCTGATATCGCCAACAGACCACGTACGACCCCTTCCTCTGTCCATATTCCAGCTTTTGTTCTTCATTGACAAAGCAACTAAAATTCGCTCAGAATTTAAGAATTCAACAGGTAGATATAAAATAATCCAGGTCTGACCGAGTAATCAACGCAAACAGCAGCTGCACACACCAACCGAGAGTAACGGACGTATTTTCAAACTTAAAATAGGCGCGCAGAGCCGCGCACATTCTCATTGGACAGTTTCCTGGAAGACAGACAGGTTAACCAATCATGCTCAAAGTAAAACGGAGAAACAACCAATGACAATAGCAATAGTTTGCGCGAGTTGCAGTCTGTATTATTATTTAATTAATTGGTCAAATGACATGACAGTGTATGAATATGTAATAATGCAATGTACACTGTTAGGCAAGCAGACAAAATTGTAAATTCACACAAAATCACATAAAGCAAAAGGTTTCTGCTGCACTGCTCTGTTGAGGGTGAAACTATTATTGTTAATGATAATACTTATATTTTAAAGTAACAACAGGTAACTTTTCAGCCTTCATAATATATTTCCAAGTCTCTTGTGATGGTACATCGACTTACAATAGGTTGAATGACACGTCTGCCATAGCCTGACGGGGTCTGTAGCGTTTTTAATCGTACTTTTAAACTTCGGGTTTCGGGTAGTAACCGGCGAACAAAGAGAACTACAAAATTCGACTGCTTTACGGCATATACGTCACTTCCACCACCACCCCCACTTCCTTAAAATCGGACTTGCGAGCCAAATGTTATAGTCATGGCCGAAGCAGCACAGAAAAACAAGACAGCAAAGGTTTTATCGGAGCAAAGCAAAAAGAGAAAGTGATCGCGTTAAAGGCAGAACGAGGATCAACATTGCAGAGCTGCCAACTCTCACGCATTGGCCGTGAGACACCCGCATTTAATTGGTTTCACACGCTCACACGCCACACCCCCGGTTTCTCACGCTAAATTGTCAACCCGGTCGGTCAAATGCCTGAAAGATGAGTTTATCTATAGATCTCTTCCTGTTGAGGCACTCGTGATCGACAAGTTATACCGCAAATTAGTTCAAATCTCCCGGAATCTAGAGCGAGCGCGCACGCGAGACAGACTGTGCTCCAACGCGCGCGGACGGCAGAGAGAGAAAGCGAGCGAGAGACCTTGCGTGTGCAGGGAGCATCGAACCCCCCATCGAAAAAAGAATGCCTCTCTCTAACCTCTCTAATTCGCTAGAGTAGTAGCGAATTATCAATCTGGTAGCTAGTAAACGATATTCTAGTTTTTGATGGTTAGCTATCGCTAGTATTCTCGTTCTGATTTGAACTTTGCAATCGATGAAATGCAAATAGCAAATGTTTGACCTAAAAAGTGTAGTCTACTCAACATGTCCAAAGAAAGGAGGAAGATTATTAATAAAATCATATTTTAGGATACCTAACATGTCTGTGATATTTGTTTATTTGTCTTGCCTCAAGCTATAATGCAAATCGATTTGTAAAATTTGCAGATTCATTTATGGTAGCTTGATATTATAATATTGACGATATATGGTTATTATCAACCACTCAAACATTGCATTGAAGTATCATATAGATTCAGTAAAACGGTAACCAATAGACTAGGCTACTATAATGACGCTGGCTTGTAAACGTGAGCATCGCGATCATTTGTCTTTAGAAAAAAAAAAAAACCCATGAAATTATATTCATATGACATGCTGAAATATATGCCACTGTACCTGGGATGAAGACATTTCACACACGCGAGAACACCTGCATGTGACCTCCTCCTACAGTGTTCAGGGCTATCATGGTTGTCAACAAATGCACGTGCATGTAGGATGACAGTTTACGACAGTAGTAGAGGACAATACTGTTTCCCAACTGTAGGGGGAGCCCGAGAGCAAAAAACGACCTCTTGTTACTTTAACATATACATTGAAGAACTGTTATGAAAATCAGAAAAATCATTAAATGCTAATGAATTATCATAATAATATGTTAAAAGGCAGATATTTATGTATGTTGTTGAAAACATTACGTTGTTTCAACGTAAAGATCTTGTAAAAAATTAAACGTTGATTTAGAAAGTGTTTTTGTTAACCTTTTTCAACCATTTAGCATTAAACGTTGTTTCAACGACTGACATTATTTCAATCATATTTCAACGTTGAAGGTCGGTCATGTGCCGGCTGGGTATATAAATCTACCTTTAGTGAAAGCTGAATGCGATATCGTGGAAATGTTCCATACTTTATCCAGGCTCTCTACTGCTTCGCGCGAAGTTATGACGTATCCCCCTCCCAAAGTCAAACAATATCATTGGTCGAGATTGCCTCTGGCGTATGATTCGTCCAATGATTGTACAACATTCAATTATTTGAATCTGCGCGCACTTTCTTGATATCTAAAGCACAGAGACTAGAAAAACAATTAGGATGTTTGTTTACACGTTGTGTAATGTTTCAACCATTTTAATGTCTTCAATTCCTTCACCCCCAGTTTACCAAAGCTCAAGTTTATGCTACAAGAGCCTTGGTTGAACTCGAACCCCAGAATAAATTCCTTTTCTTTCACACATTGCTCACCTATTGTAAATTAAAAATATATAGCACCCCATTGTAAAGCTTTATTCATAGTGTGGCGGTTTGTTCCCATCAACCGAGAAAATTGTGGAGTGGCCTTATGATTTCACTGCAGTGAGGGCCTTGAATTTTGTTGAATATAGATTGACTATGTGTCTTAATGCTTCAACGTTTTTAAAGTGGATTTACAGCCTTTACTTTTAAATTGAATCACATATTTTCTTCTCAAATAAGCATATGAGATACGTGTCAATATAGTATATGGTCAGAAAATCACTGTCAGGGCAGCATTTCAAACAGACAAAAAGGACAATGTCACCCTCCTTAAAGAGCATATTGCAGGTAAAAAAAATCTAAATTAATATATAACCTTGTATGAAAATACCATATGAAAAGGTAATGCAGGATTTAAAATGTTTTAAAACGACATAAGGGCACTAATTTAGTAGATAAAGTGAGCGTTTCTTGGACTGCTCGTAAAAACGGCTTTTTTTTTCAACATCGCGTCATTTTACGTCACGCTAGGGAGCCTCTAGTCTCAGCCTCAGACGTCACGCCCACGGAACGTTGGCTAAACGTCTGATGCATATGGTACCACTGATTTTTTTTTTTTTTTTTTTTTTTTTTTTTTTTTTATTGCTTAAACAAGACAATACAATACAATATACACTTTAAAGCCAGGGGAGATACAAAAAAAGTAAAATAAAATAAAGAAAATAAAGAAAAATAAATAAAGTATCAATCAAAGATTTTGAAGACAGTACACAAATGCACAGTCTTGTTAGCTTTTGCATTAGTACTAGATTGAATAGTAGAAAAATATTTTTTGAATTCTATAAGAAATACAGAGAAAAGGGGCTTTTTGTTAGAAAACTTACACTTATGGATGTAAAATTTGACTAATACAATCATCAAATTAATTACAAAAGCCTCCTTAATCACACTGTTATCATACTTTAAATAACCAAAAATTACATTTTCAAAATGCAAAACAAAATTAAAAAGCACTTTAACCTTAATAAACATAGACACATCATACCATAATCTTTTCACATGACTACAATGCCAGAAAATATGGGGTACTGTTTCCAAGTGCAAAGAGCAGAAAGAGCAACTCACATCAATGTCTTTCCTAAACCTACTAAGGAAATGTTTGACAGGGTAGAATTTGTGCAATATTCTGAAGGAGATTTCTTTGACCTTATTTGTAACAAAAAATTTATGAGGTAACAACCAAACACGTTCCCAATCAACGTCATTAACAAATTTAGCCCAATAAGTAATAGAGCAACATTTGGTAACAACCTCCTTCAAAAATAAATTACGAATAGACTTGTTGCTGCTTTTGGACTGTACAAAACAAATTTTACCACATACTGTGTCAGTTGGGTTAATTATGGGCACATCAACTAAAGACAAGACACCTCTACATAAAGATATTAATCCAGAGCTGATTGCAGAAAATACAAGAGCAAACTCCTTGGGAGTCACAGGAAAATTAAAGTGCAAAAGAAACTCATCATAGGTCATAAGGTATCCTTGAGAGTTAAACAAATGACAAACTAAAACAATGCCCTTTTCAAACCAACATTTTAGAAAAATACTTTTGTGTTTATACAAAATACAACGGTTATTCCAGATAAAACAACGCTGAGGAGAGAAGTTGTGCTTGTAGATCAGCTTCCAGGCCAATAAAGCTTGAGCATGGAAGGCAGAGAGTTTCACCGGCAATTTGTCAATTTTATAATCACACATCAGTAAAAAAGAAAGGCCCCCAAGTTGATCAAAAATAAAATTAGGAATAAAATTCCACAGAGAAGGTTTATTCAAACAAAATTTTAACCAATTAATTTTGAAGGTATTATTTAAAGTATCAAAATCTAAAAAATCCAGTCCGCCACTTTTAAGTGAATTTAAAATAACAGATTTACGGATGTAGTGCACACGATTCTTCCAAAGAAAATGAAACAAAATCTGATCAATAGTTTTGATAGTCTTATTGTCTAAATGTATAGATGAAGCAATATAGGTTAACCTGGAAATCCCTTCCGCTTTTGACAAAAGGACTCTACCTCTGAGGGACAAGTCCCTTAATAACCAGAGATTAAATTTGCTTTTAATCTTTTCAAGAGCAGGATTAAAATTAAGAGAAACTCTATCTTGCTCACTCTTCGAGACAACAACACCCAAATAATTAACAGCTTCTTTAACAGGGATACCATCCATAGGTACAAGAGGGGAGCTTTTCAAGGCTAAAATTTCACATTTTTTAATATTAAGGTGAAGACCTGAGGCATTAGAAAACAACCGAATACTTTTAATCGCCTGATGAACCTGACTGGAGTTTTTTAAAAATAAGGCTGTGTCATCAGCTAGTTGACTAATTAAGATAGTTCTACCGGCAATACGAATTCCTTCTATCTTACTATCCTTAATAAGATGACAGAAAGTCTGCGCTACTATAAGAAAAAGATATACAGACACTGGACAGCCCTGCCGAATTCCTCTTTCCAGAAGAAATCTCTGGGTTGTGCCATGGCCTAATTTCACAGAGCTGTTTCCTCCCGCATACAGCGTTTTCATGGCATTACACAAATAGGGCCCGAAACCAAAACGCTCTAAACAAAAAAAAATGAAAGGATGCTCAATAGTGTCAAAGGCCTTGAAAAAGTCCAAAAAAAGAATTAAACTGTCATCCTCAATCAGATCAGCGTAATCAATAAGGTCGAAGACAAGCCTAATATTATTGAAAATATGACGGCCTTCCATAAAACCTGACTGATTTTCATCAATGATGGAGTTTAAAATCGACTTGAAACGACTTGAGAAAATAAGGGCAAACAATTTGTAATCATTATTAAGGAGACTGATGGGTCTCCAGTTATCTAATAAAAGTGAGTCCTTTTTAGGTTTAGGTATTAAGCAAATGACACCTTGCTTCATACTTGTTGTAAGCTCAGAACAGTTTAAGCTCTCTATATACACTTCAAGGAGAAAAGGGGATATAACCTCAGAGTAAGACTTATAAAATTCAGCCGCTATCCCATCGTTACCAGGCGACTTGTTACATTTTAGATGCGAAATTGCGACTTTAACCTCATCAACAGTAATTGGTAAATCACAGAGAAACTTATCATCCTGATTAATAGAATTAACATTATCAATGTGCTTATAGAAAGTATCTAAATCAGCTACATTAAATTTAGAACTATACAAATTTGAATAAAATTTATAACAAAATTGGGAAATTTCTTTTGGATTTTCTGAGACGGACCCCTCAATATTTAACTGATAGATTGAATTGTTTTTAGCCCTATTTTTCTCAAGTTTGAAGAAATAAGATGACATCTTTTCCCCAAATTCTAGCCACCTTTGCCTTGACCTAATGAAAGCACCTTCTGCTCTTAATTTATACAAGTCATCTAACTTAAATTGCAATTCAGTTAAATATGCTCTTTGACTATCTGACAAATTTTCAGGTAAAATCCTGGTAATAGATGAGATTTCACTGACCACTTTCAATTCTTCAAGCCGTTTTGAATTAGCCAAATTAGAACTATATTTTCTTAAAAACTTCCCAATTTCAAATTTTAACATTTCCCAATTGGTGCCAAATGAATTTTCATGTTTAGCCTTATTCCAGTAAAAATCAATCAGTCTTCCCAGCTCTAATTTAACCTCATTATGGTTAAGTAAAGAGCTATTCATCTTCCAATATGAAGAGCCCCTATTACCACTAGCTTCAGGAGAAAGCAAAACTTTAATGGAAACAGCTTTGTGATCAGTTAATGGAGTTGCCGAGATATCAACACAAATAGAATCTTCATCAAGATTTCTGGAGACTAACCAAAAATCAATTCGTGAAAGTCTAGAAGAATTTTTATTGCTCCATGTATACACTCTATCATTTACATTTTTGGCCCTCCATATATCTATAAGGTCAAACCTATTCATAAATGCCTTCAGAGCAGAGTTTGAATTTGTTGGGCGACTAGGAGGCCACCTATCAAGGGATTCATTTAAGACGACATTAAAGTCACCACCAATCAATAAATAGGCATTTGGAAATTTTGACAGCCAGTAATAAAGCCTATCCTCCATAAAAAATAATAACTTATCATTCTCAGATCTAGAGTTATACCCATAAAAATTAACAACGATGAGATTCACATTGTAACACTTGAGAATTAACAAAATAAAGTGCCCATTCTCATCACAATACGCATGTAAAACATCACCCGCAAAGTTATTTTTTAAACAAGAAACCCCTGCTGAATGCTCCGAGCCATGCGAGAACCAAATCTCGCTACCCCACTGAGATTTCCAAAAATTTCTATCATTATCTTGAGAGTGAGACTCTTGAAAAAAAACAAAGTCAGAGCCAAACTGTCTGGTAAACAAAAATAAGGCCTTGCGCTTCACAGCATCTCTTAACCCCCTGGCGTTTAAAGACAAAACAGAGAAAGACATTAATAGAACACACACACTATTAACCTGCTTGAAGATAGAACTGGAAAATTAAACAGTTATAGTAAATAGGTCACAAAATCGAAAAGTGCTGAAAAGGGTCAGTTAACAACAGCACCATTTTATACCTCACAAATTGCAAAAAGAACTATAACAAACGAACCAGAGACAGCCTTTAAAAACGAGTCAAAAACCGTTAGACTGTCTTAAAAGTACACCATGTCAAAATTGGGTATTAAGATGAAAAACATCTCATGTAGAAAGAACGATTTCACCCTGTCCTTGAATAAAAGCTCTGCCTCCGACGAAGTATGCGGTCTTCCCTTCTGCACGTGCCTTCTGGACCTCTGGCCACAGCTTTCTCCTCCTCTCACGGTCTCCAGCTGAAAAGTCCTCCATGAAACGCAGACCATTCTCTTTCAGATATGAAGAATTCTTCGCGGCCTTCCAGACAGCGTCTCTGTAAGAGCGGACAGAAAACTGCATAATGGTCGCCCTGGATCTACCCACGCCACCTTGTTGAATCTTCCCGAGACGATGAACTACGTCAATAACTTCTGGAAGCTTGTCCTTTGCACTGGGAAGCACTTTTTGACAGATCTTGACCACTTCAAGGCGGATGTCCTCGTGCGCTGATTCAGGGATCCCGCCAATTCTCAGATTACGCCTTCTCAAATATGTTTCCATGTCATCCATCCTTCGTTGCATCTGCACTACGGGCCGTTCAACATCATCCACACGTCGCTCAAGACTTGCAACCTTGTCAACAACAGCCTTCAATTCGGCGGACATGTCTAAAATCTTTTTTTCTATCCCATCAGAGCGGCTGTTGATCAGCTGCGTTATGCCCAACAGTTGCGACGAGACATCAGCTCGAGCGTCACTTGCCCTTTTCTTTATGATTGGCGATTCACTCGGGGTGATGGGCAAAGCTGGAAACTCCTCTTCAACTAAACTAAACATATCATCCTGAGACGCGACCACGTAATCATGGCCACCGCTGGCTAAGGAGCACGCATTATCATCAGGCGGTTTAGCAGCGACCGACGGGGGATTCACGTGACCACGTTTACGCCCCATATTAACACAAAATTGAGGAAAACTTAAAGTCAGAGTCGTACTAAAATTATGAACAAAGTGTACAGATAACTAAAAGTTATTTTTGCATTGTCTAACCACAGTTGGTGCAAGAGCTCGGACGAACACGTCTGATCAGGTCGCCATCTTGGACCAGCCATGGTACCACTGATCTATATAATGACTGGATAGCTCATGACGTTCTAAACTGCCACCAGGCAGTGAAGCCACCGGAAGTGTTCGAGCGGCCATCTTACGATTCCCTACCAGCAGAGGGCTCCAACGGCCGTTATACAGAGATCGGTAGCTCCGACGGCACTTTTAAGATGACCCGCTGCGCATCAACAAGTGTAAAACTAAGATCACAAAAGGATCTTGAAAAACTGCTCGCAGGTTGTACTTTAAGCCCATATATAGTAATTTATATGCACAATTGTCGCTATTTCCGTGTTGTTTAAAAAAAAATTATAGCCTACTATGCATTCTTTCACAGACGTATTCAAGTTTAAACCCAATAAACGTATTATTCAATGCATTACTTCTTATAAATTTAATTAAATGCATATATTTAATATTTTCATGTCAATCCATGTTCAGTTTGACCACGAACCATGCACTGTCACTTTAATTCAGCGCCTGCAGCACAAACGATCTCTGCACGCACCGGACAGGACGGGCATCCGCGTGCAGTGAAAGCTCCAACCTGTTGACATGGGTATGGTAAAAAAAATATGCACCGCAAACGGAGTAGCCTATGTGTAAACCCCTTATTTACAGTGCACACATCTGCGGCGCATTATGGCTCCGACAATGTTTTATTCCTACCTTCACGCGGTGTCAACTCACACCGGGAGCATTTCCACGTGATTTGCCGATTTGTGGGCGCGATCAGCTCCGGTAGCCGTGTCGCAGCTGTAAACGCGCCGCAGACGTGTGCAGTGTAAATAAAGGGTAAATAAGAGGTGAAACAGGTGTACATTAACCCATACAATTTGTATTATGCATTTCCTGGACATGTTCTTGCTAACTAATCAAATACTTGAACAGACTACTGATCTATCTGTAAAACACAATCAGAAAGAGCTAAATTTTAAGTTCACAATTCACATATACTTAATTTTTAGTAAGCAGGAATAATATTCGACTTTAAACAAAAATCCATTTAAATGCAGGGTGTTTGCGTTGTAAAAATGTACAGGGAGACTTTAGATTTTAAAACGGTGTCTCGTTATGCAATGTTTTCTCAGTCAAATCATACAATTTCCTATTGATTCAATAGAACGCGTGAGCTCACTAGGGAATCACAATATGGCGGCGCGGTGGCTTCACTGTTTATGACGTCATGAGCTATCCAGTCATTCTATATAGATCAGTGTATGGTACACTTAACTGGAAACACTTCAGGAGTGTCGAAGTCGTCATCTGATTGGTTGAATTTTATCGGATTTCCGGGGGGGCGCGAGTGTCGCGTTTATTTTCGGTCTGCCGGGAAACAAAGCGCAGACGTGTGATTGCGGAAGAAAAACTGTTGTGTTTACATGAGTGACAATGAGCATTTATCAAGATCAGCTAAACTAGGATTCTCAAAAGTATGCGAGGTTCACGGCATAGACTCTTGAAGAGATGTCCAGGAGTTTTGTTTGAGGCACTTAGTGGAGACAAAAAGAGATATTTTAGCCTGTTTGCCGACAGGATTTGGGAAGAGTATTATTTTCCAAGCCTGGCCGACCCTTTGTCAGCATTTATAAGGATTCCCAGCAGATCCAACTTTACTAGTTGTGTGTCCCCTCCTATCTATTACATAGCTGTCAACCCTCCCGTTTTTTCCGGGTTTCTCACGTATTTTAGCTCTTTTCCCGCTGTCTTCCCGTTTTATTATTTTCCCGTAAAATATCCCGTATTTTTACGCTCTGATTGTGTGAGACGTACATGCTCGGGCAGATTCGGCTTGAAGTCGTTCATCCTCGGACGCGGCGCCGCGCGCGCTGTTACAAAAAAAGCTGTGCACACAGCCAAGCGAAATGGGGTCTTGCCGGTGTGGTGAATAATCCGGTTACTCGGTGTGAATAGTCCGGGCGTAGGACCCCATTAGTATGCCAGTAGTATGCCTGATCTGAATCTGTTCTCGCGATAAAAAAGCTGTGCACACAGCCAAGCGAAATGGGGTCTTGGCGGTCTTGCGCACCCAACGCGTAATCTTTGCCGCGCTCGTGCGGACGCGTCAAGTATAAACAATTATACTCCGTGTCAGCGCGCGCTTTGATCGGTAAAGGAGCACAGACCTCTCCCTAATCATCTCCAGCAGCCCCCGAAGAACCACGTACCGTTTCCCTCGTAAGCTGATATTAGTATTTAAACATTCTCTGATAAAAAATGTTTAAAAAATGACACACTTTCTCTAATACACACACACACTGTCTCTTTCTCTCTCACTCATTTGTAGTTATAAACTCTTTAGACTTTTAATGATTAGTGCTTCATTTTTAAAAGTTTGTGGTGGGTAAGAATCGTGTAAAAAAATTCCCTTATTTTGGGGATGGATTCCGGGAAATCTCCCTTATATTCAATGTTCAATGTTGACAGCTATGATCTATTATGGAAGATCAAGTGAAGTACCTAACTGTGAAGGGGATATCAGCCGCGTTTGCGGGCAAACATGAAACAACAGACGCTGACATCGCAGCTGGCCGATTCAGTATTGTGTTCGGTTTTCTTCTCCTCCTTTGATTTTCTATGCTGACTGACTTGTTGCACGCCGGTCTGTTGTTGTGGGGACATTTCCACGTGACGCTGAACGAAACGAACTGTAATTGGTTGTTTGACATGTCGGTCAAACTGCCTTATGGGCGGGCCTTGGCCAAAGAAAGCTGCTATGAGTTCCAGACCTTCAGCCGTCAGTCTGAAGGTCTGGCTACGCGAGACTAGGGAGCCTCAGCCTCGCCTCAGTGCAGAGTAAGCTGGCATTCAGTGAGAGCGGCCGTGAGTCAGTGTGTTTTCGGTAGTTTTTGTATTTCAATCTATCATCGTCATGGTAAATTATTGTGTTTGTGGAGGTTGCAAAAACTCCGGCCTGTCAGGACATCGAGTCCACAGATTTCCATAACAAGAAAAGGGACGGTGCTGTATATCTTTCGTGCCTGGTGCGGTTTGTGCAGGTGAAGAGACGGGATTTCTCTTCCGCATCGGCTTCGAGAAACGCGGTCGTGTGTAGCTTTCACTTCAGATCGTATGTAGCGTTCACTTCAGATCGTGTGTAGCGTTCACTTCAGATCGTGTGTAGCGTTCACTTCAGATCGGAGGATTATCATCCCGGCGAAATGATGGAGTTTAACATGCCGAAGCAAGAATATTGATCGTCGTATACTGTACCAATGGCATCAAATAGTGTGATATAGGTAGTCATGCCCTAAATAGAAGCAACTTGTAATTGAAAAACAAAATTACTAGGTTGATTAAATATTCAAATCTTTAATTTTCTGTTTATGTTATAACCCAGATAAAAATATGTTTTAAAAATGTACTTGAGTATGTTTTTAGTAACTTACAATAGAAATATACTCAAGTATAGTTTTTATACATTTAATATACATCTAGCCTAAAAATACTAATGTCTGCTGGCCTGATATACGATGGTAATAATCTGTACAATATTGTGAGCAGTGTATCCATAGACATAATAAATACATAGACGCCCTATTGGCCGCTTTGGAACGTTGCTGCGATACGTCAACGGGTCCGCCATTTTGCTGAGGGCAAGACTGCACTGTAATCAAATGTAAGTAAACGGGGGAGCTGCGTTTTTTCTGGATAAAAACAAACTGTTTTTACATTTATCAACCTATTTCAGTGGTTTGTATGTGGTGTACAAAAACTTCCATCTCTAGTTATTTAAAATCTCGATAGTTAGACTTGTAAAATATTTTTTTTTAATAAAGAATGGTCAAAGCTCAGGCTTGTCATGTATCTGGCTTTTTATTCTTGGATAAGAATGGTGAAGACCCCCATACTGAGATATAATTTAAGTTTTCTTATTGTGGAAAAAGCATTTTCTGTGATTGACCAGATTTTAGCAATAACAAAGATAACTGATGGATCCTTTATAATAATACGTTATGGTACAACTACAGTGCAATGCAAATAGTATATATAACATAAAGTGAGAAGTAATAGTAAATAGTTTAGTCAATAAAATAAACAAATAGTATAGGCTACTGCAAATAAAATAGTAATGATTAGTATAATTATATAATATCATAAGTACAATAATACAATCATAAAAATATTGATAATAGCATAGTTTATTAATAATACTATAATAATAGCAATAGAATAAGAAATATCAATTACATAATATACACAATAAAAAATAAGTTAAATAGTGACTTTAATATTTAACTCTTTTTGTTAAATTTCAGTTTTATTGATCAGTAATAGCCATTATAACAGAAGTAGCTTCAGTCAAACATACAGCAGGATACAACGTTAAAATAGCCTAAAAATAAAGTTATGAAACTTCACTTTGCCCTCAGCCAAAACGATTTGCCATGGAACCATTTATAGATTAATGAGACCAAAGATCGCCCGTTAGATATACACAAGACGAATTATATCTCATGTTTAACCACTAGACTACAGACATCCGAGTCAGCGGCAAAACTTCAAAAGCACTGGCCGAGGTACGGCTGTTCCAGGCGGGAGACGAGCGCTGAGCGCATCTTACAACTCCGAAAACTTCAGATCAAATTTTTAAATAGGCGCTATCTTTATAAACAAACCACATATTTGAGCTTTAAACAACTACATTGTCGACTGAAAAACTATTTAAACTACATTTCGTGACACAATAACAGTATTTCTAAATTTATCCTCTGAACGTTACTATTACTAATTAAATCATGACCAAATACAACCAAAAACAAACGTTCAGTCTTGCTTGTGAAAGGTAATTCCTCGAAAGCTGTTTTCAATTGTGTGGCGATGTGTACAGCCCCAAACAGCGCACAAAACATGCATTTTTCTCAATTCCCGGTATGAGAGGTATGGGAAAGTTGCCATCCCCAACATGGCGGCGCCGTTGACGTACGCTCCAGCGGCCAATAGGGCGTCTATGTATTTATTATGTCTATGAGTGTATCTATAAGCACGTCTCTCACCAAGACACCTGTCCTGTTCTCCACTGGTTCTCCTCACACCACAACTCAATGTGTCTCTGACCGTTCTGTCAAACATTAATCCTGGCCTGTCCCTACTCTCTTGGCAGCATAGCAGGCTCATAATTGTATGGCTGTGGTCCGTCATACGAGTAAGTATTTCCTCAGCGTCCGAAATGTCATTGCGATCCATTGTTTTCCTGTTGTTTGAATCGACCGCTCTCCCGCCCGTTACGTCACGCCCCCACACCCATTTTCAGACGCGGAAGTAAAATTCTCACAAAAACGACTCCAGAAGCTTCTGTAGTGTATTTATAAGAATATTTTAAAGAAAATCTAGTTCCTACATTATTTTTCTATACATTGACTCGTTGGGTCCTCTAACCTGCAATATGCCCTTTAAAAGCCAAGCCAAAAGAGGACATATCAGCACACAAGATTCAAGAGTCCTTTCACACCAACAGGCAGACAGGCGGTTAGTGTCCAGCATTTTTGAGCCTGGTTGTCTTTGAGCCTGGTCAACTTTGCTGCAACTGTCCCAAAGCATGATGATCCGAGACTTGAGGCTGCAGCACCAGACAGCAGCAGCTACAGTGCACGGGGTGGGGTCTGAAAATGTTGCCACTCAATTTTTTCTCTGCCACTTATGAAATTGTTACAGAACACTTCAGAATTGTAAACACTGAGTCAGTTGTACCTGACAGTAGAAACACTGGATATAGGATGCATAAACAATCACTGACTATTCTTGATTTAATTTTATATTAAACTTAAGCTCAATTATTTCATGTACAATAACTGTATATTTAGTTACACTGTGCAACAATATCTCCTACTGTATTTATCCATCTTTCAAGGCAATATTTTTAGATCTGTTTCTGTAGTATAACACACAGTAATTATTATGTTAAATTTTTATTTACAGCATATCTGCATGAAAGGTATAGCCTACATAGCTGTTTTTTTATTTTTATTTTATGTATATATTTTTTATCTATCACTCTTGTATCTGCACTTGTTGAATCTTAAGCTGATGTGGCCAGCAAAGTTTACCTTTGCTTCTGAAAAATAAAGTAATGTAGATATATTGGATAGTTGCTTTTATTTACTATAAAACAATGTTTATATAAAGCGAACTCCTTGAATTAAAAGTATGTAGATATATTGGATAGTTGCGTTTAATTACTATAAAAGTAAGTTTATTCAAAGTAAACCTACACTGTAAAAAAAAAAAACTATTGTTTTTACAGGAAAACGCTGGCAGCTGTGGTTACCAGAGAATTCCTGTAAAAAATACAGCAGCACCGTAGATAACTTTACGGAAGAAATATGTAAATTGATTTACAGTGAATGAAATTACGGCTGAATCACATTAAAAAACTGTTAAGTCTACAATTTTTTTTTGTTAATTTCACATAACTGTGTTGTATATAAATAGACAATTTCCTGTATTTTTTACATGTAATAATTGCTTATTGTGCATCAATAAATGATCAAATTAACAGGGAAATATCAAACAAAAAACTAATTTAAACTGGTAAAACAACAGTAAAACTTTGCATTTTAAATGGAGATGTCCTGTATATTATACATACAATATCCATAATATGTTGTATTTTTTATGTTTTAATAATGAAGTTATATTGTGGTAAATTTAAAAAATACATCTTGAAATAAGAAGAGAGGAAAATATCACTTTTGCTAAGTTTATTTGACAGCCATCAAAATAGTTGTAAACAATTGGATGCATTTTTTTTTTTTTTTTAAACTAAGTTTGAAAAGTTATTTAACAAAGTTTAAGTGCCAGGCACACAACAACAACAACAACTCACAGGCATAAAACAATTGGCCCATTTTTTTTTCAATGTATACAAGATGCAAAGAAGCTTTAAGTGCCAGGCGCACAACAACACAATTTACAGGGAATTTACAATTTTCAGTCAAAAGTGTTTGCCATGAAAAAGACTCACTTTTAAAATGGTGGCTCAGCTAATTTTAGCTCAAAGACAGCATAGTAACACTTTATATACAATAAGATCTCCATGGAGACAATCAGGTGATGCCAATAGGCCTAATTACATGTCAGATCTGTGGAGAGGCGAGCCCCCAGGTTTGTTAAGTTTTTTTTAAAAACAGTTCTAATTGAATAAATGAAAGATACATACAGACCCTCTACCAGGAAGAGTTACAGTGCACCTTTAAGAGTTTAAAACAAATTACATAGTGCCTCAACCATAATACACATTGTGGATTTAACAAAGTGAAAACAGTACCTCTTCTCAAACAAACAGTCAGAGTCAACAGAAAGAGTCCATATTTAGGCTTAACGCCACTCGTGATCGGAGAGTTCCTGTATCAGGGTGAGGACTCGAGGGTTCAAGTTGAGAGGACGCTTGGAGTTTTTATTCTGTACTTTGGTTCCCTTTTCTGGGTTTATTGAGAAAAAACACCTGTAGAATAAAACCATATTAAGCATTTTAGTTGATCAGTAAAAAACTACAGTGTGTGTGTATACATGTATATATATATATATATATGTTTGTGTGTATGTACGTGTGTGTCTGTATGTGTATGTATGCGTCTCTGTGTGTGTCTGTCTGTAATGTATGTATATGTATGCATGCGTGTGTGTGTGTCTGTATATATGTGTGTGTCAACGCATGAATGTACGCGTGTCTTTCTGTCTGTATACGCGTGTTTGTGTCTGTCTGTCTGCATGCGCGTGTGTCTGTCTGTGCGCCTGTCTGTGTGTGTGTTGGCCTGTCTGTGCACGTCGTGCCTGTCTATGCACGTGTGTGCGTGCGTGTCTGTCTGTGCCCATGCGTGCCTGTCATTCTGTGCGCGTGCCTGTCTGTGCGTGTGTCTGTCTGCATGTCTGTGTGTGCCTGTCTGTGCGTATGTGTGCGTGTCTGTCTGTCTGTCTGCGCGCATGTCGGTGTGTGTGCGTATCTGTCTGTCAGCGTGCATGTCTGTGTGTGTGCCTATCTGTTTGTGCGCGTGCATCTGTCTGTCTGTGCGCGTGCGTGCCTGTGTGTGCATGTCTGTGTGTGTGCGCGTGCCTGTCTGTCTGAACGCATGTGTACATGCCTGTCTGTGCGCGTGTCTGTCTGCGTGTTCCTGTCTGTGCGTGTGTGTCTGTCTGTGTGCTTGTCTGTGTATGTGTGTGTGCGTGCATGTCTGTGTGTGCCTATCTGTCTGTCTGTGTACTATCTGTCTGTCTGTGCGCGTGCGTGTATCTGTCTGTCTGTGCGCGTGCGTGCCTGCCTGTCTGTGCGCGTGCCTGTGTGCATGTCTGTGTGTGTGCGTATCTGTCTGTGGCGTGTGTGCCTGCCTGTGTGCAAGTCTGTCTGAGTGCGCGTGCGTGCCTGTCTGCATGTGCGTGTCTGTCTGTGTGTGTGCGTGCGTGCCTGTCTGTACGAGTGCGTACCTGTCTGCACGTATGTGTGCGTGTCTGTCTGTGTGCATGTCTGTGTGTGTGCCTGCCTGCCTGTCTGTCTGTGCGTATGTGTGCATGTATGTCTGTCTGTCTGTGTGCCTGTCTGTACGAGTGTGTACCTGTCTGTCTGTGCGTGTGTGTATATGTCTGTCTGCGTGCGTGCATGTCTGTGTACCTGTCTGTCTGTGTGCGCGTGTCTGTCTGTGTTCATGTCTGTGTCTGCGTGCCTGTCTGTCTGTACGAGTGCGTGCCTGTCTGTGCGTGTCTGTCTGTGTGGCGCGTGTGTGTATGAGGAAAGTAGTAATGAGAAAGCCATGTTTACTCACCTTTGAAGAAACTCCAGAGTTGAAGCCAGCTCAGATGGATAATGGATATTAAAACAGTAGTAGCTCCAGAACATGAGACACAATGCAGAAATGAATGAGGAGATGTTTGTGTTGATTAGGTTCTAATCCAGACTCAGCATGTACCTTGTTGAGGAATAGCAGGACTGTCCTATGAACAAATTAACAGGTTATATCAATAAGCTCTGCAAATTCTATAAACAGTGCAATAAAAAAAAGATTGGAAAAAAAAAGACTTACCACAGACAATAACAGCGGGGGTCAGAGGCACTTGCTCCAGTTGGACCTCTTCTGCCAGACATGTATCTTCTACATGGAAGAACATGGACTCCTCCTCCTCATCAAAGTAGCTGAGCAGAAGCAGGAGTAGGGCTGGGCGATATGGAGCAAAAAATATATCTCGATATATTTTGCTAAATCTCGATATTCGATATATATCTCGATATCTTTACAGGAAAATGGATGTGAATACAACTCAAAATATAGGCCTACAATCAATAGAAAATTAATTTTCCATAACAGAATGTAACCAAATGAGAAAAATGAAACACAGGGCCTGAATTTCGTCATCATTATTAATCACGTGATTCATATACAGAAACTGAATAAAGTAATCAAATGGAAAATAACACTGAGTAGTATTTTAGTCCTGAATAAATTAAATACATAGGTTATTAATCCTGATTCCTTTAACTTAAAGCTATCTTTTGTTGTATTGACAACAAAATGAATGACACACATATGGCTGCCGTCACTTTAAGAGCTAGTGCACGGATCCTGTGTTCATTATACTGGCATGCGTTTTATGCTTATTAAAGACAAAACCGACTATGTTTGGAGTATACTCACGACGACCGAAATTGACAATTGTGCGTGTTAAAGCAATATAATCCGCAAAAAATAACTTGTTACTGGCCAGCTGTTCTTCAGGCGGATTTTCTATGAATGTGCGCATAGAAAATAATCTCTCAGAGAGTGCGCGAGCACTGATTAGTTTAAAATCGCTTGAATGTTTAAACTGGTAAGACTTAAAAAGACTTCAGTCACGATGCACTGCTGGCCCGATTGTGCGAGTGAATATCCATCATGTCCCGACTCCTAAACGCGAGTGTGTGTTATGGCCGCAGCTCTTGATGCTTGCCTTGCACAACACATTATGAGAGAAGAGAAAGAAGACGCGGCACCGCTGAACACTCACGCTGTTTGTGAAATTGCGTCTGGCAGATAGTTCTTAAAAGAATGATTTGATTTTATAATCTGTGTGGATTACGATTGCGGGAATTTCCCGCATTATAAATGGGAGACCTGCGGGAACGATTAGAATTATGCGCAATACCCGCGCCGAAATTCGAGCCCTGCAATAGTTTAAAACAAGACGTTTGTAGTAGCCTTCTGATTACTGGAGTCCATTAATCGAACTTCCATGCCTCTTATATAGTAATTATATATTGTAGTATGTAGGCTACCAATTTACTAATGCAATTAATGGTCACACTCGGTTTCTCTCGTGCTCTGTCGCTCGCGCGCAGACACACTCGGAGTTCTGTAGCCTCCGGGCTGGTTGCGGATGAGACAATTGTTGAATGAGACAACACGCGAGGTGAGGGGGAACAAAAGCAAGGAGGCGGGGGCGAGCACAGCACAGAGAAGGCAAACAAGCAAAGTGGCGAAATCAGGATTAAATATAAACAATATATCGATATATACGATATGTCAAAATCCATATCGTGTTTAAAAAATATCTCGATATATTTTAAATATCGAGATATCGCCCACCCCTAAGCAGGAGCACCTCTATCACTTCATCTGAGCAGCCAATCTGCAGTCCCCGCATCCTCTGAAGCCTTGCATAATTCTGAAGGAACTTCTTGCTCTTGTTGACACAAACTGTGGTCATGTAGTCGAGAAGCCTTTTTCCCTTCAAATCCAAATTCAGTGTGAATGTCTCTTTGAGGTCAATTCCAGTGAGTTCCTTGAAGTGGACTAACATGCCAAGTTCATCAAACAAAAACGGCCACTCCTCTCTAAGGCATTTGATACTTTTTCCCTGGTTGACATGTTGACGCTGCGTGTAAAACGTGGACTTCATTAGATGTTTTACCTCCTCTGGATTGGCATCAGAGTTTTGGAACATCACCTGGAGTTTTTCCATCTTTTGCTGCTGGCTCTCTTGAGTTTCTTCAATGGGCATAAATTTTACATTCCATTTCCTGCATTGCTGCGGTCTCTTGTAATGGGATCTCGTCTGTCTGGTCTGAGACATCAGTCTGATGTTTTCTTTTTCGTATTTTGGGTGTTGAAGTGCGCCTCACATTTTCAATTCGGTTTTGCAACTGTTTGACAAGGGAATGGTAGCCTGTTCCAACAATATCCCCCTCTATTACATCTTGGAGAGAATTGGGATACTTTGCCACCATTTTTGTTGCAACATCAGTTGAATGCTTTTTTCCTACATGAGGGCATTTGTCCATCATCTCAGTCACAACAATCCGGACCATTTGCCGCCTCAGTTTTGTGCCGGGCCTTTTTCCCCTCTCCAAAGAATGCATCACTTCCTCAGGAAATTTACCCCATGGAATTTCAAAGTTGTCATCCCACTGTGTGTCAAGTCCTGGGCTGCTGAAGGAGGTTGACGATGAAATTGGTGGTGAAACAGAGAGCGATTGGGTAGATGAGGCTTCCACAGATGATAGTGAGCTGTTCTCGGGAGTGTGGTCTTCATAAAAAATAAAAAAAATAATACAAAAAAAATATTATAATGATTCACACTGTACAATAATACACAATGTCCATGTCTGGTTTTGATTTTGAATAGTTGTGTGGTGGTGTTTTTACTTACATTTCTGTTTCCAAACAGAAAGAAACTTTCTGGCTTGTATAGGTCTCAATGCATTCAACAAATCAGCCTCCGTTATGAACATTAGATCATCATACGTCTCGACTCCAATGGACTGCAAGTGCTCTACCAGGATGTTTTTGTTTATTGCTTGAAGTTGTGGTAGGACTTCCATGATGGTGACATCTAGGAAGGATTGCTCCGAGTCACTCATATTTGCACTGAAGAAAATAATGCCACCTTCAAACAGAACAGAATAAAATATATACAGTAAATACGCTTAAAGGAACACTCCGTCTTTTTGGGACTTTAGCCTATTCACCTTATCCCCCAGAGTTAGATAAGTCCATACATACCTTTTTCATCTCTGTGCGTGCTGTAACTCTATCTGACGCACCCACCGCTAGCCTAGCTTAGCACAAAGACTGGATGTAAATGGTTGCAGCTAGCATACGAATCCAAATAAGTGACAAAATAGCCACTGAGTAAGTGGTAAATGTTTGACTACAGTTGGCGCCAACACATTTGAAAAGACAACGGGGCTCATTCCTATGCACTCTGCAATGTAGTATATAGCCTCTTAAGGTATCCAAATTCTTTTTACAAAAGACGCAGGTGATCATTTTTAGGATTTCAAGTGTTTGCCTGTGCTATTCAGCTCACGCATTGATCTAGCAAGCTATCTTAAATATCAACTAGTGCTAGCTTAACTTTTAACGTAACTTAACGTTAGCCTAACGTTAACGTTACACCATGGGCATTCAGCACACATTTTCACTTAGTGTCGAAAAAAAGTAGACTTAATGTGAAGCTTACCGTGCAAACGTTAAATTTTCTGGATGAACAGCAGCAGATCCTCCAAAAAACTTGTTGAAATCGTAGATTTGTCCTAAAAGCTTTAAACCTGATAAAGTGGTCCGAAGATTTCTGCAAATGCAGCTCTGGCTCGCGGGCGCGGCTCGTTATTGATGTCACTCGTGCTTCTCCCGCTCTCCTCCCACGATTATCCAATCAGAGACGAGCTTCATATGCGCTATGAAATTCAAAATTAGGTGGACTCAGAGCACAATTAGAGAGAACAAAGACACTGTTAGGTTGTTTAGCCTGTGATAATGATACAATGGTCAATTTATTTATTTTATTAAAAAAAAAATAGAAAACGTAAAATTTAAAGACTAAAAGAAACTAATGGTCCGAATATTTCTGCTGCGCCTCTGTTTTTTCTCTAGCAAATGCACTGCAGCTCTGGCTCGCTCGTTATTGACGTCACTCCTCCCGCTCTCCGCCCGCGATTATCCAATCAGAGACGAGCTGCACAATTCAAAATCAGTGCACAATGATAGAGGCACTGTTAGGTTTTAGCCTGTGATAATGATAAAAATGGTAAAAAAAAAAAAATTATTTAATAAATAAATAGAAAACCATTAAGCTAAGTATTACATTATAATTGAAAGACTAAAAGAAACAAAGCATACAATGATTATGGTTGCGACTGAACAGAAGTGTTACTTTGCACAGGCCTCAATAATTGTAATTCTTTATACACATAGGCTATAAATACAGTATGCTACAAATAAATCACAAAGCGATGTTAGCGAAGGCACCGTTCATTTTTTTTAGCCTGTGATAATGACACAATGCTCAAATTATTACTATTATTTTATCAATAGGCCTATGTAGAAAACCAGTAGGCTAAGTATTAGCCTACATTAAGATTTAAAGACTAAAATAAACATAAGGCATTACTGAACAGTGAACAGAAGCATTACTTTTTATTTTTATTTATTACACACACACACAAGGCTACAATATGCTACAAAATTATAGTCTAAATTATAAAAACAATATTATTATAATTGTAGCCATATTTTTATATATAAATAGGTAACCTCTTAGGTTCACATTTATTTTTTGTGTGAAAAAAATGTTATTACCTCAATTTGCATCATTTCATCAATCATGCTAAAAATAGCCTACAGCATAAACTTGTAAAGTGACATACTTTATAGACATACAAATAGTAAAAAATACTATTTGTATTTTTAAAATCAGACTAAAACTTTAGTTTTACAATATTTGCATGTCAAATTAACAAAATTGTTTTGTTGTGAGTATTACAGTATTTCTCTGTTTTTGGTATCAATATTTGTAATTTTAACAAATAATTTTGATTATAATCACATATTGTTATTGTAAATATAACAAAATATTATGTTTAACGGTTTACAAAATTTCACTGTGATTTAAAAAAAAAATATATATATGTTTTTGGGTTTACAATACTTTTCTGTAGGGATTTTACATAGTTTTTCTGTAAATTTCACGGTCATTTTTTACAGTGTATACATTAATGTGAAAGTACGTGTTTTACATCTAAAAAATCTGTACTTTGACGGGGAGTTCTTGTGGATGTAATTGATAATGTTATGAATTTACCAAAGAATACTGTGTAAAAACAGAAGACTTCTTTAATTGTATAATTGTAAGGTATTCCTGCAACAATTTCCAGTTTATATGCAGATTTATTCATTTGTTTAATGTTCTACAGACATTTTTTTAATGAGATTTTCTTTTCATTCTACAGCAGTGGAACTGTAAAAATACAGAAAATGTTTACAGTAAATATCTGTATTTTAAAAAACAGAATTATTCCGTAGAATAACTTAATGTTTTTTACTGTAATTTGACGGTAAGTGTTTGGCAACTTTGCTGCCAGAAAGGTTTCACAGTAAAAAAACACATAGTTGTCTTAATTTTAAATAAGCGATTTTTTTGTCCTTTTACATAGAATTTAATGTAATTTAACATTCAAGCCAATTAAACAAAAGAATAATCCTGTAAAAAAACTATAATTTCTCCTTATATGAATTTACAGATTATTACTTTTATTTTATGGTTAATGTTTTTAATAAAAGTTTTTTTCTGTATTTTAATGACATTTACACGTAATGTTAAAAAAACAGAAAATATCCGTAAAATAATACAGTATATTTCTGTGAAAAAACTTTTTTTTTTTTTACAGTGTAGATCTGAAACAAGTCGGGTCCCTTCATCAGTGTAAGTCTACTCGATTTTTTTCACCCATCTTTTAGAATTAATCTCTAACCTGATTATGAGCCATTGTGCTGCTTGACTTAGCAAGAATCACTAATATCTAATGGTCTAGAAACATTACAAATATTGGCTTTCCTGGCTGTCAAATAGTGTGATTAAGCAACCTTATTTGTCGACGCACAGCTTTCTCGTTTGCACAGTGAAGGGTCTATGTTATCACGTCTGGGTTGTGCTTTTGGGGCGTCACATAAAGGGTAGTTCCTCTTTGAGCTGAACCTTCCCATCGCTATATACAGGGACAAATTTGAGAATTTGACATTAGTTCTTCTAGGCGAGGTGACTGAAGACATGACTGCCTTCAAACTGGAGCTCCTCTTTTTCACTGCCCTTCTGGGTTCAGGTAAATGAACTGATGACGGTAATATTGATATGTTCTGCGAATGTCTATTTACATCTCTAGTGCTTTTTTAATGTTTGATAATGAATTAAAAATATGGAATAATATAGTGTGACAAGAAATATAATCAGATATTATTGTTATATTAAAAAGTTTGCCTGATTTCAAAAATTCTCCAAATATCTTCCCAAAACTTGTGTAAATTTATTTGATTTTTAAATCTATACAAATTTCTTAGTGATATTCCCATACTGTTATTTATTTTCCAAATGCATGCAATCCATTTTCATCTTTCAGTTCAGTATAGGTTCATGAAAAGTGATTTTGTTTTTAACAGTCAAAACAAGATCTGTTAATACAACAGGCATGAATAAAGTCCCGATGGGTGCGGATGACACTGTGGTGAGTTTTAGGAATCATAAATGCTTTGCTTTTTTTTCCCTCGCTTTTTTTTGTTACATATACTGACTTAAACAAAAGGTGACTCGACCCTGTCAGTCTGCATTTCAAACACTGGTTGGACTGATATTCTTTCCTTAGCCAGGAAGTCTTTTTTTTTTTTTAAAGAAACAAAACCCATATAAGGCAGAGTAATTATAAAATGCAAAAATGTCATTAACACATATTGCAAATCCAGAATTATTGTGATTAGTTTATAACATTTCATACATCAATTTTTTTCCATATTAAATCCTTAGTTTGGTTTCTAAGACATAATTGACTGATTAGAGAAAATAGAAGTTGTCATTTTCATATCCTCAAACTCTTTCACACAGCACCTGAAATACAAACCACAAACTTTTAAGAGTACGATCACTTCTCTTTATTTCTCCACCCTTAAGATTAAACATTTGATAGGATAAAAATTACACATAAAACAATGGGCCTTTGAATATTCTCTAATATTTTATATGCTGTAGATGGGTGACATGTGTCAGGACTGCACTCAGATTTTTGAGCTCCTGAAGGACCTCGTTTCCAATCAAGACTTTCAGGTATGATCAAACACACACACACACACACACACACACACACACACACACACAGATGTAATAGTGAATAAATAATATGGTCTCTTGGCTGATGTCTGAGATACAGTGTTTTACAACAGATTGAGGTGAGAGTAATGCCGTTTAAAACTGAAAAGAATGAATTTACAATCAATGTCAAAGCTTTTGAGAAAGTCTTAACATGACTGCAGCTTAATTTATCACAAATTTGCATGATTTTCAGCATGTTTTAAATAGTATTTCAAATAAATAAGGAAGTTGTATTGAAAAGCAGAAGTGAATTGCTTCGGTTCTTTTCATGGTGTCACTTTTTGAACTTCTCACTCACAAACCTGGTGAATTTGGTGTTTCTCACCTATCCACTTATCGGTCAGATATGGTCCTTCAAAGACCCTGTATGTATTATATCTGTACTAACACATCCGCTTTACAATGAGCCTTACATTGACATGATATTTTGTCCTCTTTATTCACTTATAGGAATATTCTGTTTTAGGCTCAATGGAGCACACTTGTTGAATATTGTAGATTATCACAAAACATTTTTATTTATCTCTTGTTTTCTTTTGTAACAAAATGGAGGTTCACGGTGAGTCACTTCTAATTAAAGTAATTGTATTTTGCAGTGTTTTACAGCAGAAAAGTGACGCAGTGACATTAATTATTCTGTTAAACTGTGTTTCTTAATCTGTAAAGTTGTTCTCATCATTTTTATGGTTGTTGTGTAATGGCTTAAAGTTGTACATTTATATATATATAACTTTACACAGAAAAATGTTTATAAGCATTTTTTTTTTTACTTGATCTCATTAATTTTTTTAAGGTTTTTTTAAGGGTTTTTTTTTTTTAGCCTAAACCTAACCGTCAGTGGGCCGTAAGCAGATCGTACAAAACAAAAAATCTAAATTCGATGCCATTTCGCCAAATTGTAAAAATAGTTATCAATTGCCATGAGAGTGTGCTGGGTTTTTCTTCACACTAAAATCATGTTGACATCACGATCATTTACGTCTTGTGGTTGTACGTTTAAAAAGGTACGTCATTTTCAAGGTTTATGTATTTGCCCCATTAACTTCCATTGTACGTATCTCACTGTAACCAAGACTTTTTTTCTCAAGAAAAGGAGGGACAATTTGGAAAAAAATTGTTGTAAACATCATATTGCAAATGCTGTTGATTGATTTGACTTGCACTGAACCTGGAATATTCCTTTAAGACACCACAGGCATTATTAGACTGAAAAGTATCAAACCAACTGGCATCTGTAAACAAATGCTGCACAAGCCTTTCTGAGGTGCAGGAATGACTTTTAAACAACTGCTTGTACAGGGGCAGTACATCACTTTAACTAGAAACATGATCCGCTGATGTTCAACTACTAGAATGTGTCCAAATATTTTTGTTTTATGGATTTGTTGAAATGTTTTATTTAAAGTGTTCTTGTACTGTCTTTATTTAAAATAAATGCCACTTGGTTTGATATATGTATCTAATGCAATGGCATTCATACAGTTTTAACCCTACTCCTCTCCTTGGGTCATTTTGACCTGAAATTGGTAGGTTTTTTTTTACATTTTTAAAAACCAGGTGTTCATCTGAGTGGTCTAAGAGATTGCTTCAAACTTTTACACTTGAAATGGGAATACACGATTCAAGGTGTTTTTTTTTAGTTGTAATAAGTAACAAATGGGGGAAATGGGGGGTATTTGTCAAAAAAAAAAAAAAAAAAAAAATCTGACACAATCCTGAACAGACACATGCGCAAATGAAGGGATCAGACCATATGGAGTCTAAACGCACGTAAACGCAGTTTACGCACCTCCCAAAATTCGGAAATAGCGTTTACCCACCTCTAAATTGCGTTTATCCACCTCTAAATAGCCTGTAGTTCCTAAGACATTTTAAATTAAGCATTTCGTTTTAGTTTCATATTGTTCATTATTAGTTTCATAGGTTGTTAAACCTAAGACGAACTCTTTCATATTGCGCTGCATTACTGTGTTGCTGACTATTAGCCTACTGACGGTTGCACAGTTGACGCTCGCGCAGCCTCTCGAGGAGAAATCTAACGTTACACAAATGAGCGCAGCACACACACACACACACACACACACACACACACTCAGTTAACAACATACTGCCTTTAAAAAATCTAAATGTGGAGTTTTTATATTTTAACATAATGTTAAGCAACCTCAGTTATTTTTTCTGAACACCATCACGATTGAAAATGTGACATTGATTTCCTACAACAGTTCAATAAACAGTTCAAATTAAGTCACTTACATTAGATGCAAAATTGGCTGTTATTGTTCTGTTTCAACAGCGAAAATAGTTCCAAACAAAAATCACAGCAGAACCACTGCGCATCTCACAGGAACACTCAACCTGTTTTCATTACTGAATGATTCAGCATTTTGAACGAATCGGTTGAGTCAAAGATTCAATGATCCATTCATAAACATCTGTGGCCCAATCCCAAATGGCACACTTCATGTGCACTCGGTCTTGTGGACTTACAATGGCTGCCGCGTGCGCGTGACCGTTAAGTCCGTGAGACCGCAGTGTGTCCCATTTGTCATTTTTAGATCTCAGAAGGGTGCTCGCGAGCGCCCCCTCTGCGGTCGATTTGCGCCCTTGATGCACACTTTTGCCGAGCCCGCGCTGATGCGGACTCCACAGCAGACTTCTTCCCGACATTCAAAGCGGCGTTACGTCGCGAAAGTGCGGACTCAGAGGAAGACCGCGAGTGCTTAGGGTTCCATTTGGGACAGGGCCTATCTCATTCTTGAATGAATCAGCTGTTTGAACAAATCGTTTGAATGAATGAATCAATGACTCACTCATTAAGACGGTCGCCTGCCACCACCTACTGGCGGGCGGTTTGGTGTTATGTTTAAAAGTAGTATCATTCTTTCCAGCGTTTCTTATATGTAGGCCTATATTTAAATCAATTTCATAACATTATTTTGTGCAATTGTAATTTTTCAGTGTAAACGATTTAATTTCATCCGCCCTACCTGTAACAGCCCTATAGTGTCTTATTATTCGAAATAATTGAATTTATTGATCAAATTTAGGAATTTAAAATGAAAGATGAAGCATCCATTTAATAATATTGGGGGAGGGGATGCCCTTTAAAGGTGCAGATACGGCATTCAAATATGCCGATTTAAATATCGCTAATTGAACACTGATGAGAATTGTTTCAGAATAAATTAACACACACAGGGTTCTCAAGTCTCACGCATTGGCCGTGAGACACACGCAATTCAACCAGTTCACACGCTCACACGCCACACCGTGTATATCTCACGCTGAAAAGGCAATGCCAACCGAGTTGTCCTGCAAGCTTTATATATAACGTTGTATACGAGGCGCATGCACACAAAGATAAGTTTCCTGCCGCCAGCACGTCCGCATCTCGGCCAGATTGCGTTCGTTACTATAGGCAACTTATAGACGCGCGAAGTCCGCGAACACACACGGAAGTTCGGCCACCGCGACATCGCGCGAACACACGTCGTGATGGAGAAGAAAAAGTTGGAAGAAAGCTCGCCTAACATTTTTAGACTAGAACATTTAATATATAGCCCATCGTATTATTGATGCAGTCAAAAACTCTACAACTGCTTTGCAACCAAGCCAAAAGCTTTGGCTCAGTTTGGCTAAGGAAATGTTATTGGGTATGGGAAGGAATGAAGATGTATTTCTTCAGTTTATTTTAAATTCTATATTATACTGTATTAATAGTATTTCTAGTTACATTACGGCTAAAGCAGAGTGCTCTTGGTAATATTGTATATCCTGTCAAAACATACATTAGCCTAATCATTGCTATTGCATTTGTATTTTTCAAAGATGCCAGGGAAAAATGCAAAAATATTTGTTTTTCCACACATTTTGGAGCAATTTGTTATATATTTGTAGCCTAATTTTGAAATATAACATTAAAGAGTAGGCCTATATTTGATGTGATGAATTGCTCTGTCATTTATCAGATTTACCAATTGTTATAATTTAAATTTTTGCTGGTTAATTATGAACAATGGGTAAAATTGGGGGCGGGGATAGGCAGGGGCGGGGCTCCATTTAGGCCCCTCCCCTAACCGCATGTGATCTCACTCCAAGCTTTTGATAAAACTTGAGAACCCTGCACAACAACAACAAAATCCAGACAAGCAACTTTTTTACTCGGACAAGTGAATGACAGATTTACTTTAGACAAGCATATGAAAAGGCTTAATGTCGAGCCCTGCCTATAGCAATGCCATCAGGATACACATAGACCAGTAGGCAGTGGCCCACCTTACCGGGTGACCACGTCGTGGTCCACCAGAATTTATAGTTTACCCACCTCTTTTTCTACCACTACACCTCTGGATCCGACTATAGAATAACCTAATTGCAGAACACGTACACCACTCACACATAGAAATAGATAATAAAATGAATTTATGTTTTGAATTTATATTAAGCTTTGTTCCCATTATATTCCAGTTTATTTGCTCTATATAGAATCTCCAAAGAGAAACTGTAGACCTCTCTAGTGGCAATAATCATAAAATGCAGATTAATGTCTTTTTTTCCACTAGAAGTCAGCAGAGACCCTCAGTGAAATTGGACTGTGTTTTTTTGGTCTCGTTTGTGTGTGTGTGTGTGTGTGTGTGTGTGTGAGTGTGTAATAATGTATAAAGATGCTTATTTTCAATTAAAATAATATTATTCAAGAATTTAAAGGTAAATAAAAATCATTTTAAAAAACCTGCATTAATTCAAAGATTATTATTTTATCATAATAGACAGATAGAACATTTCTGGACAAAAAGAGAGAGAGAGAAAAGTAGTTTTTAGGAGAGGTACCTAAGGAGAGCTAGTGTAAAGAATATCCTTTGCCCAAACAATTGTATTTTTTAAATCAGATGTGTATGTGGGATTCTCTTTCTTACACAACTTCAATGCAATAATTTATCTTCATGTTTAGGCCAAATTAACTGCCACTCTTGAGCAAGTGTGTGATAAGTTGCCTCCCCAAGTCACTAAAATCTGCCACACTGAGGTGGAAAAGATGCTTCCTCTGGCCATCACCTTCATAAGCAGCATAATGGTGAGTAGCTCACAGCTTTAGTTAGATCAGAGTATGCGTTTGACCAATAGGATATTGTATTGTGCACATTCAGTGGTAAAATGAACGCACATGGGTTTGAAAACTTACATGTAACAAAAAAAGTCTCTCTGCAGAATCCAAGTGACATCTGTACTTTTTTTGGACTGTGTGGAGGCCGTGACAGTGGGAAGATGAAAGATATGTTGCTTAATCACATGGCAAAAACTGTGCCAATAGGAACTATGAAGGTAACATTAAGAGGATGTTTTTTTTGTGTGTTTTTTTTTTTGCATGTTCTGCATAGCTGACTTAAGTTCCTCTGCTGTCTAACACAGATGGAGGGATCCTTTCAGTGCTCTGTTTGCACATACGTTGTGAGCACACTTGGGTATCTGTTTCCTAGAGAGAGGGCTCAGGTGAAATTCACAATCACATTACACATGGATTTCAGATTCAGAATAATGGCATATTTCCTACTGAATAGTGTGCAGTTTACACTCTTAATGCGCTTAATTGTTGAATGTGCACATGTAGCACAAATCTTTCTTTTCTTTTTCTATAATTTTCAAAATAATCTAAATCAAATTAAAAAAAACAAGTGTATTTTAAGAGAGTACACTTTAGTTTTACTTTACAGTTTTAAATCATTATGTTTTAATAATATTTTGTCATGCTATAAAGAACTACACTTATAAAGCACAATAAAAAAACAGCCTTGATTATAATTTTAATTGTAGTGTGTTCTTCGAATTACATTTATAGTTGATATATTTCAAATGTACTAAATTGCAACTTGTGATTACAAATATATTTAAATACTGTAGGCTACATGACATACATCACAGACAGCAACATAAGCCCCTTTCACACAGAGATTCCGGAAAATACACGGATAAAGTGACCCGGGATTTGACCCGGGTTCGTTTGATTTTGCTTCATTCACACTGCCAGTGATTTGCCGGAATCAGAGAGCGCGTTCACACACAACCCGTGTATGTTCCGGAAAGACGCGTGACGTTGGATGTGACGGGTCTCTACTTCAGTCCAGTTTGCAGACATTTTTTCGTTCTTTCTTGTATCGATGACGAACACAAACTTTCTTCTAGAGTAACTGAGCCGCACGATAACTACGTCATTGCAAAGGCTCGTGAATCATCACTACGACACACCCCTTATACGGCATTGGTTCTGGCTTTTGTTCACACAGCGCGCGTTCCGGGTCTGAACACGGCAATGTTACTAGGTCCCCAACCCGGCATCGATCCTGGCATCAATCCCGGGTCGTGTTTGCGTTCACACAGAAGGCACTCTGGCAATTTGCCGGCAATTTGCCGGGTTCACAGCGCTGTGTGAAAGGGGCTATAGTGTCGGTCCAGATCCGGCCCACATCTGGTACGTGAGGAATCCATGTGTGCCAGATGTGGGCCGGATCTGGGCCGACACTATGTCGCTGTCTAGAAATTATAGTACAAGTATATTTTAGTTCACCATAAATGCTTGTGAGTACATTCAGCAGTACCTGAACCATAATTTAAAGACGACAGAAGTGATTCTAAAATTACACATAAAGATGGACTACAAAAAAAGCACTTTAAAGTTCAGATAACTGCATTTAATATAAGTTTAAACTATAATACATTTCCTTTAATTGCCATTAATATGCGTTTAAGTGTTTGAAAACATTACATTCCGTTTGCATTTAAGTATATTCTTTAATAGCATATTATCTCAACAATAAGTACTCTTTTTAAAAGTATGCTTATGTGTACTTCTTTTTCACCAGGGATTTATTTTACCTAGACGTCCTAAAATACAGTATGCTACATTGTTGATCTAATCATCTTCAAAATCTTATGTTTTGTCTGATCAAATAATGAGTCAAAATACACTGTGTTCCAAATTATTATGCAAGTGACATATCAGTGGAATTTTTCAGTACAATAAACATTCAGATTTTAGTTTTTTAAAAGAAAGTTTTGTTTTATTGCACCATATCTGTTTAGATAACTGGTATCAATCTCAGTATCTCTTTGTGAGCTTGAAATGCACAATGAAATGCAACTTTACGCACAACTGACTCCAGCAAGGTTCTTTTTTTTGACAGAAACTTTCCTTAAGCCTTTATCTGACCGAGTTCTCTTGTGCTCGTGTTCTCTTGTGCAAATCGTATGATAGTTTGATAATCTCCATTCAGTTTTAACACAATATTAGTTGTTTTCATTCCTTTTGCATATATATTTGCAATATTGCGCCATTTCATGCTTTTCATCTTCAGAACCCAGACAGCAACATAGTGTCGGCCCAGATCCGGGCCACATCTGGTACATGTTGCTGTCTGGGAAAGATCTTTCTTCCGTCCCATATTGTAAGAAAACTGTGACTTGCTTAATAATGTGGGTCAACCCCTTTAAGTAGGGTTTCCATTTACCTAAGTAGACCTGTCAAACAATTTAACAAACCTGTCTGAGATTGATACCAGTTATCTAAAAAGATATGGAGAAATAAAACAAACAAACACTTTCTTTGAAAAACTAAATTCTGAATGTTTATTGTACTGAAATCCTACTTGTATGTCACTTGCATAATAATTTGGAACACCATGTAGACGAGTAAAAAATGCAGCTGTAATTTTTTTTTTTTCACGATGGAAAAGAAAAGTCACATCAAGCGCCGTGTTTTGTGTTTGTCCTCCCCTACAGAGCATCATAACTATCCTGCTTGAGAGTTTGTGCAGCGAGTTTCCTCCTCTGATTCAGCCACAGTGCCATAAGTTGGTTGAAAAATACGTCCAACTCTTGGTTGACATGCTACTGAACAACACCTCTCCTAACTTCATATGCACTCTCCTTCGTCTTTGTGAAATACGGGAGCGTCCCATCAACGGTTAGAGTTCAGACATGAGCTTGTACTGATTTTTGTCTTTAACACTTCTGAACATCAATAAAGGAATAATTCACAAAAATGCTAATTATAGACCAAGGGAGTCCAATCCTGTTCCTGGATAGCCTGGGAAAACCCAGACAACTTCCGGCAAATTTAGATTTGCTCTGAAAGTTAGTCTGGCAAAGAGCTCATTCAAGCCCATTTCCAATCCGCCGAAATCGAGCCACCAATCACAAACGTTGGGGCGGGCTTTACACGATGACGACAGCGCTGGGATTTTGAAGCCGATTTTGTAGCCTACATTACAAAGATGGATGCCGCCGTCGAACATAACCAGAGAATGTCTAATTGAAGAGAATTGGCACTGTCTGGTTACTTCCGGTTTCTGGACTGGCTGCAGTAACACGTCTCTGTCCATGCGGGGGCGCTCGCAGGCGAGTGCAGAATGAATGGGAGTCTATAGGGTTTCACCCCCAGAAAGCCACTTTTCTCAGGATGTCATTTTTTGTCAAGTAATTTAAAAGTTGCATTCAAAAGGGAGGGCTAAGATAATACACTCAGCTGAAAATGGCATTTTTAAGTTCACTTATCTGTTCTAAAAATCTATTCAAAAATGTGATGACGTCACATAATAGCAGAATGCTAGCGTGTCCTGGCCAACAACGGCCTAACCTGTGCGAAATCGAAAGGACATAAGTACTCGTTCATTCGACTTTTGGCCTATAATCTATTGAACTTGCGGAATCAACAATAAAATATATGTTGATTCAACGACAAGCAGGAGAAAGAGATACATTTAGCCGTTTGGCTCCATAGACTCCCATTCATTCTGCACTCGCCCGCGATCACCTCCAGTGGAACTGGAACTGCAACCAAGATGATACACAATGGGGCTAATAGGAAGTGCCAAGGCTCTCCGTTAGACGGGCTCTGACATAACTCGTTCGAATCAGCTATCGCGTCTGTTTTAAGCGATTTGAACGTTTCCTTTTTGTTAAAAACCGAGCAAAGAACAACACTCGGAGATGTTTCACCGCCGCTCTGCATACGTCATCTCCTTCATCGCTCTGATTGGTTTTAGGTCTATCCGCGACGTCCGTTGATGACGCCCCTCTGGAAATTATTTCTCTATGACGCTTTGCCAGAGCATAACTTAGTTACAACTGAGAATGGTCTGGTTTTAACCAGGCTAGTAACTTCCTGTTTGAGCTGGTTGGAGCGAAACTGTGCAGGACGTTGGCCCTCCAGGAACTAGCCTGGTTAAAACCAGACCATTCTCAGTTGTAACTGAGTTATAGTCTGGCAAAGCGTCATAGACAAATCATTTCCAGAGGGGCGTCACCAACGGACGTCGCGGATAGACCTAAAACCAATCAGAGCGATGAAGGAGATGACGTATGCAGAGCGGCGGAGAAACATCTCAGAGTGTTGTTCTTTGCTCGGTTTTTAACTAAAAGGAAACGTTCAAATCGCTTAAAACAGACGCGATAGCTGATTCGAACGAGTGATGTTTCGACGGCGGCATCCATCTTTGTAATGTAGGCTACAAAATCTGCTTCAAAATCCCAGCGCTGTCGTCATCGTGTAAAGCCCGCCCCAGCGTTTCTGATTGGTGCCTCGATTTCGACGGATTGGAAATGAGCTTGAATGAGCTCTTTGCCAGACAAACTTTCAGGGCAAATCTAAATTTGCCGGAAGTTGTCTGGGTTTTCCCAGGCTGGGAAGTTACTAGTGAGTCTGAAGACCTTGGTTAGCTGGTTGAGGCGTGTTTAATTGGGGTTAGAGCTAAACTCTGTAGGACAGTGGCCCTCCAGGAACAGGTTTGGACACCCCTGGTTTAGATCAATTTCTCTGCCTCCCATTCCGTTTCTTCATTCCTCTCTCTTTTTTGAACAGCGCCTCCGGCACTTTCCGATTGTGATTCTTGTCTGACGTTGGCGGTTCTGACTCGAATGCGTCTGGGCTCCAATGCCACCGAGCGCCAGGCTGCTTCATTCCTGGACACCGTGTGCCAGCTGCATCCTGGTGCCATGCCGAAGGTTAGACATAAAGCCCCTTTGAATTACTGACTTTTGAGTGCCCTGAATTTGTATAATAATTTATAATACTCTAAATAAATTGAATAATTTCTATATCTTGTCTAGTGTGATGCGTACGTGCAGCATCATGGGAACCAGCTACGTGTGCTTCTGAGCAAACCACAGGGGCCGCTGGATATTTGTAAGGTAACTACTAGATTTTTTAACTTTCTGAAAAAAGAAATGGTGCAATTTTAAGGGAGCAAAAAGGTCTAATGTCCATTGTCGATAGTGTAGAAATGTATGAAGCACAGCTCACACAGAAGTCACTGTCAAACCAGGCAGGTTTTCAGGCTTCCTGTTGGTCAACGGATTCTTTCTGTGGGTGAACTTGCTTGACCAACTTGAATCCGATGTGAAATCTGTGTGGAGAAATCTTTCGCCCTCACGTGAAATTCCCGATCGCAAGGATTCCTATTCAATTGACAGGATTTCACCAGTAAATATAAACAAAACCAACCACGGTAATTGTGACTGCACCTTTAATGTTGGCATGAAACTGAAGTTGTGACAGTCTTTCCTTCTCTATAGTGACTTAGCCTATATCCAAGTAAAACGGCTTCTCGAACAAGAAAAAATGTGGGGCGGGACTTGATTGGATGGTTGTGGTTTGCTATTGGTGGATCTCATGTGGGTGACAGGTTGCCCCGCCCTAGGGCCAGTAAACGCATCATCAGAGAATAGAAGTTGTTGCAGAGGGAGGGGAGGATGTTTTTATAACAGATTACGAGGGCACATAATTTAGAAATAAAATAATGATGTGCACGGATAAATAATTTATAATAAACACTGCAATATTCCGTGAAAAAAAAAATGGATTGTACATTTTTATTTCATGGTGACTTTAATGTTTACCTGAACATGAAGCCAGGGTGTTGCTATGCAGTTGCTAAGGTTTTCAGAGTGGTGTTTAGCATGGTGCTATGAGATTGCTGTAGGTGAGGTATCATTTATGCCCAGAGAAAAACACTGTGGCAAAACCAAAACTGAACAAGGTTGGGGTAAGTTGTTTTGTTTACAAAATTGTGACCTTTTTGTCTTATTAATACTACCATAGCTTTCCAGCCGAGGGATTTCCAACTCTGTTGCATTGTAAAGGAGCATTCATTAGTCGCTTAGCTAGCATTAGCATCGCTGTTTTCGTGTAGTTTAAGTACCGAAATGCTAACACAATGATGTTAGATGCTGCTTTGCCATGTTGACGTGGATATGCATGATCGTCTCATGGGTTTTATTTAAATGACTATTTTGTTTTAGAGAGCAGTCTACACAATAATTAGACTAATTATTTTACCTGTTCAACAAAATTGGGCATCTCAACTCCGTAGTTTCAAATCTTGCATCTTGTATAACGTACAGATGTCTCCGCTGGTAAAGCACTAAGTGTTTTTATTGTAAAATTTTCGCTCTTCTCATCACCAAACAAAACTATGATACTAGCAAATAGGAGGCAGCGAATGATAGATTATAGAAACATCGCGAGTCATTTCATTATGCCGAAGTAGGCTACACTAGGAGATCGCACCATGTAAAATTAAAACACTTTTATAGAAAACTATTATGAGTGTATAACTATTAAAATTCTTAATCTCGTGAAAATTTAGACTCTTCACAAAAACACTATAGAATAATGCTAGCATAAATATTTTTTTAAATGGGAATCAAACTACTAAATGCACCTTTAATAAAATGCAACATTATGTCAGTTGACTTTCTAAAAAAAAATTTTTTGTAAAATGAGCTTAATAAATAGTTTGAAATGTTTAAATGAGGCATTTGTCTGTTTTCTGGACCCTTTAGAGGGCAAATTTGTGTGTTTCTGGAGAGAAGGAGTCTGCGATTGCTGCCGGCCCCTGTAGTCTTGGACTGGACTACATCTGCAGAGACCTCCAGACCGCTGTCTACTGTGGGGTAAGTGCACTGAAAAGCCTTTTAAGTGAATACATCTGCCAATGTGCATGTTCTAGCTTTCTACTCATCTTTATCTCATGTTCTGCAAGTTAAATTTTTATTTTAAACACATTTATATAACTCCTACAGGCAGTGTCCTTCTGTCAGATGAACGCTTGGGGATAAATCTGTTTCAGCTGTCCGTGCTCATGGTAAATGTTAACACATAGTTTGCCAAATGTCAATCAATGCCTAATAAACTGATAAATCTTGTATGTACTGAACAAGATTCTGAACCATTGGATATCTTACTGTTCCTTTGCATTACAGCCAGTTTATTAAAGTTTTACAAACCTTATCCACACAGACTGGGGCCTCTTTCATAATCATAACTCATATATTTGGTGTTCCTCATCATATCAAATATAAGTGGACTTTAGGGGTCAATATTACCATTTGACCACAAAAACTCAGTATGTTTTATTGATTGATTTTTGAGTGCTGAAGTTTTCTTCTGATCAAAGGTGAGGGTTTTCCAGCATTTGTGTGAGTTTTAACAGCATCTGTGTATCAACAATGTAGCCTATATGAAATGCTGATGGACCGACTGGACCAATGCCTCACTATTCTTCATCCTTTCCTGGATCTTCATGGTTCTATTTGCTTTTCAAGTTGAAAATGAGGGTCACAGAGTCATAAGCTTGGATGATATCTTCAGCAAACAAGATAAAATACAACAGACTTGATATAAAAACATGTTTTAAGGGGCAGTTGTTATTTTAACAAAAAGGGATACTGTTGCTTAAGCAACATCATTAATCTTACAATACTTTATCAATCTTTTCAGTGATTGCACAAGCCTTCAGAGAGGTCAAATCAAAGGACATTAACAATATTATCTTAGATATGATTAATTAAACATTTGATCAGTGATAATGTACATTTTTAACTAAAACTGCACACTTAAATTTTTATCAGATGATGTTGACTATATTACGGAAATATTTGGAAAATTTGGAAATATTAACGGGTGTGGGGTGGGGGTGGTGGGGGGGGGTTCTCATTTATCCTGAATTAACCTTATTTGTCCTACACTTGGAATTAGACACCACTGTCATAAAAACATATTACCATGGTAAATTATTGCAAGTAATATTAAATGTTGAATGACACTGTCCAAAATGCAGAATAGCTACAGCAAATGGCTAGCTCTATATTTAGATTTGATATTTATTTCATGACCCTTAATGTATATTAAAGTCAACAGTAAAGACAGCAGAATTACTTTATAAAAAATTGAATGCCCTGATGTAACTATTTAAATGGCGGCACATATGAAAATTCATGTGGCATTCATGTGGAAAAGAAAGGTCGCCCTCTTTGAAGCCTATTGTTTTACGTATCAGAACATAATAAAAATCATCTGGTCCTTGGTAGGTCTTAAAATTAGGCAGTACAACCTCAGACGAACAACAACACATGACATATTACACCGTGTCATTATTTATTTAACAAAATAACAAAAATGGAGAAGCCACCTGTGAAAAACTAAGGGTGCATCTCAATCAGCTCCCTATAGTTCAGTAGTCAGGGCACTGATCAGGGACTTGACCATTTTAAGTGTTGTCTCTATATATATATATATATATATATATATATATATATATATATATATATATATATATATGGGTTGACGTCACAATCGTGTTGCATTGTGGTATATAGAGCTGCCTGAAGTGTACATATTAAGTAGACTCCACATAAACTGTCTGTCCATATAAACTTCCCTCGTCCACTTCACGAAGTGGAACGCACTTCAAAATGGCGGCAGGGATTCCCCCGAGTGGAAGTGCTTAGGGAAGTTCGCAAATGCGTGTCTAAAAGTGGACTGGAACGCAGCCCTATGAAGCTGGGGAGCTGATTGAGACTCACGTTCGTACACCCTCACTGCTTCCATAGGAATTAAGAGGGTAAGTAGCAGTCAGGTGCTGCTAAATTAAATGCCCTTGATTAGTTGATCATCAGCAAGTGTCAATAAAAATAAAAACAGAAGTTGTAGTTAGCTGGGGCCTGTACCATGAAGGTAGCTGAACAAACTCGGAGTTACAGGATTAGTTTTGAGTTGACAAAACCAAACCGATGCAATCAGGCTTTATTGGTACCATGACGCAGCTCATCAACTTTCTCTGTCAACTCAGGCTTTGATCTTAAGCTATTACTCCACGAGCGCGTGCACATACCAAAGTCACGTTAGCACCGAACAACCAATCGCGTTCGATATGGATAGAGCGAGAGCGATATTTTCTTTCCGCGGAGGAGCAAGAGATAATCATTCAGAATTACGATGAATTTAAATATGTATTACAAGCTCGAAACAATACGGTCTCTGCTGCCAAAGCAAGAGAAGACTGTTGGAGAAAGATTGCTGATTGTGCTAATGTGTAAGCTAAATAAATACGTTCTTTATTCATGTAAAATGATGTATATAGGCTATGAATGTATGTGTGTGTGTGAAATATAGCCTATATTTTTATAATATATAAAAAATGTGCATGTATATACTAATAAAGATGAATATTTATAGTTTTTTGTTAAATGCAACTCCAAACGTTCTTGGCAGCTGATAAAGACAAATTATAAAAAATATAATTCAAAGTAGCCTAATAAGTATTTACACACAACCTTTTATTATTATTTTTATTAACACTTGTTTGAGGCAAACCGAAAAAAGAGTGAAATTCAGAAAACCAGAGGAGGGCCACTCCTCCAGAATACACTGAGTTGGCTCTGATAGGAATAAGGGACGGCCGATTATGGATGGGATTACAGGTGCTGTACAGTCTGACCCTGGTGCCGGCTCCTCTAAGCAAGTAACACTGGGTACGTGTGTGATACATTACTATTTTAAGTTTTAAATATGGCTGACTGTATGTTCTGCAGTCGAGGGAAATGCAGTGTCCCTGTTGAAGCCAGCACACACACACACAGTCTCCCACACAGAGGTCAGTATGCAGCAGACAGAACACCAGAAACCTATAGGCCTACTTTTATTTATCAGGGAGGAGGAAATGATGAAGACACTCTGTCTGTGTTCTGGGACAGTTGCTGAGGTGAATGAACTGGGCTTTTTATGAAGGCAAACATTTGAATGTGTGGCATAAAACAGGGACTGGCCCAAGTTACACATCTCTTTTATTGTAGGATTTTTCACAACCTGTCCCAGAAACTGAAGCCTCTACTCAACAGGCTTCAAAAGAAATGTAAGGATTTAAAACCCTTGACATATCTTACAGGTGTTTGTCAAGGAACTTTTTGTGAGTTGATTAGCCTCCCAAAAACGTGTAATGATGCTTGTGGTGGAATTATGTTTCAGGTGGAAACAGACTCAGTCAGGGCCCTTTACAAAAGGAGCCTATGGAGCTAGACTGCACACTAAAGGAGCCTATGGAGCTAGACTGCACACTAAAGGAGCCTATAGAGCTAGACTGCACACTAAAGGAGCCTATAGAGCTAGACTGCACACTAAAGGAGCCTATAGAGCTAGACTGCACACTAAAGGAGCCTATAGAGCTAGACTGCACACTAAAGGAGCCTATAGAGCTAGACTGCACACTAAAGGAGCCTATAGAGCTAGACTGCACACTAAAGGAGCCTATAGAGCTAGACTGCACACTAAAGGAGCCTATAGAGCTAGACTGCACACTAAAGGAGCCTATGGAGCTAGACTGCACACTAAAGGAGCCTATGGAGCTAGACTGCACACTAAAGGAGCCTATGGAGCTAGACTGCACACTAAAGGAGCCTATGGAGCTAGACTGCACACTAAAGGAGCCTATGGAGCTAGACTGCACACTAAAGGAGCCTATAGAGCTAGACTGCACACTAAAGGAGCCTATAGAGCTAGACTGCACACTAAAGGAGCCTATAGAGCTAGACTGCACACTAAAGGAGCCTATAGAGCTAGACTGCACACTAAAGGAGCCTATAGAGCTAGACTGCACACTAAAGGAGCCTATAGAGCTAGACTGCACACTAAAGGAGCCTATAGAGCTAGACTGCACACTAAAGGAGCCTATAGAGCTAGACTGCACACTAAAGGAGCCTATAGAGCTAGACTGCACACTAAAGGAGCCTATAGAGCTAGACTGCACACTAAAGGAGCCTGACTGTGAGCTGAGGAGGCTCCACATTTAAAAAATAAATGCAACAGCTAGATTAAACTGATCTCAGCATGTGAACTTATTTAACCAAGTAACACTTTAGCATGAATATTTATTAATGCAACTTTCTATTGCTTTCTTTCTCCCCCCCATCCCACAAAACCAATAAAACAGTTTGAGACCTATCTGCAGTTTCAATGTGCTTTTATTAAGTGTAATATTGTATGGTGATTGCAACTACATTTGCACCAGCTGGGTGGTCAAGTGTGTTCGGGTCAGTTTCATCGGGGAGAAGCTTTCTGTGGTGTTCTGGCTCCTTTCTATGGTGGCTATATTGTGCAGGATGGCACATGCAGACACTATCTGTGATGCCCACTCTGGTGACTCTTAAGCGCCGAAGACAGTTGAAGCGTGCCTTTAGGATGCCAAAGATCATCTCTAACTTTTACTATGATTTTACTGACACATGAGGGTCATGATAGGGGGTTATTGTGTAGGTTTTGCTGTCCCAATTCAAATTAACAGTGTTTTGTACTGTACCAAATTTAACTAGCTTTCCTCAAAGCGCTGACACAACATACTCACGGAAAGTAGATTGTTATCTGTTCATTTTACTATTAATTTAAAGATTCATCTCACAGAAAATAATAATTTCACATGTTCACATAATCTCTACCTGAACATTAAGGCTGTGAAAAGACTTTCTATTAACATAATCTGCCTCATGTTCTCCTAGAGAAGTGGAGATTGCAACATGTGTGCAGGCTATTGCTCCAATGACTCTATAGGGAATCCTATCATAAGATTAAAATAATGCTTAACATGTACTGTATTATATAGTACATTTGTGAAATTTGCTTTTTGAAAAAAAAAAAAAAAAACCTTGATGTCACTCCATCAATATATTTTACCGGCAATTTTATAAAAACCAAGATAAGATAAGATATTCCTTCCGCAGAAAATCTGTATCTTTCATAGCCTACACTATCAGAAAAGGCAAGGGGATTTTGTCCGGCTAAAAACTCTTTCTCTACGATGTGCTCGTCTATTTGCGCTGAGATGTCCACAGGATTTGAAAGAAAATGTAAAGCCATTGCAACAAACACTGGGAATTAGTTACGTCACCTATATGTTTCTTTGCTCACAGCTGATTGGTCAAACTTCAGTCTGAGATCTCGAATCCAGAACTTAACCTGCCCCGGAGCAGGTTAGCCGTGCAGCGTAAGGTACCATGGCAACGAACACCGATTAAAGCCGAGCTACTTTCATAGTACCTAAAACCCAGGGTTGGCGGAAACTAAGCTGAAACATAGCTGGCTAGCCACCTAAACCGGCTTCATGGTATAGGCCCCTGGTCAAGAACATGCAGGTGTTTTTTAACACAATGCCGAGGAGGAAAAACATCAGCGATGATCTTAAAGAAACAATTACTGTTGCCCATCAATCTGGGAAGGGTTACAATGCCATTTCCAAACCATTTGAATCCATCATTAAACAGTGAGGAAGATTATTCATAAGTGGACAATGTTCAAGACATCTGCCAATCTTTTTGCAAAGTTGCATCTGAACAAACCTCAAGACTTCTGGAACAATGTCCTTTGGAGAGATGAGAACAAAGTGTAGATATATGGCAATAATGCACAGCTCTACATTTGGTGAAAACCAAAAACAGCATATCAACACAAACACCTCATACCAACTGTCAAGCACATGGTGGAGGGCTGATGATTCGGGCTTGTTTTGGAGCCACAGGACCTGCTGGGCACCTTGCAGTCATTGAGTCGACCATGAACTCCTCTGTAGACCAAAGTATCCGAGAGTCAAAAGTGAGGCCATCTGACCGACAGCTAAAGCTTGGCTGAAATGGGTCATGCAACAGTACAATGATCCCAAGCGCACCAGCAAATCTACACCTAAATGGCTGAAAAAGTGTTTCAATGGCCCAGTCAGTCCAGACCTCAACCCGATTGAAATGCTGTAGAGAACTGTGATACCCCAAAACCTCAATGAACGGAAGCACATTGTAAAGAATAGCGGGCCCAAATTCCTCCACAATGATGCGAGAGACTGTTAAAATCATAAAGAAATGATCACCTCAAGTTATTGCTGCTAAGGTGGTTCTGCAAGCAATAGAATAATTGTTTGCACTTAGTTTTTTTCCACAAATGGCTTCTCCATTTTGGGTTTATTTATGTTAAATAAATAATGACACCGTGTAATATGCCATGTGTTGTTCATCTGAGATTGAATTTACCTCATTTTTAGGACCTGCTAAGGACTAGATGTTTGTTTTTTATGTTCTGATACAAAAAAAAAAAAAAAAAAATGGATCAGGGTATACTTTCTTTTTCACTTTACTGTAGATACAAAATAACGGTTGTATTAGATTACAATGTTTTTGTTTTGCCATGTGTTCTAAAACGCCTTTTCACATGTTTTATGTAAAAAGATCTGATGATTAAATCGTCGTGTCAGAACATACTTCCCTCTTTTATTATTTCATGTCGGTTACACATTCACTATTTTTGAATTAATAAACAAACAGCTTCCAACCATGAATAGTCGTACGGTGTACGACTGTTTATTGACTTCTAACCTGTGGTATTTCACCCTTAGATCAAATGATGTTTCACCTAAACCTTTCTGTCTAAAGCCAGTGGATAGAAAGATGGGATAATTAATGGCAGCCGTTGAAAATTACCGAGGCATTTCTGAGGTAAAAAGTTCTATCAAACGTTTTCCCCTCTCAAGATACAATCACAGTGGTCAGTTTTGCACATTTTTGCGACTCCTTGATATTTGATGCAGAATGATTTTAGCTTTGCAGTTTTACACTGCAACTATGAATTACAGATTTGCCTAAGGTTTAGGTTGCAACATAAATCCACTCATTTGATGATACCTGAATGAAGTTATAAGATTTTTAAAAATATTTTTCCACAGAAAGCTCAGTGTTACTGCAATCCCTCATTTATTACTTTGCAATGGTATAAACATTGCAAGGCATTCTTCCCCACATTTCAAGCATCCAAACGTATGCATTTTGGCTGTTCATGTACTTGACAACAGCGTTTTTGAAAACTATCGACGTTATCATCTCTGTGTAAACTACAAGAAAGTGACTGTGAAAAAGGTGATGTCAAGTCATGTGCATGCATGTTCAGTCTATAGGTGCATGTTTCTTTACAACGTGACATTGCCATCTACTGGCCTGGCATGAATGCAGCGTTTTTCGTTGTGTTCGCAGAACCATGTGAACAGGGATTGTTTTGCAGAACACTTTTCAGTCTTTAGTACATTGTGTAAACGTACCCTTAGTTAAAGGTCAAAAATGCATCATTTTGTTCTAGCATCTCAATTTTTTGTCTGACCTCGAAAGGTTCTGTATGGTAGTGTGACCATATGGCAATATATAAGGTGTGTTCGACTTCATACAGCGCTGCGCAGACCGACCAGCGAGAGTTGCCACTTGCAGACAGCGGAGGAGTTAAAAACTGAGCCATCAAGTCGGACACTTTCAGCTTCCCATAGTGACACTCGCACTGTTTGCGTAACTTATCACAAACTAAATGGATTAGATGCAAATGTCAAATACAGACATTTTCATAAAGAAACTGAAACACTTTTCATGTACTGCTTAATACAGCACCATCTGTACAAGAATGAAGTACTACATAAGCCTATAGCCTACTATTTAAATACCAAAAAAGGTTGTTTTTTTTACTAGTGTTATTTGGATAAACATGACACAATATAACATGGTTACATAGGTTTTTATGGTTATAAAAACACTGATTTTGAGAGTATTAGTGGAATAAACATCATTGAATTCGGCCAATTACGGAACAGCTGTGTCGTCATCAGAGCTTGTGCAGCCGCTCTCGCGAGGTCACTCTCGCGGTGCTTTGATGCCATACGTTCAGTGACGTGGCATCTGTGCGGTCTCAATTCGGACAGTGTTTCTAACTGGCATGTACCGCTTTGAGTCAGACGCTGATCGGTCTGCACAGCGTCGCATGAAGTCGAACACACCTATTTTCACTTTCTTACCTTAAAAACAAAACAAAAAACTTCAGATCATTGATGGAAATAAGCCGCACTTTAAGTATCCAAAAACATGCTATATTTAAGCCATGTGACATGAGTTCCCCTTCAAGACAACACTTACAGACTTACTGCTGATGTGCTCCAGTTTTCAGTGTTTCTTCTGCATAATTTTTGTTTCAAAGTTTGGGGTCATTAAGGTTATTAATAATATATTAGATTATTTTATTCCACAAGGATGTATTAAAATTGATCAAGTGGTAGTAATGTAACAAAACATTTATTTTTATTTCAAATAAACTTCATTCATCAAAGAATCCTGAATAAAATCACCCGGTTTCCACAAATAAATCAATCTAATATTTTGAATGAGATTGGTTTGTGAAGAATGATTTCTGAAGGATCACGTGACACTGAAAACTGGAATAATGTTGCTGAAAATTCAGCTTTGAATAGAAATGTTATTATAAATTGTAATATTTTACAATGAGTTTACTACATTTTTGATCAAATAAATACAGCCTTGGAGAGCATAGGAGACTTTTCAAAAACATTAAAATCTTAATGACCCAAAAAGTTGAAAGGTATTGTACTAATGGAATCACTAAGATTTATATTGAAATTACCATGACAAATTTTATGCAACTATATGTATCCTTTCACAAAAAAATTGTTTTATGGAGAAGTCAGAAGAGTCACTGATCCAAACAACAGTGAGAAAGTTCAGAGTCATTTTCTTATGTTCTTAGGAACAATATTGTAGAACACATTCACTCAATTTTAGTTTGTAGGAGTTCCAAGAGTATAGACCTTATGCACCAGAGAAACGAGGGCGCCGCCATCTTTAGAATATTGTCTTTGAACTTCCGTTTTCGCGGTCGCTCTGTATATTTCTATGGCATCGCTGTTCAGGAGTAATTAGCTGGTGAAGTTGATTTACTTATTGTAGAGTTAACGAAAGTTATCATGAGCATTGTAATGTTTATGATAAGCATTGTAAAGCATTTGTCTTAAACGGACCTTGGGAATTTTTTTAACAAGCCGTTCATTCATAACTAGGCAAGATCGCTGTGAAAATACAATGAGCTCAGCGAGGAAAAGGGGCGTGGCTACATAAGGTCTATAGACAACCAAGAAATGAAACGCTTGATTCAAAAGATTTAAAAACATGGTACAGCCATGTGGCAGCTTTTTCATAACCTTTTCCCCATTATTGTTGGAGACATTTTAAGTAATGGTTAAAACAATGTGTACCATACACGGTTAAGATTTTCAGGTCCTATATTGTTTGTACCCCAACCATGAAAAGTGGAAAACCCACCAAATGAATTGTTAGAAATGGGAAATATCATAAAAACAACAGTCTTAAGGGTCAGAATTTTTATTCAGTTCACTGATATAAGGGACAGAGCCATCATGGAGCATTGAAAGGATTGAAATTTAGGAGTTTGCTGTGGATTCACACTTATCACAAGAGGGAAAGAGAGCAGGAGAACAAAGGGGAAAAGGGAAGGGGAGTGACAAAGGAAAAGAAACAATAGAAAAAGGCACTTCTACTCTTTCAGTAACCAGTCTGATGCACCAATCTCTGGAATTAAAACAAATATATAGTGCGAAATAAAAACAGAAGATGATCTATATATAAAAGACTGCAACCCAAGCGCACCCAACAGAGAGAGCATGTAAACGAAGCCGGTTTCTCTGTACAACACCGGCCAGACTCGCTTCTGTCTGTGGGGGCACCGGGAGTCCTGAACGTAAAGCGTGTGCGTGAGTGCGTGTGGACAGTCTTCATCTATCTGCCTTTACTCTCGTAAAAAAAAAAAAAAAAAAAAAAAAAAAAAGGTCACAGCTACCAGTGCCAGCCTGTGGCAAGAGCCCAAAGCTTTCTGTAGGACACCAAGGGAAGACCACAGGACCGGCACATGGGACATACACCATGACTACGGTGTTCAAGCAAATGAAAACAAGTATTCATTGTCTTTAAAAACGATTCCTTTCATGTACAAAAAGTAATAAAGGCAATCACACCTTGAGATCCTGGGCTTTTCTGTATCGATGCCAAGGCTCAAGAGGATCACCGAGCAAATATTAGGTTGATTTTTCAAGTATGGAGCGATTCAAGAGGCGGAGGCAGCCTCTCTGGGACGGCGAGGGAGGAGGGCTTCTCTGTAGCTACGCCCGCTGTCGCCAATCACAGAGAGGGAGTGCTTTGCCTCCGCCGTGGTCTAGTAGAATATCACATAACAGCTACCAGGAAGGTTAATCTGGAATCACCATTGAGACCACGGAGAAGGGGTTTTGGGGGAATGGTTGCGTCGCCAGTCCCGCAGACGCACAGGGGTTGGTAGCAGCTTCTGACTTCTCTGTAACACGTCAGAAATAAAACAACACGGCCTGCGGCGACCAGGGCGAAACCATCGCGACAGTACACATGTCCATGTAAAAAGTCTCTTAAAATTTCTCAATCCAATCCCTGCACTATGTAACTTAAACACATTCGTGTTGATTCTGACCAAAGATGTTTTGATCCCATTTGTGATGGTACACAAAGTGGTGGACCTGGAAAATGGTAAGCATTGGTTCTCTTAGTTGGTAAAACAAAAAAGTTGAGGGGTTAGTGCTTCAGCCAGCAATGCATAGCATCACAGAACAACCTTTGACCCCCATTTGTGCCATCACTTGATCTTTTAAGCAAGTAGGTAAGGAAGGAAGGGCCGAAGAGAGATGGGTGGAGAAGAGGGCGCATAAGTCAAATAGAACAAAAACCTAACAACCACCACAGATCTTTCGAAAACAACACAGCAAAGAACAGGGTTGAAGGGAGAGTCGTACGGGGAAGGGAGTTACCTTTGGGAATGGGTGTGAGGTTAGGAGTGAGGGGTTTTGGTACATCTCCCCCCTCCGGAGGGTTGAGTAGGTTTCTCTGTAATGTACACCTACCGCCCAAGGAAAGGAGGGGGGGTTACAGATTTAGTATTTAAGCTTTTTGGGAACTTCCCAGGGGAAGGACTCACGGCCAAAGTGGCCATAGGCGGCGGTGCGCTGGTAGATGGGCTTCTTCAGGTCCAGCTCTCTGGAATTGTACAGGAGACAGAGTGAGACAATAGCCACGCAGAAAGAAGGACGTTCAGTCAAACTCAATTAACTTCTCTAACGTTAACTGTGCAAGACCAAACTCTGGAAACAAGGGAGCAAATACCACAAAGTTGACTGGGGAACCGTCAAACCGAGAGGCAGCGGTTGGGCCGCCCCCCGAGGAGCACACTTTACCTGACTATGACACCCGGGCGGAGGTCGAAGTTCTTCTTCACGATGTCCAGCAGCTCCTTCTCGCTCCTCTGGGAGGTTCCATAGTGGAAGATGGAGATGGACAAGGGGTGAGCCACTCCAATGGCATAAGACACCTGAGGAAACAGGTAAATGACTAAGACGGTCTTATTCCTTCACCATTAAACTAATACATAAACGAAGGACTAGCAAATAATCACCTGGACCAGAACACGCTTGCACAGATCAGCCTTGACTAGAGACTTGGCCACCCAGCGGGCCGCATAGGCAGCTGAACGATCAACTTTAGTGTAATCCTTCCCAGAGAAAGCACCGCCTCCATGAGCACCCCAGCCTCCGTAAGTGTCCACAATGATCTTCCGGCCAGTCAAACCAGCATCTCCCTGTAAAACAGTATGAAGCATATAAATGTTTAAAAAATAACCACAACTGGGGAAATAAAAAGTGGTAAAATACATACACGTATACACTTTCGAAATACTCCCAGGGTTCCCACATCTATTGGCAAATGAATGACTATGACTGGATGATTGTTAAACAAAAAAAAACTGGACAATTGGAAAACCAAACCTTAAAACTAGTGCTGCACGATTAATCGAATCGCGATGTCAAACCCATGCGATTATATAACGCAAAATGCCGCGATTTTATATGAACACAGCATCTCTTCTTTTTTGTCATCCTTTGACTAGTGTTACATGATCCCGCTCTTATTCGTGCAAATGCCTTAAAACCATTTTGCACGACAAGTCAAAAGAGAGCGCGCTGCCTGTGAATGTCCTGAATGTGACTCACAGAAAATCGCGCGCCAGTATAATGCGCATGCACAGACCGGGTGCCAGAATACAGTTCTCTTTCGAGCTTGAACGAACAATAACACACAATTATGCCAAAATGTCGTTTTGTCGATTATCTTCATAACATAAGAGCAGTCTTATGATGGACGAAAAGAGTTGTGCTTGTGAGAGAATGAGGCGCGTGTGAGATACGCGTCTCGGCAACGGCTGCTCTTAAAGGGCCAGCAGCGAATAAAGCGTTCCGTCAGTAAAGTTAATCAAAGAACAAAGGGAACAGAAAATTACTCACTGCTCTTGACTAAAGAAGTTTTGTGGGTTTAATATGGATTAGTCTATATATATAATTTATAATTCATGCAGCACAGACTGTTTGATAACTTTATTCAATTTCTGTATATAAATCTGTATATAAATCCTCAATCCTACCTGTTAAGACAGGAAGGGCACAGGTAAATATGGCATTTATTATGGGTTTATGTGAGGATTGTTTGAAGTTCACTTAATTTAAAAGCTGTTATTTTTTAAGCCTAATAAATATTTTAAAAGTTGATAGCTTTCAATTGTATTGATGGAATCACTGTAATGTTGGATGGCTATAATTAACGTTTAAAATGTGGGGGGTGTCGTCATTTTTATCCAGACATCAATGGTTTATTGATCATTATAGGTGTTATCAATCATTTAGTTGTTGCTAGTTTGAGTTGAGAAATACACATTAATACACAGAATGATCACTAATCTATGTGTGCATTTTACTTTAGAACCAAGCAAGTTGACTCATGAAACCATTTGTTTATTATATCGCATATCGCAATCGCAATATTGACCTCATTAATCGCAATATGACATTTTCCCCAAATCGTGCAGCCCTACTTAAAACTGACCTAAAAATAAAATCAAAATAGTAATATAAAAAAATAAATAAAAAAAAAGACAAAAGAACACTGCTAAATTAGCATAAAGTAAAAAGAATTCAAGCTTTTCATTTCCATGACCGTGGGAAGCCCGTTTGAGAGAACTGCATAATTAGTTGTAGTTTCAACCTGTGGGCCTCCGATGACAAAGCGTCCGCTGGGCTGCAGGTGATAGATGGTGTCATCGTCCAGGTAGACGCTGGGCACCACTGCTTTCACCACCTTCTCCTTCAGAGCATCACGCATCTCATCCAGACACACTATGTCATCGTGCTGAACAGAGACTACAATAGTGTGCACACGCACAGGAAGCATGGCGCCACGGTCCTGCCTGTACTGGACGGTCACCTAGAGCAAAACGTAACAGCAAAAGATGAGCTGAAAGGTTCAGATCTCTTTAAGATGTAGGAACGCAGCATCAGTCCTACAGTAGTAATACACTACGGTTCAGAAGTTTGTGGTCAGTAGCATAAAAATGTTTTTGTTTCTGAAAAAAGTCTCACCAAAGCTGCATTTGTTTGATAAAGAAAAAGTATAAATAAGAGTAAAAGTTGGGCATTTTTAAGAACTGCGATTCTAAAAGTATTGCGATTCGATATTGCAATCTATTGCGATTCTTTTTAAACTTTTCAAAGATAAATTGTGCAGCTCTATTGTCTTATCTTTTTCTCAGCATTTGAGTGGCGAGAGGGCTTTTCAGTGCATTCATCGATTTTTTCTCCCAGCCCTAGTCTTCAGTGTCAAATGATCCTTAAAAATAATTTAATATAATTTGGTGCTCAAGAAACATTTATCAATGTATTTTTGTGGAAATTGCATCATTTCGTAAAGATTCTTTTATGAATGGAAAGTGTAAAAAAGGTTATTTTAAAAATTCAACTTTTTTTGTAACATAAAATATATTTAACGATCACTTTCAATTTATTGCATTCTTGCTGAAAAGTTAAAATTAAACTTTTTTTCATAAGTTTTTAATAAAAAGTTAATTCTTGCAGTAAAAATTTAATTTTACTGACCACAAACTTTTGAACTGTAGTGTATTTTCACCCTCAATTTCTAACATTTTTAGGCCTCGTCTCACCTGGGTCTTGGAATCAGGTCGCAGCCAAGGCAGGGTGCCATTGCGGCGTAGCTCGGCCATTTTGGCATTCAGTTTGTGGGCCAGGACGATAGTGAGAGGCATACACTCCTCAGTCTCATCAGTGGCATAACCAAACATCAGGCCCTAAGAAGCAAAGTCAATCCAGTAAAGATCTCATTTCTCTGCTCATGTGCAAAGATGCGAGTTGGTCTTGAAAAAGTCGTTATCCAGCTCTTACCTGGTCTCCAGCTCCTACATCCTCCTCACTGCGGTCAAGGTGAACCCCTTGAGCAATATCAGGTGACTGCTGCTCAAGAGCCACAAGCACATTGCAGGTCTTGTAGTCAAACCCTAAAAAGTACAATAAAATGCTGATTAAATCCAACCCCAGATCTAACTGACAGTTCATACGAAATAGTAAACCAGTACATTATGCAGTGCAGTAAGTTATGCAAGTATTATGTACACAGGAAACGGCACCGAGAGTAGCATGGTAGCACTCTATCCCTTGACATTTAGTGCCGCTATACCTTTGGAAGAGTCATCATAGCCAATGTGCCTGATGGTGTCCCTGACAACCTTCTGATAGTCCACTACAGCACGAGAGGTGATCTCACCGGCCAACAAGATCATTCCAGTCTTGGCGACAGTCTCTGCAAGGGCAGATTGATAGGGGTTAGGACTCCAGTAGCAAGCATGAGGAAAAGTGTGCAGGAAAGCATAATTCGACACTCACCACATGCTACTTTGGCATCAGGATCTTGTTTGAGGTGGGCGTCCAACACAGCGTCACTGATCTGGTCACAAATCTTATCTGGAAAAGAGGAAAGTGCTCCAACATTTAAATCAGCAATTTAGAGTGTAGCATTTAGGGTAAACGGGACTCAATTAGAGGTGTGGGATATCACGATTTTTCTATCATGGACGATTAAAATGTCACCACGATCTGCTTTTGAAGAAATATAGTAGTATCGTGCTTCAGTGCAGTCGATCAGTTGCAGTTGTGGCGTCTCAACATACTATACAACGGGAAGCACATTCACATCACATGCTAACGCAGAGGTAGAGTTACACTCACGGGACACTGCTCTCTTATATGCACTTTGACCGCACACACCCGAAGGGCACAGGCACTAAAAGCCTGTCAAACAGCGCCTGGTTACTGGACTAAGTTATCTTTTGCTTATTGCGCTAAATACTGTCAAATACACACAAAAACACAGTTGGTTATGTCTAAAGTGAAAGTAAATATGTGAATTTATATGAGTATATTAGATGCATGCCGGTATTAAAGTAACATCCTAATAGAATAGAAAACATGCTGCCGCTTGTCCTTAAAGGGATAGTTCGCCCCAAAAATGAAAATTCAGTCATTTACTCACTCCGAAGTTGTTTCAAACGTGTATTAATTTCTTTCTTGTGCTAAACACAAAAGATGATATTTTGAAGAATGTGGCTAACCAAACTGTTTCTGGTCCCCTGTGACTTCCATGGTATATTTTTTCCTACTATGGAAGTGACTGGGGACCCGCATTAGCCACATTCTTCAAAAGAATGTATTTTCAACAGAAGAAAGAAACTTATTCAGGTTTAAAACAACTTGAGTAAATGACAATTTTCATTTTTGGGGGAACTATCCCTTTAATTGTTAATAAAACAACAAAACAGAGAAAATCAAATCACTCACTGCTCTTGACTGAGAACTTTAATAGAAGCTTTAATAAGAATCAATGCATAATATATACAAGTCTATGTGGTGTTTTATCTTTATACATGTTAATTTAATTACTTTCTTGAATGCTACTGTTAAAAACCCAATCTAGCTGAAAAATTAAAGCACAGTTTATTTCATTTGCATATTATGTAGTGCATCTTTGTTCTTATATTTTAACAAAGAAAATGACAAAGATTTTTATCTTTCCCACTTTGGCCTAAATGTTTGCCATTCTTTTTTATTTTATATTTTGTTTCCTTGTAAGGCTGTTTTTAAAATAGGGAAATGAGATTGGCTGTAATGCTCAGTCACTTGCTAAAAAAGTAAAACCAACATGAAAAAGAATCTTGATAAAATCGTGATTTTCCTGCAAAAAAGATCGTGATATGATATGGCCCACCCATACCCTCAATGTAAACCACAATCGCCTCCAGTGATGGGCATAACTAGATTCCTGGATTGACTTATTGTAAAATAGCAGGCTTGCAATTTGAGTGTGACAAGGATGTGACGAAGTAAATTAAACGTATCTGGGCTCGAATTTCATTGCGGTACAGCGCATAATTTCACTAATTTCTGCAGGTTTCATGCTTACAAGGCAGGAAATTCCTGCAAACATTTATTCAATTAGCTTGTTGGTTGAATGAGTAAATTTATCCACAGATTATCAGATCAAATCAGCAAAACTTTGAGAAAATGTCACAAACAGCGAGAGTGATTCAGCGCTAGTGTCTTCTCTCTCTCTTTCAAAACGCGCTTCACATCACCACACCGTCTGTACAAGCCAGCTACAGACCGCGATACAAGACTTTCGGGCCAGCGCTCTGAGAGACGGGTTTCTATGCGTGCTTTTTCGCAGGCTTATTGCACTTAAATGGTCAGAAACGCACAAAATTGTCAGTCAAAACACCCGTCTTGGCGAGTATTCACATAAACAGTCAATGATATCTTAAGTTTGTTTAAGTTTTTAACGGCGTTAGCAACAGGGCTATTTACATTGCAAACAAGCTGTGGTGTCTTAAGTGAACACAAATAGTTGAGAAAGAAAATGCATGTGAATCAGTATTTTGGATCTGTGCTCTTAAAGCGACAGCAGCAGGTTTATTAGGCTGCTGTCAGCGTCATTGACGCTAATCAAACCGCATTAATAAATGTATTAATCTGCATTAAATGTATTCAATTTCTGTAGTATTCCTGTACCTGAATACTGTTAGAACTACCTGAAAACCTTAAAGCATTCATTTCAGTTGCATTATTATTTTATTGCATTTATTTGTGCTTCTTAGTTCTTTAGTAAGTAAATTCAATTCAAGATTTAAATCCAGCTTCCTTGTGCTGTGTTAAACTCATGAGCAACAAAATTACCCAGTTGTAAAAACACATTTGAGCATACATTTATCTAAGATAAAGGCAACTTTAAAAAAGCCCCCTCCCCCCTCAAAATAAGGCCATGTGTATAAATATTTAAAACTGGTAAGCCAATCATGTATTGGCAATGATTTCAGTCTCCTCATGTGATCATTTAACAAGGATACAGACAAGGAAGTTGCTATTGCCGCAGTCATCCAACAAGTGGAGCACTTTATTTTACTGCAGTACGGCCTCTGTAGTCGAGGCACTGGCAGGCATGCCCTCGCTGCCACTCCACTGCAGCCCCTGGAGTAAAGATCTATATTTAGGGCAGAGGTAAGCCAAGCTAATCAGCCCTCCCCCAACAGCATCTACTGAACTCAGACCTGCGCTGATCTCATTAGAAAGCACTGTGACGCAGTAGCCAGGGGCAGTGGAGCGAGAGGGGAAAGTTCACACCACGTGTACAGGTGCCAGTCAGTGATACAGTAGGCAAAACATGACCTGCCCACAAGTGTACTTTACGAGAGTACACAAATGCATGGCCAAGTATGTGATCATTGAACGAAGTAAACTCTTTCTTTGCTGCGGCGGTAACAACCCTCAGTTACCCAAACATTAAGTGTTATTGAACTAGCGCTTGCTTGACAAGACTCCTTCGATAGTCACTTCAAGACGGCAGTTGACTTGATAGAGATCACTGGCCATGTGTTTTTACAGACCCAAAGAAACGCAACTTTTGGTTCATTTACGTTAGCTTTGAGACTATAAATGTACTGCTAAATGTAAAGGACAACCTGCACTAACATAGCTGTCCAAATAAATTAGAGAACAAGAATTCCCCTCCCCCTAACACCACCTGCAAACAACTCAGAAACCCAAGGATTGTCATCCTGTAATCGTTTGTTTTTAACGCCGTGCCAGCTTCTCCGGCTATTTTCATCCCGAGAAAAAAATTAAGGTAAAATTATATCAGGTGTTTAAAATGTATTTTTGCTAAAAACTCTAACACTATATTTGGGTTAACAGTCAAAAACTTCGAGTTAACTGAATAAAAAAAGGTTTCTCACAGGGTTAAAACCAGCACAATCTAATAAATCATGCCTCGGTGATAAAAAGTTGAGACCGAAAGAACATTTTGGTGGATGATCTTGTATTAAAAACTTGTCATCCTGGAATGGCCTATTCTGCAATGGGTTGTCATCCTGTGTGCAAGGGTACAGTCAGATTCCAGAAGGAAAAACTCATTCATTTTCTCTATAGGGGAATAGATTAACATCCAACTTATAAACCATTAAAGACAAAGTTATAAACTCCCTACACTCTCAAAGTACTTAAATATTTGTGTATACGCAAGGCTTGCAATAACCATTTCTTATTTATACTGATATAATATATACTGTATATACATATACAAAACGTTGTATATTTCTCATTTGTCTTTTTGTCTGATTTTCAAATAGTTTGCAATATTGTGATTCACCTTGTAGTTGGTTGGTTTGGTTAATGGTTTATAAGTCTTTCACAATTTAGACTTTTTTTAAGATACCTATGGGGAAAAATACTTCTGTAAAAGTGGACGGGCACGGTTTCCCTCAATTATGGTCATTCCAACAGGATTTGAACGCAACATATGATGTTCAGGAAAGAAAACTGCATCTGAAATCACACACTTGCAGAACACATACTGGATGATCAGACTGTAGCCGAAGTAGGTGTGCAGCATAAACATTAATGGAAATACACAACATGTGTGCAATGACCAGTTTGGTCTTTGAACAGTGATGTAATAACTATTGACAAACTATTGACTCGGGTGTTGTTAAACAAGTACAGTTTAATCCCAACTTTCTAGGGGTTCTCGTCGTTCTTGGTACCTAACGTTATAGCACACACATGAAAACTGCCTCACAGTTATTTATCATAATCATTTCATAGACTCATTTTGTGGTCTTACGGAAATGAAAGGCATCAATAGGATGGGACCAATAGGACCTACTGCATAAGCTTAGATTCCCGTGTGGCTAATGTTCGCACACTGTTTTATGAATACTGCGTACTCATTTGACGTATTGCGTTAAATGCAGCGCAAAAGGCGCGAGACGCGTCGCAGCGATGGAAGACGTCCGTCAAGCACATATGTAAAATAACAAAACACAACACCAACATGCAAACCGCGAAAAAGCAGGCGTGCTGTGTGAACGACAAACTTTGTGAACGCAGGGACGCTTTGCGCAGCCTTCATGCATGTTTCGGGCCTAAAAGGTGCGCTGACGCAATAGTCGCGGCGGGGCAGTTGAGCGAGAAGGAAACTTTACACCACGTGCAGGGGTGTCAAAGACCAAGGACGCAAAAAAATACCATACAAACAGAGGCTTAGTGTGCGAATAAAACACATCGACAATAAACATTTAACGACGATTTCACCAGCTCGCGGTGACGCGCTTAGTGGACACTAGTCGCTGATCTCATAGGCCATAGAATGTCGATTATCAAGAAATGCATTAAACTGAAATGATGATTAATAATTCTTGAAATGGAATAAGTTCAAGCCTCGCCTTGACGAGTGAAATACGCAACCGGGCAAACCGGCAGAACAACAACACGCGCAGTCCGCATTGCACATGAACGCGTGTTCCGCGAGCCCGCCGATAACATGGCCACCACGCGCGCGCAGCCTTCAAACGGAAACATAATTGTTACGAGCCAATATATAGTACATACTAGTGTTTATTAATTTTCTAAATAAAACCGAGAATAAGACTATGAATGAGCCGTTTAAAGCGCTTATGGCCTATATTCGCAAGATTAGCTTTGGGCCGAAAATCTGGTGACTCCGCCGCGCGTGGCCAAGGAGACAAATACATCCCACATTCACGAGATCAGCGCACATTAACGAAAAACGCCTTTTACTGGTCACATAATGCGAGTATGATAAAATAGTCATGATGGCAAATGTGTTAGGTATAGAAATGCGAAATATTTTGCAGAAGCTATTAGCACGTGCTAGCTGTGTGGTATCGCGCTAGATCGTGTTTACCTTCGGCACGACCTTATGAGACTAAAATCCTATTGAAAACACAAGGATGTTGTGATACATACCAGGGTGTCCTTCGCCGACAGATTCCGACGTGAACAAAAAGCAGTCTTCATCAATCAGGGAGTTATGAAAGCCGTTAATTTGCCCGTTCATGGTGGATGTTACTGTTGCGCTTTTCTAAATCGGTGTATGTCTCTCGCGCTGGCTTCAGCGTGTTAAGATTCAGATTCTCTCTGCTTTTCAAACGTCGGTCTTAAAGGGATGTTTCTGGTGATGCTCTGCCGTGGACACGCTATGTAGACTTGACCTCAAATGATCACGCGAGGCGCCGGTCTTCAAGTTTATATCCCTCCCACTTCTCTCCAAACTCAAACGTCACTCGGGCGCGCCCCCGTCCGTCTAGCTGCCAGCCAATCAGAAACGACGTAAGGCCCTAAAACGGTGAGCAGACAAAAGAAGGCCCTGCTTTGTATACGACATTTTACAGAAATAGAAAGCATACTGAATGGGATTATTATTATTGTGTACCATATTGATATATAAACAAAACAAAACAAAGAAAAAAAGCACATTCCCATTCTTTGTTATCAACAACATGAAATGCATTAAGCATTACATTATGATAGAGTTTCTCAAAATGGGGAGTGAAAGAACTGCAGGGGGATTGTGAGTTGATGAAAAGCTAATGATGAATAGGCCTAATTAAATCATAAAAATATACAATTAAAATGAATAAATTATTTGAGAATAAAAACCAAAAAAATAAAACAATTGAACAGCACCAATGCTACATTTCTCTATGTCATAATCAATAATGAAAACAGCAATGACATTGCACATTCAAAGTTTTCCAGGTTTGAAATATATTTGTCTGGACTTTTGTCCTGATCAATAGTGAAGGCCACTATATATGATGAGATGAAGAGATAGTGTTCCAAAGCTATATCAGTGTTTACTAACTTGCATGATTATTCTTCTCATACACGGTGTAACCAAGAGGTGCTTTTGTCCCCAAATTTAGAAGCAACACAAATTTATTGGACATTTGCATGGCCATTCTATATTTTGAATATAGTCAAATATATATGGTATATGACACCCAATAGGTTTTTTTTTTTTTAGAAAGGAACAGTTAAAACAGTAAAAAGAAGAATTAGGGAGAATCAATACATTTTAAATCATTTACTGCCATTGTGTGAATAATATGTAATCATGTAATCCATAAAAAGTAACTGTAATCTTATGAGCATTTTAAAATGTAATCTAATCTAATTACAAGTAGCCTACTACATGTTTGGAATCTGATTGCGTAATCCAGATTACATGTAACCCTGTAAGTATATGATGAAGACATAGTGTTCCAAAGCTATATATCAGCAGTGTTTATAACTTGCACCATTATTCTTCTCATACACTGTAACCGAGAGGTGCTTTTGTCAGACTTCAGCACCTCTTTTTACTTGGAGATCATTCTGAAGTTAAATACAGATTTCTGGATGAAATGATTTTTAAATTTCCAGCACTGGAATTAGGGCTGGGCGATATGGCTGAAAACTGTATCACGATATCAGTGTTTCATATCGGTCGATATCGATAATTATTGATTTTTTTATGACCCATTTAAAATAAGGACCAGGAGAAAAAATATATTACATTTAAACATTTTTATTTTAAACTTACCCTTCCTCTGATTACAATCCCAAGACAGAAATGTCAACACAACCATGGAAAACTCAAATAATTAGAATGTAAACATAAGTCTAAATTCACAATCAGACCGGCAAACTCCTCAGAGTAAAAAAGGTGACAGTGGCGCGGCGGGACGGGGGTGGTGGGGGGTTGTGATCGTACGTGCCCCCTGCTTGATTTCTTTTTTGAGACATCACGGTTCGGTACGATTTCGGTACAATGGAGTAAAAAGCAAAACAGAAATATATTAGGCATTTTTATAAATGTCTTAAGCCTTGTATTTTTTAAATAAGTTTTATTAATAAAGGCATAGAACCAGTTTATTTATAGTGCACTGATAATAGTTTTATATAATTGGTTTATTAATTAAACTAATAAAAAGATAGATATGAGATATGTTTGGTAATTGTACCTGAATGAATTTAAAATTAATTTGCTATATTTCAGATCAATATATTTGTTTTCCTTAATTTTAATTAACTCTAACTTTATTCTCATCAGAATTATAAATAATTGATTTCCGTATAAAATAATCTACCAACATATTTCACTTTCTTTTTTAATCAATGTGTAACTTAAAAATAAACAGATTAGTGCTCTGTTTTGAGGACAAGAAATGAAAACCAATGCGATATGATGAATGTCCAAAAGATGGAACACACAGACTGTTTTAAAAAGGGTTGGATAAATATGTTTTGCTTTTAAAACGGTGTGTGACAGTTGTAGGTTACAGTTTGACAAGAAATACAGTGTGACAAAAGCACAATGTTGTGTTTTATTGCGAGTATAGGCCTACACAAATATAAGTAAACACTTTGCAGACTGAATGATGTCCTGTATTAACAAAATGACGGAGTATGTTTTTATGTCTCCACTGTTCGATCGCGCCCGCGTGTCTCTCTCTCTCTCGCGCGCGCGCGGAGTCGGACACACACACACACACACACTCCAGCATTGAAATCTTGGCAATCGCAGCCTGTTCATTATGCTGTGTTCACATCAAACGCGAATAGAGCGAATTATCCAATAATGTTTCGCAACTCTAGCCTGCATGGCATGCAGATGAAGGGCACTCATTTTCTGCTTATCAATCGCCGGTTACTGAAGAGGAACCCAGCAGCACGAGACAACGATATGGCGCAACAAAACTGACACGTTACATGATTGCCTGAGCGTGTCACTCCCTACGTTGCTAGGTTACCAGAGAGCGCGTGCCTTTGATATTGCAACCAAACTTGCTTCGCAACCTGTGGTTTCTTCCGACGAAGAAAAAAAATATCGAACGTTTTATCGAACACATTTTTTATTGATATCGATCACGTGTCTATCGCGATACATATCGTTATCGTTTTATCGCCCAGCCCTAACTGGAATGCATTTTTATCACTCGCCATGGTGGCAACTCTTAGACAGATTGTAGCCTAAAGCTTTCAGCAATGTGGATTGATGTAATTGGCAGACGTGGTGCGCTGCAAATTCAAACAAGAGAACCAAACAAAAGCTTCAGAATAGCATCGCTTTACTAAACGGCCTTTAATGGCAGGAGACATCGTGTACATCAAAACCAGGCAAAGCAACAAATTAATATCATTCAATATAACCTAGCTTTTACAGAAAATATTCAGATGTAACCCCCTTTGTAATCGTTAACATTTTCATAAGTAACTAATTTAATGACACATTTTTTCTATAATTACAGTTACATTTATTTTGTAATTAAATTACATAGATAGATAGATAGATAGATAGATAGATAGATAGATAGATAGATAGATAGATAGATAGATAGATAGATAGATAGATAGATAGATAGATAGATAGATAGATAGATAGATAGATAGATGTAGTATAACCTACATCAGCAATGTTTGGCGGTATTAAGAGGTGAACTTGGGACTTGTTCAGCAAAGCATTCATTATTGTAGTGCAATGCTATTAAATGTGAGTAAATGAAAGCTTGGGCAGAGCTTGCTAAACCTGTCTTACCACTCTGCTAATTACTGTGTGGGGGTGTTGTGCAGTTGCTAGGTACAAGTATAAAGGAATAAATAAATATATAAAAAAGCTGGGTTGTTTCAACCCATGTTTGGGTAAAATATAGACAAATCCAACTGTTGGCTTTAAACATTTTATTTAGAAATTTAAACATATGATTGGGTTTGTCTATATTTGAAACAACCCAGCATTTATTCTGTGCATAACCATTCAGCGTGATTGCAAGAATGAAAGCTTCAATTCATGTTCAATTGCACTATCACAGATTTTCACTGTGAACTCACATGGGGCCTCATTTATCCCGTCTAATCTGGCAGTAATTTCTTCGAGGGCCAGGAGGTTCAGGGGCCGTGGCTTTAGACTGTAACTCAGAGGTCATTGAGTTTGTCAATCCATATCTAACCTCAGATGTGCTCATGGGGTCCAAAAGTTTAAGACAACTTGCAAAATGCTCCTTTTAGCATTTTTCTACTTTTTTTTTTCATTTTGAGAACTCGAGTGAAAGGCTGAATTTAAAAAAAACTTTAATTTTGGAACGTCTTTTGTCCCGGTTTGCTTTAATGAGAGCAGCAATCAAGCTGTGTGTACAAAACCTGATGATCATATCTCAAAGGAAAAGTAAATATTTTATGAGGTGGCGTTTTCGTACAAAGTGCAGGCATTTCTCAGAGTTGCATAAGCCAGACAAAGGGAAAATGAAAAAGTTTTAAGTGCTCACGGAAGAGATGAGTTTTCAGTTGTCTTTTGAATGCTGTCAGGGATTCTGCCTTCCGGATGAGGGTGGGCAGATCATTCCACCAGCATGGTACCGTGAATGAGAATGTTCTGGAGAGTGATTTTGTGGCTCTCTGTGATGGTACCACGAGCCGTCGCTCATTCACTGATCGTAGGCTTCTGGTAGGGACGTAGACTCAAGCGTCAATGCCTTGAACTTGATGCGAGCCGCGAGTGGTAGCCAGTGCAGAGAGATGAACAGAGGAGTGACGTGGGCCCTTTTGGGCTCGTTGAAGACAAGATGGGCTGCAGCATTCTGGATCATTTGTAGAGGTTTAGTTGCACATGATAGAAGTCCAGCCAGAAGAGCATTTCAGTAATCAAGCCTAGAAATGACCAGGGCCTGGACGAGAAGTTGTGTTGCATGCTCAGTTAGGAAAGGTCTGATCTTCCTGATGTTGTGCAGTGCAAACCGGCATGATCGAGTTGTCTTTGTTATGTGGTCTGTGAAGGTCAGCTGGTCATCAAATACTACTCCAAGATTTCTGACTGACCTTGATGGGGTGATTGAGGATGAGTCTAGCTGTATAGTGAAGTCGTGCTGTAGAGACGGATTGGCAGGGAGGACGAGAAGCTCAGTCTTTGCCAGGTTGAGCTGCAGGTGATGTTCCTTCATCCATGCCGAGATGTCCGCCAGACAGCTTGAGATACGTACAGCTACTGTGGGATCATCTGGTTGCAATGAGAGGTAGAGCTGTGTGTCATCAGGATAGCAATGGTAAGAGAAACCATGTGCGTGTATGATGGGTCCCAGTGATGTGGTGTAAATGGAGAAGAGGAGCGGTCCAAGAACTGAACCCTGAGGAACCCCTGTGGTCAGTTGATGTGCTTTGGATACCTCGCCCCTCCATGCGACCCTGAAGGACCTACCTGTGAGATAGGACTCAAACCAGAGGAGAGGAGTACCTGTGATGCCCAGAGATGAGCGGGTGGACAGAAGGATTCAATTAAATTAAATTCACCTTTATTTATATAGCGCTTTTTACAATACAGATTGTATCAAAGCGCTTCACAGAGATAACATGAAAACAATATAACAAAAACAATATAGAAATATAACAAAGTTTGTTTCTAAAAGAAAATTGCGTCAACGTCCACCTAAGTAAGGCAGATCAATAATATTATTGAATATTAAATGTCCCCAACTAAGCAAGCCAAAAGCCAAGGCAACAGTGGCAAGGAACCAAAACTCCATCAGGTGACAGAATGGAGAAAAAAACCTTGGGAGAAACCAGACTCAGTCGGGGGGCCAGTTCTCCTCTGACCAACGAAGGAACAGTGCATGATTCGAGGAGCATTACAAGTCAGATTGGAATCGGAACATTTACACAGAAACTGCGCCAGTTAAAATTACAAATGATTTACTTTTAGCTTCTGACCAAGGCTGTATCTCAATACTAGTTCTACTCGATCTTAGTGCTGCGTTTGACACTATCGATCATAAGACCTCTACGTCCCTCCTGCTGCTGAGACCTAACCACAATCTCACAATCTCTCCGCAACCCAACCATACGCGCCAACCCGTTGACTAAGGCTGTCGAGCCCCACTGGTGTGTGAATAGGCAGTTTCAGTGGACAACGGTTCCGTATGGCATACCACCTACCGCAACACAATATCTGCCCAACCACCCGTCATTCACGCAATATATACAGGAACGTTAAGTAATGACTGTAAATACTATGCAACCTATACAAATAACCTACAGTCTCTTCAAGTTTTATAGTATTAAATGCATTTGATCTGATTCAGCAGTGGAATAAAAGGTAAGCATTATGTAAATGCTTGGCTAAAGAGATGCGTCTTTAATCTAGTTTTAAACTGGGACAGCGAGTCAGAGCCTCGAACAATATCAGGAAGGCTGTTCCAGAGTTTAGGAGCTAAATGTGAGAACGCCCTCCCTCCTTTAGTCGACTTAGATATCCTAGGAATGACCAGAAGCCTCGAATTTAGTGATCTTAAAGAACGCGATGGATTGTAGGGCGATAGAAGGTCCATTAAATACACAGGAGCTAAACCATTTAGGGCTTTATAGGTCAGTAATAGTACTTTGTAATTGATACGGAACTTGATAGGTAGCCAGTGTAGAAATGATAAAATTGGTGTTATATGATCATATTTTCTTGACCTAGTAAGAACTCTAGCGGCTGCATTTTGCACTAACTGTAGCTTGTTTATTGAGGATGCAGGACAGCCAGCTAATAAGGCATTACAGCAATCTAGTCTCGAGGTCATGAATGCATGGACTAACTTTTCTGCATCAGAAACAGATAGCATGTTACGTAATTTCGCAATGTTTCTAAGGTGGAAAAAGGCTGTTCTTGTAACATATGAAATATGATTTTCGAAAGACAGGTTGCGGTCTAGTACAACTCCCAGGTCTTTTACCGTAGAGGATAAAGTAACAGGACATCCTTCTATATTAAGGTTGTATTGTAAGTGGTTTTGTGGGTAGTTTTTTGGACCAACAAGTAATACCTCCGTTTTATCTGGATTTAGTAGCAGGAAATTACCCGTCATCCAGCATTTTATATCTTTAAGACACTCTGTCAACTTTGTTGAGTTAGTGTTTTCATCTGGCCGTGATGAAATATATAATTGAGTGTCATCAGCATAACAGTGGAAATTAATTCCATGTTTTCTTATAATATTACCAAGTGGCAGCATATATATTGAGAATAGCAGAGGGCCTAACACCGATCCTTGCGGCACTCCATATTCTACTGACGTTATCTTCGATTTTTCCCCATTTAAACAAACAAAATGGTAACGGTCCGATAAGTACGATCTGAACCAGCTTAATGCATGTCCCTGAACACCAGTGTAGTTTTGTAATCGATCCAAGAGTATTTTATGATCGATAGTGTCAAACGCAGCACTAAGATCGAGTAGAACTAGTATTGAGATACAGCCTTGGTCAGAAGCTAAAAGTAAATCATTTGTAATTTTAACTAGCGCAGTTTCTGTGCTATGATGCGGCCTGAATCCTGACTGAAATTTTTTATATATCTCATTTTCTTGCAAGAAAGAGCACAATTGAGCGGACACATTTTTTTCTAGTATTTTAGACATAAATGGAAGATTTGAAATGGGTCTGTAATTTGCTAAGTTATTTGGATCTAATTGCGGTTTCTTAATGAGAGGTTTTATTACTGCCAGCTTGAATATTTTTGGAACATGACCTAGAGATAAAGACGAGTTAATAATATTAAGAAGAGGCTCTTCCACTACAGGTAACACTTCTTTCAGAAATTTAGTTGGTATTGGATCTAATAAACATGTTGTTGGTTTAGATGCAATGATAAGTTTATTTGGCTCTTCCTGTCCTATAGTTGTAAAGCGGCGTAGTTGGTCCAGAGGGGCCATAGTTGAGGCTAAATCATAAGACACCATAGAGGATTGTACATTTACAATTGTGTTTCTGATGCTTTCTATTTTCTCATTGAAGTAGTTCATAAAATCATTACTACTATACTGTAACGGAATATTTTGCTCTGGTGATGTCTGTTTATTTGTTAGTCTAGCCACGGTGTTAAATAAAAACCTTGGATTATTTTGGTTATTTTCTATTAGTCTGCGGAGATGCTCTGCCCTGGCTGCTTTTAGAGCCTTTTTATAACGTGACATACTGTCTTTCCACTCGATTCTAAAGACCTCTAAATTAGTTTGTTTCCATTTACGCTCTAAGTTACGAGTTTCTCTCTTGATAGCATGCGTAGCACTGTTGTACCATGGTGCTTTAGTTTTCTCTCTAACCTTTTTTGGTCTAATTGGTGCAACAATATCTAATGTACTAGAGAAAATGGTGCTCAAACTGCTGGTCATTTCCTCTTGTTCATCTGTTTGTTTGGGTTCACTGAGCAGCTGAGATAGATCAGGTAAGCTATTTGAGAATCTATCTATAGTGGTAGGAAGGATTGTTCTGCCTGGTCGATAACGTGGCGCAACATGACAAATTTCAGCAGTACGTATTATACAAGTTACCATGTGATGATCAGTGAGATCGTCACTTTGCGGTATAATATCTATATCGGTTAGATTGGTTCCATATGATATAATTAAGTCTAGTGTATGATTTAGACGATGAGTGGGACCACTGACGTTTTGTTTGACCCCAAAGGAGTTTAATAAATCTGTAAACGCAGTCCCTAACGCATCATTTGTGTTATTGTGGTGAAGAGTCAGAGGCGTCCGAATCCATGTGCAATAACTTTAATGATGAACACAAACAGGCAGAAAACAGAGAAAGCACAGGGTAGAATATATACTGGGGCAGTCCAAACTCAGAGTGGTTACCAGGCAAGGGTCGAAGGCAGGCGGCAAACGTTCACAGAGTAATGGGGAAAACAGGCGAGAATCAAGGAACCAGGAATACGTAGAAATATAGGAGATTGCTCAGAGTTGCACGCCGTGGCAGTAACAAGACCACAGAGAACAAAGGGGAGCAAGGTCCAGATAAAGGGGAGCTGAGTGGGAACAGGTGGCTGAGATGATGGAGATGAGACCGGGATGGAAGGAGGTGATTAGTGAAGGGAGTGATGGGAAGTGAAGTCCTAGAACTCAGGAGAGAGTGATCTGGTGAGGCCAGGAGGAGGCGTCGTGGAGCGCATCGTGACAGTTATCTACGTGTATGTTAAACTCTCCAACAATTATTGCTTTATCGGTATTGACCAATAGATCTGAGAAAAAGTCTGCAAACTCTTTAAGGAAATCAGCGTAAGGTCCTGGAGGTCTATATACAGTAGCCAAGGCTAGAGATAATAGGGATTTCTTTCTTACATCTAAGAGCGTAACGTTTAGCACAAGTACTTCAAAGAATTAAACCTGTGACCTGTTTCCTGAGTAACATTAAGAATATCTCTATAGATTGTTGCAACTCCGCCGCCACGACCGATCAGACGGGGCTCATGCTTATAACAGTATCCTGGCGGAGTGGACTCATTTAGACCGAAATACTTGTTTGGTTTAAGCCAGGTTTCAGTAAGGCAAAGTACATCGAAGCTATTATACTGGTAACTTGTATAATACGCACTGCTGAAATTTGTCATGTTGCGCCACGTTATCGACCAGGCAGAACAATCCTTCCGACCACTATAGATAGATTCTCAAATAGCTTACCTGATCTATCTCAGCTGCTCAGTGAACCCAAACAAACAGATGAACTAGAGGAAATGACTAGCAGTTTGAGCACCATTTTCTCTAGTACATTAGATATTGTTGCACCAATTAGATCAAAAAAGGTTAGAGAGAAAACTAAAGCACCATGGTACAACAGTGCTACGCATGCTATCAAGAGAGAAACTCGTAACCTAGAGCGTAAATGGAAACAAACTAATTTAGAGGTCTTTAGAATCGCGTGGAAAGACAGTATGTCACGTTATAAAAAAGCTCTAAAAGCAGCCAGGGCTGAGCATCTCCGCAAACTAATAGAAAATCACCAAAATAATCCAAGGTTTTTATTTAACACCGTGGCTAGACTAACAAATAAACAGACATCACCCGAGCAAATTATTCCGTTACAGTATAGCTGTAATGATTTTATGAACTACTTCAATGAGAAAATAAAAAGCATCCGAAACACAATTGTAAATGTACAATCCTCTATGGTGTCTTATGATTCAGCCTCAATTATCGCCCCTCAAGAACAACTACACCGCTTTACAACTATAGGACAGGAAGAGCTAAATAAACTTATCATTGCATCTAAACCAACAACATGTTTATTAGATCCAATACCAACTAAATTTCTGAAAGAAGTGTTACCTTTAGTGGAAGAGCCTCTTCTTAATATTATTAACTCGTCTTTATCTTTAGGTCATGTTCCAAAAATATTCAAGCTGGCAGTAATAAAACCTCTCATTAAGAAACCGCAATTAGATCCAAATAACTTAGCAAATTACAGACCGATTTCAAATCTTCCATTTATGTCTAAAATACTAGAAAAGACTGTGTCCGCTCAATTGTGCTCTTTCATGCAAGAAAATGAGATATATGAAAAATTTCAGTCAGGATTCAGACCGCATCATAGCACAGAAACTGCGCTAGTTAAAATTACAAATGATTTACTTTTAGCTTCTGACCAAGGCTGTATCTCAATACTAGTTCTACTCGATCTTAGTGCTGCGTTTGACACTATATCGATCATAAAATACTCTTGGATCGACTACAAAACTACACTGGTGTTCAGGGACAGGCATTAAGCTGGTTCAGATCGTATTTATCAGACCGTTACCATTTTGTTTGTTTAAATGGGGAAAAATCGAAGATAACTTCAGTAGACTATGGAGTCCCGCAAGGATCGGTGTTAGGCCCTCTGCTATTCTCAATATATATGCTGCCACTTGGTAATATTATAAGAAAACATGGAATTAATTTCCACTGTTATGCTGATGACACTCAATTATATATTTCATCACGGCCAGATGAAAACACTAACTCATCAAAATTGACAGAGTGTCTTAAAGATATAAAATGCTGGATGACGCATAATTTCCTGCTACTAAATCCAGATAAAACCGAGGTATTACTTGTTGGTCCAAAAAACTATCCACAAAACCACTTACAATACAACTTTAATATAGAAGGATGTCCTGTTACTTTATCCTCTACGGTAAAAGACCTGGGAGTTATACTAGACCACAACTTGTCTTTCGAAAATCATATTACGAACGGCCTTTTTCCATCTTAGAAACATTGCTAAATTACGTAACATGCTATCTGTTTCCGATGCAGAAAAGTTAGTTCATGCATTCATGACCTCGAGACTAGATTACTGTAATGCTTTATTAGCCGGTTGTCCTGCATCCTCAATAAACAAGCTACAGTTAGTGCAAAATGCAGCCGCTAGAGTTCTTACTAGGTCAAGAAAATATGATCATATAACACCGATTCTATCATCTCTGCACTGGTTACCTATCAAGTTCCGTATCAATTACAAAGTACTATTACTGACCTATAAAGCCCTAAATGGTTTAGCTCCTGTGTATTTAATGGACCTTCTATCGCCCTACAATCCATCGCGTTCTTTAAGATCACTAAATTCGAGGCTTCTAGTCATTCCTAGGATATCTAAGTCCACTAAAGGAGGGAGGGCGTTCTCACACTTAGCTCCTAAACTCTGGAATAGCCTTCCTGATATTGTTCGAGGCTCAGACTCGCTGTCCCAGTTTAAAACTAGATTAAAGACGCATCTTTTTAGCCAAGCATTTACATAATGCTTACCTTTTATTATACTGCTGAATCAGATCAAATGCATTTAATACTATAAAACTTGAAGAGACTGTAGGTTATCTGTATAGGTTGCATAGTATTTGCAGTTATTACGTTCCTGTGTATATTGCGTGAATGACGGGTGGTTGGACAGATATTGTGTTGCGGTAGGTAGTATGCCATACGGAACCGTTGTCCACTGAAACTGCCTATTCACACACCAGTGGGGCTCGACAGCCTTAGTCAACGGGTTGGCGCGTATGGTTGGGTTGCGGAGAGATTGTGAGATTGTGGTTAGGTCTCAGCAGCAGGAGGGATGTAGAGGTCAGTAAGCTGGGCTGAGTTGAGTGGGGGACGGAGGGGGGTGATTTTGGGACGCAAGAGTCACTGTCTTCATGTTTTGTCTTTTACACCTGTGTTATGGAAATCATCATTATGAAGAGCAGCTACGCTAATTATTTTCCCTTTGCTTTTCTGCTGTTATCTCGGGACGCGAGTCCCGAGAAAATGGCGTTCGTCAGCTCCAGTTTGTATCCAGCCTCTCACGGAGACTTCAGATGCTCCAACCACAAAGCCTATGAAGTGACGACTCAACACGGGCGATATGGACTCTCTATGGTGGACGGCACTGATCCTCAACAACTCGTCTTAAGACCGGCGTGCATACTTGGACTTCCAAAAAAATACTCTAAATGTTCCGATCCAATCTGACTTGTAATGCTGCCCGAATCATGCACTGTTCTTCCGTTGGCCAGAGGAGAACTGGCCCCCCGACTGAGTCTGGTTTCTCCCAAGGTTTTTTTCTCCATTCTGTCACCTGATGGAGTTTTGGTTCCTTGCCACTGTTGCCTTGGATTTTGGCTTGCTTAGTTGGGGACATTTAACATTTAATATTCAATAATATTATTGATCTGCCTTACTTAAGGTGGACGTTGACGCAATTTCTTTTAGAAACAAACTTTGTTATATTGTTATATTGTTTTTGTTATATTGTTTTCATGTTATCACTGTGAAGCGCTTTGATACAATCTGTATTGTAAAAAAGCGCTATATAAATAAAGGTGACTTGACTTGACTTGACTATTATCTGTGACCATTTTATTTACAATAACCGCCTTAGGTGTGAGCGATCTAATGTTTAGAAGACCTAGTTTTAGAAATTGTTTTTGTTCACTGATATTTAGATTTTCAGGTTTAATTACAATAAGATTTTTCCTGGATCCTACAGTAGATTTATTATTTGGCCTCACTAAACGAGGAATAGACACAGTTTCTATATGATGTTCTACACTACTTATATCAATTAAATTGGGACAGCAAAGACTGTGATTTGGAATTTGATTTTCTAGTCATACGGTGTGTAACGTCTTGGAGATGTTGTCCGACAGAACAGCCGCTCCGATTCTGCTGGGGTGCAGGCCATCAGCACGGTAGAGCCTAGGTCGCTCCCAGAACAGATTCCAATTATTTACAAAGAGCAGTTTTTGTTCATTACACAATGACATTAACCATTCATTTAGTGCAAATAATCTACTGAACCTTTCCTGTCCTTGTCGGTACGTGGGAAGCGGTCCAGACACGATGATCGTTGCCTCAGGCGCTGTGCTGCGTACCGCCTCGATCAGGCTCCTGTAGTCCTTCTTCAGAACCTCCGTCTGCCGCAGCCTGATGTCGTTCGTTCCCGCGTGCAGCACAACAGCTCCGACGCGCTCGTCACCGTTCAGGATCTCGGGAACCTGTGCGGCGACATCAAGAACACGAGCACCAGGAAAGCAGTGAGTGCGCACCTTACCCTTACCTGAGGTAGCACGGACATGACGGACCATGGAAGTGCCGATGATCATGGCTTCGTTGCGTTCCGACTCGCGAAGTGGGGAGAAGGGGTTCCGGGTGGAGATCTCGAAGACCGGGAGGGGCGGAGAGGTTCTTGCTCTGGTCCTGGCTCGTGTCTTCCGCTGTGGGATCACCCAGGCCAGGGTCCATGGTGTTGGGTCAGTGCCGGAGTGAATGATGCCAGAGATGATCGCGTCCTCCTGGGCAGAGAAACGCACGGAGTAGACGAAGTCGGAGTCAAAAAGTTACTAGCCACTGACTTATGTGCATCGGCGCGTGACGTTTCAAGCGCTGATCGCCGATCCCGCAGCTCGGCTTGTTTCTCCAGCAGACCACAGATCTGTTTCTCCACCGATTCCAGCTCCAATCGTACCGAAATCAGCTCGAATGTGTCCTCACCTGCACTCAGAGGTAACGTTAGACACACATCTGATATGTTCGCCATAACAGATGAACAGTAGATTAGTAGTGATACTACCAATATCACTACTAATTTAGGACTGAAATGCCGGATATAACCCGTATCCTTTCAGTGAACGGGTGTAAAATGAGACGGTCGGTAGGCGCGAGGCCACGCGTGAAATGCTAGCGGACTAAAGGCTAGTAGTCGAGATTCGCAAAGTTGGATCTAAGTAGCGATATCAAAGCAATCCGATTGTTTTTTATAAGGAATAGTATCGATGATAAGTTCCCATAATATAAAAATAGAAAGTGCTTGTTTATAAATGAGTGGTAAGGAAGAAAATCAAGGATTAATGAATCGATTCGACGGAGCTTCCAAGCACAAACACAGACTGCACGCGTATGCGCCCTCTCACTTGTGGCAAGTGTGTGATAGAGTTCAGAGTTCAAGTTCCTGTGTGATAGAGTTCAGAGTTCAAGTTCCTGATGATTCATCAGGATCTGATGATTCACAGTGTCGAAGGCAGCAAACAGGTCCAGGAGAATGAGAACTGATGATTTGGAAGCAGCTTTTGCGGTCCGCAGGGCTTCTGTGACCGACAGCAATGCAGTCTCGGTTGAATGCCCTTTCTTGAAGCCAGATTGGTTGCAGCTGGTTGTTCAGAGACAGAAAGGATGTTGCTTGGTTGAAAGCAACTCGTTCAATAGTTTCCGCAACTAATGGTAGGAGAGAGACAGGTCTGTAATTATCTACAAGTGATGTGTTTAATGTTGTTTTTTTAAGCAGTGGAGTTACCCGAGCCTGCTTGAATGCTGTAGGGAAAATGCCAGTATGGGGGGATGAGTTGATTATGTGTGTGAGTGCTGGTAGAAGTGTGGGAGAGATGGCTTGTAGAAGGTGTGAGGGGATGGGGTCTAGAGGGCAGGTGGTAGGATGACTGGAGAAGATACTTAAGGCTTCTTCCTCGGTTAGTAGAGAGAAGGAAGAGAGAAGGTTTTTGGCTGTGGGAGAGGTTGGTCTGGGTTCCTGTGTGTGTTGAGCTAAGCAGTGACTGCTGATAGTTGTTGTTTTGTTGGTGAAGAAGTTAGCAAAATCATCAGCAGTTAACGAGGAGGTAGGTGGTGGTGGAGGTGGACAGAGGAGAGAGTTGAATGTCTTGAAAAGTGAACGTGTATTGGAGGCGCTGTTGATCTTGTTGTGGAAATATGACGATTTTGCAGCATGAACATCCACAGAAAAGGAAGAGAGCAGAGATTGATACATACTCAGGTCAGATGTGTCTTTTGATTTGCACCATTTTCTGTCCGCTGCCCTGAGTTCGGCCCGGTGTTCACGAAGAAGCTCAGATAACCAGGGGTTAGAGGGCGTAGACTACAAGTGGGGTGCCATCTTCAGGGAAAGAGGACAGCAGCACATCCAGCTCCTCTACAAAGCTGTTGACCTGGGGGGCAATATATGACTACAATATGGATCTTAATGGGAGTTGTAAGTGTAATGGCATGATAATCAAACGAGTTGTTATTGCATAGAGAAGAGAGAGTTAGAAATGAGAAGACCAGTACCCCCACCCCTCCTCGCAAGGGGTGTGAGAGAAAGAGAAGTTTTTAGAGAGAGCAGCAGGGGAGTCTTCTGGACGAATCCAGGTCTCAGTCAAGCCCAAGATATTAAGAGTAGAATGAGATGCAAAGGCTGGAATGAAGTCAGCTTTATTGGCTGCTGATTGACAATTCCATAGACCCACAGAAAGAGAGAGAGGTGTGTGTGAGGATGAGAGAATGGGACGCAGATTAGCAGTATTGCGCTGTCTTCTGTGATTGATGAAAGAGCGTTGTCGTCGAGAGACAACAGGAATGTATTGAAAGCACATGTTGAGTAGGGGTAAATAAGATAAAAGTGTGAAAGGAATGGGAAAATAAAATACTTAAGTGCCTTGCTGGTGTCCTTGCCACACGAGAAGGCTGAACGCTTCCGCTGACGCTTCCGCTCTAAATGAACTAAATAAAAAAGACAGATTTTCAGTCTGACCTCAGATTTTTTCTTGTCTTCCTCCCAATTAATTATAATTATACATTATTCTGTAAGGAAAAATTGACGACGGACCGTTGAATTATTAAAAAAGTAATGCTAACTAACCCCCCTATGTGGTCGCGTCCTGTTGTGTATTATTTTTCAATAATTCAACGGCCCGACGTTGATTATTCCGCCTATACTACGGTTACCATACCTCAAAACACTGTTCAGATGATGTATTTCAAGACATTTGTCAGGTTTTTGTTCTTAAAACACTTTTATGTGGGGGACTAATTTCTTATGCATCTCATCCCAAGCCTCCTTAATTCTAAAATGTCAGAGCTAGTAATGGAGGTTTGAACCACAGATAATGCCATAATGCAGTTATTAATGCAGTTATGAGAGAGAGAGAGAAAGAGAGAGAGAGAGAGAGAGAGAGAGAGAGAGAGAGAGAGAGAGAGAGAGAGAGAGAGAGAGAGAGAGAGAGAGAGAGTATGAATTACCTGAGTCACTGTGTCATCTTAACACTGTGCGTGTCCACTTATAGTGAAACTGTAAGTTTATCTGCTCCAAGAACAGCGCTGTTATTACTTCGCTAGTGAGAAATGTCTTGTAGCTTTTAAGTTGTTGAACTATTTTACACATAAAACCGTCAGACAACACGTTTCCTGTGCGAGTGTGTCCATACTGTATGTGCTTTCCTTACATAATAATAAAATGTCATTTTGTGGAAAAAAACATGGAAATGATTTGTCGTTTTTATCCTATAGTTTACTATATTTTATTTGCTTGGTCAGTGTCGTTGTGGGTTTTGATTCTTTTGTTGTTGTAGTCTATAAGGACCTTTGAAATAACTGAAATCATTTGGCGAAGTGATATGGACTGTAATGCGGTCCAGGCCTGACTGGAACTACTTTAGCCGTGCGTTTCCCTGAAAATAATTGCACACCTTGAGTTCAAACATTCAACAGCCCCATTGTAACATGAAATAAATGTGATGTAAAAGAGTTAGACACAAGCCCATTTGGTATTTGATTCCAGGAAGTAGTGCTTACAACACCTCGTTGTTATTGCTCTTTGTGTTGTAAACTGGTTCGTTATGTAAAAAGTGAACAACATTCCTTGATATGAGCAATCATTTGCAAGTGTTTGTGAACAAAACCAGCTCTGGAATTTAAATCAGCCATCAATGCTACTTTTCTAAACATTGGCGTCTCTCCTAATCTGACTGGTGTCAAGACATGCCCTGAAAGCAGTTTTATCTGATTTGTTTGTACATTTTTTAATTTTATTTTATCAGCTTTTTACTGTTGAGGTTTTAATTTATCGTTATTTAAATTACTGCAATTCCCATTATCCTCTGTGCTTTTAGAGATTCCAATACTATATAACTTTTTAATTAAAGGGGTCATATAATGGTACATGCACTTTTACAAGTTGATTGTACTGAAATGTGTGTTGGCAGTGTCTGTACACAACCATCATAAAATGATAAAAATCCATCCAGTGTTTTTGTTTTAATCTCCTTACATGTTTTCCCCTGCCTCAAATTGAGCCGTTCGATTTTGTGACGTCACACGCTCGGAAGCCCCTCCCACGATTGTTGATTGACAGCATCGTTTCAACACAGACCCGACCTCGCTCGTGAGCGAGCTGTCAATCATAGTCTGCGCAGACTGGCGCGGTCATTGTTGATATGCTGGAGCACTGTCTATGAGCAGAATGGCGTCTAAGCGATTGTGGTGGTCTGTTCTTGGGTGCAATAACGAACACAGCAGTCATTTTAATGTTCCTAAATCCGAACCGCTGAAGACGCAGTGGCTGAGTTTGTTTTCGAAGGAAATATTCCCCACGAGCAACGTCAATGCTCTCATGTTTGCGCGAATCATTTCTCACCAGACTGCTTTATAAACAAGGGTAAGTATAAAGCTGGATTTGCTAAGAAGCTGCTCATGAAAAAAGAAACTATTCGTGTTCCTGCTGAACCTCTAGAACAACTGAAGTGAGTGTAACGTTTTATTAAACTTTATATTAATATTTATAATCTTTGCAAATCGCTAGCTGCACGCTTCACAATGAATGCGTCTAAGGTTTACACTCAGGGTACATTACGGCATGTTTTCTATGTATGATGTTCTCAATATAATTCATAATCCCACGTTTATACTGAACAACGCGTTATGGTTATTGTGTTATTGAGTTACAAACGGTGTAGCACAGAACAGAGAGGCGGAGTGAGCAAAGCTCATTATCATTTAAAGTCATATGCACTGAAGCGGCGTGCTGAAAACAGAGCTGTTTTTGACCAGGTAAAATAAGTGTTTTCTAATGAGAATTTTTAATTAAAGTATATTACAAACTTTTAATTTAGACCCTAAAGAATCATACTAGCTTGTACAAAAATGGCATTATATGACCCCTTTAAATCCAGATGAAGTAGTTCTGGCACAAATGTCGTTTGTGTTACTGTAAGTGTAAATTTCTGCAGGAATGTTAGAAATGCTGCCAGACAAAGCATTGTATTTTATCTTCCTTTAAATGAATGCAGGATGTTTGAATCCATTACACTGTGTGTTTCTTAAAAACACTGTGTGTTTCTGGGAAATAACTCTTATGTATGATCACGTTGCAGCTAGGTGATGGTTTTTGCTTGAGGGAGATGCTTTCGAAATGAACTTCAGTTGCGCAACGTTTGCTGTCAATTATGAATGAGTCAAACACCTTGCAAAACATTACCAGACTCGTTTGCTCACTGGTTCTGTTTTTTTAACTTTCATAACGATCACACTGCTTTCATAATTTGCCTAATCGCCTCCAGGTCTGGAAGAGTTTCCAAAGTTTCATTCCAAACAAGACTAACATCTCGCTCATAAACAGACTGAAAGTCAAGACTAGGAGTGTTAAGAGAAAAATGAAACTGATAAGTCCTTTAATGCGTCATGCGTTTAACCTACAAGCATGATAATAATGATCCTGATTAGCAACATTTCAAGGTTCCTCAAGAGACTGGCCACTAAAAACTGAGTCACGCCACAGGACTCAATAATTGTTGACAAAGCTGCATCGGTTTTTCTTTCATTTTTAGGGTAATTGTGTCCTTATTGTTCATTTTGACACACTTCTGTATTTCACAGTTCATTATAAGAAAAAGAAAAAACAACACAGGACAACATTTGACTTTAAATTGATTTAAAAAGAAATAAATAAAATACATATATATGTATAATTAGTATTATACAATTTCAGTGTTCTTTGCTTTTTAGCTAAATGGTCAAAAATATAAGACAAAAAAACAGACTTTTTTTTTTGTTGATAAAAGTAAATTTGACATTTCTGCCCATTTACAACTGATCTGTCCAACCGATGAGTGAATACAGAATGAACTATCCAAAAGTGCATTTTTCTTTTTGTTATATTTGCAATGGAGTGCTAATAAAATCTTTATACTGTCAGCCTTTATTGTCTCCTGATATACAAAGGGTAATCAATTATAAAATTCATAGGTTGTTCCACTTTTGCTACATGTCCTTGAGGTGTGTATCTTTGCACCGTCAGTATGCGTTCACGCTCACACCACACACGTTTCACTCAGCTCAAACTGATCAAATAAAGCCACAACATGTTATAGATGAGCAGAGCTGATGTGATTGGTTGTGTTTAATCAGCCGCTCATGTCAAAGGTTTGCTCTGTTTCAAGAGAGGCTGTTGGCTTGAAAGATACCTCGGCAAAGCATGATGGGTGTTAATGAGTAACTTATTCTGAAATCAGGGAAGATGGTCTTAGCATTTGCAAAACCTCTGACATATGTGTACTCATACTACTGGACTTATTTATTATTAAATTGGTATTAATAGACTGATACATTGGTAACTACTTGGACAACGTTTGGCCTTTTTAAGATTGCCTGTTCTGAATTACTTGTGCAAATTGTGTCGACTGGCTAATTAACAGAAATGGCCTTTTCACTAAATGTCAGATCTTGTCAATTTTTTATATATGTATACACACTTATATATGTATACACACAATCACTATCTTGGACGTTGACGCAATTTTCTTTTAGAAACAAACTTTGTTGTATTATTTTCATGTTATCACTGTGAAGCTGCTTTGATACAATCTGTATTGTAAAAAGCGCTATATAAATAAAGGTCACTTGACTTGACTATCATGAAAAAGTTTGTGGTCAGTAATATTTTTTAAATGTTTTTGAAATACGTCTCTTATGCTCACCAAGGCTGCATTTATTTGATCAAAAATACAGTAAAATTGTAATATTGTGAAATATCATTACAATTTAAAATAACTGTTTTCCATTTGAATATAGTTTCAAATGTAATTTATTTATGTGATGCAAAGCATATACCAGTCTTCAGTGTCACATGATCCTTCAGAAATCATTCTAATATGCTGATTTGATCCGCATTTCTTATTATTATCAATGCTATTTAATATTTTTGTGGAAACTGTGATACTTTTTTTCCAGGATTCTTAACAGAAAGTTCAAAATAACAGCATTTCTTTGAAATTGAAATATTTTTTTAACATTATAAATGTCTTTACTGTCACTTTTGACCACTTCAATGCACCCTTGCTGAATAAGCAGTATTTCTTTTGGAAAAAATCTAACTGACCCCAAACATTTAAAGTTATCTAAACACATACACACACACACACACACAGGTTTTTGACCCTACATTATATTGACATTATATTGACTCTGGATCAGTGCTTCTCAACTGGTGGCTTGCAAATTAGTTAAAATAATACACTAAATAGGATTATACTTCAAAAGGGGGAGACAAAACACTTTAACAAGGGACAATTCTGTTCATTTTTAACAATCTCTAGACATTGGGCATTAAAACTCGACCAACTACTAGAGTAAAGGCTGAGATGAATGCTGACATCAGTGTTTGCTTTGATTCTACCGTAACAGCACAGTTTTACCTTGGGTCAGGTTATCCCGCACTATAAGACGGATGTGCACTGTTGCACTGTCACCATTTACAATCTATCATTAATAAACAATGCAAGACCAGTTGAATCTCTATTGGCAAAGCCACTGAGAACTGAGGAAGAGTTTGTGAAACAATTAAGCACGACAAGGCATGAGATCACAAACAGCTGCAGGTCTGAAAAGCAGCAGAGGACGACCTGAAACAGGCCATTTCTCTAGAGTTGCATTACGATATCTGCTAAAGTCTAGAAATGACTCGAAAGGAAGGGGCGGGGGGATTGGTCAGAGAATCACATCCCCTGCTTTTTCTATCTGAGCGGGCCTGGGCTCTCCTAAAATGGCCGCTATCAGAGCCTCCGGAGCGCTGACTCCGTTCCTAGGAGACGCAGGGCTCCGTGGACTAAGAGGACTGAGGGAGGGCGAGGTTAACGTGTCTGGAGAAACCAGACGCTCTTTCTTGGCATTGGAGGAAGGGTGCGGGGAGGAGCTCCGTGCGGGGCCGTCGCGGGGCCGTGGGCACAGGCTGAGAGACTGCAGGGAGGGAAGGGGCGATGAGGAGAGCGCAGGTACGGCGGGGCTGCGGCTGCGCTGCCGCTTCTGGTGGTTGTGATGCCGTTTGCCGCTGTGGTTTCCAGGGCTGGGGCTACGAGAGATGGGAGCCAACAGGACCAGCGTACTGTCGTCTTCAGAGCTGACATCTGAACTGTCAGAGCGCGAACGACACCCTGGTGCAGGTGGTGTCGACATGGGAAGCTGCACCTGTGAGGAAAATATGCACAGACAATGAAATACAATGAGTATATATATCTGGATGATTTAAATGTTAGAAGTTAAAGGAAGAAAAAAAAGTAAAGTTTTTAAGCCCACATGACCTTCTTTCTTCCACAGAACACAAAAGGAGACTTTTGGAAGACTGTTTTCATGCTCCTTTTAATGCAATTACAATGAAAAGACCCAGATTTATGTTGTTATTCACTAAAAGTATTGACATTTGCCCTAGCTTGATGTGTTCATGAGAGTACACGAGAGAAGAAACAATGTTTGTTCCGTGAACAAGTGAATTTTTTCAGTTTAATCACTTGATCGATCAGTTTACAAAACTGATGTGAATGGTTCACTCACGGTTCATTGCACTGATCTGGTTTAGTTCAAGTTCAACAAACCCACTCAACTGGTTTTGTTTTACTGGATGATTCAGTCGCAGTGGTTTTGCTTTACTTTTGGCCTGTTTCTCACACAGAGAGTTCACATCAGCCTCAAGCCTCTTCTGGTCTCGGTCTAGACTTGGACTCGACTGTGCTGGTCTCGACTACAACACTGGTTCATATGACTTCAGAAGACTTAAAAAAAAAAAAACCTGGTCAATGAACATTTAAAGTGCTTTTGTCCTTGAAAGCTTCACTCTTTATTCATTCAAATGAATGACGAAATCAGCACCATCTTCAAAACTCCCCTGGAGTTCCATTGAAGAAAGAAATTGTCATCAAATCTGGGGTATTCAGAGTTGTGTTTGAGGCACATAGTAGCAAGTAAACTCTTGTCTTGAGTTTCCTGTCAGTGAAATAATGAATGCTTACTACTTCTGGAAAGTCTACACATATTTCAGTTCATTTCTATTCAGTCTATCATTGTGGAATCTTTGATTTTAGATTTAACTGCCCTTAGTAGTTTTTACACGACTGCTTGTGTCAAAATGATTGATGGCCTATTTGATTGACAGGTTGACCTTCCGGTATAGGGGTCAGGGATTAACCTTTGCCCTTGTGCATCATCGATCATGTGTTTTTGACAGCTAGTTTTGACCTATTGACCCTCCCTATTATGTCATTTTGTCAGTTGGTTTTGATCCGGGGTCTGATACGTCATTTTGACATTTAGTTTTGACCTGTTGACCTGGATATGATACGTAATTTTGGTAACACTTTAGAATACGGTTCCTTCGTTAATGAATAACTACACAAGAACCAATGAGTAACACAATATTAACAATCTAGTAACTATTATTAACTAACAAGAAACTCTGATTAACGAATTAGTAAGTAATAGCGCACAGATGAAAGTGCTACTTCACTATTAACTAATCAATAACTACTATTTTTTAATGCTTCCCAGAGAACTACTGAAAAAGTGTATTAATCTAGTAACTACTATTAACTAAAAAGAAACACTTTAGTAAGTAGAAAGTAATTAGTAAGTAATAGCGCACAGATGAAAGTGGTACTTCATACTTCTATGGAAAATACTAATTATTTGGATCCGTATTCTAAAGTGAAGATCATGGGAACTAACTAGTAATGACTCAAGTGTTACTACATGATCTAGTCATGATTTGTGCAACCAAACACAAAAGTCATTTCAAGCATTTGAGATTTTTGGTGAACTTTTAAAAGGGTGAACTAAGTAACTTTTTTACCTTAACCGAACCAGCCCGTTCTCATCCCAAGGCGTCATCTAACTGACGCTTCTGACCATGCGTCAACATGCCGACGCACATGGTACCCCTTAAGCGTCAATATGAGACCCGCCTCCTAGTGGTCTAATCCTAACCCTACCCCAGACCTAAACCTACCCATAACGGAAGCGTCATCTAACTGACGCTAAAGGGTGCCATGTGCGTCGGATTTAGACGCATGGTCAAAAGCGTCAGTTAGATGACGCCTTGGGATGAGAATGTGTTGACCGAACAGCTTTGGAGTCATTGTAATGTTTATATTACTGATTTCGTGTTGAATGGTGGTCGTCTCGCACCCCCCTGGTGCCTGTGAGCCGCAAAACCACCCTTGCAACTTTGGGCCGGCGGGCCGCCGGCCTCAGTGTTAGGAAGTATCGTGTGATATCAGGTCTCGTGAGGTAACGAATCGCTTTACGGCAAAAAACAGATCTGATAAAATTCTGATAAAATGAGCATCAAACAGAAATAACCCGGTGCCGTATACATGTGGTGTTGGAGGCGCACATACAATACAGACTGCCAACAGTTAAACAGGGCGCGCGCAGCTCTTAAAGGGGCCATACCTTATTTCCACTCGTTATAGCGTCCATCCTACTGAACAGGTACCGGTGTACAGGGGGAGGGGATCCGGCCGTGAGTGCGAGCCATCTCTGCGTGAGTGCTATTCACGACAGTACAAGTACTCCACAGCGACTCTAGGGGTCGCTGCTTGACAAAAACAGAATTCCTACTTAGTGCTGCTTTAAATTCTTTAGAAGTATGAAGTAACACTTGAGTCATTGATAGTTAGTTCCCATGATCTTCACTTTAGAATACGGATCCAAATAATTAGTAATTCCCATAGAAGTATGTAGTAACACTTGAGTCACTACCAGTTTGTTACCATGATTCTTACAGTAGTTACTATTGAAAAGCCAATAAAGTGTAGAATCTTCTAATCACTCACAAGATATGCACACACACACACACATATATATGAGCTAGGAGACATACATAAAAACATTTTTTTGGGAGGTAGGTTACATAATAAAATAACTGTATATGGTATTTGGGTGGCTGAAGACTCAATATGTTCCAGTACTCACCACAACTCTAGTGATTCAATGCCAGTCCAGAGGAATGCCGGAAAATTGGCCACAAGACAAGGTCCCGACAACTGCATTTAAAAATCCATTTCCTTAAAATTATTCAGTTGATAAATAGACAGCATAGGCCAATTATTAACAGCTTTCCCAAATCATAAGTCTGCTATGCTATTACAAATTGATAATGTAAACAACCTTGTATCGTTTACATTAGCAGTTAAAATGTTAATGTAGTGCTAGTCATTTGTCCTGCATTGGTTATTGATTAGTTTTGCATGAATTATGAAATTTTTCAGTAGTTCTCTGGGAAGCATTAAAAAAATAGTAGTTATTGATTAGTTAATAGTGAAGTACCACTTTCATCTGTGCGCTATTAGTTCGTTAATCAGAGTTTCTTGTTAGTTAATAATAGTTACTAGATTGTTAATATTGTGTTACTCATTGGTTCTTGTGTAGTTATTCATTAACGAAGGAACCGTATTCCAAAGTGTTACCAATAAATTTAGTACGAACAAAACTTTGGCTCTGGAAAGGCGTTAGCAGACTAACATTACACGATGCACAGAGGTTCATCTGCTCCGTCACCCTATATCCTGAAGCTCAAATTATTGTCAAGTATAACGTATTTCTCTGAAGGTGGTGGGGATCGGAAGGATGTTATAAGCAGCCTATCAATGGGGCTCGGGCTGAGGCATCACAGATTCTAAATGTCTTCATTGTTGCTCTCTCACTAAAGATAGGCCTATGTGATGATTTTCTCACAGATACTAAGAAATTATTTAACATTTCACACAATGTGTGAGATGACTTGTGAGACCCCCAAATTTCAAAGTTCTTTACATGATAAATACAAAATATAGTCATGTTTTTCCACAGACGATCGATGTAGAATATTTGTTTTTATGAATTCATTGAATTTAATTTAAAACATCTTATAAAAGATATATTTTAAACTTTTAAGATTATACTTTGAATATGTTCATTTAAAAGTATATAAATTAAAATAAAATATATGATATATATTCTCACTTTCACTGTCCCACCAATGCACTCAGGAATGAGAAGGGTGGGAGGGTATCATGTGTCACACGCACACACACACACACACACCCACACACTCACCTCTGACTCGGAGACTGTCAAACGCTTGTGAGAGAGAAACACTTTGGGATCTTTTCAACTTTAAACTCATTGCAATTTTGTACCCCATTCATGTATGGACATCTATGTGTTAGGAACTACTTCTTCAAATCTCTAAAAATGTAAGGTGTTTTTTGTTTTGAGATAATTGGTTCAGTAAGATATTTATTTTAAAGAGCAGAATGGTTTTCAACCTTAGTTAGTGTGAAATATTTAATTTATATACTTTTAAAGAACTGAATGGTTTTCAACTTTATATCGTTTTAAAGAGCAGAATGTTTTTTTTTCAACTTAGTGTGAAATATATGATATATATTCTCACTTTCACTGTCCCACCGATTCCCATCTGCTCTGGAATGCTGAGGGAGGGAAGGAGATCCATGCCGTTGCAACATACACGTGCACATACACATCGCGTGACATCGCGGGATCGCGTGACACACATCCTATAACCCTTCTTGACACACATCCTCACACAAAACTAAGTGTCAAAACTATAACATATAATCACCCCGGTCAACAGGTCAAAACTAAATGTGAAAATGACGTATCATACCCCGGATCAAAATCAACTGACAAAATGACATAATAGGGAGGGTCAATAGGTCAAAACTAGCTGTCAAAAACACGGGATCGATGATGCACAAGGGCAAAGCTTAATCCCTGACCCCTATACCGGAAGGTCAACCTGTCAATCAAATAGGCCATCAATCATTTTGACACAAGCAGTCGTGTAAAAACTACTGCCCTGAATCAGCATGTAAAACAAAACAAATTGTAATCAGTCACTTTATATGTCAGTCTAAGTGAGCATTTTTTTTTTACCAGAATAAGCTTTGAAAGACATATCTTACGTTGTGAATATGTTTTACCACAGTGGTTTTGGTTTCGTTCCTACTAATACCAATTTTACTGATAGAACCTCTTTGAAACTGTGGAACATTGTGTTTCACACTGACACTGTGGTACATTTAGTCTTATTTCCATTGTGTGTGCTTTCAATATGTGTCTAACATGTAGTTGGAAATTCAAATGACACAACTGAGTCTGTGTTTGTTATTTGTGGATATCAAGCCTCAAATACAAATCAAGGCCGCAATCAATGTTGACAATGGCGATGTCAGACCGCAATGACCAAATCATCATGCCCTTGGAATAACACACTCATTCAAACCAAACTAATATTTGCATTTGTGTGGAATCAGAATGTAGCTGTGTGAGAGAAGTGTGGACCTGAAATGGTTCTGTCACTCCCACGATGCTGTTCGTGTTGTTACTGTAATATCCCAGAATATATTCCCCCGGGTCTCTAGGCAAATCTTCCTCAGAAAATGTCACCTGAATGTCATGAAAAAACAACAAGTTACAGATAATGCTAGTCAGCACTGGCTACACTATCAATCTACTTTGTTAGTATTAATACTGGTCAGTGATCTTAAAGCTTTCAATCCAAGATTATCCAGGAATGATTTGATTTTGGGATTAAAGCATTGTCCTGTGAACACCGAAAGACGTAAAGGTCAGGGTCAGGTTGCTAATATCTTTCAGATCTCCAGAAAACATCTTACACACACACACAAGTCACGACTAACAATTTTCATGTCCTACCTGCGTCGACTGCTCAGATTTGGCCCAAACATAAGCAGCGTAATCCTTGTGGTGCTTAAATCCCACCTAAAAAAGGCAATTGAAAAGTAAGTATATAAGTATATAAACAATTTATTTTATTTAATATAGAGGTGCAGATTTGACGGATTTATAAATCCGTAATAGTGGACAAATAAAAAAATATTGTAAAAAATGTATGAATAATACCAATGAAATCAAAAGGGTCACATATCTGCAGTGTATCACAGCACAGCACGTGAATAAACACTGGATTTAATATTTCTGTAAAGACAACACGTACATCATGATCAGGTTGCAAGATGAGCAACTTATCAACATCAACCAAAAATCACATGTTCTAGCAATGGTTTAAAGTAAATTGACAGTTAAGTGAAGTAAAAGTGCATTTGTACTCATACACTGGCAGATGAAAACATGAAAATAATTGTAATTATTAGTGTCAGACAAACAACAACTTATGTCATAGTTTTCATGTAATATCCACATTTCTTTCTATTACAAAATCTTCTCGAAAATTCTTGTGTCTGTTGCTTGATGTGGTGCTTTTGTATAAGAGTTGGGTAAAATGAGATTGAATACACCAATTAGGCTAGAAAACTTTTATCAAAATAATTTGTCAATTATTGTGTAAATGATTTTTGCTGTTAAATGTGTAATTTTTTTCTATAATAAAAGTATGCAAAAAAAAAATAGCCTGGATGCCAGCCCGAACCCCGCCCACAACATTTTTTGGTCGGGAAGTTCGGTCTGGACTCGATCCATTGAGGAGTAATTATGATCGGTTCAGAAATCGTCGGGCCAATCAAATTGCCAGGGCGGGCTTTATACGATGATGGACAGATGATCTGCAGTTACGTAATCATCACGTTATCAAAGAGCGCTTGGGTTGAACTGGTTTCCCTCAGAGATGACTGCAGCTGGAGAATTGAGATGTATAGATTCTGCTATCGCGTCTGTTGTAAAAGAAATCGACAGCACATTCATTTTAACTTCTTCCAGCGTGCGTGTAGTTGAGTTCTGTTGACAACTTTGCGTAGCTCATTAAAAAAACACTTACTGCGTTGCTCTGATTGGTTGTAGGTCTATCCAATTGAGTCCAGAGGTTTTTTTTTCCTATGGAGCAGTATCAGACTCACATTCTGATGAATATGAGTATGACGAAGTCAGGCTACAAAAATAACTAAGCGTAGGTTAATTTCCTTGAAAAGTTGAAAGACTGGAAAGCTCTGTTTGTTTGATTTTCCTGACCAGCCCAACACAGCAACACTGGCTCAACCAATGGCGTGAGTTTGAGGGAAGGTCTAACAATTTATTGACCAATAGTAGGCAGGAGGAATGCTTGGGAAAAAGATATCTGAGAAACAGTCATTATTTTAGCAATTTTTTTTGGTGATAGTGGAGCATAAATGAGGTTTAAATTAGGTTATCAGAGTTAATGACACACATTAGAACACCATTGTGATTAATTATTATAATAACATAATGTGGGTAACTGTTCCAAGTAAAAAAAAAAAAGTGGATTAAACATTGTTTTATGTGAAAATGCTATTCATGTATTACCTTGTACAGTCCCACCCAGTCCCATGAACTCCTCTGAAAGCCATGTGCCATTGTGAGTTTTGCTGTAGCATCAGAGAACTTGGTCCATTCTTTCTCCACTTCCAGCGTCACTAATGGTTGGTTCACCTTAAAGGGAAACTGATGGGACAGAAGTGTACTTGTGTAACAAATCTTAGAAAAAATGTAGGTATTACTACTATAATACAACCTTTCTCCCTTTACAGAGGCCTTCAGTAAAAAAAAAAAAAAACAGTGAGGAAATCTATTTAAATTTATTAGCAGTGTGTCTGTGGCCATAAGCAACTGTTCTTAACTCATAAATGTCAGGATAATAAATATCTCGCATGACACTGTACGCCTAAAATACAGGCAGCGCTGCTCACAGACTATCCAGTATCTTTCCCGCCAATTTTAGACTTACATGCAAAGTAAAGAGGGAGGACACTGGCTTGTGATCGCTAATAGTGAAGCCCATGTGACTGCGATAGAAGTGCTGAGAAACTCTGGTGGCGCCGCCCAGCCATGAGGTCAGACCCCTCTGCAGGGCAGAATAATGGGACGGCACGGGGGAGCCCGTCCTGCGCAGACGCCACAGGATGCGATCTGTCCATGCAGGTTTCCTCTTTTTTGCACTAGGAAAGAAAGCCAGGTTTGAACGGGAGGCCAGGGAAACAGAAAGACTCATGAAGAAAAGCATAATTCAATCCTACACCTTGTGTCATAAGTGTGTGTTCCCACATCAAACTTGTAAGTTGGCGGGAATTTCAGTGGGCCTTCTATAAATCCCTCCAGAACGGACTCGCTTTTTTTCGCCATGTTGAGCTGTGACAGACAAAACAAAAAGACAAAATGTTCTTTCACTTAATCTTTTTTTAACAACAACCCAATCTAGCAGACAACACAGAGTTGAATCAAGCCGCTTTGTTTATAGATGTAGTACACTGACCTCTAGTGGTAACAGATTGAAAAATCAGTATTGCCAGGATCTGTACAGAGACACCTGGTGTTTTGTGACTGATAAGGACAATTTTCATTGCTGTGGACTTGAGGCCTGGTTCTAAATTCATTTTATGATTCAAAAGGGTGTTCATGAGTACTATGCGGGCATTTGAGACAGGGCCTCTATTGTCTCCACAAAAAAAGTACACTTTAGCTTACTATCCAAAAGGGTCACCGTGATTTTGCCAAGTAAGACATGTTCAACATTCCTGTCCGAATATTGAGTCCTAACCTAACCCTATTCCAAACCTAACCTTATCCATATCCCTAAAATCAGAGGGAAATGATGAGGGTTAATAACACTGATGTAGAAACACCTGACCCTGGTTTTGAGCCCAAACTGATATAAGCTAGCCTGGTTAAAACCAGACTGTTCTCAGTTGTAACTGAGTTATGGTCTGGCAAAGCGTCATAGACAAATCATTTCCAGAGGGTCGTCACCAACGGACGTCGCGGATAGACCTAAAACCAATCAGAGCAATGAAGGAGATGACGTATGCAGAGCGGCGGAGAAACATCCCCGTGTGTTGTTCTTTGCTCGGTTTTTAACTAAAAGGAAACGTTCAAATCGCTTAAACGCGATAGCTGATTCGAACGAGTGATGTTCAACGGCGGCATCCATAGGCAACAAAATAGCGCTGTCGTCATCGTGTAAAGCCCGCCCCAACGTTTCTGATTGGTGCCTCGATTTCGGCGGATTGGAAATGGGCTTGAATGAGCTCTTTGCCAGACTAACTTTCAGAGCAAATCTAAATTTGCCGGAAGTTGTCTGGGTTTTCCCAGGCTAGATATAAGCAGTAAACTCCATCAAATCTGATTGGTTGATTGGAATGTTGTTGACAAAGATGTTGATCCAGGAACATTATGTACTTGGTAAAATCACGTTCACCAAGAAGAAAGTCAGTACTTACTATGAAAATATTATACTTTTGAATAATATACTTAAGTGTAAACTGAATGTAATGTTTTACAACACTTTTTGCAAGTTATTTACAATTAAATGAAAATGTATTATAGTTTACATTTACATTTAATACAATTAGCTGAACTTTAGAGTGCTTTTTTGACCCACTTAAATAGGACTTATCTTTATATGTAATTTCATAATTACTTTAATTGTCTATTGTCTATTAAACTACCCGTGTGCATTCAATACAATTAAACACACTTCTTTTTGATTTTTTTTGCTCTCTTACCTGATCTTTTTCCCACAGTAGAGGCAGTTTGTCATTCTCAATTGCACTTTTCACCACGTGAATATCATAACCTTCGATTCGGAAGTTCAGATCACCAAACCAGAACACCACACTGTGAAAGAATGCAATCATTTCCAGTGAACCCAACAGGTCAAAGTTCATCTGTATAAAGCCACTCAGCTTAATGCTCAAATAAAGATAAAAATGACAGTTTGTATAAACCAACAACATGTGCAAAGGTTATGCAATGGTTTAATAAAAAGGAATCACATAATAAAATAATTTTAAATGATTATTTCATATCCAATTATTTATTTATATGATAATTAGCTTTGTGGCAGTGTTTCAGAGATGATTTTGTGATGATAACTGGCACATTATATGAAAGATTATTTAAAGCAATACTATGTAACTTTTTTGATAAAAAAACGAGAGTGCAAAAAGGCATCCTCCAAACCATGTCTTTACCGAAATACCCTTTTATAATACAGATTTATATTTTAGAGTTGTCGGGACAGATTTCGCAGAGAAACTGTACACATGCATAATTTGCATATACGTACACAGGGAAAAGTAGCCTCAACAAGAAAAATCAAAGATGGATCATTCAAAACAGCAAACCTCATGAATCACTGGTTTTAAAAACAAAGAAATTATTATTATTTCATTTGTCCATATCCATGTGTACACTAGTGCCTCAAACCACATTCAGAGTTGAAGCACAACCAAAACAATGTTCTACAGCAAGACAGGGCCAAAAAAGTTACATAGTATAGCTTTAAAAGTACATAAGTAAGGCTAGGCATCAAGCATCTGCTTTTTTCCCAAGTACCCACTCGTGATCCAGCACGCCCACGGCGGTGCCGCCCTCAAACTGCTGCTGCTGAAGGATGCTTTCAAAGTCCTCCATCCGCTGCTCGAGGTTTCGCATGTGAGCCGGCAGGTGGCAGTTGAGAAAGCAAACAGGATGTCCGAAAACCATCATACGTGTACTCACGCCCCCTTTATTCCCCTGAGACAAACAAATAGAGGTGGAGGATAATGGAAGACATTAATAAAACAGCAGCTCTCCACAGTAAAGTGTTTGTCCTAATTGTGAAAGAAAAAAACAACATTATTACAGAAATTATTCACTCACCCTCATGTTGATCCAAACTATTATGCGGTTAATTTTTATCTTCACGCAGCTCTTTTCTTAATAATAACACTTCATAATGACCTGCTGTCAAACTGTAATGTAGAACAAACACCATCAAATTTTGGTTGGTTTCTCACAAAAAGTATTTTATGGCTTCTGATGTCTCATTCGTGAACATACTGGGATTAATCTTGTTTGTTAACTTAAACTTTAAAAGAATGTTTTTGGTCATTTTGGTAATTAATTTGCTAAAATAAATTAAAATATTGATATTAGATGAAAAACAAACTGGAAAAAAAACACGTAGAAATGAAATAAAATTAGTTTGAGTAAAAGTACTAACATTACTAAAGCTAAAACAGAAATAAAAATTAAAACTATCCAGAAAAAAAAAAAAAAAAATAAACGCACATAACGAAATTACTAAACCTCAACTGAAAATTCAATTTGGCATGATTCAGTCTCACATTTAAAAAAAATGTAACAATTTTATTTTTTTAATACTTTATGTTTTTATTTAGATATTGTTGTCTTTTTATAGCTTGATAAAAAGTTATGCCATGCAGTTTGCAAAATGGAGCAAAATGTATAGATCAGCTTTGTTGTATCTATTGTAACTTGGAAAATGCTGATGATGCTCAAACACACTTTCTGGAGCCTTTAAGTAGATTTGTAGACATGTGCATTTAGTTTAGTTTAGTTTATTTATTTATAAAGCACATTTAAAAACAACACCAAAGTGCTGAAACCAAAGTGCTGTACAACAAATATAAAACAAACTTAAAACATACTAAATTAAGAAAACCAAAAGGACACATGAAAAATGTTACACCCTCAACCAGAATTAAAACATAACGAATAAAAATGGGTCTTCAAAGAGGATTTAAACAGAGGGGGAAGATCATATATGGAGGGGAAGACTGTTCCAGAGTCTAGGACCAACCACAGCAAAAGCCTGGTCGCCTTTAGTTTTAAAATGTGAACGAGGGACTGAGAGAAGAAATTGAATAGATGACCGAAGAGATCTGGAGGTATTATGGTATTATAATAGGTATTATAGGTATTACTTTGACTTTCATCTTTTTCAGTCTTTCATTCGTGAAAGATTCTGTTACTTAATTGTTGAGTAAATGATTCAACGACTCATTCATAACACTGGCTTGTCGCCATCTACTGGGGAACAATTGAACCTGCTGCAAGGAGTTACTGAACGAATAGCTCAGCAAATCTTTTGGTGAACAGATTCAAAAGTCACTAAAATGAATCAAAACCCCACCACTGCGTTTTTATCTGCCTATTTGTCTGTTTTGGAGCTTGACAGAAGCGATCACTCTGAACTGTCGTTGGAACAACATGAGGATGAGTAAATGAGCACATTTTCCTTTGTGAGTGAACTATCTCTTAAACACTGAGCTGAAAAGGCAGGTGTGTTGGTCAGTCAAGGGTGAAATGATGGGCTGTGGAGAGACATGCAGTTTATTATCAGCGCTGGTGCTGCAGTTCCCATGGGTTGGGCTCTCTCTTTCTGGGTAACGCCCTGGGGAGAACTGAGAGCTGCTGTGTGTGTGTTCAGTCTGTATTTGATCAAGCACAGATGAACCTGATGTGTGTGTTTATGCAGTGTAAGACATATCAGAATCAGAGCTGCTGCGTGTCCTACTGTGCCCTACTCAAGGGAGACTGCAGAATGAGCCTGAAGCCATGCTGACAACAACACACAGCAGGGTCACACGTACACACACACACTCACTGCCACATACACAAAAACACACTCGCAGCCTAATTTCCACGGTCTCTCTTTGGCTCTGCTTTTCCTGTAATCATCAAAGACATCGCACGGCTGGGGGTCGCAACATTATGCAGATGTTTGATGTTCGACATTAAAGTATTAATGCATCACAACAATCACTGATCACATTCATGTTTATAAATTATTTCCCAGAGGTCTTTGCTCACTTGACTCACCCAGTAGCCGCCCAGGCCAGTGCGTGTGCTTTGGGTTTGTACTCCCCTGAGGAAGGGAAGGTGACAGAATTTGGAAAACACCAGTAAGAAAACCCCCTGCATCCTCTGAGACGCCACCTAGAGGAATATAAAGACATTTCAAGTTAATGTACTACGGCAAACATCACTATTTCAATTTGAACAAACCTCTAAAGCCCAAAGTATACATCAGTTTTTATGCATGCGCTTGGGTATGCCTACAGTCAAAGACTTTAGATATATCAAGATGGTGCACTCATATTACTATGAATGTAAGCAGTAAGCACCCACACGCTAGAAAGTTTCAAGTGTGTCCAGTGTCTCCTCTATTTCTCTCCAGAAGTTATCACTGATAACTTGCTTGTTTAAACCAGAGTTGCATATATCTTTTAACACCTCACCCAAGTGCTCGTCAATGCGAGTGCCTATTGTTTTAGTTTGTTGTTGTTATTCCATCTCATCCATGCTTCTGCTACAGCCATTAGATACACAGACATGCAGCTGTGAGCATTAAAGATATGCTGCTTCTGCATGATTAAGCATTCATTAATCCTGGTGCAGATCTAGGAAGGTGGAGCTGGGGGAGGTGGAGGGTTTCAGAGGAACTGCAGGACTAGACTACTGCAAACACTGAACTAGACTCTTTAAATGTTGAGCAAGCAATGTCATTGACTGCGGAATCAGCAAAGGCCAATCAGCTTGTGCCATGTGGTAATGATGAGATACCTTGCAAATTGCATGTAAGAGATTCATGACTGAACTAGATATTTGATTTCATACTGACCAACACATATCCAAAACGACTGAGTGTGTCCATGCAGAGGTCACTCCACTGGTCTGTGAAGAGAGCGTCTTTAAGCCGCTTGTTTATCATGGAGTTTACTTCCTGTAGTCTAAAGAGAGAGAAAAGGACAGAAGCAGAGAGAAAGAAAGACAGAGGAGAATAAGACAGGTAGAAGAATACCTTTAAAACAAGGACAAACAGGGCGAGATGACAAAATGGACATGGAAATGAGAAAACCCACAAAGGATGCAGAGGAAAGTTAATTATTAAAGTTAATTATAATAATTCATCAACAACAATGGAGCGTATGTAAGAAAACAGCACTATGCAGCACTTCAGACATTCTCACCCAACAACAAACATGTCAGTGCTCCCATTTTCAACGCCGGGCCCAAACAGGGATGTGATGTCATCAGGTGGTATACTGGAGCCAACATTCCACGTGACAATATGCACTCTAAAGGGAATAAAGCATACTGTACCTTTAATGTACATTTTAAAATAAATTACATTAATTACTTGCTGTAAACTTCCTACATTGGCAGCTATCTTCTAAGGAAGCTTTCCAACTGAAATGGAATGAATATGAATGAATGGAACTCATAAATGATTTGAAATGCTCTTCATAGGCAGCAATCACACACACACACACACACACACACTACAAATAGTGAATAACAAATAACAATATGCTAATTGCAATATATAAAGTAAATAATATTTCAGTAACCATATTATAAAAATAATAGATAAAACTGATAAAAAAAAATATATAACACATAAATATTAGATATACTGTATATACATATACTACATATATATATATATACACTCTCCTAAAGGATTATTAGGAACACCTGTTCAATTTCTCATTAATGCAATTATCTAATCAACCAATCACATGGCAGTTGCTTCAATGCATTTAGGGGTGTGGTCCTGGTCAAGACAATCTCCTGAACTCCAAACTGAATGTCAGAATGGGAAAGAAAGGTGATTTAAGCAATTTTGAGCGTGGCATGGTTGTTGGTGCCAGACGGGCCGGTCTGAGTATTTCACAATCTGCTCAGTTACTGGGATTTTCACGCACAACCATTTCTAGGGTTTACAAAGAATGGCGTGAAAAGGTAAAACATCCAGTATGCGGCAGTCCTGTGGGCGAAAATCCCTTGTTGATGCTAGAGGTCAGAGGAGAATTGGCCGACTGATTCAAGCTGATAGAAGAGCAACTTTGACTGAAATAACCACTCGTTACAACCGAGGTATGCAGCAAAGCATTTGTGAACACGCACAACCTTGAGGCGGATGGGCTACAACAGCAGAAGACCCCACCGGGTACCACTCATCTCCACTACAAATAGGAAAAAGAGGCTACAATTTGCAAGAGCTCACCAAAATTGGACAGTTGAAGTCTGGAAAATGGTGGCTGGTCTGATGAGTCTCGATTTCTATTGAGACATTCAGATGGTAGAGTCAGAATTTGGCGTAAACAGAATGAGAACATGGATCCATCATGCCTTGTGCAGGCTGGTGGTGGTGGTGTAATGGTGTGGGGGATGTTTTCTTGGCACACTTTAGGCCCCTTAGTGCCAATTGGGCATCGTTTAAATGCCACGGCCTACCTGAGCATTGTTTCTGACCATGTCCATCCCTTTATGGCCACCATGTACCCATCCTCTGATGGCTACTTCCAGCAGGATAATGCACCATGTCACAAAGCTCGAATCATTTCAAATTGGTTTCTTGAACATGACAACGAGTTCCCTGTACTAAAATGGCCCCCACAGTCACCAGATCTCAACCCAATAGAGCATCTTTGGGATGTGGTGGAACGGGAGCTTCGTGCCCTGGATGTGCATCCCACAAATCTCCATCAACTGCAAGATGCTATCCTATCAAAATGGGCCAACATTTCTAAAGAATGCTTTCAGCACCTTGTTGAATCAATGCCACGTAGAATTAAGGCAGTTCTAAAGGCGAAAGGGGGTCAAACACAGTATTAGTATGGTGTTCTTAATAATCCTTTAGGTGAGTGTATATATATGTGTGTGTGTGTGTTGATACACTAGGTTTTGGATCGGAGCTATAATTTCTAATCAATGGTCATATTCTCCTTTACATTACATCATGGTATTATGAGTCATCATAATTACTCAAATCAAAAAGCCTGTGATAAATGTCACCTGCTGTATTTAATAGCTTCCAAAACATGCTGAACGCTTTTAACTAATTAGAGCACATGCATGATGAGTAAACAGCAAGGGCTCTGTCTGTATTGTCAAAGATGACAGGCTAAAGGATCCAGGAACACATTTGTGTGTCTAGGAATGCTGCCAGCTCAACGCTCCTGTGTCCATTCTGTCACCAGGCTCTGAGAGAAATATTATGCTGATTTAAGAGATGAGAAAGTCTTAGCTCTGCTAGCATGCTGCCATTCCATTAGCCGATTTCTCAGCATTTAAGTTAATGGTTAATGTCCCTCTCTCTGACCACATGACATGTAGGAAGTTTGAAATCTGAGGCTGTTAATGGGGTGGACTTTCATGGGATTGCCAGTGACCAATGAGCTTCTCCATGAGCTGAAGAAATGATTGTCCCATTCTGATCTAGACTTTTCCCTCAGCAAACAGAGCCTTAAACAGTCAGATTCTCTCCCCTCAGGCCAGAGGATATAAGCAAACACAGACGAAACCCAATCACAGAGACTGCAGTCAAATCATAACACCAGATCTGAGAGATATTAAAGCAACATCACACTCGCAAGAGTGAATCAATTAATGAATCAGCATGTTTGAACAAATTAGTTGAATGAAAGATTCAATGGATCACTCATAAAGATGGCCACTTTTTTATGCCCGAATGACCAGTGTTTTAGAACAAATTGGTTTAATGAAGGATTCAACGACGCATGAAGACGCTCACTCGTTTCATTCCTGAATGAATCAATGTTTTTAAACCAACTGACTGAATAAACGATTCAATGACTCACTCGGAAAGACTGCCACTTTTTTCGTTCCTGAATTAATCAACATTTTTAAATGAGTAAATTTAATAAATAATTGAATGACTTACTCACTCATAAAGACAGGCAATTGTTTAGTTTCTGAATGAATCAACATTTTTATTCACTAACTGTTGTATAAATATGGACAAGTATGTAACGTCTCACCTGAAATCACCCTCTTCGCTGATGGTCTTGCTCAACTTCTTGTCAGTAGTGTCTCCTGCGTTGGGTACATGTGTTTCTGGACTCAGGACTGGTTGAGGAATGTGGTTAGACAGAGGATTGGGGTTTGGGTTGGGGACTGGTCTGGCGATTAGATTATTGTGTGTGTTTGCACGGATGGGCTGTGATGGAGGGCTTGGAAGTGTTGGGGGAATGGATAGGGGGTTGAAACTGAGTTGAGAAGAGGGACTCAGTGGGTTTGGGGGGTTGCAATAAGGCAATGGTGATTCAGTCGGGCTGTGCGACAAGAAGTTGGGCGTTCCTGTAGCTTTAACCTGCAAAGAAGGCTCGGTGGGTTTGGAGACTTTGATTGTTGCCTTGGTCCCCAGAGCCGTAGGCCTGGGTCGACTGATGCTGATACAATTTGTGGATTGTGCGGTAGAGTCTAGTCTGACTCTCTCCTGAATGGCTGGATTTGTCCGCAGTGCCTGGGTCTGTCCCAACACTGGTGGGTTTCCAGTCATGACCATCTGGCAGTGTGAGGATACAGGCAGTTTGCAGGGGTTTCCAAGCAGGGCTGGGACTGGTGGTTTGTGGAGTCCTAAAACTCCAGTGGGTCCTTCTGACATAGGGCAGCTCTGAATGGGCTGCATTGGATCCATTTACCTGGAGAGACGATACAGAGAGCCATTGAGCTTTTATATGAACTTTCACTTATAATGTTAGTATGATTTTTACATAAAAAATTGTCATAAATTAGAATTAAAAGGGCGTTTTCTACCTTGATTTAAGTCCTCTGATTTGAACGCTCTGTTTTAAAGGTACAATATGTAAGAATTTTGTAATAAAATATCCAAAAATCACTCGCACAGTGTGATATATTTCCTGAAGTTGTGTACTTACAATATCCCAAAAGTCTCCAAAAAATTTTTATTTCAGAGAAATTCAAATTTTAAATAAGTGGCCGTCCCGGAAAGAAATGTCGCCTGTCAATGACGCAATATCCGCGCTATCCTCGGTTTCCGTTCATACTGCCATAGCCATGACGTAACCATGGCGACAGACGTGGAAAACTCCGTAGTGCGTAACGTTTAGCGGCACGCAGTTCCTGTTTCTTTCAAACATAGACCATGGCAAGCAGACTTTGGGACAAACAAGGAGAACTAAAATGAGGATCAATATCAGCGTGGCGTTTTTGAGATGCCGAGAGCTCCACGTCCGCGACTAACTTGGACTTGACAGAGCTTCACGAGTCACGACTTGACAGCTTTATTAGACAGGTGAGCAAATGTACATAAAACAAATAAAAAAATCGTACATATTGTGCCTTTAAGGGCGTGTCTGCTGTGACTTAAGAGTAAATGCCCACTTCTGTGATTTGCTGACATCTTTGCAAATGAAATAAGTATTACATGTCGAACTCTCTTGAAAACTTAACTACATTTTTACTATTACAGCTGTCGAGATTAACTAATCATGAAAAGTGTTGATTATAGCATTATATTTAGATATTTAGAACTAAATATATGTATATATATATATATATATATAGATTGCATTAAAGGTTGCAGCGATGAGCATTGTAGCCGATGACAGACATGAATGCAGTGATCTCGTCATTGCAATTTGATTTCTGCACTCTAACGAATACTTTCGTCATCACGAACAGTTCCAACACATAAGAGACCCATGGTGTAGATTCACAGTGTAGACAGCATCATTGATTATAACAGAAGTTTTAGCGAGAGTCCAGAGTCCACTCGTAACTTATAAACTCACAATTTAATCACAAGTTTAATAACAGGTTATTTTTATGCTCCTAAGAGAAACAATGTTAAGTTGACAGTTTAGTCACTGGCTTGATTTAGTGACACACAAACAGCAATAAATGGTATTGAGACAAAGAACGTCTGACTGTACATGATATATACACTATATATCAGAAATCACTGATCACAGATTAGGCATTAAAATTAACCAGGAAACATGTTGTGGCATTACTGTCAGGTCCACATCTTAAAAGTCTGTTTGCAATGCCTGCGCCGAAATTAGGACTGATTTAACAAAAAATCCACAGTGAATTGTACCAGACAAATAAAGAATGCTCTACTGAGTCATTCACATAGTTGAAAATAAATAACCACATTCCTAGCATTAGGATCCTTTGGAAGGTAATGTTATTTTTAGTCCAGTGATCCTGTGTCGCTCTTCTCTCCTCATCGTCTCACTAACACGCCAGTGGGCGGGGGCAAAGACGCGATGATGTATAAGTAGGCGTTGATCTGATTCTGCGGAGGCGTTCTTTCTTCGGTTTTACATCATGTGACAAAATCCGAAACTAGTCATTTTTATGAGCTTGGTTTATATAAAAGCTGTTTTTGAACTAACAAGGAGGTTTTGAGCTCTGAAACTTACAGGATGTTTTTAATAGTACAATGACCTCATCTAATTCATGACCCCTTTAATATCGGTACATTTTTGGAGAATTGCACCACATGACATTTTACCACCTGAAATACCAAATCTGATATTTTAAGTGACTTATTGACCTTGACACACAGGGTCTGCAGGGGTCCTCTCTGTGATATCATTTTTGTATCATTTACGTTGTTTTCCTCCTTGTTTATATGTTGGTCACGGCACATGACTTTGACACAAGTTGTTTTCTTTCTTATAACGATTACACCAAACTACTTAATAAGGTTTGCTTTTTAAGAATTTCATTCTTTTAATGGGACTTTTTTCTTTGTTATCAAGACTGTATCACTTTGGCTGTTTAATTAATAGATTTGGACAAAATGAACCACTGACTCAAACCGCAAATGCTGTTCAAAGAGCTTAACTTCTACTGAACCCGGAACATGCATTTAATAACGGTAAGGGTGACCAAACCAGAAAATAGATGCTGTGAATGCAGAGTAAGATGAGAGTCCTGGGTTTGTGTGTCCTTCACACTCCTCTGCTTTCTCCCATGGTCAAAGACAGAGACCGTTTCTGTCTGCAGTGGATGGATCAGTGTGTGAAGAGATTTGGACAGTAGCCAGGGCTGAACGTCCCCACTACCTGTCCCCTCTCGCTCTCTGTTTTTTTCCTGGGACGTCACTGCTGACATCAATGAACTACAATCAGCTAAGATCAATCCTTTTCCTCAAATGACAACTATATACCCTCCCCGCTGTCCTGATCTACTTTCCTGTTGCTTGGCAACAACTTTCTGTCCCAACACCCCCCCATCTCCAAACATTTCCATTCTTACCTTTTAACATTCCAGTATATTTCCTTTAATAAACAGGATTCTGATCGATAATGTTTGAAGAAAGTGCTGGGGATAATGGCCATCACATAGCATTAGCAATGACGCCTCTGTCTCCATCTGTTGCAGACTAATAGCTCAGAGCTTTTACTCATTGGTGTCTTGGGACAGATCTTTGTTGAAAAAGACAGAATGCTATCTCAAGTACGATTTACATCTTAGAAAATGCTATATATAGTTTAGCAAAGTCTAAAAATGCAGATATACAATAAAACACAGAACAATTCATTTTCAAAATTACAAACTGGGCAAAGCTTTGGAGCTGAAATGTTTATGGCTGATTTATTCTATGCAAATCATAATTCTAATGTTTGGAATGCAACACATTGCTATGCAATACAAATGTGAGGTGAAATGTCACATATGGATAAGGAAAATATATGAATTATATGGGTTTTTTTATATATGTATTTTCATGGTAAGTATTCAAATGCACATTAATGTACTCTACAACAATCAAGTGTTATAGATAGTACTAGTACCGGTTATTAATAAATAAAAAAAATCCCACAGTTCAGTGCAGTAAGGTAATAATATAAAAGCTAACCTGATCACAGTATTTAGTGCACAATAATAGGATGGCATCAAGAAAATAGGTCATCATTAAAAATGTATATTGATGTCAATAATTAGTGACATCAGACTTCAGTGGAGAGATACATTCACAAAAATGTAACCATAGGAAGCAACAACAACATGACACATTTGTCCAAGTAGACACACAAGGTGTCAACTCATTTTATAAAGGAGGCCGGGGCTAGTTGTCACACATGTTTAAATATTTTCATTACAAAATCTGTTGGTTGGTGGTATTTTTGTATGTTAACTTTGACACTTTTGCTGTTGTTTTGTGCTTCCTTATTATTTGTATTTTTTCAGAAAAGCCTATGTGACAACATGCTCTGCTTTTGGAGCCACAAAAGGTCATTAAAAAGCTTATAACAAATGTCACACCTGGACATTTTTCACCTTATGAGCTAAACAAGGTCATGTGCTCTGGTGGGTTTTAAAGATCTATAAATATACTTCTGTTTATATATAATTTTAGTAATTGTATTTGAACCCCAAATTTCAAATACAATTTTAAATAGAGTTTTAAATGGTGTCCCTCATTTTAAGTACTTCCTATTAAGAACTTGTATGCAAAATGCATATATGCAAAATTAGTTGGTCATTTTGTCAACACATTAAAAATGTTTGTTTGATGGTAGTGACAACTTAGTTTGAAACCATCCTGTAGGCCTACTTTCCATTCATTAATTTTGGTGAATGTACAGTATTTTTCATTATAATAGTGTGCTCATTGTTTTTGTATCAGATAATTTTGACTGATATTCAATGATAGGCAAGAAAAAATGGAAAAAAGAAAAAGCAGGAAATTTAACCCAAACTGAATATACTGAACAGACACAAAATAATTATTATGTGCTAATTATAGGCTATTTTAAATTTAATTTGGTTTTGTCACAAGAACCAGTGAGTAGACAACTCATTGGTCGCAAGAATAATAATATTTATAAATATCATAGAGCACGCTGGACATCAAATAAAATATCGAGTATAATATTAATAATCGTAATTTCCGCCAGCCACGCGCCTAACCGATATTATGAACAAGGTCATATGTCCTCTCGTGACAATTAAGAGTCAGCAGCACGCGCTGCGTATGAGATAATTTACCGTTTGACACGCTGATGGGATGGACATTTTATGTTATGGAAATGACGAGAAATGAACGCGAATCTATTTGACAGACGAGCTGGTTAGATATTTTCAAAGTTGTTTGTCTGACGACACTTGTTTTTACGCTGCAGTGTCTCGAGGTGAAGGATGTCACGCGCATCTCTCGCGCTGAGCGTCACGGTAAGACACTATCTCCAATCATTTTTAATCACAATTAAGTTGTCTGTTTTTAATCTCGAAAGAATTCTTACCTGTCCTGTTTCTCTCCACCGGCGCAAATGTGTGTGTCCTGTAGAGACGCTCACATCACCCACACACACACACTTCCACTGACTGTGTGATAATGAATGATGTGGAGCGGATACGTCAGTACCAAGAGGACACGAGGAGGAAAGGTAGCGAAAACTGAGAGTGAAACATCTCCAGCAGAGTCAGACACTTGACTAGTAGTGACAAATATTGGACCTAAAATGACGTAAGGCGACGTAAAATCAGCCGCATCGCCGTGCGCGGAATAGAAATGTCCAGCTGGCACGCGCGGGCTCTCACACGTGGGGTCAGGACTGGATCTATCATCCACACAACTCATCAGAACTTCCCTCACACTCCAATTAATAATGATTGTGATGTCTAAGGTCGGGTAATTTTACTACATAGCCTACTATTATAGGGCCCTATAATACATATCTAATATAGGCTAATATTGGATTAAACTCACAGATAAATGTCACCACAAAATCAAAATGGACAATTCTTCTTGGTTTTTATGGAATATTGCAGCAATTATTATAAATTGTTTATCTATGTGCAGGCGGGACAACCTGTCACTCAAGTATCAGTATCATCAGTATCACATAAAATCGACCAATACCAATATCCAACCATCAAATCAATTCCCCATGGACAAAATCAAGTCCCTCCAAAATTTCACTTGTCCGAGAAGCCATTTCACGTGGATATAGGCTACTTACATCACAAATTTCACAATACATTTCCACAATAAAGCGAAGAACATACTTCAACTTCCGTTTCATATTAGGCTAATCCCTAGTGAAAAAAGTATACTTTATTGTATTTGAAATATATTCCCGTTTTCAATAGTAGGCTACATTGCAAATTGTACTTTAGTATATTTTAGAAAAATATATTTTAGAAAAATATACTTGAAGTGAACATTCTGTTGTTGTTGTTTTTTTAAAGTTTATTTATTTGCACTTTATTTAAAATATATCAATAGGTATATTTTAACTGTGCTGGAAATGATCATTGTAACAATGCATTGAAAGTATACTTTCAAAATACATTATAGTGTAGTGACCCACAAGGAAGTCTGAAAGAGACATTCACCAAGGGACTGTACCTTTAAGGAAGGGGGGGTTAGACGATGACGAGTTCCGGTTTTTGACGTTGTGTTTATGTTTTGATATCACTCGCTGTACTTGTGATAGAAATATTGAAGTGGATAGTAAAGTTGACTCGACGCATCTCCGTCTCTTTTCTCCTCACTTACTGTACTCCACATTGGTGACCCCTGACGCGAGTTGAACACGGCTGAATTATGTCACACAACGACGGTGGTGAAAACACTGTGGCCGCGGCGCCGGCTGCTGCTAGCGGCGCGGCTAATGTCGGCGCTATCTACGCAGCCACCATCAAGTTACCGGACTTTTGGCAACACAATCCACGGCCGTGGTTTCAGCACATCGAGGCACAGTTCCAGCTGAGAGGAATAACACAGGACGTTACAAAGTATTTCCACGTAGTAGCGGCCTTGGATGCCTCGACGACGGCCAGGGCTATGGCGCTGTTAGAGGCTCCTCCAGCTGACGGCAAGTACGACGCACTTAAAACGTTCCTGTTGAGCCTCTTTGAACTGTCAGAACTGGAGAAGGCAGACCGCCTGCTGTCCCTGAACGGCCTTGGCGACAGCAAGCCGTCCGAGTTAATGGAGAGGATGCTGGCCGTGCTGGGCGCGGCGGATCCCTCGTTCCTTTTCGCCCACATATTCCTGCGGCAGCTTCCAGCACCCATGCGCACCGCACTGGCTAGTTCTCCCCTCCCTTCCTCCAGAGACTACCGAGCACTGGCTGTGGAGGCAGACAGGATATTCCTCGCCAACCGACAGCAGTTTGTCCATGCACTGCTGCCCACCCAGCACACGTCTGTTCCACCCTCGGAGGACGACCCAGACACTGCAGCTGCTGTGACGGCCCGCCGACAGCGTGAGTACGGGTGGTGTTATTACCATTCCAGGTTTGGGGCAAAAGCCAAGCAGTGTCGTCAGCCTTGCAGTTTCGGAGCCCAGGGAAAAGCCAGGGCCGGCGCTCATTAGCAGCTATGGGCGCTGGCCGTGACTGCAAGCTGTTATTCATCACTGACACCTTGTCCGGCCGGCGGCTGCTGGTCGATTCTGGGGCTCAGCGCAGCATCCTGCCGGCGCAGCCTGTGGACACCATGGCTGGCGGGCACGGCCCCCCGATGGACGGCGCTAACGGCACACCCATTCGTACCTATGGCACGAGGCATGTGGAAGTGTGTTTCGGCGGACGGCGTTTCGGCTGGGACTTCGTCATGGCTGCTGTGTCTACGTCGCTCCTGGGGGCGGATTTTCTCTGCGCTTATAGACTGTTGGTGGATGTTACAAACTGCCGCCTGATCGACGCCCTCTCTTTTGCTTCGTACCCCTGCACGCTGGGAGGGACAGGGGCGCTTTGTCTGTCGAACACGCTGACCAACGGGGACCTGTATCAACGCCTACTTGCTGAGTTCCCTGACATCACCACACCCACGTTTTCATCGGCGGTGGCTAAGCATGGCGTGGAGCACTACATCACCACGGTGGGCCCCCCAGTCTACGCACGACCCCGGCGCCTCGACTCTGCCAAGCTCGCTATCGCCAGGGAGGAGTTCGCCACCATGGAGCACCTCGGCATCGTGCGCCGCTCCAACAGCCCGTGGGCGTCCCCCCTGCACATGGTGACCAAGGCTGATGGCGTCCCTGTGGAGATTTCCGTCGCCTGAACGACGCCACCACACCCGACCGGTACCCAGTGCCGCACATCCAGGACTTTTCCGCCCACCTAGCCGGTGCCACCATTTTCTCAAAGGTGGACCTGGTGCGCGGTTACCACCAGGTGCCTGTCCACCCGCAGGATGTCCCCAAAACTGCAGTCATCACACCCTTTCGCCTTTTCGAATTCCTACGGATGCCTTTCGGCCTCAAGGGGGCAGCGCAGACGTTTCAGCGCCTCATGGACTCGGTGCTGCGAGATATGCCGTTCATGTTTGTTTACTTGGACGACATTCTCGTGGCCAGCGCGTCCGCAGACGACCACCGGACGCATCTCCGGCAGTTGTTCGGCCGGCTCAGTGAGCATGGCCTCATCATCAACCCGGCCAAGTGCGAGTTTGGCCGGTCATCCATCACTTTCCTCGGCCACCACGTCACCCCACAGGGGGCAGTTCCCCTCCCTGCCAAGGTGGAGGCTGTCGCCAGTTTTCCACGCCCACGCACTGTGAAGTCCCTGCAGGAGTTCCTGGGCATGGTGAACTTCTACAACCGTTTCCTCCCCCGTGCGGCCCAGCTCATGCGTCCATTGTACTACGCTTTGCGGGGTAGGAGACCGGCGGACGTGTTGGCTTGGTCCCCAGAGATGGCTGATGCGTTTGATGCTGCCAAAACTGCGCTGGCCAACGCTGCTCTGCTGGCGCACCCGTCTCCAACCGCCCCAGTTGCTCTTACTACGGACGCCTCTGATTACGCCGTGGGGGCTGTGTGTGAGCAGTGGGTGAGCGGAGCCTGGAAGCCGCTGGCCTTTTTCAGCAGGAAGCTCCGGGACAATGAGAGGAAGTACAGCGCCTTCGACAGGGAGCTCCTGGGTCTTTTCCTTGCCACCCGTCAGTTCCGTTTCCTGTTGAAGGGTCGGCGGTTCACGGCTTTCGTTGACCACAAGCCGCTGACGTTTGCTATGGCCAAGTCTACGGAGCCATGGTCTGGTCGACAGCAGCGTCAGCTCTCAGCCATCTCCGAGTTTACCACTGACATTCAGCACGTGGCTGGCAAGGACAATTTCGTCGCCGACTGCCTCTCCCGGGCGGTCGCTGGTTCCGTCCACTTGGGCCTCGACTATGCGGCTATGGCTGCGGATCAAATGGCGGACTCTGAGGTGCAAGCCTACAGGACGGCCCCCACGGCGCTGCTCATGGAAGATGTGATGTTTGACACGGCCAACGCTACACTCCTCTGCGACGTCTCCACTGGCCAACCTCGCCCCATGGTACCTGCTGGCTGGAGGCATAAAGTTTTTAATGCCATCCATGGTCTTTCCCACCCGGGGGTGAAGGCCTCTACCAAGCTGGTGGGGGCCAAGTTCGTCTGGCCGGGACTGCGGAGGGACATCAGGGCCTGGGCTGCGGCCTGTGTGGCGTGCCAGCGCGCAAAGGTGACTCGTCATACCATGGCTCCTTTGGCACCCTTCAAAGTGCCAGAGAGACGTTTTGATCATGTGAATGTGGACCTGGTAGGCCCACTTCCCCCCTCCCGTGGTTACACCTACCTCCTCATCATGGTGGACAGGACCACCAGGTGGCCAGAAGTAGTTCCCCTGTCCTCCACTACATCAGCGGAAGTGGCCCGGGCGTTCATTATGGCTTGGGTGGCTCGTTTTGGCACACCGTCCGACCTCTCCTCGGACCGGGGTCCGCAGTTCACATCGGAGCTTTGGTCTGCGGTCGCCGAGGTCCTTGGGGTGAAGGTCCACCGTACCACAGCCTATAACCCACAGAGCAACGGATTGTGCGAGCGGTTTCATCGTGACATGAAGGCCGCGCTCAGGGCCAGCCTTACGGGCAGCGACTGGGCTGACCGCCTCCCATGGGTTATGCTTGGCCTTCGCTCCGCCCCTAAGGAAGATCTTCAAGCCTCATCGACCGAGCTGGTGTATGGCCAGCCTCTGCGTGTTCCGGGGGAGTTTCTTCCAGATGCCATGGCCCCGTGGTCAGTTGCCTCACATCGGGCTGCGTCTCGGGACATTGCAGATGCTTTTGTTCCTATTCCAACGTCTCACCATGGCCTTCCCCGGTCCTATGTGCCCAAGGATTTACCATCAGCCAAGTATGTCTTCATCCGCCATGATGGCCATCGGACACCGCTGCAGCCCCCATACGATGAGCCCTTCCGTGTCCTGGTGGGGGGGTCTAAGAACTTTGTGGTGGATATGGGCGGCAGGCCTGAGCGGGTGGCTATTGACCGTCTCAAGCCTGCTCATGTGGTTATTGGCGAACCGCTTCAGCTGGCCCTGCCCCCACGGCGAGGGCGCCCACCTGCGGCAACCGCGACCCCTGCCCCTGCCCCGCCCCTTGCCCTTGGCCCCTCTACTGTTAAGCGCAGCCGCTATGGCCGCCCAGTCCGCCCCCCTGTACGTTGATTTTGTTGGAAGGACTGTTATGTGCTGGACTGTTCTGTTTTGCACTAGTGCATAGTGTCACATGTTCTATTTGGGGTACATGTTCGGCCTGGCCCTGTTTATGGGTGAATTCTGGGGGGGCCTGTGTAGTGACCCACAAGGAAGTCTGAAAGAGACATTCACCAAGGGACTGTACCTTTAAGGAAGGGGGGGTTAGACGATGACGAGTTCCGGTTTTTGACGTTGTGTTTATGTTTTGATATCACTCGCTGTACTTGTGATAGAAATATTGAAGTGGATAGTAAACAGCCATATCACCCTGTAGCCCAAGACTGGTTGCCCACTGAAGCTAAGCAGGGCTGAGCCTGGTTAGTACCTGGATGGGAGACCTTCTGAGAAAACCAGGTTGCTGCTGGAAGAGGTGTTAGTGAGGCCAGCAGGGGGTGCTCACCTGTGGTCTGTGTGGGTCCTAACGCCCCAGTGTAGTGACGGGGACACTATACTGTCAAAGAGCAACGTCCTTCGGATGAGACGTTAAACCGAGGTCCTGACTCTCTGTGGTCATTAAAAATCCCAGGATGTCTTTCGAAAGAGTAGGGGTGTAACCCCGGCATCCTGGCCAAATTTGCCCAGTGGCCTCTGTCCATCATGGCCTCCTAATCATCCCCATATATATATATATATATATATATACACTGATTGGCTTCATCACTCTGTCTCCTCTCCACCAGTAAGCTGGTGTGTGGTGGGCGTTCTGGCGCACTATGGCTGCCGTTGCATCATCCAGGTGGATGCTGCACATTGGTGGTGGTTGAGGAGATTCCCCTTTCCATGTGAAGCGCTTTGAGTGCCTAGAAAAGCGCTATATAAATGTAATGAATTATTATTATTATTATTAAAGTTGACTCGACGCATCTCCGTCTCTTGTCTCCTCACTTACTGCACTCCACAATAGTATACAATTTGTATACTATAATGTATTTTGAAAATACAACAGTTTTTTGTACAAAGTATAGACAAGTATTATTTGACTATTAATGTGCATTTGTTATATTTGTTATATCTATACACTTGTGGTTGGTGCCGATAACCTCGTGGGCAAGTGCACCCACATGTGCTTCGGGGGACCCGAGTTCAAGTCCTGGCTCGTGGACCTTTCCCGATCCCGTCCCCCCTCTCTCTCTCTCTCTCTCCCACCTCACTTCCTGTCTAGCTACTGTCCTATCCTGATAAAAGACAAAAACGCCAAAACTAAATCTAAAAAAAAAAAAATATATATATACACACACTTATGGTATATTGCTTTTCTGTTTCGAAGTCACTCGTAATTAATTTGTAATGTACTTGTTACACAAATAAAGTACACTTTAATATCACTAATCAAGCATGTAATTAGTCCCTACACAGGCATATACTTAAAGTATACTAAGTATACTTGAAGTTGTTCCAATTTAGTACACTAAATACACTTAAAGTTATGCTTTTCTACAATTTAACTACAACTAAAATATACTTATTTCAAAATTAGTTGTTTCAAAATAGCACACTTCAAGTTAACTAATCATTAACACACTTGAAGTATACTAAATTAGTCTGGGTGCAAGTATACTTAGCATTTTTTTTTTCCACCAGGGATTAGTTTTCTTTTACCACAACATTATTATTTTCTGAACATAGAAATGGATTTTGAAGTAATTTCATGACTTTTACTTGAGTGGATATTGAGTGGATCATGTCATTGGGTGCTGCACTGAATTCGCAACTCAGAAAAAGGCCTCAGTTACTAATGCAACCCTCGTTCCCTGAAGGAGGGAACGGGAGACGTTACATTGACGTGATGACATAATTGGGATCACTTCAGGGAGCCCTATCATCTTTGAGGGGGCTTTCACACTGGCAGTTTAGTTCGGAACGGGGCACGGTTCGCATGAAAAATCGCTAATGTGAACGCTGTCATGGGGGGACCCATGTGCGCACTGGGGTACCGAACCCGAGACTACCTGGAGGAGGTGGTCTGAGTTCGGTTGCTCCCGAACCGTGCCGCGGTTCGCGTGAATGTGAAAGCAGCACGGACTCGGGTGTGCACTTGTTCAGGAAGTAAAGTGACCTGCGTATGCGTTTTAGCTTATTGTGGTGTATTCAGTTAAATAAAACACTTGTAAGGGATGATAGTGTTGATGATTTACCTTGGAAATGAGCGAGAGTGAGCCTGCAGTGTATTCGTGCATTGCGCGTGAAATCAGGGCACCAAATTTGGAAATGCACTGTCTCCTTAAAAGAGTCCGTTTGCAAGCAGCAGAAGGCCACCTTATGTGACAGACGCACAGTAAACCTGCATTGTTCACTCAACTGCGCATAATAGCAGCGAATTAATAAAAAAAACAATATTGCCCCGCGTTCTGTTTTCTATCATGCGCCGTGCACGTTTGCGATAACGTAATATGCACGCAAACGCACCAAGGTTCGATAGAATCAAGTTGAGTGTGAAACCAGACCAACGCTGCGGGGGGCGCCGGGAACAAACGCGCTCGGGCTCGGACCGCAGCAAACAAGCCCAGTGTAAAAGCCCCCTGAGTGTCTACAGAACGAGCCAATGAACGTTGGCGTGCGTGAATTGCGTCACGAGCCCCACCTCGCAGCGCGGGTAGAAACAGGAAGCGTGCGCACGGACTCATTGTTTTTCACTGAGGAGCCGAGATCGTGACAGCCGTTACAGCAATGGTCAGCAACAGTGGCGATGGGACGTAACATCTCCCATTCCCTCCTTCAAGGAACGAGGGTTACATTGGTAACCGAGACATTCCCTATCAGTCGCTCACGTTCGACATTATGTCGACATGACGACGTAATTGGGATCCCTATGGAAAACACCACAGTTGCTGCCACATCCAGTGCCCTACGCAAGACTCTCAGATCCCCAACTGACTGGGGCGGAAGGCCTGCATATAGGGAGTTCAAACTGCTGTTACTTTATACCCCACACAGTGGAACTCTTGGATAACACTGGGAAAGCGTGCCTTTCCAGGGGAGAGGGACGCTGCGGAAGCCACATCCTGCCCAAAGGGAGGTACCATGTGGAGAATGCACATATGGAATGGCCGGTTAGGGGCAGTGCAACATGTGGAATGTCACTGGGGTGGCTCCAGCCTGAGAAGGGGGAGGCAACACCGGACAGTGACGGCAAAGCGTACTCTGCCAAGGGAAAGCCACAGTGTTGGAGCAGGTCCTCTCTCAGAGAAATGGGCCAGGGTGGAGCTGTTGCGAGGAGCACTAGTTCCGGGAACCAGGTCCGGTTGGGCCAATACGGCGCAACAAGCAAGTCCTGCTCCTCGTCCTCCCTGACTTTGCACAGGGTCTGTGCAAGAAGGCTCAGTGGGGGAAACGCATACTTGCGTAGGCCCTGGGGCCAGCTGTATGCCAGTGCGTCCGAGCCGAGGGTCCCCTCGGTCAGTGCAACGTGTAGCAGTGCAACGTGTTTGGGGCGGCAAACAGATCTACCTGTGCGGTCCCCAAGCGTCTCCAAATCAGCTGGACCACCTGGGGGTGGAGTCACCATTCTCCCGGTAGCACCTGCTGCCGTGAAAGCTCGTCGGCTGCATGGTTGAGCAAGCCCGTAATCCGTGAGGCAACCGTGGTGACCACAGAGTGCCTGGACACTTGTTCTAGGGGAACACCTGCCCGCAAGAACAAAGAGTCCGAAGCTGAGAGTTTGTCGACAGTGCGGGGTAATTTGGACCCGGCACGAGCCGCTCTGCCACGCCCATCTCGGGACTTGATCGTGGAGCCAGTGTTGGAGCGGCCTCATATGAAGCAATCCTGCAGATACCATTTGCCCCAGGAGCCTCTGAAAAAAAAGTTTTAGTGGTGCCGTTGTTCTGGGTCTGAGCGAGCTCATGCAGTTCAACACTGACTGGATACGGGCGCTGTCATGTTGATCGAGTCCAACTCCATACCTTTAAAAGAGATTCTCTGCCCGGGGGTGAGTTTGCTCTTTTCCCTAGGTGGTTGTCCTAGGTGGTTGAGGTGACTGAGCACCATGTCCCTGTGTTCGCACAACTGCTCTCTCGACTGGGCCAGGATAAGCCAGTCGTCGAGGTAGTTGAGGATACGAACACCACGCTCGCACATGGGAGCAATGGCCGCCTCCGTGACTTTCGTGAAGACACAGGGCGACAGGGCCAGCCCGAAGGGTAAGACTTTGTTCTGATATGCCCGCCCCTTGAATGCAAAGCGAAGAAACGGTCTGTGTCGTGGGAGAATCGAGACATGAAAGTACACGTCCTTCAGGCCAATCGCTGCAAACCAATCTTGGGGATGAATTGATTCACCATCTCCTGAAGAGCAGTCTGTTCCACCTCTGGGTCGCCCGTCTCAGGGTCGTTTGCACCTCCGCTTGCCTCCTGGTTTGGCAGCGGCTTGGACGGGCGGAGCCGACTTCCTGCGGCTTGCTCCATGCTGAGGCCTGGGTGATGGCTGCTTGCGGTGGTCCCACTGGTGGGACATCCACATACCCCTTAGCCGCTCCGCCATTGAGGGTGATGAGGAGGGAGGAGCCACTAGGACGGCTTCTGGCACTATACGGTGCCGTCCACGTCCTGGTGAGCTCCTCATGCTCCTCCGGGAAGAATGGCACCGGAGCGGCGCGCTGAGAACCAGCAAGGCCCGTCCCGAGAAACCAATCATCCAACCAAGAAGGTTTGGGACGTGGTGGAGGATTCCACGCAAGCCCGACCTTTTCGGGGGCCCGGCAAAGCATAGCCGCCCATTCTGGATGGGACTCGGGCAACGCTACACTCCCCGAAGGGGGTAATGCAGCCGAATCCTCATCTCCAGAGGACTGAAGCTCCCCCTCCGATGCTGCAACCAACATCTGGTCGTCAGGAGGAGCTCCAAAAGACACGACTGGTCATCCATGTGAAGGACCTGCACGCTCTTCTGGAGGCTCCGTCTGCGGCAGTGTTAGTGAGGCGTGAGGGGCCCACGGAGATTGCCTCGGCGGGGAAGCCCTCACGGTAACCCTCAGATCACCCTGGCTAAGCACCGAAGTAGGCCTATTCTGAGGTCCAGAATAAGCACTAGATTGGGGCATAGGCGAGGGGACTGCACCTCCCTTGAGGTAAGCGAGTCCCGATCTCAACGCTGCCATAGTCATATTCCCACAATGGGAACATGAGCTATTCACAAAAGCTGCCCTCAGCGTGCTGAATGCCCAAACACGAGAGGCAACTGTTGTGGCCATCTGCTGGCGCCTGGGAACGACCGCATCCAGAAACACACAGGCGGAATGACATCCTGAAATGTGTTGAAAAGTGTTGCTCTTTTAGAAGAAAACAAAAAACAGAATAAAAACTTCTTTCAGTGCTGAGGCACCCAGGGATAGCCGCGGTGTAACGAGGTTTACACACTCAGTATGAACACCCATCGAAACCGACACACACACACAATGCAGTGCTGTGAAAACAGCAGTTGTGAACTGTAATGCTCGCGGCCACCACTGATCGCGCCGTCACCAACACTGAAGGAGAGTCTTCAACGTTATTAGAGTCTTGTAGATCTGAAGTCAAACAGAAGCTCGGCTCCGAAGTGAAAGACAATGAGGGCGTGCACCCGTTTCCGGTTTATACCCGCGCTGTGGGGCGGGGCGCGTGACGCGATTCACGCACGCCAACGTTTATTGGCTCATTCTGTAGACACTCGAAGATTATAGGGCTCCCTGAAGGTATCCCAATTACGTCGACGTAACGTCGAACTTGAGCGACTGATAGGGAACTGACAATTTATTAAGAAATATTTAATATTTTTTGAACACATTTCTACCTGTGCAACACATTTTCCTGAGAATAGTATTTTAATTAGTAATCAATTTATAGTTTTATTTTTCTGTGTCCTCAATGTATTAGCTAGTGATTTGATTAATTTTGTGCTGTTTTGTGGTATTATTTGGTTTATCACTAAAATCCAATAATATATTAAATTGTGTGTGTGTGTGTGTGTGTGTGTGTGTGTGCGTGTTAGTAAAGAGAAAAAAAAAGCACGGGGAAGAATATCACATTTAATAATCCTTGGCAAACAGTTGGTGATGCACTGTGGGAGGAAAATAACACCCATAATTTAATCAAACCAGAACAGTGATACAGATTGACAGCAACTGTACTTGTATGACTTAAGATACTAATAATAGCCTACTTAAATAATGTTTTATTATATTAGAATGTCATATTTTTATGGTGCACTTAAGTCATTAGCCATGCAGCAAATAAAGTGTTGAGGACATTTTAAAAGCACTTCAAAATTACCATTTGCCTTCTGAAACAAGACTTACATGCATGTTACAGGCCTTGAGTGCCTGTCTATCCCTGAGTGAGAGGTTTTATTGGACCTAATCCCTCTTAGTGCAGTTCTAGGGTCATTTTCTAGTACCAAGCAAATGCTCAGTATGATGCACTTTTGATCCTGAACAAGTTGAGAGAAAATGAAAACCATTCAAGCTGTCATATTTCACCCTATAAGCAAAATCAGGTGACACTTCTATTCTGAAGGAGACAAAAGAGACAGTTCTGAGGCTTTGGACTCTGTTGTCCTTTCTGAACTCGTTTATATAATAGCAAAAGTTCCCTGTCTATATTTTTAAACAAACGATTTATCTGAGTTAAGAATAATTGTGCATTAGATCTCATGCCCTTATAAGCCTGATGTCTCTGTGCTGGAGTGCGTTCAAAACCGGGAGTAGCAGTACCATAAAAAGCCTTCTGCGTATACACACACACTCACACACACACACTTTCACACAATCTCTAAGCATAGACTGAGATTAATGCATGTGTAATCTCACTGGAATGCGCTGTTTCAGAGCCCCAGCTGCACCCTAGTGCCAAACACGCAGGTTATAATCCTCGTCCACTGCATGTGCTTTTATGAAATAGAGAAGAGCATGAGTACATAATAGACTATCTGTCTGATCTTAGGTAAAAGCTGCAGGTTAGGTCACATGTGCGCTATGTTGTGTGCCTGTTGTGGCCCTTTGGTCATTTACAGTGAAAACGCTCAAAAAAGTTTCTATGGCATCTTCTTTTTAGTCTTGACGAGGCCTTTCTCTACTAGGCAGCGGTAGAACTCCTGGATATACGTGTACACACACTTCCAGTCGGGCTCTCGCATCCGCATCAAGTCGTCAACGTCCAGCAGGGGAGGACAGTCGGCTAGTCTCCTACAAACACACATAAAGAAAATGAAGCCTATTTTAGGAACATTATGATTTTTTGTATATTATTTTCATGATTTGAGCACATTTTCCCTACAAAATACCTTAACAAAAGCACATTTCCTCCTCCCACCATGGATTTTTCTTTACCATAAATACTGATGTTTTATTTCAATTAAATTATAAAATTGTTGTGCTGTCTTTAATGTTGGCTGATTTTTTTTAAATGTCTGGATGAGAAAAAGATTAAAAGTAATTAAAAAAGTTTTTAAATACATTATCATTTAAGTATATAATTATTAAGTATAATTATAAAATGAATTATATTAAAATAATGAAATATATTACTATTATTAATACTAGGAAATTGTTATAAATTATGTAAATATTATAATATTTATTTTGTATTATATTATTTTATATGATGATTAAAATTGCGTTCTTTTTCGGGTGACATATAACTCAGACATTTCTTCATGAGATGCAGATGAGGATGCAATATTAGTCATGTCTTACTCTGCAGTCTTGAACGCCTTCTCAAAGTTGGCCCTGCGATCGTAGGGGTCGAGAGTGCAATATTCAAAGCCCTCCGGGAAAAACCTGTGCACCAGGGCACAAAACGCCAGACCGTCTGCCCAGCTAGAGGAGAAATTTTGGATTTTCACACCCTAAACATAGAAACAAGTAAGAGTGTGAATAAAAAAACTAAAAAAAACTGTCCAGAACAGGTTTTTTTATAAATTATATTTTGTTTAAAGAAAATTAAGCTTATTTTTAAGACCATTAAGGCCCTGATATACTCAGAGCAAAGTTCTTTTTCATTCTTCGTGTTGGGGAAAAAAGAAGCTTGAAATACGTGACAGGTGGTATACTGTTATTGAACATCCTGACGGCGCCCACATTTAGATGAATGATTATGTAAGTGTTGCGCGCTTTTCTCTCAATAACAAAGTAAACACACAACTAAAATGACAGTGGTGAGAAAAAAACAGTTAAGAAAGCATCTGATCATAGTGATGTGGATGTTTGTCTGAGCTCTGCAATTCAGTTCTCAAGTCATGTCACCACATTTTTTTATTTAGCACTTTATACAATAGATTGCTTTAAAGTCCCCCTGTGGTGAACATCCAGCTTTTAATGTTGTTGATATGTCTATGTAGTGTTTTTAATGTGCTGTAAGTCAAACCATGTGCAAATTCATGTCAACACCATTGCTGAATATATTCTCCTTAAAACTGCAGTGAGCAAAGACAGTCTCAAAACAGTCTTTTTGTTGATATGAAAAATCGGCTAGATTTAGCAATATAGCGGGTGTATGATGTATATTACGATGTAATGATGATCTATATGCCTTTCTCCACTGACGTTCTGCGTTGTTCAAAGCGTTTCTGATGATTGTTAGAAGGCAGACTGAGATGGTGAACGGGAATATAGTTTGTGTAATATTAGCAACACATTATTAGCAGTTTGATAACATAGTCAAGCAAAAGGCAACTCGTATAAATGACCGTTATGTGTCCGACGTTGTAAAGAGCGATACCATTGTGCAGGGTTTACTACAGTAGAGTCGGGCGAGTGAATCTGTGAGCCGGTGTGAGTGAGTGGAGTGGATTTCTACTGTAAATCAGCTCTCCTATTACATAATCACCACAGACCAATGGTAGTTCAAAGGTGTTTACCAGCCAGATCACACTTTTCTGGAAAGTTTGCTTTGGCAAGCTGTTAACTCCTGTAATGAATTCCAAACGAACTTCGTTTTGGCCCAACTTTGTTCGAAATGACATCACAGCAGTTTGTTCTTCGATTACGCTTGAAGTATATCAGGACCTTTAAGGTTATTTTGGGGTTTTCCCACCACCCTCCTTATTTCCATTGTAATAAAGCAAATAAAAAAGATATAAAGTATTTATACATAAAGCATTAGTTGTAAAACAATATGCTAAGTTAGATTTTAAAAAGTGAATAAAAAAAACCATTACATTATTTTTGGCAGTAATACAGTAAAAAAGGGAATTACCGTTAAGCATAATCGGTCTTACAAATATGGTATTAAAAAAATAGTAGGCATTACAGTAATGAGAATGAGAGGGAAAACGTGCTAAATTGTCATAAAAATATCAAAATGCAAAAGAAATCCTTAAAATAGGTTTGATTTTCTTTATGTTAAATACTTTTTTAATATTTTGGGGTGAAATGTAATCTGGACATGTTTCCATGAGATTCACTGGGAGGGTTGCAGAGCCAGAGAAATGTAGCAAAACAGAAACTGTTTAATTTGATCTTATTTGCTCTCTTCAGGCCCACCTCATACGGTTCAGTCTTGACACGACACCAGTCCAGCAGCATCTGTTTGACATCTTTAGTGTTTGGCCCCCCGACTGCCGAGCCGCCCGACACTTTTTTATCCCTGGCCACATGGGATTGAGCAGGGCTTTAGGAGAAAAAATAAAACAGTCAGACGATGGGATTCATCCCTGTCATCCTGTCAGGCCTCTAGGAATGACTCACCTGCTCACAGTTTTTGTGGAGGTTGGTGTTGAAAATGTTTTTGCCTGAGCCGTCTCTGTGCCGGATTGAAGTAAAAAGAGAAAGGGGAGGTTATCAAAGCCTTGCAGTTAGAAGAACTGCAGTAAACGTACATAGTGTTCAGATCCTCAAGAGTAATGGTTACTCACTGTGTGCGTTGAACTGAGCGCCGCTCGGGTTATTAGTGGCTTTCTGGTCCTTATTCAGTCCAGCAGCTGTCTTGCCTCCGCTACCCTGCTGACGCAGGTTCTCCATCCGGGCCGCCCGCTCCCTATCACGCCGTTCTGAGAGAGACAGAGACGAGAGGAGGACATTTTTCACTCGCAAAAAAGAATAAACAAACTATTGTGTTTTTCATTCTGAATAGAAAAGTTAAACAAATACTAGTAGTGGTTTATTCTATTGAGTTTACTTCCTGTGGTTGTTTGTGTAATAGTAATGACTCTTAAATCTCATGAAACCTGTCAAGAACATGTCTATATTTATCACAATACTGTTCAAAAAGTTTGAGGTCAGTAAATGTTTTATTTTAAAAGAAATTAATACTTTTATTGAGCATGGATGCATTAATCAAAAGTGAAAATGTTACAAAAGATTTATAATGCAAATAAATCTGGTTTTAAACTTTCTATTCATCAAAGAATCCTGAAAAAAAAAATGATCACGTTTCCACAAAAATATAAAGCAGCACAACTGTTTTCAACATTGATAATATTGAATGTTTCAGGGATCCGCGATATGATCATTTATAATGTTACCGTTATCGGCCCAATAAGAAAATTAGGCTGATATCTTAAAGCCGATAAATAATGGATTATTTCCTTCAGCTGAGACACTTCAAATGCACACTGTTCGCCATGATGGTCTTGAAATGCTTGAAATATGATTGAAATCACTTCAAAAAAGGAAAATACAATTAAGTGCAAAATGTGCAGCAGATAATCAGCAGTCTGTCATATAAGCTACATAAAATTATAATGAGAACGTTATAATTGTGTGCTTGGGACATGGCTTTTAATGGTGAGATTTATGTTTTTGTAACCAGGCTCTCAAAGTTTATATAAAAATTTAGATTTAGATTTATCGGCCAATATATCGGCCATCAGCTTTCAAATATAAATAATTATCGGTTATCGGTAATATCGGCCAAAATGTTCATATCGGTGCATCCCTAATGTTTCTTGAGCATCAAATCATCATATTAGAGTGATTTCTGAAGGATCATGTGACACTGAAGACTGGAGTAATGATGCTGAAAATACAGCTTTGATCACAGGAATCAATTACATTTGAAAATATATTAAAATAGAAAACAGTTATTTTAAATTTTTTACAGTTTTAAATTGTGATAATATTTCACAATAATATTACAGTTCTTTACTGTATTATTTAATCAAATAAATGAGGCCTTGGTGAAAGAGACTTCTTTCAAAAAGATTAAAAATAATTTACAGACTTTTGAAAGGTAGCTTATAAGATTAATTTAAATATAAATAAGAAATTATAAGAAGAATTTAATTAATAACAATTAGAATAGATGTTTTGCATTGTTACATTATTTTGTGGCATTTGACCTCTGTCCACTTTTGAAATTACTGTAATAAAAAATATAATTCTTATAACTGTACAGAAAAAAAATCTTATTTTATGTATCATCATATATCATTAAAATAGTTTTTTATTTTACATATTTGTTACTGACTTGTTTCTTAATGCTGATTTTAATTGTGAATTTATTTTAACAGTATCATAATGCTGATAATAATGAATATGTTATTGATAATGAGATTAAGATAATAACACTGAGAATGATGAGGATTGTCTAGATTTATTACGATATGAGAATATTGTATAATACAACAATATAAAATCCTTAAAACCCCAACTTTTTTTTATTTTCATGACATTTTATCACATTTCCACCCAAAATTGTCATTATTACAATGCAAAAAAAAAAATCGCAATGATACAATGAGAATAACCCTGTCCAGATGCTTTCCCCCACTTATTATTAATTACCATAAATACTAAAGACAGCAGCGCAAACCATGAATTATGCTTAAGATAATGTCACAAAAAAAATGCTTCATTTTCTTTCTTTTTTTCCTTTTGATTGTGAACCAGATTCTTGACAGGTTTTGAGATTCACCAAAAAGCATGTCGGGAATCAAGTTAGACTTAACAAAATGTTTGAGTCATATATATATTGATTGAATATATGTGGCATTAGGGACATGACCCAATCCTCACCCCTCTTTCTCTTGAGCAGCTCTCTCATGGCAGCCCGGATCATTTTCCTCTCCTCGAAATCCACAGCCTTATCTAGCTATTCCATGCAATAAACAAAAGGGAAACACACTTTCCTAAATATGGTCAAGACAAACCACGATAACAACCCCGCTCCACTTGTAGCGCCTATTGTTGCCTCTTACCATATTATTGAGGATCTCTTCATCCTCTATAGCTGCCAGCTGTTCGACTGTCAGTGGACCCGTCATATCAGGTTCAGGTTGCTCTTTGATACCTGCCTCTAATGTTCCCTTCTCCCCCTCCATCTTTAGTGACAGCTGGGACAGAAGGAGGAACAGGAGGTGTTGATGGAGCCAGCTTACGAGATGTGTAAATCTCCATGTGTGCGTGGGAATGAGGGAGTACGTTTATGGAAAGGAAAAATGAGGGAGAGATGTTCTAACTGAAAGCTTTGTGTGAGAACTTCTAGTACAGGGATATTCATTTAAGACACCCCAAGATGCTAGTAAGATAGTCTGTAGCTACTAAACGCTGATGTAACTGTCACAGCCAAAGGGTTTGAGCGGCTTCTGAACAAACAGGTTTCGTTAATAAAATAAATTTAGCGTGATTGTTTTCTCACAGATTAAATGTCACGCTGCTTCCAGCCACACATAATGATGACTGTGTACATCCATATAAATGGAAAAGGACATTTAAACGGCAAAAATCCAAACATTCATCTCAACATAAACAAAAACCATGTTGGTCGGCGCTGACATTGACCATGCAGTAGCTTAGGATATCTCCCGCACCTTCTTCCTGTAAACCAACTGGGACCCGAACACAAACAAAGAGATTTATTATGAGTGGAGACTATTTACAGGGATGGACATTCTGTCATCATTTTCATGTCGATCCAAACTTGTATGACTTTCTTTCTTCTGGAAAGAAGATATTTTGAAGAATGAAAACTATTTCTTATCCATTTCCTGTGGTTTCACTGAATGAAAAAAACAAACAAACAAACAAAAGAAAGACCTTTTTTAAAATATCTTTTGTGTGTGTGTGTGGGTGTGTGTGTGGGTTTGTGTGTGTGCTCTACAGAAGAAAGTAAGTCATGCAGGTTTGGCAGAGCCTGAGGGTGAGTAAATGATGACAGAATCTTAATTTCTGCCTGAACTACAGTATCTCTTTAAGTAGGGATGGATGCATGATATATCGGCCACCATATCGGTATCGGCCGATATATGTTCGTTTTTAATGTTACCGCTAAAAGTAAATTTGGCCGATAGATAATGGATTATTTCCTTTAGCTGAGACACTTCAGATGCGCACTGTTAGCCATGCTTGCAATATGATTGAAATCACTTCAAAAAAGGAAAATATAGTATTATGTAAGTGCAACAAGTGCAGCACAAGTCTGTCATATAGGATACAAAAAAATATAATGAAAACATATTTGTGTGTTTGGGACATGCCTTTTAATGGTGAGGCTTTTGTTTTTGTAAAATTGGATTTTAGACACAAATATTTACAAGATTATTGTAATCAAATATAAAGTATTATCGGTATCGGCCAGAAATGTTGATATCGGTGCATCCCTATCTTTAAGACTAAGATTAGATAGAAAATATCAAACTAAGAGGCATTTATTTTAAAGAAAGATAGTACAAGTGCACTTTTTAAGCAAAAAAGAGAAATTCTTAGGTTTTAATGATAAAACAATACATATACTGTTTAAAATGAAGTATTTGGGTCTACGGAGAACTCTTAAGAACATGGTTATTGAAAAAAATATGAAATAGGAGGAACATTATATTTCATTGCTTTTCAAATTATATTTCTCGCGTTCCCACAAGTTATTCTCTAAAATTATTGAGTTCCCCCAAGAAACTTTGCATTCACTAACAAAAGCATTAAAAATATATTTTCCTTCAACCTCATATAGCAGCAGTTTTGTGTTTGCTCACAAAAGTTTTGCGTTTCCCTAAGATACTTTGCATGCGGTCACAAAAATGATATGTTCTCTAGCAAAGGCATTGACCTATAGGTTTTCTTTCCACCTTAATATCTATTACCAGTTTTGCATTCTTTTTTAAGTGAACGCAAAGTTTTGTGAGGGAACACAAAAGCTGGATAAACTTGGATGGTCCACTTTAGACATTTTATTAATAAGTAACTTGCCAACTACATGTCAACTAACTCTCATTAGAGTATTAGTAGACTGTTAGGTTAGGTGTTCAAGTAGAATAAGTTGTCATGTAGTTGCAAAGTTATGTTTAGTTAGTAGAAATTCTGTGGTGGGACCATCAAAATAAAGTGTTAGCATATATTAAGCCGACAGTCTACTAATACTCTAATATCTGGTAGCTGACATGTAGTTGCAAAGTTACTAGTCAGTTGAATATCTAAAGCCGACCATCAAAATAAAAAGATTTACAAGCAAACACAAAGGCATTAAATATAATTTCATATTTTCCCCCATCACCATGTCCCTTTAGGGGCTCCATAGTTGTCAAACTCTAGTGGATCACGGCGCTCACAGACAATGTTATAAACTAAATAGTTACTCGAATAGGACACCTGTGTTGACCCCTTAATTAAAAGTCAATGAGTCAGATGCCTCAAGTGTCCAGATGCTCTTTGCTGCTGTAATGTCAGCATGTGTTGGGAATAATGTGTGGGCTGAAGCTAGCAGAATGGGTCATATTGTTTCTGGAAGCCATAATACAGTTTTACCCTAATAACACATAATAATGTTTGGTGGAATTTATATAACCGCTCAATAACAATTCACTCTTACACTGGTGTAATAGCTGTTATGTAATCACACAATCATTGAACTGAAAGATAAATGGCAATACATCAGAAAAACAACAAAAGTGAAAATTCTCCTAAAATCTGGCAAAATAAGAAGCATTAAGACGAAGCTCACCAATCTCTCGCTGCGGCTGTCCAGAGGAAAGGTCTTGCGGTCTGATTTAGAAAGGTCACATACACTCAACTCAACTCTGATGCTGGAGTGAGTGAGTGAGTTTTTCAGAGCCACCGTGAGCCACTCCCACCCCGACCCTCATCACCCTCTCCTGAAGGGACCAGGAAAAACGTGGAATCAGTAGAACGGGACATTAAGTATTAGTGACATATTTTGGCACTGCTTGTTCTGATCTTTCCCTATACTGTCAGCTTTGGCGTATCTACTACTTGGGAGATAACAATGCGTCATCATTTTATCTAAACACTGTCACTTAAAAAGTGGTATCAGGGTTTTTATATGTTTGAAAACCAGAGGAAAGGAAACGTTGAGATAAATGGTGCTCACCCGGCATGCTTTATGATGACAGTGATTGCATAAGCATGTGGCCTGGCTCTACGCAGGACTAAACCGTGAATGAGTGGACAGACGGAGAACACTGCCTTATTAAGGCATAACAAGAATGATGTTGCGTTGAAGCGGCTCCATGTTTACACAGGTCGGACACATCCGTTTCTCCTCTGCAGACGTAAACATTTCCACGTCGCAGTGTTGATCTGCAAAAGCTGAGACCAGAAATGTCACTGGCACATAAACATTTTCACACTCCATTACAGCATGACTTTGATGGAGGCGTTCTGTGTGTTTAATGGAGGAGTGTTTGGCTCCACCTAGTGGTGGCCGATGGTTATCGTAATCATTTGCTGGCCGAAGTGAGCTAGCATGACATGTGGAAACAGTGAGGGTGAAGGAAACCTTGGCTAGGCTTAGACTGGATGTCCAGTGAGTCGTTTACTAATGTGGCATATTAATTATACAAAAGTGGCCCAGTTATAGTGACAAAGTCATAAAAGACACGTATAATGATATGTTTCATAACATTCAACATGGAGAAAATGCTAGTTTTGCTAAACTGAGAACCATGTTGCATGGTGTGCTGTTACCAGGTCATTGTTATGCGTTTGTAATGGTGCTCTGAATGGTAGTTAGCATGTTGCTTTCTGATTTCTAAGGTATTCTGTGGTTGTTTGCGGACTCAACTCTCTAAGATATTTTGGTCTTTTAGACGTCCTCCTTCAACATACATCGAAGACATTTGAACTGTTTTATCATCATCTAGGTGAAAAAACAAGGTACAATACAAGTTAAGCTCAATCGCCAGCATTTGTGGCATTGTTAATTTTACCTAAAAAAAGAATTAAGACGCACCGCTTCTTTTCTTTAAAAATACGAAAATTAAGGTTGGGTTGAGGCACTTACAGTGGTAAGTAAATAGAGCCAATTTAAATAGAGACATGTCATGTGAAGCTTATTATTTTATAAAAGCACTTTTATTAATTCTTCCGTTAAAACTTGTGTTTTTTGGGGTTTACAGTGTTATGTTGTCACATCAACAAAGTTGCACATTAAAGAACTTTACACAGAAAAGGGTTTTTTCCCACACTAAATCATGGGAACATGCATATTGTTTACATCTTGTGGCTACATTATGGAAACAAAAAGTGAGGATGTTAATGTTTCCAAATTGGCCCCATTCACTTCCATTGTAAGTTTCACACAGTAACGCTGGTTTTGAAAGGAACAAATGAAAGTTAGATGAAGTTTGATGATGTTGACTTGACAAAGCCTGGCCTGAAATCATGAAATAGCTTTAAAAGCTTGAGACTTTAATGATTTATTGTCAGATAGACAGAACGTCAGATGAAGACAGGAAAACAAATGTCAGAGCATGTTTCAACACCTTGCTAGCATTAACAGGTTGTTAGCATGTTTTAAGACAATTAGCATGTATTAACTGTTGTTAGCATGCCGCTTTCATATTTTTAACATGTTTAGCAAAACACTGCTAGTTTTAACTAGTATATTGATATGAACAAAAAAAAAATAGCAAACACAAAAATGTGACATACTAAAATGTAAGATAGCATGAGACATGAGAAAAAGAGACATCAGACAGCGTGTTTTTGAACCGGTGTATTTGTCCAGCTTTCCATGATTGTAAAATACATAAATATAATAAAATAAGCATACATCTGATATTTTGCTGACATCAGAAACCATATATACACAGGAGCCACAGAGTTATGCAAATCGTCAGCGCAATTTTGCATTGCAACCAATAAAAGACACATCAAAACCGTCAGTACCACTCTATGTTAAGAGATCTCAGCATTGAAAACATCATCCAGTACACTAGTGACCCAGTAAAACGTCATCACAGGAACAAACAATAACATCTGAGGTATTTATCTGACAACCTGTTCTGTGGATCATTTTAGACTAAGTGTGGTAAGTTAACCACTGTGCTTGTGGTACAGAGAGACTGGATGAACATTATGTGAATACGCTGTCGCTTTCACTAATAAGGCTCGGTCATACTAGTGAAATTTCAGTGAAATTTTTCAGACAAAGGTCATTGCCCGTTATCAATAGTGTAGCGATATATGAAGCATCGCTCACATAGAAATAAATTTTTCAAAACAAGCAGATTTCTGTTGGTCAACACAGTAAATTAGCATGAAAATCTTTCACACTTCACACAAAATTCCCAATTGCAAAATCGCAAAACTATAGACTTATGTATCAGCTAGACCGTTTAATGGGCGATTTTGAAATGATCGGCAAAGGTAACCGATAACCGTGCAAGCATAGCCGAATAATAGTGTTAGCGCCCCCTTGTGCCACCCTTAGTAACATATAACAGCCAAAAAAAAAAAAAAAGTTTAACATTTGTCAAAACGAATGCTGATATATCTTAGACACTCTTTTAGTCTCTTAGTACCATGCTTATCCTATGATGCTGTTCACTAGAAATAAAGTTATGAGTGAACACACTAAAGAATGGATGGACAGTTGAGACCTTAATAAATAAAGCTTGAAAGGCTGGTGTTTCCTTATGAAAACAGCCCTCAGGTAGGCACACTCGAGTTAGTGTAGGTTTTATCATGGATTTGATCATGTCCATAAGACTGCCTACACCTCAACATCCGCTAGGAGACATTCACATCCTTGTACATTTCCAGTTACTCAATTCGAAGAACCAAAAATGGGTAGAGTCAGTTTTTATGAGAATATATTAAACCCCAACTATGAATTCCCGTCATGTTGGGAAACAGGCAAACTGCCTGATATTTGGATCCAATGCACTTCAATTCAGTTATAAAAAAAATATAGTAATATTAATAAATGCTAATCCGCTTTCTATCCAGCAGATGGCACAAAACCTCTTCGAGGGAATGACCTTGCTATGCACCATGCATAACATCTGTTAGTGTCAATTTCTTATGACAGCTTCAAAACACACAATTCAAATAGGAGGGGAAATAATACTGTCCAGCAGGTGTCACAAAAACAATAAAACAAATCAAAGAAACTATAGTGAAAAAAGATCAGAGGAGACGAGCAAGAGCAAGGGAACCTTTTGTGGAGGACAACATATCATTTTGATTTCTCCTGAGAGATCATAGTGTGCTAAAGATGAATGAGACTCCTTAGAGAGACCTATTAATAATTATCTGCACTGGGAATTACATAAGAGGCACCAGTTTATACCTCCCTGCCTATGATGGGACAATCACATTTATATTATTACATAAGAAAAACAGCCAATTTTCTCAACTGATACTTCGGGTGAATCTCACCCAAGCCTGTCAGGAACACGTCCAGGTCGTGCATCACTCCAAAAGCAAAAGAAAACCTTATGACATTATATTTTGCATAAATAAAATGAAGCATATGTTTATGTTTTGATTTGCGACATTATTTTCATGACACATTTTCAAGCACATTTCCTCTCTACTTAGTAGCGTAATGCTGAAGTTCCTTTATAATTCTCAATGTCATTAATTATGATATATTTTAATTAAATTAAGTTGCATACACATTATAGTATAAATGTAATAGTAGATCTTTCATTTATGCTGATTTCAATACAATTATAATACATTTTTTTCACTTAATCCTCCAATTCTCATTACTGTAGTGTGGAAATCATTTCCGTTATGCAATAAATGATATATTATTAAAATTGTACAGTATTTATAATTATAATAATAATATTTGTTGTATATTACAGTAGTGAAGCCTCAATGAGAATAATGGCAATTATAAAACTCAAAAGAAAAACATTCAGATGAATTGCGGTAATGAGATAAGGCGGCAATAATAATAAAAAAATATCTGCAAATGATTTTGTGGTGAAATATGACTTAGGAATCTTACTTGTGAGCTTATTTCTACTAGATCTTTTCTATAACACAGAGAGGTATACATTTTCAGGTGACGTAGTTACACGTTACTACATGTACTTATAGTAACTAACCCTAAACCAAACCCAAATCCTAACTCTTTAATAAGTATATGTAGTTAATATTACCCAGTACTTATTTGAGTACGATGTAACTACATCACCTTAAAATAAAGTGCAACCAACCAATTTTCTGAAAGGAAAAGTGCACCAGGCTAAATAAAAGTGAACCCACAGGAGGATCCAGGAGTCTTGCTCGTCTCCATCATGTAAACGTAACCTAGATGAACATAGGATACTCGTTCAAACATGGCATCCTACAGAAAGCTGCCTTAAATGTACCGTCTGTATCACCAGAATCAAGACGGCGGAGTTACAGTATCTAAAAATACATTATTTCAATGTATTTCTTTGTGCCCATCTCTAATATTTAAAAAGTGCGAACAAGTCCAAAAACAGCTGTGCTGCCCAATAAAGAGGGTCAGAGCAAATCGAGCAGTTGTTTTTCACAGTGCATTAGATAGACACAGTCACAGAATGAATATGGCAGGATTTTGGAGATCTTCCTGATGCTCATGCAGAAGTTCTTACGAACGTGTTGGCAAAACAGAGGTAATAAAATCCAAACAAATGGTTGCGGTCGGCATCTGCTAAAGTCTGTCTCCATTGGAAGAGTGACTGAAATAAAAGTATTGGCACAGTGAGGAGGTACTGGGGGAAACTACACCTCCAATATCATCGTCATCATCGCCGACCAGGATACCTCGCATCTTATCAGACTCCATATTCACCCAGATAACGCAGGATGACGCTTAGTGTTCAGTTCCAAAACCTAGTGAATTGTCGATATTCAAACAAAAATTGAATAGAAATATACTCCAAATTCATTCAGTAGTGAAAAGTATCAATAAAATAGTTCCGTCTCATTATAATAGACTATCCAATATTTGTGTGCTATGTATTTTTTTTATGCTTATTAGAGAATCGCCGTGTTAGCTTAGCAACATGCTAACATCAAATTCTTTCTAAACCCAAACTATACTTCGGTTTTTATGTGTATGCTAGGTTATACGTACAGTACACTTTCTAGTGTGCGTGTTGAGCGCCTCTGTTGGCGCACACGCACAGTATCAAATAAAGTATCATTTGAGGGGCCATGCGTTCGGCTATACACGTACGCTAGCGTTCACGTCAACACTGAAGTATAATTTAAAATCACTTGAGGTGAGTGTCCTGTGAGTGAGGAGCACTATCTGTACTATAAGTTTTTGCCTGTGTAAAGAGGTCCAAATTGGTCACTTAATATGAGGGCCAATTTCCGTTAAAACGATAGCTCACACAAAATGAACTACTTTCATGAGGTGACAAACCTGTATGGCAATCTTTCTTCTGTAGAACACAAAAAGATATTTAACAGAACATATTACATAGTTTGGCGATATCCAAAAAAGCATAATAGGGGCACTTGAATTTTATTTAAGTTTTAGCTATATGTTAAAGTTTAGATGAAGTTGTAATTTTGTTGTTTGTGTCAAAAATAGTAGTTTTTTTATTTGTCTATGTAGTTTTTATTCGTTTTATATCAATACATCAAATTAAATTAAAATGAGAAATGTAAAAAAAAAAAAAAGTTTAGGTTTTTTAATATTTTTATTTTATTCCAACTTCAAATAACGTTTTTAGTTTTAGTTTCTGCTTTAGTTGCCTATTAGAACTCTGGTCCATCTAATGAAAGTGGTTGGGAACCAGAGAAATCTGTGGTCACCTTTCACTTTCATTGTACTCCTTTTGTGCTCTGCACAAAAAAAGTCCAGAGTTTGACTACAGACAGCACTGCAACTCACTAGGTTTTGGAACACAGCCGTTGTCGCGTCTCTTCAGTCTGTTTTCTCGTGATCCTCTGTCCTCTCGTTGGGTTCTTGAGCCGCTTCTGCGGTTGAGTCATTCTCCTCTCCACTGTCACTGGTTGGTGTCCTGGCCTTCCGTGCGTCGAAGAAAGCTACGATGATCTCCGAGTTCTGGTAGATGATCATGCCCGAGAGGGTGAGGGCCGCTCCAGCACAGCTAAGAGCCGTCAGCTGGTGGCCAAACAGCAGCTGGGAGAGCAGCAGGTTCCCCACCACGTTCAGGTTTCCCAGGATGTGCAGCGTGACAGCGGAGGTCAGGGTGATGACACAGCAGCTGGCCAGGTTGTAGAGCACTGAACCCAGACAGCTGAGCAAGATGAAACCCCAGAGGTGACGGTCATACTGGAGAGGGGACTGCATCGCTGCCCAGTTCTCCAGAACCAGAGCGGCTATGGCCAGGATGCAGAAGCTGGGGATGGACATCAGATACAGTAGGAAGATAGAGTTGATCTTCTCCTCCTGAAGCAAGATGCCTGACAATTACAAATATACAAAGAAAAAGTGCTGCAATTTAGTCATTATAGAGTGCAACAGGTCAACACTTGTTCAGCAGCTTTGGTTCCGGAAGTCATTTTTCCATTAGTTTCTCCCATACGGATTTCGAAAAAGTTGTTATAGGCCATGAATGAGGCAGCCAGCTATGAGGTGAATCACAATATCACAAGCTTTGATTTGTAAAAAAGAATCAGACAAAAATACAAAAGGTACAAGACTATACTTAATGGCTTCAGTGATAAAAAGAACTACAATCCCATGAAGCTTTGCAAACAGCATAATCAAATTAAAAATGATAGACTTATTTAAAGGTGCATTGCACAACTTTTCATGTTAAAAATAGCTGTTTTTCTATCCTATACATGCTTAAAGAACTGCCTGATGGGCTGAATGAGCCCTTCTCTGCGCACTGAGATTGCCTCTATAATCCTGTACAGTAAAATATATAAGAGGGATTCGGGCTCGAATTTGAGACTGGGCGTGACGTCATGCGCGTTCACGCTCACCAGGCTATGTCTCGCAGGTTTGTGTATTCGCCGGCGCCGCCATTCTCCGCATCAGCGAAGACAACTCGTGCGTCAAAGGTAGAAGATGGATTCAAAGAGACCGGCTTGTAGTCCATTCCAAACCCCAACTCCACGTAAAGTAAAGAAAAGAACAATTTTGTCTAGTGCCACCAAAAGGTCCAAATTGTAGTCAAGGCGTCGGTGTAAGACGAGAATCAACCTCGGGAAGGCATTCAACAAATGGAGAGATCTCCGGTCTGCTCTTGGTCTCAAACGGGATCCTCAGTTGGCTTTTTTCTTGATAAAACGGTAAGATATAGCCCAGTCTCTAATGTTTGATACGGCCAATCTATGTATGACAACAAATAACGATGCGTAAAATGTGTAATGCTTTAGCGTAAGCTAGATACATGTACAATCAGAATTGGTTGCAGTTTCACTTGTCGCCAGAGGGGGCGTAGTTCTGCAAAAACTCAGAGACTTGCGTTTTGCACCTTTAAAAATGTTGATTTTATATATATCAATAAAAAACCTTGAGAATAATATCTCACGTAGCGTTACATTTACCTCAGGCATAGTGTTGACAGCAGGTTAGTTCGCTAGAGAAACGAACTCTAGAGAGAAGCATTTCGTATATTCACTATATTAGCCTATTCATTATATCTACTTAACCTGTGAGTATAATGTCTTGATTATTTAATGTATGTTTAAATAAATTTGTCATGAAAACAAGTTATGACAGCCACTGTGTAAATTATTATATTTCAAAAATGAATTGCAGTAGAACATTAACTTTATAATTAGATTTAGAAGTTAATGCAAAACCTGCCTTATGTGCAATTTACAGTATGTTATGTACTTGTGTTGATTATTATATCTAAAAATAAATAGCAACTGAATTTAATAATTTGGGCTCTCTTGTTAATTGTGACACTTTAATATTAAAGTAATGTGTAATGAAGGGCTCCCACTATATTGTTTACAGCATTAGCCAAGATAGGTTTTTTTTATCATAGAAAATTGTAATTATGATACAATTTATTTAAACACATATACACATTTGTTAAAAAATGTTGTGTTTAGTTTACTCCCCTCTGCTGTACTGAACCGTGACTTCAATACCGAACTGTCATGTTTGTGTACCGTTAACCCCCAAATATTATAATAGTCAAATATTGAAGTATTTTGAGAACGTAGGATTAGTGACTTTTTTTTGTACAGCATCATGGGTAATGTTGTTGTTCACGGTAAAGGCCCTTGCACACTGACTCCGAAATTTTCGTATGCGTTTTTTCGTATTCGTGATTCGGTGGCTCTGAATTGTCAAAACACCATTCGAACGGTTTGCGAAAATGCAGAAAATCGAACCCGATCCGATTTTTTTCATGACGAACGAAAGTTTCGGACGCAGTGTGCAAGCGTGATTGACATAACGTGAGGTGATGTCGTATTTACTTTTTAACGTGCGGAAAATTTTGGACTCAGTGTGTGCAAGGGCCTTTAGACTTCAAAGGTTTATAAGTATAGGGTTATACTATAAGGTTTAGAAGTCCCTATAGGGAAATTGAATGGATTTTTACTACCGTAACCCAACTGTTGCGCTCTATACTTAGTGACACATATTTTTTGCCCATCTGGATTGTCATTTAGGAAAGCGCATGTTGAGCTATGGTGTAATGCATTTAGTAAACAAGTTGAACCTCTGTGATGAAACTAAAATAGTGCACTGAAACATAACACCAACAGATGAGCAAGAGAAGTCTTCATGGAGGATCTCCCCTGGACCAAGAAAGCAAAGTAGCTGATTCATATAATTACAAACTCTGAAAAAACATTTAATTCCCTCAAATTTCCCAGTTTTCTATGAGATATGAATCATTTAAATATCTTAATTATTAAAAATATTAAGAATAATAATACGAGCCAGATTTTTCAATGAGGCAAATACTTAGCCTCTGTTAATTCTTGGTTTCCTAATATTGACACATCATATTTTTTCTTGTATACCTACACTACAAGCAAAGTTCAATTTGTTAAAAACAAGCCACTGCCCATTTAGCTTGTATGCAAGCTGTAGGTTATGTTATGCAACAGTACAATAACTATAACTAAGTCAAAAAGACTCAACCCAAAACCGGTTCTCCCAGTAAACTAAAGCGCAGACTCTCGCCCTCACTCCGCTCTCTCACTCCTTGATGTTCTCAGAGCCAGATGCCTAGTTATTCCAGGGAGGAGGTCACTTAGTGTAATGGAGCTCAACTGACACTCATTTTAAGAAATCAAAAACAGTTAAGTAGTTAATCCCCATCTGTTACTGTGAGTTCATTTGCTACTTGGTAGATCGGGTTAGAGAACAACAGCAGCATGTAGTCGCTCGTGGGTCTCTGGGACAGGACGTCCTGCACTCTGACTCAGACAGACACTAGGAAGTTACAGCAGTGTGGAACATAATGACCAAGAACTAGCCTTATTGAGACAAAAATAGGCTCTGCTGACAGGAACATTTGGTTAAGAATATTTTCATATGTCAATAAAATAGCCAGTGACCTTTTAAATTATGATGATGAATTTAGATACATCATCAAATACCTTTCTAAAATTTTTAACATGTTTTATTGTCAAACTGATCAAGAAAAGGCTCTGCAGTTGAGAAGAGGGTTATGAGAAAGATCACTAGTCATCCGACTCGCGAACGAATTGTTCTTGTGAGCCGGTTCTTTTTGATGATTCGGTTGAAACGATTCGAAAGGCTTTATGAATCATTTGACTTGTCTAGGAATAACGCAAAATATACTTGCCTTAATTTGACCAATTAATTTCTCTGACTCTACATTGACTTTTACAGATCAGTATATGGATTTTTTTTTTTTTTTAATCAAATAGGCATTGCCCTTACAAAAACTTGTTTATTACAATGAAGTATCTTAAAGCTTAAAGGGTTAGTTCACCAAAAAATAATTAATTATCCCACAATGTACTCACTCTCAAGCCATCCTAGGTGTATATGACTTTATTCTTTCAGCTAAACACAAGAGTTATTAAAAATGATCCTGGCTCTTCCTAGCTTTATAATGGGAGTGAATGGTAGCCAACCTTAGATTTTGAAGCCTAAAAAAACGCATCCATCCATGAAAAGGATGGCTTGAGGGCGAGTAAATTATGGAATAGTTTTCATTTTTGGGTAAACTAACCCTTTAACATAAGACATGTCGCTGTAGAACGTTCTAAATCTTTAATACATCTATCAATTTCTAGGCTATATGACTTTCCAGGTAGGTCTGGAATTATAAAGTTAAAATTCCCTAATATTCCCAGGTTTTAAATGACATTGAAAACCCTGAATCTGTATAACTAGATCTAAAACAGTCGTAAATGTAGACTGCAAAAAAAAATGTATCATTTGAGTGATAATAAGTTTACTAAAATGAATCGGTCCGCTTAAAAGAATTCCAATTCGAATTCCCAACGCCCATTACTTACTTTGTTGAATGGTTTTTACGCCTCTTAACATGGTGGCGGCGAACACAAACAGGCAGCCGATCTGGTCGAACTGGACCTCGCCCATGATGCTGAACGACGCCCCGAGACAGATGGGCATCATCGCGGTGTACTTCAGGATGTGGTGCTGCTTTCCGAGAATCAGCGTGGAAATCGCCAGAGTAAACAGCGGCGTTGTTGTGTAGATCATCTGTGCGAACGAAAGCTGCACATAATTCAGTCCCACGTTTCCAAACGCGATACTGGCACAGAATGTCAAACTCAACAGGAACACTTTGAATTTGGCGTTGGCGGTTAAATCCTGCTCGCCGATGCCCCTGTGCCGGATAACCCTGCATTTGATCAGCCCGTAGTCCACCACTATCGCCGTCAGCATGTGGAGGGCTGACAGAAGCAGCGGGTATCTGAAATTGTACACGGTGAATATCCATTTGTTGAGGCTGGATATGGTGGAGCCCGTCACCAGCCACACGGAGACCGCGAACATGAGGTGAAGCATTTCTGGCGGCGTCCTCTCTCTCTTCCCGGTGTCCCGGGTCTCCGCGCACTTGGTGGAGGGGCCATTGGTACTGATCATGTTCGTTTCATCTTCGCACCTGCAGGGTAAACACATATTAAGTTTGCAACGTAAATGAATAATTCATCTCGTCAAATACAAAAATCAGGACATAGTAGCAATACGAGTCAGTATTCACTCTCTGTTGAAGGTCTGAAGCCGTGTGTGTTGTCCTGTATCTTAACCCGCTATAGCAACCGTGTGTTTTGGAAGCAGACAGAAACAACATTCCGACACGTGTTACGTGGGTCTGGTTTGTGACGTAACGTTAAGGCACGGGCGTTTGTTTTAGGCATGAGAGTCTGATGAGAGGTAGTGGTGTTTCATTCGGGAACCAATCGGTTCTTTTGAAGGAATCTCGACTCTTATGACTCGAAATAGCATACTCCTAGGGCCTGTCCCAAAACCTACACTTGCGGTCTTTTCACTCTATCACTTGTATACTATATAAGTCATCGTAAGATCAAAATCGACAATCCTTTTTTTTATGGAATATTGTAGCATTTTATTAAAAGATATCATTTAACCATGCACATCATTATTCATGTGCCCTCTTAAAGGGACAGTTCGCCCATAAATTAAAATTCTGTCATTTACTCACCCCCTCAAGTTGTTCTAAAACTGTATGAATTTCTTTCTTCTGCTGAACACAAAATAAGATATTTTGGAGAATATGGGTAACCAAACAGTTTTTCAGTATGGGGAATAAAATACTATGGAAGTAAAATACTAATAAAATACTTACTATTTCTAACGATATTTCAATCTTTATATTGCCAGAATGGAAAGAGTAATTAGGCCTATGCTTTACGTAATTAGAGAATTAGCGAATCAGCGAATGATTCGAGTTGTTAATGATCAGCGAATGATTCGAGTTACTGTAATGCTCAGTGTGTGTCCAAAAATCACTTCCCTACTATATAGAATGCGAAAAACTGTATGCCAACAGAGAAGTATGCCCGAATACATATTTGAAAATTGGTTTTCTTGTGCTCTATATAGTACCCAGCTATTATAAACATATTTTAATGTTGTTAGTGTGTATTATTTAGTAGACAGATTTCGAGGGAGCACCCGTTTTCTCACGACACCGGGGGCGCGCAGGGAAATTAATCCATCGAGTCTACCAATCAGAAATCGGCTCGTGTTGCCCTGCCTGTTTTGGATTGGTGGGCCCTGTTTATTCAAAATACTCTATGTAAATGATTCAGTATAAGCAAATCCTAAACAAACGAGTGGCTATGGTAATTAAACAGTCGGGATAGTGAGTCGCTGAATGCGTTTGTCGCTGACTTCACTGCTGTCGGTGGCTTTTAGATTGACAGCGCAGCAAGGCGACTGAAACTGCGACGAGTCGACTATACAGCCTAGCCACATATACCAACAATTACTTAGTTGTGAGTTTAAACAGTAACATGAGACGTTCAATGCGCTGCATAATAAAACAACAAGGTCGTACATTGTGTACAAATGACGCTGGTCGATGACGTCTATTCACCGCAGCATCGGTATATTTTATGTCCCGTATAGTTTCAATGGAGGTTGTTCAAGCTTAAACGTGTCATATATTCCTTGTTATATTAATATATTCTTATATTCGCTTGGTAATGCGACTGTCGGATTATATCAAGGATGCACTTGTCTTGATCGCCACATCGTACGCTAATTGTCACGTCCAGTGAAGCGTGGAAGCAAAACGTTTCATAAATCAATGACACTAGCAAGACCCTCACAGAGGAAATAAACAACTAACCAGTCCGCATCAACAGAGTAACGTTAGCCTATAATACTACCAGTGTCCGATTGCACAGTATGATAAAAAGCATTTGCGTCGTCACTTACCTTTCCCCCGCACTGCTGAAGCTAGATGTGTTTAATAATATCCTGCGCGGAGACACATTCAGCTCTTTCTGTGAGCTCAGCTCCAGTTGTTGCCAGATCAGCTGTGCCATACGTCACCCGTCTATTGATTCGCTGCGCCCGCTGAGAGGTGGCCGACCCATCGCGTGCTGAGGACAATAAGTTTCATAAAAAAAGGCCTTGTTGAGCATCTCAAAGATTGCGTGTTTGTTTATTTATTCATTTCGTTAACAGACATTTCGATTGACAATTTTATTGTTTTCTATTTATAGGCTATATTTTGGTTATTTTTAACATGTCCCTTTTATTTTCACACCTTTTTATTTTATAATCACGTTATGTAGGCTATTGCTTTCTATATTTAAACACTTTAACTCAAATTGAAACAAGGTTAACAATACTTCCAATAAAGCCTTTAGATTTCCATGACAATATTTAAAAATGTCACTCGCATCACTAAAGGCTACATTTTACAATCAATGTTATACGGCAAGATAAGCTTGACTGATTAAGGCCTGTGACTTATTAGATAATGGTTATTTTAGATGGCATGTTTAACCTGATTAAAGGGATAGTTCACCTAAAATGTGAACTCTTGTCATCATTTTCTCACCCAAACCTGTATGAGTTTCTTTCTTCTGTTGAACACAAAAGAAGATAATTTTGTGGGCACCATTTCTCCCATACTTTGGAAGTCAACAGTTTACCAACATTCTTCAAAATAGTATCTTCACTTGTGTTCAGCAGAAGAAAGAAATACAGGTTTGGTAAAACCTGAGGGTGAGTAAATGAGTACGTTGCCGTTCTGAACCAGTGGATCAGGATCTTCCATTAACGGCAGTGGTCAGCGATGTGAATATAAAGGTGATTAACTGAGCAATGTTGCCACCCATCATATTCACTTCACAGTATCAATGTTGAATAAAACATTCAGACATTTTATCAATGTAAAATGCATATACAGCATAAAATTCTGTCTTGCCTGTTCATGAAATAAATTCACTTTTAAATTCACCCTGTAGATTTCAGGATATATTGTTGCCAGGAGACTAAATTGCTTCTAGAAGATTAAAACAACATTGTGTTGCATAATTTTTCCAAATTATGCTCCAGTGCTATTCCAACTACTTTGGAGCTTCCTACTGGCCGTGATGAGTACTGAAATGCTACAAAACAAACCATTGATAACCTTTGAAATATTAATCAAATAATTATTGTTTTCATCATTCGTTTGAATCTATTACATATTCAGATTATTATGTTTATTATCAACCAAGACAAATAAACATAATCTACAGTGAACATTTTAGAGAGATGAACTTTAAGAGTCCTTGGAAGGTCCAACACATTCAACATCACCATATCAGAATATTTTTTAATCAATTTATATAGTTATAATAATCAGCTAAAGTTATTTATATATCTGGAAAATACTGCATACATGGAAAGTGTAGTTTTTGCAGTGGTTGTGGTGCTGAGGATCTCAAGGAATTCTTTGAAGACACTTGCTTGTGGTTGAAAAACTCAAACACAGACAGTAAATATGAAGTTCAATCAGTCCTTTACATTTTTCACAATGTACTAAACACAGTTCCTGACATGGTATACTCTCATTTGAAGTGTACATAGTCATACAACACTGCTCTGCTCATATTCTGAAAGTTTTTAATGCCTAAATATGAGTTTCCTTCATCTCGGTTTTGGTTACAGTTTACGGTCAGTATTCCAGACCACTTTCCCTTGCAGCATGAAGGGTGTATTTAGTGTTAGTGTGCTTCAGCTGCTAATACTGAAAACTAGGAAGTATTGCCACCACAAAATGTTTGTTAGTTATTGACAATACAGTCAAGGCCAAAGGTTTGCAAACACCCTAAAATGTGATCCGATACTGTGTACTTTCCTGTGAGTGTTAGACAAATATATGAACAAATCTGTTGATGTGCATGCTTAATTTTGCATAATTATTTCCAAAAATCTGCACTGCATGCATACGAGTAATACTTCACGATGTGCAATGTATTATTAATTCATCTACTTAACTAAATAAATGCGCAGTTGAATTGTAGCTGGATGTTTTAGCATGTTTGCACACGTCTAACCATGACTCTAAATGGAGAATCTCAATTAAGCCGTAATTCATCACCTACACAATGACATTTACATTACGCTTGTGCTAAATAACTAAACAGGCAGCTAAAAAGAAATTCTCGCATCTAATAAATTAGCTTTGATAATTGTTATTTTGTAAAAGCAACATCAATACACTGATCTGGATTGTATCTAGGTTGCTAATGGAGCATGTTTGCACTGTTGATCCTACACAGCATTTAATCTATATACTACAGGAACACAGTCTTGAGGGCATTCGGTCTCCATACTTCAAGAGTAGCATGTGCTCTGAATGTCTTTTATCACACGCCGGTGGATAATTCATCATGGCTATCATACAGTTAACCTGAAGCAATCAGCAAAAGCTCTGAGGAAGAATCTTATCCCTGGTGAAGTGTTACAATCCCCAGATCATTACTGTTATTAGTATCTTTCACTGTGACATTTTTAAAGTGCCTCTGTCTCTTGTGCTTAAAAATGTTCTTTTCCCCCCCCCCTTGCAATGTGAATTTTCCCTGCTACGATACAGGTGTCCCAATGCCCCCATGAATACACTCCAAATTAAGATATATATTTATATACATGTGGGTGCCTTAGTAGAGACTGAACAGAATCAGTATATTCCACATCTTTGAAACTCCTTGGAATGGGAAAGATGATTCGGAAAGACAAGCTGGTCCTGGTGGAAGAGAGGCCTCAAAAGATGTCAGAGCACTGATTCCAGTCTTGTCTGTCTTTGGCTTCCCAGTAGCCTCCTCTGTACACGAAGCTGCTCTCACCTGTCTCTGTGTCAGTCCTTTTCTCAAACCACATTGGCTGGTACCTCTCCGCTTCTTTACCTGTCAAATCCAGGACAAAACATCTTTATTGAGATAAAAGAATACTAGCCTACAGCTTTACTGCACTGTATGTACTGTATATTGAAACGGTATGAGTGTTTGTGGTTCTGTCTTGCCTTCTTCTAGTGCGAGGTTGGCCTGCGCCTCTCTCTTCCTCCTCTCCAGTCGCTGACGCTCCTCCAGACGCTGTTTCTCAGCGTTAGCTTCGTCCCACAAACCCGCCTCCATCAGCCGCTGGTCGGGCCGTAGACGGCTGTCAGTAGGAGCCACACCATCCTCAGGCTCGTTCAGAGTCAAGGCCAGAGAAGAGAAGAAATGCATGTTCTCGGCATTCTCGCTGGAATTACAGCAGACAAAACGAGATATGTATAGAAAGATGCATTTACTGAACAAAATATTAAAAAGAAATGTATAATTTACACATTATAAATAATAAAAATATAAAAAGATAGACAGACAGACAGACAGATAAAGGAAGGAATGAAAAAAACCCAGATAGATTGATGGATGGAAAGAGAAAGAAAGACAGATAGATAGATAGATAGATAGATAGATAGATAGATAGATAGATAGATAGATAGATAGATAGATAGATAGATAGATAGATAGATAGATAGATAGATAGATAGACAGACAGACAGACAGACAGACAGACAGACAGACAGACAGACAGACAGACAGACAGACAGACAGACAGACAGACAGACAGACAGACAGACAGACAGACAGACAGACAGACAGATAGATAGATAGATAGATAGATAGATAGAGGAAGGAAGGAAGGAAGGAAGGAAGGAAGGAAGGAAGGAAGGAAGGAAGGAAGGAAGGAAGGAAGGAAAAAAATAGATATGTAGATCGATAAAGGAAGGAAGGAAAAAGATAGATAGATAGATAGATAGATAGATAGATAGATAGATAGATAGATAGATAGATAGATAGACAGATAGATAAAGGAAGGAAGGAAAAAGAGATAGATAGATAGATAGATAGATAGATAGATAGATAGATAGATAGATAGATAGATAGATAGATAGAGGAAGGAAAAAGCCAGATAGATAGATAGATAGATAGATAGATAGATAGATAGATAGATAGATAGATAGATAGATAGATAGATAGATAGATAGATAGATAGATAGATAGATAGATAGATAGACAGATAGTTATAGTTTGATTCTTACGGGAGAGAGTATTTTTTCCACAGTAGTTGTGGTGGTCGAGTCTGATAGACAGTTTTCTGCTTTCCCTCAGATCCTCCACAGCCGTGGCTGCTCTCTATGATCTTTGCACTTTCCATTTTATCATCCCACGTTCCAGAGAGAATGTAGTGTGCGCTTCCTTCCCCGTCCGTCACAACGCCTGTTACCTGGTGACAGGACACACAGACACACTCAATACCCTGCAGAGGGCAGTAGCACACAGACTGAACAGAGGATGCACACACTGACCTTGCGGGGAACATCCCTGGAAAAATAGCTGTAAGGGGAGAATTTGAGGTGGCACGTGTCCTTGCTCCTGTGGTTCACTATTATAATGTCCCCAGACTGCATCGGGACAAAGAGTGTACATTAATAATAATGACAGAGCTGCAGTGATGAGAGCAGTTATGTGCATTAGAATTAAGGGATATATATATATATATATATATATATTAGGGTCTATTTTTAATGCATGCCTTGATGGTAAATTAATTTAAACTGCATCCCCCACTGATACAATATATAACTGTAATAATAGCTTCCTGTTTCCTCTGGAGTGGGAATGATGGGGTGGAAGACAGATGGAGGAGAACATTGTCAATGGTGACTTTTTTCCAACAGATAGTGTCGAAGATGAGTAATGCCACACCACGTGGGAGGACTCAAACCATAAATATTGAAAAAAAAATGAAAAATCATATTTTAATCCCCCTTATGTTGCTGCACACCAATGACTTTTTTCTTCCATTAAACCTGATATAACATAAAATGGTGCCATGTTGGATTTGAGAGCAAAAATAAAGATTTTTATTGAATTTATGATTTTTAATTAATTCATTGTACAGCTTCAGAAGACTTATGACTATTGAATATTGAATTATGACTTGTGAATATGGCATTCATATTATTAACTAAAACTATTGAAATGTATTTTCGTTAATTGAAATAAAGCTAAATTAATGTATTTAAACAAACAAAAATAACAAAAGCACAAAAAAATACTGAAACAATAATAGAAAATATATAAAAAGAATTACAAATATTCATAGGTACTATAATTGTATATTAATAATACTGATACATATACAGTATATGGATTACTTTAATGATACTTTCATGGTGATTTTGGATTTGGAACGACATTAAAGTGAGCGTAATACAAAACCGATCACGTACTTGGTCAATCCATAGTTTGCCCACGATGATGTTGTGCACAGTGGAGGTCACCTTGCTCCACACATAGTGATTCCCACTGGCATGGAACTTAAGGTGAATGTTGCCTGCAGAGAGCAAACAGAGGCATTATGAGCAAATAACAGCATGAGAAGAAGAAATGTACCTGGAAATGAAAGCCGACGAGGTTGATTCGCTCTAAAAACAGCTCGGAGCTGCAATAAACATTAGTATATAAAAGGCTCTGTAAAAATAGAAACCATTCCACAAATGAAATTTTCCTTTGAAGTAACGTTTACCGGGAAGCAGCACATCTATATATACATTTGCATGTGCACAAAGTGAATCTAGGTAACAAGTATTTGAATTAAAAAATGTAATGTGATTAAAACATTTATAGAGTTCACATACTATTACTGTTTTGTTCTGCTTTATATTCCCTCAAGGTTTTAAGGTAACTCTGGATTGTGTGCATAATAAACTAGAAAAGTGGAAACTATTCAATAGTTTTGTGTGTGTGATGATGTGAATGTCCTTGAGAGGCGACTCATTGCTCATGATGGATCACCTAGTGGCATGATGGAGATGTATTTGCCACGAAATTTGCTGTCGATGGTGATCTCCTGCCACAGGGTCCAGCCTCGCTGCGATATCACATGATGGGCAGCCGCCGGTGGGTGATGATTTATCTGAGAGAGAGATAATCAATGTGCGTGTAATCACTGACAATATTGGGAAATATTACAATTTAAAATAACTGTTTTCTATTGTAATATATTTAGAAATGTAATTTATTCCTGTGATCAAAGCTGAATTTTCAGCATCATTACTCCAGTCTTCAGTGCCACATGATCCTTCAGAAATCAGTCTGATATGATGATTTGATGCTCAAGAAACATTTACTATTATTATCAATGTTGAAAACAGTTGTTCTGCTTAAAATTTTTGTGGAAACTTTGATCAAATAGAAAATTCAAAAGAAGAGCATTTATTTGAAATAGAAATCTTTTGTAAAATTATAAATGTCTTTAATGTCACGTTCAGTTATCAATTTAATCCATCCTTGCTGAATAAAAGTATTAATTTCTTTAAAATATGTCTACTGAACAAAGGTGCATAATAAGGATTTATTTATAAAGTATTATCAATAATATTATTATTATCCTCATTTCTGATTTATTAAATACATTTTTTTATTATAAATAATATTTGTGTATTATGAGTGTGGTTTCGGACCTGTTCACAAATGGAGCGGTATCCGTACTCCTCCACGCGGTCCAGCTCATAGGTCTCTCCCAGCAGAGGGTTGAAGGGTTTCCCAGTGCGGTGGATGGTGGTTGAATAGGACGAGACGGAGAAGGCGGAAACCAGACACATCTGCTCCAGAGAGGAGTCGCAGCGTGCCGCCCGGTCCAGGAGCTCGCTGTATTCAAGATCCTCCGTCAAACGCTGCAGCATCGACAGCGGCTCGTTGAAGTTCACCTGGAAGTGAGGATTCAGACGCACGCAAATCCCCGTGAAGATTCAGATATCAGCAGCTACACAACACACCAGATCTGAGACTCCACTTACAGGCATGGGGATCTTGGAGAGCTCCTTGCCAATGCAGTTCTTCATGATGCTCCACAGGTTCAGGGAGTAGTTGGGCTTATCTGGGATGCGACAGCGTCTGCCCCTGCGCAAGTAGCTACCAGAACTGTCCTGTAAACACAGAGAAAACCCTCTAGTGAACAAGCACAAGGGACAGTTCACCCAAAAATGAAAATTCTGTCATCGTTTTTGCCGTTCCAAACCCGCAAGACTTTCTTTCATCTTAAGAACACAAATGCAGATGTTTTTTAATGAAACCTGAGATATCTGTCCCTCCGTTGAAATCATATTCACCCGTTTTGACGCTTCAAAACATTCATAAAGAGATTGTGATATAAATCCAGTGTCACATGATCCTTCAGAAATCATTCTCATATGCTGAGATTTGATGCTCAAAAACATTTCTTTTAATTATCAATGTTGAAAACGGTTCTACTGCTTCAAATTTTTGTGGAAACCGTTATACTTTTTTTTCAGGATTCTTTGATGAAATAAAAATATTTTGTGACATTATACAGTTGTAATCAAAATTATTCAACCCACATTGCAAATCAGGTTTATTGGCAAAATGTACAGCCTTTCAGCTGTTTGCAATGAACAAATCAAACACAAGTAATTGAAATAGTTCAACACAACAAATGTTTCAAGTGGTTTCCCCAAATTCAACTAAAAATGCAACTTTTAATGACTTCTGCAGTCTCAAAATTATTCAGCCCCTTCATGGCAAGCATCTTTAGTACTAGAAGAACACCCTTTTGCTGTCATGACCTGCTGCAAACGAGATGTATAACCAGACACCAGCTTCTGGCAGCGATGCTGAGGAATCTTAGCCCATTCCTCATGAGCAATGGCCTCCAGTTCAGTTACATTATTGGGTTTGCGTGCTGTAACCGCCTTCTTCAAATCCCACCAGATATTTTCTATGGGGTTCAAGTCAGGTGACTGGTGGCCATTGTGGAATCTTCCAGGACTTCTTCTGCAACCAAGCCTTGGTGGAATTTGAGGAATGCTTGGGATCATTGTCCTGATGGAAGGTCCAATGACGCACAAGCTTCAGCTTCCTCACTGAGGGCATGACATTTTCTCCTAGGATTTCCTGAACTTCAATGAATCCATCTTGCCTTCCGCACGCTGCAGGTTTCCAGTGCCAGAGGATGCAAAGCAGCCCCAGAGCATCACCGAGCCCCACCATGCTTAACTATGGATAGAGTTCTTTCGGCATATGCTTCATTCTTCTTCCTCCAGACATACCACTGATCCATAGGGCTGAAAAGATCCAGTTATGCTTTAACGCTCCACAGAACAGAATCCCAAAACGTCTGTGGCTTATTTATATGATTTTGAACAAACTTTTCTTGTGCTTTTGGGTCAGTAGTGGTGTATGTCTTGGAGTTCTAGCATGCGTTTAGTACATTTAGTGCTTTAGCTATCTTTTTGTATCCTATTCTTTGTTTGTGAAGGGCGATGATATCTTCGAACTTTTTGGACCATTCTTTTGACTTATTTTTGACCATCTTTCTAACATCCAGTCAAACGTGATACTCAACAAGCCTAGCCAGTTCAGATATTTCATGTGTTCTAGCTCAAGCACACCTGCTGCAACTAATGAAGCCCTTGATATCTTAGTTGCATCAGGTATGCTTGAGACAACACTTGTTTTGAAGATTTGTGCTGTTGTGAGGGATTCAATTCAGGGGGTTGAATAATGTTGAGACTGCAGAAGTCAATAAAAGTTGCATTTTCAGTTGAATTTGGGGAAACCACTTGAAACATTTGTTGTGTTGAGCTATTTCAATTACTTTTGTGCTATTTCAATTACTTTTGTTTGATTTGTTCATTGCAAACAGCTGAGAGTCTGTACATTTTGCCAATAAACCTGATTTGCAACGGGGGTTGAATCATTTTGATTACGACTGTAAATATCTTTACGGTTGCTTTTGATAAATGCAATAAAAGTTTTAATTTCTTACAAACTAAGGAGTTATGTATAATGTATTATTATTATTATATTCAATATAATCTTATGAACTGTCCCTCCACTGAAAGCCTATTCACCCACTTTGACGCTTCAAACCGTTCACAAAAAGATCGTAAAAAAAAATCCATATGAATTGAGCGGTTTAGTCCAAATTTTCTGAAGAGACAATCGCTTTATATGATGAGCAGATTGAATTTAGGGTTTTATTCTTTATGAAGTTTTTAGAGTATCAAAGTGGTAGTGGTGTAGACTGTCAATGGAGGGACAGAAAGATATCTGATTTCATTAAAAATATCTTATTTTGTGTTTCGATTCGTAGATGAACAAAAGGCTTATGGGTCTGGAATGACATGAGGGTAAGTAAATGATAACCGAATTTAAATTTTTGGGTACACTAACCCTTTAATTAAGATATTTAACATTATTTGGCATATGTGTGGTTTAGTTTGGATATGTTAATTAAACAAAAGCCCAAACCTACATTGTCGCCCTGGCTCCAATTACTGGATAAACTTCCACTTGTCACGCTCTGGTTACTGCTCAAGTGTCTGAGAGACACACAGAGAAACACAAGAGAAGGATGAAACGGAAGATCATTATTCAGGCACAGAGTAGATAACACATAAATGCTGAAAAACAATTTGTTTCATAATATTTACAAATATTCCAAATCGCATTCATTTATTTTGGCAAAAGAACTGCCCATTATACAGGGAAAGGCCATCTAACTGACATGGAAAAACGCAATTCATTTTGTTCTTACATGCCACTTACATCTGAAATCGATGACACCTAAAAAATATTAGAATAATAGTGCAGCAGTTTCAGTGCACAAATGATAATTAACTGAAAAGGCTAAACCAATTGTGTAAATTATCCTAAGTGAGCTAGTAAAACCTGGGCACTCTGACTTCCAGAAATTGTGAACAGTCAGCCAATCAAATCTGATCTTGTTATTTAATCAAACTCTTTTCCTTTTATATGTATCAGATGGTCAGTGATTTGATTGTGTGTGTGTGTGTGTCTGGTTCAGTGAGTAAAAGCCATCAACTATATGATCTATATATGAACCTGTGCTGTGAGTGATCTTCTGCAGGCACTGTGATGAAGGCTGGAGAATCTTCCATGGCATCAAAGAACTCTATGTCTTCATTCTCTTCACTGGATTCCCCCTCCGGTGTTCGTTCCGCCACTTCTGAAGAGCAACACATGGGAAATCTCACTTAGTGCTAGGTCAGCATTATTACAAATGCAGTTTTATGATAAAGATAGACATTTTTACACCACCATTCAAAAGTTTGGGGTCATTAAGATTTGTATTGTTTTGGAACAAAGTCTATTATGTTCACCAAGACTGCAGTTATTTGATCAAAAATTTAGTAAAAACAGTAATATTGTTAAATAGTATTCCAATTTAAAATAACTGTTTTCTATTCTGTTTGTACTTTTTGGAGCATGACGGCCAAAGTTCACTCTTCACGCTCATTGTAGAGAAAAGGTAGCTTGGACATTCAGCAAAACAACTTCTTTTGTCCTCGATGGAAGAAAAAAGTCAAAAAGTCTCACTATTGTGTGTACTGGGCGCTTCCCTCCAGGCTCTCTCCAGATTGTTGTGCTGTTTGGCTAGCTGCTCGATGGTCTCCTCCAGGTGGTGGCGCTGTTCCCTTTCATACTGCAGCACACGCTGCCACCGCCGGCTGTGAGTCTCCGCTAGATCCACAAAGTCCTGGCAGGCCTGATCCCAAAACCAATCATTTAGATTCATCATTCATTTAATTTCGTTTAGTATGCAGAGTCAACTATAACAGGGGTTCTCAAACATTTTGGAGCCAGGGACCCCTTACAGGGGAAAAAAAATTTCCAAGGACCCCCTCATATTTATAACAGTGATTGAGCACAAAGTTAATGTGGGAGCGGCTAATAAAATATTTGTGCACAAATGCGGTCTCCACCCAGGGTCCTATGCAGGAATTTCTAAATAGCCTACTGAGGTCCCAAAAGTGATCTCGCTAGGGGGGTTGGGGGGCATGCCCCCCCCCCCCCCCCGAGGGATTTTTGATGTTCTTGATCTACACATGTGCATTATAAGGTGTTTTAAGGCCCACAAATTGGATAACTATAGCTTTAAAAGCATGTCAGTGGGCAGTGGCATACATTATTTTGTCAAGATGACAGTTTAAATTTTACAATGAATGATCCAAATGGAAATGCAGAATGTATATGATTATTGTTCACAGGCTATATCAAAACTCAATCACATATTCCAAACAGGAATGGCCTTAAATGAGAAATGTTTCAAGGATTATTCTGCACAAAAAAATATAGCCTAGCCTTAGCCTATATTTATACAATAATAATGGCAATATGTTTAATAGGTGCGTGTGCTGTTAAATTGAGCTTATACCCACTGTAATTAGCTAAAAAACATACAGTATATCTGTGTTAGGAATCCATAATGTTAATCTCATCCTGGGCACAGGATGCTTCTCTTGACCTGTAGCTATTTTCTTTCCCAAAGCTGAGCTTTGATGGATACTTTGCAAACGTATTGTTTCAGTCGTTCGTTTAAAACTTCTATCTAAAACAGCTGTTTAGTTTAGCTATTTAGGCATACATATTATCTCGCACTTTATGACCGTTAACTGAAGCATCGTGCGGGGATTCGCGCTCGGCTTGCAGCTTCTGTGAACATAAGCCCCGCCTACTTTGAATTCATCTCCGACTCGAACATTTTGACTTGACTGCTGTTGTTGTTAGTCTGCTGAAGCAGCTCAGACGAGAAGGTCAGTTATCATCGCGATGTACAATATCCTTGCAGCACCAAATTAAGTTAATATTAGGCAATTATTTCACAACTTTCATTAGGCCTATATACACAATAGACATAGAAAAATGACAGAGGTCCGGACATTGGGGACCTCAATTTGGGTACGGCCCTGTCCCTATGCACTTTTAAATATTACAGCACAATTTTTTAATTTTCCATTAAATAAGTTGCATCTGAATGTGTAATATGCCTACTTTGTTGCGTTGTTGAGGCGTTAGCCTTCCCCTCACTCCACAGCAAACATTAAATTAATGGTAGCTATTCAGAACAAAATGAGAATGAAAAATAAGTAGGCTACCCTATAAGATAATAATACAAATAATAATAGTATAAAGACAACATTTATTTTAAACATCAAGTCTAAACGAATTAAGTTTAATCAAAACTGAAACTGCACAGACGTTGGGCGCGTGCATCTCTCATTAGGTCCAAAGTTTCCACATTGGCGATGTAGCCTAACATTTGGATGCTTAACTATTTATGTAAAGAAAGCTGCATGCTTCAGTCCCAGTATAGGCCTACACATATCAGCATCTTCACATGCGGAGAAATGAAATTGGAATAACAGCAAGTTGACAGTAGGCTATGAATGATTGACTGCCTTCATAGTGTACAACAGATAAATTAAATTAAGCCGAACTTTATATAAGTTCGGTTGATTGTATTTTATTTTGATAATGATCAGGCTTCTAATGTCAAATCTAGCAGTGCTAGAACTGACATATGTGCGCGCACGCGAGACGCCGGCGCGATTAAAAATTAAAGAATAAACAACAGGATGCAGGTGCCGTCTCCGTCTCCTTTCTGGCGCACGCGCCCCAAAATCAACCAAAACACAGCGGATAGACTTGACGCATAGACATACGAAATACAGATATATTATCTATCTAGAAACCTAAGTGTCTACTTTGTATTATTTGACGTTAAATGCATTATATAAGTCACTTTGGAATAAATAGCATGTTTTCAAATGATAACGAAACACGACTTATAGTCCTGAAAAAACGGTAGGCTGTTATAAATTATTTCGCGGACCCCCTGGCTATAGTTCACGGACCACTAGGGGTCCGCGGACCCCACTTTGAGAACCACTGAACTATAAGACTCACATTGATCATAGCATTGGAAGTGATGCGGAAGAGAGTGGCTCGCTCGTTCACAGTCTTCAGTTTATCGGCGCCGTCGGTGGGGGTTCGCAGGTCCTCTAGTTCACTGAGGGAGCGCTGGAGGGCGGCACCGTGCTTCCCTATGAGCTCATTGCAGGTGCTGAGGTCTTCAAGCTTGCTGGCCAGAGTCTTGAGCGCCCCCTGGATCAGAGCACGATCCGGCTGGGCTAGTGGGCCCTCATCACCAGAGTCATCTGCAGAAAAGAGATAAATGGAGAAATAGATGGAAAATTAATGAGAAGATGTTGCATCAATTAACAATTTGCAGGCGAATGTCCATTGACAGCAGAGGATGTGCAGGCATGCCTAAAAGGGGTTGGCGATATGACCAAAATCTATATATCAGGAGTAATTTTATTTCACGATAACAATATATATCACATATAGTTATTTTTGCTTTAAATTAGGTTATGACATTTTTTTATACCATGATTCTTCTTGTCACCAATTTCAACATCGCAATAAACGACTACTAGCCTAAGTATAAAAAACAACTTTCAAGATTACTAAAGACAAGTAAACAGTGATTTAAAGCAGCTTCTCAAGGCCCTTTACATAATAGAACAAAGAAATGAAAATACAACACACACAGGAGAGAGAAAAAAGGGGGAAAAAGTCAAGTAAGAGCTAACCTAAAAAAAAAGAGCTATGAGTATTTAAAAATACTGTAATATGCTCATTTCTCCTGACTCAAGTCAGGATCCTAGCAGCAGAATTTTGTGCACATGTAGTTTGTTAAGTGTGCTTTTAGGAATCCCAAGCAAGAAGTGCATTGTGTGGCGAGCAGGACGAGGCCGAGGGACGTGAGAGAGCGGCGCAAGGCCGGTGGCGTGAGTGATAATGAACGACACCTGCGAGACGCACCGGTCTCGCATCTCTCACGGAGGAGCGGACGCATAAAGGAGGAGCGACGACAGTGGAGATGGAGAGAGGAACAGGCCTGAGTTTATGTTGTGTTTTGTTTCTGTGGCCAGCGGTCGTCCGTGAGGGGCTGCTGGATTTACTTTCATTTTTGTATTTGTTTATTTTATTATAAAATTGTTGAACGTTCGCCGGTTCCCGCCTCCTTCTTCCCATAACAACTAACCCCGTTACAATGGTGCCGAAACCCGGGAAGAAGGAGGAACGCGCTGTCAAAGAGTCCTCGCCGCTGTGGGGAATCCGCGGTGCCATCGAGCATGGTGGCCAGAGTCCGTCACCATGGACGCTCGAGGCAGTGCATAAAAGGCAGGGCCTAAAATTGAATACTCAAATACTACATATATCGTATAAAGTATGTATAAAAAACATGGTCTTTTCATACTATTTTCCTCACAGAGTAAAAATGAGCCTTAAAATATATATATACATTTTAGAAATGGGTTCCTTGCCAGGGGGTCATCATATTTGGGGGTCCTTGGCATTCAACAAACCTCTGGATTTCCATTGTGAGTGAATTTCTGTATCCACTTTTTTGCAAATTAAGGGATGATTCATAATTTCTTCTCGTAGTAATCGAAAGTACGACACATTCCTTTAAATAAGTGACGTTATTGTGTGTTATGATATTCTGCAGCCAACAGAGATGATCAAATTGACTGCAGTACTACAGGCTGAACTAAAATTAGTTTATAAATAGCACAGACGAGGCGCTGGAGGGGTCTGGTGTGACAGCTGAGAATTTACACAGTCCTTTTGTGGAGGTCTTTTCAATTACAAGCGTATTTTTCAGCTAAGATTTAAATGGATGCTGAGAAATGACTACAGAGATGGACCGAGGAGATGGCCGTCGGAGACAGCAAGAAAGAGAGGAAGATAACATGTTCAAACAGAAAGAAAGCAACAAAGACGCAATCAGAAGGAGAGATATCCAGATTTAGATGTCATTGGAGAGTTGAAGGACATCACAATTGAATGTGGGCAGTAGGTGATGGAATGAGCGAGTGTGAAAGAGAGGCGTCATAATCATAGACATAACAACAACCCATTCAAACGCCAGATTTCTGTGAATGAACATGGTTACCATGGAAACTAGGTCCCACGCAATTGGAAGGACGGCTATTTTTAGAAGTTATAAAGAGAATGAAAAACCCAAAGGGGCTAATGCGTCTCACTTTGCCTACTCTCTCACACAACATAGCCATCACTGGCAAACAGACGAGGACAGGCTGTAAATCACCTCATGTCTTGTGTGACGCACTTGACACACTTGCTTGTAGGAGGCAGATACACAGAGACGAGCAGTCGACACGCTGGCACACTGTTCACTGAAACTTAGTCTATCTGTACATCAGTGAATGCAGATCAGCTGGGTAGAAGTGTGACCTTTAAATGACCTGCTGCTCTCTGATCAGATTATGATTATATGTGTATATGTGTATGTGTACATATACTCACTGCTGTTCAAAAGATTGTGCTCAGTAAGGTTTAAAAATAATAATAATAAAACCCATTTAGCAGCACATTGTGTGTTGTTAAAAATTATCAGTTATGGGTAACACATAATGTTTTTTATTTCAAATAAATGCTGTTCTTGTGACCTTTCTATTCACCAAAGAATCCAGAGGTTGTTATTTTTAATCACAGTTTCCAAAAAATATGAAGCAGCACAACTGTTTCAACATTGATAATAATCAGAAATGTTTCTTGATCATCAAATCATCATATCAGACTGATTTCTGAAGGATCATGTGGCACTGAAGACTGGAGTAATGATGCTGAAAATTCAGCTTTGATCACAGGAATAAATTACATTTTAACATAATTAAAATAGAAAACAGTTCCTTTAAATTGTAATAATATTTCAAATAAACACAGCCTTGGAAGTAAGAAAATAGTAAATAACTTATTAAATAAGTTGAATAAGAAAACATTTAAAAAAGCATTAAAATATTGTATAATTAATAATACATTCATAATAATATATTTGTAAGCTCAACAGCTCTAAAATAAACACAAAAAAATTCATTTCCAACCACTTACATAGCAACTTTTCATATTATTGTATTAATAAAAATAGTAATATTAATGAATATCAATGTTTTGTTTTTGTTTTTCATTGTAGTATTATTATATAGCATTATCTATGATTAATTAGTTTTATATAAAAGCAAAAAATTTAAATAAAGCAATAATTACTAGGTACTGAAAACAATTATCGGCCATATCTTTAAAAAAAATATCTATAAAAAATTATAAAATAATAATAATAAATTAATGCATGTCTTTGCAACATACAATAAAAAATTGGTGTCGGATTTACTTTGAAACACTTTTCACTCAGGAATTGCTAGTAAATTTCACAAATAGTAACGAAGAAATGGCAAGAATTGAATTAAACGTAATTGTTAAGTAGGAAGGCTGAAATAGTATTTTCTTGTAAAACATACTCCAATAAACTTTGTTTTATTTCCAATTTCAAAAACGATATTACTATTCCTATACTATATTCCTATTTTGAACAAATAGAGGTCAACAAAGCAACTTTTGTTACAAATACTTTTATTTATTGGTATTCTTATTAGTATTCTTGTTGAGTTCACACAGAATAATAAGCTGACTCTCCTTGTTCTTTGTTCATGCTACTTTTTTTTACATTTGTTAGAAGAACTTTTTGCAAGTTGGCGAATCGCAGCTGCAAAGATTACATGATTCAATCTTTCCATCCAAACTGCATCAAAGCCAAAGCATACCAAACCCAATCCAAGCAAAATATTGCAATTTTATGCTTGCCAAGAAAACAATGGGGAAAAGTGGATTAGTGTGGCAGCTAGAGAGCAGAATGAAAGTGGAGAGAGCGAGAACTCCTCCACATACAGATGATGACTCCAGCCTGCCATCAGAGCGAGTCCTGAAGGAGGGATTCGGGAGAATTAAAAAAAAGAGCGAGTGAGAGAGGCTCGCTCAGCCTCAGAAAAGCACCAGCGCTGGAGAATAAATCAAAGATCACCTTCCCCTGACCTGCTGGAGAGAGACGAGTGACTCATCCCTGACTAACCACACCTAACAGGGAAGATTCAAAGTGTGGAGACCAACATCAATGGAGGTGCAGCGAGGAAAAGCTTAGAAGGATCTTCACTGGCTGTCTGACTATCCAGTTTGGCCCATCAGCCTGCATACTTCACAGATAATCTGATTTGCACAGTTGTGTTGTAACTTTCTCACGGTAGTGTACAGTAATGAGGTGCTGACAAACCAGACTTAAAGAAACTAGGAGTTTTGACACCAAGAACATGCTAGCAACGCCCTGACAAACACGACACCGCACAGTTTTTTTTTCAGAAAATGTAAAAACGCATTTCATGCTGTTGTGAAGTCAAACATTGGCTCAATTGGTTCCCAAATGCAAATCCTGAGATTTAGCTGTAAGCGCTCAATTTATTTGGCCCATGAAAGAGCAAGTGACCACATGCGAACATCAAGTTGACTGATAGGAATTGACTGATACAGTCACAATGTGCCTCAGAGCATCTATAAAAATAGACTCATTCCCGTAACTGATCATAAAAAGCTACTGCATATTTAACTTTTCAAAAATCAAGGCTGAAATAAGGATGTAAAACAGACTATTCCATCAAATTTTAAGTAGTAGGCTACTCAAATAAAACACTGGCTAAAAAACATCTATGAACTCGGAATTTATTTCCCACTAAACAAAAGACATGTTTTTGCATAAATGCCATTCAAGCATATGCATTTATAATTTGTCCTACCTTTCCTCGACAGGAGGGGATCACTGATAAATACGGAGCAAATGCTTATGCAGTGAAGATGATGTTCAAATCTTTTTGAATGAAAGCGTGAAGCAGCGTTCCCTCTCGGTCACCTTCCAAGCTTCCCTCCCATTCCTCGCGCTCCTGTTTTCCTTCTCACCCTCCCTCTTTCCCCTCACATTCTCCATCCTGCACAGTGGGCGGAGCTAATATGCTCGTCACTTCATTCAGTAGCAGATGGAATGGTCCAAACGGGAAGGTGTCATGCATATTAATCACATTTGGGGATAAAGAGAGGCTCGTGTAAATGCAATAATGTAGAGAAAATTATCTGTGCATTTAAAATATCATAGGTATTTTACTTAAATTGGATCTTTTTTCAGGCAAAATTCAGAAAAAAACTGAATTCTGAGGATAGAAATAAAAAGTAAGACGTGCACTGCGTTATTTAATTTCAAATGAAACCTGTCAATTAAATGTAACGCACACATAAAAACACATTTAAAAGATAATATTTATGAGTAAATAATAATTACTTTGTATATAATTGTGGATTTATGAATACTTTAAATATGAGAGGAAAAACAAGCTTAAAAAAATCATAAACAATGCTACCCCCTAGTGGCATTTGACTAAAGAAGAAATAAAAGAAATAAATAATAGAAAATAATTAAGTTTTGCCTTAAATGGTAAAGGGGGATAACAAGGTGTTTATTAAACAAGTTTGTTTTAGGGATATACGAGAGTGAGGCATAATTTAAATGATAATGTTTTGTGTAGGAATTAATTTTACTGTGCGTTCATGTTCACAGCCTTTACATGAGAGATTAGATCTGCAATAAATCATTTCTACAGAACTTGCACTGCTAAAATGAAAAATGAAATTCATATTTAGTTCTACTATATACAACACCAGCGGACAACAATATTGCGTTTATCATAAGCAGTTTTGCCGTCTGCTCGAGCTCTTTAAAGCAGGATGGATTCTGATTGGCCGTCAATGTTTGTATCGTTCATCAGCTGGAAAAGTGATTCCAAGGACATCGTTTCTCTGTGCCTTTATGGCCATAGTTATGGTGTAAACTCAGTTATTCTTTTATATTTACAAAGATATATTTAGAACTATATCGTTATCGTTATAAATATCATTCTTGGTCTGAACGAGAAGATAAGAATGCAAACCTGTTTAAAAATGATGTATATGGCTGAGATTGATGTATTATTAAAGCCTGAACAACAAGAAAGATTATTGAAACAATAACATTCGAATATGTGCACACTCATTCTTTCTCATGACTATTTTACACATTTTTTTATATAAAAAAAATGTAAGAAAAATATATAAGAAAATTCTCCATATTTATAACTTTATAAACTGTATTCCCGGGCTTCTGGTAACCGCCGTACACAAGTGTAGTTCTGTCGGAAGAGTGACCTCTGACCCGACGCATGACGTATTGAGAAACGTGGTGGATACAGCAAAACAAAACACCCGTCATGAATTAGAAGTCTAAAATTTGAATTTTGCAAGAGGAATGTTGGAGGAGCTTGAGTTTGTTTCCCAGCGTCTACTCTCACCGAAGCTTACGCTACTCCTACATCCTACGTCATGCGTCGGGTCAGAGGTCACTCTTCCACCGGAACTAGACTCGTGCACGGCTGAAGCAAGTGGTTTTAGCGTATAAAGTTATAAATATGGATATTTTTTTCTTACAAAATCGCATCGCTTCGTTTCAGAAGGCCTTTATTAACCCCCTGGAGCCGTACGGGTTACTTTTATGATGGATGGATGCGCTTTTTTGGGCTTCAAAATCTCAAGTGACCATTTACTCGTATTATAAAGCTTGGAAGAGCCAGGATATTTTTTTATATAACTCTGATAGTGTTTGGCTGAAAGAAGAGAGTCATATACACCTAGGATGGCTTGAGGATGAGTAAATTATGGGATAATCTAAAATTTTGGGTGAACTATCCCTTTAAATGCTCGATTGGCTCTCATTCATGAAACACGAGCAGAACGAATTTTTGTGTAAATCGTGTGTAAAATGGTTCTGGCGTAAATTTTCGGATTCATTAAAATGTTCGTATTTTCCAAATGTTAGTTGGTACGAAAGAAATCTACACCTGCTCCCAGCCACGCGTAAATAGTGAGTTTAACATCCGAACGTTTTGCTAATTAATAACTAAGGCTGCATTTTAATTCACCTTAATCGGGTAGCCTACATATTTACACAGCATTTTGAAAAAATATTATATATAGTAATTACATATGGTTTTCACTTCTGGGACTGTTTGAAAATAAAATGTGGTGTTTTGAATGAACTTCTGATAATAAAACTTTGATTTCTGCATTTGAGAAATTTTTCTTTTTCATTCACTTTTGAGAAGACATGTTGAAATCCTTCGTTTGGTGTCATAATATGATGCCCATATATAGTTGTCAGTCGGATTTAATGGGCGGGATTTATGGTAATTGAGAATGAGCGTGTACGCTCACATTTACGACTGATTGGAATTCATTAACACACACACACACATTTCACTATCACATCTGACGTTTACGAAGTATTTGTGAATCAGGAGAAGAGTTTTCGGGAAGGTCTCTTTACGCGCAAATCACTCTCATATTTACTCGTATATTTACGAATGTTTCATGAATGAGACCCAATGTTTTTATCATCAGCTGGAAAAAGTAGTTCTGAAAGTGATTCCAGTGACATTGTTTCTCTGTAGTGTTATAGTTATAGGTGTGGTGTGAGTGAACTCTGCTTTCTTTTATATAAAGAATGATCTTTAGAACTATACCTTTATCGTTAACGTTAGTTATCGTCCTTGGTGTGAATGGGCCTTAGGCTAATTCACACTGCAACGACAGACGCAGACAAACGCCGTTGGGTTTTACCAGTGTGTCGCATCTGTGTGTTACCAGTCGCCGTCTGCCGGCTCTCTTTTCCGTCGACTGAACATCATTGAATATTGTTCTTGGAATGTCTGAGAAGTGACGTGCTGCAATCTGGCGACTGGCGCCGTCGGTCAGTGTGAATTGGCCTTATGAAGTGCATCCTGGGATGCTTTTCATTGGCACTGGGACAGGACTCACCTGAATGGGGCATCATTTGAGTGGCGTTTGCTTTGGCCTGTTGCAGAGCAGAAACCCAGCGCTGACACTCCCCCTCTGTATAGGCCTTCAGGTGGTAGCTCCGCCCCCCACTTGTCAACACGAAGTGATAGGTGTCGCCAATCTCTATGTGCACCGTCGCCAAGGTAATCGTGCCTCGACAGGTGTGTGCCATTTCTGCTTGAGTCCTAAAGACAAATTCACACAACGACGTGGGTTAAAGGAGCAACTAGATGCAAGTAATTTGAGAGTCACACCATCACAAACACCCATATACTAGTGATAGACTGATTAACTAACATAACAGTGTCAGTTCCAACATCTACCAGCAGCCTTGTCAATCATTCATGCGCATTTTCTGTGTAAATACTTATGAATTAATTTATACTTGAGTAATTATTGTGTCAAATATATTTTTCAATTGTATTATTATGTGTGAATATATTATTGTGAATAATTATGCTGTAAAAATATTTTATTTTGTATAATTGTATTATTTTGGGGGTAATTTATTATTGTAAGTAATTATTGTGTAAAAATAAGAAGTTATTTTTTATTATTTTCTTATTATGCGTGAACTTATTATTTTGAGTAATTATGCTGTAAAACATAATTTATTTTTATTGGGGAATTTATTATTGTGGCTAGTTATGCGGTAAAAATTATAATTTACTTTTATTATTGGAGAATTTATTATTGAGGGTAATTATTGTGTAAAAATATATTTATTTATTTTTATTATTAAAAGTGAATTTATTATTGTGAGTAGCATATGCTGTAAAAAATTAATTTACTTTTATTATTTTTGGGGGATGTATTATTGTGGGTAATTATGTAAAAAATAATAACTTAGCTTTATTATTATAAGTGAATTTATTATTATGATTAATTATGCTATAAAACATAATTTAGTTTAGTAATAACTTTTATTATGAGTGAATTTATTATTTTGAGTAATTTTGGAGTAAAATAATATTTATTTTTTATTATTATTAGTGAATTTATTATTGTGAGTAATTACTGAGTAAAACAATTATTTCTTTTTATGATTTTATTGTTATGACTATGAGTGAATTTATTATTGTGAGTAACTATTGTGTAAACATAAGCATTTACTTTTATTATAGGGGAATTTATTATTGAGGGTAATTATTATGTAAAAAAACAATAATGTAGTTTCAATATTTTGTTATTATGAGTGAATATATTATTATTGTGTAAAATCATACTAAATTTTATTTTACTTTATTTACTTATTGTATTGTATTTCTTATTTGTATTATGTATTGTATTGCCGTATTTTCTCTCTAGTAATTTTATCTCATTTGCTATTACATTGTATTTTATCCGATTTGTATTCGATTACTGGTACCCAGCTCACATCAGCATTGCCGTTAGACACTGAAAGTTCCAGACTGACAGACAAATATTACATGCAGGCTGCAATAAATAACTGCAGGATTTCTGAGTCCATAAATGCAGAAGAGCCTCGTTAATATCAAATCCATACTAAATCCAGATACACTGCAGTAGCAAGACATCATTTACTGCTGCATTACAGTCACACTTGAATACAAGGTGAAGGGTACAAAAGCAATTATCATAATGAGAATAATAATGTTAATAGCGTTAAAAATACAATATGCAAAACACCAAGCATTTTTTATTCAGGATAACAGAATGTCCCAAAGGTCTGTAATGAAATTAAGGTGAATGTGCTTGAATTGGGCATTTAAACTGCTGTATAGAGGTGGACAGATGTCCCAATGAAGCACAGTTTGTTCTTTGAAACATTCTCAGATCGTGCTGGAGAACATCATCATGTTCTACACAAACTTGAAGAGTTCATGCCTCTTAAAAGAGACAACAAATACAAAGATATCCTGAAATTCATGACCCCTTTTTTTTACTTAAATGAATACACTGATATTTTTAAAGCACAATTTTGTAAATGAGAAAACAGAGGTTTTATCATTATCACTAGTGTTCTAAGACCCCACTGCATACAAATACACTGTATAATGTTAAATAGTGTTGTTTTCTGTTAGGCCCTTGCAGAAGCGTGGAAACTTGATCTAGGCTAGTTGCTTCAGATGTCCCCATTACTAATTATAAACAGGAGGAGAGGCATTGTTGCAGCATGGATGGACAGCTAAGAAATGACTTGTGCTGTAACATGCGGTGCTCACAGGTAAGAGGCCTTTTAATTAAAACTTCTGCGCAACTCTACCTCAGTTAAAAGTCAGATAATGTACGTACCGTGGCCGGTGAAAGGGGTGACACAGCAAAGTCACGCGCGCCGAGAGTCTCGAGCGCTCCTCGTGCGCATCAACTGAAACGCAGTGCACGTACCTGTAATAAGACAGGAGGCCGTTACTCAGGACGAACCACCGGCGCTGGTAGCCCTTCAGGTAGTTGGTCCATTTAAAGAGCCATCCTTTATAAGTGTCCGGGCCGGGACCCTGCACACCTGAAGGAGACGGAAGGGTCCGCACCACCAGTTCGGTCATATTAAGCGTTGTCCGCGGGGATACGCGCGCGCTGCTGCTGTCTCTCTCACCGCTGCGGATCGCGCGCCAGACACCTCACCTGCCTTCGCATGTATGCAACACGTTTAGGGCATGAGCGAGGAGTCAAATTTGCGGCCACTGCGAGGAGAGGCGGCGCTTCTGAGAGATATGATGATGGAAAACTGATGCTACTGGGGGAACCAACACAGTGGATGACGTAGATGCCTCGCGGACGCACAGAATCTGCCATATGACGTAAAGACATTAGTGAGGAGAGCGGATGCGAGGATGCACAGTCTTTTAAAAGCTCAAGTATAGGCTATACATCCCGAGATAAGCTTGACAGAATGCAGACCTGCATCCGATATCGATTAGATTCTTGATCCTTGCATTCAAGGCATTTGGTGTTGTTGCAAAGTCATGCGGTGTTTTTCCTGTTTAATATTGTCTTACTGAACAGATCTTGGACGCGGTTCTCTGTACTATCCGCAAGGTGGCGCTGCAATGAATATTTTACCGTTTAGTGTGTTTAATATTTACTCGCACTCATGTTCCAAAACTTTTTTTCCCTGGAGCACAAAAAGAGACTCAAGGATCTTAACACGGCTTTTTTTTCGTTTAACTATAATTTTTGATTTTGTTCAACCATAACATGATATGGTTTAAGAAAAAAGGCAAGATCTTTTTTTGAGAATTTTATTTTTTTGAGGTGAACTCTTAAACACTGTTTGAAATTACATAGGGGGCTGAAAAGCATCAGTTATTTACATTATTCAGTTACACAGAAGATGCCACACTGTTCAGGTGAAGTAATGACAATAAATGCAGAAAACAATAAGTACATGGCCTAGGTTTCTTTAGCCATGCATTAAAAAAAATGTTTTAATTTTTTTTATTCAACATTTCCACACATGAGAGCAAAAAATGTGGGGTATTGGGAATAAAAAAAAAACCTCACAAAGTACCACAAATACATTTCTGACATATCCAAATGGCACACTGAACACCCTACATTTACATGTGCATCTGGTTTCAATGACAGTTCTTGACCAGAAAAGCGAGCACAAAACAAAAGAAAGTTTAAAAAAATAAAACATTCACTGAGGACTAACAGCAATGCAGTAATAAATTCCATACCAACCATTTATAAATATGGAAATGCAACTTTAAAATCATTTGAAAAACGAACAGGGTTGAAGATGTTGACCAGTGAGGTATGGTCTCTCAATATGGTCTCTCTCTCCGGTCCTGGCGATGGTCTCCCCTGCAAAAAAACAACAACAACATTACTATTCTGTTTTGTGGCTACAAAACCTTCACAGCTCCACAGACACAAGTTTCTACTTTCTTCATACTCACTTCATATCCATTTTGCCAGGTGGTCCCATTCCTCGCCCCCTTCTTCCCATGTCATCCATAGGGGGCCCACCACGACCTCTTCCTCCAAAACCGCCTCGGTCCATACCACGCCCTCCTCTGAAGCCTCCACGGTCCACTCCTCTGCCCCCACGGAAGCCGCCGGGTCCCCCTGGCCCTCCACGGTCCATTCCACGGCCACCACGCATCCCACCTGGTCCACCACGACCCCGGTCACCACCTGAAGCTCAAAAGACAGCTAGTGAATATTAACAATGCAAACATCTGAAGCCATAATATTAGCGGTTCTTAAAGGGTCATGAAACCCCCCTCTATCAGCTCAAGTCTAGCTCATAATCTTTTTGAAAAATGCAACTTAAATGGGCGTGGATGGCTGTGAGAAGAAGGGAGGGAGTGGGTGTTGCACGGCAGGGGAGAGGGGGAACTGTCATCAGCCAGCAGTGTTGCCAGATGTACGATAATTATCGTATTTGTACAATAATTTTGACCTCTGTACAATGTACGATCAATAATCTCAGAGTTTTCAGTCGTTCGTCCAAACACACATCCTACCGCTTCTCTCTCTGACCCCGAATCATTTCACAGGCTCGCCTGCCTGCACGTACACACACACACACACACACACAACACGGTGTCGCCCGGCCCGCACGTCAACACTACACATTCACAAGTCTCCCGCATTAAGCATACAATTGATATATTATCGAAATATCTAAAATGTTCATAACGACCGCTTATTTAACAAAAGGCAAGTACAATGACCAGGGTTACATTTTAGACACACTCTGAAGGGATAGAAAAGTCCTCAGGACTTGGTACCGCATTACTCGCAAGACGTAACTTGCATTGGTCATCGACAAGGCCGAAGTCCACCATTCTCCAATTCTCGAAGCTCTCTCGGGTAAAATGTTTGCGGCACTTGCGTCCCATGATGGTCTCTCTCCTTTACTAACGTTACGCGATATCACAGTTTGACATGTCTGTGGAAAGATCCACGTGGTGTCATGAATAATTAAGAGACCGTGTCTTCTCATAGGATATAAAAACTCAGTCTCATTAATAATTATGAGAGACTGATGAGTCATCAACGCACTACACTGTGCACTGCCACGTCACAGCCTGCGATGAAGATTTTAAACCCGGAAGACGAAAATAGCTGGAAAAAACTAAAATTTAACCATTTTCGCCCTACTATGAAATCTAACAGATGCTAACATTGTCTTCAATGTTGTTCAACACACATACCTCTGTTAAAATCTCAGAAAATTTGGTTTAGGGTTTCATGACCCTTTAAAGCGACACAAGACGTGAATATGAAAGACAGTAACCTGGAGGAGGGAAGGGAGGAGGGCCAAAGCCTTCAGGTTTGGGTGCCTTGCACTGGTTACACTCCATTCTCCAGGCAAAGTTTTGGTTTCCACATCCCCTAGAAAATCAAAGACTCAAAATCAGAGGCTGAATGGAATACATGGATCATTGAGTATCACTGCACCACTACTGAAAAACGTACGCGTTTGGACACTGCCAGTCTCCTGCCCTCTGCTGCATGTTTCCTCCAGTAGGTCCTCCACGGCCCATTCCTCTGGGACCCCCACGTGGCATGAACCCTCCTCGATCCCCACCTCTGCCCATTCCACGACCCATCATTCCTACAGAAAAAGAAAAAAAATTCAAATTTCAAATTAAAATGCAGTTTTCTATTGCTTCTAAAACAGCAATTGAACGACGTACCTCCTCGTCCCATCATGCCACCTCGGTCTCCTCTCATTGGCATGCCTCCACGCATCATTCCCATCATGGGCTTGCGTCGGGCCATGGACACCTTCAGCTTCTTCCCCTGGAAATCTTTTCCTAATGAGAAAAAAACAATAATTTCAGTTTATCTAGAAGACTCATGTTGCATGGAAAGACATTCAAGACTGATTTCAATAAAGATCAACATACCATCAAACCACTCAACAGCTGCTTTAGCAGATGGAGGCTCCTCGTAGGATAAGGTGGCATCGCCTTTAGGTTTCCCACTGTCTTTATCTGTGTATATGTTGACAGCAGGCAGGCCCGTCCGTTTGTTTATCTTAGAAAGATGAATGAAACTATTTAATCATAAGCTTCAAGAAATCCAATAAAATGCATGATGCATGAAAAAAAAGCCTTCCATCTTTCCCAAGCCATTTCATCGTATTGAAAACGTATCAAGTACCCTAATGATTCCACTGTGCTTGAAAAAGTCAGCAACTTCATCCAATGTAGCGTTCTCAGTCAGCCCAGTGATATAGATAGTGCTGTTTTCAGAGTCATCTTGCTCCTCTGGCCGTCCTGCAGAACACACAGGGTGTTAAAAGCAGAGGAAATTGATACAAATGGACAGAAAAAGACAAATAAAAACCCCAAATCCAAACCTACCCATGTCACCATCTGTTCCGGAGGTTCATTAATCAGGACACCAAGAGAAAAAGACAGCGAGAAACAAGTTAGTTTACAAGCTGAGCTTCAAGCACCTGACAACATTATGCTACCATTTTCTGGTCAAGACTGCCCCGGCACACTTGCTCTGACCATTCAAAGACATAAAAAGACAAAATACCATTGTGCTGTTGACCCAAGAATGGTCTGATTATTGTCAAAAAAGTATTAAGAGGAAACTAGTAAAAAGCTACCTAGTTTTTTATTCCAGTGTGCCTTAAATAAATAAAAAAAATGTATATTTGCAAAACCCTTGAAAAACCAAGGACCCAAATTGGACTCCAGAACCTGATATCATATAAAATTGAAAAAGTAGTAAACGCTGAAATGGTGATACTCTACATGGCTGGGTCGGCCATTTACCATTAACTCCTAAATATGAGAGCAAAAATAACCTTTCATTGGAGTCCACACTCAGGATTTTTAACCAATAAAAATAGGACTGAACCATTCCTATATGACCAATGGCAAAAGCTGAGCTCTTAATTTTAGCCGGCAGTATAGTTTTGCAAGGCATTAATTATTTCCCTTCTGAAAAACACCCATAAAAGGTGGAGAATTCTAGTGTATGGTCTTGTGATTCTCATTAAACTTACCACCAGGCTTAATGAAGCCACCTCTGTCTCCAGCGATGCTGGGGGGGAATAAGCGAAGATATGAAGGCGATATCCCTTAAAACAGCCACTTCGGTACCACAAAAGGGGTAATGGGGGTATTTGCACAGAGTTCTGACTGACTCTAAACCCTCATAAAAACTCTTAAGCCCCCCTTATAAAAACACAGTATTTCTGAGAGGAACACTCAGTTAGGGTGCTGTAGCATTACAATGTCTCTTCCCTTAGTCTGACTTGCTCGATTTACAGTTTAATGACATTAGTGGCTGAACAGTATTGGGGTTGTATTAAGCAGAAGTAAGGGTTGTTCTTTATTACTATTGTAAGTGGAAAAACCCAGAAATTTGTACACTGAAATTGGGATGTAATTGTTTCAGATGCAGCCTTGCTACGAACTTTAAGCAAAAACGAATGAGGTCATGCGATATTTAAAACCACACCCAAATCAACTCTTGAAAATATTATACGACAATTGATCCTCACGAAGGGGCTAAAAGCTTGGTGCAAGTGTACCAAAATGCGGGAGTAGCCTGTTTGTGGCTGTATCTGAAACAATCTGCTTACATAAAGCTGGTACATGCATTTTAGTCAAAGAAAAAAGAAAAAGCAGATAAACCATAACACCATTTTTATCTTTACATAAACGTTTCTAATATTATTACACAACACAAAAAAATGTTTCGTTAAAAGAAAAAGAAAAAAAGTAAACTTGTATGTTCAGATAATTATTACAAATTTTCTTTGGTTGCAAAACATGATTTTTTCATTCCTGTTGGAAATACACATTTGGAACACCTCTCGACACCACCAACTTTAAGTCCCCATTTCAAAAGGCTGCCGGCCCAGACTCAGAACTGAGTAGTGGTACTGTAAAAGTATTGATGTGTTTACATGGCTCTCACTTTGTTACCTGTAGCGTATAAATGCGACAAAGCATGTTAAAGAAAACTTTTCATAATGCACAAGACAATTGCAATCCAAATGTGTGACAGATAAAGAAAACATACCTTTTAATAAGGAAAATGAATGCAGTGTATTTTCACCTTCATAACCAAAATATAGCTTACTTTAAAAGTAGTATTGAACAAGCTCACTGTAAAATAAATCTATGAATAGATCAAATATATATATATATATATATTTATCTTAAAAACACCTAGCAGGGGAGACGCTCAAGATAACGAAGAAGGGACAAAGACATTCTGTAGTAACAGTTTTGTTTTGAGCATCACTGCATTCACTTTCATATTGGTTTTGCGCTAGCTTCTTGCTTTTGGCTGCATGAGCATTCTAAGAAGTCTTTGGGAACCAATATTCTTAATTATAAACACTGTTCATTTTATGAAAACCAGACCTATTTAAATCATTTTCAAACTCTGCAGAGTAAACTGGAATTTATCCTGGACGCTAGTAAATATCACCCATTTTAACACCTTTGTCTTTCCAAAAATACCCCTAAATTTCACTTACCGTGAAGAGTAAGTTGAGAGTAAAATTAAATAAAGTTTATTTAATTTAATAACTAATTAAATTAGTTTGAGACGTGTGTACCTGCAAGCCTGTGATTTGCAGGTACATCTACAGAATACCATTTAGAGTAACTAATACACCTTATTTATGCTAAAGGATCACACTCTGCATTGACGATCTTATCACAACCACTTGGAGCACAGATCTTTTGAAATCTTTTGTATTGTGCTCTCTTGATGTTTAATCATCTTGTTCCCTTTTCTAACATATTAAGTTCTTTTAGTAAATGAAGATCCCACAAATGTATTTAATTATTGTAAATGAGACTGAAATTATTATATTTTTTCCCAAAGCACATTCTCTATCATCTTACCTTAGGCCATAATGTAGGGTTGTAGTGTATACCGGTATGACGGAATATCACGGTATGAACGCATAGGATTCTCAAATCATGCACATTTCCTTATCTACAGGGGAGGGGGGATACCTCGGGGTTTTCCGAGGATAGATATCCAATTTGCAAAAAAAAAAATGTGGACGCAAAGTGGCTGCAAAAATGGAGGAAAAACAGTTTTGAGAGGAGACCGAAAAACATGTTCGCCTATATTCGAGAACACCATCCCATCCCTCCGTGCAGATAAAGGTATGTCCCGTTTATAACTTAAGGCGTATGATTTCCGTGATGCAGAATGAATCCCGGAATCCAGCCATGAGCATCACGCAGATGTCACGTGAAACGCTCCATTTGATGGATGGATAAATCGAAAAGTAGAGCTGTACAATAAATCAAATCGTGGTAAGGTCTAGTTTGTGTGAATATTCAAGCGTAAAAAGACAGCTATTTAAATATATAATTGTCTTGATTACTTTGTCTACTACATACACAAGTAAGCCGGCCATCATGCCATTTTAGGACACGAATACCACTAGAACTGCTCTGAGAGCATTTCAGCATTTTATTTGAGAAAGCCCATCGTCAAATACACTGAACCTCAAAGGTCTTCACTACAACCCACCAAAATAAAAGTTTGGGTTAACTTGAAATGACCACAGAACTACTGTATATAATAGAATGTACTTCAATTATAATAATTTCAGCAAAAATAATAATATTATTTAAAGCATTAAATTAAAAGCTTTAAAGGTTTATGCATTCATCTGATTACCACCCCTTTTGATCATCTATTTGTATTCAAATATAAAACAGAATCCACAAAAAATAAACAAACCCTCTGAATAAGATACATTTCATAGGACTATTACAGCCTACTTAATTGTAACAAATTATAAGTTGTTAATCAAATTTTCTTGATTTTGTGTGCTTTTGATTAAATAAACAAAACGTGGTTTCACGTTTGTTATTTAAGGGTCATAGTAACTGGTGATAATTGTAATTGGTTCATACTGTATACCGTGACATTTTCTGTGATGTTATCATACCGTGAAAATCTCATACCGTTACAACCCTACCCTAATGAGGCAGAGCTGAGAGCAGCAGCACTTAAATCAGTTTGGCATCTTGTCAAAACAACTGTGTGACTATCAAATTAACTTAAAAAAAGGTTTAATAATTAGAGCATACAATTCACGCTTTTGCGCCAAAAAATAGTTACATTTCTGCCAATTTATGAATCTAGCACGGCTCTCAGCCCTGTATTGCCTCTTTCAGCTCCTGTCTGAGGGAAAGAGAAGTGGTGAGGTGAGACTGCACAAACGCACACTTACCCCATGCCTCCACGGCCCCCTCGCATGCCACCACCTCCTCGCATCATGCCCCGGTCAAACCCACCCCGGCCACGCCCGCGGCTCTCCCCCCCTCCCATGCCTCGGCCCTCTCCAGGGCCCCCATATCCTCCGGATTCAGGGCCCGAGTAGCCACCTCCGCCCATGCCGTTCTGATGGTCTTGTCTGTAACTGCCTGTGAAGGAAAAATGTTAATCAACAGGAAAAACTCCAATGACAGTCTCTACCAAGCTACAACCAGAAGACTTACCATACTGGTTGGGTGGTTTGTAGTCGGACTGGCCATAGCTTCCCCCAGTACTGCCCTGCTGTCCGTACTGACTGGCAGGGGGCTGTCCATAGGACCCAGAAGCTGCGGTGTAGCTGGAAGGCGGAGCTTGTTGCTGCTGGGCAGGAGTTTGTTGATACCCTCCCTGCTGGCTGTAGGAGCTCTGCTGTCCGTAGCCTCCTTGTTGGCCCTGGTATCCTCCCTGCTGCTGCGAATAGGAACTTTGCTGAGGCTGCTGGGAATACGAGCTCTGCTCATATCCAGAGGGCTGCTGGCTGCCAGAACTGTAACTGCTAAAGCAAATTTTAAATTTACAATCAGTGACCATCACAAACACATTCACAAACTTCGGGGACTATGCAGAACAGAATAAACCCAATACCTTGGTGGTGCAGTAGAAGCAGGCTGTTGCCCATATCCCGGATACGTAGACTGGGCACCGTAGCTGGTCTGCCCAGCATAAGAGGTCTGGTTACTGCTGGTGGTTGAAGCAGCGGCGGTGGCGGCAGCAGCAGTGGAGGAATCGTAGCTGCTGCTTCCATAACCTTGCACAGGCTGACTGTAGCCCTGCGGAGCAGCTGTAGCAGCATTATAACCAGCTGCAAAAGGTAAAAATCAACAAATCATTGAATAAACCCACATCGCTTGCAGATATTGGAGAAATTCAGTGCTGTTCGAATAAACACAAAAATAACACACCGCTGGCTGGTGGTTGCTGTCCGTAGGATGATCCATACGGCTGCTGACTGTAACTGCTGGAGGAGCCACTGGTCTGTGAGTAGGTCGAGTCAGCCGGTTGGCTGTATGAACCGTAGCCTTGCTGTTGACCATAGGATTGCTAGACGAAAAGAGCACATACAGTAAGTCACTTATCCAGAAAAAAGCATGCAGAAAAGAATTTAAAGTGACGGTTTACCTGAGTGCCCTGAGCATAACCCTGTTGTGAGGGCTGGGCCGCATAGGAGCTGTACCTGATAACAGATGACAAATTATTTCCTAATTTTATTACTGATAAATGACAAAACTATTATATACAGGAATGTGTATATCTGACCAACACACTGGTCAACACACCGGCCATGATTATACATGCATTTTCAGTTGTTCCTGATTTTCATGACTTTCTTATGCTGAACACAAAATATGATATTTTGAAGAATATGGGTCGCCAAACAGTTGATGGACCCCGTCAACAACAATATGGGATGGGGGGATATACTATGGCAGTTAAATGGGGTCCATCAACTGTTTGGTTACTGACATGCTTCAAAATATCATCTTTTGTGTTCAGCACAAGAAAGAAATTCATACTGGTTTAAAACGACATGAGGGTGAGTAAATTATGACTTTCATTTTTGGGTGAACTATCCCTTTAAGATAAAACAAACTTTATAGAGACTGCAATCACAGTATAACTAGAAACATGTGTACTAGACAGTATAGAGGGGTTTCACCAACGTCACGTTCTGGGCGGTAACGCGGATGCGCGGCCATTATGGAGGCACTCGGATGTAAACAACAGCATGGATTGCACTGTTCATGTACTACTGAACACATTGTTACACTAATAAACCACGGAAAAAACACGTGGTAGGTGCGAAATCATATAGAGAAGGACTTGGGAAGCAGGAGAGAGCGCAACATTTTGACAAACTAAAGTTAATATGTTTTATGTGGTCACATTATGTGGTAGCTGCTAAAGATCCGAACGAGTTAGCTTCTCTAGCACGTAACATTACTGCAATTCTTCCATCTATTTATTATCCCGAAATAAGATACGTTCAGATTGTCAGTCCAAAAAAGCACATGAAATTCGTTTCAAGTTACATCCATATGTGGTTTGAAATCCTATTCAAATCACATATCAGGACATCAGCCTCAGTCTGAACGATCGGATTTCGCGTGGTATGTCTTTGGCTTTTGGTATGGCTTGAAAACTTTATAGAGACTGCAATCACAGTATAACTAGAAACATGTGTACTAGACAGTATAGAACTTCTATGTTGACCGTGGGAACCCTATATGTTATACCTACCCCTGTTGGCCTCCAGCCTGTCCGTAACTGTTGTAATCTGCGAGAAAACAACATTAACATTCATTTAGAATATCAAATATATCAAAGCAAGAACAAAGCTGTGGAAATGGGTCAAATATTCAAAGAAAGGTATAGTTACGGTCATGTACACTTTGCTTATCGTGGTTAATTAATAACACAGATTAATAATGTAAGGGAAAAAAACGGTCAAATGGGTATTTAAAAACCGTCCGAAAAAAAGTTTATCCAGTAGATATTTCAGAGAAGGGGGAGGGTAAGGTTAGGTTTCGATGAGCAAGCACCACCACATTCAAATTAACACGAGAAAATTAATGATTTTCTCTTCATTCACATTGTGTAACAGATGTTGAAACAGATGCATGCTGTGATTAATATTTAAAGGATTTAGAAGAGCAGCGGATTATTTAGATAAGACACACCTGAGCACCATTTAACACAGACATACCAGCTCGCGAGCTAAGTTAATAACAATTAGCCCGCTTCTCAGCTCAAGGGTTGCCAAGCAACAGACCGGCACGTGTAAATTGGTGCTAATAAAATAAGCTGCATATAATAACCAAGGTAAATTTGTGTGGCATCAGTTAAATAAATGATTTGGGATTTGTTTGAAGCAAAGCAAAATGTAAAATGCCGCAGTTTGTCCATCCCCTCCCCCATTTCCAACGCAGACGGACCAAACCGGCTCGAACCACACCGGCAAACATCATACAAATTAATATTTTATGGATTCAAGGCGTTTTATGAAACACATAACATGCTTAACTATAACCCCAGACAAAAAGACACATACACACTGGTATTTTCTAAAATATCTAACATTCTATGAAAGAGTACAAAAGGTTTCACATTACCCTTACCTGCAGCAGACGCCATTTCGTGTGTCTTCTGTCGAGACGTGAACTGCGCATGCGTGGATGACACACTTCAGGCTCTACCAATTAATCAAACGGGGGTGGACATTTATTACTAACGTTATAATTTCGCGATTAGTTGGTATGAAATGCTATATTGATATATCTTAACGTTAACTTTGATGCAGTTTGTTTGTTTAAGCTCACCATGAAGGAAAGAAGCTAAATATAGCGAAATTAAATGTTGCTGTCAATGGATTCGTCCTAAGGGTCTACGGAATGACCTACTTAAAAGATTTAATTTAAATAAGTCCTGCATAACGGGGACGTCATGTATGATGTATCAATGTATGAAATGTTCTTAAACTGCATCACTATAAGCACAACTCTGCACTATTCGTATAATAAAAGTTCGTTTATAAGTGACTGAAACACAAATGTAAATTTACAGGAATGCTGATGAAAAACATGGCAAAGTAAAACCGTATTCCCATGTACAGCTGTTGGTTTGTCAGTTCCTAAACCATAAACACATATTAAAAATATTTCATTCGAAATATGAATAAAGCATTGTCTTATAATTAATTTTGAACCCAAAATGCTACTTTGGAAAACTGCTTTACACGCCAAATGCTTTAAATGATACTTTAATATCACATTGGAAATTATAACTGTTATTTGGCATTGTTCATTGCACAGCATAGCATTACCTACACCATGATTTACCTGCAAAGTTTTTTCTATGTGTAAAGACCTAGCTATTTGCAAGCAAAAGTACAATTTAGTGTAGTATACAAAACTGTACATTGAAAAATAGTTATGGCACTTTGAAAAGTGATATGACAGCAAATGCTTATGAGGGTGCAAATCCAAATACAAGTCATATCCCTTAAGATAAATATAACAACAGGACTTTGTTGACACTCTTTGAATGACAGTACATGACAGAACCACAGCTAATCATCCCGCACCAGAAACATCTGATATCAACTGGTGCAAATAGGGCTGTCAGGTTAGCCTGCTGATCTGACCGTGACCACGTTTAGCAAGAACCCATGTTTTTTTTCTTTTACAACTGCTGGATCACTGTCCAGTGCCCAAAGTTCAATAGGTCATGATGATAAGCTACAGTGTCCTGTTCAAAGAGTCGTAGGTTACAGTCAGAGTAACCCATCTTGCTCAAAAGCAGAAGGTAACAGAGAGAAGTCAAAGGGGGCAAATTTGACTCCTATTCCACTGTAGAATTTGTTCTGAAATTCCACCCTGCAAAAAAAAAAAAGAAGAAATTATAATGTAATATTTTCAAGACTTTTAAATGTAACAAACGATTTCTGATAATTAAACCTGCCCATATCTGAGGCCGTGCGCTCACCAGTGAAGACGCAGAGCATGGAGGAAAGCGGACAGACCCTCCATGATCAGGAGAATGGAGACAGTGAGCAGAGCGAAGACACTGAACACAGGCACAAGGAAAAGCACACCCAGTCTGGAGCTCATCCTCAGACCCTGACGCATCACCATCGCCCACAGTACCTCTGACAGCTCTAATATATAGACAAATACAATATATGCACAAACAGTCTAGAAAAGATATTCATATTCCCATGATGCAATGAAACATGCAGGTTTTTCAATGTGTTTTCTGAATGAACAACCAGACACTCACGGGCGTGGGCGAGACTCAGAGCCCAGAGACGCAAGTAGGAGGCTGTGTTGGAAATGCAGCCCAAACAGTACTCTATGGTGTGAATTGCTTGATGCAGGAATACATCTCCAAAATCAAACTGCCAGTGAACAAACAAGCTGTTAGCGACATTTATACAATGAATAAGCAAAATCATTGGGTCTGATTCTGAGTGTGCGCATGCACACATTTTTGTGCATGAAATCTGTGTGTGACCATTTTCACAAACAAGTTTCATATTAAAATTTATTCAAAATTTACAAAAAATGTAAACCCTAATCTGAAACCACATATATATACACAAAAATCACACTCTGAGTGGCCTTAAATTAGTGTCAAGATATTTATATATATATATATACATTTATATATAGTACCGGTCAAAAGTTTGGAATTTTTAAAAAATGTGTTTTTTTAAGTAATCTCACCAAGGCTGCATTTATTTGATCAAAAATACAGTAAAAACAGTAATACTTTGAAATATTATAACAATTAAACAATTTCTGTCCTAATACATTATAAAATGTAATTTATTCCTGTGATCAAAGCTGAATTTTCAGCATTATTAGTCCAGTCTTCAGTGTCACATGATCCTTCAGAAATCATTTTAAGATAATTTCTTATTATTATCAATGTTGAACTGTTGAACAATGTTGAAAGCAGCCATTCAAAAGTTTGGGTTAAGTTTTTCTTTTATTTAGCAAAGGCACAATAAATTGAACAAAAAATAAATTTTTATCCATCAAAGAATCCTGAAAATAAAATAAAATCACAGTTTCCACAAAAATATTAAGCAGCACAACTGTGTCTAACATTATAATAAGAAGAAATGTTTCTTGAGCATCAAATCAGCATATTAGAATGATTTCTGAAGGATCATGTGACACTGAAGACTGGAGTGATGATGCTGAACAGAAACCAGTTAAATTGTTTTTACTGTATTTTTGATCAAATAAATGCAGCCATGGTGAGATTAAGAGACTGAACACTTTCAAAAACACAAAAAAATCTTAATGATTCCAAACTTTTGACCGGTACTGTGTATTGTATACACTGTATATAAATTTATATAAAAGAGTAAGAACAGCTTGAGTTGCGAGGTTCCGCTGCATAAAAACACAAATAATTGTATGTAGCTAAAGCTAAGTTTTGCTTAGGATGGCACACTTTTTATAACTCGAGGATCTTGCTGTGCGCGATTTGTTGCGTCATGTATTCTAAGAGTGACAAAAGCTTGTGCGGAAAGCCCTTATATGGAGATGGTTTGGGACTGTTTTATGCAAACGACTAACCTCAGGCACGTAGTCACTCAATGTTGTGACTTAAGTGAAATTTTTTGTAAGAAGCTCTACTGTGTGTACAAATACAAAATAATCCACGCAATTATTAGTCGATGAGACCCACTGTGTTTTAATGGTGATTTTATGTGAGATAGGTCAACTTTAACCTCCTGAGGCTTTCCTGAGTCACTTAGTCCATCCTCTTCATCATGGACTACAGACGGTGACAGATCTTCTTCACTCACACGCCGAACTCTCTCGTAGCCCTACACACAAAGTGATAGCCTCTTTAACCAGGTCATCATGCATCAATATATCAGGATACATATTCTATTACACACATAAGAACATACATCTGAAGACCACATTTGAGTCAAATCTCACACAAAAATGTGGGTGACATTTCACCCGAAAATAATAACAATAAAAATCAAAACAATTTGAATAAAGAAAATAAAGCCTATTTCAGGATTAAGTTGTATTTTTCATTGTGATTTTCTATATTGATGTAAAGTTGTGAGAATAATTAGGTTTTTTAGAGCGATCCACAGCCCTAATAATTTATGAATGTACCATGTGATATCTTGACATCAGATACGAACACATACATACACAAGAACACAGACAAACCCTGTGGACCCCCAGTCTCTTCCCGCCATGATGCAGCCAGTAGAGGTAGAGAGGTTTCCCGAGCAGCAACACTGGCACAGACAGCAGAGCAACCACGACTAGAAACACCTGCAGTCCCATCTGTTACAAGAGGATTAACACAAATGCAGATATCAAGCAGACTGACTAGTCCTCCCACACGTGCACACACACACACACACACACACACACACACACCTGCCCGGGGTAAAGCGGTGTAGAGGCATTCCCCTGCATTAGGAACATGTCGATAAAGTGGATGAGAATGCTTGGAGCCAGCCGAGAGTCTTGCACTGAGAATGCCAGCCATTTGTAAAAGATCATGAAGACCAAGTACCCAAAGAGACAAAGTAGAAAGAGCAGCTCAGGAAGAAAGACAAGATAGATCTTAAACTTCTGTCGGAAGTGCCTGTGAATACACAGAGAGGGAAAGAGCAAAGACAGAATTTATAGAGTATAAGAGCATAGAGAGCTTAATGCAGAAAGAGTTTGATTAACAACTGATGTTGTATGTGCTTCTCATCATTTTTTATATGATGTCACACAGAACCTTTTGATTAGGACCTTTTCCGAAAATATGCAAGCGACTATATATTTTCATGTATAAATTTATATTGTGGAAGAAAAATATATATGAAATCATACATTTGTTTCCAGCATGAAATACTTGGCAAAATGAATTCATTTTCATGCTGTACTGAAGACAAAGCAAATTATTTAAAAAGAATTACCTGAAAAAGGTCACATAATTTAAATTTTGCAGGCAAAAAAAAAGGTTAATTGTCTATTGTCAATAGTGTAGCAATGTATAAAGCACAGATCACACAGAAGTCACTTTCAAACCTAGCAGATGAAATCTGCATGAAGTACTCACACACTTTTTTGAAGAAGTACTTGCACACTTTTTGAAGTCGCACACTTTTAAAATGAAGTACTCACAGTTTTTGAAGTCAAGTACTCGCACACTTTTTAAAGTGTAATTCTTGCAGTTTTTAAAGTCAAGTACTTGCACACTTATTAAAGTCAAGTACTCGCACACTTATTAAAGCCAAGTACTCGCACACTTATTAAAGCCAAGTACTCGCACACTTTTTAAAGTCAAGTACTCGCACACTTTTTAAAGTCAAGTACTCGCACACTTATTAAAGTCAAATACTCGCACACTTATTAAAGTCAAATACTCGCACACTTATTAAAGTCAAGTACTCGCACACTTTTTAAAGTCAAGTACTCGCACACTTTTTAAAGTCAAGTACTCGCACACTTTTTAAAGTCAAATACTCGCACACTTATTAAAGTCAAGTACTCGCACACTTATTAAAGTCAAGTACTCGCACACTTATTAAAGTCAAGTACTCGCACACTTATTAAAGTCAAGTACTCGCACACTTATTAAAGTCAAGTACTCGCACACTTATTAAAGTCAAGTACTCGCACACTTATTAAAGTCAAGTACTCGCACACTTATTAAAGTCAAGTACTCGCACACTTATTAAAGTCAAGTACTCGCACACTTATTAAAGTCAAGTACTCGCACACTTATTAAAGTCAAGTACTCGCACACTTTTTAAAGTCAAGTACTCGCACACTTTTTAAAGTCAAGTACTCGCACACTTTTTAAAGTCAAGTACTCGCACACTTTTTAAAGTCAAATACTCGCACACTTTTTAAAGTCAAGTACTCGCACACTTTTTAAAGTCAAGTACTCGCACACTTTTTAAAGTCAAGTACTCGCACACTTTTTAAAGTCAAGTACTCGCACACTTTTTAAAGTCAAGTACTCGCACACTTTTTAAAGTCAAGTACTCGCACACTTTTTAAAGTCAAGTACTCGCACACTTTTTAAAGTCAAGTACTCGCACACTTTTTAAAGTCAAGTACTCGCACACTTTTTAAAGTCAAGTACTCGCACACTTTTTAAAGTCAAGTACTCGCACACTTTTTAAAGTCAAGTACTCGCACACTTTTTAAAGTCAAGTACTCGCACACTTTTTAAAGTCAAGTACTCGCACACTTTTTAAAGTCAAGTACTCGCACACTTTTTAAAGTCAAGTACTCGCACACTTTTTAAAGTCAAGTACTCGCACACTTTTTAAAGTCAAGTACTCGCACACTTTTTAAAGTCAAGTACTCGCACACTTTTTAAAGTCAAGTACTCGCACACTTTTTAAAGTCAAGTACTCGCACACTTTTTAAAGTCAAGTACTCGCACACTTTTTAAAGTCAAGTACTCGCACACTTTTTAAAGTCAAGTACTCGCACACTTTTTAAAGTCAAATACTCGCACACTTTTTAAAGTCAAGTACTCGCACACTTATTAAAGTCAAGTACTCGCACACTTTTTAAAGTCAAATACTCGCACACTTATTAAAGTCAGGTACTTGCACACTTTTTGAAATGAAGTACTCACACATCTTTGGAAGTGAAATACTTGCAGTTAAGTAATTAACAAACAATGAGAGTATCTTAATGATAATAAAACACTGCCTTGGAGTCCCCAGACCCCAGTTTGTAAACCCCCGCTCTAAATGACTTATTCATATAATAATTAGTAACAGAACCTTTACCATTACAAACACATTTATAAAATAAATTGCTCACTCACAAGTGGTTAAAAACACTGAGCACCACCCCAAAGCTCATATGGATGACTCCAATGATCACAGACATCTTCATCTTGTAGGAGTTGAGGAAGGACAGGCGATTCACGGCCATGTTCCAAATCTACAGGTCAATAGAACATGATAAATCAGAGCTCTGCAAACAATATCAGCGAATTACTCTGAGCTGTAATGTACTCTTTCGGGATGTGACTGCCACCCACAGAAGAGTGCTTCATATATCAGAGAGTGTGTACTCACTGGATCAATGCCCAGTGGATATGGCCCAGAGAAAACACCGGAAACGTTGGGATTCAAGGTGAGTAAAGTATTCATTTGTAGAGTTTCATTTCTATTCCAGAGTAAAAGGAGGAAAACAATAGCATCCAATGATATGTATGATTATTTTGGAACCTTAAATAAAATAGAAATGCAAATTTAGCTGCAAGCAGCAATGACAGGCCCGAGCACTATGGTGCCACTGCACATGGAGGCTCTAGGAAAACTATGCACATGCATTTAAGCAAGTAAATATACGAGGATTATTCCAAAGTCTGTTGTAATTGCCACACTTCATGTTGACGCTATGACTTTCAGTGCTTGGATCCTAAAGTCATGCTTTGCAAACAAACAAAAAGGTTTCTTATAAGATTTGTGTATTTTGTGTCTTACGACCACTCCTGTTCTGTGAACATGGCCTTGACGCTCCAGGCTGAGCCAAAGATGTTGAGGGATTTGGAGAAACAGTCATTATAAATGAGTCCGGTGTATAAGGAGAATAATCCCATCATCAGTATGATGTACCGCCCATCAAAAAAAGTCGTCCAGATCTGAATAAAGACAAAAATGTATTCAAAAACACATTTGTACTGCCAATGCATAATCACAACAGCTCAATGCATGTTGAGCTACACCAAAGCTAATTGCAATTAGTTTAATTGAATTTAGTTACAACTCTGACCTCATTTCCTGGTCGTCTCCGTGTGTGGTCCTTCTCAGTCAACACCATCCACAAAGCACAAAGTGTCATGACTGCACCATGACCAACATCTCCAAACATCACCGCAAACAGAAAAGGAAAGGTGATAATGGTATAAGGAGCTGTGAAGAAAAGAGAAGAAATAAAAAAACCTGAACTATAACACCAGACTCGTAAAAATAAAGGTTCCTAATTGGCATTGATGGTTCCACGAAGGACCTTTAACACCCATGGAACCTTTCATTACACAGAAGGTTCTTTATAATGTAAAAAGGTTTTTCAGATTATTAAAATATTCTTCACACTAAGAAAAAAGTGGTTATTTTAAAAACTGCTCATTGAAAGGTTCTTTGGGAAACACAAAATTGTTCTTCTCTTACATCACTGCGAAAACCCCCTTTTGGAACATTTATTTTTAAGAGTGTCGATCTGTACCGGACACAAAGACAATGCACACTACCGGGGTTTTTTTTCACCAAGGATGTCCTCAGTGTCTCAGATGCCGGGAGTCTATGGAGACTCTTATGTTTGTTGGTACATCCAATAACAGAACATTTGTAATGAGGTTTTTTTTTTTTTGGCGCAGACATTGTAAATCTCTAGCTGATACAGCGACTGCTGTGGCTCACTCAGGGTGGGATCTATGCTAAAAGGGCAGATCGTCACCAGTTTTACGCAAGAGTAGAGGGAAACCTGGAACCGCTCGTTTGGAGAGACTGTTTATGATTTATGGGATTATAAGAAAAGGAGTGGGTGGATTTTTTTTACCATTATAGGCTGGTTGTTTACACACACTGCAGACAGTGTTCTTCAAACACCTTATAAAAGTGAATTTTGCATAATAAGTCCCCTTTAAATTGATTAAATGGCCAATAAAGACATTTATAATGTTACAAAAGATTTCTATCTCAAATAAATGTTCTTTTGAACTTTCTATTCATCAAATAGGGCTAATCCTGAAAAAAAAAAATCAGTTTCCACAAAAATATTGCACAGCATAACTGTTTTCAACATTGATAATATTCAGAAATGTTTCTTGAGCATCAAATCAGATTATTATAACTGATTTCTGAAGGATCATGTGACACTAGACTGGAGTAATGATGCTGAAAATTCAGCTTTGATCACAGGAATAAATTTCATTTTAAAATATTTCTGCACACAATATATTACTGGTAATATGGCTAATGATAAGGCAATATGGACACTTTTTATGGATCCTGACAGCCACTAGTCACTACATGCTATATATGAGGGTGAGTAAATACATTTTTATTTTAGGGTGAAATATTGCTTTAATTCCTAGTGTAAGCCTTCTCAATCAAGCCGATGAATAACAGTTGGTGGTCTGCACTTACCCGGGCTTGCCTCCCTGTAATCGCCCACTCCATAAGCTTCCACTATACTCTGGAAGCCCGAGGTAAACTTGTTGCTCCTCAAAAGTGTCGGCGGAGTGTCGCTGCTAGGGATACGGTTCACGAAAGATGGGACGGTGGCGTCACCTTTTCTCTAATAAGAAAGTTAAAAGAGGCCACAGTTATAGCTCTTATCAGTAGAATTGTCTAGAAGCCACATTAACACTTCTCGTACGTCAATAGGTTGGATAAAATCAGACTACCGTCACATGAGAACGATTGTACTCACTGAGCCCTCCTCCAGCGCCCGCCTCAGGTTCGCCAGGTCACTGACCGGACACCACACTTCAGCGATGAGACACTTGTTGGTGACGTCAAAGCTGCAGAGGTTGAGGATGTGATAGATTGCTTTCATCTTCTTCACTTGCAGCACCCATGAGTGCGCCGAATCAGACGCCTTGTGCAAGACCTGCTTCAAGTAATCCTCGGTGCGGTGCAAAACCTAATGAGCAAAGATCATTTATGAAATCCCAGGTTAATATAATTACGCTAATCCTCTGGTGGAAGACATAACGTCAGCATTATTTTGCAGAGGACAAACCAATAACAGCTAATCAACCCTCCCCCCCAAGGAGACACTGAAGGCACTCGGTAATGCAGAAGACGTACGTTTTGTAAGTCTTGGATGCGTGTCCTCAAGCTGTCCATCACATCGGCTCTTTCCTCGTCCGTTTCAGGGTGGGGGTAGAGATGGCAGTGGTAACTGGTGTACACAAGCAAAATTATATAGCAAACCCAACAGGACCGTGGCAGGCTTAAGAGCACAACATGCTCTATTATACCATCTGCAAAAATACTTTAATTTTTTCACTAATGGTCAGACACATACTTCAAATGGATGTCTTTAACTATTGTGTAGAGTCTCACTGTTTTCAGGGTTTCGCACCACAAGCGCCACGTTTGAAGATGGTGGGTCAAGTTAAAAACATTTCCATTTTTGGGTCAGTGACAAATTGGGTCAGTGTTCATGACGCAGAAAAGATCTTGGACAAATCTTTGCAAAATCTAAAAACACATGTGCCAAGTTCTTAGAAATGTACTACTTGTATACATGATTGTTTTATGTTTTTTTTTCCCAAGAAAAAATACTGAGAAATAACCCTAGAAATGTCAAATAAAAAGTATATATTTCCATACATACAGGAATGTTGAGCTGCACGATTAATCGTTAAAAGGTCGCAATCTCGATTCAAACAATTATGCGATCTGATTCCTAAATGACAACAATTCGGCTCTGTCTATTAAACCTTTGAGAGGCACGATCACAGCAACATTCAAATCTGCGTCGCCGCTGAAAGCAGTTATCATGTATGAAACAGCTTCACAAACAATCTTTTCAACCCCAGAGTATCATTATTTTTGTTACAGTTTTGTTACAGTTACAGTACTGGGATAAAACTTTATAGTAGGATATAAACACTGATGTCTACGGTCGCGATCAAAATAGAGCAAATCACCTTTTGAAAGTAACTTGACAAGATTGTATCGATTACATTGTTACACCAGTAGGTGGCGCCAAGTGACTTAAAAAATGTATTTGTCCTTGAATTACTCAAGATATTTCTTCAAAAACACTGATTCATCCAGTAACGAAACGAAAGTGAAATCTATATGAGTGAGTCATTGAATCATTCATTTAAACTGAATTTTTACGAAAAGAACTCAAAATTAATAAAATATTTTTTAATATAGACTGCAGTGCCCAGCAACTAACATTTTGTCAGAATCTCTATTAAATTACATGTTATTTTGTTTATTTTGTTCATAATCGTGTTAAAAAAAAAAAAAAAAAAAAAATCGACATACCCAATTTATCCAGAATTATTCAAGGTAAAACTTTTTTTTTCTTTTTTTTTTTTTACAAATATCATGATTTTTTTATTCCTAATAATGACAATTAAAGTTTTTTGGGCGTGATAGGGTATTTTATAACCTGAACTAATCTTGCCTTGTCATAAAAATGATCTTGTATCTTAAACGACTTATTGACTTATTTTTTCCTGCATTTTTTACAAAGAAATAATCATAAAAGATTATGCCAAACTACTTAAGGTTTTCTTTACGAATTTCATCCTTTAATGAGGCATTATAATTTCAGCATGGTTGTATCACCCTGAAATGTGAGACTTTATGCCAAAAAAAAAAATGTTTTAATTCAGAAATTAAAACATGCTCATCAGAAATTAAAACATGCTCAAGTCACAGTATGTATGAGTTTAATTTTTTATATAATTTAAAAGAAAAATAGTTCAGGAGACAATGCTTTAATTTTTAATGCCTTTTTTTGTTGTTGAAATTATTACTTAATTTACTTCAAATAAATTAAAATTAATTGTTTAATTGACAGCCCAAACATTAACAATAAATTAAATATAAAGGCGATTAAAAAAAAGACCTAAAAAGTTGCAAAAAGTGCATTCGTTGCGTTCAAACTTACATACTGTCTACGTATGTGTCCAAAGACCAACAACTAACAGATAGTGCAGATGATATGCAGGAACGTATGTATGTGTGTATGACCCCTAAAAAGGTGAAATAAGAAGAATGAAGTCTCCATCTAGGCCTTCACTTACCAGTCGCAAATTTTTTGAACCTTCTGCCCAATCTGGTCGCCCCAAAAGGAGATGAGGAACACTACATTCTTATTGATCTCCCCCTGAAACACGTAAACACAAGACAGAGCCTCCGTAAACAAACTGGTTCATCACTCTGAATACATTAGCACGCTTTGGCTGTGGCAGACGGGTATGATCTAAAACTGTGAAAAAACAGAGGCATGTTTGCACCGTGCAGCATATTCTGTTAAACCAAATCGTTTGGACATAACTACAGTCATTCAGATGCACTTTGTTGGTGGACCTCAGCGTTCTAAGTTTGCATACCGTGTCAAGATCAACCAGGCTCTCGTCCACCTCTGCGTAGCTGAGGATGGTGTAACCTTTACAGACCCGCCACAGCATGCGCTCAAACGCCTCCACCTTCACCCGCTGAATCAGTCCTGAGATAAACCTGCAGCAGCACACACACGTAAAACACAGGCAGCTGTGTGGATCCAAACTGAGACACAATGATCTGTTTTAAAGATTTAAGAGTGTGTACTATGACGAGTGAGACGCTTTTTGTGACTCACCCGAGTTTGGCGCCCAGTCTCTGCATACCGGTGCAGCCTGTCACTGATTCAGTGTCCAGAGACGGGAACTCTTCGTACTGCGGGCCCAGGGCTTCATGCTAAACACACACATGCACATTCACACATTCAATTAATCTCAATCTGACAAGCTACAGATAATAATCATCTTCCTCAAATAAAAGGTTTATTGTAATATCACTTAAATTGTGATTGACCAATATACAGTATATATGTTAAACCAATTAATCAGCCAAAATTTGGCCATTTTAAAATTATTAGTATTGCTTGATAAATGTGTCCACTTGACTTATTAACAGAATTGTGTTTTATCTCAAAATGTAACAACAGCCATGCAAATGGTTTTAAATGTTTATATTTATTTATTCTAGTGCTGTCAAATCTATTAATCAAAGTTTGTAAAAAAAAATATATAATAATAATAATATATATATATATATATATATAAATATATATATATTATATTTACAAACTGTTATGTTAGATGCGATTAATCAATTTGACCACTAATTTATACATATATAAATGAAAATATCAAAAAACAAAAATCAACATTTTTGTTCATACTTTTAAGTTGTACTATCATTATATCATATTTTATTTTAATTCTGTAAAATATTACAGAAAATATTGTGTAAAACAAGTCTTTTTTAATTGCTTATTAAAATGCATCAAGTAATTTTTGGTAATCTCATTTGCTTTTAATAAACTGATTAAAATAATGAAAGTATTTGTATTAAAAACTATTTTATTTTCAAATGTTCAGCAATTGTTTCAACTTATTTGTTTTTTAAATTATTATATCACATTTTAGAGAATTCTGCAAAATGTAAAAAATATTGTGTAAAATAATAATATAATAATATTATATTATTGTTAATAAAATAATGTTAATAAAATAATAATAAAAATATATATTTTAAATTTCAGCAGCTTATTTGCTTTAAATTGTATTGTATCAATTAAAACTGTAAAAAAAAAAGATTTTTTTAAGCACCTCATTTGCTATCAATCCATTATATATATATATATATATATATATATATATATATATATATATATATGTATATGTATATGTATATATATATATATATATATACATATACATATATATATATATATATATATATATATATATATATATATATGTATATATATATATATATATATTTTGAACATCTGGCACACTACTTTATAGATAATGAAACCCTCGCTGGCCAACCTTAGAACATTTACATAAAGGAAAGCTAACATTTCCAAGGCAAATATAACACAGATAGGATTTGATCCAAGCTGATCTTCTCACAGAAAATTGGGCTTGTGATATGTTTTTCCAACATAAACATCACGTGACTCTCAGGCTGTGTCTGCTCACCGTATACTCACAACAACAGGACTTTAAGTCACTGAACATGTCGAATAGGCCACATTAATAATGAGTGTTGAACGAGTGAACGGGACGCACCCTGGAGCGGCTGTGCATGAACGTGTGTGTGATCCTCAGCATGTGTGTGTACTCCGTCAGCTCCAGCAGGTTCCTCTGGAGCTTCTCTTTATTCTTGGCCACTTCGCTGAGCTCCACCTCCAGCCGCTGCAGTTGCTCCTGACAACAGCCAATGACTTTCCATCAGTCATGTTAAAACACATCATGCTTACACAATCAATACTTATAAAGGTCTCCGAAACAAGACACACCAATCAATAAAACTCAGCAAATAATACTACCCAAAAACAATACTTAGCGCACTAAACAGGCCATTATAAAAAGTCATGGGAATATTACTATAAATAAACAGTGATGAATCTGTCATGCATAATCAATTCCCTCCATTCACCGGAAGCTTTCTCTCACCACATCGCACACAATCACTCACTCTTGGCAACTTGACACGGTCAATTACCAGCACTGGGTCTTGATGCTCTCATATACAATCAATTACTACAAACCACCGACCACATGGCCATTTAACCAAAATTATACGCTCTGTAATTCAACAAAACTGTCCTTCCTTTTTAGGGGTCTATAACCTTAAATGCCTTGAACATTATGTTAGGCCTATATGATGCAATATTTATATGATGTTTCAAGCAGCATCACAATAGTGAAATTTACACTCACATCAGACTCAGGAATTCATTCGATGCGACCATCAAAGTGCATTATGGGTATTCTCTAGCCGTTGACTGTACATTAGTTGTATACTCGTTATTGCGGTTCATTATGGGATTGAATGAGTGCACTCAATAACGTCCACTATGGTTTTGGACACCATTTCAAATGACTGTCCCCTATAGGGAACATTTCGGAGGCGATTTCAGACACAGCCCACTTGTTTCATCACTGGATGAATCGGTTTTTGAACGAATCTCTTGAATGAATGATTCAATGACAAATACATTTTCAACAGTCACTTGTCGCCACCTACTGGTGTAACGATGTAATCGGTGTTTTGCTTTTTCGATCGCTACCGTAAATATCAATGTTTATATCTGAACTATAAACTTTTATCCCAGTTCTTCTGTGATAATATGAATGTTTGTAACAGAAATAATGATACTGAGTGGTTGAAAAGAATGTTTGTGAAGCTGTTTCATACCTATACATGAATGATAACTGCTCTCTCCGGATCAGAAAGCAGATTTAAATGTTCCGGTGTGATTATTTTCAAAGGTTTAATAGAATTGTTGTCATTTAGGAATAAGATGGTGTTGATGTTTGAATCGAGATCACAATCTTTTATCAATTAATCGCAGCTCTAACTCATAAAACGCCAACTGTCTACTGTCAGTAGTGTATTGATGTATGAAGCACTGCTCACACAGAAGTCACTATCAAACCAAGCAGCTTTCTGTTGGTGAACGTGGCGAAATCTGGCCGTTGTGAAATCTGCATGTGGAAACCTTTCGTTTCGTTCACTGGATTTCGCCAGTGAAAATTCAACTTAACGGCATTAACTGAACTCAGACCCAAGATACTATTTATGAAATAGAAAAGCCCTGTTTGGCACATTCACCTTGTCTACTAAAAGTCAATATCTGTATATCTCAGCACCTACCATGATCTCTAAGACATTTTTGGGTGCAGGAGCAACAGGAGGGACTTCAGCCTCTGGCACTGCAATATTAGCCTTCCTAATTTCTCTCAGCAGATACCCTATAGGTGCCGGAGACAAAGAAACGGTGCTTTAAACACACATCACATACTCTTACAACAACAACAGAAAGCACACCAACACATTTACCATTTTTATAGGAACACAATTCAGATGAAAAAAGCTAAATTCAGAACAAATACTGTTCTAATGTACAAAAATAGTCTGTTCTGTGACTGCAGTGTAAATACTGTTTTTGATCTTCTTCATTTTAACTTTATGGGTTTGAGCAACATACTATTAAGGATAAGATGGAAGGAAATGTTTTGCAAAATAAAGGAAAGTAATTGTAGCCTATTTGTTAGCACTCTAACAGATATATTTTGAAGTTCAAATAGCCTCTGCTGGAGAGGTTGAGAGCTTGATCTAAAATGTACAGAGTGCTCAATAAAGATCCCTTACCCAGAATCCTCTCCATCTCCTCACATCTCTTGATCTCACTGACGAAGCGGCGCTGGAAGGAGCTGACGCTGGGGTTGAGCTGGAACAGGTCAGATTGTGACTTATGTGTTTGACATTTCAAAATATTACAATCTAGAGGCAACAAGACAAGGCTGTGAGCATTACATTAATCAAATGATATTTGGTCATTTAGAGATTGCAGCATTGGGTGATGATCAGGTCCCATATGTGGATTAACAGGAATTACATTGACTGACAGCTTCATTGCGATGGATGAGGAATGGAGCTTTTCAAAAAGGACAAAAATCAACATAATATGAATGTGGTTTACTCAACTCATGAACTATATTTAAAGTCTTGTGAAGACATATGATTGTTTTGTGTTACACTAGTGAGCTGGTAACCAGCCAGATCCACTGAATCAGCGAGTTTTGTGAATGAATCATTCCGACCGGTTATGAGTTGGATCGATCGATTCACTGAGTAGTTCTGATTTAAAGGAGTTGATTCATTTAGCTGAGATTAGATAAAATGATAATTTAATAATATCTTACATGGTTTTTTCCTCACACAAAGCTATCAGAAGACTTGGGAAAGAATGTGTACTTTTGAATGATTTATTTATTTATTTATTTCATTTTGGAGCTTTACAGCCCCAATCTTCTCATTTTTATTGAAGAATGATTTTTAAAAAAAATATTCTTTTGTATTACAGAAGAAAATAAGTCATATGATTTTGGAACAACATGAAGATGAGTAAACAATTCTGTTTAAGGATGAAAAAACAACTAATTCTTGGACTATCAACATCCACACTTTAGATTAAAATTCATACAACTGCATACAAGAATGGTATCTCTCAGAACTAGTGATATGTTAGTATTAATTATATAATATTATAGTATTTATTTATTAATCATTTTAATTAGGTTTCATTTTTATATTTTCATTTTAATTATAGTTTAAGTTTAGTAAAAGCATGTTCATCATATAAAGGGATCGTGTCTCTTCAGAAAATTTGGACTAAGCCTCACAATTCATATGGATTAGTTTTACAATCTCTTTATGAACCTTTTGAAGCGTCAAAGTGGTAGTTGTGTAGCTGTCAACGGAGGGACAGAAATCTCTCATTTGTGTTCCGAAGATGAACGAAAGCCTTATGGGTTTGGAACAACATGAGTGAGTGATGATGACAGATTTTTCATTTAAGGGGGAAGTAACTCCAATTATTGTTATGTGCCTTTAATATTCCTAATTAGATTTGGTTCAACTATATTTCAGTTTTAGTTTAGGCAATTTTAGTACTTTACCTTATCTTATTCCAGTTATAGGTGCCAAGGCAATATTTCTATTATGTATTTTTCGACTAATATTTTTTATTTTAGCTTTATTTAAATTGTTAAAAATTATTTTTAATAGTTTTAGTTAACAGCAACAACACGCTTAATTTTAAAATGTAACAAATACATAAACTGCATGCATAATTAAAGAATTAGCACAATTTTATCTAAAACGAAAAATCTCAAAATTATTTTATGCGGACTACCCTGACTGTTGCCAACCAAACAGTAGGTCACACACATACATGACCAAAACACGGCCTACATGAAGTTGTTAATGAGTGTCAAACACCCTCGGGCTGAATAGAAAACACAGGCTTTTATAACCAGACTTGCTCTGTTTTTTAACAAGTAATTGATCCAGCTCATCAGCTGTAACCAGGACATTAAAGGGATAGTTCACCCAAAAATGAAAATCCTATCATCATTTACTCACCATCATGTTGTTCCAAACCTGTATGAGTTTCTTTCTTCTGTTGAACACAAAAGAAGATATTTTGAAGAATGTTGGTAACCAGACAGACAGTTGATAGTAGCCATTGACTTACATATATGAAAAAAAGAAACACTCAATGGCTAACGTTACCTGTTTGGTTACAGACAATCTTCGAAATATCTTCTTTTGTGTTCAGCAGAAGAAATGCATAGTGGTTTGGAACAACATGAGGGTGAGTAAATGATGACGTTTTTGGGTGAACTAACCATTTAACCTGGCTGCACACATCGGCCTCTGTCTGACCAGGCCAAAATGTGTGCACACTTTAACATGCGCTTCAAAACGCATAACAGGCAGGAAACAAATAAGGGTAGCCAGGTAACACCGATAATTTAAGGTCAGTTCACTCATATCTGTCTGCTCTGAGAATAAAGGTTGTGGCTCCCTAGGCAGCAGTTTTGGTATCCAGAAGGTAGGCAGCTCACTAGGTTTTGACACACAGGCGCTGAGTCCAAACTTACATCTCGAAATTCGACCAGTCCCATTTCTCCCAGTTCACTGATGCAGTCGTACGCCGAGCCGGACTGCAGGAACAGCTGCGCCAAGCACATCTCCTCACTGCGAAAGCCCGAGCCCATCTTCTCTCTCCTCTCTCGGCCACCTTGAGCACTCAATCCGCCTCTGGCCTTTGCGATTCACTTTGCGAACGTCAAGTGTTCAACTCAAATCGCATTCAATCGGACAAAATTGACTTGTTAAGCACGCATTCTGAATAACTGAAGATTTTATGTCTGAATGAGCCGGGATGGGATTAAATTGTAGCTACCTAAAATGATTAACCTATAAATACTATTTTTAGCAACCTAGTGAATATTCTCGGCATTCTCATGAAAAGTGTGCATTTACTACAAATTAAACTGCAGATGTAAATAATATTCTAAAAGTGTCTTACCTAGCTGGCTGGACAATAATAATCGATAGGAGTCTGTACCTTTAATTGTCGTCTTGCCATTGAAACGACAGAAATAGCGTGAGAGATTTAAGACTACTGAAGGAGTGTCGACATACAAACAACTAAACACTATCTAGATTTAAAATGTACGAATGCAAGGAAGCCTTGATGTTGAAATAAATCGCATTATAAAAAGATCACTCCGGTAAAGCACAAACCCTGCCGGTGTTACAGATTGCGCCCATGGGTTGCCAGATACTTCCTTAACAAATCCCCCTTCTTCGATTTACGAAAACATTTTAAACTTTGAAAACGAATTATTTATTGTTTTGAAAAATAGAAACATAGCAAAAATATATAGTAATATTTTACTATATGATTTAGAAAACTGTTCTCTTACAAAAAACGATTTTTAAAATGTATAGTCTTAAAAAGCTTCCTAAGAATCCGACGATTTAACAGAATGAATTAAATTAATATAAATTAAATAAATATATTAAAATACCTGTATTTCACACCTTATTAATGATTATTTAATTGTGCTTTTATTTATTGCAACATTCCATGATGTGTCTAATAATTTATTTTTAGTTTGTTAAATCACTCCATGTTTCATCAAGTGTAACTATATTTAATACAATTATAATGACTTTATTATGAAATGCCTCTGTAGGCTATTGATTATTTAAAAACGTGAAGTTGTTCTACTTATTCTCCCAGTGATCCCGGCTTGATTGTATCTATTTAAATGGCCACTTATAAAAACAAATTGTCGCACTGGCTGTTTTTTTTTTTATTATTATTTTTTTTTTAAAGAGTTAGAACATATATCTGCCAGATCTACCAATAATAAATCCTAAATTGTGTACTTCACATCGCCTAATATCTTGATTGTTTGGCAAGCAGGTTAGGGTTTTTCTGCAATCTGGCAACCATATTCTCATTTAATATATTCTGTGGCGTATTCTTGACCAAAGGCACGCCATCTGCCTGTCCTTTGTTTAAATGCCTGAAAATGAAAAGATTTATAGGGGAAAACAAACCTTTGTTTAAATTTCTCAAGTAATAACACCAACAGTGCAATATGATGAACAAGTAAAAGATGTGTTGAGATTGTAAAGGTCCTGATGTGACAGTAACATCATTCAGTCCATTGTACTCCACCTCATAGTAAATACTTGCACCTTGTAGTACACCACAATTTTACTTACTCTTATGTTCCACGAATTCTTCTGATATTTATCACTGGAAAATGCTAGAAGTCGTAATAGCTGAGAAATGTAGAGTTTCGTTATACTACATGCAACTTGTACTGACGGTATTAGTTTGAAATATAGTCCAACCCTCATTACTTTCCATCATATAATAAATATAATAAAATAACTATAGAAATTATATTTTACAAGAGTATAATGTATCAGCATCTATTTAGGTCAAAATGGTTCATTTTACAAACCAGGTAAAGAATATTAGAATTTAAAATCTATATTTTTAGTTATGTTCATTTTAGCTTAATTTTTTACTAATTTCGTTATGTGTTTTTGTCACTTCATTTTTCTATTTTATTTATTTATATATATATATATATATATATATATATATATATATATATATATATATATATATATATATATATATATTGCTATTTAGGTTTAATTTATTTTTATTTCAGTTTTTATTAATTTCCAGTTAATAATTTCAGTGCTTCAACTTAATATTATTTCAGATTATTGCCTAGGCAACATTTCAGTTTTTCTGCTAATATTTATATCTTATTTTAGCTTTATTTCAATTAACAAAGGTTTTTAAATGGTTAAAAAAACCTTTAATTTATACCGATCTCTAGATGAATCATGATCAGTAAATATTTTGAAAAATTTCCATTGTATTTGCTTTTTATAAAAAATGAATATGTTGAATATTGAAATTTCAAGATTTTTTGTGAGACTATAAACCATGATGAATTCAGTTAAGATTTGTTTTACCCATCTTGTATGATATTCTCACAATATCTGTTTGCAATATTATTTTTCAAGTAATGAATTACAGTAGAAAACATCCCTCCTCGCTCAGCCACCCTTACATCCATAAAGCAACTGAACCATTACAGAACTGAATTAGGTTGAGATAGAATTTATTTTTCATTGGTTTAAAAGGTGTCTTAATCACATGCAAGCTCGAAAATGAAACTGATTGGAAGCAGTGAATCGACGTCATCGGAGGTTTTGTGCGAGTCTGTTGAGCTCCTGTGAGAGGCCAGTGACTGTGTCCAGGATCTTTTTCCTATCAGAGTCCACCAGACGGCTCCCACAGCGCTGGAAAAACTTATCCGGGTGCCAGAGGGCCTGCTGCCGACGGAGCACCTTCCGGAAAGTGGATAAATCAGACCGGTCAGCACCGTGCAACATAACGCCCACCATGTCCTGCAGCGACCCGCGAGGAGCGGGCCACGGGATGTCCTCATATCCCAGCAGTCCCTCAGGTGCCTTGCTGGAGGAGCTGTTGAACGTGGCGGCACAGCGCTCCTCGTAGCGCCTCTTCCTCCCCTGCCGCGTCTCCTCCTCCTTGCGAGCGGCCCGCTGCAGGTACTCCTCGTGCTCACGCTCCAGACGGGCTTGCAGATCCTTACGGCTCTTCTCATCTTCCTCCGTCTCCTTACGCCCCTTTGACCTCTTGCTCTTGTGTCCTACAGAAGCCGCTTCTCTCTGTTCTCTGGCCCGTTGCTTAGTAAAATACTCTCGCCTGATCCGATCCGCCCAGCCCCCGAAGTCTTCATCATCTTTGTCATCCCTTAAGAAATCACCTGGAACGAACAGGGAGATATTCATACAATATTTTATCAGCCCAATCCGTTCACTGACTGTCTGATGCATATTGATCACTTTATGTACATGAGACTACTTACTGTAAGGTAGAGTTGCCAGGTTTGCGTAAACAAAACTAGCCCAATGGCCAACCAAAAGTAGCCCGATTACCATATCCCATAATCCCAAATATCAAATCTCGAAATATGCCATTCCCACACCTAAAATACCTATTTTACAGTCACTGTAAAGCAAATGGGAAACCACTATATCACAGTGATCATAAACACAGCTCAAAGGCTCCATTCCAGTGGCCCTCCTTCACAAAACTTTACATCTAGCAAATGAGAATCAATTGATGTTGCTCATTTTTTGTTAAATTAAAGTAATTAACAAATATTTATTAATTAACAACATTATTGCTAATTTTATTCAAACGTACAATAAATATGCAATGCATTGACTTAAATACACCTTATCTAAGATGAGCATGTTTTTTCATTTCTGTATTAAATGTTTTTTTTGGGGGGGGAATAAAGTAAATGTGAAGAGGCATAATGAAGGGAAAAAAGTCTCACTAATAGAATACAATTATTAACAAGAAAATGTTAAGAAATTTGGCATAATTGTTAAGAACCATTTCTTAAAATAGACCTGCTTGTTAATATTTTCAAATATGTCCACAAAATGAAAGTCTTGTGGTGCACACAAAATGCCTAAAAATAGGAAATTATGTCATAGAGAAAACACCTGTAGACCTTCATGACTGTGTGTCAAGATCAATAAGTTCAGATCAGATCATTTCAGCAGCCTGTGAACTGTCAAGCTGTGCGACTCCACAGACATATTTATTAATTAATAATAATAATAAATTATACCCTAAATCTAATGTATTGTATCTAACGATTACAATGTGTACACTAACGATTATACATGTATTGAAGGTATAAGGAGAATGTGTTATTTTATAGATTGGTGGTAATACCAAATTACATTTTTAGTCATTAAATTGAAACTTTTCTTCAAAAAAAAAAAAAATATCATACCCATTTTAAACCAACTGAATTATTATTTTATAAATAACTGTGATATGTATGATAACCAGCCACTTCAAAAATATATAATGTATTAGTGCAGGATGTACAAGAACAAACAGCTTACCATCATACTGTCCATATGTCTCAAAAAACTCTTCCTGGCATTCGCCTAACAGCTTCTCTCTCCATTGTTGCTCTGGATCAACATTTGAGGATTCATTTTTGACATTCTCCTGTGTCAATTAAATTAATATGGAACATATCATGAACTTGCATGAAGATGCATACCTCAACATGACAGCACAATCTATTCTAAATATAACTAAACCATTCGTTCATTAGTTTAGAGTCTGTATTTGCACAGCACCTGCTCGGGCTTCATCCACTGGAGCAGGTCCTGAGGAGTCACTCCTGCTTTATTGGGAATATCCATGGCTTCTGGACAGTTTTTTCGTAATGGCACCACCAGGTCATCATAAGCTGCGATTGATAATGTGAACAGCATTAAACACAGATAAGAAAAATAGTTTTTGGGATATTACAGAGCACAGTCTCATACCTCTTTTGCCATGTTTGAGTGCTCTTTTTGCGGCCAGATGTAGCGGTGTTTCTCCATTCCGGTCGGTTTGCAGGGGATCTGCTCCATGTTTCAGCAGCAGTCTGAGAATTGCATCATCCCCGTGAGAACAGACAATGTGTAAAGGACCTCTGTGCTTCTTCCCCTGGGTGAAGTTCAGCTCCAGATCTTTGTGTTTACGAAGGAATGACTTTAACTTCATCAAACTCCCCTCTTCCACATAGCGCAACACTCTTCTCTGCTTTCTTTTCAACATCGGAACTAACGTTACATGCAGATATTAAAATCTGGATAAAATAATCACTATGAACCTATGGATATATGTATACATGTAATACCACATTTGATAATGAGAAGTCCTGTCTTATTACGGACATCAACAAAAGTTACACGACACCACTGCAGTACGTCTGCGAAATCAATCCGGAGGAACCCAACAGTTCCAATAGTTCCGTGTTTGACACGCATGTTTGCATGGTGACCAGCAGGTGTCGCTGTGTCACAACAAATCTCAGTATTTTTCACTGCTAAATGGTCGGGGTCGGGATAGCAGCTACAGCTAGGGAATATAAACTCAAATTTAGCATGCCATTAAAAACAGTTTTACCCACTCCACAGTACACCAAAAGCAAATAAATTATAACGCCAGACTGTCGATGTAAATGTCTGTTAAGAGAATAATGTTAAAAATCAAAGTACTCTTGCATCTCAATGATCGCAATACATTTACAGGAACTAGTTTCTCAGCAGCGGCGGAATTTTACTTTGCTCCGGTTAGTAGTACTGCGCTGAAAAGTAAACACAGAACCGAAGCGCACTACAGTCGGAACTACCTGCACTACCTCTCTCTACCTCTCTTTCTCACTACCTCTCTCGGTTGCCTAGGTAACTACATACCACTCCGCCGCTGCTGTAGACTGTGCTAATAAATACAGGGAACAAAGTATAACTATTGCAATGCAATGAAAGGGTAGTTTGATTTCTAACATTATTCTCTCAACAGACTATTACATCGATAGTCTGGCGTTATAATTTATTTGCTTTTGTTGTAATGTGGAGTGGGTAAAACTGTTTTTAATGGCAGGCTAGCAGTTACCGTTGACTCGCGCTAGCCTAGCACCGGCGAACTATGCAACTGGGACGACTGGATGAAAATTTTTCAAAACTGACCCTGAGCACTCTAAAATGTTGTGGGAGGAACCTAAAACCACAGTGTCTGATTACACTCCTTTTATCACCGAGGGGTTTGTTTCACTCGTGGGAGATGCTCATAGGGTACCAGTTAAAATATTGCGTGACACTGGAGCTTCGGAGAGTTTCATTTGCCAAATGAATCTGGATCCTGTTCGTTGAACTTTGGAAGAAACTTTATCATATTTGCTACACCCAAATTGTGAGTGTACTGTCCACCGGCTTTACCTTCAGCCATCAGATTAAGCCGAGTGCGTTCAAGCTCATGAGCCCGCTCCTGTTCATACTCCAAACGCTTCAGTTTTTCCCTTTCAAACACACAATCTTTTTCTCTCTCAATAGACTCCATTCTCTTGCATTCTAAATCTTGTTCTACTTAAAAAAATGTTTTGCTCAAATTCCAATCTCTTTTGATCCAATTGCATCTGCAAAAGTATCTTTTGTTGTTCATAGGTTAATTCGTTACTTTTAGCTGGGAAATTTAAAACAGACGAGTCTGTTGGAAATGCCATTGCTGGGGTAGGCTCTACCAGAGTACCCTCGGGCAACACTTGATTTTCTTTCAAACGATCACGAATAAAATCTATCAATTTATCTTTCTTTGCTGTTTTTGGCAGTGTAAGTTCAATCTCATAAAAATCTGCAACATTCACCAATTGCTCTTTTGTTAGCGCCACTAACAAACTCTCCGACGGAGCAGCAAAAAAATCCTCCAACACACTCATTGTACAGACTATTCAATAATATCGTACCCTATCAACCAAACTAAAGTTTAGGTTTTCCAATTATTCTTAAACAACCACAAACAAACAATTTTGTAAAATGGAAAAGCAGTCCAAGCAGCAGAGCAAACCAATCATGGAGCTCTCCCCCTAAACATTTACCCCCCACTATTCTAATCTATCTTCACACTGAGTCCAAGAATCAGGATAATTTACTCACCAATACCGACAGAGACGTACTGCCCCGACCGAAGCCAATTCAGCCGGTTCTCTACGGCGGTGCCCCGATCCAGACTCCAGTGACAACACAACCTAAATCCCAGCGCGGAAGCGCTCTAGCACGGGGATTACGATAGCTCCAGCAGATTAGTCGCCCTACTACGTGAACAGCGATGACACCCCACAAACAAAGTGGCTGCACTAAATACTCCAATCTACAACATAATGCTACGCAATTTACCTCAAATCCAAATTCCAAACCAAACAGATCAGCATAGATCTCCCCTCAACAAACATTCGGCGATCAAAACTTTTTGGACGAGCCCCCATACGTCAAGCCCACTTGGCTCAAGGTAGAGTTGAAATAGGGGAGACCACACTGAACTTAATATTTAATTAAAATGCGGATTTATTAATGCATGATTTACAAAGAACAGTAAATGGGAAGCATAACAAAAAGAGAACTGGCAAGGAGCGCCGACCGACGCCATCCTCTCATTGTCAAGCCGAAATAGCAGCAAGAGACCAAGCCAGCTGGAAGGTAACGATTTTATCCACTCCCTCATCAGTCCACCAATTAGCATGGCAGACCCACCGCAACAGCTCCACCTAAAAGTGACACAGAACATCAACAGTAGGCAATACAGGCTTAATTGCCCACACCTGGCCAAGCCGGGCGTGACAGTCATCGATGATGACGATCTAGCTCTGTCTGTGGAGGAGGCCAGCTGCTCTGTACTGGCATCGGACAGTGAGGATTGGGCGAGCTCTGTGTACCTCCCCACCTCTGCCTGTGAATCGTCAGGGGAACGAGCCAGCATCGAGTCGGAACTGATGCGTCTACTCTCGCAGGCCGTGGCGAGCCTGCGCGCAACCGACTGGATGGGTGCTTCCTTCAAAGGGACCGCGCCCCACCGCCTTCCAGACCCGCGCCCTTTCTTCCTGAGCTTCACGAAGAGGTCGCGAAATCCTGGAACGCCCCCTTCTCAGCCCGAGTGCGTTCCTCTGTCTCTGCAGCATTCTCCGTGGTGGACGGTGCGAAAGACAGGGGTTACCACTCGCTTTCCCCCGTGGGAGAAGCCGTAGCGGCCCATCAGCCGTAGCTGCCCAGCCTCCGCCCACCGTCGCTTCACAGCGCCGCCAGGCCTGGGATCAGAGACCACACTCTCGCTCTGCTGTGGTCCCTGCACGCATGGGCCATCAACGGGTACCCGCAAACCTCCCAGAGGGAGTGTTAAACCCGATCACGCAGGCTAGAGCGCCGTCTACTAGACGACTCTATGCCTCGAAATGGTCAGTGTTTGCTGGCTGGTGCAAAGCCCAAGGCTTTTCACCCCCAGACTGCGGGGTTACGGAAGTACTCTCCTTCCTTCAAGAGCTGCTGGATAAGGACAGAACCCCATACACGCTCAAAGTTTATGTGGCGGCCATAGCTGCGTTTATAAAACCCGCGACTGGCCAGTCACTGGGGAAAAATGATCTGGGGCCTCATTTATAAACGTTGCGTACGCACAAAAGAAGGCGTACGCCGCTCTCTACGCAATAATTGGTATTTATAAAAAGCAAACTTGACGGGAAAATGTGCGGTCCTTCACGCAAGCTCTGACCCAGGCGTACGCACAAAAACGGGTGAAATGAGAAATGGCGACACCGTCGGCAGATGGAAGAAACACGTGAAAGTGTGTGAAACTGTAGACCGTTGTGTAAAATAAATGGCAATACTGCCTCTCATAAATAACACGAAGACGTCACAAAGCAAGTATTACAATTAACAGCCTACACGAACACCCGTTTGATCGATCTGCAACAGAAATGCAAATTAACACATATTTGCAAAAAGAAAAGTGAAATATGTTCTGCAATAATATTGGCATGTTATACAATTCATCCTCATAAATAAGATGGTAAACAGAACGAAATAATGTACAAAACTGATATTCTCGCCAATGTGTCCGTCTGGCGGAGCAGATATAGATATAGCTAGATATAGCTAAATATAGCTAGATAGTCAGTCAGATAGATAATTAGGGAGAGATAGATAGATAGATAAATAGATAGATGTATTATTTGTCCACTGGGAAAGTTGTTTTCACAGTAAAAATGTATTTATCAGCTACGGAATGGTATTCATGCAGGTATTTCATGCATATGCCTTCAGTTTGTTTTATTTTTGATAAAATAACGTATGACGTATGTCTCAACCATTCAGAAAGCTAAAAGGAAATTACATTTGCGCTGAACTATATCCCATTTCCAAGTAGATTATAACCGACATCTGTAGCTTGTCATTTCTTTTTTATTTCGGCCACAGTCCGAGGTTGTGAGGCTACAGCATTTACAGCGTCTGCAACCTTTTGCCACTCAAGTGCCTTTTTGGCATTAGTAGCTAATGCCCACACTGTGCCCTCCAAACAACATTTTTCTCCTCTTTTCCACCTCGCCAACGATAACTTCTACTTCACTTTGAGTGAAGTTACGTTTTTTTGATTTCCTCTCTATGTTTGCCATGATTTCGCAATCGATGAATATTAACTTGTGGGCGTTTCACGGACTATTTATGGGCAACTATGGGCGTGACATGAAGCCGCAAAAGCTGCGCTTCATTTAGAATTGATTGTGATTTATTAAGGGAAAAATGCGTAGGATGTGCGTGCGCACGGCTTTATAAATCCAAATATTTCTGTGCGTACGCACGTCCTATGTGTCATCCGTACGCCACTTCTGACGCAAATCCTACGCAAAGTTTTATAAATGAGGCCCCTGGTCATCCGCTTCCTAAAAGGAGCTAAGAGGCTAAATCCTCCTAGACCCCCCTCAATCCCCGTGTGGGACCTTTCCACGGTTCTGGAAGCCATGAAAGGTGCCCCGTTTGAGCCGATCCATCTGTCGGACATGAAACACCTCTCGTTCAAGACAGCGTTTCTTATGAACAAGCTTTAAAATTACCCATTGGTCCGTGTACTTTTGCGTCCATTCGTTTTTCCTTTTTTAACCCGTAATTGAAAAATGAACGGTTGTTATATTTCTAAAACGTAAAGTTGAACACCAAAATTTTAATTTGAAATGCATAGGCTATACTCCAAATGCTGCGCAAAATAATGAATATTGACGTATTTTCAGATTTTTGTTTATGACTTTTTGTCCCTAAATTAAACATTTAAAATATTCACAAATTAATATGGAAAAAATTTAGATTTTACTGGTTTTCTAAGGCCAAACGCGGAAATTATATTTTTCCCGCAGTGGTGAAGACCCGTGTCTCTGGATGTGACATTTCAGAACGACACTGGATGCAATTGCAAATAACGCTTTATTAAAGATCACAATGACAGGTAGGTCAGAACAGACACTACGAGGGTCGAGACGGCACAACACAGATGGAACAGTGGCGCAGGGACCCAGGTGAGCTGATGGTGCAGGTGCTGGTGATAATACTCCGTGAAGGTGCTCGGTGATCCCGTGGTGAGTATCCGTGACTGCTTGTGGAAGTCCCGTGAAGACAATCCAGAGAACACGTAACGATATACACAATCCACACCGGGAACAACAGCACGAGGAACAGGAATACCACTCCGCGACGACGACACGAAAAACAGGAATCCACTCATACACAGGGGCACGAGGAACAGGAACACACCGGAGACGAACAATGATCTGACAACATGAGACACCAGTTACTGAGCATATAAAGCCACATACAAAGTGAAACCAGCTGGCGCTGCTGATCAGAAGTGATCAGTGACCACGCCCACACTAAACACACACACAGCACACAAGACGAGAGAGAGAAAGTTAATTGATCAAACGTGACAGTACCCCCTTCCCTAGGGACGCCTCCTGGCATCCCCAGGACGCCTTACCTGTCGATTGAAATCATCGATCAGAGAGTGATCCAGGATGTCTCTAGCAGGTACCCAACTTCTCTCCTCCGGACCGTAACCCTCCCAATCCACCAGGTATTGAAATCCGCGTCCCCTCCTTCTCGAGTCCAGAATACGATTTACCGAATACGTTGGTTCCCCGTCTACGAGACGCGGCGGTGGGGGAACCGGGACTGGCGGATTAATACGTGCGTAAAACACCGGCTTTATTTTGGAAACATGGAAGGCGGGATGAATTCTCCTGTACGCCGGAGGAATTTTGAGGCGGACTGTCACCGGACTAATGATCTTGGTGACAGGGAACGGGCCAATGAATTTGGGGGCAAGTTTATTAGATACGGATCGTAGAGGAATATTTTTCCTAGAAAGCCACACCTTTTGACCCACGACGTATACGGGAGGCCTTGACCTGTGGCGATCGGCCTTAGCCTTGATGCGCTTCCCCGCCTGGAGGAGAGTCTCACGGGCTCTATTCCAGGTGTGGTGGCACCTCTGGACAAACGCATGAGCGGAGGGGACCGCGACTTCGGATTCCATACTAGCAAAAACTGGTGGTTGGTAACCTAAACTACATTCAAACGGTGAGAGGCCCGTAGATGACACTGGTAACGAATTGTGGGCGTACTCCACCATAGGGAGTTGTTGGCTCCAGGAGGAAGGATTCTTGGAAACCAAACATCGCAACACTCTCTCCAAGTCTTGGTTGGCTCTCTCGGTTTGTCCATTGCTCTGGGGATGAAACCCTGAAGATAGACTGACAGTCGCCCCCAGTAACCTACAGAACTCCTGCCAAAAAATTGGACACAAACTGGGGACCCCTGTCAGAGACCACGTCTATCGGGAGGCCATGAAGTCGAAAGACGTGATCTATGACAGTTACCGCTGTCTCCTTGGCTGAGGGTAATTTGGGCAAGGGAATGAAATGAGCCGCCTTCGAGAACCGGTCCACGACCGTCAAAACGACAGTCTTTCCCTGGGAGGGCGGGAGGGCGGTAACAAAATCTAGAGCGATGTGGGACCAGGGTCTCGAAGGGACTGACAACGGTTGGAGTAACCCATCTGGAGGTCGATTGGAAGTCTTACCAGTGGCGCAAACCGAGCAAGCCAAAACAAAATTGCGGATGTCACGAGCCATCATGGGCCACCAGAATCGTTGTCTGACCAAAAAACTGGTGCGGTTAACTCCTGGATGACACGCTATGCTGGAAGAATGTCCCCACTGAATAACTTCGGACCGATTCCCCTCTGGCACAAATAGACGGTTCGGTGGACACTCGGGCGGAGGCGTTACCCCTTCTAAGGCCGATAAGACCCTCGATTCGATCTCCCACCTGAGAGCGGAGACTACTATAGACTCTGGTAAAATACGCTCGGGAGTAGACGGGCGTTCGGTCTGATCAAAAATACGAGATAATGAGTCGGGCTTGATGTTTTTGGAGCCCGGGCGGTACGAGAGAGAAAAGTCAAAACGTCCGAAAAACAGTGCCCACCGAGCCTGCCTAGAGTTGAGTCTTTTAGCAGTTCTAATGTATTCTAGATTCTTGTGATCAGTCCAAACAATAAAAGGTACCCCTGACCCTTCTAGCCAGTGACGCCATTCCTCCAGCGCTAACTTGACTGCCAGCAACTCTCTGTTACCTATGTCATAATTGCGTTCGGCAGGAGATAAACGATGGGACAAAAACGCGCAAGGATGCATCTTGTCGTCTGAGGAAGAGCGTTGGGAAAGAACTGCTCCTACCCCCACCTCTGACGCGTCGACCTCCACCACGAACTGACGTGATGGATCAGGGGCGACAAGAATGGGAGCTGAAACGAAGCGGCTCTTGAGTTTAACGAATACAGCCTCAGCTGTATCGGACCACCTGAACGTCTTTCTGGGGGAGGTCAAGGCAGTCAGAGGTGCGGCTAGCTGGCTGTAGTTGCGAATAAAACGCCGATAAAAATTGGCAAACCCCAGAAACCTCAGTAGGGCCTTACGGGAATCTGGACTTGGCCAATCTATCACAGCCTTAACCTTGTCAGGATCCATACGCATTCCCTCAGACGAAACGATGTGACATAGGAAAGGAACAGACTGTGCATGAAAAACGCATTTCTCCGCCTTGACAAAAAGCCCATTCTCTAGCAACCTCCGAAGCACTCGTCTGACGTGCTGAACATGCTCCTGGAGAGAAGATGAAAAAATCAATATGTCATCCAGGTAAACATATATGAACTGGTCAACCATATCTCTCAGCACGTCATTGACGAGTGCCTGGAAGACCGCCGGGGAGTTGGACAGCCCGAACGGCATGACCAAATATTCAAAGTGCCCCCTAGGGGTATTAAATGCGGTCTTCCACTCATCGCCCCTCCTTATGCGGACCAAATGATATGCATTACGTAAATCCAGTTTTGTGAAGATGGATGCTCCCTGCAACCTCTCGAAAGCTGAAGACATCAACGGCAAAGGATAAGTATTCTTTACCGTGATGTTGCTCAACCCTCGGTAATCAATACAAGGTCGCAAGGATCCATCCTTCTTCCCCACAAAAAAGAACCCCGCCCCCGCTGGAGATGAGGAAGGGCGAATGAACTTGGATGCTAGAGAATCAGAAATATATTTCTCCATAGCCTCCCTCTCTGGTACAGAAAGTGAATATAACTTGCCCTTAGGCGGAGACTCACCTGGCACTAAGTCTATGGCACAGTCGTAAGGACGATGCGGAGGTAGAGAAGCAGCACGAGACTTACTGAACACTTCTCTCAGGTCTTGATACTCCTCGGGCACGTTTGACAAATTCACTTCCTCCTCCTGGAACACAGAAACAGGTACAGACGTACACGCAGATACGAGACAAGACTCATGACACTTATTACTCCAAGCGGACACAGAATTCTGGCCCCAATCAATTCTCGGGTTGTGCAGTGTAAGCCAGGGGTGCCCGAGAACCACTGGTGCAATGGGTGAATCCATGAGGAAAAATGTGATAGTTTCTGTGTGGTTGCCAGATGTAGTGAGTGTAATGGGTTCAGAAACATGGGAAATGTTAGGGAGCTCTTGACCATTGAGTGCGTTGACGGATATCTTGTGATGGAGTGGGGAAATGGGGATGAGAAGCTGCTTAGCGAGTCTAATGTCCAGAAAATTACCTTCTTCCCCAGAGTCCAGTAAAGCCTTGGTGTCGTGAAAGTGAGTAGCCCACCTGAGCCTTACCGGAAGGAGAGTAGATGATGAGGTCTTCTCGGCGGAGATCCCACCCGATAGTAGCCTCACTGTTACTATCGGGCTTGCTCTTTTACCGGGCACGAATGGATGAAGTGCCCCGATTTACCGCAGTAGAGACACAGTCCTTGGGATCTCCGCCTTTCTCTCTCCTCCCGGGAAAGCCGAGCTCTGCCCACCTGCATGGGCTCGTGATCGGTGACGGGGCTGACCGTGTCCTCGCTTAAGGCGCGTGCCCTTTCCGTGCTGACGAAATGACGATTCTGGACGACCCGACTCCTCCTGCTCAGCCGAGCATCAACCCGAAGAGCCAACTCAATGAGTCCATTAAGTCTCGCGGGTAAATCCAACATGTAAATCTCAATGGTTGGTCAGCCAACCCATGCAGGAAACGGTCCCACTGCGCCTCCTCGTTCCATTGGCACTCTGCGGCCAAGGTGCGGAATTGGATGGAATACTCCGACACAGAGCGGTCTCCCTGGCGTAGATCGGCGAGTAGTCTGGCCGCCTCCCTACCCGCCACAGCCCGATCGAAAACTCTCTTCATCTCCTCCGAGAGTGCCAGGAACGAGGCGCAGCATGGATCTCGGTTCTCCCACACCGCCGTTCCCCAGAGTGCAGCCTTTCCAGACAGCAGGGTTAGTACAAACGCCACCTTGGATTGTTCCTGAGCGAACGTCCGCGGCTGTAACGAAAAGTGCATAGAGCATCTGGTCAGAAATGCTCTGCAATACTCGGGCTCACCTGCATGTCCCTCGGGTGTGGGTAAGCGAGGCTCGCGAAGACTCAGATCCTGTGGGGGTGTGGGCTGAACGGGCGGTGTGGGTGGCGCAGTGGGAACTCTAAGATGTTGTAGCTGTTGGGTGAGCTCGGACACCTGCGCCACAAGTGCTTGAACCGCTCGACCCATGTTCTCAATGCCCTCCTCTTGTTGGTCCATCCTCGCGATGCTGTTGGCAGCAAAGTTGTCCCAGTTTGATGCGCTTGCTGCATCCATTGAGGTCAGATCATTCTGTGACATTTCAGAACGACACTGGATGCAATTGCAAATAACGCTTTATCAAAGATCACAATGACAGGTAGGTCAGAACAGACACTACGAGGGTCGAGACGGCACAACACAGATGGAACAGTGGCGCAGGGACCCAGGTGAGCTGATGGTGCAGGTGCTGGTGATAATCCTCCGTGAAGGTGCTCGGTGATCCCGTGGTGAGTATCCGTGACTGCTTGTGGAAGTCCCGTGAAGACAATCCAGAGAACACGTAACGATATACACAATCCACACCGGGAACGACAGCACGAGGAACAGGAATACCACTCATACACAGGGGCACGAGGAACAGGAACACACCGGAGACGAACAATGATCTGACAACATGAGACACCAGTTACTGAGCATATAAAGCCACATACAAAGTGAAACCAGCTGGCGCTGCTGATCAGAAGTGATCAGTGACCACGCCCACACTAAACACACACACAGCACACAAGACGAGAGAGAGAAAGTTAATTGATCAAATGTGACACTGGAACCATACGAGAGCTGATTTAGGCTATAGATGATTTATAGGCTAATAATAATAAATGTGTCTGAAAAAGTAACGAGGCATTTTAATTGTTTATTAATAAACTAGCCTAGTATTTTTTAAATCAGCTGGAAATATCTCCATCTCCACTGTAAAGCGGATGCGCCTTTAGATGAGAAATTCATATGGATTACATAATCAGACTGCATTTGCTTTCGATTCGAATTTATTCGTTTAAAAATTGACATTTCAAGCATTACATATATAGGTAGGCTATGTTTTGTTTCAGTTCATTTTTGAGACGCAATCCAGTTACGGAGACCACGAAAGCGCGCCTGATTGTTTTATTTTATTTTACAAAAGCACAACGTTTTCTTGTTATTGTGAGTTTACACAAATAAAAGTAGTTGCGACTGATGTATTTTTTATTTTCTGCATGACCAGAAATGATAGAGTATTTTAAGTTGTTTCCACTGTTGATAGAAAAACGCAAGTGTTCGCGCCCGCGCGCCTCTGGTCATGCAGAGCGCGCTCCACACTCGCACAAACCCTGGATATGCGTCATTTGTAATAATCTTAGCCCTGTATTATTATTGTCTAACCAGTATTATGACTGACGAATTGCTTTGTTCCTTTTTTGGATAAAAGCGTCTTCTAGCCAAAATGTAGGCTAATAATAATGACAATTATTATTTGCATTTATAACTATACATGAGTTCACTTAAGACAGTAATGTTTATCAAAAAATAATTTATTAATGTTTTATTTTTATATAACTTAACGTTTTACAGTTTTTTTTAAATGTTTTTGTTTTAGGCTACCCTATATTAATTTTTTATATGTGAAGTATTTTATTGCTTATATTATACTGAGCTTTTTCCTCCCAAAAAATTGACTTTAAAAATACAAGTAGGCTAAATGTCGTTTTTTAGAAAATTCAAGAAATTATCCATTTTGAAAAATAAAGTTTAAACACAATGGTATCCCGTGCATCCCGCACTTTTCTTTTGATAACGTTTTTTTTCGGTTAAAAACAAACTACAAACTACTGAACATCCTCTTCGTCCGCCATGATTGTTTAGGCTACTCTGAAGTCACGTTTGATTTTGAGGGATTTTGCGAGATTTTCCGTCTGACCTGGGAATGCTCGGGAGTCAAATCGGTTCGTGTGTGATGTGTTGATTTTGCCGTGTGGCTGCGCACCACACACTGTACGACCAAAACTGTTAGACCCGTGATTTTTTATCGCTGTGTGTGGGGTCTCTCAGGTTTGTAAAATCGGCCGACAATTTTAAAATCGTCCCGTGTGAACCAGCCTTTAGGTGTTAGAGCGCACTCCACAAGAGGCATGGCCTCGTTGTGGGCTTGGTCTAGCGGGATTACCTTACAAGATATCTGTATGGCGGCAGGCTGGGCCTCCCCGTCAACATTTATAAGGTTTTATAACCTAGAGGTTCCCGCCTTACAGGCTAAACTGCTATTGGTATAAAATCAAGTACTGTCTGCCCCGCTGCTTCGGCGCAGAATACTAAAATCGCTTGAGCACCGCTCGCTGACCGATAAAATTACCCCATGGGCAAAAAGTAAGACCCATACTGTTACACAGTTCAGGCCGAATGTTTTCACCCTGACTGTGTGAAACACTGCAACAGTGATTAGCTCCCTTTGGATGCTAGCTTATTGGGAATGACGCTGTTAGCCTCTCTTCTCAGACTCTCTGTGAGTCCCTGGTGATTGTGCACTATATGAGCCCCGGGTACCTGCCCTTGGGACTTTGGTGTTGGATCCCAGCACGCACAGCGTTTTACACTGTGTTCCCCTAGCGTAAGATATTACGCAGTACGAGAGAACCTCTCGTAAGAGAACGTACTCGGTTACTAACGTAACCTCGGTTCTCTCTAGAAGAGGGAACGAGTACTGCGTATCTTGCCGTGCCTGCAACACGCTCTGGTTCGCTTCGACGATGAAAAACCAGTGATATCAGTCCATCGAGCTATATTTATAGGGCTAGGCCACGCCTACTTCGGTGGGAAGGTGACGCAAAGTGCCCCCATTGGACCGTCACCAAAGGGCCTCTCTCAATAGGCTGCTGCAGTTGCCGCAGGGCAGCCAATAGGCACGCAAGCCGCCTTGCCTATGTCTGCATGCTGCCGCAACGTGATTTAGATTTATACAAAATTAAGGATAATTTTTGGCTTCAATATCTCGTGGAAAAGAGGTTTTCCCCTAGCGTAAGATATTACGCAGTACTCGTTCCCTCTTCTAGAGAGAACCGAGGTTACGTTAGTAACCGAGTACGATTTTCCATTTACTACATACAGTAGGCATGATTCCATGTATGGGGCACATATATATTATTCATATGACACACAAACACAAGTAGACAAGACCTGTTTAGTTCAAAAGCTCACTCGCCACGGCAAGGCACAGATCATAGCTGTGTCCGAAACCGCTCACTCGTTCATAGTGTATGGCATTTAAGCAGAGCCGGACAGTAACGGAGTACATTTACTTGAGTACAGTACTTAAGTACAATTTTGAGGGATCTGTACTTTACTCGAGTATCATTTTTGGGGAGTACTCATGACTTTACTCAAGTACATTTGAGAGGCAAATATTGTACTCTTTACTCCAATACATTTCTATCCATAACCGTGAGTTCCCCGAGTAAAAAAAAAAAAAAGTAAAGAAAAATCTCGGAAATCCTCAATTTGTTGTTTCCCTCTCAAACGTGATTGGATTGTGCAGGCGCCACTGATTGGGACAGCCTATCAGCAATCACTTTCAGCTTTCCGCCAAAGTCAACTCCATGGTCAGATTTTATATTACACATTTATGTAAGCCAAGCATTTGGTTTGATGTTCTTGAGTATGTGGTGTGTTTAACACAGTCAGGTTCAAATGTGGCAGTGGCGTAGCCACGAGGGATTTCTTATTTCTCAAAAAAAAAAACTTTAGGAGGCAAAATATATTTTTACTGATTATGTGAATTACACTGCGCAAACCAAAGTAGGCTACTACCCAGCGAATGAAGAAGGGTTGGCGCTCAGTCTCCACAGTACATAAAATATTAATTTTGTTTTATTTGATTTTTCGGGTTTGCATTTATGAGGAAAAAACAATGTTATGGACGTGTTCTCCGTTAAGGACGTGAGCGCTCTGAAAGTGGCACTAAAAAATGCTTTAAAACTTTCACAGAGACATCAAACAGAAAACACAAAACCTTTCTTTAACCTGAATTTCGTTTTGCATTAATTGTATCTTAATTTGAATCAATGTTTCATCAACCAATTGCCTGGGTTTAATAAATAAGAAGTAAATAGCAGACGATAGATAAGAAACGGAGGCGCCGGCACGTGAACTGGATCTCGTCTCATAAATGAACCGAAACACAGTGTATAAGGTAGCCTACTTGCCTCACAGACATGTCTACTTTTAAACAGAAAAATTCAAAACGAAAGAAAACAGACTACAGACTGCTCTCTGCTTATGTAATCCGTATGAAATGTGCATTTCTCTCTGGCGCGTTCACTACTGAAGATCGCGAGTCAGCATCGTCAACTTCATCTAGCCGACACTGACAAAGAAAACACTTGTTTATTAACAAGTGTTTATTAATAAACAATTAAAATATCTCCTTGCTATATTTTACATATTCATAATCATTCCTTTTGCCGGTTCTTTGTGACAGCTTTTAGGTGCTTTAGTGGCAGCGCCACCCTTACATGTGGTGTGTGTGTGTGTGTGTGTGTGTTGTCCCCGCATTTAAAGATGGGACCCCCCAAAAATTTAATTTAATTAAATAAAGCAACATGGTAAAAAGATGAAAATGACTTGATTTTACTTTCAATTCCTTTTACATTCTCCAAGGTATTAACATTAACATTTTTCATAACTCCATGTAGGACGTTTCTGTGCATAAATGTAAGCACTGTGGCAGTAGATTAGTAATGCAATATTTAGAAAATCTACTCTTGTACTCTTGATACTCAAGTACTTTTAAAAACAAGTACTTTAGTACTTTTACTTAAGTAGACATCTGAATGTAGTACTTTTACTTGCACTTGAGTAAAATTTAGCAAGGGGTATCTGTACTTTTACTCAAGTAACAAAGCTCTGTACTCTGTCCGCCTCTGCATTTAAGGCTACGAAGGGTCCTTCTTTAAATAAAGATGTAATCTCTTGACCACATCTATTTTTTATTCTGTTCTTACTTGTTTTATTAATTACGAGCTTTGCCAGTCCAAACATAAAATTGAGCAGCTGCAATTCAATATTTTGTGTCTATAGATCCATATCAATCATCAGTGTTTGGATTAATGAATGAAAAAAGGCGTTAAGCACAGCCCCATATCATATTCTCTATTGTAAGTCACCTGATCGTTTTGTCAATGTTGGTTTGTACAGCACCCTCCACACTCACTTTATTTGAAAGAGAGAGAGAGAGAGAGAGAGAGAGAGAGAGAGAGAGAGAGAGAGAGAGAGAGAGAGAGAGGGGGAAAAAAATATATATTTCTTTATTTGTCTTTATTTATTTTATTTGCAATGAATGGTTAATTACCTTTACATCATTAAAAATGGGTGTCTCAACTGTACCATGTACTGTCTCAACTGTACCTTGAGACAAAAAGCACCTTATTTTTATGAGCCAATTGTGGAAAATATAAACTACTTATGGGTATTACTGATTGATAATATCTTAGTCTACAAGCTAATGAAATGTCTTGTGGGATGTCATGTGGAAATTCACTTCTTTTCAGTATCTATTTTTGTGTGAAAAATCTAAACGCAAAAAGTGTCTCAACTGTACTCAGTCTACATGCACATGTAGCAGACTTTAAATGGTAACCTCCGGACACCATGGAAACACGACCACACAATGAATGGGATGATGGACACGTGGAATTTATTCACATTTAACAGAGTAGTGAGGCAAGATTAGTATATAGACATCATTTACCTACTCTCTCATTCCTCTGCTTCCCCGTCCGCATAGGCTACACCATGCGTCGCTTGGAGAAGCGATATATTTTTCTTCGGTGTCCCACTAATTAAGGCCCCACATACAACAATTGATAGGAACTGATCGGAATAAGAAGGTATTTTTGGTGCAAAACAACTGAACGCCAGTGACAGTGAAATTTGTAGTTGTAGAGAATAGCCACACATGTATCAGTAAATTTAAAGTCACAGATAGAAATGTTTTAAGAGTTGTAAACTTGTAGACTTTTTTTTATCTTCTACAAACAACACAACAGTTACACCTTCTCAAAATTCTTCATTGCAGGTGGACAAATCCTATTCTACATATCACAAATTAAGAAACTCGTACGCTCACATTTTTGCCACAGTTGCTGCAGTGAATATGGTGCAAAACGCATTTACACACCCGCATCAAGTCACAGAGAAATTTTGTTCATCCGCAAATCAGTATGTGAATTCATCTAATGAGAGTTGCTCACTTGTAGAATATTTTCCTACAAATGAAATGTCTTATATATATTATTCTACAAACACAAGTACATAATTTCAACTGCTTGAATCTACGAGTCTCAAACACTGTTTTTCGCTTTCAAGTGACAAGTTTACGTTCTCTTAACTCCAAGTCCTCCAGAGTCGCGGCCAAATCCGATTCGAAAGACCGCTGTTCGCCAGCAGCATCTTTGTTTTCAAGTAACGTTAGCAGGGAAATCACCTATGGAAATCACGCGGAACCGTCACATCTCTGCCGTCATTGTTAAGCCCGCCCACCAACTCTATAGGCTACACGATGTGATTGGCCTGACCAGAGTTTGGTTTTTCCAGCTCGAAAAGCCAACGGAGAGTTGCTAGACCACACTTTGCTACAAAATAATTTTTGCTGCCGCTAGGGTGCGTCTAGTTCCCTTTCGAGAGGTTCCTCCTATTGCGTAAGCTTACGCTATGGGAAAACTCCTTTTCTCGAGAAATATTGAAGTCTTTATGTAAAACGCATTGCAGCTGCACAGCATACAGCAATGAGCGAGGCAGCTCGGTCATTGGCTGTGCTGCGGCAACTGCACAAACCAATGACGGGGCGACTCTGAACCCGCTTCCAATGAGCGTGCTTCGCGCCCACGCGCGTCAGAGCCCGCCAAGATGGGCGTGGCCAAGGGCTATATATTGGGCGCCCCGTCGTCTGAGTTCTTTAGATTTAATCTCCTTCAGCAAAGAACCTTCTCTTCGCTGGATCCTCCGGATTTGTTGGAGTCTTTTCGCCGCCGCCGCCGACAAGCCTACAGCAGGACTGCTTCGAGGACGCCGGCGCCTTCAGCCGCCTTCGATCGCCCTTCTGCTAAGCCATCCGGCGCGCATCATCTAATATCCTTTCAAAAGCTTCAGTGTTCGCCCCCGCGACACTTTCTAAAAGAGAAAATTTAACAAGGCGTTGTTTCAAATGCCTTCCTGCGCCTCGTGTCGAGGCCCTCTCCAGGACGGGGATCGTCACATCATTTGTGCCCGCTGCCTGGGACCGGACCACGCAGAGGCTGCCCTTACTCGAGGCGGATGTCCCGAGTGTGACGCCCTGGGCCTCACCGAGCTGCGCGCTCGCTTCGCCGTTTTCACCGCGAAAGAGCCCACCTCTTCCGTGCTGCCATCTCCTCTGGTCGAGACGCGAAAGAAAAAACGCCGCTCACAGAGGCCGCCGGAGCACGCGGTTTGCAGTGATGTCACGCCGGGCCAATCCCCGCGTGCTTCACCACCACCCGAAGACTCCCCGCCGCCAGTCCAGTTCACACAGGCGGACCAGCACCCCTCCAGCGGAGCGATGGGGCTCGTCTCGTTTGGCGCGTCAGGGGATGACGATGATAAGGATGACAGTTTTTCCTGTGATGCTGCATCCGACGACTGGCCGGGCTCGTCCTTCGACCCCGCGCCATCGACATTAGCGGGCACGAGCGCGGGCTCCAGCATGGACTCGGAGATCGTCCGCATTCTATCTAAGGCCGTGGAAGACCTCGGGCTCGATTGGTCTTCCCCGGAAGAACCCGCCCGCAGCCGACTGGACGAGTGGTTCCTGCAGGGGCGCCGACAGGCCCCTCGACAAAGACCCTCCCCCTTCTTCCCGGAAGTTCACGACGAACTCACGAAGTCGTGGAAAGCCCCGCACTCCGCTCGCCTAAAGCCTTCTTTTTCTTTGTCGCTCTCCTCTGTGGACGGCGCGAAAGAAAGAGGCTATGAGGGGACTCCGCCCCTCGAGGAGGCTGTGGCCAATCATCTGTGTCAACCCTCCAACGCTGGATGGAAAGCTAAAGCTTCTCATCCCTCGAAGCCTTGCCGGTCTACTTCAGCTCTCGCCGGTCGCGCATACGCCGCCGCCGGCCAAGCTGCATCAGCGCTTCACTCTATGGCTGTCCTCCAGGTGTTTCAAGCTAAACTTCTCCGCAGTATGGACGAGTCTGGACCCGATCCTGAGGCATTTAAGGACCTACGCAGCGCCACTGACATAGCGCTGCGAGCTACAAAAGCCACCGCCCAATCCATCGGCCGTGCTATGGCTAACCTGACTGTCCTTGAGCGCCATCTGTGGCTGATGCTAACAGAGATGAAGGATGCAGATAAGGCGTCATTTCTCGCCCCTTAAATGTAGATTGTGTGCCAACTGTCACGTATGCACCACTACACACAAGAACTGTTCCCACAGTTATAAACACTTCCCCAGTAAAAGCGGGAAGTTGTATAAGAGTAGCGCGTGTGCCCGCTGTTATGCACGCACCCCAACTCACAAACACTGTTTATATGGCCAAAAACCTCCCGCCATGAGCGGGAAGTTTTATGAAAGTGGCGCGCGTGCCTACCACAGTCTATGCACCCCCACCCATAAGCACTATACACACAGTGTTAAACATTTCCCCATCTCACACTGTGAGTATTACAGCGAGCGTGCCTGTAATCTCACACGCACCCCTGCACTCGGCATTCAACAGAGCTGCTCAGCGCGCGCCCGCGCCGCTGAGAGCTGTAAGCTCGGTATTAACACAGAACGATTCGCTGGCGGGAGCCATACGTCACTGCGACACGCCCCCGGCCAGCATTCAGCCCATATCTGTGCGAGCGAAAGCTTGGGAAAATATCCCCGACATGCCGAAATGGGTTTTGAACATAATAAAACACGGTTACTCACTTCAATTTGCTCGCAGACTGCCCCGCTTCACAGCAGTGGTAGAGACGAAAGTGAGAAAAGATGTTTCACATGTTCTACGCACCGAGATGCTCAAACTGATAGAGAAAGGCGCTATAGAGACAGTCCCTCCCTCTATGAGCGAGGCAGGTTTTTACAGCCGCTATTTTCTCGTCCCGAAAAAGGATGGCGGTCTCCGCACCATTCTAGATCTCAGACATCTGAACAAAGCTTTAATGATTCGCTCGTTCAGAATGTTAACAACCAAGCATATCCTCGCGCAAGTTCGCCCGGGGGATTGGTTTCTGTCAGTGGATCTGAAAGACGCTTACTTTCACATTCCAATAGCGCCTCATCACAGGCCATTTCTGAGATTCGCTTTCGAGGGACAGCCATACCAGTACACAGTACTACCATTCGGCCTGTCACTGGCACCCCGTACATTTACGAAATGTATGGATGCAGCACTTTCCCCCCTGAGACAGCGGGGAGTGCGAATACTAAATTATCTCGACGATTGGCTAATCCTAGCACAATCAGAGAGCCAGTTAGTGACACACAGGTCTTGGATTATCAGTCATCTAGAGTGCCTGGGTCTAAAAATCAATTTTGCAAAGAGCATGCTATCCCCCAGCCAGAATATTTCTTTTCTGGGAATAGTGCTAGACTCAGTGCAGATGACGGCGCGCCTCTCATCAGAGCGCGCGCTCACTATCCGGCGCCTTGCAACATCGTTCAGAGCGGGTGCGCGCGCCCCCGTCAATCGATTTCAGAGGATGCTCGGTCTCATGGCCTCAGCATCAGCTGTACTCCAGCTAGGATTGTTGCACATGCGTCCTCTCCAACGCTGGCTCAAAAGCCGTGTCCCCACTAACGCGTGGCGCTCGGGCCACTTTTTAATCAGAGCAAATCAGGGCTGCATAAAAGCCCTGACGCCCTGGAAAGCTGTCGACTGGTATCAGTCCGGCGTGAGTTTGGGCGTGAACACAAGGAGAAAAATGATCACGACAGATGCCTCCAAAATAGGCTGGGGGGCCTTTTACGAGGGCAGGCCTGTCTCCGGCTTGTGGTCAAACCCGGAGAAGCGCCTACATATAAACTGTCTGGAATTGAAAGCGGTCGCTTTGGCTCTCAGAGCCCTGCTCCCGTACCTGAAGGACGAGCACGTCCTAGTCCGAACGGACAACATGACGGTAGTCTCGCATATAAATCGTCAGGGTGGACTCAGATCGAGCTCCCTGCACTCGATGGCCAGGGAGCTCCTCCTATGGTCCCAGTGCAACCTGCGCTCGCTGAGAGCAGCGCATGTGCCAGGTGTTCTGAACCAGGGAGCGGACATGCTGTCCAGAGACAAAGTTCTCCCAGGAGAATGGTCTCTCCACCCCCTGACGATTCAGTGGTTATGGCAAACCTTTGGCAGAGCAGAGGTCGACCTCTTTGCCTCCAAGGAAAATGCGCACTGCCCTCTCTTCTTTTCAAAGAGCACAGACGCGCTCGCCCAAGTCTGGCCGAGCCGCCCGCTGTATGCCTTCCCTCCGGTCGCGATGCTACCTCAGGTCATCAGTCGGATCAGGGAGGAGAAATGTGCAGTGCTCCTGGTAGCCCCACTCTGGAAGAACCAGACGTGGTTTCCAGAACTGATGCAGATGATGCAATCTGCCCCATGGCCGATTCCACTGAGGCTAGACCTCCTCAGGCAGGCCAACGGGATGATCCTCCATCCCCGCCCCGATCTGTGGGCCCTCCATGCGTGGCCCCTCAACGGATTCCTGGGAACCTCCCCAGTGGAGTGTTGAGAACCATCACTGAGGCGCGAGCGCCCTCTACAAGGCGCTTATATGCCCAGAAATGGAAGGTGTTCAGTGACTGGTGTAAATCCAGGAACCTGAATCCTGAGACATGCGAAGTACCGAGTGTGCTCGTTTTCCTACAAGAGCTGTTCGAGGCAGGCCGCACCCCCTCCACGCTCAAAGTATATGTGGCTGCCATAGCGGCATCACATGACCCGGTCGAAGGACGCACACTAGGGAAAAACTACCTAGTTGTTCGTTTCCTGAGGGGCGCCAGGAGGATAAATCCCCCACGCCCCCCCTCGGTGCCGATTTGGGACCTGGCCACGGTCCTGGACGCACTTAAGCGTGCCCCGTTCGAACCCCTCCGAACTGTGCACCTTAAACAGCTCTCGCTCAAAACTGCTCTCTCCTTGGCTCTCGCCTCGGTCAAGAGAGTGGGCGACCTGCACGCGCTGTCATCAAGCGCTACCTGCCTGGAGTTTGGACCTAACGACAGCAGGGTTGTCCTCAGGCCAAAACACGGGTATATTCCTAAGGTGCTCTCTACTCCTTTCAGAGCACAGGTGATATCTTTGGCCGCGCTACCGTCCCCAGCAGACGAAAGCGACGCTAATTTACTCTGCCCGGTCAGGGCACTCAGAGTATATTTGGAACGCTCTGCCCTGTTCAGACAGACAGAGCAGTTGTTCGTATGCTTTGGCGGCCGCACTAAAGGTCTGGCTGTTTCAAAGCAAAGAATATCGCGCTGGATAGTTGATGCTATAGCGCTGGCTTATAAAGCCAAGGGCCTTCAGTGCCCCTTGGGCATCAGAGCTCACTCTACGAGAGGCATGGCCTCCTCGTGGGCGTGGTCGAGTGGGATACCCATTCAAGATATTTGTGCGGCAGCAGGCTGGGCCTCGCCGTCCACATTTATCAGGTTTTATAACCTACAGGTCCCCTCATTGCACTCTAACATACTGTCGGTCTAACTATGCATAGGCTGGGGTGTGTACATGCTGAGCATTGTCTCCTCCCTCATAGAATCACATCTTTGACTGATGTGGAGGATTTTTCATACATGACAGTACATAAAAATATGCTTGTGTGTGTCTCTGGACGCCCATCGGGCCGTTCCACATTGTCCTTTTATAAAGCCCGCCTTCGGCTGGCTCGTTGGATAATTACTTCGCTCAAAGGCTCAGGCACCTGCCTCCGGCTTAATAGAGCGAAATTAGCACGCACGGCGTTTTACATGGCGTTCCCATAGCGTAAGCTTACGCAATAGGAGGAACCTCTCGAAAGGGAACGACTCGGTTACTAACGTAACCTCGGTTTCCTGAGAGGAGGGAACGAGTATTGCGTAATCTGCCGTGCTTGTGCTTGGTCAGTTTGCTTCAGTCGATTGAACCTAAAGAACTCAGACGACGGGGCGCCCAATATATAGGGCCACGCCCATCTTGGCCACGCCCATCTTGGCGGGCTCTGACGCGCGTGGGCGCGAAGCACGCTCATTGGAAGCGGGTTCAGAGTCGCCCCGTCATTGGTTCGTGCAGTTGCCGCAGCACAGCCAATGACCGAGCTGCCTCGCTCATTGCTGTATGCTGTGCAGCTGCAATGCGTTTTACATAGAGACTTCAATATTTCTCGAGAAAAGGAGTTTTCCCATAGCGTAAGATTACGCAATACTCGTTCCCTCCTCTCAGGGAACCGAGGTTACGTTAGTAACCGAGTCGATTTCTAGGCTAGAGTTGTGCATCTGTAGAGGCAGTGGGCGGAGCCTACATGAATATTCGTGAGTTTCCCACATATTTGCTCATTTGAGTTCACGCTCCTCGTTTATCCGTTTCTCAGCAGGTTTAATGGATTATTTCAAAAAAGGTAAATAAAGTTTCAGCGTGAACTTAAACTACAAACTTAAACTTGTGCATTGTTTCGTAAAGTTCATAATGTTTTTATTATGTTTGCACGTTTTGTGCATTCTGTAATGACTTGATTGCTGGCATTCACTTCGTGTAGGCCTATATAAAGCACAGCAAACTTCAACTCGTTCATTTCGTTGTGCTTTTCCTTTGTGCATTGCACTGCTTTAAAACTGTCTTTTGTTAGCCTTTGTTTAATGTCACTGCAATAAGAAATATTAAAACATTTTTGCAAACAAAATATAAATGTCCAAAAAATATCACAAGGTTTAAGGTTCCACTTTTACCGTGAAACCAAATATTCCAGAACACCTGAATGATTACAGCAACACTTATTTCCAACAGAAGAGCAGATATAGAATATTCCTAAATACATGAACCATTGCCATTTAATTTATTTATTGCTAAGCTCTTCTGATACCATACCTATGAAGCTTTTAAACTGTGTCATCTCTGGCAATAATCTCTGGGAAATAACGCCACAACCATATCAGTGTCCAAATAAACATTTTGCACCCTACACGGATGTTTATCTTTGTCATGTTCTTTCTTTGACCTCATGTGTTGCACTATGTCCCTGGATGATTCACAATGATGATCATTGATACAAATGCATGATCTATTTTGTTGCACAACAAACACTCATTCAACAATTTTTCATCATTTTTTCATCTTTAAAAGTTCCATAAACATGTATGTTCTAAAATGGGCTTCAATTAGAGCCACTTCTGACTTGAACTCTTGAAAAATGAAACCTTTAATCTTTGTTGGATAGATGTTCAACCATGACATTCTGGCATTTTTTTCACTTAAGATTTGCATGACAAAAGTTTGGAATCACTATGATTTAAGAAATGTTATACTTTTATAGCAGGCAAGGTCAAGGATGCGTTAAATTAAATTAACAATGTTACAAAAAAATTATAATTTTAAATAAATGTTGTTCTTTTGTACTTGATATTCATAAACAATCCTGAAAACATATGCTCCACTCCGAGTCAAGTCTAAAGTCACAAGGATCAAGTCTAAAGTCAAGTCGAGTCTTTTCAGAGATCTAGTCAAGTAAGTCTCAAGTCCAGAAAATTGCGACTCGAGTCTGACTCGAGTCAAGTCATATGACTCGAGTCTCCCAGCTCTGCAAATTGACCTCACAAATTTACTTGTCTGGTCTGCATAATACAGAATTTTTAGTCGCTTCTGCGTATCCATGCGAACTGCAAGCGAATCCATGCGAACTGGAATACTTTTTATAACGTTTTATCTGTACAGAGGTGAAGGGAAGGAGGCCTTCACAGGGGAGAGACTATTTGACACTTAGGGCTGCGTCATTGTCATGTCTAGGCGCAGGCCCTTCATCAGGTCTGGATATGGCCTGGATCCGGCGGATTGCAGTAAATCTCAGGATAAACAGAGAGACTAATATTTCAGGATAAACAGAGAGACTAATATTATCGTAGACACCATTCTTCTTATGATGTAACGAGTACATCAGGTGTTATGGGAAATGTTCCTGGTTCTGGCTGACCTAGTTTCTAGGTTCCTGCTAGTTTGTTCTTTGTTTAATTTTTATTAGTTTGTAAGTTTCAGTTGTTTCTAGTGTTCTTTTTTTCTTCTATTTTTTTATCTAGCCATAGTTATTTACATCAGGTTTTAGTTTGACTCTTGTTTCATTTATTCTTGCTCTGTTATCTTGTTGTGTCTTGTCTTGTTCATTGTGAGTCTTGTGCTTGTCCCTGCCAAGCATCCTGAGATTTCCTGACCACTGACATTCACTGCCTGGCAGCTAGACTGGTGCTACAGCTAAGTGATCATCAAGCCTCTGGTTCCTTGTGTTCCTGCCTGGTCTTCCTCACCGTCATTCCACCAGGTGCTGCCTCTTCTTCTGCAATCATCAAGCCCTTGGTCACCAAGGACTAGTTTCAGAGGTCATCCTCCTTGCCTGTCATTTTGTCGTCAGCCCCACTGTTTAAACTGTTTCACACCTCACTGTCCTTGTTGTGACCTGTCTACAGTCTTTTTTTTTTTTTTTTAAATTCACTGCTATTCTGCACCTGGGTCCTCTTGCAGATCCTTGACAGTTAGTGACAGGGATAGCCTGCTGATTGTGTACAACTGAGTATATTTTTCACTTCGTCACCTGCTTCCTGCTCTTCCCCTGCCTTTAATATTAAACAAATATCAAATATTTATGAAAAATTATTTTAAAAAATTATAAAGCCATTGTGGCGAGCAAGCAGAGGGCCGTGAGAGAGCGGGATTACTGATGAGCGACACACCGGTCTCATATGAATGAATGAATGAAATGAAATACACTTTATTGTCCCCAAAGGGGAAATTTGTGTTGGACTCAAGGTGTTTACATTGACATTGAAACATTGAAATGCATACATTAAAATCACTAGTATTATAATAAATAACAATTCCTATACACACACATACACATACATATACATACACATATATACACATCATTCATCATTTAACAATTTAATTGAAAAAGGGATAAAAGACTTCTTAAAGGAACACTCCGACTTTTTGGGACTTTAGCCTATTCACCTTATCCCCCAGAGTTAGATAAATCCATACATACCTTTTTCATCTCCGTGCGTGCTATAAGTCTGTTTGACTTATAGGACGCACGACTTATGACTTATTTGTGCACCGCTAGCCTAGCTTAGCACAAAGACTGGATGTAAATGTTTGCAGCTAGCATACTAATCCAAATAAGTGACAAAATAACGCAAACATTTTCCTATTTACATGTTGTGATTTGTATAGTCACAGAGTGTACAAAAAATAAAGTCACATGAGACACAGACATATTTTAACCGTATAAATACTGGGAACACTGCTACTTGGGCGGAGTGATAACCGCAGCACCTGAGACGAGCCGTGGTGAGGAGTGAATCCCCCAACTAAGTGTATTATCCACGTAGATACCAAGGTACTTATAGGAACGTACTTGCTCAATTAATTTTCCATGTAAAAGCACTGGTGTGTTAGATCTAAGATCAAAATCATCTCCTCAGTCTTTTCTGTGTTAAAAATAAGATGATTTAGATCACACCACTCTGCAAACCTTGATATCACTGAGAAATACACTGACAAATCATTCTTCTCATACAAAAGACTAAGTATCGCTGTATCATCTGAGAACTTCACTATAAAATTGTTATGATCACAACTTGAACACTCGTTAGTATACAATGTAAATAAAATCAGAGAACTAACACATCCCTGTGGAACGCCTATACTGATATGTTTCAACTCCGATAAAGTATGATTGACTCTAACCTGTTGGGTCCGATTAGTCAGAAAAGAAAGATACCACTTAATTAAAAAGGAATTAACATTGAACATCTTCAATTTCTGAATTAAACGGTGGGGCTGAACTGTATTAAAAGCAGAACTAAAATCAACAAATAATAAACGTGCATAAGCTTTCGGATTTTCCAGATGCTTAGTAATATAATAAGTCACAGTGTTAACAGCATCTTCTGTCCTGCGGCCAGGCCTGTATGCGAATTGTAATGGGTCAAGTACAGAGTTAACTTCAGTCTTTAAAAATATCTCTCACAGAGGAGCGGAAACATAAAAGGAGCGACGACAGTAAATGACGAGAGAGGTCAGGCCTGGACTTATGTTATGTTTCTGCTTTATTATGTGGCAGCAGTCGTCCGTGAAGTGCTGCTGCCTTTACTTTTGTTTTGTATTTGTTTACAGTATTTTATTATTAAAAGTCTTTAAATGTTCGCTGGTTCCCACCACCTCCTTCCCACAACAACAAACTGTTACAGCCAGTAATATATAAATTGCTACATTAGTGTATAGAAAATAATGTGACAGATAAATAAAAAACATAATTCATTACCATAACAAATTAAGGTAATGAATGTTTCCTCTCTTGAAGCTGCATAAACAGAAGTTGCTAGTTTGAATGCTTAGATCCTCACTAATAACATCCTGCAACTTTTAAAAGTGTGATGACAACTATTATACACTGTAAAAAATGTTTGTAAGTTTAATGCAGTGGTTCTCAATCCTGGTCCTAGGGAGCCACTGCTCTGCACAGTTTGTATGTCTCCCTCATTTAACACACCTGCTTCAGATCATCAGCTCGTTAGGAAAGAGCTTTATTAACTGAAGTGGGTGTGTCAGATGAAGGAGACATATAAAATGTGCAGAGCAGTGGCTCCCTAGGACCAAGATTGAGAACCACTGGTTTAATGGTTGTAACGTGGTGCGGTGAAGGCAGATAGGAGGCTGGATCCAAACGCAGTTTACACGCTTTATTTAAACAAACTATAATTCAAACAGAGACTCAGAACGTGGAACAAGAATCTTAACACTGGGAAACCCACACTCACGTTAATCCTGAACCCCCCCCCCCCCCCCCCCTTAAGGGCGGCTCCTGAAGCCCAATAAAACAAACAAAAGTCCAGGAGGGCGGTCTTGGGGGAGGAATGGGGGGCCAGGCCCATGCAGGGGAACGGGACCTGGACCTAGGCAAGGCGGGCCTGGGCCGCAGAGCGTGGGCGGACCAGACTGGGCCGAAGGCCAGGGCGGAGCAGGACGAGGCGAAGGCCAGGGCGGAGCAGGACGCGATGGCGGCCAGGGCGGAGCAGGACGTGATGGCGGCCATGGAGGTGAAGCCCCTGCAGACGACCATGGTGGCGCAGCCCTCATGGTCTCCTCACCGGACCCTTGGCCCCCCCCCAAAAAATACTTGGGGAAATCCACGGGTTCAGGAAAGCCCTCCCGGAGCTTGAAGGGCGCAGGCAGGGCGAGGCGCAGAGGCGGGGCCGGCAGGGCGAGGCGCAGAGGCGGGGCCGGCAGGGCGAGGCGCAGAGGCGGGGCCGGCAGGGCGAGGCGCAGAGGCGGGGCCGGCAGGGCGAGGCGCAGAGGCGGGGCCGGCAGGGCGAGGCGCCTGGGAACGCCCTCCGGAGCCTGGCGAGCCAAACGAGTCCTCCTCCTCCTGCGACGGCGCTTCACTGGGCTTGAAACTTTCACTTGGCTGGATTCACTTGACTTGGAACTTGACTCACTTGACTTGGAACTTGACTCACTTGACTTGGAACTTGACTCACTTGACTCGGCGGCACTTGACTCACTTGACTCGGCGGCACTTGACTCACTTGACTCGGCGGCACTTGACTCACTTGACTCGGCGGCACTTGACTCACTTGACTCGGCGGCACTTGACTCACTTGACTCGTTCGCGCCGGCTGGCACGCGTTCAAACTCCGGTTCGGCTGGCGAAACCTCCGCCGCGGTTTCTGGATTAGCAAAATCAACAGGACCAGTGCGGAATACGGGTCCGACACGAAGAGTGGGTTTGGCGGAGCAGACGTGCAGCGCGGGTTCGGCTGAGCTGACGTGAATTGCAGGCTTGTGGAGCGCGGGCGCGACCGGGCTGATGTGAAGCGCAGGCTCTCGCAGCTTCTCCACGCCCACGGTAAACGAAGAGCCGCTCCACAACAGGGCCAGGTCGATATACCACTCTAAAGACCCGTGCGGATCAGGTTCGGGCATCAGAGACCGGAGTGGTTCCGATAATCCCCCGCGGAAGAAGATCAACAAGCACTGGGTGCTCATTTGCGCGAGATGTGCCAGTTCAAGGAATTCTGCGACATATTCCTCGATGGCGCGATTCTCTTGACGGAGACGGAGAATCTGGACGTCTGGACTCCAGAAAGGCATGGCTGCTGGATCCAAACGCAGTTTACACGCTTTATTTAAACAAACTATAATTCAAACAGAGACTCAGAACGTGGAACAAGAATCTTAACACTGGGAAACCCACACTCACGTTAATCCTGAAACATATAACAACTCACAAAGACAGGGCAGAAACACAGGGCTTAAATAATCAGGGACAAACGAGCTAACAGGATAACAAGGGGGCGTGGGAAAATCAGAAACACCTGGGAAAACTAAAGAACAAGACAGGGAACCAAAGAACATGACAGGACACAAACCCACATTGTGACAATGGTAAAAAAAACTGTAAAAATACAATGGAAAAGACATGTTAATTGGTTAACAGTATGTACCCTTACTATACAAAGTGAAAAACTTTAATCGCTCTCATGGGACATTTCGTGTAGATTTATGGTAAAATACTATTAAATGTAAGGATTTAAAAAAAAAAAAACATTCCATTGCATTTTCTGTACCTTACCAATTTAAATTTACGTTAAAAAATTAGCAGCTGGTTTCAAGCGCTTTACCGTGAAAACTATGGAAGTAATATTTTAGGTTTTATGGCATTGAACTTCAATTTATGAAAAAAAAAACAAAGACAAAAAACTGGCAGCTGTGGTTGCCAGCAATTTAGCAAAAACAATATTGTATTACAAACCAATTTGTCACAAAAGTTGTTATTGAAAATTACCAGAGGTTTAGATGTTGATGTTTTATTGAAAATAATTGTGATATATGCACTTAATATGTCTGTGCACTAGAGGCGCTCTAGTTCACTCCCTTCTATGTTGTGTTGAGGCATAAAAGAAGTTCCCAGTAAAGAGAAATTAGTTAACACAGCAATCGTCTCAGCCTAACATTGTGTTATATAAAAGACAAAGACATAATAATAATAAAGTTTGAAGTCACCATTATGGAGATGAGTGTTTGCTTTAGTGCTTTAGTACAAACAGAAAACACATAGTGTACAAAAATAATTTGGAACTTTAGTATGATTTAGACCTACACAGACATCAAGAATCAGCATATGAATCTCAACAATGGTGACAATTAGGGGTGTGACGGTTATTATATAACCGTGAGACCGACGGTTATAGTTGAACACCGTCATTAGAACTCTATAACCGCCAAAACCGTGCTATTAAAATACATTTTTACAAACAATTTTTATCATAGAGAATGTTTAAATACTAATATCAGCTTAAGAGGGAAACGGAGGCTGCTACTGCTGGAGATGATTCGGGAGAGGTCTGTGCACCTTTACCGATCAGAGCGCGCGCTGACACGGAGTAAAGCCTTGTTTATACTCGACGCGTCCGCACGATCGCGAAGGTGCGCGCGGCAAAAATGACGCGTTCGGTGCGCAAGACCGGCAAGACCCCATTTGGCTTGGCTGTGTGTTTATATCTATGGGCTGTGTGCACGGCTTTTTTTTGTAACAGCGCGCGCGGCGCCGCGTCCGAATCATAGACTTCAAGCCGAATCTGCCCGAGCATGCACGTCTCACCGCACCGGCACGCAGTTTGCGCGTCTAAATTGCAAAGTTCATTCCAAAGTTTTTTCGTTAAGGTTTTGTTACTGTGTGTGACTTATTAAAAAAAAAAAAGCACGTCCCCCCCCCCCCCCCACGCCCCCCTTATTAAAAAACAAGACTCTAAATGAGCTCAGTGAATCAGGTCACTACATGATGATGTCATCATCAATACATAGCCAATGTTACCTGACTCATTTTCTCTCTGATTTTCTTGCCATAACCAATGTGTCTTATAAACACAGAGTTCCCTATCGGTCAGTCACTACTACGTAGGTCATGACTGACCAATAGGAATCTCGCTAGAGAGGCCAATCTACTTCAAGTAAAACTAAAACAAGCCAATGCACATTGGCGTGCAATCATTTGCATCAGCAGTGCAGCCTCGCAGCGCGGGTTTTTAACGAGCAGCTGTTGCGATTGCACACTAGCTTTTTGCTTCGGAGCCAAGCACTTCGATGCTTCTACTGAATGTGACTTCACGAGAGTGTGACTTCAACGAGCCTTTCTAGACCTCTCCGTCCCGGTGCGGGCGTGACAACACAACAGTCAGATGTTGACAATAAATCAACATCTAAACCTCTGTTAATTCTCAATAAGAACTGTAAACATCTGACATAAATAAAGTCTATCTGGTTAGCAAGTGAGGCTGGTAATGCTGTTTGTGAAAAGCAGTCTTTTCTCTCTCTCTCTCTTCTCTGTCTTTTTTTTGTGTTTGTTTTAAAAACTGAGCAAAAAAAAAAAAGCTGTTGTAACAGCTGGTAAGGTGCGCCTCAGGGAGCTCAAAGGCTGTTTTCACAGCTGGTAAGACCTGCCAGTGAGAGAGAGACAGGGCACAGACAGGTGCACATTCCTGTCTGTGTTCGCAGTGACTGTTCCCCTGCGTGTTTCAACACCAGGAAGAGCAGTCCCTAAAAGAGCTTACACAGATAGTTTGCGTCTTTTTCAAGATGACGATCTATCTGTGTGTTTCTGGATGTGGTCGTTACCTGGGGTCACGGGATGGTCACGATCGCTGCCTCGAGCACGAGGCATAAGCATCTGAGGTCGCTTCAAGCCATGTATGTCCCCGGCATGCTAGAGCGTGTGGCCGACGAGGCATCACGAGCTGTGCTTCCGGGAGAATCGCGACTCCACCCCCAGGCGGTTCAGCTGATCTGGAGAGAGTTCGGGGAGGCTCAGGTAGATCTGTTTGCCTCCTCAGAGACCTCCCACTGCCAGCTGGTTTACTCCCTGACCGAGGGAACACTCGGCACGGATGCACTGGCACACAGCTGGCCCCGGGGCCTCCACAAATATGAGTTTCCCCCAGTGAGCCTACTTGCGCAGACACTGTGCAAAGTCAGGGAGGACGAGGAGCAAGTCCTTCTGGTGACTTCCTATTGGTCCACCCGGACTTGGTTCCCAGAACTCATGCTCCTTGGGACCGTCCCTCCCTAGCCCATTCCTCAGAGGAAGGATCTTCTGACTCAGAGAGACGGGGCACCCTATGGCACCCGCGTCCAGACCTCTGGAAACTCCATGTCTGGTCCCTGGACGGGACGCAGAGGTTCTAGGTGACTTACCCCCAGAGGTACATAACACCATCACTTCAGCACGGGCGCCGTCCACGAAACGTGTTTACGCCCTGAAGTCCTCCTCGACCCCCCTCAATACCCTTTTGGGACCTTTAGACTTAGACTCAAAGCTTCTTTCCATGAAGACTTTGCTGCTGGTTGCACTGGCCTCTGTCAAGAGGGTAGGGGACCTGCAGGCATTTTTCGGTCGACGAATCGTGCCTAGAGTTCGGGCCGGGTGACAACCACAGCAGTGCCCAAGGTTCCTACCACTCCCTTCAGGGACCAGGTAGTGAACCTGCAAGCACTGCCCCTAGAGGAGGCAGACCCAGCCCTGGTTTTGCTCTGTTCCGTTCGCGCTCTGCGTATGTACGTGGACAGAACTCAAAGCGTCAGGACCTCAGACCAGCTCTTTGTCTGTTACGGAGGCCAGCAGAAGGGAAAGACTGTCTCCAAGCAGAGGATGGCCCACTGGATAGTGGATGCCGTTGCCTTGGCTTACCAAGCACAAGGCGTGCCCTTCCCGCTCAGGTTGCATGCACACTCCACGAGAGGCGTTGCATCCTGGGCGCTGGCACGTGGCTCCTCACTAACAGATATCTGTAGAGCTGCGGGGCTGGGCGACACCTAACACGTTCGCTAGATATTATAGCCTACGAGTAGAGCCGGTCTCCTCCCGTGTGCTCACCCTAAACGGGTAGAAGCACCGAGAGGTCCGGCTCTGTCGGCTTGCTGCACCCTACTGTGCACCCTTATTGCTCCAGAGTAAAAACCTGTTGAGTCCTCCAAAACCCCTCGGCCTGGACATGGCGGAGCGTCCGGCGCCAGGCCTTTATCCGCTGAATCCTTGAGAACCGGATCTGGGCTGGGTTCCATATGTGTGACCCTACGTGGATCCCATATGTGTGTATTCTCCACGGCTGCTCCTAACGGAAGCCCGTGTCTTTCCCTTGGGCTAAGTCACCCGATATCTCATATGTAGTACAGCCTTCGGGCTAGTCCATATGTATTCCCCACATAACTCCTTGAAGTAAGTGGCTTCCGCAGTGTCCTCCTTCCTAACTGAAGGGCACGCTTTCCCAGTGTTATCCAATAATCTCACTGTATGGGTTATTACGGAACAACAGTGACATAATACTCTGTGTAAGCCTCCTCCTATCGTCCTGCACGGGGCGCTGGATGGGGTGCAGCAGCTGTGGCGCTTTGGTAGGGATTCCTATTGGTCAGTCATGACCTACGTAGTAGTGACTGACCGATAGGGAACGTCTCGATTACATATGGTAACCCTCGTTCCCTGAGGGAGGGAACGGAGACGTAGGTCCTGTCGCCACATCTGCTGCCGCCCATCGGGGTGGCCAGCTTTTTCAGGCTTGGCTCCTCAGCAAAAAACTAGTGTGCAATTGCAACAGCTGCTCGTTAAATACCCGCGCTGCGAGGCTGCACAGCTGATGCAAATGATTGCACGCCAATGTGCATTGGCTTGTTTAAGTTTCACTCGAAGTAGATTGGCCTCTCTAGCGAGATTCCTATTGGTCAGTCATAACCTACATCTCCGTTCCCTCCCTCAGGGAACGAGGGTTACCAAATGTAACCAACTAAAGAAAACACCGATCACCATCATGGTAACTTCAAATGAAACAATAAATCAACATCTAAACCTCTGTTAATTCTCAATAAGAACTGTAAACATCTGACAGAAATAAAGTCTATCTGGTTAGCAAGTGAGGCTGGTAATGCTGTTTGTGGAGTTGTTTAATCTTCCTCTACTGAGATCTTCAGAGATTTAATGTCTTCTTTTATCTTCAGTTGATCTAAGGCTGTGGCTGAAGTCAATTGTAGTTATTGTGTTTCTGCTCTCTCTTCTCATTTTTCTGTTCTTGTTTCTCTAAATTGACATAGCCAGAATTCCCTGCGTGACACTTCACATTTGATGTCATTTCATTTAAAGAATTATGTTTCTTAGTTTTTGTTATCAGTTATGCACATTTGGGGTTTATGTTGCATCATATAGTTTAATGAATGTTTATGGCATTATTTTGGAGTCATGTGTGTGTCACCATGATGGTGTTTTATATTTGTGTGTATGATACTGTGCACCTTCATTATATTAATATCTGCCTCAGCTTGTGGAAACCCAATGGGGTTAAACTTTGAATCATCATGTGGTTTACATGTTATACCACCTGTATTATGGTGGATAGCAGTATATTGCAAAGTTATAAGGCAGATTATAATACTTTAGTGAAACAGAATAACATTTATCAGTTAAAGGGTCACTCCACCCATTTCAACATTAATCTTTATTGAAAGTGGGTTATATATGTAGTCGAAATGTAAAAGAAATTTTGAATTTGGTGCCCTCTTGACCGAGAAAAGAGAGAAAATAACTTTAGGGCGCATTTGTATGTAAGACAACAACTCCCACAATGCACCACATTGCACAGCTCCGCAAGCCACTCCCACTAATCCAGAACAGTGCAAACAGAGAAATCACTCTTCCGTGACCATCTACAAGGCTAGCTGCTTTGTTTATTTTACTATTAAAATGTTTAAATGTTCGCCGGTTCCCACCTCTTTCTTCCCACAACAACGAACCCCATTACATTGGCAAACTCATTAGCGAATTACTCCTCGTTTGTATTTCTTTCTATATGGTGAATTATTGCATGATACCTGGATGTTCAGTCAGAACATATGCGGTGCGACACTAGGATGGTTCACATCTCAACACAAACGTCTGTGTGCTCGTCTGATTCAGAGGTTTCGTCCAGGAGAAATTGCTATCGTTGAAATTCTCTGCAGCAGACGGACTCTATCTGTGTCGAGATATCACAGCGAGAGCACAGGCACCAGCAGTCCGCCCAGCTCGAGCCAGTCCGGGCTCCTCGTCCGCCTCCTGTTCCTCCATCAGCCTCAGCTGCTCTTCACTAAATTGCGGCTCGTAAAAATAGCCACGAACAGCGGATTCGAGCAGCAGAATTTCAAAATTCTCTACTTCCATATCATGTTTAGTTTCTTCCGTCATTGTCATAACTTCCTATCTCACAGCGCTTGTTAGCTTAGCTTATAAACAAGATGGCTGATATTGATTTCAGTATCTACAAGTGAAGTCCCACCCACTGATGATCTGTGATAGCTCTGTTAGCGCATTAGGTCCAACTCCCTATGGGCGGGTACTAGTGCTTGTAGTCTTTACAGAAATCCCCCCCTCTTACACTTCCTCCTACAATGACGTAAAAGGACGATTTTTGCGTCATTGTAGGAGGAAGTGAAAAAGGTAAATAGTGGATTTCTCTTGTCTCAGGGGAAAATGAGAGAGTGTTGCGCGACCATTCAATAGTATGACTGGGTTTCTAACAATGGAAAGCTTAATGCAAATGGGTGGAGTGTCCCTTTAATGAAACAAAGTTGTCCCATACAAACTTAAGGTTACTACTGTATTTAAGTCCAAAGTAAGGTTGCTATATATTTTTTACAGTACAATACTGGCAACCACAACTGCTGGTTTAAGTTTCACTGTTTTTTGTTTTTTACAGTGTAGAAATTAGACAAACATCTTTTCTAATCAGACATTAGAAATAAAACTTTTTCCAGTTGGAGAACCACTGAACAAAATGATACACAGAGAAGATGCGATCATAATGGTTTATTGATTCAAGAGAAATCAAACTTTTAGATTTCTGTTAATAATGACTAATTACTTTGAGGTTTCGGTTAATGATTGAGCTCCTCTGTTGCAGCAGTGACTCATGACAGACTATAAAGTACATCTACGGATGGAGCCGTCAACACAGACGACCCACAGAAATCCCAGGTCAAAGCTCACATGCTTGTGGTTATTGGGACAGGCAACCATCGAGATCCAGTCTGTGCCAGCGGGGTTGGATTGAGTGACACCAGTTCTGCAAAAATATCGTTTCTTTAATGTAGCATTTGATTTATATCAGAAAATTAATAATCACTTTTGTTCAAACAATGTTATATGATGAAGGTTCTAGTCACCTTTGGTATAAGTTCCCTTGATGGTTGACACCAAAGACACTGCCATCAGCTGCTACTTCAATCATGGACAGAAGTCCACCAATATTCACAAAGCCGGACCCGGAACATGCATTACTAGACGCATCCTGCAAGAGACACAAACTAGTCAACCATAATAAAGTCATAAAATAACTGCCTTTGTTGCTTCCACACCAGTTTCTTTAGTTATGTCAGGAAAAAACAAAACAAATGTGTGCATGATGTCTACTTGATTAAAAACCTGGTGTATTTAAACTTGAAATCATGCCCTTGTATTTAACATTGTGACATCACCTTCAAGATCCAGATTTGGTCAGCGCTGTTCACTCCCCAACAGCTGTACGGGCCACAGCTGAAATACTTCAGCTTTCCATTAATTGAAACCCAAGGAATAGTGTTGGGTGACCATTTGTTGTTAGCATCCATATTTAAGCAGAATATGTCATCATTCACATTGACACCTGAAATGATCTGGTCACCTCCAGCATCCACCTGTTTGAGAAGGCCTAACAGTACAATCAACAGGTTGGATGAAAGATTAATTTAATAATAAGATAATGTCTTAAAACAAATTTTAATGAATGATTAGGCATGTATTGATTTCTGTAATTTCTCTTTTCACCTTGAATCTGCACAAATCTGCCACCCTGCAACTTGAAGATCTTATCAGCTGTATCCACCCCGAGCTGACCAGCAGGACCAACACTGATGTGCTTTAGAGACGTGGCAATCTTTCTGAAGGTATTATCAATTAGGACAAACGCTTCATTTTGATCGTTCACTCCAACCACTGAACCAGACCCAGCGTCTATCTGCTTCAGGTTACCACTTATCACTTCACAGTTTAAAGCTGCGAACACATGGTGCAAAATGGTAACAAACAGACACTTTCACAAAATGAATTACATACTGTTCTAAAAAAAAAAAAAGAGCAAAATATATTTATTTTAAAATGGATTTAATATAATGTACATTTGTTACCAAATCACATTAGTAGCTTACCCAGAGTGGGAAGGAACTGGCAGCTGACGAGTAGCAGGACGCTCTGAAAAACCTTCATTGCTCTGTTCATAACATAAAACATTTATATAAGTGAGCTCAATATGAGTAAGGATAAAACATAATGAATATTAAAATAACATTAATTAAATGAAGACCACCTTCTCTTGATAGATCAGAATTCAGCAGTCAGTGTGGATTCACTTTTTCTGCAATACAAGTACTAGAAATTTGCATCCAATGTTGGCAAATGTTGTTGAGGGGTCATTTAAATAGCCGAAATGTTTCCTGATTAGACACACCAAGGCGGTGTTCTTTGGTGACTGATTATGCCCTCGTTTGTTTCTATAGTTACATATTGCTGTCACCTGCTAGCCTGGCATCGTCATACTCAGATTCTAGTCAGAATATTAGTCTGATACTGCTCCATTGGGCTATGATTATGGGGCGTGTTTCAACCAAACCAGGAAAGAAAATGGCGCTATGGCAAGCCATTTTAACATTTAAAAGTTAAGTTTGACTATCGGGAATTAACATTGTAGATATCAACAACATCTTTCTGACTTGTCGTAATTACATTTTGGATAGTTGGAATTGTCATCCAAGATATCTGTAACGTAATTGTGACTAGTCGAAAAACGCCAGATATATCTGTAATTCAGTTTTGACTAGGCAGAATGAAAGTTAAAGATATCTCAAACATCATTATGACTAGTGCAAATTATTGTGCATGATGTTGCTCTATTTTAGATATCCATAAATACGTAATTTCCCCGCCCCACCATAATCAAAGAAGAAGTGGGTTCATTTCCTTATTTCTATGAATAGAAGAAGAAAGAAGCAGTCATGTGCAGATTGTGTACAACTGAGCATTAAGAAATATTTTAGAATTTGTTTTAAAAATATTAAACAAATATCAAATATTTATGAGAAATTCTGTGAAAAAAATTATAAAGCCATTGTGGCGAGCAGGCAGAGGGCCGTGAGAGAACGTTGTGAGGCCGGTGGCACTGGCAGGATTACTGATGAGTGACACACCGGTCTCATATCTCTCACAGAGGAGCGGAAACATAAAAGGAGCGACGACAGTAAATGACGAGAGAGGTCAGGCCTGGACTTATGTTATGTTTCTGCTTTATTATGTGGCAGCAGTCGTCCGTGAGGTGCTGCTGCCTTTACTTTTGTTTTGTATTTGTTTACAGTATTTATTATTAAAAGTCTTTAAATGTTCTCTGGTTCCCACCACCTCCTTCCCACAACAACGAACTGTCACAGCCATTAATATATAAATTGCTACATTAGTGTATGTATATGTAGATTACAACAAGGCATGTGGTGCAAACGGGGTATCTGCTGAGCATTTAAAATATGCTAGCAGTAAACTGTATCCCTTGCTCGCCATTTGTTTTACAGGCTTTCTAATACACGGAGTCGTACCTGACCTATTATTGTCTGTTTTTTTGGCTCCAATTCTAAAAGATAAAACTGGCAAAATTAACAGTAAAGACAATTACAGACCTAAAGCTCTGGCCGGCACTCTGTCTAAGGTGCTGGAAAGGTCCATTCTATAAGTTGGAAAAGTTTTAGCTGACCTCTGATAACCAGTTTGGCTTTAAACCCAAACAGATGCAGTTTTGCTTTGAAAGAAATCTTGGATCTGTATAATAGACATGATACAACAATTTTTATGTGTTTTATTGATGCCTCAAAGGCCTTTGACTATGTAAACCATGCAAAATTATTTTCTAGCAAAGGTGCTCCAAAATGTCTTGTGAGAATTCTGTTTTTTTGGTATGGCCATCAGTTAATGTCTGTAAAATGGGGAAATTGTGTATCTGCATCTTTTTGTGTGTCAAATGCAGTAAGACAGGGTAGCATTCTGTCTCCGTTTTTATTTAATATACATGTGGACGACTTGTCAAGGTTTTTAAATGACTGGAACGGGCTGTAAGGTTGGCAACAGTATACCATTAAGCACCTAATGTACGCTGATGACCTTGTTATTTTTTGTCCATATAGTGCGGGGTTACAAGAGCTGTTGCATGTGTGCTCTCAATATGGAACAGACTTTGATATAACATACAACCCAAAGAAAAGCACTATCATGATAGCCCGGACCAGAGAGGACTCCACACTGACATTTCCTGATTTTTTTTGTTGTTGTCAGGTAATAGACTTAAGGTCACTAATGAATGCAAATATTTGGGGCACTATGTGACTGCAGACTTGTCTGATGACAGAGACATCTATAGACAGTGTGGCTTGCTCTATGGACAGGCTAAGGTGCTGAGTCGCAGATTTGGAATGTGCTCAATACCCGTCAAAATCAGACTCTTTAGGCGTACTGCACTACCATGTATACTGCACACCTGTGGAGGCGCTACAAAAAGAGTAGTATGAAAAAGCTAATTGTAGCATATAATGATGCCTTGTGGATGCTACTGAGGGTCCCACGATGGAGTAATGCGAGCCAAATGTTTGTAAATGTGGGTTTGCCAAACTGCCCTGCTGTACGGCGAAATCTCATGTACAGGTGCATGTGCAGGCTTTCGAGCTCTGTGAACAGTATCATCACTGCATTGACCAACCCTGGGGCGGCAGTGGCTCAGTGGTTCATGTAGGTTGTCTAAAAACCGGAAGGTTGGTGGTTCAATCCCCGGTTCCACCTGACCAAGTGTCGAGGTGTCCATGAGCAAGACACCTAACCCCAGCTGCTCCCGACGAGCTGGATGGCGCCTTGTATGGCTGACACCGCCGTCGGTGTATGAATGAGTGTGTGAATGGGTGAATGTGAGGCATTGTAAAGCCCTTTGGTGGCCATTGGGTCTGTGAAAGCGCTATATAAATGCAGTCCATTTACCATTTCAGCTCAGTGCGATATTCTTCTAGTATCTGGTCTCACTGGCTTATGAGCCTATGATAAATGTATTGCTTTTATGTGTGTCTCTTTTTGTCTGTAATATGGACCATTATTTACGTGTCTGAAATAAAATACAATATATATATGTATAATATATATAGAAAATAATGTGACAGATAAAGAAACACTGACACACTGAAGATGGCTTAGGCTGTGTGGACATGGTATTTATAAATATATGAGATATAACTAGAGAGTGCGGTTTTTCATCTTTAACAGATAAAGAAACAACATAAATGAAGTTAATGAATGTTTGCTCTCTTGAAGCTGCTCAAACACAAGTTGCTAGTTTGAATGCTTAGTAGGGATGTTAACCGATGACCGTTTGACCGATGGTTGACCGTATCAACGTTAACCAATCAAAGTTGTCGGTAGTCGGTTAAAAAAAGCGTCTTACTGATGACGTAAGACGCTGCTGATGTGTTATCTGGTGCGTCCGTGTATTCGGGTTCAAATTAGGGCTGTAACGGTACATGTATTCGTATTGAACCGAAACGGTACGTGCGTCACGGTTCGGTGCATGCATTTACACGGAGAATACATGGTTTAAAAATAAATAAAACCGTTCCGCATTTCAGATACGCGGGTTCTTTAGGGACACATAATCTGTAGCCCCGCATAGGCGAGCTCCGCCTATGTGCAGTTTTTTGTCAGGTCGACACATAGACAGGTCGACGACGGTCCAGTGAGTGAAGCCAGAGCCCGTCTTACGGAGAGCCTTGGCACTTCCTATTAGCCCCATTGTGTATCATCTTGGTTGCAGTTCCAGTTCCGCTGGAGGTGATCGCGGGCGAGTGCAGAATGAATGGGAGTCTATGGAGCTAGACGGCTAAATGTATCTCTTTCTCCTGCCTGTCGTTGAATAAACATAGATTTTATTGTTGATTCCGCAAGTTCAATATAGATTATAGACCAAAAGTCGAATGAACGAGTACTTATGTCCTTTCGATTTCGTACAGGTTAGGCCGTTGTGTGACGTCATCACATTTTTGAACGGATTTTTAGAATAGATAAGTGAACTTAAAAATGCAATTTTCAGCTGAGTGTATTATCTTAGCCCTCCCTTTTGAATGCAACTTTCAAATTACTTGACAAAAAATTACATCCTGAGAAAAGTGGATTTCTGGGGGTGAAACCCCATAGACTCCCATTCATTCTGCACTCGCCTGCGAGCGCCCCCGCATGGACAGAGACGTGTTACTGCAGCCAGTCCAGAAACCGGAAGTAACCAGACAGTGCCAATTCTCTTTCTATTAGACATTCTCTGGTGAAGCCGCCTTACCACTGCACACCACATTCGCAAACGATTGTCGCATTTCGCCCCCTAGTGTCAGTCGCACGGAACTTTGAAATTGGTCGTGAAGCAACCGTTACCCTCGGCTATAGAGCATCACAGTCCCGCCCACAGCCCGAGAGAGCATTGGTGCCGGAAGTAAATTTCCCATTCATTTCTCCCTTTGACGTTTTGGAAAATCCGTATCTAAAGAGTTTTAGAGCATGTCTGAGGATAACCAGCTACGGCTGAACTCATAAGCATAAAACATATCATTTCGAGTGAAACAACGAAGAGAAAATCCAAAAAAAGTCAAAGGTACAAGACTGTGTACATATTTTCATTTCCGAGCGAAGGAACTACTCATCCCATAAACCACCGCACCTCACTGAAGTTGACTGAAGCCACAACCGTGAAAGAGCCTTTTGAGCGACTTCCAAATCTGACGACGGCCACGTGAACTTTTTCCTCCAGTGAATTATATAGTAAATGTGCAGGGAAGCTCCTTTTCCTCGATTTACTGAAGCTTATATGTAAAACGCATTTGCAGCTGCACAGCTAACACATTGTGCATCTGGCTCGCTCATAGGCTGTGCTGCGGCACCTGCACATCCAATGGCGCGGGCGCCTCTGACGTGCGACCAATGAACTAGCCCTACGTCATTACACGATCTTCAGTCTTCACGGACCTTCGCTGGGTTTAAAGGGGTCATATGGTACATGCACTTTTACAAGTTGATTGTACTGAAATGTGTGTTGGCAGTGCCTGTACACAACCATCATATTCATACTTTGCAGTCACGTGACTACCATGGATACCTGGCGGGCAACAAACGCTGACAAAATGGCGACAAACAGTGGCCAGCCAGGGGAGTTGCAGCCTTGCAAATTTCCAATACTACAATCAATTAACTATTTAGACCATATAATAATAATAATAATAATAATAATAAAACTTTATTACAGACTCACCGGTCCAAATAAAACATACAAGACAGTACACACAATACAATACAATATAATAAAAACAAATACAACTTCAGAGGAGACAACTATACCAATGCTTCCATAACTTGGACTTATACCGTGTAGAGCTAAACTTGATATTGGTCAATGCCACAATTATATAATTCTCTGAGTTATTCAGCCGACATATAAATTTGTACATAACATTTCTCAATGTGGCTTGCAGAGTATTAACACCTGCAGCCACAAACATCTCACTGGCACTACACCAGCGTGGTCTTCTCAGCAGAATTCTCAGTGCATCGTTGTAAGCTACCTGAAGTTTATGCAAGCTAGCTTTGCTGAAACTAGACCACAAGTGGGCATTGTGGAGAGGAGTGCAGTAAGCTCTGAACAAAGCAACTTTCACTCTATCTGTGCACCCACCAAACTTACGAGCCAAACTATTCGCCTGAGCATATATAGAGTGGCATTGCCTATAAACGTCAAGCTCATCCTTCAACTGGTGTGTAATGAGATGCCCAAGATACTTATATTTGCTCAAAACTATCAAGGTATTACCTGCCAATTTAAAAGGAGGAAACATTTGACATTTATCCTCCTTTGTTCTGCAAATCATCACCGCACTCTTGTCTGTATTAAATTTTATGTCATGAACAGTTCCATAGTCAGAGCAAACATTAAGAAGCTGTTGAAGACCAGCACTGCTATAGGACTGAAGACCACAAGGTCATCTGCTACATAATATGATTCACTAGAATGTTACCTATCATACACCCAGTGTTACACAAATTCAAGCAGACAGAGAGCTCATCAACATACAAGTTAAAAAGAATAGGGGAGAGGATTCCACCTTGTCTGACCCCGTTCCTGACCCCAAAAGGGGCAGAAACACAGTTGCCCCATTTTATAAACATAGACTGGTTGGCATACCACTAGGACAGAATTCTCACAATACATTTGGCCTATTCATTTGTAGTTGTTTGTGTGTGGGTTGTGAAATGCTTAAAAACAGCGAAAAGAAAGTCTCAAAATCCAAATGAATCAAATGAGATCGACTCAGAAAATAATTCAATGAATGCACGCGTGTCACCTGATCCACACATGCACATCTTCTTTGTTGCATGCACAAATTATGACACTAATACAAAAGAAAACATTTGTATTGACAAAAATTTCTCTATTTGTACAAATTGCTACACATTCATTCAATTTAGAATTTTGCACACGCAAGTTGAAAGGCATGGATAAAACATTTCTGCAACATGTATCAAGATAATTGTGCTTGCACGTGTTATTTTGATACTATATTCATCCCATATTGGGAAAACCCAGACAACTTCCGGCAAATTTAGATTTGCTCTGAAAGTTATGCTGCGTCCCAATTCGCCTACTTATACTACGCCCTAAAAGTATGTACTCTTTTTGTGAAGAAAAAGTACATACTTTTGAGTGTGTAGCAAAAGAGTAGGCAAGCTTTGGGACACACTACTTCGTCATCTTTAACGGACAGCTCTGTCGCGTGCATCCAAAGGGGTAATCCATCAGCCGGAAGTTGAAGCCTCGCGGGGGCCGCCATTGTAGCAGAACTTCACCTGCTGTTAGCATCCCATTGACTCCCATTCATTTTGGCGTCACTTTGACAGCGAATAACTTTACATCTGAGGCGTCCAAAGACTTCATTTGTCCATTATTTATTTCTAAAGAAACACGACAATGTATAAAAGGCTCCATTATTTATCTTACGTTACGGCCCCGTAGATGCCGTTTTTGTAAAAATAGGCTAACAATTGCGTCATAACCACACAACTTTCTGTCGCACAATAGAGACATTACCGTATAGACAGGAGGAGAAGCTCGCAGGCAATCTTTTACTGTCTATGAGGCAATCGGGGGGACATGGAGGCATAAAGTCAAGGGAGAAGCCCATAGATAGAGAGTCCATAAAAGCAACGGGACAAAATATTTCAACAACGTTTTTGAGGAATTATGTGATTCAGATTGGTCTTGGCACAGCTACTAGAAGATTTACAAATGTCAGACTGTCGTCAAGTTCAGTTTGAGCCTGCGCAGTCGCTCAGACATCAGGCAGGAAGTGCAATAATCGGGCTTCAGTCTTCTCCGTTGAAATCAATGGGGTCAATGGGGTCGCTATGTCCATTTCTTTTACTGTCTATGTGTGCATCCTATCACCGTAAACTGCCCTGTCAATCATCTCATCACAGTTAAAATCCTCCATTCAATCTAATAAAATTCCTTACCATTTCGGAGAGAAATGTTGTCGCACGTTCATCTGCCAGTCATGGGTCTTTCATGTGGAGACTCTCCTCATGTGTTTGCAATTTGAATGTAATGATGCATTTAAAAGTTAATGGCTAAACGTATCTTTACAAAAGTTCACAATGCTGCTGCAGATGCAATAAAATGTAGACAACACTGAATAAATACATTTTCGTTAGGTTAGATACTGATAATTAATCACTTAAACCCCTTTATCTAAACCTCTCTACATAACCGTCGGACTCACGCGTCCTCCACGTCTGTAGTTGTTTAACACTTTTCACTCGTGTTTGTAGTTCTAACCGAATCCTCGTCCAACGCACGATGGGTTGTGGGCAAATATCAGCCATTAGAGTGTGCATCGATCTGCACTTCGGATTCTGACTGCATATTGTAGAGCATCCGGGTCTCTTTGGGACACTCATTTCAACATACTACGCTTTGGGACGTACTAATTCTATTTTCGAATACTATTTAGGACGGATAGTATGCGAATTGGGACGCAGCAGTCTGGCAAAGAGCTCATTCAAGCCCATTTCTAATCCGTCGAAATCACGGCACCAATCAGAAACGTACGTTGGGGCGGGCTTTACACGATGACGACAGCACAGCGACGGTGAAGCAGATTTTGTACATTTACAAAGATGGATGCCGCCGTGGAACTAGGGGTGTGACGGTTATAGTTGAACACCGTCATTAGAACTCTATAACCGCCCAAACATGTTATTAAAATATTTTTTTCATAAACATTTTTTATCATAGAGAATGTTTAAATACTAATATCAGCTTACGAGGGAAACGAAGGCTGAATGCTGGAGATGATTCGGGAGAGGTCTGTGCCCCTTTACCGATCAGAGCGCGCGCTGACACGGAGTAAAGCCTTGTGTTTATACTTGACGCGTCCGCACGAGCGCGAAGGTGCGCGCGGCAAAAATGGCGCGTTCGGTGCGCAAGACCGACCCCATTTCGCTTGGCTGTGTGCACGCCTTTTTTTGTAATAGCGCGCGCTGCGCCGCGTCCGAGGATGACCGACTTCAAGCCGAATCTGCCCGAGCATGTACGTCTCACTCTCACCGCACCAGCACCCAGTTTGCGCGTCTAAATTGCAAAGTTCATTGCAAAGTTTTTTTTGTTAAGGTTTTGTTTACTGTGTGTGATTTATTTAATGGAAAGCACATTCACTTCTAGTTGTCTTGCTGTTCATTTTAAATAAACGTAGAGCAAGTAGCTAATCAGTGTCTGCTCGGTTATTGAAACCTCTGCATAAGTCATCTCCTCCATCGCTCTGATTGGTTTTAGGTCTATCCAATTGCGCCCAGAGGCATTTGAGCTACGTCCGTTGGTGACGCCCCTTTGGAAATGATTTGTCTATGAAGCTTTGCCAGACCATAACTCAGTTACAACTGAGAATGGTCTGGTTTTAACCAGGCTAGCTCTGTTTGAGGACACAAAATGAAAACCAATGCAATATGATGAATGTCCAAAAGATGGCACCCACAGACTGTTTTTAATGGTTTGGATAAATAGATAAGAGCTGTCATCATGACTCATGAATGTTTTGCTGGTCAAACGGAAAATATATATAGTTCAGATTTTTCAGAAAATTCGAATCCGATTTGAGCTTTGGATCCGTTGAAATATCTGAACTTCTGCAAATAGACTGTATGCAACCGGCCGACCGGATGTGTTATATTCTAATCAAAACTATGAGCGAGAGGCTAGAATTACCAATATTTTAACTCTTTAATGTTATTCTATAAAAGCTATTTCTGTAAAATGTCAGTTATTAATAATTATGGCAGAAAAAAGTATTTTATAATTATTGAATCAATATTTATATTGTGTAGCTCCAAAAAAACTACTATGTTATTGTAGATGTATTGAGAGTCATTTGTTTTGTGTGGATATATTCATGCATGCATTACATTCATTAAAATCATTCATTTTACCACTGTAAATAGAGCATTACAGTCCCGCCCACAGCCGGTGCCGGAAGTAAGAATTCAATACAATTTCTCCATTGACAGTTAGGTTATATGCCATAAAAACTTAACCATACATGGTAGACTTAAAACCAGCTACGGCTGTACTAAGCGATTGTATATGCTCATATAAACGCCAAAAGTTCATGGGGCACTAACCTTGTTAGTTGTTAGATAAATGCATTTTATTCGCGATGTCTTGGATAAGTACTTCATTACCCACAATCCTGAACAATCCCACAATCCCAAAGTGATGCATCTGATTGGTGGAAGTCATGTAACTGTCTGGTTAAAGGGGTCATATAATGCCATTTTTGTACAAGTTAATATGAATGTTTAGGGTCTAAATGAAAACTTTGTAATATACTTTTATTAAAAATTCTCATTGGTATTTTAAGAAAACACTAATTTTAACTGGTCAAAAACAGCTCTGTTTTCAGCACGCCGTTTCAGTGCATATGCCTTTAAATGATAATGAGCTTCGCTGACTCTGCCCCTCTGTTCTGCGGGCGTTTTGACACAATACACGTGGAGTATTGCCTTGACAACAGTTGAGGGTATAGTTTGGAGAAAGAATGGCATCTGTGCAACCGTATCAGTTTGAAACAGAGTCGCACCCGGAACAAGATGACGGCCGCAAAGAAGTTCGACAATGAAGGCTCGAACAGGACGTTTCTGAATGGTTGGTTAACGTAATGTCACTTTGATCTATTTTTGTATATACTGGCAGGGTAGAGAAGTGAGATACGAATGCTATGCGTTTACTGATGACAAATTGACGTTACAACTGATGGTCATGAAAAACTTTATTTCACGATTTGCAAAGATTAATATGAAGGTTAATAAAACTTTACACTTACTTCTTCTGGAGGTGCAGAGGGAACATAAATAGTTGGCACCGATTCTTTTTTCAGTAGCAGCTTCTTAGCAAAACCAGCTTTATACTGATCCTCGTTTATAAAGCAGTCTGGTGAGAAATGATTCGCACAAACATGAACGCATTGACGTTGATCGTGGGGAATATTCTCTTCGAAAACAAAACTCAGCCACTGCGTCTTCAGCGGTTCGGATTTAGGAACATCAAAATGACTGCTGTGTTCGTTATTGCACCTAAGACCAGAACACCACAATCGCTTAGACGCCATTCTGCTCCAGCGTATCAACAATGACGGACTATGATGACAGCTCGCTCAGGGCAGGTCTGTGTGGAAACGCTGCTGTCAATCAACAATCGTGGGAGGGGCGTCCGTTTTATTGACGTCACAAAAACGAACGGCTCAATTTGAGGCAGGGGAAAACAAAACAAAAACACTGGATGGATTTTTATCATTATTCATACTTTGCACGTGACGTAGCAAGTACTGGCTGGCGGGCAAGAACGTTGTTCTCTAGCAACGAAACCCAGTAAACTAATCAAGGATCGTGCCAGGACGTCGCCAGTTTTAATATACAAAAGTTGGTGTTTTGAGGTGTAAACGACATGCCAGATAGTTGTTGTGCGATTGGATGCACTATGTCAATCGTGCAATCTTAACATAAATGTGCTTACACGTTCGCCAGTAGGTGGCGAGAACGCGTTCATCTGTACGTGATTTGATTTGATATGATATGAGAAGATGAATACATGGAGAAAGAATGACACGTTACTGTTGTACTGCGTCTACTTATTACTTACTTACAGTTACTTTGCATGCATACTATCATACACTTATTACTATACTACATTACAGCCTAACAGATTGCTAACAGGATTATACGCATTTCGCTGCTCTTGTCTGTTGTCTGATGCTATGTGGGGTGGATAAGCAGGTAGGCTACAATGTTTGACATCCTGCTAGCCATATATGATACAGTTGGCATACGTTTTTATTTTGTACTTCTTATCAAGCTGTCATTCGCCAGCAGGCAGGGTGTACATATTCAGATGAAGACTTCATCACACGATGGAACAGATGTCACTTTGTGTATCGATGCAAACATTAGCAAACGGACCTTTGCTTTGAATATAAAGATATTCCTGTTTTTCACCTCCCATACGACAGCGTTGTTAACCCATCCACTCTTGAAAAAAAGATAGCTATCTGTACTTTTGTAGGCTTTCATTTTTTGTGCGGTGTAAGGTGACGGATTCTCTATAAGATATATGTAAATATCTCCAAACTCCAAGTCTGGTAGAGACTTTGCCAGCTTCAAAGCAATGAAAATATCAGCGGGTGCTGTGTATGGATCACACGTTCCGAGTATGTTAATCTTTTCTTGATATCTAATTTTAACATTCGGTGACATATGAAGAAGAAGAAATCAGGCACGTCTGTTGTTGGGACTGGAGCTGCAGGTAACATCAGAACTGTCAAGACCAAGCTGGTGAGTGTGTTTGCTTCTAAGTTCGATCCTGATCTGGATGCGGAAGCTCTCTCCGGTTATCTTGGTGAAAAGCTTGGACGTGTGGTGTCATGCAACCGGATCGGTAATGTCAACGGCAGATATAGCTCTTTTAAAGTTTCTGCGGAGTGTCAAGAGGTCAGAGAAATGTACAATCCGGAGCTCTGGCCGGACGGGGCATTTGTCCGCCGATATTATGAGCCGAGCCGGGTGGGTGCTACCGGAGTTACGGCTGTCTTGACTAACGCTGTTTTGTCTGCCGAGTTGAGAAGTGGGTCTACTGGTGCTGTGAGCACTTACTAGTTCACTCATATGACTGGTCCTCTTCCTTTTGTCCTACAATTGTCGAGGCCTGCGTCTGGGCCAGGGCGCAGGTGACAGGGCTCGTCGTTTGGTTATTGACAATCTCTTGGAAAATTGTGACATTTTGTGCTTACAAGAGACGTTTCTGGCAAAGCAAGACTTGGCAAAATTAAACATTCTTGATGTCAATTTTCACGGTGCAGAGGAATCAACAACTGATCTTAGCTCGAGAGTAATCAGGGGTAGAATACCTGGGGGTGTGGCCATTCTGTGGAATAAGAGACTTGACTTACTGACTTGACTTGGTGTATTGGTGTTCAGCTCAGTTACAGTGGCAGGGAGCTCATCATACTTAATGTTTATACACCATATGAATGTATTCAGAATGAAGCCGAATATCTTAAAGGTGCTCTATGTAACTTTTCTACTAAAATGAATCCTTTTTTTATTGCCTGTTTGTGAAGGGGTTGTAATCACACATTAAAATGATCCACTTGTCGAGTTTTGCTATTACCTCTGAAGGCCAGTATTCCTATTTCTATGTGAAGTCTCCGGGTCGGATTTACCGCGAAATCCAACGGATGTGACGTGCATGCGCTCCCGAGCCTCTCTCCTTATATACAGTCTATTGTAGACGGTCAGGGAGTTACGTCCGGTTAAAGGCGCACGTTTTTCGGCTTATATCTCAGTCAATCTTTGATCAATATTCCCAAGACTCTAATCGTTCGTAGTGCTGGACGGGGCCTTTCGAACGAGCCCACCCCCGAGGTCCAACTCGCCCGGCTCCCCGAGTTATAGCCGTTCGAAATCGGGGGTCCCAGCGAACGGCGATCCGGTAGGGGGCATCCCCGAGGCCCGCCACTCTAGCGTTCGGGCAAGGGTTCCCCTGGGACCTCCTCCCCCGAATTTGAGCTCTCTGGGTCTTTGCGTTCCAGAGATACGAGCGATTTTCTTCTGAGATCGTGACGTCACCGGCGTCCGCAATTTTGCAGCGCGCCCGATGGTTTTCTGCTAATATCTCCGCGAAAACACCACCAAAAACTATGGAACTTATATGGTTCTTTTCAGCTCGACAAGATGGTCCCAACGAGCTCGGTGCTCGCCGAATCCGTCAAGTATTGGCCGAGATATTTGCGTAATAGACGGTATTGTCTATGAGTTCGAGCACGAGCGCTCTTGTAAAATTTGGTTGCAATCTGAAACATCACCACTAGAGCCCGCTAAAAGTTACGTAGAGCACCTTTAATAGGCTTGCTTTTATTTAATATTTTATTCAGTGTAGTAATACTTCTTGTATTTATGTAATTGGGGATATGAATTCTGACATTGCGGACAGAAATTCACTGTTTGCTAATCATATGATCCAGTTTTGTCAGGATAATAGTTTAAAGCTATCAAGTCAACAGTTTCTACCCTCAAATACTTATACTTAGATAAGTGAGGCTTGGCATACAGCCTCGTGGTTGGATCACTGTATCAGCACAGATGATGCACACTCATCTAGTGGGTATGGACATTTTGTATGGGGCAGCCACCTATGATCATATGCCTGTGCTTATATTGATAAATGTTGAGGATATTCCAATGCTCTCTTGTGATAGTTCTGATTTTAATACTGAATTTTTGGATTGGTCTGCCCTTTCAAGGGAGGATATTGCTGGCTATTATGCTGATACAAATAGATTGCTGAGTAAAATCAGTCTTCCCAGTGATGCAATTAGGTGTAGTGATCCTACCTGTAATGTCTGGAAGCACAGGGAGGAAATCTCCTCTCTATATGATCATGTTGTGAGAGCCCTGAATGAAAGCAGTAGACACTATTTTAAACGGAAAAACAAAAGGGGTAAAATGAGGCCTGGCTGAAATAAATATGTAGCCGGATATCATGAGGAAGCTAAGTTAGCGTTTAAATCATGGGTTTTGGCTGGTAGACCAAGGCAAGGGCCGCTGTTTGAACAAAAGAAAAATGCTAATGCAGCGTATTAATATGCTGTTATATTTATGTATAAAATGAGCAAGCTATGAGGGCAGAATCTATGGCCGAGAAGGTAATGGATAACCACACTACTGAATTTTGGAAGGAGGTAAAGGGTCTTAACAAATGTAGTATACCACCCCCGTGCACTGTAGATGGTATCTCAGGTGTTGAGAATATTGCTGAGATGTGGAGAAAGCACTACAGGACCTTGTTTAATTGTGTTAAAAGTGATATTTATATGTCTGACAATATTAAGTCTGTTGATTTTAAGGCAATTTATTTCACATGAGGTATCATGCAAAATAAATAACTTAGCAGATAATAAAGCAAGTGGGTTGGATCACATCACTGCTGAGCACATTAAATATGCCAGCATGAGGTTAGCCCCCCTTCTTGGTATTTGTTTTAATTCTTTTTTAATTCATGGCTTCCTACCGGATACAATGATTTCTGTCTTGCTTGTGCCGGTGATCAAGGATACGTCTGGTAAGGTTGGTTGCTCTGATAACTACAGACCAATAGCCCTTGCCAGTGTATTGTCTAAAGTTTTTGAAAGCATCCTGTTGAGCAGAATTGTGGACATTATCCCCTCTACTGACAACCAATTTGGTTTTAAACCAGAACATGGCACAGATATATGGAGGGATTATTGGGTCAGATTGAAAACTAAAAGTCTAAAACTAAAAGTCTTAAACGAAAACCAAAAGTCTAAGTTTGAAACTAAAAGTCTAAGTCGAAAACTAAAAGTCTAAGTCGAAAATGAATTTGGTATTTAGGATTGGGCATTTGGTATTTAGGATTGGGCATTTGGTATTTAGGATAGGGCATTTCGTATTTAGGATTGGTCATTTGGTCATTTAGCCATTTAGGATTTAGGATTGGGCATTTAGGGATTTAGGATTGGGCATTTAATCATTTAGCCATTTAGGATTGGGCATTTGAGGATTGAGGATTGAGGAGTGTATGCAAATAAGGAGGCGTGGTCCAAATACTGGAGGCTGGGTTTGAAATGGCTGGTGCAGATGCACCTTATGGACAGCAGAGGGAGCTCCAGTGCTAAGGAGCACACTGTAATGAAACCAAAACAGAGCGGGTGAGCAGGATTGGAGCGAGGACTGTACTTTATAATGTGATAACTTCAACTTAATGACAGCGTTGTATAGGGGTACTGGAACGGTACATGTATTCCTATTGAACCGAAACGGTAGTCTACGGGCGTCACGGTTCGGTGCACGAATTTACACGGAGAATACACGGTATAAAAATAAATAAAACTCTAAATAGCGATACATTTCGCTCTATTCGCGTTTGGTGTGAACGCAGCATAATAAACAGGCTGCAATATCAAGATTGCAATGCTGGAGTGTGTGTGTGCGCGCGCGAGAGAGAGAGAGGGGGGAGGCGCGGGCGCGATCGAACTAGGTGTGTGTGTGTGTGAGAGAGAGAGAGAGAGAGAGAGAGAGAGTGTGTGTGTGTGTGTGTGTGTGTGTGTGTGTGTGTGTGTGTGTGTGTGTGTGTGTGTGTGTGTGTGTGTGTGTGTGTGTGTGTGTGTGTGTGTGTGTGTGTGATTTTGGCTGGGTGACAGTTGGTTACAGTTTGACAAGATTTTAGAGTGTGACAAAAGCACAATGTTGTATTTTATTGCGAGTGTACACAAATATACACACTTTGCAGTTTGAACTTTGCGCACACACTCCAACATTGCAATCTTGACGTCGCAACCTGTTTATTATGCTGCGTTCACACCAAACGCGAATAGAGCGAAATGTATCGCTATTTAGAGTTTTATTTATTTTTATACCGTGTATTCTCCGTGTAAATTCATGCACCGAACCGTGACGCCCGTAGGCTACCGTTTCGGTTCAATAGGAATACATGTACCGTTCCAGTACCCCTATACAACGCTGTCATTAAGTTGAAGTTATCACATTATAAAGTACAGTCCTCGCTCCAGACCATGACCTGCTCACTCGCTCTGTTCGGTTTCATTACATTGTGCTCCTTAGCACTGGAGCTCCCTCTGCTGTCCATATCTGCACCAGCCATTTCAAACCCAGCCTCCAGTATTTGGACCACGCCTCCTTATTTGCATACACTCCTCAATCCTCAATCCTCAAATGCCCAATCCTAAATGGCTAAATGATTAAATGCCCAATCCTAAATCCCTAAATGCCCAATCCTAAATCCTAAATGGCTAAATGACCAAATGCCCAATCCTAAATACGAAATGCCCTATCCTAAATACCAAATGCCCAATCCTAAATACCAAATGCCCAATCCTAAATACCAAATTCATTTTCGACTTAGACTTTTAGTTTTCGACTTAGACTTTTAGTTTCAAACTTAGACTTTTGGTTTTCGTTTAAGACTTTTAGTTTTAGACTTTTAGTTTTCAATCTGACCCAATAATCCCTCCATACAGATATGGCCATATATTCCTTAAAGGAAATTGTTAATACGTATAGAGATAAGAACTCCTCAGTTTTAATGAGTTTTATTGATGCTTCAAAAGCGTTTGACCGCGTCAATCATTACAAGTTATTTGACAAAATGAGTAAGAGAGGTGTATCTAAATGTATTGTGAGAATTCTGTCCTAGTGGTATGCCAACCAGTCTATGTTTATAAAATGGGGCAACTGTGTTTCTGCCCCTTTTGGGGTCAGGAACGGGGTCAGACAAGGTGGAATCCTCTCCCCTATTATTTTTAACTTGTATGTTGATGAGCTCTCTGTCTGCTTGAATTTGTGTAACACTGGGTGTATGATAGGTAACACTCTAGTGAATCATATTATGTAGCAGATTGTCACGGTTCATGAATTCGCTGTCTCCTTCTCGTCTCATGTTGTGCGTGGGCGGGGTCGCTGATCACCGCGGTTGATTGTTCCAGCTGCGCTCTATCTGCGCGTCAGCTGTGGCTGATCATCAGTGAGCCCTATTTAGTCCCTTTGTTTTCTACCTGTCTTAGTCAGATCGTTGTTGGATGTTCCAGTGTTACCCACCTGTCTCTTGTTCGCCGTGTTCCTACCTGTTCCAGTCCTGCTCGGTTCGTCGGTGTTTTGGCACTTCTGTTTGGTCTCCTCGGATCACTTTCACCTGCACGTCTGGATTGTTCCTCCTCCTGCCCTCTCGGACTGTTCATCGCTGCTCATCCTGCGAGACCCCACAGCGTCCCTGTGCTGCTATACGGCCGTCCCACGGACTTTTGTGCATCCACTAGTGTACAATAAACATCCAGCTTTTACTTGCAATTGAATCTTCTGTCTATTATTCTTAACAGCAGATGACCTTGTGGTCTTCAGTCCTAGCAGTGCTGGTCTATGAACTATATGACTATGAACTGACTATGGAACTGTTCATGACATAAAATTTAATACAGACAAGAGTGCGGTGATGATTTGCAGAACAAAGGAGGATAAATGTCAAATGTTTCCTCCTTTTAATTTGGCAGGTAATACCTTGATAGTTTTGAGAAAATATAAGTATCTTGGGCATCTCATTACACACCAGTTGAAGGATGAGCTTGACGTTTATAGGCAATGCCGCTCTATAGGGACGTCCCGCGTGACGTCACGCCATTTGGAGCAGCCATCTTGACGGTATAGAAAATGCTAAACCGCCGGTGATAATACAGCTCGTCGCGAAATATTCCTATCATGCCCGAGCGATGCTGTGCATTTGGATGCGATCAGATACGTGATCATACAAAAGGAATATCTTTATACCGTATCCCAAAAGAAACAAAACGGAGAAAAGTGGTTGGCGGCAATTAACAGGCAAAACGCATACATACATTCCTAGATCAGTTAATTCGTTAGGCCTATTATCACATTACATTCTTTCGTTTTCAAATACCAAAAGCTGATCTTGTATTTTATTTGACACTTCTTATAAATCGTTAGAAACACAGGTTGAGACAGTCTCAATGACAGTTTATCATACTACAGTGACAGTCAGTGATTGTATAAAAAAGTAGCCTATATATAGGCTATTTCGTTTTTCTTGGATCAAACTAGATTAAACAAATTCATTAAAGATACACTTAATTAGGGTGACCAACAGTCCTGTTTTCCCAGGACATGTCCTGTTTTTACGTCCTGTCCTGGCTGTTTTTTATAAAGTGATGAAAATGTCCTGGTTTTTAAAAAATTGCTTGGAAAGATCAGCTCTACAGCAAAATATAGATGGGCAAACAAGGACGAGGAAGAAAAACAGGATAAAGAGGAAGAAAACTAAAGATATAAATACATTTTGTTAGTTCGTTTTTGTAAGTTTGTGAGAGCTATTTTTGTTCAATTCGGATCTATTTCTTTTAGTTATTTATATATTTATTTTTCTAATACAGAAGAGACATTATTTCTATCATTATTTCATTGATTATTTTTTAAACCTGTCATAATAAAACATGTTGAGTAACCTCTGAGAAGCCTATCTTAATTTGTGTCTTGTAATATAACAATTTTCTATCCATACAGAGGAGGCTACTTTAAATGTATTAATTAATAAGGCATCTTTGAGTAAATTTCGAGTGTCATTTGAGTAGCCTATCTGTTTGCCGGGCCGAGTGTCCTGTTTTTTGGTAATCAAAATATGCACTTAATCTTGTTGGTGATTTTGTTTTGTGTTTTCCCCTGTAAACTCAGTTTAAAAATTGTAGGTACTATAATTTGATGAAAAAAATACATTGACCAACCTTTGCGGTGATGATTGAAAAATCATTTTCTTTTAATGAAGCTCCGGTGTAGCGTGATGGGAAGTGAACAAGGTAGCTGTAATGTCACCGAACTCAATGTCAGGAAGTTTTTCTACACATTTAATGCCTGTAAAAAGAACTTGTGGTGCTTCATATGGATATATGATTCCTAATTCCTTTATCTTCCTCTTGTATATTTATTTTTGTGATGCTAATAATAAGTGTGATGACATGACGTGGTGGGGGAAAAAATCAAGGGGGTAATCCATCGACCGGAAGTTGAAGCCCGCCGGGTGCCGCCATGTTGTAGCAGAACTTCACTTGCGTTAGCATTTCCATTGACTCCCATTCATTTTTGCGTCACTTTGACAGCGAATAACTTTACATCTGAGGCGTTTAAAGACTCCATTTGTCCATTATTTATTTCTAAAGAAACACGACAATGTATAAAGGGCTCCATTACCTTCTATGTTACACTATGGCCCCGTAGAAACAGATTTAGTAAAAATAGGCTAACGATTGCGTCATAACCACTCGACTCTCTGTCGCGCTGTACAGAAGTTACCGTACAGACAGGAGGAGAAGCTCGCAGGCAATCGGGGGGACGTCCCGTCAAGGGAGAAGCCCATAGATAATGAGTCCATAAAAGCAACGGAATACTTACTCCTGCTCACTCACGCCAAATAACTCTTTGCTCAAGTTCCCCGTCTCTGCAAGATTAACGTTGGCAGTTTTCACGCACAGCTACTAGAAGATTAACGTCTGTCAGACAGGTTGCTCACGTCATCAAGCTTAGTTTGAGTCGGTCTGAGTCTGCGCGTCAGGAACGGAAGTGCTCAAAAATCGCTAAAAGTGGGCTTCAACTGTCTCAACTGAGTTCCAATGAGATCGCTCTGTCCATTTCTTTTACTGTCTATGAAAAAATCGATTCTGTTCAGTATCGAGATATTTTGTACCATGATTTTGCGCATTCAATTATATCAATACTGTAGCGCAAAGTATTTCAATATTTAGGCTAATTATACTAATAATTATATTATTAGTATATTAATATACTAATAATTATATTATTAGTATAATATACTAATAATATATATTACCCACGGCAATGGATCTATGAGTAGCCGACGGATGTATTCCGTCAAAATGGCTGACAAGCGGCTAGGGGTCACGTGACTGGGAGATCCCTATATATGCTCAGGCGAATAGTTTGGCTCGTAAGTTTGGTGGATGCACAGATAGAGTGAAAGTTGCTTTGTTCAGAGCTTACTGCACTCCTCTCCACAATGCCCACTTGTGGTCTGGTTTCAGCAAAGCTAGCTTGCATAAACCTCAGGTAGCTTACAACGATGCACTGAGAATTCTGCTGAGAAGACCACGCTGGTGTAGTGCCAGTGAGATGTTTGTGGCTGCAGGTGTTAATACTCTGCAAGCCACATTGAGAAATGTTATGTACAAATTTATATGTCGGCTGAATAACTCAGAGAATTATATAATTGTGGCATTGACCAATATCAAGTTTAGCTCTACACGGTATAAGTCCAAGTTATGGAAGCATTGGTATAGTTGTCTCCTCTGAAGTTGTATTTGTTTTTATTATATTGTATTGTATTGTGTGTACTGTCTTGTATGTTTTATTTGGACCGGTGAGTCTGTAATAAAGTTTTATTATTATTATTATTATTATTATTATTATTATTATTATTATATGGTCTAAATAGTTAATTGATTGTAGTATTGGAAATTTGCAAGGCTGCAACTCCCCTGGCTGGCCACTGTTTGTTGCCATTTTGTCAGTGTTTGTTGCCCGCCAGGTATCAATGGTAGTCACGTGACTGCAAAGTATGAATATGATGGTTGTGTACAGGCACTGCCAACACACATTTCAGTACAATCAACTTGTAAAAGTGCATGTACCATATGACCCCTTTAAACCCAGCGAAGGTCTGTGAAGACTGAAGATCGTGTAATGACGTAGGGCTAGTTCATTGGTCGCACGTCAGAGGCGCCCGCGCCATTGGATGTGCAGGTGCCGCAGCACAGCCTATGAGCGAGCCAGATGCACAATGTGTTAGCTGTGCAGCTGCAAATGCGTTTTACATATAAGCTTCAGTAAATCGAGGAAAAGGAGTTTCCCTGCACATTTACTATATAATTCACTGGAGGAAAAAGTTCACGTGGCCGTCGTCAGATTTGGAAGTCGCTCAAAAGGCTCTTTCACGGTTGTGGCTTCAGTCGACTTCAGTGAGGTGCGGTGGTTTATGGGATGAGTAGTTCCTTCGCTCGGAAATGAAAATATGTACACAGTCTTGTACCTTTGACTTTTTTTGGATTTTCTCTTCGTTGTTTCACTCGAAATGATATGTTTTATGCTTATGAGTTCAGCCGTAGCTGGTTATCCTCAGACATGCTCTAAAACTCTTTAGATACGGATTTTCCAAAACGTCAATGGGAGAAATGAATGGGAAATTTACTTCCGGCACCAATGCTCTCTCGGGCTGTGGGCGGGACTGTGATGCTCTATAGCCGAGGGTAACGGTTGCTTCACGACCAATTTCAAAGTTCCGTGCGACTGACACTAGGGGGCGAAATGCGACAATCGTTTGCGAATGTGGTGTGCAGTGGTATGGCGGCTTCACCAGAGAATGTCTAATAGAAAGAGAATTGGCACTGTCTGGTTACTTCCGGTTTCTGGACTGGCTGCAGTAACACGTCTCTGTCCATGCGGGGGCGCTCGCAGGCGAGTGCAGAATGAATGGGAGTCTATGGGGTTTCACCCCCAGAAATCCACTTTTCTCAGGATGTAATTTTTTGTCAAGTAATTTGAAAGTTGCATTCAAAAGGGAGGGCTAAGATAATACACTCAGCTGAAAATTGCATTTTTAAGTTCACTTATCTGTTCTAAAAATCCGTTCAAAAATGTGATGACATCACACAATAGCTTAATGCTGGTGTGTTCCGGCCAACAACGGCCTAACCTGTACGAAATCGAAAGGACATAAGTACTCGTTCATTCGACTTTTGGTCTATAATCTATATTGAACTTGCGGAATCAACAATAAAATCTATGTTTATTCAACGACAGGCAGGAGAAAGAGATACATTTAGCCGTCTAGCTCCATAGACTCCCATTCATTCTGCACTCGCCCGCGATCACCTCCAGCGGAACTGGAACTGCAACCAAGATGATACACAATGGGGCTAATAGGAAGTGCCAAGGCTCTCCGTAAGACGGGCTCTGGCTTCACTCACTGGACCGTCGTCGACCTGTCTATGTGTCGACCTGACAAAAAACTGCACATAGGCGGAGCTCGCCTATGCGGGGCTACAGATTATGTGTCCCTAAAGAACCCGCGTATCTGAAATGCGGAACGGTTTTATTTATTTTTAAACCATGTATTCTCCGTGTAAATGCATGCACCGAACCGTGACGCACGTACCGTTTCGGTTCAATACGAATACATGTACCGTTACACCCCTAATTTGAACCCGAATACACGGACGCACCAGATAACACGTCAGCAGCGTCTTACGTCATCAGTAAGACGCTTTTTTTAACCGACTACCGACAACTTTGATCGGTTAACGTTGATACGGTCAACCATCGGTCAAACGGTCATCGGTTAACATCCCTACTAAGCATTCAAACTAGCAACTTGTGTTTGAGCAGCTTCAAGAGAGCAAACATTCATTAACTTCATTTATGTTGTTTCTTTATCTGTTAAAGATGAAAAACCGCACTCTCTAGTTATATCTCATATATTTATAAATACCATGTCCACACAGCCTAAGCCATCTTCAGTGTGTCAGTGTTTCTTTATCTGTCACATTATTTTCTATATATATTATACATATATATATTGTATTTTATTTCAGACACGTAAATAATGGTCCATATTACAGACAAAAAGAGACACACATAAAAGCAATACATTTATCATAGGCTCATAAGTGAGACCAGTGAGACCAGATACTAGAAGAATATCGCACCGAGCTTAAATGGTAAATGGACTGCATTTATATAGCGCTTTCACAGACCCAATGGCCACCAAAGGGCTTTACAATGCCTCACATTCACCCCTTCACACACTCATTCATACACCGACGGCAGTGTCAGCCATACAAGGCGCCATCCAGCTCGTCGGGAGCAGCTGGGGTTAGGTGTCTTGCTCATGGACACCTCGACACTTGGTCAGGTGGAACCGGGGATTGAACCACCAACCTTCCGGTTTGTAGACAACCTACATGAACCACTGAGCCACTGCCGCCCCAGGGTTGGTCAATGCAGTGATGATACTGTTCACAGAGCTCGAAAGCCTGCACATGCACCTGTACATGAGATTTCGCCGTACAGCAGGGCAGTTTGGCAAACCCACATTTACAAACATTTGGCTCGCACTACTCCATCGTGGGACCCTCAGTAGCATCCGCAAGGCATCATTATATGCTACAATTAGCTTTTTCATACTACTCTTTTTGTAGCGCCTCCACAGGTGTGCAGTATACATGGTAGTGCAGTACGCCTAAAGAGTCTGATTTTGACGGGTATTGAGCACATTCCAAATCTGCGACTCAGCATCTTAGCCTGTCCATAGAGCATGCCACACTGTCTATAGATGTCTCTGTCATCAGACAAGTCTGCAGTCACATAGTGCCCCAAATATTTGCATTCATTAGTGACCTTAAGTCTATTGCCTGACAACAACAAAAAAAATCAGGAAATGTCAGTGTGGAGTCCTCTCTGCTCCGGGCTATCATGATAGTGCTTTTCTTTGGGTTGTATGTTATATCAAAGTCTGTTCCATATTGAGAGCACACATGCAACAGCTCTTGTAACCCCGCACTATATGGACAAAAAATAACAAGGTCATCAGCGTACATTAGGTGCTTAATGGTATACTGTTGCCAACCTTACAGCCCGTTCCAGTCATTTAAAAACCTTGACAAGTCGTCCACATATATATTAAATAAAAACGGAGACAGAATGCTACCCTGTCTTACTGCATTTGACACACAAAAAGATGCAGATACACAATTTCCCCATTTTACAGACATTAACTGATGGCCATACCAAAAAAACAGAATTCTCACAAGACATTTTGGAGCACCTTTGCTAGAAAATAATTTTGCATGGTTTACATAGTCAAAGGCCTTTGAGGCATCAATAAAACACATAAAAATTGTTGTATCATGTCTATTATACAGATCCAAGATTTCTTTCAAAGCAAAAATGCATCTGTTTGGGTTTAAAGCCAAACTGGTTATCAGAGGTGCAGCTAAAACTTTTCCAACTTATAGAATGGACCTTTCCAGCACCTTAGACAGAGTGCTGGCCAGAGCTTTAGGTCTGTAATTGTCTTTACTGTTAATTTTGCCAGTTTTATCTTTTAGAATTGGAGCCAAAAAAACAGACAATAATAGGTCAGGTACGACTCCGTGTATTAGAAAGCCTGTAAAACAAATGGCGAGCAAGGGATACAGTTTACTGCTAGCATATTTTAAATGCTCAGCAGATACCCCGTTTGCACCACATGCCTTGTTGTAATCTACATATACATACACTAATGTAGCAATTTATATATTAATGGCTGTGACAGTTCGTTGTTGTGGGAAGGAGGTGGTGGGAACCAGAGAACATTTAAAGACTTTTAATAATAAATACTGTAAACAAATACAAAACAAAAGTAAAGGCAGCAGCACCTCACGGACGACTGCTGCCACATAATAAAGCAGAAACATAACATAAGTCCAGGCCTGACCTCTCTCGTCATTTACTGTCGTCGCTCCTTTTATGTTTCCGCTCCTCTGTGAGAGATATGAGACCGGTGTGTCACTCATCAGTAATCCTGCCAGTGCCACCGGCCTCACAACGTTCTCTCACGGCCCTCTGCCTGCTCGCCACAATGGCTTTATAATTTTTTTCACAGAATTTCTCATAAATATTTGATATTTGTTTAATATTTTTAAAACAAATTCTAAAATATTTCTTAATGCTCAGTTGTACACAATCTGCACATGACTGCTTCTTTCTTCTTCTATTCATAGAAATAAGGAAATGAACCCACTTCTTCTTTGATTATGGTGGGGCGGGGAAATTACGTATTTATGGATATCTAAAATAGAGCAACGTCATGCACAATAATTTGCACTAGTCATAATGATGTTTGAGATATCTTTAACTTTCATTCTGCCTAGTCAAAACTGAATTACAGATATATCTGGCGTTTTTCGACTAGTCACAATTACGTTACAGATATCTTGGATGACAATTCCAACTATCCAAAATGTAATTACGACTAGTCAGAAAGATGTTGTTGATATCTACAATGTTAATTCCCGATAGTCAAACTTAACTTTTAAATGTTAAAATGGCTTGCCATAGCGCCATTTTCTTTCCTGGTTTGGTTGAAACACGCCCCATAATCATAGCCCAATGGAGCAGTATCAGACTAATATTCTGACTAGAATCTGAGTATGACGATGCCAGGCTAGCAGGTGACAGCAATTATGTAACTATAGAAACAAACGAGGGCATAATCAGTCACCAAAGAACACCGCCTTGGTGTGTCTAATCAGGAAACATTTCGGCTATTTAAATGACCCCTCAACAACATTTGCCAACATTGGATGCAAATTTCTAGTACTTGTATTGCAGAAAAAGTGAATCCACTGACTGCTGAATTCTGATCTATCAAGAGAAGGTGGTCTTCATTTAATTAATGTTATTTTAATATTCATTATGTTTTATCCTTACTCATATTGAGCTCACTTATATAAATGTTTTATGGTTATGAACAGAGCAATGAAGGTTTTTCAGAGCGTCCTGCTACTCGTCAGCTGCCAGTTCCTTCCCACTCTGGGTAAGCTACTAATGTGATTTGGTAACAAATGTACATTATATTAAATCCATTTTAAAATAAATATATTTTGCTCGTTTTTTTTTTTTAGAACAGTATGTAATTCATTTTGTGAAAGTGTCTGTTTGTTACCATTTTGCACCATGTGTTCGCAGCTTTAAACTGTGAAGTGATGAGTGGTAACCTGAAGCAGATAGACGCTGGGTCTGGTTCAGTGGTTGGAGTGAACGATCAAAATGAAGCGTTTGTCCTAATTGATAATACCTTCAGAAAGATTGCCACGTCTCTAAAGCACATCAGTGTTGGTCCTGCTGGTCAGCTCGGGGTGGATACAGCTGATAAGATCTTCAAGTTGCAGGGTGGCAGATTTGTGCAGATTCAAGGTGAAAAGAGAAATTACAGAAATCAATACATGCCTAATCATTCATTAAAATTTGTTTTAAGACATATCTTATTATTGAATTAATCTTTCATCCAACCTGTTGATTGTACTGTTAGGCCTTCTCAAACAGGTGGATGCTGGAGGTGACCAGATCATTTCAGGTGTCAATGTGAATGATGACATATTCTGCTTAAATATGGATGCTAACAACAAATGGTCACCCAACACTATTCCTTGGGTTTCAATTAATGGAAAGCTGAAGTATTTCAGCTGTGGCCCGTACAGCTGTTGGGGAGTGAACAGCGCTGACCAAATCTGGATCTTGAAGGTGATGTCACAATGTTAAATACAAGGGCATGATTTCAAGTTTAAATACACCAGGTTTTTAATCAAGTAGACATCATGCACACATTTGTTTTTCCTGACATAACTAAAGAAACTGGTGTGGAACCAACAAAGGCAGTTATTTTATGACTTTATTATGGTTGACTAGTTTGTGTCTCTTGCAGGATGTGTCTAGTAATGCATGTTCCGGGTCCGGCTTTGTGAATATTGGTGGACTTCTGTCCATGATTGAAGTAGCAGCTGATGGCAGTGTCTTTGGTGTCAACCATCAAGGGAACTTATACCAAAGGTGACTAGAACCTTCATCATATAACATTGTATGAACAAAAGTGATTATTAATTTTCTGATATAAATCAAATGCTACATTAAAGAAACGATATTTTTGCAGAACTGGTGTCACTCAATCCAACCCCGCTGGCACAGACTGGATCTCGATGGTTGCCTGTCCCAATAACCACAAGCATGTGAGCTTTGACCTGGGATTTCTGTGGGTCGTCTGTGTTGACGGCTCCATCCGTAGATGTACTTTATAGTCTGTCATGAGTCACTGCCGCAACAGAGGAGCTCAATCATTAACCGAAACCTCAAAGTATTTAGTCATTATTAACAGAAATCTAAAAGTTTGATTTCTCTTGAATCAATAAACCATTATGATCGCATCTTCTCTGTGTATCATTTTTGTTCAGTGGTTCTCCAACTGGAAAAAGTTTTATTTCTAATGTCTGATTAGAAAAGATGTTTGTCTAATTTCTACACTGTAAAAAAAAAAAAAAAAAAAAACTTAAACCAGCAGTTGTGGTTGCCAGTATTATACTGTAAAAAATATATAGCAACCTTACTTTGGACTTAAATACAGTAGTAACCTTAAGTTTGTATGGGACAACTTTGTTTCATTAAAGGGACACTCCACCCATTTGCATTAAGCTTTCCATTGTTAGAAACCCAGTTATACTATTGAATGGTCGCGCAACACTCTCTCATTTTCCCCTGAGACAAGAGAAATCTGCTATTTACCTTTTTCACTTCCTCCTACAATGACGCAAAAATCGTCCTTTTACGTCATTGTAGGAGGAAGTGTAAGAGGGGGGGGATTTCTGTAAAGACTACAAGCACTAGTACCCGCCCATAGGGAGTTGGACCTAATGCGCTAACAGAGCTATCACAGATCATCAGTGGGTGGGACTTCACTTGTAGATACTGAAATCAATATCAGCCATCTTGTTTATAAGCTAAGCTAACAAGCGCTGTGAGATAGGAAGTTATGACAATGACGGAAGAAACTAAACATGATATGGAAGTAGAGAATTTTGAAATTCTGCTGCTCGAATCCGCTGTTCGTGGCTATTTTTACGAGCCGCAATTTAGTGAAGAGCAGCTGAGGCTGATGGAGGAACAGGAGGCGGACGAGGAGCCCGGACTGGCTCGAGCTGGGCGGACTGCTGGTGCCTGTGCTCTCGCTGTGCTATCTCGATACAGATACAGTCCGTCTGCTGCAGAGAATTTCAACGATAGCAATTTCTCCTGGACGAAACCTCTGAATCAGACGAGCACACAGACGTTTGTGTTGTGATGTGAACCATCCTAGTGTCGCACCGCATATGTTCTGAATGAACATCCAGGTATCATGCAATAATTCACCATATAGAAAGAAATACAAACGAGGAGTAATTCGCTAATGAGTTTGCCAATGTAATGGGGTTCGTTGTTGTGGGAAGAAAGAGGCGGGAACCGGCGAACATTTAAACATTTTAATAGTAAAATAAACAAAGCAGCTAGCCTTGTAGATGGTCACGGAAGAGTGATTTCTCTGTTTGCACTGTTCTGGATTAGTGGGAGTGGCTTGCGGAGCTGTGCAATGTGGTGCATTGTGGGAGTTGTTGTCTTACATACAAATGCGGCCTAAAGTTATTTTCTGTCTTTTCTCGGTCAAGAGGGCACCAAATTAAAAATTTCTTTTACATTTCGACTACATATATAACCCACTTTCAATAAAGATTAATGTTGAAATGGGTGGAGTGACCCTTTAACTGATGAATGTTATTCTGTTTCACTAAAGTATTATAATCTGCCTTATAACTTTGCAATATACTGCTATCCACCATAATACAGGTGGTATAGCATGTAAACCACATGATGATTCAAAGTTTAACCCCATTGGGTTTCCACAAGCTGAGGCAGATATTAATATAATGAAGGTGCACAGTATCATACACACAAACATAAAACACCATCATGGTGACACACACATGACTCCAAAATAATGCCATAAACATTCATTAAACTATATGATGCAACATAAACCCCAAATGTGCATAACTGATAACAAAAACTAAGAAACATAATTCTTTAAATGAAATGACATCAAATGTGAAGTGTCACACAGGGAATTCTGGCTATGTCAATTTAGAGAAACAAGAACAGAAACATGAGAAGAGAGAGCAGAAACACAATAACTACAATTGACTTCAGCCACAGCCTTAGATCAACTGAAGATAAAAGAAGACATTAAATCTCTGAAGATCTCAGTAGAGGAAGATTAAACAACTCCACAAACAGCATTACCAGCCTCACTTGCTAACCAGATAGACTTTATTTCTGTCAGATGTTTACATTTCTTATTGAGAATTAACAGAGTTTTAGATGTTGATTTATTGTTTCATTTGAAGTTACCATGATGGTGATCGGTGTTTTCTTTAGTTGGTCCCTTGACTTTCTAACATTAATCTTTCTCTGGCTGCTATAACGTCTCGGTTACATATGGTAACCCTCGTTCCCTGAGGGAGGGAACGGAGATGTAGGTTATGACTGACCAATAGGAATCTCGCTAGAGAGGCCAATCTACTTCGAGTGAAACTAAAACAAGCCAATGCACATTGGCGTGCAATCATTTGCATCAGCTGTGCAGCCTCGCAGCGCGGGTATTTAACGAGCAGCTGTTGCAATTGCACACTAGTTTTTTGCTGAGGAGCCAAGCCTGAAAAAGCTGGCCACCCCGATGGGCGGCAGCAGATGTGGCGACGGGACCTACGTCTCCGTTCCCTCCCTCAGGGAACGAGGGTTACCATATGTAATCGAGACGTTCCCTATCGGTCAGTCACTACTACGTAGGTCATGACTGACCAATAGGAATCCCTACCAAAGCGCCACAGCTGCTGCACCCCATCCAGCGCCCCGTGCAGGACGATAGGAGGAGGCTTACACAGAGTGTATATGTCACTGTTGTTCCGTAATAACCCATACAGTGAGATTATTGGATAACACTGGGAAAGCGTGCCCTTCAGTTAGGAAGGAGGACACTGCGGAAGCCACTTACTTCAAGGAGTTATGTGGGGAATACATATGGACTAGCCCGAAGGCTGTACTACATATGAGATAGTGGGTGACTTAGCCCAAGGGAAAGACACGGGCTTCCGTTAGGAGTAGCCGTGGAGAATATACACATATGGGATCCACGTAGGGTCACACATATGGAACCCAGCCCAGATCCGGTTCTCAAGGATTCAGCGGATAAAGGCCTGGCGCCGGACGCTCCGCCATGTCCAGGCCGAGGGGTTTTGAAGGACTCAACAGGTTTTTACTCTGGAGCAATAAGGGTGCACAGTAGGGTGCAGCAAGCCGACAGAGCCGGACCTCTCGGTGCTTCTACCCGTTTAGGGTGAGCACACGGGAGGAGACCGGCTCTACTCGTAGGCTATAATATCTAGCGAACGTGTTAGTTGTCGCCCAGCCCCGCAGCTCTACAGATATCTGTTAGTGAGGAGCCACGTGCCAGCGCCCAGGATGCAACGCCTCTCGTGGAGTGTGCATGCAACCTGAGCGGGAAGGGCACGCCTTGTGCTTGGTAAGCCAAGGCAACGGCATCCACTATCCAGTGGGCCATCCTCTGCTTGGAGACAGTCTTTCCCCTCAGCTGGCCTCCGTAACAGACAAAGAGCTGGTCTGAGGTCCTGACGCTTTGAGTTCTGTCCACGTACATACGCAGAGCGCGAACGGGACAGAGCAAAACCAGGGCTGGGTCTGCCTCCTCTAGGGGCAGTGCTTGCAGGTTCACTACCTGGTCCCTGAAGGGAGTGGTAGGAACCTTGGGCACTGCTGTGGTTGTCACCCGGCCCGAACTCTAGGCACGATTCGTCGACCGAAAAATGCCTGCAGGTCCCCTACCCTCTTGACAGAGGCCAGTGCAACCAGCAGCAAAGTCTTCATGGAAAGAAGCTTTGAGTCTAAGTCTAAAGGTCCCAAGAGGGTATTGAGGGGGGTCGAGGAGGACTTCAGGGCGTAAACACGTTTCGTGGACGGCGCCCGTGCTGAAGTGATGGTGTTATGTACCTCTGGGGGTAAGTCACCTAGAACCTCTGCGTCCCGTCCAGGGACCAGACATGGAGTTTCCAGAGGTCTGGACGCGGGTGCCATCGGGTGCCCCGTCTCTGAGTCAGAAGATCCTTCGTCTGAGGAATGGGCTAGGGAGGGACAGTCCCAAGGAGCATGAGTTCTGGGAACCAAGTCCGGGTGGACCAATAGGAAGTCACCAGAAGGACTTGCTCCTCGTCCTCCCTGACTTTGCACAGTGTCTGCGCAAGTAGGCTCACTGGGGGAAACTCATATTTGTGGAGGCCCCGGGGCCAGCTGTGTGCCAGTGCATCCGTGCCGAGTGTTCCCTCGGTCAGGGAGTAAATCAGCTGGCAGTGGGAGGTCTCTGAGGAGGCAAACAGATCTACCTGAGCCTCCCCGAACTCTCTCCAGATCAGCTGAACCGCCTGGGGGTGGAGTCGCGATTCTCCCGGAAGCACAGCTCGTGATGGCTCGTCGGCCACACGGTCTAGCATGCCGGGGACATACATGGCTTGAAGCGACCTCAGATGCTTATGCCTCGTGCTCGAGGCAGCGATCGTGACCATCCCGTGACCCCAGGTAACGACCACATCCAGAAACACACAGATAGATCGTCATCTTGAAAAAGACGCAAACTATCTGTGTAAGCTCTTTTAGGGACTGCTCTCCCTGGTGTTGAAACACGCAGGGGAACAGTCACTGCGAACACAGACAGGAATGTGCGGGGGGGCGGGGGGTTGAATAACTGTTCGTCTGTTATAGGACAACTTAGTTTGAATAAACAAGCAGACACTGATTAGCTACTGGCTCTACGTTTATTTAACATGAACAGCAAGACAACTAGAAGTGAATGTGCTTTCCATTAAATGTATCACACAGTAAACAAATCCTTAACTAACAAAACAAACAAACGTTGCAATGAACGTGCTTTTTTTTTTAATAAGTCACACACAGTAACAAAACCTTAACGTAAAAACTTTGGAATGAACTTTGCAATTTAGACGCGCAAACTGCATGCCGGTGCGGTGAGACGTGCATGCTCGGGCAGATTCGGCTTGAAGTCTATGATTCGGACGCGGCGCCGCGCGCGCTGTTACAAAAAAAAGCCGTGCACACAGCCCATAGATATAAACACACAGCCAAGCCAAATGGGGTCTTGCCGGTCTTGCGCACCGAACGCGTCATTTTTGCCGCGCGCACCTTTGCGATCGTGCGGACGCGTCGAGTATAAACAAGGCTTTACTCCGTGTCAGCGCGCGCTCTGATCGGTAAAGGTGCACAGACCTCTCCCGAATCATCTCCAGCAGTAGCAGCCTCCGTTTCCCTCTTAAGCTGATATTAGTATTTAAACATTCTCTATGATAAAAAATGTTTGTAAAAAATATTTTAATAGCACGGTTTTGGCGGTTATAGAGTTCTAATGACGGTGTTCAACTATAACCGTCGGTCTCACGGTTATATTATAACCGTCACACCCCTAATTGTCACCATTGTTGAGATTCATATGCTGATTCTTGATGTCTGTGTAGGTCTAAATCATACTAAAGTTCCAAATTATTTTTGTACACTATGTGTTTTCTGTTTGTACTAAAGCACTAAAGCAAACACTCATCTCCAAAATGGTGACTTCAAGCTTTATTATTATTATGTCTTTGTCTTTTATATAACACAATGTTAGGCTGAGACGATTGCTGTGTTAACTAATTTCTCTTTACTGGGAACTTCTTTTATGCCTCAACACAACATAGAAGGGAGTGAACTAGAGCGCCTCTAGTGCACAGACATATTAAGTGCATATATCACAATTATTTTCAATAAAACATCAACATCTAAACCTCTGGTAATTTTCAATAACAACTTTTGTGACAAATTGGTTTGTAATACAATATTGTTTTTGCTAAATTGCTGGCAACCACAGCTGCCAGTTTTTTGTCTTTGTTTTTTTTTTCATAAATTGAAGTTCAATGCCATAAAACCTAAAATATTACTTCCATAGTTTTTACGGTAAAGCGCTTGAAACCAGCTGCTAATTTTTTTACGTAAATTTAAATTGGTAAGGTACAGAAAATGCAATGGAATGGTTTTTTTTTTTTTTAATCCTTACATTTAATAGTATTTTACCATAAATCTACACGAAATGTCCCATGAGAGCAATTAAAGTTTTTCACTTTGTATAGTAAGGGTACATACTGTTAACCAATTAACATGTCTTTTCCATTGTATTTTTACAGTTTTTTTTACCATTAAACTTACAAACATTTTTTACAGTGTATAATAGTTGTCATCACACTTTTAAAAGTTGCAGGATGTTATTAGTGAGGATCTAAGCATTCAAACTAGCAACTTCTGTTAATGCAGCTTCAAGAGAGGAAACATTCATTACCTTAATTTGTTATGGTAATGAATTATGTTGTTTATTTATCTGTCACATTATTTTCTATACACTAATGTAGCAATTTATATATGGCTGTAACAGTTTGTTGTTGTGGGAAGGAGGTGGTGGGAACCAGCGAACATTTAAAGACTTTTAATAATAAAATACTGTAAACAAATACAAAACAAAAGTAAAAGCAGCAGCACCTCACGGACGACTGCTGCCACATAATAAAGCAGAAACATAACATAAGTCCAGGCCTGACCTCTCTCGTCATTTACTGTCGTCGCTCCTTTTATGTTTCCGCTCCTCTGTGAGAGATATTTTTAAAGACTGAAGTTAACTCTGTACTTGACCCATTACAATTCGCATACAGGCCCGGCCGCAGTACAGAAGATGCTGTTAACACCGTGACTTATTATATTACTAAGCATCTGGAAAATCCAAAAGCTTATGCACGTTTATTACTTGTTGATTTTAGTTCTGCTTTTAATACAGTTCAGCCCCACCGTTTAATTCAGAAATTGAAGATGTTCAATGTTAATTCCTTTTTAATTAAGTGGTATCTTTCTGTTCTGACTAATCGGACCCAACAGGTTAGAGTCAATCATACTTTATCGGAGTTGAAACATATCAGTATAGGCGTTCCACAGGGATGTGTTAGTTCTCTGATTTTATTTACATTGTATACTAACGAGTGTTCAAGTTGTGATCATAACAATTTTATAGTGAAGTTCTCAGATGATACAGCGATACTTAGTCTTTTGTATGAGAAGAATGATTTGTCAGTGTATTTCTCAGTGATATCAAGGTTTGCAGAGTGGTGTGATCTAAATCATCTTATTTTTAACACAGAAAAGACTGAGGAGATGATTTTTGATCTTAGATCTAACACACCAGTGCTTTTACATGGAAAATTAATTGAGCAAGTACGTTCCTATAAGTACCTTGGTATCTACGTGGATAATACACTTAGTTGGGGGATTCACGTTGATACAATTTGTTCTCGTGTGCAGCAAAGACTGTATTTTTTACGTAGACTCAGACTTTATGGAGTTGACCAGAAAATTATGTGGTTGTTTTATCAGGCAGTTATAGAGAGCATAGTCAGATATGGCATTACAGTTTGGTTTGGTAACCTTACAGTTCAGGTAAAGTCGAAGCTTGCACGTTTGGTTAGAATAGCGATGAAGACCATTGGGAGAAAATAACTTTTGTCTCTTGAGTCATTATATGAACAATCGGTCCTGAGAGAAGCACATAAAATCGTGGTTGATCCATTGCATGTTCTGTACACTGAGTATGAATTGTTACCTTCTGGAAGACGATACAGATTTCTGATGTGTAGATATAACCGTTTTAAGAAGTCTTTTATCCCTTTTTCAATTAAATTGTTAAATGATGAATGATGTGTATATATGTGTATGTATATGTATGTGTATGTATGTGTGTGTATAGGAATTGTTATTTATTATAATACTAGGGATTTTAATGTATGCATTTCAATGTTTCAATGTCAATGTAAACACCTTGAGTCCAACACAAATTTCCCCTTTGGGGACAATAAAGTGTATTTCATTTCATTCATTCATTCATATGAGACTGGTGTGTCGCTCATCAGTAATCCCGCTCTCTCACGGCCCTCTGCTTGCTCACCACAATGGCTTTATAATTTTTTAAAATAATTTTTCATAAATATTTGATATTTGTTTAATATTAAAGGCAGGGGAAGAGCAGGAAGCAGGTGACGAAGTGAAAAATATACTCAGTTGTACACATTCAGCAGGCTATCCCTGTCACTAACTGTCAAGGATCTGCAAGAGGACCCAGGTGCAGAATAGCAGTGAATAAAAAATAAAAAATAAATAAAAAAAAAGACTGTAGACAGGTCACAACAAGGACAGTGAGGTGTGAAACAGTTTAAACAGTGGGGCTGACGACAAAATGACAGGCAAGGCTAGTCCTTGGTGACCAAGGGCTTGATGATTGCAGAAGAAGAGGCAGCACCTGGTGGAATGACGGTGAGGAAGACCAGGCAGGAACACAAGGAACCAGAGGCTTGATGATCACTTAGCTGTAGCACCAGTCTAGCTGCCAGGCAGTGAATGTCAGTGGTCAGGAAATCTCAGGATGCTTGGCAGGGACAAGCACAAGACTCACAATGAACAAGACAAGACACAACAAGATAACAGAGCAAGAATAAATGAAACAAGAGGCAAACTAAAACCTGATGTAAATAACTATGGCTAGATTAAAAAAAAGAATAAAAAAAGAACACTAGAAACAACTGAAACTTATAAACTAATAAAAATTAAACAAAGAACAAACTAGCAGGAAACTAGATACTGGAGAAACTAGGTCAGCCAGAACCAGGAACTTTTCCCATAACATCTGATGTACTCGTTACAACATAAGAAGAATGGTGTCTACGATAATATTAGTCTCTCTGTTTATCCTGAGGTTTACTGCAATCCGCCGGATCCAGGCCGGATCCAGACCTGATGAAGGGCCTGCGCCTAGACATGACAATGACGCAGCCCTAAGTGTCAAATAGTCTCTCCCCTGTGAAGGCCTCCTTCCCTTTACCTCTGTACAGATAAAACGTTATAAAAAGTATTCCAGTTTGCATGGATACGCAGAAGCGACTAAAAATTCGGTATTATGCAGACCAGACAAGTAAATTTGTGAGGTCAATTTGTAAAGAAAGACTACGCGCCTGCACAAATATATATTCAAACGCGTATACCTATAGACCAAACACAACATGCATGTGCACGCCATCGCTGTTTTCACAGATTCATGTTTTTGAAGTTTACACGGAGATAGTTTTTTTCTTTTTTTTCTTTTTTTCTTAAACTTGCACCTTGTTCCTTATCAAAAATAGGCCTACTCTCGGTTCTCTGAAGACACAAGACAGAAAAGATTTCACAAAGCCCATTTCAAGCCTTAAGTCAGTTTTGACCAAATGTGTAATTACTGGACTTTGGTTTTGGACGGCAGTATAGCGCTGTTAATGGATAATCAAAACTACACTTCCCACAATCCAGTGCTTTAAGGGAGCTTCCTGGTACAGCTTGCAAGCACGAGCTCAGCAGCACAGGTTTCGCAGAACGATCGCGCGCATCGAATTGAGCCTGTGTTTTTTTTAACTCAGTTTACCCTACATTTACCTTGCAACATCACGTAAGTATTTTGATACGTGCAATTTTCGGGCACGACTATAATATTAGCCGACATGTTGCAATAACAGATTCTTTCATTGAAAGGATCTTGGCAAATGGCCATTTTGCTGCGCGTTCATATGTTCGGCCTTGTTTGTTCTTATAATAGTTGTAAACGACTGACGCCTTTGAATCAGGTTCTCTTCCACTCATTTAATACCTGCAAAACACAACATGCGAAAATGCAAGCATTAATTCTTCGGAAAATAAATTGATTTTTTATAGACTTAGAAAGCATCATTGCAAAGCACGAGGATGCAACCATGATTAAATTGTTATTTGCCTGCACCTAGATTATATTCCAAAATTAGTTTCAAGCAATATAGCCCTGAATGTATTAGCGCAAAATATGCGTTTCACAACTGTGTTTTGGTTTTTCATTTAAATTGTGTTGTCCTTTTCAGAATGCCTAAGTCAAAGGAAGTGTTGTCTTCTTCTTCAGACAGCGACTCTGACAGTGAAGTTGACACAAAGGTATGGACACGAATATCCCCACATTACACTTTCACTTAACTGAAAGAAATGTAAATTGCATCCAAAAGTATTTGCATATGCAAAATTGGATATTTCTTGAGAATAACCACCAGTTTCATGTTGTCGAACATTAGAAGCATGACCGTACACAGGGTTTTGGAATAATGGGGGCCAAGAACAGCTTGTGCTGGGGCCCTGCTGGGATCATTTTGATTCCCTTGATCTATTCTACATATGTGCATTTTAATTCTAGATTGGATAACAATAGCTTTAATACCATGATGTTTTTTTATTTATTCAGTTGAAAAATAATGAAAAATAGCATTTGGTTGACAGGATGAGTATTTTTTGGTCCTGAGACTTCCACAGAAGATATCTAATTTTTTAAAAAAAAAATATTATATAGACCACTTCTATTATTTTAGAATTTATGAATCAAGTGAATTACTGAGACTATCAGGAAACTTTAACTGAGTTCATTATATTAATTCACAATTTTCACTCACACATTCATTCTCAATTACATGCCTAATATGCTGAAAACGGATCTGGTTGAGCTGTTTGCATCACTGGATCATTTCTATAACGCATTTGTCAAATATAAAATGTTTAGCTATACTACTTGCATCTTAATGTTTGACTGTTAAAACCGAAGCGCCATTATGAAATTCACGTTTGGCCATGATTAAAGTACCATCTTCATGTGAAATCCTAAGTTCCTGATAATGGCTTTCAATACAATGTAAAATTCTGTATTGCAGGCCAAGAGAAAGAAGCAGGCAACACCAGAGAAGCCGTCAAAGAAACAAAAAAGTGGAGAAACTTCAAAAGTGTCATCAGCCTCGAAAAGCAGCAGCAGTGAAAAAGATAACATGTTCCAGGTGAATGATCTAACAGAGATATGATGACATAAATGTTTGATACAGCATTACCACACTGCATTGTATGTTATATTGTTTTTTTGTTTTTAAGATAGGAAAGATGAGGTATGTGAGTGTTCGGGATTTCAAGGGAAAAGTGCTGATTGATATCCGGGAGTACTGGATGGACCAGGAAGGTGAAATGAAACCAGGCAGGAAAGGTAGGTTTCTATTCTTCATGGATTCAAATGTGACAGTAGAAATCCCAATTGGTAGAGATTCAGCAATGTGTGTTTTAACCAGTGGGACAGGGCTGATTTACTGGGGTTTGGATTTTAAAGTCACCATGAAATCAAAATGAATCGCAATTCTTATTTAATTTTTTACAGAATTCATCCGTGCACATTTTTTTTTTGTTCATGTGCCATAAAAACAAAACAATATGTATTCAGATGCATTTTGTGTATAAGTGATCCGAGTTGTTTATTTCCCAGAGTTCTGTTTTTCTGTGTTTATTACAGGTATTTCCCTGAACCCAGAGCAGTGGAACCAACTGAAAGAGCAGATAAGTGAGATTGACGACGCCGTGAAGAAAATCTAAGACCTGCCTGCAGTTCACTGTCAACATGGATGCTTTTTTAAACCGATTTTCACTCTACAGTTCTGTATCTGCTGCCCTCCAAAGCCCAAACACAGTATCTAAACCTTCCTGAATCCGTCAAGGGACAGGTCATAGTCTAGAGACCTGATTTTAGTTATGAATTTGAAGTAACACTTAATGTGTAATTACTATGTTTTTGCCCTTTGTAGAGTGACATGTTTCACAAGGAAAGTGTGGGGACCAGGACACTTTGTATGTATATTTTAGATTAGGTGTTTTTGAAGTAGTAGTTCATTGTATTTTTCTTTCTTTCTTTGAGTATCGTGGCTGGGGTTTTCAAAGGGTTTTGCTAGAGAGATAGGGTGTTAATTTGTGCCCTTCATTTTCAATAAAGATGAGGAAAATTCCCACACCAAGGATTTTGTTTTATTTCTCACAAAACTATAAAGGTACAGGAAAAACTGATCAAGTAATGACAAATTATACACTAACATTTAAAAGAAATTAATACGGCTTTTCTGCAAGGATGGATTAATTGAACTATTATAATAGTAAATACAATGTTACAAAAGATGTCTATTTCAAATAAATGTTCTTTTGAACTTCCTATTAATCAAAGAATATTGAAAAAAAAATCAACAGTGATGATAAAAATGTTTCTTGAGCATCAAATCATCATATTAGACTGATTTCTGAAGGATCATGTGACAGAAGACTGGAGTAATGATGCTGAAAATTCAGCTTTGATCACAGGAATAAATTACATTTTAACATATATTACAATAGAAAACGGTTATTTTACATTGTAATAAGATGACAGTTTTCACTGTATTTTTGATCAAATAAATGCAGTCTTGGTTATCATTTGGTGGGATTTCTTTCAAAAACATTAATAAAATCTTACTGGCCTTAAACTTTTGACCTGTAGTGTGAGTTGAATTATGGGTGCTGTTAAAATGTTATAATGGATTGGCTGTTTTAGATAAAAATTGTACATTTTTTAAAATAAATGCAATAAACAACTTTGGCTTGTTAGCTTAGTATGACACAGTTAGACATATTAAAATATTTTTTTATTAGAGAATATTTTTTGTTGAATTTAGTTACACCAATGAAAACAATAAGGGTTAGGAGACGCATTTTTAAAACACATGATTTCAACTTGCTTAAAGGGATAGTTTAATCAAAAATGGGGTGAAAAAATGTTCAAACCAAAAAAATTCTCAACCTCATGTTGTTCCAAACCTGTACGAGTTTCTTTCTTCTGCTGAACTCAAAAGAAGGTATTCTGAAGAATGTTTGTAACCAAACAGTTGATGGACCCCATTGACCATTCCATAGTGGGAAAAAAATGGAGCCCATCAACTATTTTGATACAAACATTCTTAATAAATAAACTGTCTGCACACTCAAATCCTTAAAGCAAATTTAATAGACCAAGTTTTCGGTCCAGGGCCCTGAGGATGGTCTTTTGACCGAAAGCTTGGTCTATTAAATTTGCTTTAAGGATTTGAGTGTGCGGACAGTTTATTTATTGAGATCTTTAGTCTTGTGTGTCTGGCACCTTGAAGATTGTGAGTGCGGTGTAACTCCTTCGATACAAACATTCTTTAAAATATCATCTTTTTCAAATTCATACAGGTTTGGTACAACTTGAGGATGAGTAAATGATGACAGAATTGTGATTTTTGGGTGAACTATCACTTTAAGAAAAAAATATATATATTAATATATATATAGGTTGTGGTATTGTATTGTTTGTCCGTTAGATTATTTTTTATATAAATAAAATATTAGATTAGATTAATTTAGTATAACTTTTTTTAAATAAAGCGGGATGCTTTTTGTAGGATGCTTCATCCGGCGTTTTGAGCAGGATGTGTGGATCACTGCAGCCATCTACTGGTCATTTCGCTCAATTAGGTCTAATTAAAATACCACAACATCCGAGAATCCCCATTATTATGTAACTAATTATGTAATTAATTATAAATTATGTTAGTATTATAGTAAGACATCGTAGTAAATATAATAAAGCTCAACAGACTCGCAGGAATGAGCAGGTCCACCATACATCATTGCTTCAACAAACATTACACTTACAAATATACAAGTAACTTGTTATATCATCGCAAGTCAACATCTGAAGTATTTAACACGTCCATCCATAAACTAGAGGTGTTTTTAAAGCAAATGCCGTATTCAGTTGAAGAAAATTTGTGTTAAGTCGAGAAGTCACCGAAAGCTTTTTGAACTGTAGCTCCACATTTCGGCCACTAGGTGGTGAAAAAGTCCAAAAGTCCGTTTGCTGCTCCACCGCAACCTTCGCTCTCCGGACAGACGAGCAAGATGCGCGTTTAGGACCCTGAGGCGTGTGTTTTAAACTCTCCATGTGCACCAGACCATCTCTGTGGTCTGAAATCAGTCACTGCTTTATTACAGCCTGATACGGAACTTCAGAGTCACTTTCTGTCTGAGCAAACAGCAGCCGACGTGATGAGAGAACTACATTTCAAGGATAGTTTTTGGGTAAGGGTTTTGTATTTTTGGGGGGGGGATATGGAGTCGATGTTTAGTAAAACATTGTGAAGATACCGTTTATTTGCACAATACTAAATGATAATCAATTTATCTGATGTGGTATACGTTATTTAGCAAACGCTTTATTTTAAGCTCATCTGTCACATATCGAAACAACGTCAATTCCCTTAAGGGAAGTAAGTTATGGTCAGCACATCCTGAGAAACCAAGTAGTCCATAAAACAACCCAAATAGAAATTATCTTCTAAAATAATACATTGAAAATAAAAATACTGAATTATGCCTGCATATTCAACTATTGCCCATGATTCCAGCTTGGGATCTTTGACTTTGAGACCTTATTTGGCAAAGCAGGCAGTGCAATTTAGTTTTGTTTTCTTAGCTTTTATTTTGGGAGATGTTTCATGTTGACTGTGGCTTTGGGTATGATGCTATGTCTGCCCCTCAGACTTATAAATTACATAGACTGATGGGCTCTGTTAATGATAGTCAAAAGTCCAAACCACCATGTTTTTGAAGACTACAGTGAGGAATTAGTGATACTATGTGGCTCTGTGTGGATTCATGGCTTGCGTGTTCAAAAACTGAGTGACTTTTGTGAAGTTACTTGAATGTGTTTTGTGTATTTTTTGTTTATTCTTCAGAACACTGATATCACCAGCACAGCTGGATATGACACCATCATCCAGCACTTGAATGACGGCAAAAGGACGTGCAAAGAAATCGAGGACTTCATGAAAGCCAGGTGAGAAGTCACAGTCAACACTTTTAGTCTGACACTTTCACCTGAAGGTCTCACTCGTATACATTTACCTTCTTAGTGCATTCACACGAATATTACGGAATTTTACTGCCTCACGACGAGCATTGTTGCAAGATTTCCTGTTGTTCATGTGAAAATGATTTACAGTTAAAAAATGTTCCCATGCTCTGCTAAAGGGATAGTTCACACAAAAATTTTGCCCTTGCCCTCAAGCTGTTCCAAACCTGCATGCGTTTTTCTTCTGCTGAACACAAAAGAAGATATTTTGAAGAATGTCTGTAATCAAACAGTTTCCCATTGACTTCCATAGTATTTTTTCTCTTACAATTGAAGTCAATGGCTTCTGTCAACTGTTTGGTTTCCAACATTTTTCAAAATATCTTCTTTTGTGTTCAGCAGAAACTAATACAGGTTTGGAACAACATGAGGGTGAGTAAATGATGACAAAACTTTAATATTTGGGTGAACTAACCCTTCAGAGTTACAGCAACAAATACTGGGTTTAAAGTCAACATGAAATCAAAATGAACCAAAATAATGTTTTTAAAATGTTGATTTTAAAATGATGCCCCGAAACAAATGTGAATGCATTTGTAAAGAAATGCAGTTTATTTGTAATCCAATTTCAATCTTATTTTCCTAGTCAGACTGATTAATGTCTTGATAGTGCTACAGAACTATGTAAATCTCACAAATAAACTATGAATGATTTACTTGTTAAACAAGGATGGAGAATATATCAAAGCGGTGTGGAAATGTTTCCTCTGTATAGAAATGATGAAACATAAAATCCTTCTTATTGCTGTAACGTGCTCAATATTCATGTTTCATAAAATTAGTAGAACACTTGATTATATTAACGAATAGATTAATAGACTGATTAAAACTCATTCGTAATATTAGTATTTCTTCTTGGCTTGCATACAAAACATTTATCTAAAATATAAAAACATACTTTTCAGAGCTGCAATAGAAGAGAAATACGCCAAGGATCTGCTTGGTTTGTCTAAGAAAGTGTGTGGACACAGCGAAATGAAGTAAGTACTAATGTCTAGTAATTACAGGTAATATTTTGGTTATGTTTTTACAAAGTGCAATTGCTTGAAAGGATTGTAAAGGTAAACCGGTAACTCTTAAGTATTAAATGGCGCATTTGTGCTACGGACATCAAATCATGAGGTTTCTTGTTGAGAAGTGTGCTATTAATATTATAAGCAATCAGACTATATGATGAGGAACCTGAGCCATTTTAGAGTCAGTAAACAGTAATCTAGCAACCACACTAAAGCACCGTAGCAAAGTTCTAGCAACTGCCCACAACAACTTACACTTTTTAGGTTGTTGTCTTGTTTTAGTGGTTAAATTGTTAGATTTTTTTAGCCACAAATGTCTTAAATGTACTTTACGAGACAGTAAATAAAAATGTTATTGTGTTGTTCTGGTTAGATACAATTGATAACCCTTTAGAAAGATAACATTTGAACGGTGCCATGTTGATGTACTGTATTAGACCGTTTCAAACAGTCTCTGTGTTGGTCACATGTTTGTAGTTGGTTTGTGGTTTGTGTCTTTCCTCTTACTATGGGGTGATAAAAAAAAAAAGTGTAACTGTTCTTTACAAGTGACTGATGTCAGCAATTTTACAATAGTTTTATTGCACAAAATGGATGTCATTACTCATCGATGTTTTGTCTGTTTTTAGCACCCTGAAACGATCACTTGACGTTTTCAAATTACGTGAGTAAATACTGTCTGAAAATGTAATGATTGCAGTTTATTGTTCTGTTACCCTCCCTTATGTTTAAATTGAATGTTTAGAAACAGAAAATATGAGTTTGTCTCATCTGCATTTGGCCCAAACCATGAGGGAGGAAGCAAAAAAATTAGAAGACTTCAGAGAGAAACAGAAAGAGGCCCGGAAGAGGGTAAGATGCACAATCAGCTTTTCATACTTTGTAATTTACATATTAAAAGTGAAGTGTGCCATAGCTGCATTATCAGTGTCACTAAATGGAAAGACTAATCTGGAGAAAGTTATTCGTTAGCGTTCCCATTCATCTTGATGGTTGTTGCTCAGTTGGCGCAGGACCTCTTGGAAATATGGGTGTCCAGTTCTTGGCACTGTTGTTGTTTTTTACCCAGGTGTAAAAGCGACCATTTGCTCTGGTGTTGCAAGGAAATGACAATACTAACTGTCCGATGACACAACACGAACACGCACTTCTTCATGAACACTTCACTATTTCGACTATCCTGAGCTGGGACAACAAAAGCTTGCTTACAGGGAAGAATATATGTAGCCTCCAACAAACAGTCTGCTACTATACTAAAATGAAACATTAGCAATAGTGCGCTGAGAGCGATGAGGTATTCTTGTAGGCTAAACCGGCAGTTAGCATCACGCTAGTTCCCTCGACAAAAACCCAATAAGGCTTTTTCATTGGCTTTTGGAATATTGCATTAAAATAAGCTCTCTGACCAACAAAAGCTTATGATTCTTACACGTTTTATTAATTCCAAGAAAATTGCCATATAATTGATAGAGTGCCTTCTTTGTGAACGCAAACACATCTCGGGATTGATCCCGGGATGGGGACCTAGTAACATTGCTGGGTCAATGCTGTACGGGGTGTGTTGCATGCACAGATTCCAGAAAATCACTGGCAGTGTGAAAGAACCAAAATCAAACGATCCTGGGACAAATCCCGGGACACATTTTCAGCGTATTTTCCGGAATCTCTGTGTGAAAGGGGCTGTCGTTTTCAAAAGTGAGATTATGGCTGTGAAAGTGGACTAGTGAGTAGATAACTGTACCTGTTAGGCCTGATGACATTTAATGTCCTGAGAACCTCTGTAGTCCCATTTAGTCACTTGTCAGCATCTGCCTTTTTCAAGACAAGTAAACGCTTTAAAAATATCACAAGAGGGTATTACTGGTGTATTTTATGTCATAGAATAATACATGAATATATATATATATTGAGCTTGTGTTAACCACAGACCTTATTTCAGGCAGTTAACCCAAAACCCATTGCCTTCATTGGCCTATCCTGCATCCCTGCAGAAACACGCGTGCAGCCATCTTTAGAATTCTGTCTTAGAACTTCCGTTTTTGCTGTAGCTAAGCTCTGTATACATTATTATTATACATATTTATATTATTAACGTAATTACTTATATTGAATAATTTTAATTAATTAATAATTATATGTAATTAATTAATAACGTAATACTATTATTAGTAACATATTATTATACATATACATATATACATATTTCGATGGCATCGATGGTGTTTGATTATGATTTCACTTTTTTAACTTAAGTTGGTGTGTAATGTTTCTGTTTGAGCATAAACAACATCTGCAAAGTTATGACACTCAAAGTTCAAAGCAAAGGGAGATATTTTCTTTTACAGAAATCGCTTTTTAAGGACCACAGCAAACCAATGAGCTTCTTCACTAACCCTAAAATTTACATAAACCCCACCCCCGGGAACACATTTATAGATTATCATGACAGAATATGGTAAACAAGATAGATCTCCACATAAACTACATAAATTCATCAACTAACCATTCAGAAATGTCCTGTTGTTGCAATCTGTATGTTGTCACTTCTCCATCTTTGTCCGACTCCAGTTTGAACATTAAAGGCTAAAAGTTTTTTAAATTTTCAGTGTGTGTTTGTGTGAGGTAATCGAAGCTGCTAACACACAAGCTCTGGAAGCTCCGCCCTCTGTACTGGGAGCAGCAGCTCATTTGCATTTAAAGGGACGCACACAAAAACTATGCGTTTTTTGCTCACCCTCAAAAAGTGACAATTTTAACATGCTATAAAAAATATCTGTGAGGTATTTTGAGCTAAAACTTCACATACACACTGGGGACTTCAGAGACTTATTTAACATCTTGTGAAAAGGGCATTATAGGACCCCTTTGGCTTTAACTGGTGAATGAAGTGGATTTACTTATTGTAGAGTTAACGAAAGTTATCATGAATATTGTCATGTTTGAAGCGGATGCAATAACAAAATGTCAGTAGACTGGGAAGATTTTAAAACGAGCGGTTTATTCATTAATCTTCATGCTGTGAAAAAATCCCCTCACCCATTGGTCAAACAAACCGCATAGTGTTTTGATAGAGTTAGAGAATGTTTACACTTTTCAGGTGAATGAACCTACAAATGACTTGCTTATAGTATAGGAGAAAGTATTTTAACTAGGGAAAAAATGACACCTCATTTTCTACAGTACATAATGATACTCATGTTAAATTGAAGAAATGAAATTAATATTTTTTTTTTTTTTTTTTTTTTTTTTTAGGTAGAACAGCAGATGGACGCTCTTCATAAGCAGAAGGGTGCTCAGTATAAGAAAACTGCTGAGGTGAGCATACATCAGAGAGCAAAGCGTACTCAGGAACTATGCACTGTCTGTATACTGCCGTCTATCTGGGCTTTGCTATAATAGGTGGTTCAACCCCACTTTTATATGGTACCTTATGCCCTTTATGGGAAGTATATTTTCTGAAGCAGTGGCAGGAGGGAAGTGAATAAGTGCACCCGATTTTAGCCATACAAAATGGGAAGTGATCAGTGCTGAATGGCATTGTTCATTAAAATGACAGCTTCTTATTCAAACTTAAAACAGTTTTGAACTTGATGTATTGAGGTTGGTTTCCTTTTCTTTTATTAACATCAAGGTTTTCCATAAAGCATCCGTATATCTTAGCTAAGAAAACACATGAACTTTTTGTGGAAATGAACAAATTTATTTGTGTAGCTATCTAAGATAATTGTGCTTTTTAAAAATTACTTTTTATTACAATTTTCCACATTTAGAATAACAGTAAAGTTGTCAAAATAATGAAATTACACAAATTGAAGTAATAGATTTGTTGCTTTTTCTTCACTATCTGCACCAACTGATCCATATAAATAAATATGATTCAAATATTAGAAGGTGATTAATACATACCCATGATGATTAGTCATTGTCTACGTTTTTGTATTCTATATTTTTCTGCCTTAATCTCTAGATCACAATGTTTTTGGGATCATGAGAAACATGAGTTCAGAAAAATGTGTCCACTTTTAGTTGGTAGTGTAGAATTGTGTTTCTGTATACAGTATAATAAAGATGCATAGACAGTTTTGGGTAACACTATATTTTAAGGTAACGTAGTTACACGTTACTTACTATAGTAATAACAGTAAATTATTCATAATTGCAAGTAACTTACCCTTACCCTAAACCAAACCCTAACCGTAACTCTATAGTAAGTACATGTAGTTAATTAATATTGCTCAGTATTTATCTAGAGTAAGTACAATGTAACTACGTCACCTTAAAATAAAGTGTAACACAATTTTGACCGGAAGATTATGGCTATCATATAGAATATAGATTATAGTTAGACATAAGATGCATTGGTTAAATGTCAATGGGTATTTTTAAGGCAAAGAAGACCTATGATCAAAAGTGTCGAGATAAAGAGGAAGCAGAGCAGAACATGAACAGAAACGCCACCACTAGCAGTTCCAAGCAGCAAGAAAAGGTATGCAAGTAGAAGAGTGAGAGTACATCTGTTTTTTCCTATCCTGTATGACCGCTGCAAGAATCTTGCTTTCATTTACACTTTCTTTGCTGTTGTGCATATTTAGAAGCCTCTCTTCTTTTCATTGCTTCATGCATTTTGCTTTTACTTGCACTTTTTACAGTGTTAGCAAGGCATCGCTTTATTGATATTCCTCCAGTTAAAGATTAATCCAAACCCTTGACTGTTAACTATTAAACTTCTATGAGTAATCTAAAACCGATTTACAAACAGACTCCATTTTGCAATGGAATGTTATAGGTAAGCCATAGACTAGAACAGGTATAGAGTGCAACAGTTCCCCCGCCCACTTTTTCAGTGGCGTTGGTTCCGGACGTATTTTTTTACGTTCATTCTCCCATAGGGATTTCAAAAAAGTCTTTGTTAAAGTGTTATAAGCCATGATGAACCAAGCCAATCAGCTACGAGGTGAATCACATCATTATAACTTTGATTTGAAGCAAAAAAGTATTTGAAAAACGGACAAAAATACAAAGGTACAACAAGACTACTTAACGGCTTTAGTGAGGGAAAGAACTACAATCCCATGATGCATTGCGAACAGCATAATCGAATCAAAAACGATGGAGAAATATAACACTACTCATGTACAAATGTTATGTATACATAAAAACCATGTATTTTAAGTTTATTGCAAAATATGCATATATGTTCAAACATTTAAGTATTTTGAGAGTGTATCGAGACTTGATTATGTCATTCGCAGTGCTTTACTGGAGTGGGCAGAGCAAAAGAGCTCTTTTGGCTCATTGTGGTTGTTTCGACTCTCTTGATTGGTGTAATTTTCTGTACAGCATCATCGTTAATGTAGTTTTTCACCATGAATTCTACTTGTTGAAATAATGCGGGCTGACGTCTTTAACAGAAGCAAATACCATTGATGAACAACCTTGTAGCTCACAGTAGGTTTGTCTTCAAATGTTTAGTATCGTTATCGTTAGTTAAGTTATCGTTAAAAATCAATTTCTCGAATGAATGGCGTTTACTATATATATATATATTTTTTTTTTACAGTCTATGGTTTTACTTCCTGAACCAGACTGTTGCACTCTTACACTGTTACACCAAGACATTTCTTGTATGTAGAACTACTTTCTTATGCATCTTATGCATAATTTCTGTTTTGAATGAGTTAAGCCTGCTTGTCATTTCAGAAGACTTGAGCGGTTGTTATGTGCGTGAGAGATTAAGTGTGTGTGAATTACTCGAGCTTGTGCTCAGAAGTGTCCGACAGCGTTTCTAATAGAGAAGCTGCATGTTTAAAAAAGAAAACAACCACCTCACTATACTTGTCATTTATTTTAGTAGAGAAACTGATAAACTCACAGGACACTGTGACAAGATCTGTGTGTGCGAGTGTGTGGGGGCGAAAGAGAGAACAGGAAAAAGAAATAGAAAGTACTTTCTGTAGATAAAAGAGGACTTGTTTAGTTTAGTACATTTAGTACAGTGATTACACCTGACTGGAACTTCCTCTGGATTAAAGGATTTTAACATATTCCAGCCAATTCTAGAGCGACCTGGTACAATCCAAACGTAGTGACACTAGTTATGTCTCCATCCAAAGGTGTGAATTTAACTTGGAATATTGGAATTGGAATTTTGAATAAAAATAAATAAAGCAGCGTTTCCATCCCATGTATTCAAGAGAACAAACTCGACACTTCCTGGGAAATTGGCACAAAATATCGAATAAAAATGGAAGTTGTTGCAATCACTGTGACTCTTTTATCCTACATCATAAATGACTTGCGTCTCAAAGCGCACAGACGAAACCGCTGTCATGTTATCTTGCGTTCGTTGTGACATTTGCATATGACTTCTCATTCGGTTTCCTTTCTTGAATCTGTTTTATCATTTTAAAGCTGCTTTCACACTTCACAGATGCATTGCATTAAGTTAAGATACTTGTGTGCGGTCGACAGAAAACAAGCATAATGCATACACAAAACTGTAAAAGATCTAATTCTGTTTGGTGTGTATGACGACGTTATTAGCATATTATGGAACACTTTCTTTTCTAAATGGAGAGAAAAGCAAACATAAATTCAGCGTATCTCCAGATAAGGCAAATGAGTAAGGACAGAAATGCAAAACAAACCAGCAAGGCCACGCATGGGAACAGATGAATGCCAGAGGACTGTTACTCATCGTAAAACATGGCAGTAATGTTGGAAGTATTTGTGATACCCTGAGGACAAGACTCTTGAATGGCTATAAAACATGTGTAGCGAGTCAACCATATGTCTTCATTCGTTCAGAGAGTAAATAGACACGATAGGAAACTACTGTTTTTAGAGCACAGCTAAAAGAGAGGAGTGCCGTTTAGTTGTCTGTAATATGTGCTGTTAAGATGTGAATGATCATACAAAGACATTCTGTTGTATAAATGATGTCACTCTCTCATACTCTCTCAAGCTGTACGCCAAAACACAGCAAGCCAAGCAGACAGCAGAGGAAGCTGGTAAGAAGATGCACTAATAATATACTTGCTAATAATAATATTCTTTAAATAGGGCTGGGAAATATTTAGTTTTTAATGATTCTTTTGGCAATATAAAAAAAAAGAGCATTTAAACAAAAATTACAATATTCAATGAAAATCCAGCTTTTAATGTGGTTTATATGTCTATGTGGTGTTTTTAATATGCTTTAAGACAAACCATGTGCAAATTCATGTCAACACCATTGCTGAGTATTTTCTCCTTAAAACTTCAGTGAACCAAAGACAGTCTCAAAAACGCGGTTTGAAATCGCTGGTGTTTCTGAGGTCACAAACTACCTTGTAACCAATCACGTCAGCGTGCCGGCGAGCTTTAGCATATCATTAACTATTCTCTGAAGCAGTGAAGTCTTGAGAGAAGCCAGGTTATCCCGGTATATTTTTCTGTTGACATAAAGAATCGGGTACTTTTAGCAATATAGCGGCTAAATTATGTATATGATGTATATTATGATGTTATGATGATCTATATGCCTTTCTCCACTGACGATCCTAGTTGTTCAAGGCGTTTCTAAGGATACTGATTTTTAGAAAAGCAGACTGAGATGGCAAACTTGAACATAGTTTGGGTAACATTAGCAACACATTATTAGCAGTTTGATAACATAGTCAAGCAAAAGGCAACTCGTATAAATGACCGTTATGTGTCCGACGTTGTAAAGAGCGATACCATTGTGCAGCGTTTACTACAGTAGAGTTGACCGAGTGAATCTGTGAGCTGTTGTGAGTGAGTGGAGGCGGGGCTAATTAGCATATTCATAGATCCGCTTATACTAAATGAAACGAGGTTACATTCAAGCTATTTAAAGGCATGAAGTGACTTTTAAATATCTAATTTTGGTGGTCGTAGATGAGTTTTAAGGGATAAAATTATTCTTTAGTGTCTTTAGACCAAGCGGAAACCTTCCTGTCTCTCTCTTGAAACCAACACGGAGGTGACTTAAACTGCAATTCATCGACTGGCCGCTAGAGACAGGCTGCAAAAGAGAGTCAATCCCATAGACCCCCCATATAAAAATCCGGTTTATCCGGGAGTGACGCGCTGCCAAGATGGCGACGGCCGGATGCCAAAAATGCTCTTCAGAAACCTACGGGTGAAGTCACGGACACTAAGTCTATATTTTTTACAGTCTATGCTTTAGACTAATTCTGCAGCTTGTATATACACTCACAAGGATTATTAGGAACACCATACTAATACTGTGTTTGACCCCTTTTCGCCTTCAGAACTGCCTTAATTCTACGTGGCATTGATTCAACAAGGTGCTGAAAGCATTCTTTAGAAATGTTGGCCCATATTGATAGGATAGCATCTTGCAGTTGATGGAGATTTGTGTGATGCACATCCAGGGCACGAAGCTCCCGTTCCACCACATCCCAAAGATGCTCTATTGGGTTGAGATCTGGTGACTGTGGCGGCCATTTTGGGTTGAGATCTGGTGACTGTGGCGGCCATTTTAGTACAGTGAACTTATTGTCATGTTCAAGAAACCAATTTGAAATGATTCGAGCTTTGTGACATGGTGCATTATCCTGCTGGAAGTAGCCATCAGAGGATGGGTACATGGTGGCCATAAAGGGATGGACATGGTCAGAAACAATGCTCAGGTAGGCCGTGGCATTTAAACGATGCCCAATTGGCACTAAGGGGCCTAAAGTGTGCCAAGAAAACATCCCCCACACCATTACACCACCACCACCAGCCTGCACAGTGGTAACAAGGCATGATGGATCCATGTTCTCATTCTGTTTACGCCAAATTCTGACTCTACCATCTGAATGTCTCAACAGAAATCGAGACTCATCAGACCAGGCAACATTTTTCCAGTCTTCAACTGTCCAATTTTGGTGAGCTCTTGCAAATTGTAGCCTCTTTTTCCTATTTGTGTGGAGATGAGTGGTACCCGGTGGGGTCTTCTGCTGTTGTAGCCCATCCGCCTCAAGGTTGTGCGTGTTCACAAATGCTTTGCTGCATACCTCGGTTGTAACGAGTGCTTATTTCAGTCAAAGTTGCTCTTCTATCAGCTTGAATCAGTCGGCCCATTCTCCTCTGACCTCTTGCATCAACAAGGCATTTTCACCCACAGGACTGCCGCATACTGGATGTTTTCTCCTTTTGACGCCATTCTTTGTAAACCCTAGAAATGGTTGTGCGTGAAAATCCCAGTAACTGAGCAGATAGTGAAATACTCAGACCGGCCCGTCTGGCACCAACAACCATGCCACGCTCAAAATTGCTTAAATCACCTTTCTTTCCCATTCTGACATTCAGTTTGGAGTTCAGGAGATTGTCTTGACCAGGACCACACCCCTAAATGCATTGAAGCAACTGCCATGTGATTGGTTGATTAGATAATTGCATTAATGAGAAATTGAACAGGTCTTCCTAATCATCCTTTAGGTGAGTGTATAAGAGCATTAAGACAAGAGAATAATATACCGATATATTAGCCAGACGGATAAATTGGTTGATAATTGGTCATTTTGAGCACTGCTACTTAATATACAGCGTGAAACATACAGCATGAATATGAGTGTAGTCTGATTCCCGAATTATTAAGTCTAATGAGACGGTTCTTTTTTGTGAATTAAACACATACATCTTAATCTTTAAAACCTACTTTATGTTGTTCTTAAGGCTTCTCTAGTTAGTTACTGAGTAGTTGTTCATATGTCAATGTGTAGTTAAAAATACACATAATGAGTTTTGTTTGTATTTTACTTGTCTATTTTGTCCAAATGAATCTGATATATAAATATTAAGATATGATTCAATTATCATCAAAAGGCCTACAAATATAGTCTTTATTTAGTTGTATTGCCCAGCCCTACACACTTGAACAGAACACAACTCGTGTTGTAACACAACTGTTCTATTTCATTTCTAATTATGCCCTTTGTTTGACTGCGTATTAGACAGGATATACAGTCAGAATGTGTTGGCTCTGGGGAAGATGAGAGAGGAGTGGCTGAACGAGCATGTCAAAGCATGTGAGGTGAGCGCTACGCCCCGGCCTGCATCACACACCCCAACACTGATGACTGCTTTTCACAGCTGATCGATGACAAAACAAACCTGATCATGTCAGGTCATGCGAAGCCTGATCTTGAAAATGGGTTGTAAATGGTATTTCATGTTTCACAGCAAAACCATTAAACGCCAAACGAAAATGTAAAACTATTGAACGACACAAACAGTCTGAATTCAAACACGCTTTAACAAGTTATTAAGTGGTTAGTGTGAATAAGGAAAGATATTTTTATGGGGTTGTTTCATAATGTTATGATCTTTCTACTTTGACATCTGATGTGCATGTTGCTGCAGTTTTTTGAGAAACAGGAAGTGGAAAGGATCAACATGCTGAGGAACGTAGTGTGGACCCATCTCAACCATCTCTCCCAGCAGTGCGTCACCAGCGACGAGGTAACCTGAGCCGTGCAACATTAGGTAAGACCCACATATGGAACGTGCCTTACCATCTCCACTTCTGTTTTATGCAGATTCATGAGGAAGTGAGGAAGTCACTGGAGCAATGTAACGTTCAAGAAGACATCGAGCATTTTGTCAACCTCAGAAGAACCGGAGACAAACCGCCAGGTAATCTCAGCGAGTTTGTTTTTTTAAAACAGTCAAAAATCCACATAAACAAAATGCATGAGGGACAAAGATGTTACCACACAGATTTCACATTGGGTTCGAGTGAATTTTTACCACATTGACCAACAGAAAGCTGCTTGGTTTGAAAGTGACTTTCTTGTGAATTGAACTTCATACATTACAACCAGGGCTTGATGTTAACTTTTTTAACTGTGGCTAGTGGTTTTCCAAAGTTACTAGCCACTCAGCATTTTGACTGGCCACAATTTTGACATCGATACCAGAGGGGGAAAACTGCCAAATAGATATTTTTAATATTATCTTATAATTTGGCAGCAGGTATATTAGGCTGCTGTCACTTTAAGACCTGATCCATTTTACTGTTACACATGCGTTTTCTTTCTCAACTGTTTACATTCACTGAAAACAAAACTTACTGTGTTTACATGAAAACTCGTCAAGACCGGCATTTTGACATTATTTTGTGTGTATTTGACTGTTAAAAGCGCAATACGCAGCGAAAAAGAGCTCAATAGTACTAAGAGGCAGCTTTATGTGCGCTCACTTTGGGTATGAGCACAACATCTGCGGGAATGAGTAAAATTATGCACAAATACGCGCAATCCCGTGCCGAAATTCAAACACTGTAACACCAACAATATTCATCCGGAACAAATGAAACGAGTGAGTGAGGGGAGGCGGGTTTGTGTGTCAACTCGCTGTCGGAGAGATAAGAGAGCGAGAAAGTGCAGCTGGTAGAAAAAGAATCTATTCAGCAAAAAAAGAGTATTGGATGAATTTGGATTATTTTAGTATCAATATGTATCGATCTATTGATTGAAATCTATATTTCTGACAACACTACATTGCACTTTATTATTTCAGATGTCTTTTTAAAAGACTACAATTGAAAAGTGTATGTTATATATAAAATTCAACCCGCCAAGGTGGGTAGTAGGAGTGACTGTTACACGCCACTGCTGAAATCCACCCGGGTTTTAATGTCAAGCCCTGATTACAACACTATTGAAAGGACAATGGATCTTTATTGAGCAAAATTGAGCAGACATTTTACCAATGTAACTGTACTTTTACTTTGTATTTTGCTATGTAAACTTTTAGCTCTAATTTAAATAGAAAATAAATTGTTCATTTACTTATCCTTAACATTTTTTTTCTGTTTTTGCCCTTATATAACAAAAAGCATCATAAAAGCACCATAAAATTAATCTATATGACTGAACATAAAAGTTTACGATATGACATATTCCAATTTGATTACAAGACAAAACCTGGTTTGAATATTCTCATGTGCAAATGAGATTTGAGGTGGTGGGGATTTAAATTTCCTCGCATCAAGCTATCATAAATCTTCTGAAAAGTTTGGTCTACTTTTATTGTGTCCTTATCAGAGCTTGATGGTCCGCAATAATGTAAAGAGCAGCGTTCCACTCAAATATGAGCTTGATGACATTTTATGTTTGGTTAAACTATCCCTGTAATGTTTGTTAAACTGATCTTTCCTCAGCACCTGTCCCATATGAGAACTTCTACAATAATCAGAGATCGGCTGGAGTTCGCTCCCTTCCAACACCTGGCAGGTGACCCCTCACTCCCTACAGATGGATCTTGCAAACTGACATTCAACGATTAGTTAGTCACTTTATTTCTTACGTAAATTCTTGCTTTTATATTATCTTATGTCGTGCTGTGTTATATTTCAGGAGAGCAGCAGCTCCTCCACCGCCAACTGCAGAGAGTATGAAAATATTATGTATATTGCGATGTGTTTATACATTCTCTTCTGTATGTTTGTACAATTCCCAATTCTTGTTGTATCTTTCATCCTTCAGATGATCCTTTATACTCGACTGTAGCGGAACCAGGGTACAGCCTAATACGATACTAATAAGAGCGTAATTCGGTAAGAATTCTTGAAGGAATGTAACCTTGACGTACAGTTTACAAACAGTAATATTAATGCTAGAGCAAGTATTATACAGTTACTAATGTTGTTTATGAAATGGTGTTTCAGTTATTGTTATGTTCTTTTCCAGTCTTCGCAAACCCTGCTGCTCTATAGGAATACAGTGAAGGCATTTGCGACTTTTTCCATCAAGGGCTGAAAAGCACATTGGTTATCTTCTAATGCTGTTGCCGGCATCCTCACACTGTGTGGTGAGAATATATATTGTGTCCTGGCATGAAGGGGTGTTCTTATCTCTGTGTAAAAAGCATCTTTGCGACTTTTTCCATCAAGGGCTGAAAAGCACATTGGTTATCTTCTAATGCTGTTGCCGGCATCCTCACACTGTGTGGTGAGAATATATATTGTGTCCTGGCATGAAGGGGTGTTCTTATCTCTGTGTAAAAAGCATCTTAACTTGCTAACCTAAAATCCACCCTTGCAAACAGAGTGAGTTTAGACACTATTGCGTTTTGCGTAGTGGTAAAAAGTCCAATCTTGAAGTTCTCACTACATTGATAACAATTGATCATCAAAACAACATTGTACAAATCTTTGTATTTTAATCACTGTAAAAAAGGTTGACTAATATAGATTAAGGAATTTAAATGTGGAGTGCACAACATTGCACCTCTAATGGTTCCAAGTGGAATTGCAGTTTGTTTGAGCAGCCTGTTTAGGCTCAACCAATGGTGTGAGTTTGGGGGCGGGTCTACCAGTTTGGCTAGCCAATGGAAGACAGGAAGGGACAATTTTTTGTCATTATTTTGACATTTCTGTTTGGTTCAGCTAGTGGTACACAGCTTTTAAAAGACCACAAAAAGTATAATTTATTTATAATGTAAAATTCTAGACACTGTCAATACATAGTCCTGCACCACTGGATATATTTCTTCAATAAATCTATATATTATTTTAACCCATTGTCCATTGATGAACAGTGTGGTATGTCAGCTTTATTCCTCTGTTGAGGAGTGTCCATTTGAGTCATGAATAGAAAACATTTCCAAGATGGCTGCCGAGTGAACACACCTGAGTGTGCAACCAGTCGACAATATCCCATAAGGCCATGGGAGCTGAGGAGCCATCAGATTCGAAAGTTGAACAGTGAGTGCTATACCTGTAGATACTAAGAAAGTCCTTGTGGTTAAATTCCTTGTGTAGATAAAGATTTAGTTCTAAAAATCATTCTAAATGTAGCAGAATCCACACTACAACTGAAACGAAAACAGCACAGAGGAACAATATTGCTGGAATCCCTTTCAGAATATTTGTTTCCAGCTGATAATTCCATCCTGCATTAAAGAGCTCAAACATTTAAAGTGATGGACAACCAAACTGCAGCGCACGCTTGAAATAAACAGAATGATTCCGTCTGTTGGTGTGGACGCTAATATAGTCATCGTTATAGTTATCACTCTTGATATGAACATGCTTTAAGGTTGACCAATGGCTGAGAAGTTCTTCACAGAATTCAGTAAATATTATGAAGGTGTGGAAATTCAGAAACATCCTTAATCAAATAATGACTGGCTGGTCTAAACATAATTAATAAATAATAATAAATAAATAATCAGTATATATGGGGATGATTAGGGGGCTATGATGGACAGAGGCCAATGGGCAAATTTGGACAGGATGATGGGGTTACACCCCTACTCTTTTTTCCAAAGGATATCCTGGGATTTTTATGACCACAGAGAGTCAAGACCTCGGTTTAACGTCTCATCCGAAGGACGGTGCTCTTTGACAGTATAGCGTCCCCGTCACTACACTGGGGTGTTAGGGCCCACATAGACTACAGGGTGAGCGCCCCCTGCTGGCCTCACTAACACCTCTTCCAGCAGCAACCTGGTTTTCTCAGAAGGTCTCCCATCCAGGTACTAACCAGGCTCAGCCCTGCTTAGCTTCAGTGGGCAACCAGTCTTGGGCTTTAGGATAATATGGCTGCTGGCGATGGAATACTCTTTGAATCTTTGGTCCTGTTTAGACCTGGAATTAAGATGCGTTTTGGTCGATCGGATCACAAGCAAACGACGCTAAATACAGGTGTAAACGGGGTCTAAAACGTTTTGACATTGTCCAGTTTTGGCCACTTCTAGAGGTAGTCGAAAACACATTAGACAGGATTGTTTTCATAGTATAAACACTCATGAGGTCGAATGCGTTCGAACAGCCACAAAAGACCGTCTTCTCTCCGCCTACTGACCTAATGCGTAAACATTATGGGAAGATCCAATTTTGTTTTTAAAAACGAAAAATGTACCAAGCACGATGTTCTCTCACCATTCCTGATTTATAACACACACTTACACACTCTGCTGCTATACGTATTTCTTTCCATCGTCTCCGGTCTCATTTATATGTAAATTGCGCAAGCTTATTTCGTCCATTAGATCGAAAAGATCTAAAAAGAAAAACAACAACACACATTTACCTTGTCCATAGATCTTTGCTTCAAAGAAATCAGGACAGAAGTGATTGAAAGTGGACAAAAGAGACAGATAAAAACACCAGGTGTAAACAGGTTTGTGTCTCCCTCGTCTAGTAAAGATCTGATCGTTAAAAACGCATCTTAATACCAGGTGTAAACAGGACCATATACTGTATCTGTTCAATGCTCATTAGGAACCCAAAGGAACCGACAAGATCCAATTGGTGTGTGAGAGGTGAATGCCTTACCATGTGGGAAAACCTTTGTCTTTACAGTACTGTGGTCTCTGATTGAGGTCTTGAAGCACACAAATTTCCAATCATCACTGTTCATGTTCAGATCAGATTTGATGGATGGGGTTTCCGTAACCACCCGAAGTCCATGGAAAGCCCCAAATATGTTCTTCCTCTGTGCGGAGGACATCTCAAAGCTTTGATTCTTAGTCAGCACTGAATCTTCTATTAGTTGTTGAGGAGCCCGTTCATCCTGGTCCAGCTGGGCCTTCAGATGCTCCAAGTCTACCTGTACAAGTTCATTATCAAGCCTGAGCTGCTTGGATCCTGACGGACAGTTCAAGTTGGTGTCCTCACAGAGAAGTCCTTCACTGAGAAGCTCATTCCAGCTGGACCACAGCTGCCGCTTGACCCCTGATGTTGGGCTTCGTGTGTCAGTAGTGGTGGAGTCAGTTAGAGCTGTGGAAGATGGATCCGATGGCTCTTCCCGTGTGAGCAGAGAGATCCAGGAGTGTTCAGAAGAATGATCCTCTGTTGAGCTCACAGAAGTACAGTGTGACACAGAGTCTCTCTGGAACGAAGTTGTCAAGATCTAGTAGACAGGAAGTGGAATTGACAAACGGTCATTAGTGGTTAACGTGATTTCACCAAGTAGAACAACTTTCCAGTCCATCAGACAGATCTGAGGGATAGTTTTTTAGTTAATGTCAAGTTAAGGCTTACAACAAGGGTCGGGGGCTTCTACGCCATTTTTATTCAACTATCGTTTTCCTCTGATTTTAAGGATAAATTATGGGTTGGGGTAGAGATATGGTTAGGACAATGTTTTTGGACAGGAATGTTGTTCCAGGATCAAAAGTTCACAGTGCATTTTACTTCCAAAACTGATGTATTTCTTGGTGAAACAGGATTTTAAATAAGAAAATATTTCGACGGGACCTGATTTTATCATTCAGGAATTGATTGGATGGTTTTGGTGGTGGATGGACAGATTTTTCTTTGGAATAACATGAACAGATGAAATGTTCACAATAAAACCAGGGTTGTGCAGTAAAAAGGTAAATATGTTGACTTCAAAATTGTGATTGTCAATTGCCCTTCATGGACGGAAGAGTATTTCTTATTTAGTAATCACAATCATAAGGAACTCTGATTTATACTCTTATTTATAAAAAAATAAATAAAAAATGAGGCTTTACATCTAGTAATGTTGCGTAATGCTCCGTCTGTTTAGCCAGACTTCTCAGCTGGGCATTCGTCTCCTTCAGGGTGGATATTTCCTCTTGCTTTCTTCTGAGAGTGGCATGAAGCTGTTGACAGAGACACATTATTACTCAGTAATACAATTAGTGAAGTATGTGAGCGCTATGGAGACATCGGAGATGATGTGATTCAGTCAAACATGTGCTGTCAAAACATCACGCACAGAATGAGCTCATTCAGAGTCATTCAGTTTGCATACCTGAAGAAGTGAAGAATCATTGTCACAGGCAGGAATTTTCATATAGGAAACTATGAATTGGACGACATGCCACAGAATCTGAATAGATTACCCAGTTATGTGGATTACAAATATAAGGATGGACTGACAAAAGTGTGGCCTGAACGACTCTTGCATCTCTTGATGAGATTTGAGAAACACATAAAATAGGGAAGTGATCTTCAGTTATGTCACATTTTTTTCTTGTGGAAATCAGCAACTGCAGCGTGTGAATATTTTCTCATGACTCTGCTGTTCGCTGGTTCTCGAAAACGATTTGATCCCACGGGTTACATTTGTGACATTTATTGAAGGGGTCAAAAAGGTGTTTTTTTACCCGACATTAAGCTATTTAATTCCAGTTTGCTCCTCAGAAAAATATGTCTGTTTTTTTTCCATAAAGTGAGACAAAATAAAATTGCAAAGAAAGAAAATATAAAAAAGAAATATACTTATATTCTTGGTTTATCATTTCTTTTTTTCCAAACAATTGCCTGGTGGTAGTAAAAAAAAAAAAAAACTGTTACTTTAGTGTTTGCAACTTTGCTCAATTTCTCAAACCCAACAATTTTCCATACTTTCACAACTGTGACAAAGAATATAAACCACAAAAGCTTGTTTAGAAAAGGCATGCAGTTTCAGTTTCAATTGTTTCATCGGTCGATCCGAGGAGTAAAACACAGTACGTCACTTTGCTGGCAATGATATGGGAAATAAATGAGCTCATGAAGTGTGATATTTTGGCCGATTCTTCAGTTAGGGGCATCTAAAAGAGAAACATCCTACATATATTTTCATTTACATTTATCACATATCTCGGAATAAAGATCTGATCATGGCCTTGAACAACATTCGAGTGGACTCCTTTTTTCATTTAATATTTCTTTTTTTGGTGAAAAGGTTGGATAAACCTTGGAAACTTGGCACAAAAAGTCAGCTAGCAGTCAATTTAGCAGGATTTTCTTTCCCCCGAAAATGTTAGTTAATGTTATCACATTGGACTAAAATTTACTGACTTTTTTCACACAAGGTATATAACTGTATACTTCTGAATAATTTTTGTATTTTGGAGGGGATTTTCCCCTTCTTGAAGTTGTTACACTTAAAAATGAATGGCCTACAAAAATAGCTTATCATCTCTCGTTACGCTGGATTAAATCTTTTTGTCAACTTGTTTTCTTTCAGTTAGGACAGGTTTGGTATTCATTTTTTAAATTGACTGATTGTAGGCCTCATTGATCTGAGCTTATATTGGTCAAAACTGAACATCCATTGAAAATAAACGGGGGAGATCGAAAATAAGAGAAACATTGTGTTCAGGAGCCTGTTCATCATGTTCATGTTTACATATTTACATGTGTCCTTGCAAATATAAAGTAATACCATAGCTACTATAATATTTGTAGCCATAAGCCTACAACAATAATAATAAATAAATAAAACACAATGACATATTTTCAGTTTTCAGGTGTAAATTCGTATCTGTATATAACTTCTTAATTGTTTCTAAGTGCTTTGTCATTTTCTCAAGTCTATAGTAGGCTACTTCTCACCTGTGGCAAAGTCCAACAACAGATCTTCATTAGATGACTGGATGTCTGGGCTTGCTCCATTATCCTGCTGATGAAATGTCATAAAATGACTCTCATGCAAATTCTTATGCTTTTTTCATTCGTCGTACTGTAATATTAAATAAGACAGCTGAGTGTAGAAGCAGGTCTGCATGGTGGAGTAATGCGAGTGAGCATGTGTGATGATGCGCAGTGTTTCTGTCAGACCTGGAGTGACATCACAGCCCGACCGTTGTCGTCAGGTGCGCGTGTTTGTAGCGACGCGTCGCGTGCCTCGAGACTCCGCGCGCTTCAGAGCGCCCTTCATTTCAGCGGCAACCGAAGCTCCTCCGCCTCGTACGCTGCTCTTGTGTACTTTGGAATCTTTCACATCAATATTAACACTTCATGAGTAGTCCATAGCTGTTTTTGTTTAGAAAACTACGCGTTCTTAGAACAATTTAAGAAGAGAATAAAGTTTTAGGGTGCATATTTCTTTCTCGGGCGTTTTCACACCTGAAAGTTCGCACCAAGGTCCGAAAGTATAAAATGTATCAAAACGTGAACTTTGGCGAACGCAAAGTTTCTCAGGGGAACAAAGGTTTTGCTAGCAAAAGCAAAGTATCTCAGGGGAACGTAAAACGTTTTGTGAGCGAATGCAAAGTTTCCCAGAGGAACGCAAAATGTTTTGCAAACTAACGCAAAGTTTTTGCGAGAGAATCCAAAGCATTGACTTATTATTTTTCCTCCCATCTCCTATTTTTCCCCCACCACCATGTCCCTTTAGAGGCACCACCTTTTTTTCTTCTGAATGATATCATTTGATTTTTGAAAGATCCATCCTCAAAGTCCACTGTCAAAGTTAACCTTTAATGTCTTTTATTTACGATAACTATGGTCAGACTTGAGACATGAATCTTAACCACTTCACATAACTTGATATTGCATTCAGTCTATCAATAACAAAACAATAACATTATCACCACAAAATTGTTCTCTGCATTCCTACAGGCTTATAGTAAAAACACAACCCTGTGGATTTGAAGAATACCACAAACATTTTGTTTGTCTTAAAATATTTTTTATAGTTTGGCAATATAATTTACAGTCTCACCCCTCGGTGAGGTTTGTCAACATTTAATTCATAGTCAATTCATGGTTGAATACAAACAGGCATTTCCTCAGGGCATGTTTTCTGACTTGATCAGTTCTGTGATGATCTGTATGGTCTTCTCATCTGAAGAGGATAAAAATGAAAGACGGCATCATGTGTGCGTTCACAACACAAAGACTGTTCGAAAAGGTATGCGTATACATATACTGACTATAAATATAATGATTCATTCATTTAATAACCAGTTACTTGTACGGTTAAAGTTACCTTCCAAATTCATTTTAGGGTTGGCCAATTTCCTCTCCAGGAGGGAGTCCATCAGCTTGCGAAGGTGTTTGAAGATCACGCCAATTCTGACTGGAGCCTGATGGGAATTGAGACAGATAACAGAGTTATCTCACAGTTTGACAAACCATTTTGTGATGCCTCGGTGCTCCTGCCAATGAGGTGATCAATGCAAAGCAGGTAACCAGCCAAGCATGGATAACCAATGAAACAGGACATGCATGCAAAACCTTTCCCTGACCTGGAAGTAGATCCATCCATCCAGAGAGATGAGCCTCTCCCTGTGTTGCACATCAATATCACCTCCAAACAGCAGCAATGATAAAGGACAGATCAACGTAGTGTCTCTTAGAAACACCTTAGAGTATTTCACCTGTAGGCAAAATGAGAAAATAGTGGTTCAAATACACAAATGATAAGGGTCAACGACACACAAGAGTGTCCCTAATAATGAAAAGGATTTAAAAGTCATTTTAAAAGAAAGGAAAAGCAGGTGAAAAGTTCTTTGAAATGTACTATTTGTATTCATGTTGGTTTCATATGGTTTTAAAAAACTTTTTAAAGAAATGTTTCAGAAAACACCTTCATTTTTATTTCCAAAATGTTTTAAAATAAAAATGTCGAGGTAAAAGTATTTATTACATCTTTATTAAATCCATAAATATAATTGTTTTTGAGTCGCCGCACCATATTGTTATAAAATAAGTATGTGGTCAGTCACACCACATGATTTTGAGGATGTTTTTGCAAATATTAATAAGCAATTTTATTAAAATATATAATATAACAATCTAATTACATCATTTTAATAAAATATTTGTCTAAGACATAATAGAATATAATGCCAAAAAACTTAAGGTTTTCTTTTCAAACACTTCCCTTCTTTCGTCGTTTTTTTTTTTTTTTTTTACTATGCCCCAAAACAAATGTCAAAATGATGAATTTTAATTAGGGCTGCACGATTTGAGGAAAATGTCATATTGCGATTAATGAGGTCAATATTGCGATTGTGATATGCGATATAATAAACAAATGGTTTCATGAGTCAACTTGCTTGGTTCTAAAGTAAAATGCACACATAGATTAGTGATCATTCTGTGTATTAATGTGTATTTCTCAACTCAAACTAGCAACAACAACTAAATGATTAATAACACCTATAATGATAAATAAACCATTGATGTCTGGATAAAAATGACGACACCCCCCACATTTTAAACGTTAATTATAGCCATCCAACATTACAGTGATTCCATCAATACAATTGAAAGCTATCAACTTTTAAAATATTTATTAGGCTTGGAAAAAAAATAACAGCTTTTAAATTAAGTGAACTTCAAACAATCCTCACATAAACCCTACCTGTTAACACATTGTCTTAACAGGTAGGATTGAGGATTTATATACAGATTTATATACAGAAATTGAATAAAGTTATCAAACAGTCTGTGCTGCATGAATTATAAATTATATATAGACTAATCCTTATTAAAGCTACAAAACTTCTTTAGTCAAGAGCAGTGAGTAATTTTCTGTTCCCTTTGTTCTTTGATTAACTTTACTGACGGAACGCTTTATTCGCTGCTGGCCCTTTAAGAGCAGCCGTTGCCGAGACGCGTATCTCTCACGCGCCTCATTCTCTCACAAGTGACAAGCACAACTCTTTTCGTCCATCATAAGACTGCTCTTATGTTATGAAGATAAACGACATTTTGGCATAATTGTGTGTGTTATTGTTCGTTCAAGCTCGAAAGAGAACTGTATTCTGGCACCCGGTCTGTGCATGCGCATTATACTGGCGCGCGTTTTTCTGTGAGTCACATTCAGGACATTGACAGGCAGCGCGCTCTCTTTTGACTTCTTGTCGTGCAAAATGGTTTTAAGGCATTTGCACGAAGAGCGGGATCATGTAACACTAGTCAAAGGATGACAAAAAAGAAGAGATGCTGCGTTAATAGCCCTAATTTGTTTATTTCATATAAAATCGCGGCATTTTGCGTTATATAATCGCATAGGTTTGACATCGCGATTACGATTGCGATACGATTAATCGGGCAGCACTAGTTTTAATACAGAAATTAAAAACATCTCCATCATAGAAGAGGTGAATTCATACTTGTGACTATTGTACAAAAGTTTGGGGTCTAAGATTTTTTGGGGGGGAAATTGATGTTTTTACTCATTTATATATTGTTTTCAAATAAATGCTTTTCTTTTTAACTTTCTATTCATCAAAAAATCCTGAAAAAAAAATATGTATCGGTTTCCACAAAAATATGCAGCACCACAGCTGTTTTTAACATTGATACTAATAATAAAATTTCAAATCATCATATTAGAATGATTTCTGAAGGACCATGTGACACTGAAGACTGGAGTAATGATGCTGGAACATCACAGGAATAAATTACAATTTAAAATATATTACAATAGATAACTTCTTTTAAATTGTAATAATATTTAGCAATAATACTATTTTTACTGTATTTTTGATTAAATAAATGCAGCTTTGGTGAGCATAAGAGACTTCTTTCAAAAACTGACCCCAAACCTTTAAACAGTAGTGTATGAGGAGCATTTTAATGTATTTTCATATAAATTAATAGATCGACCAAAAAAAGAGCACATGACCGACCCATCTTACCCATCTTTGTAGCACAAATTGTGCGGGACGAATCAGAAGTGTAGTATTGTGGGTTAGTTAGTAACATTAGTTAAATAAGCAATAGTAATACTTGCTTCACCCATAATTTTGATTGCCAAATAATAAAACGCTTCCACAGAGTAAGCCATATCCTAGAATGTGACTAACATGAGATGGATTAAAAAAAAACACACAAAATGCCACAATCGTATATTAAAGCTAGCCCAACACACCTTTTCCTGGAAGAGCAGCCAACCGTGGGTCTGTAGGAAGCGGTTGACGGAGGAGGGGTGAACGTGGGCCTTCCCCTGAGCCGTCTCGACCACACACACCACCCGGTCCTGAACGTCCACAGAGGGGGTGTAGAGGATACGGCCCACGCTGTCGTACAGACCCGCCGTCAGCACGGCATTGAGAACAGAGACGTCCTGCTTGGAGAGCGAGCCGAGGGCTTTGGGTTCGGCGCTGGGCCGAGAGCGAGGAGTCCGGCTGGGTTTGGAGGCTGTGAAACCGGCCTGCTCCACCATCCTAATGAGCTCCTTCTTCACATCCTGAGGAGGAAGTTCAACACGAAATAGTTACAAGTCAGTTTAATGCATTGCCTCTAGTTATTCAAAAACGCACTCAAAATTCATACATTTAGTTGAATGCACCTCAATTCTGAATTTATAAATTCATTCCATACATTTTTGTGACGTAAATTTTTGTGATAGAGGCCCTGTTTACACCTGGTATTAAGATGCGTTTTGGTCGATCTGATCACTAGTAGACGAGGGAGACCCGTTTACACCTTTTATTTTAATCCGTCTCTTTTGTCCACTTTCAACCACTTCTGTCCTGATTTATACGAGGGGAGGGTCTATGGGCGGGTAACTGTATGGGTTTTTTTTCCAGATATTTCGATCTAATGAAAGAAATAAGCTCATGGAATTTACATATGAACGCGCCCGGAGATGATGGGAAAAACATACGGAGAGCAGCAGCTTTTGTGGCCGTTCGAACACATTCGACCACATGAGTGTTTACACTACGAAAGCAATCCGGACTGATGTGTTTTCGACTTCCTCTGGAAGTGGTCAAAAGTGGACAAGCTTAAAACGTTTTAGACCCCGTTTACACCTGTATTTAGCGTTGTATACTTGTGATCCGATCGACCAAAACACATCTTAATGCCAACAGGGCCTTAAAGTAAAAAAAGAAAAAAGAAACAGACAAGGAGGTGGAACTATCTAGAGATTCTGAAAAAATAATAGAAAATATATATTAGTAGTATTTGAAAAACGTTTTGCAACAAATGAAAAACAAAAAAAGTGTGGTGTACCCAACATGCAGGAAGTCATTTTGTTATCATGTGTCTGAAAACCACAAAACAGGAAATAATAATCACAGACAGGGACTCCTGTAAACCCTTATGACCCCTGTAGACCAAAAAAAGTGTCAAAACTGGACTAACTTCAGTAAACTTCATTATACTACAGGGCCGTTGAATGCTTGAATCTGATTGGTTGAGGAACGTTCGGGTGTGCAATTATTTTCAGGGAAACACACGGCTAAAGTAGTTCCAGGCAGGTCTTGACCACATTACCGTTCCATATCACTTCGCATAGTCAACTGTCATAACGGAAAATATAATACAATTCATAACAAGAAAAAACATGCAGCCCATGCGCTTGATCTGCCATTTTCAATGTCTAACTTCACAATCAATGGAAACATGCAGTTTAATTTTAATAAATAAAGTATATCTACTTTATATCTATAATCAATCAAATTAAACTGAATATAGGCCAAATACATTGATAGTCCTGCTGCACGGGTTTTCGTAATTAATGCAGATAATAGGCTATAACAAATAAATAATTATTGATAGGCCTATACTTGTTAATAGGACTTTGTGTTTCATTTATTAGGCTAGTCTACTGTCAATATAAAAAAAAAAAAAACATGAACGAACTAATTAAAACGAATTGAGTTAATTAATAAATAATAATATTGACGCACATGCTTCTCTCTCTCTCTCTCTCTAATAACTGCATAAAGCCGAGGACACACTTATTGTAAGGGCGGTTATTAATGTAATTTGATACTTTGTTATGATTGATCATGCCCAAACGCGTGCACGTTCAGTCTGTGTTCACAGGTGTGTAAAATCTGCTGCAGCCGATGGAAACAGTCAGAGAGTGTTTCAGCCAGTCGTGTCCAGCATTTAGTCTGCTATCAGTGGCTCAATCCTCCGTTACTAACTCTAAAATGACGTTTTGGAATTAGCAACGGAGGCATGGGATTAGATGCGCAAGAAATTAGTCCTACATACAAGAGCGTTTTAATGACAAAAACTTTACAAACGTCTTGAAATACATCATTTGAACAATGTTTCGAGGTGTGGTTACTGTAGTACAAGCGGAATAATTGACTTCAGGCCGTTAAATTATTAGAGAAATAATGCACACCCGAGGTGTAACGCGGTGTGGTTACTGTAGTACAAGCGGAATAATTGACTTCAGGCCGTTAAATTATTAGAGAAATAATGCACACCCGAGGTGTAACGGCCACTCCGCTTCGCGTCGTGACAGCAATACCACCTCGGGTGTGCATTATTTCTCTAATAATTCAACGGCCTGTCGTCACTTATTCCTCACTTATATTCGTGATTCAAAATTGTTGCGATTCATGATATTGTGTAAAAATAGCTTGTTCACAACAAGAACGATAACTATAACTAACTACTTTATGAAGGAAACTATATCAAAGACTATATTAGCGTCCACACCAACAGACAGTGTCATTCGGTTTATTCCAAGCGTGTGCTGCATTTTTTTGTCTGCCGCATTTTTATCATTCATCAGCTGGAAAAAATAATAATCTGAAAACAATACCGTTACACCTAAAACGTAAACAACAAAAATGTGAATTTGTGAAAACGGTGACGCATGTGTATTATGTGTTCAGTCTCTATAGACGAATCCGGTGAAACTACCGGAAGTAAGCGGGCGCCATTACTGAGCTGTTGCTGGGTAGCGTTGCGCCATTGCCTCCTATTGTTTTAGTTGCAACTTGCATCCACTGGAATAAACAGCCCGCGATTTACGACTGTCACTAACGTTACAACTTTTATAATGTCGAGTGGGAAAACATGTTCCGTTTTAAATTGTTTCAATGGCGGCAGTAAAGGGCGCATTGGGGCAGTAACGTTAGTAACATTACTGTTATGTCTGTTGTTAATGTTTGATTTGCTTGACTGTGACAGAATTTTTTTTAAATAACAAATTAAATTAAATATAATGCAGTTTTTGTTATAATAACAATTATTTAATGACATAAGTAAAAAATATATAATAAATATGTAATATAGTGCTCAGCAAAATCTCCTCTCTAGCTAATTTTTCTATTCAATTAACATGCTATGGTAATTAAATGGCTTTCCTGAGCTAAATGTAACGTTATGTGACATAATTGTTCTCCTGCTGTTATATTGACCTCTTTCCATGGTTTAAAAACACTAATTTGTCGATATTATGTATACTTTCTAGCTGCACCTTACCCTTGCCTTTTGCAATGTGAAAATGAGATAAATAATGGACACAAATGAAAAACATGAATTCGTTTATTTGATGTCATTCGTTTATTTATTGTTGCCAAATGGACAGATCTTTTTATAGTTTCCTCGTTAGCTAACGTTAGCCTAGCTGGCTTACCAAGCTATTTTCATAAATAATCTGTAAGATCGTTTGTACCTTCATCTGTGACTGGAAGCCACTGTCTAACATCATCAACCCAACAAGTCATTCAGCCTGGCTGTAGCTGTCATCGAGGGTGCGTTATCACGGAGGTTTGTTTACATACCGGTAACAGCTCAGTAATGGCGTCGCCACAAGATGGCAGCCTACACAGAACGCTCGTCGGATTCGTGTATAGGCTTCGTGTTTCTTTACAAAGTGACATCGCCATCTACTGGCCTGGCATGAATAATACAGCGTTTTTAGTAGTTTCTAGACGATTATTTCACGCAGCTCCCATTTTGAAATCGCTCCGGTGGGAAGAAAACCGGAAGTGTCGCCTTTAATCATAGGAGAGTCGCGAATGCGATGGTGTATTGTTGTGTTTAATGTAGAAATTAGTTATTCTAAAAATGTACATACATTTCTTTCATATTTTAGACTATATACAGTGAAATTCATTTATAAATAAAATAATTTTTTATATATATATAATTCAGAACGTAAAAAAAGAAGCAGGAATGAACTATATACATATCCTATATTGGATATTAACATCCAATAGTGTAAATCGCGGCAGCAGCTTCAGGTTGGTAGTCCAAGGCACTGTTGTCTATCTGTACTTCTGGGGTTCTTCCCACCGGAGCCTCGCTTTCGATTTCAAAATGGTGGCTGCGTGAAATCAGCGTATTAGACATTCTCTGGTAGTTTTCGCAGATCCGTGTGAATGGGGATCGTTTTGACAACGTTGTCGTATGTACGCGAAAAACGCGAAGGAAAAACTTTTTCGTTTTTTAGTACATCGTTGGCGTGTAAACGTTACCTAAAACCCAAAGGTTTTATTTTTGGTAATTAAAATACACCTGAAATAAAATATAAATATTAGATATTAGAAATGTAAATAAATATGCTTAAGTTCAAGTACTAAATTATTAAAACTTGAAATCAAAACAAATTAAAGCCCTATAGAGATATTGGTAACACTAAGGTTACAATAAGGTCCCATAAAAGCAAAACTATTCATTAGTAGTTCATGTCAGCTCACATTCATTAAATTACATTTACAGATACAAATTAAGATATTAATAATTTATTAGTAAATGTTGAAATTAACCTTAACTAAGATTAATAAATGCTCATTGTTAGTTCATGTTAAATAATGCAGTTAACTAATATTAACAAATGGAAAGTGTTATTGTAAAGTCTTACCGAAACATAAAAAAAGAACTAATAGAAATGACTAAAGCAGTTAAATTAAATATAAAAATAAAAGGTAGTTAAAAATATTAATTCATACTTTAATAATATATTAATAATACGAAAATATCACTGGATGGTTGGTTACACCACAGAGACATTAATCTAAAATAAATGGCGATATAAATAATGTATGAAAAAATGTACGAAACCAACAAGAATGCAAAGAATACATTTTTAAAAGCATAACACTTGTGTTTTAAACTAGTTTTTTAAATAATTCTCCTCCTCTTCATCTTGGACACACTTTTTATACCTTAAAAGAAACATTTCAAATTCTATTTGACGCAGATCAACCATCGCAAGTTCTAGCAGATCAGAGGTACATTTGTAAGATTTTCATGACTCAGCAAAAGAATCAGCAAGTGTGTTAGTAGCTGTAAGAGGACGTCACCTCGATCGTCATGAGGGCGGTGCGATTCAGGAAGTGTCTCCTGCAGTAGACCATCTCAGCACGCGTTCCCTCGGCCCGTGAACTCTTCCACCTGTTAATAAAACACTAACTTCATTACAGCGATTTCACTTCCTTTGTCCACAAAGTACTGTTTCGTTGAACACGAGTGATTACCCAAGGTAAGCATTGTAGATGGTCATGTGATCTGAGTTTACGACTGCTAGAGCAGCTTTAGCCAGGTTGGCCTCCTCCTTCCTGCTCATAGGAGTAGCAAACGGGGACTTCTCAGACATGGCCGCTGCAATGGTGGCCTGAAAAATAAACGTGTGTAACATTATGAAATTCTCAGTGTTGTTTTGGACCCCATTGACTTTCATTGTATGGATAAAAACAGGTAAAGCACACTAAAGTTCCACAAAAGAATGAAAGTCATACAGGTTTGGAGCGAATATGACAGAATTTTCTTTGTTTGTTAGAAATGAATAACATGCTGAAAAAACGCTCACAATGGGTTCCAGGCAGCCAAAGATGGCACCAAAGATGAGCATTTTGCCAATCTTGACATTGACAGGAAGTGCAGCCAAGTGATGGCCGAGCGGTGTTAGGGTGTGGCTATCTTGCTGACAGGCGCTGATCTTCCTCAGAAGGCTGACAGCGTTACACACGGCCTGCGGCTGAGGTGCATCGAGAGCTCGGCACAGGAAATCCTCTGGAGAGCCATAATCACACTTCTGTTAACACACAGAAATAGGTTTCAGAATTCAGTGTTATTCATGCAAAAAGCTGCTTTAATCCCTAAAATGTATCACGGTTTCCACAACAAATATTAAGGAGCACAGCTGTCGTCAACACTGATAATAAGAAGAACATTTGGTAACTTTATTTCCATGATCCACTTTAGTAACTTTGCAACTACATGTCAACTAGCAGTCATTAGTATTAATAGACTGTGCTTAATATCTGCTAACACTTTATTGTGATGGTCCGCTTTAGATATTCTATTGACTATAATTACTGTTACTTTGCAACTACATGTCAACTTCTACCAACCCGTACCGTAACAGTCTATTAATACTCAACTAATACTCTAATGTGAGTTAATAGACATGTAGGTGCAACATTACTTATAGTCAACAGAATGTCTAAAGGGGAGCATCAAAATAAAGTGTAACCGAAATGTGTCTTGAGCATCAAATCCGCATGTTCGACTGATTTTTGAAGGATCATGTGACACTAGACACTGTGATCAAAGCTAGAAAATTCAGCTTTGATCACAGGAATAAATTACATTTCAAAATATATGCTAGAAAACAGTCATTTTAGATAGTAGTAATAGACCAATTTTCAGTTGGTAAACATGGTGACGTTTTTATGTGGGCGGAGCTTAGGTGGTGGCAGAACGATCCCTCTGGCCGCTTCACTAACGTAAAGTCTGCAAGTTTTGTTAGCTTGTTTTTAACAATGACTGGAGAAAATCCGATTTTATCTTAATGTGCAAGGCCACTCACTGTCCAGGACCGCGATTGTTATTTGCAAAAGTTAATTTTAACGGACAGAACCAGATTGGCCGACCCGTACTGTAGCCTACACGCTGGACGATCTGACAGGATTAACGTTAACGCTACCTCCGGTTGAGTGTCCTGACTTCTACACCTACCTGATAGAGAAACGGAGGGCATATAAATCTTTAGATGCCTATAACTATGTGCTGAATGGTCATGTACAAGTTGTGTGGTACGATCCGCAGTTCTGCCTAGCCAGCACCATGAAGACGACAATGTAAAGAGTGACATTACGGTGCAATTTTAATGAGGTAAATATTTTCTAGAAATAAAAAGTTGCAGATAAAGCATATTAATTTTTCATTGATTCTTGCACCCAACAACACAACAAGATGACATTTAATAATAAGAAGAATAATTTAAGATCCTTATTTTGTAGCCGAATCTGTGCTGGTTTGTATTTGCCGCCTCCAGTTTTCCCTTTGTTCTGCCACCAGCTAGCGCCGTGACGTAACTGTGACGTCGGCTGGAAATTGGTCTATATTTCACAATAATGTAGCTTTACTGTATTCTTGAGTAAATAAAAGCAGCCTTGGCAAGCATAAAATATGTTTTTTTTCAAAAACATTAAAATATCTTACCGAAAACAAACTTTTGAATGGTAGAGTAAAGAGAAAACCATGGTACTTAACATAATATGAAGGCAAAGCTCCTCCAAAGGCACTCTGAGAATCTCAGGGATGGAGTAGGCAATGAAGCTCTCGAATCTGTTGTGGGAAAAACAATAACATGAGAATGACGTGTATATATATATATATAAAATGTATATATTGACAGTATATAAAATGAGATCTATTCAGTTTATAATGTTAGTTTGACTGTTTTGAGTCTTCTATTTCAAGTATTGAATAATGTGAAGCTGTTTTTGCACTCTTTCAAGGTTTCGGTCCACCTAATTGTAATTATTTTAGCAATAACTAAATCGTCATGTAAATTTACTAATCATGAGATGCAAAAATGTTCCTCCTAAAATATCATATAAAATATATGATATTGCCAACCAAAACAGGTCACTGATTCTCTGATGGAAGGTTAGTACTGTATGTGCCACAATCTTTAATGTCACCAAAAAATCTAAATGGACAATTCTTGTTTTTTATGTAAAATTCCTGTATTTATTATAAAGGATTTATCCGTGCACATCATTAAATTCATGTGCTCTCGTGATTTTTAATCTAAGTAACTTCCCCTCCCTCTTGCAGCTTATCTCTTCTCTTCTCTAATGATGTGTTTACTGGCAGGAGGGCGGGGCAATAACCTGTCACTCAAGTGAGATCCACCAATAGCAAACCACAACCATCCAATCAATTCCCTATAGACAAAATCAAGTCCTGCCCTACATTTGTTCTTGTTCCAGAACCTGTTTCACTCAGATATACGTCACAATCAGGAAGAAAAGTCTATCGTTGTACCTGAATTTGGGATAAAGGCGGAAACAGTAGCCCTCTCGAACACGTCCTGCCCTCCCCTGCCTCTGCAGGGCGCTGGCTTTACTCACAAACGTCTCCACCAGAGAGCTCATCTGGCTGCTTTCATGATACCTGAAACCAGAAACAGAAGACAGCCGCTGACATTCCAAACCAGTCCATCGTAGACAGTTAATATCAGATATGTTCTGCCCTGTCTCACCGATTTTCTTTTGTTTTTCCTGTGTCAATGACAAAGACCACATCAGGAATGGTGACGCCGGTCTCAGCGATGTTTGTGGACAGAACAATCTTAAAGAGAAATGAAGATGGTGTTTACTAGGGTTGTGCGATGTTTATACCAATTTGGCATCAGACGATGTGTACAGTGAAACATCGCGATGGACGATGATATCGGGATTCGGGAGGAGGGGCGGGGCTAACATTCAAATGTTTCACTTAATCAATAAGCCCCGCAAAAAGCCATGTTTTACAGTGGATTTAGAACAGCTAAGAGGCGTAGGCACAACGCAGAGATATTTTCCTCTACATCTCATCAGCAATTTTGATGTCGGCACGCTCTGCAGCAGCTGAGCACTAAGAGCTAATGTACAGTGCCGTGACATCACTGCCAGATTCAAACTGCGTGCTTTCGCGCTGTGGCTGGCGCTGAGCCAGAGACGGACGCGCTCAGCGCTTGTTATATATCACAACTATTCAGTGTTTTTAACCACATAATGTTTATTTTAGGTTTCAGACATTTAAATACATATAACATATAGCAAAACAATACATTTATAGTTTGTAAAATACACAATGGTGTCTATGGAAGCAGCAATAACAACCCATTCACATATATTTCCCGACGGGTTTTATTAATATCAGACACACAGTGTAAGTAACTATAAAGTCAACTCTATTCTTCTCCCAGTTCACTGGCCATGTATTTCAGGAGAAACTGATGAATTCACGTGCTGTAATAAACCCAGAATCGCGATGCTGGCTTAACATCGTGATGTCTGCCAGCCATCACGATGAACAATGATATCGTCTATCGGCACAACCCTAGTGTTTACATACTATGTACTGCTAAATGGTTCAATGTTTCTTTGAAAAACGATTAATGCGAAACTGCGCATTGTGTTTATATTCTGGGTTCATCTGCTTGCCTGTACGTAGTATATGCATCATCATCAATCATCTGTATACTGAATTTGGTGTTTTAATACCAATGTCTTACTACTTTAGTACTTCTTAGTACAAACCTGGTCAAATAATTGGCGGGGAATGGAGGAAAGGCTTGTTTTGCCCTGCAGCTGGGCGTTTTTATAAGGCTGTGATGTCATGTGAAAACTATGTATATATAATATGCTCTTCTGAACGGTACCTTTCTCACTCCAGGAGGGGGCACTGTGAAAGCAGAAGACTGGTCCTGAGACGACAGTGAGGAGTGGAGGGCGACCAGCTTGTATCTATATATGTTAACAAACACAACATAAACATATTACAAAATAAATAAAACAACATTTGATAATAAATGCCATCTACAGAAATTTGTATTTAATCATTCTATATTTCATTGTATTTAATGAATTAAGTTACTTGATATGGAGCATGGCAAGAATGCTTTACTTCCCAGAAAATGTAATGCAAGGTCTTTAAATTAGCATATTAAAATGATTTCTGAAGGATCATGTGACACTGAAAACTGGAGTAATGATGCTGAAAATTCAGCTTTGATCACAGGAATTAAAATACATTTTTAAATATTAAAAAAATATATTAAATATATTAAAAAAGAAAACAGTTACCAGTATTTTAAATTGTAATATAATTTCACAAAATGACTGTTATTACTGTACTTTGATCAAATAAATGCAGCTTTATTGACAATAAGAGTCTTAACATAAAAAAACATTAAAAAAAAACTAATTAGTACAAACTTTTGAATGGAGGCCATTTTATGCCCCTTTGTAAAGTCTTGATTTTGTTTTTGGGCTCTACTAGAATAGGTTTTCACGCTTGAATGTTAAAAAAAAAAAACATAATTTTCCCATATTTGACATCGTTGCAGCACCTCTCTCCTCAGTCTGCCAGTAATGCTCTGTTTAGTTCCCGTCTCTATGAAGCCCCAAAGTTAGGCTTACCTGTTCTTTGAGCTGAACCTCTTGTCGGTGGTCAGTAGATCATGCAGCTGTTGAATATGAGCCAGGCCTGGGAGGAAGACCAGAACCGCACCATCCACGTCACGAAACTGAGGTGATTTATCTTAGGAAAAGAACCAGAGGCACTCCATTTATTCATAAAAACTTTAACGAGTACATTCTTACAGTCTTTGAGGAAACTGCGAGTGTTGCTTTCATTAGCAAACACTACTAATAATAAAGTATGCATTCTAATAAGGTGCATGTTCAGTCACTACACTGATTATGTATACAGTATACGTGTTGTTATCTTACCAAGGTACGCCAGCAGGTCTAATATCAGATCCATATTTATCTTATTGGGATTCATGTACTGCAGGACGTGTCGTGTCCGGCTACTGAAGTGATCCAGCTCAGGGCCCAGATCCCAGCCTGAACCAGAGTCCCTCACAATCAGCTCCTGAAGAGAATATAAGAACAAAATAATATATGCCTGCAATGACACGCCACAGAATAGGCTTATGCATGCTAACTAACCTAAGAAAATAATGGACCGGGTCATGCACCATTCAGTTCAAACCAATGAGGTTCATGCCCATGTTACGCAGCACGTTTGAGCTTCAGCAAGAAACCAATGAGGTTCATTCTCATGAGTCAAGAAGGTTCGGTTGAGCTTCTGTTTACGCTCGCTGATCAATGTTCATATGTGAATAGAAAACTAAATTCAATCTGTTCATCAACAAGTCAATCAGACATTTGAACAGTTTATTTTTTACACAAAGGTTGATTTTACGCGATCAATCTGTTTTGCAGTTCCTGACTGTTGTTTTCGGTTGCAAATTGCTGTCCACAGGCCTGCAGTGCTTTTGGCCGTGTTTGTGCAAAAAAAAACGTGATAAAAGTGTAAGCGCGGAAAAATGGAAGTCAGAAGAATACAAATCATATTTATTATGCGTAAGGATGAAGTTGCAGTTTCACAATACATGCATTACACTTACGAATAACAGTAAAATGCTGCAAATATTTTGATCTTAAGGCCCTTTCACACCGGACGCGTAACGAAAAAGCGAAACGGAAAAGCGAATAGTTCGCATCAAAACCATTCACATCAGCCGCGACGCGAATTTGCGACGTTTAGAGTTTCAACATTCCAAAAGTTTCGCGCCGGCAGCTGAGAAAACACGGACACTTCATCATCATCATCATCATCATCCAGTGAAGACGAGCTTTTCGTTTTCTTTATAAAGACAGAAAAGAAGGTTTTGTGTGCACCTAATCTTAAAGAACAGAGAGTCTGAAGGGGAGAATGCTAATCTTGTAAAGTAGCTAAAACTTTGCCACAAAGAACCGGCCAAAGTAAAGGATTATGCATTAAACATTTGAATTGTTTATTAATAAAGTGTTTTCTGTCAGTTTTCGGTATGAGACGCGCTTCAGTTCACGCGCCGGCGTCTCCGTGTCCTAATTATATTGCCTACTATATTTGCTTCTTATTCCTATTAATCCAGGCAATTTGTTGATGAAACATTGATTAAAATTAAGATACAATTTATACAAAACAAAATTCACTTTAAAGAAAGGCTTTCTATAAAAAAAACTTAAAAAGTGGTCAAAATTATGTCTGACCCATTCCAAATGTTTTCGATATATTGGGCATCTTATGATCCTTACTCGTCTCATGCGGTTCCCTTTACATATAGATCATCAACATAGATGAAATAAAAAAAAAAATAGTATTATATTATTTAAACGTATATGAAACGTATGTTTTGTTTGAGTTTTTTTAACTTATATGCCTATTTAAGCGTCACCCCGCTCTGCTTTATTTACGCACATGCTCTGGTGTGGCCAAATAATATGAAACACACAACCATGACTGTTGAAAATATTCCAAATCAATTATTTCCCTCCTAGTCAAAAATATTATAAATCATCAGCACGCACTTCATCAACTCGCCGGAGACACCAACTATCCCAGCTATTTTATCCCATGCCTCGTTCTTTTGCTGGTAAGAAACACATCATGTCATAAATGATAGGGTATGCGTGCGTTGAGATGCGGAATAGGCAATATAAAAACGCTGTCATTATAAAAGGTTTCTAGTTTCAATGTATTGCTTGTTTTTAGTTTACATTTCATGTTGTGACACTTCTCTTCTCTCCCACATAATGCTGCCACGTCAGAGCGGCCAAAGCGTCAACAAGCTTCGCCTTTGTTTCCTTGTATGTGATTGGCTGAAGCCTTTTCGGTCGCCGCAAAAGTAAAAAAAAAATCGTCATCAAAGCGAAAAAATAAAAGTAGTTTTTTCGCCCCAGCACATTCGCGTTCGGTGTGGAAGCACTCATTACACAAACAGCTGATCAAAAAATAAAACTAGCGCGCGAATTATTCGTGCGTCAAAATCGCGTCCAGTGTGAAAGGACCTTTACACTTGAAAGGCGATTTACACCTTTACAAATCTTCTCTTGCACACGCAAATTTAATCTACTCTTGTAATCTTATGTACACTTTGACAAATCTTACCCTGCGTATGCGATTCTTTATGGCATCGTATTACCATCATACCGATCTCTTTATGAACTTTTTAAAGCGTCTCAGATTAGTTACGTAGACTGCGAATGGAGGGACAAAAGGGGTGGGATTAAAAAGATCTCCATTTGTGTTCCTAAGATGAACGAAAGTCTTACGTGTTTGGAAAGACATGAGGGTGAGTAATTAATGACAGTAAAAATAAAGTTACTTGTCATGGAGCAAGGCAGAAGAACTCTAATTTCCAATAGTATTTAGGACAAGTAATACGCGAATTGGGACGCAGCGTTAATCTTGGACTAATGAAATTCTTCTGTTGAAAAAAGAAAAGTGGATTTCGGTCTCACCTGGTGCTGAACAGTCTTTCCTCCTTTCTGTGCGATACTGATGCTGACCTCGTCTTCCTCCTCCACAAACTTCTGACTGTACTCCGAGTCCTGCTCCAGAACATATCCCGTCTCCTCCACGATATCCTCCAGGTGAAACACCTGCCGCCACAGTTTTTTTGGATTTTTTTTTCTCATTTGGAATTTATTTCAAAATAAACAAATCATTATGTAAATATACAGTATTTTTTGATATTTATTTAGATGTATATAGTCTTGCCTCCACAGGGAAAGTTCTGCCAGGTATGGTGACCACAGGACAGCGGTTGAAGTAGTTGGCAAACTTCTGACAGTCGACTGTAGCGCTCATCAAGATCAAACGCAGATCTGCACGCTTATGAACCACATCTTTCAGTATCGTGAGGAGAAAATCTGACTGTACGCTGCGCTCGTGAACCTAAAATATTGAGACATCATTTTTGGGTTACATGGCCCAGCCCTTAGTGTGGGTATATCCCCAGATGTATGCGAGCCAGACCTCGTCCACGATGATGTGAGTGAGGGAGCCGAGGAGCCGGTCCTGCTGTAGTTTGCGCAGCAGAACTCCAGTGGTGCAGTACAGCAGTCGCGTGGCGTCGCCAGAGCGGTTCTCCATACGGATCTGGTATCCACACAGGGAATTCTGTAATGCAAATATTCCACGATATTGTTACCATGGTGTCTCTGCCGTCAACTACCCGTACGACACCTTTACTGGAGTTCTTTGGACTTATTTTGCAAGTTTCAAGTTCTTAGATATGGGTTTGAAAACCTTTTAGATGATTTTTAGGAAAAGGATTAATTTAACTCATGTGGTGTTTCCTTACACTTTGAATACATGTAAGTGCATCTTAATCATAGTTTCAAAATATATACATGCATATATATATATATATATAATATATAATATATATTATTTTTATTTTTTTCTTCATGGTAAAAATGTATTTTTGTTTCCAAATATCAAACTATTAATTCATGAATATCAAGTTTTTGGGGCGCGCACCACATGACATCTTACAACATAAAAAAAAGTCAAATTAACTGATATTTTTAGAGACACATTGACCTTGACAAATAGTCATGCAGGGGGTCCTTCTCTATGATGTTTCTGGTCTTATGTTGTTGTTGTTTTTGTTGGTTGCACCACATGACTCAATGTGGCGGACAAACGTTTTATACATTTTTAATTTTTATAAAGGTTTTTTTTTTGTTTAGTTTTTTTTTTTACAAATGTAATGTTTTTGGGGAGTGGCTTCACATGACATTTTCTGTTTTTTTTCTGTTAGTTGCACTACAAGACATTTATTTGGTGGACAAATGTTTTTCACACATTAACTTTATACATTTTAAGTGGTTTTGTTAAAATATTTTATATAAAATAAGAAGATTTTTTTTTTTTTAATACTAAAAGTTTTATTTTCAAGAAATTAATTCTCACCACACCCTAAAAAAAATTAAAATGAATTTTAATTCAGAAATGAAAAACGTGCAAATCATAAAAGAGGTGTATTCATTTTATATTTCTGAATTAATTAAAAAGAAATTGCATTGCCATTGACCCATTGCCATTGACCCATTTAATAAAAGTACACTTACAGGTATGTACCGGTACTTATTAATTTGTGTTAATATTTATATTATTTATACTTATCTAAATATTTCAATAACAGTTATTATATAGGAGGTATACACACATATACTTCATATTATTTTCACCTGAGGGACAATAAATAAAACTACTTATTGGTGAGCCTTAAAAGGCAATAGCTGAAGGACTGTCTCTTGTGGTGTTTGAACCTACAACTTTTAAGGTTACTGGCCCAAATATTTGATTCCCATCACATACCACCTAACTTATTAGAGATGAACAACATTGAAAGCAAAGTTTTTCCACATACACAGTTTTATAAAGCATCTTCCAGAGATCTAACCTTGCTTCCCGGACCGTCCTCACTCCCCAGCTCCTGCGACACCCTGCTGGCCAGACTCGTGGCTGAAATCCTTCTGGGTTGCGTCACCACCACATTGCATGGCTGCGCGGCCTCCCCAGCGGCCAGGAGCTCCTCCAGGATGAACTGAGGAATCTGTGTGCTCTTCCCGCTTCCCGTTTCCCCAGCGATCACCAGCACGCGGTGGCGCCGGAGAGCCTCTAGCACCTTCTCACGGTGCTGGAAAACAGGCAGCTGCTCCCTCTCAGCCAGGAGCCTGCGCGCCACAGGAGAGCCTCGCAGTTTGAGGAACAGCCTGCGGGACGCCTCCGCCACCACCAGGCCTCCTCCGTGCTGGGGCTCGTGGTCCTCCTGCACGTCCAGGTTCTCCCAGGAGTCTTCCGGTTCAGTGTCCTGGAGACTTTCCTGAGGCTCGGACTGCAGTTGGAGGGCCTGCTGCTGTTTGAGGCGAGTGAGCAGGCGTGCGATGAACTGGTCACGTGGTTTGTTGATGGCGGAGAGGGTTTGCTCCTCCTCTTTTTGTTCGTCATCTCGCCACTCAAGCCACACGTCGCGGTAGGTGGGCGGCAGCAGCTGATGCACAGACTAATGGAGATCAAAGATGAAATGAATGTAATACATAAAGCAAGCATCTAATATATGAACTGTATTGAAACTCACCTGTCCTTTGACTAGTTTATAAAGGGCAAGCGTGGCTCCTAAGTGATGGGCTTGCATGCCGTCTTCAGTCAGGATAGTGGGACACACCTCCAAAACGTCATTAGGCCTATGAATGCGCACTCTGACATCAAGGACAAATAACCAGACAGTCAAATCTGCATTCAGTACACAGTCAGAATCAAAGATGCAATTTTAACACAACATACTTGCATTTCCAATATCTCCCGACTGCAACTTTGTCGAAGGAGGGTGGAGGGCTCTTCGGGAGGTTTTTCCTGCACCAATCAATCAAAAACTGTTTAGGAGACTTGCCAGTCCAGCTCCTTGAGGTGTAGTCAAAGTTTCGGATGTCTTTGGGCTCCTTCTGCTTTTTCTCCGCTAGGGTATCAACAATGACAAATCAGACTGACGGGGTTAAAAATCAGAGATGCAAAAAAGACTAAATTAATATCTGGCAATGAACTGAATTATAAGCACAAAAATAAAATAATAATAAAATAAAAAAATTTACATTATTACAGCATAAAACAAAACACATACTAGCGTGAATTTAAAATAAAAGATAAAAAATAATAGCATAAACATAAAATAACAATATAATGTAAAAAAAAAAAAAAAAAAAAAAAAAATCAAAATATAAATAACAAAAATTAATTCAAAATAAAGCAAAAGTATAAAAAAAAATTAATAGAAAGATGAAAATGTAAAATATAAAAATAACATGACAAATACAATAAAATAACAAAATAAAATAATAATGCAAAACAACATAACAAAACAAAATCATGTAAAATAACATTAGACAAAAAAACATAAAATAACAACATTGCATAAAATAAAACAATATAGACTAAACAGAATACAACATACAATAAATTAACAACAATATAAAGTACAAAAAACACCACGAAATAAAACTAACGCACTAAATGAATATACATTAAACCAAATAAATAAATTCTCTTACTTTTTTCTGCTGGTGGTGCGTCTGCTTGCTCAAAGAGGCTGAAGTTGAGTTCCTCCTTTCCATCAGTGAGTGTAACTGGCTTCTTTTCCTCTTTAGGAGTGTCTTTAACCTTGATAGCTGAATTAAACATTGGATGACACTCCAAAGACTTCATTTCTGTAATGTAAACAAACACTATTAAGAAACAAATTCATAGTAACCCTTCCTCACATTCTATACAATTAACAGATCCTCTAAAGTAGCGAACACTGCAGACACAGAGACCTTGCTGGATGACTCTGATGCGATCTTGTGCGCTCCTCTGCCCTGCTTTGTCCTTCTTGGCTTTGGATCCTGTGGCCATGTCCTTGGCATCATACAGTTGAGCGCTCAGCAGAAGGTATCTGTCATTCTGCAGGAAGAGCATGGGATTTTATGGGAAGCTGTAGGCGTAATAGCGGCATATTATAGAAACTAGACTCACAGGATCAAACTTCTCCTCCAACTCTGGGTTATAAACCCTTGTGTCCGTGTTTTCATCTTCTTCGCTGCTCTGGTCTTCAGATTGTTCAGCGTAGCGCAGTATCCACTCCTTCATACTGCCACCGCCGTCTTTTACAGGACTCTGACATCAAATGAAATGTTTTTTCAAATGAAACTTTTTCTCTCAAAAGATTAAAGTGCCCCTATTATGCTTTTTCGGATATTACGTTTCATGTAGTGTGTAATATCGTTTCAAATTGTGAATGTAAAATGTCTGCACAGTTTCAACGATCAAAGTGAATGATAAATCATGGAGTAATTGAAAAATTGTAAAAGCAGCGTTTCTGAACTGTCTGAAACAAGGCATCGGTAATTCCAGTCTTACTTCCTGCACAAAGCTGCTAGGTTTGTAACAAATTTGCATAATACCACCAGCCTGTAGTCTTCATTGGCTGCCCGTGAACAACGTCTACTTTGACTCTCAAACACTGTAGTTGTAGGTGAGGCCTGGAAGAGTTTGGTTTGTGTTTTCGATATCGGCGCATCTGCATCCACTTTGCATGCGCCTACAAACAATGAGCAGGCTAGGATTGATCTGGTAAAACCGACGCCATCGTTATTGTTCGTATCACTGTGTCAAGTGCTGAGGAAGACACAGAGATGAAATTCAGATATAGTAAATGGCCGTTTTGTTTCTGACATGCACTGTAAGTGGTAGACCAATCACAACAGACTGGGCCATCTGACCAATCAGAGCAGAGTAGACCAATCACAACAGACTGGGTCACCTGACCAATCAGAGCAGAGTAGACCAATCACAACAGACTGGGCCATCTGACCAATCAGAGCAGAGTAGAAAATAGGGTTTTAGAGAGACCGAATAGACCAATTTTCAGTTGGTAAACATGGTGACGTTTTTATGTGGGCGGAGCTTAGGTGGTGGCAGAACGATCCCTCTGGCCGCTTCACTAACGTAAAGTCTGCAAGTTTTGTTAGCTTGTTTTTAACAATGACTGGAGAAAATCCGATTTTATCTTAATGTGCAAGGCCACTCACTGTCCAGGACCGCGATTGTTATTTGCAAAAGTTAATTTTAACGGACAGAACCAGATTGGCCGACCCGTACTGTAGCCTACACGCTGGACGATCTGACAGGATTAACGTTAACGCTACCTCCGGTTGAGTGTCCTGACTTCTACACCTACCTGATAGAGAAACGGAGGGCATATAAATCTTTAGATGCCTATAACTATGTGCTGAATGGTCATGTACAAGTTGTGTGGTACGATCCGCAGTTCTGCCTAGCCAGTACCATGAAGACGACAATGTAAAGAGTGACATTACGGTGCAATTTTAATGAGGTGAATATTTTCTAGAAATAAAAAGTTGCAGATAAAGCATATTAATTTTTCATTGATTCTTGCACCCAACAACACAACAAGATGACATTTAATAATAAGAAGAATAATTTAAGATCCTTATTTTGTAGCCGAATCTGTGCTGGTTTGTATTTGCCGCCTCCAGTTTTCCCTTTGTTCTGCCACCAGCTAGCGCCGTGACGCAACTGTGACGTCGGCTGGAAATTGGTCTATACTTTATCGAACCGTTTCAGACACTGTGAGAAAAGAGCTGATGCTGCAATGTATATTATAAGAAAATTAAAGTGCTTTTTTGACCATGGATGCATGTAAACCTATTGTAGGAGACCTTGAAAAATCAGGAACCTTTAAAATAGCATAATAGGGGAACTTTTAAAATAAAAAAAGTGATTCATCATAAAATGACACTTTAACACACTTTTGCCTTAGGTTTCTCCTCCTCTTTGGGGGCTTCTTTCGTCACCAGCTGCTTCTTGTCCTCTTTAGGAGGCTGGTACTTAGGGCGAGTCTTCTGTTTCTCATCTTGCATCTTTTGGCTGAAACCCTCCGGTAGCTCATCTTTATTCACAGAAAAGCAAAACAAGGGTTTAGGTTTGAGGAGCAGAAAAAGGGTTTATGAAGTTTATGACTGCAATCAGAAGCTTTTACCATCTCTGAGATTCAGACAGAGCCAGTCGAGCGCAGAGTGCAGATCTCCTCCATACAGCACGCTGCTCTTCATGGCCTCCTCGATGTGCTCCGTCTTAAACTGGAACTTCTGCAAGGCTGTGTACAAATCCTGACACACAATATATGGTAGATGATGTCCTTTTAAAATTAGATAATAAATAATATTCTTTATTTTTTGCAAAAAAGGGAAAGAATTACCAGCAACTTCTTGGAGGTGATTCTTCCAGATATTGGTCCTTTATCAGCATTTTCTTGCCTGTAATCATTGATCAACTTGATCACCTTCCTTTCCAGTTCTGGATGGATAACAACCTTTGAGACATGCAAAAAAAAAACAGATATTGATATTGATAATACTAATAACAGACATTGATGTGTACAGTAACTTTCAAAAGTTTGGGGTTTTATTTAAGTTTAGATTTATTTTTAATGCATATGCTCACCCAAAGCTGCATTTATTTGAATAGAAATACAGAAAAAACAGTAATATTATGAAATATTATTACAGCTTAAAACAACTGTTCTCTATAATGCATTTTAAAACATAATATATTCCTGTGATCAAAGCTGAATTTTCAGCATCATTACTCCAGTCTTCAGTGTCACATGATCCTCCAGAAATCATTCTAATATGATGATTTGATGCTCAAGACACATGATTATTATCAATGTTGAAAACCGTTGTGCTGCTTCATATTTTTGTGGAAACTGTGAAATTTCTTTTTTTTTCAGGATTCTTTAATAGAAAGTTCAAAAGAACAGCATTTATTTGAAATAGAAAATAAAACATTATAAATGTCTTTCTATTATTTTATGATCAATTTAAAGCATCCTTGCTGAAATATATAACTGACCCAAACTTTTGAAAGGGAATTGATGTGTTCAAATGTCTGCAGAAGTCATTTATGCAGGTCAATTGTAACAACAATTATTTTTAAACTGGGTAGGTTTTCAGTTATGAACCTATAAACAATGATATGAATGTGTGTGAGACATACCTTCAGGATAGATTTATCAGCCACACTGCTTGTGTCCGTCTGTGCATTAGTGTTAAGACCATAAGTTTTGGGAGCTACAAGAAAAGAAATAACAAATATTAAAGACATTTGCAGACAAACTGTCAAGATTGTACTGGCTCTGAACATCACGTGAATCAGTGAAACAATGCAACACTTACTCTCATTGATTGTTACATTACACTACACAGTGCATCTGCATTCAAATAGGTAGAAATGTCATTAAAATGTTGATTCATATATTGTCATATAATTACATAATGCTTGTGAGTGTCTTATGCATCAAACTCCCCACACATTAGAATCAATTCGACTTTTAAAAGGCCGTCTGACCTCTGGGTTTGTTTTCCTTCGAGGCTGATTTCTCATGATTGGGTCTCTGTTGGTGTTTCTTGCCCGTGGGTTCAGGTTCAGATGCTGCATTGGTCGCGTTCACAGCAACCGGCTGCACACTCGTGGGGACCGCTGCCGACTTCTTCTTCTTCCCACCCATCGCGGAAATAATCAGTTCAAGTGTCTGTTACTGATTAGTACACAAACCGACCAACATTTCTATAAACACAAATTCATAGCTGGAAAATGCTGAAGAAGACTGTGCTGACAGCCAGCTAAGCCAACTCTATGAGAGTCCGTGAAGGCTGAAACTACAGACGCTTCTTTCAAATTAAAAGTTCAGCGGAAACCTTAGAAAACTTTATTTTCTAAAGAGAGAGAGAGAGAGAGAGAAACAGGGAAAAATACTTAATTTAAAAGGAGAGTAGAATGCACATGTTCAAAGTTGCAGAGGCATTTGTTGTAGTCTATCAAAACATATAAAAAGTTTTAATCACTAAATAAAAGCCATTAAATTCCAAACTCAAATTACGGTAAATTCCTTGCTTAAATTACAATGTATTCTGGAATTTGTTATTGTGATTATTTTAGAGAGACACATTTTGTTTGACTGTCTATTTTCGTTGCTCACTTCACACGTTCGACGCGGCGCATGTCATTTCCGGCACGAGGTCTGTGGGATTTGTGTCTGTCGGGTTTGAAGTCATGGCGGACGCCTTTGGAGACGATTTGTTCAGCGTGTTTGATGAAGAACAGGCCGGTTCCAGCAAAAAAGCAACTCCAAAGTCCGCAGCTCAGTCAGGGTAGGTAAACGTGCTGGATATATGTTTGTTTTGCACAACTAATCAATAGATATTGTAGTATTTGTATGGTCTTACTGAACACATGTGACGCGCCATTGATAGAATAGAAACTTAAAATACCTAACGTTAGTCTATCTGACTGTCTCCCTGTACACACAATACACTCCCTATGCTACACAAGAGCAACCACCCAGATTATACTGGAAAATGCTTTAGCAGTACCCTGGAGACCAGCAAGTCACTACCAGCAGCCACTATATTTTAGTTTAGTAATCTGTACAGATAAGCACTAGATGACTGTTGAGTGAATCTTTGTTGTCTTTACATCTAATAGGAAGACGCCCAATAAAGCCGATAAATCGCAGGGCGATTCTGCAGCGGTCCGCAAAAGAGATGAAGAAAATGACGCTCCAGACGAGGTGGTGCTTGGGAAAAGACAAAAGCTGGAAACAGTATCAGCCGAGGAGATCAAGTAAGATTGGTGTGCTCGATGTACTGTGTGTAGACTACTTCTGGAATACTTCATAAGGGCTTTTCACACTTGAACTTGAACTGGGTCATTGCAAACCCCGGGTTATCTTGCTTCACATTGCTCATACTTTACCTGAGCTTTACAATTAATCCTGGGAATTAAAGGGATAGTTCACCCAACAATAAAAATTAGCCCATGATTTACTCACCCTCAAGTCATCCGAGGTGTATGTGATATTAATCTTTAATCTTAATTTCAACATTTACTAATGCATTATTCAAATCAAAAGTTGTATTTGTCAACATTAGTTAATGCACTATGAACTAACATGAACAAACAATGAACAGCTGGATTTTTATTAACTAATGTTAACAAAAATTAACAAATACTGTAACATATGTATTGCTCATTGTTAGTTAATACATTACCTAATGGTAACAAATGAGACCTTATTGCAACGTGTTACCATTAAATGAAATGGCAATTCACATTATTCATTTAAACTATTATTGGGCTGATTATTCGTTTTGCAACCTTAGTTATACCTATGAGTGAAATCCACTCTTGGTTGACCTCTAGTAATTCTCTCCATCTGTGTCATCCTTCAGTCTGTCAGAGCTCATGCCTAAAGTGAAAGCGGAGCAGGTGGAGACAGTGGAGGGCTGCACTCATGAGGTAAACACACAAACGCACAGTAGAAATAAACATCTCTCTGTGGAATGATCATGTGGTTGACCCCATCTTCCTTTCTCAGGTGGTTCTTCCTGCCAGTGAGGAATACACTCCGCTGAAACCACGTGTTGGAAAAGCTGCTAAGGTGATTTGAACCTCATTGAACATCCCATGACAACATCAATGCTTTGCCTTTGTTTGAACATGGTTTGCTTTCCCTCATGCAGGAGTACCCCTTCTTACTCGACCCTTTCCAGCGCGAGGCCATCCTGTGCATCGACAACAACCAGTCTGTGCTTGTGTCGGCCCACACGTCGGCAGGAAAGACAGTGTGTGCAGAGTGAGTGTCCGTTAGACTAAAATATATTCTCTGTGCGCACTTTTGCTTAAGATCAGTTCTTTAGACCAGTGGTTCTCAACTCCTTCGGCCATCGGACACACAGTTTCCCATTGTCATTAAGCCACAACCTAAATTATGAATTTGAACCAAGCAAATTTATTTCTCAAAAATGGTTAACGCACACACAAGTAACGTCCCTCTTCGTTTAACATGCACATAACTTGTAAGACTATCACTAACACTGATAAAATAAAACAGCATTACAAGGTATATTCAAAAAAACAAAGTTATATGAACAACAAGTAAGTTGGGATGAGCCACCACAGTCATCAAACATATACAATTGGTAGTATTTTGGTAATATTCGTCACTGCAGCTGCAGACGAGCAAGAGTGTTTACATTGGAAGCGTCTGTACAGCGTCACAGCAGCGACTCCAAGGCTACATATAAGCAAGCATTTCTTTACAAACACAACTGTATTTGTTTTTAGAAGTTGATAAACTTGATAGTCTCGAAAGTTTGTTATCATGGGGTGTGTACAAAATCCGCATTTAAATGGTAAACAACCAAGAAAGCAGCTCCAATCATGTTGTTTCAGTCACTCTATAGACAATATTCTATAGATTTTTGTGAAATAATTTTTTTTGTGTGTGCTTTCACTTTAATTGAGCGTGAGCAGCGCAGCAAAAATAGACTGCGCCGAAACCCCCGCTTGACTGCTGCTCACGTGACGCTCCTGACCTGATGTTGTATTCTAAGATATTTTTCAGGTTTTTGTCCTTTGAAACACTCTTGTGTGTAGGACTAATTTCTTACGCATCTAATCCCACGCCTCTGTAATCCCAAAACATCATTTTAGAGCTAGTAAAAGGAGGCTTGAGCCACAGATAAGACTAATGCAGTTATTAGAGGGAGAGAGTTATCAAGTGTGTATGAATTACCTGAGTCACCGTGTCATCTTAACACTGTGCGTCTCCACTAATAGCGAAACTGTAAGTTTATCTGCTCCAAGAACAGCGCTGTTATTAAATCGTTAGTGAGAAATGTCTTGTAGGTTTTAAGTTGTTAAACTATTTTACTGACAAAATCGACAGAGCAGTGCTGACAACACGTTACTGTGTGTGTGTGCGTTTGAAATCATTTGGCGAAGTGATATGTAACAGTCATGCGGTCGTGCGTTTCCCTGAAAATAATTGCACTCCTCAGAATGTTTGTTAACCAATCAGATTTAAGCATTCAACAGCCAGTAGTATAACTGTTAATAAAACACTGATCCTGATGAATAGAATAAACATACCTGCATGCAAATCCTTCTCAGCTAACACATGTGCCAGTTACGTACTTTATTTGTACTTTTTGGTAATTGACAATCTAACAACATTGCATCCTTTTTACCGCAAAAATGCATTGTGTGAACTAGGCCTGACAAGTTATGAAAATAACGTTAGAATAATGACACTAACATTTAGCCTGACATCAGGACTGAATCAGGACAATGAGATGCAGGACAGTGGAACAAAAAACAGACGTCTAGAGACGTGTTTTATAAGTTTAACTTCATGTTTTTAGAACGCTGTGTCACGTGCAAAAGACGTGAGATGCAAGCACTCAAACACGTCCGTCTAGCGCATTTACATAGTAAAACTGGAAAAGTAGCGCAGTAGAATGGGAAAAAACGATTCTCTGACAGAAGAGAAAATTCTTTGCAGAAGAGTCAACAGCTTTCAGCTTTCATGGACATATTTCCAAATAAAAGTCTTGCATCAGAAAAACATGTCGAATTAAGTTGTTGTGTCTGACTACACACTGCTACCCACTCAAAACAGTCTTGTGGTGATGCAGTGGTTGAGAAACACTGCTTTAGATCTCAGTGTGTTTCCTTCTGCACGCAGGTATGCCATTGCTCTGGCGCTCCGAGAAAAGCAGCGAGTCATCTTCACCAGTCCCATCAAAGCTTTGAGCAATCAGAAGTACAGAGAGATGTACGAAGAGTTCCAGGATGTGGGTCTGATGACCGGTGACGTCACTATTAACCCCACAGCTTCCTGTCTGGTCATGACCACCGAGGTGAGACAGCGGCCCGTTATCCTCTGCAACATCAACGACTGGCTCTTTATTGATTTATTGGGGTGTTTTCTTTCAGATTTTGAGGAGCATGCTTTACAGAGGGTCCGAGGTTATGAGGGAGGTGGCATGGGTCATCTTTGATGAGATCCATTACATGAGAGACTCAGGTAGGTTGTATATAATGTTTAATCAGCAGAAAATACAAGTTACCTGAAATATTGTGAAGTGCACAAGTTTATCGCATGTTTGCTGTCATTGAGTTTGTGTCTTTCATGATCATGTGACCTGCAGAGCGTGGAGTTGTGTGGGAGGAAACCATCATCCTACTGCCGGACAATGTGCACCATGTCTTCCTGTCAGCCACCATTCCCAACGCTCGACAGTTTGCAGAGTGGATTTGTCACCTCCACAAACAGGTGGGTCATTGTGTTCATTCTGTTTTTTTCTGACAGATCTGGTGGTGTTCCTCTAGTGAAAGGTCTAATATTCCATAAGCTTGCATTGAACATTCTTAACTTTAGTTCCTATAATTGAATACTAAGATTGATAGAATGTTCAGAGTCTGCTTCAATCTTCATGAATTTAATATCCAAATGTCAACACACAAGCCTTTGATCTGCTTTAAATTGCTCTAAATTTCTGTCTCAATAGCCTAGCAACCATCTAGAACACCTTAGCAACCTGCTGTCAACCACTATTATCTTAAAGGTTGTATCAGTGATTTCAGGCCCAAAAATAAATGATCACATCCATCTAATTTTTCCTAACGATCTGCTAGCGGCCCGCCCCATAAGCAGGCTGTCAAAAAAACGCGTCTCTGCCTAGGCTCTGAAATCTGCACACAAAAACAAATGGGTACAACCACCACTCAAAACCAAAATAAATAGTGTTCCAACCAATCACCGACAGGGGCGGGTTTTGCTCCGACTTCGCGTCCAGCCGTGCCAACCCAACTGCACAAGCGCAAAACCTCACAACACCCGCCCCTGTCGGTGATTGGTTGGACCACTGTTAATTTTGGTTTTGAGTGGTGGTTGTACCCATTTGTTTTTGTGTGCAGATTTCAGAGCCTAGGCAGAGACGCGTTTTTTTGACAGCCTGCTTATGGGGCGGGCAGCTAGCAGATCGTAAGGAAAAATTAGATGGATGTGATCATTTATTTTTGGGCCTGAAATCACTGATACAACCTTTAAAGGGGTCATATAATGCCATTTTTGTACAAGCTAATATGATTCTTTAGGTTCTAAATGAAAAGTTTGTAATATACTTTAATTAAAAATTCTCATTAGTATTGTAAGAAAACACTTATTTTACCTGGTCAAAAACAGCTCTGTTTTCAGCACGCCGTTTCAGTGTATATGACTTTAAATGATCATGAGCTTTGCTGACTCCGCCTCTCTGTTCTATGCGTCACCAGAGCTCTGGCGTACACCATTTGTAACTCAATAACCATAACGCGTTGTTCAGTATAAACGTGGGATTATGAATTATATTGAGAACGTCATACATAGAAAACATGCCGTAATGTACCCTGAGTGTAAACCTTAGACGCATTCATTGTGAAGCATGCAGCTAGCGATTTACAAGGATTAATATAAATAGTAATATAAAGTTTAATAAAACGTTACACTCACTTCAGTTCTTTTGGAGGTTCAGCAGGAACACGAATATCTGCTACCGATCCTTTCTTCAGGAGCTGCTTCTTAGCAAATCCAGCTTTATACTGATCCTCGTTTATAAAGCACTCTGCTGAGAAATGATTCGCGCAAACATGAGAGCATTGACGTTGCTCGTGGGGAATATTCCCTTCGAAAACAAACTCAGCCACTGCGTCTTCAGCGGTTCGGATTTGGGAACATTAAAATGACTGCTGTGTTCGTTATTGCACCCAAGAACAGAACACCACAATCGCTTAGACGCCATTCTGCTCATAGACAGTGCTCCAGCATATCAACAATGACCGCGCCGGTCCGCGCTGACTATGATTGACAGCTAGCGAGGGCGGGTCTGTGTTGAAACGCGGCTGTCGCGGCTGTCAATCAACAATCGTGGGAGGGGCGTCCGTTTTATTTACGTCACAAAAACGAACGGCTCAATTTAAGACGGGAAAACATATAAGGAGATTAAAACAAAACCACTGGATGGATTTTTATCATTATATGATGGTTGTGTACAGACACTGCCAACACACATTTCAGTACAATCAACTTGTAAAAGTGCATGTACCATTATATGACCCCTTTAAAACAACCAGTCTGAACCAGGGTTTCCGTTGTCCGGTAATTACCGGACATTGGCCGGGAAAAAAATGAAATGTCCGACATAATTAAATCTCTCCGGTCAAATTGTCTGATTAAAATTGTGTAATAATCCCGCCCCCCTAACACAAAATGAATTTGAGAATAAGCCTAAAATGTATAAAGCAAAAATACACCGACCTTTGGCTATGTTATAAAGGAACAGGCTCTACCGTTTGAAAGTTATTAAACAACATCGCATGCTGCATTTCAAATAAAGCGCACGCCTCAAGCGGCTGTAATATAGACCTAAACAACAAACAATTGAGTGAGACGTTTCAAATATGGCCAGGCAGGCTAGCCTTAAAAGCTTTTTTCAGAGGCCAGACCCGACGGACGATGGTGAATCAGGAACATCTCATTATATAGATCAGTGGTTCTAATCCGTGCACTCATAGGCTACAGTTTTTTTTTTTTTTTTTCTCTCTCATCAAAACTGAATAGCCTATGTTCATCAGTGGTTACATCCTATATCAAGCAGGGACACGTTTGTGTGCATTTTATTTTGTGATTTCACGGGAATGAATAGAGAGTCTCCACAACGGCGATAGATTGATACGTGCGTCCGAGTGAAGATTGCGCAACTCACGCAGCGCGTCGTCCATGCAACTGATAGCAGTGGACACAAGCGCTCAGCAGACACAAGCGCTCAACAGATTTTAGCGCTAGATCTCTTATTTAATAGCGAACTAAATGAATGATCTGCTAGTTAACTGGAGATATTTTATTTATTTGTATTAGTTACATCCGTGCCTCAGTGTTTCAAAAAGTGAATGTGTGTGAAACCATAGTAAAAAACAATTGGTGTTGATTGACGCCAATCGGACGTTCATGTTTTTTTCCGTCTATTTGAAAGTTAGGCTAATAATAACATGTTGCATTCTATACGGCCTGATTATGTCATTTAAGTTACATAGCCTGCCTCCAGTTTTCCTCAACTTGACTAATTAAGAGGCGATATATTTGACCGGCATATCATCAAAATGTCCGTAAAACGAAACCTCTGCCGGTCACTTTGACCGGCATCATTTTTTTCTAGCGGAAACTCTGGTCTGAAGACTCTGAACATGTTAGCCACCACCCGAGAATGCCTTTCAACGTTAACGCCTATCAACCACTCAGGATGCCCTAGAAATCTCCTATCCAGTGTTGTTGTGAGCTAAAACATTTGAACATTGTTTTTGGGAATTGATATAAAATAAAATATTAGGTTCCATTTAAAATTCCATTTAAAAAAATTGGAAACTGATATAAGTTAAAGTACTAAAATTACTCAGGCTAAAGCTGTAATAAAAATGAATTAAAAAGCTAAAATGCACAACAAAATTATAACCTTATACTATTAAAATGAAATCTGAAAATATAAAAAAGCTAATCCAAAATATTAATACTATAAGTATTTATTTATTTAAGCAGTAACCATTCTGCTCAAAAGGAGTGAGCTGAACCAAAGGAGCTTATAAGCGCACACCCCCAAATTTTTCTTGTATAAAAATTTATTTCACAATATTTCAAGGGAACATAGTGCAAAAGCAAAATGAAGATATTTTGAAGAACGATTGAAACCAAACAGTTGTTTGGCACCATTGACTTTCATAGTAGATACTATGGAAGTCAATGGTGCCAAAGTTCCAATCGTTCTTCAAAATATCTTTCTTTGTGTTCAGCAGAAGAAAGAAACTCATACAGGTTTGCAACAACATGAGGGTGAGAATTCTGTCATCATTTATTCATTTTTGGGTGGAGTATCACTTTAATCAGCAATGTTTGCTAAAGCAGTTTAAAGGAAGTGGATCTGAGTTCTTAATGCCTCCAGGATGAGTGTGATTTCCTTGTTTACTTGCAGCCCTGTCACGTGGTGTACACAGACTACCGCCCCACTCCACTGCAGCACTATGTCTTTCCAGCAGGGGGCGATGGACTCCATCTTGTTGTGGACGAGAACGTAAGTAGCCAAATACTTTGAATAGTTGCATTAAAGCTTTTATTCCGTCATCAGAGATGAAGGTTAAACATACCTGTGTGATCTCAAGTGTACCATTATCTGACATGGGTGTAGACTGGAGCTTTCATTCAAGAATGGCACATCTACATGTAATTAAACACAGATCCTGAATGCTGCAATATCAGAGTGCGTGTGTGTGTTGTATAACTTCCAAGCCACTGCTACGCAACAAGCTGATCAAGTTTTAAAAAATGTTCCTAGTATAACTGCAGTTATGTAATCATATTTTTTGGGGCATTTCTTGTCAGGGAGACTTCAGAGAAGACAATTTTAACACCGCTATGCAGGTCCTGAGGGATGTAGGGGACAGTGGAGGCAACACTGGGGGCAAATGGGACCCCAAAGGCAGAAAGGGTGGAACCAAAGGTTAGTATTTAAAAGCCAATATAAAATCAAAATGGCACGATCAATGTTAGCAAGGACAAAAAAGTGGCTCTGTTCTGGTATCCGACACCCACTGATCCAATCAATTTGATCAATAATATGAAGTCCAGCCCCACATTTCACAGACAACCGATAAATGGTTAATAAACTGGATTACAAAATGAAATGTTTTACAGGATGAAAAATGAATTTTCTAATATGTTCAGTGTCTCACATTTACGCTTGTGTTTTAGCAATATCCTCATGTGATCAAATCGCCTTAGATGTATATTAATTAGGGGTGGAACGGTACATGTATTCGTACCGAACCGAAACGGTACGGGCGTCACGGTTCGGTGCACGAATTTACACGGAGAATACACGGTATAAAAATAAATAAAACTCGCGTGAAAATTAATTAATTTAATGCGGAACTACTGTTAGATACGCGGGTTCTTTAGGGACACATAATCTGTACCATCGGCTAGCTCTGAACGCGCGTTCACTTCAAACGTTGGCTTTATACGCGCGTCCTATTGCTTTGGACTAGCGTCGAACTAGACGCGAATTTAACGCTCTATTCGCGTTTGGTGTGACCGCATAATGAACAGGCTGCGATGTCAAGATTGCAATGCTGGAGTGTGTGTGTTTGTGTGTGTGTGAGAGAGGCGCGCGATCGAACAGTGGAAACATAAAAAACATACTCCGTCATTTTCAGATCATTAAACCTGCAAAGTGTTTACTTATATTTGTGTACACTTGCAATAAAACACAACATTGTGCTTTTGTCACACTGTAAACTCTTGTCAAACTGTAACCAACAACTGTCACCCAACCAAAATCTCTCTCTCTCACACACACACACACACACACACTTTTTTTAAAAGCAAAACATATTTATCCAACTCCATTTCAAAACAGTCTGTGGGTCCCATCTTTTGGACATTCATCGCATTGGTTTTCATTTCTTGTCCTCGGAGCACTAATCTTACACACTCTACATTGATTAAAAAAGAAAATCGAATGCGTTATTAATGGTAGTATTTTATACAGAAATCAATTATTTATAATTCAGATGAGAATAATGTTACATTGTTAATTAATAATGTTAATTAAAATTAAGGAAAACAAATATATTGATCTGAAGTATAGCAAATTAATTTTAAATTAATTCAGGTACAATTACCAAACATATCGCAAGGTCTTTTTGTCTTTTTATTAATTTAATTAATAAACTAATTATATAAAACTATTGTCAGTGCACTACAAATAAACTGGTTCTATGCCTTTATTAATAAAACTTATTTAAAAAATACAATGCCTTCTGCATTTTTGTTTTGCTTTTCCCTCCATTGTACCGAAATCGTACCGAACCGTGATGTCTGAACCGAGGTATGAACCGAACCGTGACTTCTGTGTACCGTTCCACCCCTAATATTAATATTAAGCATTAACAGGGCATTAGATGTTTGGAACATGCTGATTGTTGTATTAAATCATTGCTGCTTTTTTTTTGGTTTGGTGTTTTATTTATTTATGGTATTTTTGGTCAGGTCCATCTAACGTCTTCAAGATCGTAAAGATGATCATGGAAAGGAACTTCCAGCCGGTGATCATCTTCAGCTTCAGTAAGAAAGAATGTGAGGCCTATGCACTGCAAGTGGCTAAACTGGATTTCAACACAGGTATTAATGTTATAATAATTAATAATGCTTCTTGCTAAGACCATTACTGTTGCTTTTGCACCTGCAAAGGCTAAACTAAGCCTTGGAAGAGCATACAATTTTTCTTCGGAGAAATATTTGCTAGTTTTCCATTCTAGAACGTAAGGTTCATCTCACTCTTATTGCTGAAATATTGGCGCGATGATGATTTATCTTGCCTATTAATTAGAAAGAGATTTAAAAAAAAAAAAAAAAAATCATGGCCAAATAGTGTCAGAAAAAGAAATGAGCTAAGTTTTGTGTTTTGGGGAATTTTTCCATTTCTGAAACAGTTCCAGGGAGTTCTTTATAAAGTATTCATCTATTTGAAGCGGAATGTGTTACAGAGCCAAACGCACGAACGTGGCCCTCCCTCCTGTCTATTGACGTGTCAAACCTTCTGTTCTCTTTTAAGGGAAATGGACAGCATGTGTGACTTAACAATCTTCAAAAGTTTTGCCACTTCCCATACCGCTTTGCTTTACATGGCCTAATTGAATTTATTTTAAAAGTGACTGATGTGGTGGTGCACACAGAGAAGCGTCGCATTATTGCGGACTTTGAAACTTGTTTTGGTTGTGAATATTGTGCACTTAAAACTTGAAGTCCTGTGCCTTTGATGGTGTATGGGTGAGCACTTGGGACCGCACTAGCAGTCATCCACACAGCTGTTACTGTTTTGCAAGTCTTGCGTTAGGTGGGGAGACTGTTTTCATTGGCTCTATCTGAGCAGATGTCATCATAAGAGCTTTCCAGCTCAAGTGTGATTTTTATAGAGGGTTTCCAGAACATTTTCATCATTTCCAGCATGCACAAGTAGATTGGTCTCTTGGTTTTCTAATCTTTTGAGGCGTTGCTTAAGCAGTGACCGCTGCAGAGATATTGTGGTCTCAAGTAATGCTGTGGCCTTATTACCATATTCAGATGCACTTATTCCTCTCTATCAGTGGTTTTGTTCTGGTTGGTCTGTTCTTTTGTATATTAAATGGGGAAAAACAGTAATGTGCACCTAATCATATAGTCATGCATATTAGAATAACCGAATCAAGTCAAGTCACCTTTATTTATATAGCGCTTTTTACAAAACAGATTGTATCAAAGCAGCTTCACAGTGATAACATGCAAATAATACAACAAAGTTTGTTTCTAAAAGAAAATTGCGTCAACGTCCACCTTAAGTAAGGCAGATCAATAATATTATTGAATATTAAATGTCCCCAACTAAGCAAGCCAAAAGCCAAGGCAACAGTGGCAAGGAACCAAAACTCCATCAGGGACAGAATGGAGAAAAAAACCTTGGGAGAAACCAGACTCAGCCGGGGGGCCAGTTCTCCTCTGGCCAACGAAGGAACAGTGTATGATTCAGGCAGCATTACAAGTCAGATTGGATCGGAACATTTATCGTAAACTGTGTAAAAAAAGTGAAGGTCGGTCAACTGTCCTGATATCATCATAAAGACAACAAGTTTAATTAAAAGAACAAAATTCTTGAAAAGAAAACCTTAAGTACTTTGGTTTGTTTTATTATTTATTCTTGGAAATAAAAAATAAGCATCGAAGCAGCTGTTGAAATATTATAAATATTTGAAACATTTATTCGCCAAATCAAAGTCATGTGGTGCAACCAAAATGCAAAATCATAGGGAGAAAAGAGGACCCCTGCAGACCGTTGTGAGTGTGTCAAGGTCATTTAGTCTCTTAAAATATCAGACAATTTGATCTTGTGACTTGGAAAGGTAAATGGGGTTTTTAAATGTAATTTGGTACAACCTGATTTTTTACTGCTTTTTATTGCTTTTTACTTAATACATTACACCATGACCATTTCAAGACTGCTAAATTTAACTGTAGAGTGCAAGTTAATTTGCAATTATTAAATTGTGAAATTTAATATTTACATTAATGTCGTTAAAATAGTGTAATACATTTAATTTCCTGACTGAGCTTTTATTGCTGTTGTTTTCAAAAATTCAGTATTTTATTTTAAAGAACTGCAGGTCTATATTCCGTTTTTCATTTGTTATGCTGTAAATTTGATTGTGCTAAGCCTCGTGAGACTGACTACACCACATGCCGCAGGCAGAAATAGAGATGTTCTAATCCTTCGTCATGACACATTGTTTCTAGGCTCTGTTGGGAGCAGGAAAACAGGACAATTCTCCCTTTCCTCAATACCCTTCTTGAATATTTTAATTCTCTTCACTGACCCTATGTCTATATCTCTCTGGTTTGTAGTGCTAGGGCTGGGCGATATGGCCCAAAAAATTTATCACGATATTTTTTTTATATCAGTCGATATCGATAATTATCACGATAAATGTCAAATCTTTATTTCTTTCAAGTTTAAAGGCAGATTTTTGCTCCTAAGTGAAAGTTGTATAAACCAGAGCGTTGTGGTTTTAAAAATCTGAGGTAGAACATTCAAACATTTGTCATTTTTCCTTAACAAAATAAATATCTGAAAAGAAAAATATTTCTTCAGCAGTTTGCAGTGCAGGCTGCAATATTCAAATTACATGTTTTGTCTCGAAATGCATATTTGAATTGACAGTGAGTTGACAGTAAATCTACATCTAACTCAAGCTAATGCTACTATGTTAAATTTATGTTCATTAACAAAAACAGTAACATCTATTTTTTTTTTTTTTTTTAAGGACCACATTTTTATTTGGTAAAATGTAATATTCTGACTGTTTGAGTTTTATTAAAATTAACCATTGGTCATCCAGTATCATGATTCATGCATTTAGATCATGATAGCCACAGATAAAGCCAGGCATAACCTATAGCACCTCACTATCATGGCAAAATGTAACTTTATTGTTTCTATGGTATTAGGTATTTGTATGAAAAACAGTAGCCTAACAGTTAAATACATTATTAAATACTGTAATTATATTCCATTAGTCATTTAATACATTGTCTACATTAATAATATTTTACAATTCAATATGTATATCCCACATGTCATGGTGCAGTTAATATTACTAGGCTAACGTTACAGTAAATCCATGGTAGGCTAAACAGATTCAGTATCAATTCAGATTCTGACTGTATCGTTGCGCACAGTGTTTCTCCTGTTTGTCAGCGGTGTTTCATCTTCCTTTAAACTGATTTAAACTGGACATTTGTGTTCTTCGCTGAACTCAAGCGCTTCTCACTGGATCTTGTGAGCGAGACGATCAGAGTAAACGCGTCTGCTCTAGTGAGCTCGCGCTGCCATTTGGACTTTGAGCCGAGCGGATAAACGGTCCGTGTGGCGCGCGGTTCAAATGAGTTTCGTTCCGCTTTTGGGCGCATACACATTATCGAACATTTATCGACCTCTTGATATCGTTTTATCGAGAAAAATTATATCGCGATAATTATCGTTATCGTTTTATCGCCCAGCCCTAGCTTTTCATATGATCATGGAAAGTCCTTTGTGCAGCTGTGTAAAACACACACACCTAACTTTGTGATGCTGGCTGTGTTTCAGAGGCCTTTGAGCTGACACATGCACACTGAACTACCAAAAACTATTTGCACTTTCTAACAACGGTCCTCTGAAATTCCCAGTTTGATGTCTGATTTCTAATTTCTCTATCCAATCCCAGACGACGAGAAAAAACTGGTGGAAGAAGTGTTCAGCAACGCCACAGACTGCCTCTCTGATGAAGATAAAAAGCTGCCACAGGTAAATTCTTTGCATATACTCATCCGCGGCTTGTCTGTAAGGGCGGGTGTGGCACCAGAGCCCCACCAAAATATTCATGCAAACATAGACCTCTGTATACATAATCTATTGTTAATTCAGTGTTCAGCATTCTGCAGGACTTCTCGTACTGAGACAGGAACTCAAAGACAAAAGGTGATAGTCTCATTAATCTGATTAATTTAACTTACAATAGAGAGATCAGGACAAACGGGAACAGGCAGGTTTGTGACAAAATTCACACTAATAAACTTTCTTGGTTTATATACTATTGTACTGGAACCTAAATTAAACATTTAATAAATTTGTAACACTACAGTAGTAAATGGGGTTCATTTTGTTAGCTATTTTTTAAACTTAGTCTTAGTCCTGTTTCAAATGTACTTTTCAGTTTGTATCATATTTAGTCAACCTTATTGCCCTGTTTTTGTTTTGTCAAGGTTTTTTAGTCAGTATTTTAGTCTAGTTTTAGTCAATGAAAACTTAGTCCCATTTTCATCATGCTGCGTAATGGTTGAATTAATCCTGATTATTTTTGCTCAGAATTATAATCAATTATAATAAATAGAAATGTATTTTTACATTTCATTACGATTATTGCATTTTGACCTACAAGCACAAATCAAGAGAATGTCAACCCATACACATGGTTTATTTTACCTCAGTTTCCTTATTTATTATAGGCTATGTATCATATAGGCCTACTGGTAAAACAGTAAAATTCCTAGAAATCCAATAATTACAAATTACATTAATGTATTAAAAGACTTGTGCTGTCACAAAGAAGTTGTGTAAGTGCATTTATTCAGCAACCACAATCGCAAATATATTCGAGAGATCCATGTTTGGATTTATTACGGTTCATCACTGAGAAGATTTGATCGCAGCAAACAGCGCAAGCGGCTCGTGAGTGAACACAGACCGACTGAACACAGACTAACTGAATCATTCAAGCAGAAAATCTCAAATGGAGATCACTAAACTCCAGCTTACTTGTTTGTCTGTTTTTTTTTTAGATCATCCGCGCTTCCGCAGTGTAGAGAGAGCATGTGCGCATGGGTTGCCAGGTTGCAAATATTAAAGGTGACCTATAATTCAAAATTGAATTTACCTTGGTATAGTCAAATAACAAGAGTTCAGTGCCTGGACATGACATAGAGTGAATCTCAAACTGGACTGTTTTCGCGTTCTCATTTAATTCACGTTTATGAAAAACACCCCTGAAAAACGGTCGGTTCTCCACACAATACCGACTGTGACGCAATAGTCGGGATCATTAATATGTACGCCTCCAAATATTTGCATAATGCCAGCCCTCAATGCCAGGCGGAACTGCGCAGCCGAAGCATGGCAGTGGCTCTGTGTGGATGTACACATGAACACAAAAGTATTTTTTAGTTCCTTCATCTGAGCCTCTGAAGAAACAATGGGTTAATTTTATTTTCTCTGGAAATTTCCAAACATTTCAACGACTGTTTCCTCAACTTGGGCCAATACAGAGCTGGCCTCGGATCGAGCTACCAAGCAACACTTTCTGATGAGTAATTGTTCAAGTTCAGACAGGTAATCTTTCTCTCAAAATCGTTCAATACTGTTTATGCATCAGTAAGTCAAGCCAGTGACTAAAATATCAGCTTCACATCGTTTCTTTTAGTAGGATGAAAATAATCGTATTTAAATTGTGAACAAATTATATACAGAAAGCGATCAAAGAACAATCTTTCCACACAGCGCGAGTTTATCTGGACACTTGCCAAACTCGTTATGAAATCAATGACGCACGTTACTGCACAACGAAGCTCTTACTGTATTTACTTCATCGTGTTTGCATTGGTGAAAGCAGAGAGAGTGCAGAAACTGCTTTGCAATGATAAGATCTTCATTCTCGCGATCAACACACTGTCATCTGCTCAATGCTCATCACGGCAACATTTTATGTGATGGGAATAGATCTAAATACTTTAAAAACATCTCACGATTCGTTAATCTCGATAGCTGTTATAGTAAAAACGTATAATAGCAGTAGTAAAAGTATTCGGGAGAGAGTTTCACATGTAATGCGTTGCTATTTCATATGCAAGCATGTCAGCCAATCACAGCAGTGGCCGCGGTTACACTGAATCCCACAGCAGACACGCCCCTTCAAACAGAGTGTTCAAATCAGAGGCTAAAAGCAGGCTAGGAAAAATGCCAATTATTTCTAAATTATGATTATTTTTTATCTAAAAAACATACTAACATTATAAGGGTAACCCAGGAAACATTATAAAATAATTAAAAAAAACATTCTAGGGCACCTTTAAGTAAAACACCAGGTAGAAAACGTGTTCTTTTAAAGGTGCAGTATGTAAAATTGACAGCTATCGGTTTGAAATGGGTACTGTAGTTCAAATTTAAAATATTGGAGAGAGTTGTTCCAGCCCCCTCCTCACTCGACGCTTACGTGGTTTCTAGATTGAGGACAAGCAACAGGAGCGAGCGCAATTGACAATGGAAGGCGAAGAGACTTACACACTTGTAAGTTGATGAGTTTATTTATCCGTGTTTTAAAGGGTTAGTTCATCAAAAAATGAAAATTCTGTCAGTAGTTACTCACCCTCATGTTGTTCCAACCGCGTAAGACTAGATATTAGTCTTTTATATATAGATAAAAGATATTTTTGATGAAATCTGAGAGCTGTCTCACTCCTTCATAGGCTGCTAGTAATTGCATCTGCCGGCCAAGAAAAGTTAGTAAAAGCAATGGTAAAATAGTCCAAATGACTACAGTGGCTCAACCATAAGTTTATCAAGTGACAAGAATACTTTTTGTGTGAAAAACAAACAAAAATAAAGAAAAAGTGTGAGTTCACGAGAGCGCCACGACGCATGTGCGAGAACTGAGAAGATGACGATCAAGATCATTTGATGGGAAAGCGTGAAAGGTAAGCCATTCATTTCATGCCATTGGTAAGGCAGTTTTACGTTTTCTTGTTGGTTTCTCACGATTCAGACATCCAGGAAATGCACACTTTAGAACCATTTTGAACACTACATCGAGATCCATCTGCGTCATCTTCTCAGTTCTCGTGCATGCGTCGTGGCGCTCTCGTGAACTCACGTCAGAGGCCCACACAGAAGAAATTGAGAAGTTGAATAAAGTCGTTATTTTTGCGCACAAAAAGTATTCTTGCCGCTTAATAAACTTAAGGTTGAGCCACTGTAGTCACTTGGACTATTTTAAAATTGCTTTTACTAACTTTTCTGGGCCGGCAGATGCAATTACCTAGCAGCCTATGAAGGAGTCAGACAGCTCTCAGATTTAATCAAAAATATCTTAATTTGTGTTCCTAAGATGAACGAAAGTCTTACGGGGTTGGAACAACATGAGGGTGAGTAATTTTTGGGTGACCTAACTCTTTAATATGCTCCCGTTCATAGAGATTTTTAGAGGATTTTTAGGTCGGGTAGAATCTGCAATCTCTGATGTAGTTTGTGTGCTGTTTTCCACCAACTGGCAACCCGGGGTGTGGAAATACTACTGGGTAAATTAGCAGTGGGCGAGATCACACAGACCGAAACAAAAACAGACATTCCGACACGGAAAACACATTTCAAAGTAGAATAACTGGCTGTAGCATTGTTTTTCAGAGCAACAAGTATGTGAACTTTTAATTTTAGAACTTTTTTTTAACTACATTTTAGTCTCGTCTTAACGATATTGCATGTTGATATAGTCACAGTTATCGTTTAAGGATGTTGGTGTCGTCTCGTCATCGTCTCATATTAGTCATGGAAAATAATGGTCGTAAACGGACTTTTTTTTGGTCAGATTTCATTAACGAAATTAACACCAGTACTAAAGTCTATCAATCATCATTAGAGTGCCACCCTCAGGCTGAATAACACAAGGACAATATAATTCTGCCAAAACTGTGTCTGATGTGTTCAGTAATTAGAATATAAAGCTTACAAAATGTTTATCATAAACTAGCAGACCAGAATCTGCCTACCTATATTTTACAGCCAGAAGCTGCTACTCCATATACTTGATGTTTTGTACAATTATTTATTAATTGGTCTGTTGACGATAAAATTATAAAATTGCTGATATTTAATTTATATGCTTAGACGATGACGCTTGCTGCCTGAATAGTGCCACAAGTTGAGTATTTCAACAAAACAAATTGTAAATGCTCATATTAATGTTATATTTCTTATTATTTTACTTGCATGACATTAGTTTAAATGTAGTCACAATCTTTACATCAGTAATGTTTTTTTTAATAAACCTTTTTTTTGCTGCCATTGAGCTAATGCACATGTAACAACAGACTTGTGCGGTGTGGTGCACTTTAAAAGATCCGAATATTTAAATAAAAATAAAACATTTGCAACACTTGGATGTGCCTGAGAGCACATGCCATCATGTTTTGTCACATCCACAGCAACACCAATGCAGTCAGTAATGACAAGATTTAGATGAAGCATTCAGAGAAAAAAAGTATGTCATTGGTGCCTGCTACATGCACAGGAAAATCAGTTTGCAAAGTTTTTTTTGCTAGTCGACTACAATTATAAACTGAAAGCGTCTGCTCTTCTCCATGCAGCACGAGCTGCAGTATCACAGCACTAGTACAGCAGGAGTCAGATTTCACTTATCACGTGAAGAGGGTAAGGAGAGATGAATGACAGGATGATGGTGGAGGATTTGATGCGCAACAGATCCTGAGCGTCTTGTAAAATGTGTGGTCCGGACCGCTGCTCCCTATACACAAAGTACTCGTGATCACGAATTTGAAAACAAAATTGAAAAGCAAGCGTGCATTCAAAATTGATTTCAATACCCTGCATATTGATAGTGTCTCCCTGATGCCCCCGGTGTTATCAGTATTAAGGATGTTATCACACTATGTGATGTATCACTTTATGTGAATTTCCTCCGTAAAATCCCTACTAAAGTAATGATGCTGAAAACTCAGCTTTGCCATCACAGGAATATTTTTATTATTATTAAAATATAGTTAAACAGTAAAACTGTAATATTGTGAAATATTGCAATTTAAACTAACTGTCTTTGGTAACACATTATTTTAAGGTAACATAGTTACATGTTACTACATGTCATGTGCTTACTATAGTAATAACAGTAAATTGTGCATCATTACAAGAAACTAACCCTAAACATAACCGTAACACTATAGTAAGTAAATGTAATTAATTCATATTACACAGTACTTATTTAAGTACAATGTATCTACTTAAAATAGTGTTACCCTGTCTTTTTAATAAATTGAAAATAAATGCAGCCTTGGTGAGCACAAGAAATTCACATTTAATTTTTTTTTTTTTACCTACCCCAAACTTTTTATATTTTTAATGATAGTAAGTGGCACGTCCACAAAATTGCTAATAACTCTATTTTTTATCTTTTTGACTAAACTAACATTTTCCTCGCATGGACCACATTTAAAGATGTTCTTTCTTGTTATATAATTAAAATCCCGATTTGTAAAGTTTTTCTGTTTTACCGAAATATTCACTTAAACCCACAAGTTCTTGCTTAGTTTATTGAAGACCTGTCACACGAACCACAGCCAAGTCGGGCTGTACATGTGAAACTTGTTTGAGGTGAATCTGTGTTAGCAATTCCCAAAATGATTTTAAGAGGCTCGTAAAACTTTCCACTCTCTTCAGCCCTCCTGTTCACTGTTACTTCTACATCATTTTTGCTGTCATCCATTTGCATGTTGTAGGAGAGCAGAGTTAGGGTTGTACTCATGCAGTAGAGGTGCTGATCTCAGATCAGATGGTCTTCAAGGACGCTGCTCTGTCAGTGTGAAGATAAAATGATCCTCCATCAGAACGCCTGCTGTTGGAGGATGAGTGATTACAGGACTAGTTCAAATATGCAGTTTGTGTAAATGTTGCCTTTATGAGGAATGGACCATCCTTCAACTTGACCCCTGCCTGTTTGTTCTCAATGATACATTTCTGCAACAAGCTCATCCTGAGCTCTTCACGCTGTTGACAGATTTGCATTTGCGGATATTTTCACTACCCTCACAAAAATGATAGATTTTAATTTATTCATATTGATTGAATTTTTATATGTATTGAATCTTCAATAGCTTTACATTTTAAATAAAATAAATCTCATTGTATGGAAGAGATCAGCTCTGCCTTTGTGTGAAAAGGAAAAAAAACATGTGAACACATATATCTGAACATGCAATATAACAATAGAACAGATCCTCTGCCTTTAAGCAAAAAAAACAACTAAAACGTTTTATTCTTCCTTACCCACATTCAAGTGTTGATAAAAAAGAATGCATTAAGTTTCATTAAAAAAGCAACATTTTGACCAAAAAGCTGAGAAAAATTGCATTTGTCAGACTATAGATCGGATTCAGAATGATGATCAAAACACAGATGGAGTAAATCCGAGTCCATCAACACCCCAGAAGCTTCACAGTCCTATAGCTCGTCCTGGGGCGACATTTCATTCACTAACATTAGGCAGTTTTGATTTATATGCTGTTTGATGTTGGTGATCGTGTTATTTTACATATGCATAAGATTACATATGATATCGCTTGTTTCTGCATCATCTTAGCATGCGTTTTGATCAGGAGATTCTGTACTCTTTCAGAAGATGCGTAATAGCGCCCCCTACTGTATAACAGTTAAAACACTGAAAGCCAGAAAATTCCGTCAATGGCGGGGAAAGAGTTACTGTGCGTTCACACCGCCGCCGACGAGAGTGGCAAAATTCACTCTCGCTGCCCTGCCAACGACGCTGTAAAAAAGATTTGTGGACGCTGACGTAGATCGAATGCTTGTTCTTTTTTTAAACTTTATTTAAAGGGGCCGCAAAGCAAACAAGCATGTTGATCGTTATTTTTGCAGACTGACCAAGTAGGGTATAAGTTAACCTCATGGAATCTTTTAAATGTGAAAGTAAGAAATTGATCGATGGAAAGAACTTAATTATAGTGACATGTTTGCAAACGAAATAAACCAATTAAAAGCCATTTTTGTGGTGTGTCTTTTGTGTTCATGGTTAAGTGCTAATCTAATTTGCATTCCCGCTGAAAAACAAGCGTTCTAGTGCGAAAATGTTGCCTATAGTGTTGCCACCTTATCAAATTCACATGATCAACCTCTCCTCTATTTTGCTTGGGAATTAATGTGGTCGGAACCAAAGTTTACTTGACTGCGTTCTCTGGGATCCTCTCAAGCGGAGGACTTCTACATTCTGATTGGTTGCCGCCGAACCGCGTCATAGCTCATTACCATAAAGTTGACCTGACTTCAACTCTTCTCGCCGCTCCAAGATGCCGCCCTCGCCGGAGCTCGCCGCCGGCTCACATTGAAAATGAATGACTTCCGGTGGTGTGAACGCACAGTTAAGCTTGACCAGGTGTGCGAGTAAACAATGACCAACTTTTCATTTTTAGGTGAACCATTCCTTAATTTTTTTTGTGCTTGTTTGTGTCTTGGAAAATTTGGCCTTGGTGTTACTAGGTCTTTAAGCTGGTCTTTATTAGCTTCACTATGCTGATCTGACAGGGCTGTGATTAAACCCAGTAATGGCCTGTCCGAGTCCTGAAGCTGTGTGTGTTTAATTGAGATCATTTCTCAACAGGTGGAGCATGTTCTGCCGTTGCTGAAGAGAGGAATTGGGATTCATCACGGCGGCCTCCTCCCGATCCTCAAAGAGACCATTGAGATCCTGTTCTCTGAGGGTCTGATAAAGGTGACTGGATGAACCTTTGTGTAATGTTAGATAAACACTTTCACCTTAGCTGAACATAGAGTCATTCAGAGTTGACAACCTTTTAGTTTTCAATTCACTCACCATCTTGTTTTTCCTGTATGAAAATTCTCTCATGGGAAACAATATTTTTTTCAAAGTAAATGGGGGCTGAAGCTATCTATCTCTAAAATGACACTGAAGACTGATTAAAAGTAGTCCACACAACCCATGCTCTATATTCTAAGCCTTCTGAAGCTTTGTGTTAGGAAATCATCATTGACTCAACCTTGTTTTCTGCAGAAGCTCTAAGCAAAATGGCTTTTCGAATGGGGGAACATCAAATTCTTCCAAGCTGTTCACCAAGCTTACGATTAAATTTCATATTTGACATCACAAATGAAATATGACAACAGCTGTCTCAATTTTGATTCTAAATGCTCAAATCATGACAAAAATCTGAATTTTCAGGCTGGACCAGCCAGTGTGCATGTGGCGTCCTAGGCGTGCGTCTCAGAACACAGCCAGAGCTTCTAGCAGCAGCTGCAGGGAGACGATGGCTTTACCAATGAGCGATTGCCTCTTTTATTTAGAAGGCGGGACTTATTCCGCCATATTGCGCATTGCACTTTCTTCCATTCATAGTAATATGAGTGCACCATCTTTGACACTTTACCAAAGACTTAAGATTTACATTGACTTTAAACTTAATTCATCTAATGCCACCGTAATTTCTTGGAGCAATGCCGTGAGTTGTGCGTTGCTCACACAAAATGATTGTATGGCTTCAGTTTTGTATTTTCTTCATTTCAGTTCAACCATCCAATGGTAGAAATGCATCTACTGATATAATGTGTGTATGCATGCGTGTTTAAATTTAGGTTTAGCATTCAGCGAAAATAGCATCATTATATACAGGTGCTGTGATTAAAGATTTAGGTCATGTCGTCCACCCAGGATATTCTTCAAAAAGTTTTGTGTTCCATGGAAGAAAGTCATACAGGTTTGACTGTGAGGGAATGAGATTTGTGTTTGGGTGAACTGTCCCTTTAAGACACCTCACTAGTTTCTCAGCCAAAACTTTCATAATAGCTTGTGTGTCTGTGGTAATGGTTTGGTTTAACATCTCTCTCGCTCTCTCACTCTCTCTCTCTCTTTAGGCCTTGTTTGCTACAGAAACATTTGCCATGGGAATCAACATGCCTGCGCGAACAGTTCTCTTCACCAGTGCACGCAAATTTGATGGCAAAGACTTCCGCTGGGTAAATCACAAACTATTCTGCTTCTCATAAAATCACTTATAAAATTTCCCAAAGCATTTCTTTGCCTCATCGTCCACCGTTGCACAGAGAGGACACAGGGTCGAGCAACGGTGCTGTCCAAGCAGCCACGTATTGTTTGCGTGAGTGTGAGGCAATGACTCAAGCTGTTGTGAATAAGAGGCCCTTGGCTTTATTGTCCAGCACAGAGCGAGGGAGCGATGGAAGCTGCCATCTAAAACGTTTTGTGAGGAACATCTGGTATCCATGAGTCGGCCAGAAAATGTACATTCAAAGTTTTGACTAACCGTTCGCAGGCACTGAGCCCCTCTCTGGGACTTTTAGCGGTTAATAGAAGATAAGACTGATCTGGGGTCAGCTATGGGTTGCTGTAATATAGCAGAGGAACGTTAGGAGGGGTTATCAGGCAAAAACAATATTTGCAAAACGAATGGGCTGATATGTTACATTGTTTGAGTTTGGTGCCAGATTGTGATTTATCAGAGCCGTACCAGTAAGGAACTTTCAGATGGAAACCTTATCGTTTGGGCAACTGCAGATGTTTCCTTACAGCAAAATCTATTAACAACCACATCTTGTGGTGATTTTACCACCATTATGCATGTTAACAGAATGCCCTTTTTACTGATCTATTAAAATCAATGGAGAGAAATGCAAAATATAAAGTGTAAACCACTGTTCAAAAGTAAGCTAGTAAGATTGAACAACAACAAAAAGAATTGTCAGCACAACGGTTTTCAACAATGATAATAAGCAATCTTTCTTGAGCAACAAATCATATTAGAAATATTTCTGAAGAATTATGTGACACTGAAGACTAGAAAACAGTTAATAATTGTAAATATATTTAATCCGTATGAAATGTGCATTTCTCTCTGGCGCGTTCACTACTGCGAAGATCGCGAGTCAGCATCGTCAACTTCATCTTTGCAGCCGACACTGACACAGAAAACACTTGTTTATTAATAAATAATTTAAATGTCTCCTTGCTATATTTGACATATTCATAATCATTACTTTTGCCGGTTCTTTGTAACAGCTTTTAGGTGCTTTATTGGCAGCGGCACCCTTACATGTTACATTAACGCGTCATCACCGCACCCCGGTTTTGTTGGGTCAAACCCATCTGCTAGCGATGGGGGGCCGAGACTGAGAGCTACGTGGAAAAATATGCACCAAACAAGCCACTTTTAAATTTAGCTGTTTTCATGAATACAAAAGTTGGGTGACCCTCCCCCTAGACTAAAAAAAGTTGGATGAGCCTCCCCTCAACAAAGAATAAAAAGACATGACCCTCCCCTATTTTCCTCCGGTGGTCTATTCCATAAATACCGAACGGTCCCTTACTGTATTTTTGATCAAATAAATGATCATAAGAGACTTTTCAAAAACATAAAAAAATAGTTCCAAACTGAATTGTTTGAATGGTAGTGAATGGCATTAGAAATACATTTAACATCTACATGAAATCAAAATGGACCCCGTTTACTTTTTATAAAATACACATTCCTGGTCTTATTGTGAACACTTCATCCATTTTGGTCCTTGGTAACTGTACTGTTTCGTAGCCATTTATTTTGAGCCATTTATTAACTACTACATTTCTATAAACATTAACTAAACAAAATGGAACAAAACAGGATATACATAGATTAATATTTAAATAAAATCTAAATTAAATGCACCACACATTGGGTATGTCCTTTTACAGTTGGTTTGCTGTAAAAAAAAAAAAAATTTTGGCAAGAAAACCTAATGTAAAGTACATGTTCAGTGTTTAATATGCACAACCCACAAGCTGCTTGTGGATTGATATGATCATGTACTGTCTATGCTTTTATTGTGTGTGTTTTATGATATAATTGTTTTTGCTGTGAAGCACTTTGTGGTCTTATACCTGTGAAAGGTGCTATATAAATAAACTTTTACTTACTTATAAAAATTTATAGATTTTTTTTGTAGTTGATAATTCAGAAAACCGTATTTAACCAACAGTGTGATTACACATAATGTATATGGTTAATTTAACCAACTTCTGCAATAGTAATAAATTCATATTTTTCCACCCCCCACATTAGATCACCTCTGGAGAGTATATCCAGATGTCAGGACGTGCCGGCAGAAGAGGAATGGATGAGAGGGGAATAGTCATTTTCATGGTGGATGAGAAGATGAGCCCTGCGATTGGCAAACAGTTACTGAAGGTATGCACTAACATGCCAACACGCCATGACAATGATGACTCTTTATTTTTGTTTTCGTATTTGGGTGAACTGTTCTTTTTAAGCAGTTCTCCTCACGTTTTGTTCAGGCGATGGCCAACACACTCTGACGCACAAACTTTCTGATCCTAAACCCCTTATCCTCCTCTAAGCCTTGGCACCCTCTGTAAGGGACATTCATACACTCTTTAACATGAAGTCCATAAGCTCTCTCAATCTCACATGCCTGCCTGCCTGGATTCGCCCCCTAAAGACTCACGATTCCCCCCTCTGAAGCTTGGATTGCCACATCCCATCTCTGCTTGGGGTCCTTTAAAAAGTCTTGCTCAATGCCCTTTCAACTAAATTCAAATGGTACTTTATTATGGTTCTTTTGTAAGTTTCAAAGAGAATACTGAAAAAGCCATGTCACTAAAATGAATTTTCTGGCACACATCAGTAGTGCCTTCTCAATTTTCTTCTCTGGGCCTGCGTAGAATCAGACTCTGTGTTGCAAAACCTGTTGATTTATAGACTGAGCTCTGTGGTTTTCTTACTCTTAGCGTGGTCAGTTGTTTACTCGTGTATAAAGGCTTCATTGGTTGAACATTTTATTTTATTTGCGTTGTGGAATTTAAGAGATGTTTGCCATGGTGGCACAAGCTTCTTTTTTGACATTAGTTTTCTTCTGCTCTGGAGTCTATGGCAGCCCATAAAACTATGGTAAAAATGAAATTGTGATCACACAGATACAGGAAAGTCTCAATATTAACCATAGCAAATTTGAAGTCTCTGACTCAGTCCCTCTAGTGCCACCAACTGTCCAAATTTTCTTTTTTTTTCTTTTTGACATGTGAAGGCCAAATATGGTATTCCATACTCAGAATTTGTCAGTGCACCCACACATTAGGAGAAGTGAACACACACACCTGGAGCAGTGGGTAGCCATTTTTTCTATGGTGCAATTGTGGGTAAATGTGCTTTTTATTATATCGGTGTTTCCCATTTATTACCTAGACTCTGGCGGCCCACTATAGTTTAATCTGAATTGGCACAGTTTCATAATGAACCAAATATAACATAAAAGTTTTTTTGTGCCATTGTTTTGGCAATGTATCTGTCAAGTGAACTAAAAGCAAAAACGTGATGTGGCTTAATGCCCTTATCGAATCACAAAAGGCTGCATAAGTGTATAGTCTTTTGCACTGCATATTTCAAAGCGAAGCACTTTCGACATATTCCACGTCTCATTTCACAGCGAATGAATGTAGTGAACTCCCTCATTCTTCCACCGCATGGGTGTCAATGGATTGTGTTGGATTCATGATTTGATTAACAACTTTTATTCTCGTAGGGTACGGCAGATCCTCTGAACAGTGCATTCCACCTGACCTACAACATGGTGCTCAATCTACTGCGTGTGGAGGAGATCAACCCAGAGTACATGCTGGAGAAATCCTTCTACCAGTTCCAGCACTATAGAGCCGTGCCTGGTGTTGTGGAGAGTAAGAACGATTATGATTTAAAGGAATATTTTCCATTGGATAAATTCTGTAATCATTTATGCATCATCATGTTGTTCTCTGTGAAACAGAACAACAGGAACATTTTTCAAAATGAAGAAAAACCTGTTAGTCATGCGGGTTTAGCACAACACAAGTTAAAATTTAGTTAACTAGATTTTCTTGTTCATTCGAATTTACATAGAATCAGTAATTGGATTGTCATATAGTTGTTACAGAACTTCTTTGATGTTATTTTTCTCACTCGTGTATTTATTTTATGTGATTCTCACAGAGATGAAAAAGCTGGAGGAGGAGTATAATGCAATACGAATCCCCAATGAAGAGAGCGTGGTGACCTACTACAAGATCCGTCAGCAGCTGGCCAAACTGGGCAAGGAAATCGAGGAGTTTGTTCACAAACCTAGATATTGCCTGCCCTTCCTGCAGCCGGGCAGACTGGTCAGGGTAAATGGCCAGTGGCTCTTTCTGTACAAATGCATTGCAAATACAGTTAATGTTTCATCTAAATCTAGCAACCGTTTTCTAGCAAACCTCAGACATGCTTGGTTTTGTTGGTTTATAGAAACTGAAAATGCTAAACATTTTTTGGGTTTTCATTTTCAGGTGAAAAAGGAAGATCTGGATTTTGGTTGGGGTGTAATCGTCAATTTCCAAAAGAAGGCAAATGTCAAGGTATTTTTTCTTCTTCTTTTTGTGGTTAAAGTGCGCCCAATTATAAGAGGTCATGTATCGTGAGGAATAAAATTTTCCTTGATCTTTTGAGACTTGTACTTGTACTAGTTCTTGTTCTTTCAGAACTCAAAATGTCCTTCCAAGTGGAAAAAAGGAAACTAAAGGCTATAATACACTACATGTCTAGACAACAAATCGAGGAAAAAATCTGTGCAAAAGTCAAGTTGGTGCTAGTTGCTGAAAGCCAGAGCCAACTTGCAGATTTTGGGCAGTCGAAGTTGACCGAGATCGCAAAACATATTTAATCCATTCAGATGATATCAAACATGTTTGATATTTTATCCAATTTTAGAATTGGTTTTGTTTCTCCTAGCAATGAGACACATTTCTGCAAGAGTTTTTTCAATTGTTTTCAATGGGAGTGCTGCGTATTTAATAACGGCAGCAGCGAGACGAGGCGCTGAGCATCGATTTCATGCCTACCGTTTTCAACTGGCTAAAATTCTTTGGTAGACTCAGGCCCTTAAAGTCTGGTAGTGTGCGATCCTCAGTCGTTTAGTGTGTGATGTTCAGTTTTCTCTGTAACCATTTACTAAATCAGCAAGTGTTTGATGCCTAGTGTTTTAAAAACTGTACGGTTTTTAAAAGCCGTGTAGTGTATTCCAGACTTCAGCTGCAAGAATGAGTAGCTTTCTTTCATCAGACATGATGATATGTATCACCACTTGCTTCTTAAATATCCAGCAGCAAAAAAAAAATTTTTTAAAGCTTTATTTTAAAGGGGTCCTATTATGCTTTTCAACTTTAGTTAGTGTGTAATGGTGCTGTTTGAGCATAAAAAAGATCTACAAGGTTACAAAGTCCATTCCAAAGGGAGATATTTTATTTAACAGAATCCACTTTTCAAGAACTACAACGAACGGCTCGTTTGGACTACAATGCGTTTTTTTACGGATCTTGTGAACTCACAATGTTACATTTAAATAATCCCCACCCACGGAATACGCAAAAAAAGGGATGAGGCTTGGATGAGCTGCGTTAAAGACGTTTCGAAAACTCATTTGTTTGACCTTCCTAAGCATGACGAACTTGGAGTGGTTTTTTTTACACTGTTTCTGAACATTGTTATCCCAACGTTTATCTGTGCCCTGCACATTTCTATGGAGAACAGCTTGTTTTCTGTTGCTTTTGTAAGCTCTCGCTTTTGTAAGACGCTTCGCCGCTCCTTAGGAAAATTAACCATGGTTCAGTGATCGATTACTGTTTGTATTACCTTAGTTTTCCGACAAATATCACGATTAAATAGATAACATTGCATCTATAATGTATAAGAAAGTAAAAAAAAAAACATACCACTCTGTGGTGATGGTGCAGTGGATAAGACACATGCCTTTGGTGTGAGAGACCCGGGTTCGAATCCACTGTGAGACACCAATGTGTCCCTGAGCAAGACACTTAATCCCTAGTTGCTCCAGAGGCGTGCGACCTCTGACATATATAGCAATTGTAAGTCGCTTTGGATAAAAGCGTCAGCTAAATGAATAAATGTAAATGTAAATGTGAAACGTCCTGTAAAGTCCGTGCATAAAATCCGTTCTGCACGATCCTCTTGTTCGTTAACATTGTCAGGGTCTGAATCAGGCTCAATTGGTTTGAAATTGACGCCACCCTCAATATTCACACTAAAGCAGAACTCGTGGTTATGAAGGGGCAGGACTAACAACACACTGGGCCAGCTAACCAATCACAGCACATTTCGTATTTTGGAAGGAGGAGCTTCATCAAAAATGAAGTGTTTGAGACCGACTGGGGAGAGGTGCTGTAATAATGTACAATATGTGAAAAACAATGCATTTTTCGATCAATCAAGCATGAAAACATTCTAGTACACCCCAAAAACAAAGTCTGGACTTTGTAAAAGGGCATAATAGGACCCCTTAAAGGTCATGGAATCTGTGTAAAAAGGTCATGAAAAAACAAATTCTGTCTTTTTTTTTTTTGGTGCAGAAAAAAATAATTATGTTCTTTGTAGGTCGGAGGTGGTGATGTTGACCCGTTGTTTGTGGTGGAGGTTCTGGTCCACTGCAGCAAAGACAGCGTAAAGAACGCGGCCACAGAGGCAGCCAAACCAGCGGGCCCAGGGGAAAAGGGCGAGATGCAGGTGAGAGTATTTGATGGTTAACATACCCCAGAATCGACACACTAGCTTAGATTTTATATAGAATCTAGGGCTGCTGAAGTTGGGCTGCGTTAACGCATGAGGTTTTTTTTCTTTTCTCCTGTTTAACGTTTTTAATAAAAATTTAGTTATTAAATATTAATAAATATTTAACACAATTACTAGAGATATTATATTAATATTTTTTTATATTATATGATCACGCTATCATTCATTCAAGTGCCATTAAACCATTAAAGCACGATAAGACAAAAAAATTACTTAAATCTGTACTGATTTATCTGTACTGTACTGTCTGTGAATTTCCTGTGTGTGACACAACTCTTGCGCACAGAAAGCCGTTTCGCATCGAGTTCTCGTTTGTGCTTAAACGGCAAAATACACAAACGTATGCCAAAATACCGCTTTGTCAAGTATCCTCATAAACACAGTCTTAAATTAGTTAAATAGTCTTAAATTACCTTAAAAAATGGTAAGGACATCGGGTGTGTCAGATCCGTGACATGTACTTTCAGATCTTAAAGTGACAGCAGCCTAATAAAACTGCTGCTGTCTGTGTCAATGTTAACCAAAGAGCAAGACAGAGAAAATCACTCACTGCTCCTGACCGGAGTACCTTTTGTAGCTTTAATAAAGATTAATCTATATTAAATGTATAATTTATGCAGTGGAGACTGTGAAGTGTTTGATTAACTTTATTAAATTTCTGTATATTTTCTACCTGTAAGATCAAATATTTAAAATATAACTGTCTTTATGTTGTATAACATTAAAGTTTTTGATTAATTTTTGTATTGGAATATTTCAGTTAATCTCCAAATGAATGTTAGGTGCAATTAATCACGATTAATTAGACAATTGTGCGATTTAATTCATTTTCTTTTTAATCGATGGACGGCACTATAATGGAAACGCATCCATACCTCAGCCGTGCAGAGGAAACCACCAAAGTACCCTGAAATCAGAGGCCAGGGCTAAAAAAACAAAAATATATTTAAACCCTGACAGCGATGTGCTTGTTGATATTTTTGTTTATTAATAATTTGAATTAGCTTTTATTTTTATAATTTAAGTTTTAATTTTAGTTAATTTTAGTAATTTTGTTTTGTGCTCATTAGGGATTTTCTTTCATTTCTATATAGCTATAATTTATTTCATTTTTAGTAATTTCAGTACTTCAGCTTGAACTTATTTCAGTTAGTTGCCAAGGCAACTTGTAAAAATAAGTTGTTGTTGTTGTTTTTTATCTAATATTTATATTTAATATCAGGTTTATTTAAATTCCTGAAAATAGGTTTTAATTGTTTTAGTTAACAGTCCATAAATATTGATGATCAGTGTTACGGAGTTTTTAATTGAGTGGCAGCCCTATTTTATTCAGCAGACTGACCCTGTTCTTGTGGAACGTGGGACCTCGGCCTCCACCAGCTGGATTTTGAACAGGTTTCATTTGGCTGGAGTTCAAAATACTGGCACTAATGTTCTTGAATCATAATCTACTCAAAAAAACGAAACAAATTGTCGTCCATGTCACAGCATAAAAATCACAAAGTGCCACGATACAGCTGTGATTTTGTCATTGTTTTCCTCTCTTGACTTCTTCCCCCAAACGTTAAGCAATTTAGCCGGCGCTCCAGAGGTTTGAGGCTCAATGGCTTTAGCTGATGGCTCTTGTTTTTCTTCCCTATCTCCGTGGGCTCGTAAACTCTGCTTTATGTCTGCGCCGGTCCTGCTAAATGTGTTTAGATTGACCCTCCTGCTTCTCGCTGTGGTTTTGGTCATATATGGCCACGATGTGAAGTTCTTCATGCAGAGGCAGCCGGAGGAGGTCCGTCCAATCAGAACTGTCTGTTTATCATTCAGGTTGTTCCTGTGATTCTTCATCTCATCACCTCCATTAGCTCTGTTCGGCTCTACATCCCCAAAGATCTGCGGCCCTATGACAACCGGCAGAGCATGCTTAAATCCATACAGGTCAGCGCACACACACACACACAGTATATTTTTAATGGCATATTATATATATATATATATATATATATATATATATATATATATATCATTTAAAAATTAAGATGTTTTTACTCAATTCAGAATGATCAGTATTTAGGTATTAACTTAACGCATATCACTGTATAAGGGCATAATAGGTTCCCTTTAATACAAAGTCTTGATTTGGTTTTTGGGCTCTACTAGAACAGGTTTTCATGCTTGAATCTTCAGAAAACACCTCATTTTTCACATATTTTACGTTGCACTTGCACTCTTCTCAGTCTGTCAGAAGCTCTGTTCAGTTCCTGTCTCTATGAAGCCACTCCTTCTGAAAAGCACACTGTGCTCTGATTGGTCGGCTGGGCCAGTGTGTTGTGATTGGTCAAACGCTTCCAGCGTCCCTTACCATAACTGCTAGTTTCAACACAGTAACAACACAACTCAACCAGGCCTTGCCTCTTTTTTTGCATATGCCTTGGGTGGGAGGGAGACTGTGACATGTTTGTTCACGGAAGAAAACTTTCAGGGATTTCAGAAACAGTGCGCACTGATATAGACTGCGCTGGGTAACTTTGCAGACCTTTTTCATGCTCAAACAGCAACATTACACACTAAAGAAAGTGGAAAATGTATAAACGCATAATAGTATTTAAACATAGTAGTGATGTCATGGGACAACACTGTAGCATTTCACCGCTTTTGCATACTACCGCACATGCACTACACTACAAAAAGTTGGCACATCTGTGTTGTAGTTCTATGCCGAGCGTAGCAAATTGCTTAATCGTGTTAATCCTGAACCCTTCCCTACAGTCACACAGTTCCTTTACACTTCACCGAATTGACCTCAAGTATTTGCAGACGCTAATCACTAGGAGCGGCCTTGCGACTGTTTTTCCTGTTGGACCATCTCAACCGTTCTCCTAATGGAAGGTGTTGAGTGATGATCATTATCTTAATATGAAGGATTTTAAAGATTAAAGCACATGACTGCTTTTCGTTCCCAGGAGGTGCAGAAACGTTTCCCAGATGGCGTTCCGCTGCTTGATCCCATAGACGACATGGGTATCAAGGATCCAGCGCTGAAGAAGGTCATTCAGAAGGTGGAGGCATTCGAGCACCGGATGTACACGCACCCCCTGCACAGCGACCCCAGCCTGGAGGCAGTTTACACACTGTGTGAGAAGAAAGCGCTGGTGAGTCCACTAGGATGTGCGTGAATGTGCAGAAGTCAAAGCGGGATTGATATAAATGTCATTTCTTTTCATAGACGCTGCCCTTTTCTGGTCAGTGCGGGAGTCACAATGTCATTTGAAATATGGCTCCATTGTTTAGCGTACTAGAAGGGGTGGATGTCATTTCCTGTGGCTGAAATCTTGAAGGTCCACCAGAACCAGACAAAAGCGGGAAACTGGCTTTAGTGCAGGGTGAATAGGTGCTCAAATCGGATCACAACAATCATACGGCCACATAGTTGCTTACATTGTGCAACAGTATTAAGAGGATAAGTGTTTTTGTTTTAATACGGTCTCTGTAGGCTTTGCACATGGGTTATAGTTGTTGTTGGGAGTACGCGTTATGTGATCAAATGGTCAGATGCATCATGGAGACTTGGAAAATCCCTCCAACCCGGATTAGACTTTTGGTTAAATCAATCAACCCTGTTCTGTAAAGATCTACAGGAAGTAACCTAGAACTAAACCTGCAATATGGCCTAGAGAACCTAATCAAGGCTCGAAATTGCGACCATTTTGGTCGCATATGCTCCTGAAATTTAATCTGTGCGACCTAAAAATATATTTGGGAGCATTTGTGCGAGTGCAAATAATGGTTGTGGTGCGACCCGTTTTCATTTCTCTAAAAAAACCTTTGCAAATTACTTCTCACAGTGTGTAGGCTACCTTGTGTGCTGATACGCGATGGCCGGATCATTCTATCCAACGTTATATAACCAATCCAGGGGTTTTCCTGCATTACATATTTTTTGGGCGGCCGCCAAAATGACTGCTGCGCTTGACAGGGCGATGGGCGCATCTACTACGTTTAGAGAGAGAGAGCCCCGGCCGCGCGCGCACTCTCACGTCTTCAAACAACACGAAGATGTTGTCTTTCGCGCATTAATCAAAATCAATTGACACGATAGAAAAAGGGCGGAGTATTCGGAGATTTGTTTTCTCCTGAATTACCGCGGAGTGTGAATTGTGCTAAAAAATAAACTGCCGGGATAATCACACGTAGCCTAGGTCCTAGGCTACACACGTCCGATTCGCGAACTAATGACTCATTTGAACTGATTCACTTTAATGAATGGTTAAAACCATAGATATTATAGAGTAGGGTGACCATATTTTGATTACTAAAAACCAGGACACTCGGCCCGGCAATGAGATACTCAAATGATACTCGAAGTTTACTCAAAGATGCCTTATTAATTTCAATAGGCTACATTTAAAGTAGGCTATGCCTCCTCTGTATGGGTGGAAAATTATTATATTACAAAATACTATCTATAACCAAAGACACAAATTCAGATAGGCTTCTCAGAGGTTACTCAACATGTTTTATTATGACAGGTTTCAAAAATAATGAATGAAATAATGATAGAAATAATGTCTCTTATTAGAAAAATAAATAATAAATAACAAAAAAAAACCTCTCACAAACTTACAAAAACTAACTAACAAAATATATTTAGCCTATATCTTTAGTTTTCTTTTCCTCTTTATCCTGTTTTTCTTCCTCATCCTCCCTGTTTGCCCATCTATATTTACCTGTAGAGCTGATCTTTCATATGCACCGAGAAGTAACATGAACGAACACTGAACAGCTGTATTTTTATTAACAAAGATTAATACAGCATAGTAATAGCAATAGAGTGCCAAGCAAAAAATGTGGGGATAGGTGTGTGGCATACCAATCAGGTTCATCAGGTTCGATTATTAAGGCTTTTAATCAGCTTTTAATCGGCAGGATGCTATTGGTCTTTCCGCTCTATTGGCAGAGCTGATTATACGTCAAATATAACACCGCATACACCATCGCCAAAGAAGAGCTTGCCTTCACTAAATAATATGTTGCAGCTCATGGGAAAAGAACGGAGTTGCGATTAAGATGACGTATGCAAATGACAAATAATGTGCCAAAATCATCGGGGTGAGACGATATAGAGCCAGAAGACCCAATTTCAAATCGTGGCCACAGGATGTGTAAAGCCCCAGTGAAATGAAATCTGTTAAAATATATTTTGTAGTTGTGGTGCTCCTAAATTTTTGCTGGTGCTCCTAACTTTTTGAAGTTGGGAGCACCAGTGCTACCAATTAAAAAAGTTAATTTCGAGCCCTGCTAATACTTTGTTTTAAAGGCAGGGTAGGTGATTTGTTGCAGAAATTGTTTTTGTCATGCTGATTGATTTGAAAGTCTCTTCACATCCTGATAGCAATCACAAAGTTAAGTGATCTAAATGTATTTATGTGTATATCAATGGTGTGCAGTCTGTATAAGCTGCGAAGGCTCTGCATACCCAAGCCATTCGTGGACTTGCTATTTAACATTAACACTATAAATTCCCTTGTTTGAGGTGTACCATAAAGCTTACACGATAAAATGCAATTATACGCATGTAACTCTGTCATTTATTTGTTAAACGACAGTCATTTGTCAAGTCTGCCACTCACTGATGGCAAGCCGATCCACAGCAGCTTTTCTGCGTACGCTCTGTTATGTATCGTCATCATTGTCCCGCGTTCTCATTGGTTTGCTGGCATATGAGGAATTTAATGCGCAGGCTAAGCTGTCCGTGGACCGCTCGCCCAAGTGGAAAAATGTGCTGCTGCTGCCAGATCTCGATCATGAGTTACATTGTATTTGATACAAAACCAAATAGACTAAATCAAGTATTTTTTTTTTTTTTCTAATATTGATGATTGTATGCTTATTTTTAACTCAATACAAAAACACAAAAACACTTCTGGCATACATTTAAATTGACACCTGCCATGGTGTTTCTTATTTTTCGTCTCTGATTTAGATGCGTGTCCTCAGCCGATGCAGCGTACCGTTTAAAGGTGATGCTGAAGCATGTTGTTTCTGTGTCTTTAGTGCCACCAAGAGGAGTTAAAAAAAATACAGCATATTTTGTCCCTTTCGCTCGTCTGACTCAAATCAAACACAACTCAACTGCTTTTACGGGTGCTTGTGAAGGCATCAACGAGTAAATGTAGGCTACTTTCAATTAAAGGTCAAATTTATTAATATACAACATTTGTATTTCCATATCTCAGCGCAGCTGCTCGCACACACATCACACGTCAACCACCTTATGCTGCGCTCACGCCATAACTACTGTCATTTGTAGTGATCGACCGATATTGATTTTTATAACCGATACCGATACCGATTATTTGCATGTTTATGTGCCCGATAACCGATATGCAGAACCGATATTTATTTATTGTTATACTTCTGTTTTTGACACAATTATTACAACACAAATGAACTGGACAAACCATTTTATTTATAACAATCACTCCCTCCTTGCATACAAAAAAAATAAAAGTCCATAAAATAAAGTGCACTGTTACAAGTGTCTTTGTTTAAAAATAAAAGCTTTGATGAGGTAAAAAATAAAGCACAAAAATTATTCTAACATATTGGGGGGAAAAAATCTAAATTACCTGTTTTTTTTTTTTTTGCATAGCTATTTTAGTAGTGTAACTTTATTTTTGCATTATATAATTTAAATCTAAATTATACATATAATTTATAAGCATCAGCAGCAACAATGTTAACAATAGGCAAAATAAATTTTAAAAGTCTAATGTTTTCATATGGAGAAAATAATTGACAGGGGAGTCATATCACCTTTGCAGAAATGTAATTCATTTTAAACAGTTTTAGAAGGTTTATGTGCCGTTTAATAGGTTTAAAGAATGAGGAATAATTCACTGGGTAATATTGATTCACTGAATAACATTAGCTATAACATTGTCAGGAAAGTAACAAACAAAACAGCATATACATCATTTCATTTTCCAACTCGTATGTTATTAAATAATTAATAATATTTTTGTCGGTCTAGATCATGAAATGCTTTCTGACAAAGTGCTGTTTATCTATGCATTTACACAGAACTATAACTTAGGCTACTCAACCGCGATCGCGCGTGCAGATAATAAATAATTAATTTCCACAAAGCGGTATATTTAGATGTGAATTAGCGAAATAATTGCTATGTAGTAAATGATCATATAGCCTAATCTAGGGTGTTTAAACAAGATAATCTTGTCAAAAGTTTCATTCAGTGGCCGTGCTTTAACATTCCTGATCATCAACCCATGAGTGCTCAGCAATATGAACGAACTTTTTTTCCGAGACTAATGGTGAGCAAATACAACAGATAGAGAATTAAATTCAGCGCTTTTATTTTCAACATGCACTCATTCATGTCTGTTTTATTTAATTCATGTAAAGTTACGTCTTTATTGGGGCAGGACATGACGGATTACGCTACGTGACTCCATGAGTTCGTCTGAATTTTTTAGAACCAAGCTGCATAAATAAACTATATCAGGCATTTATGTCTCAAATCTCATTTCTGCATGTCTGTTATGTTAAATAAAGTTCAATAATTAAAGCAAAGCAAGTAGAACATATACTTACCTGTGCACAGAGTTGTTGTTGACTGATCTCCTCAGACGCGGGCTGCAATGGCGGAATTCTCAAAACGGCCACAAGATGGCGCCATTAATCGGCGAATCCGATATTACAAAACCGATACCCGATTATGGGAAAATGCTTAAATATCGGGAAAAATATCGGTAAACCGATACATCGGTCGATCACTAGTCATTTGTAAGAGATGTGACGTTATATCCGGAGCTGTTTGTGACTCAAATTTATGCATTTCAATGGCAACACTATCAATGCCGAAATAAATCTGCAGCAGTCAGGTGATAAAGGTCAGAGCTCTTTAACCCTCTGATTATCTTCATTTGTGTCTACACTCATTATCTTTGGGGTCTCCAGGGACCCCAGACAATAACCAATAACATTTAATTTTGTAACAGAATAATATATATATTTTTTACAAATGTAATTTTAGTCTGTTTATTAATGTTTTTACTCAACATTTGTGCAGTTTTTGGAGGATTTTGTTATATCTTTTAAATTTCAATAAATAAATAAATATTTATTTAAATAAGCTTTTTTTTTTACAAAAAACAGCATTTTATGTCAAATTTACTTTATAAAAGACCCAGATTTCTAACTTTCATTTATGGGGATAACATGGATCATTTTAAATTATTTAATGTAAGATTTTTACCCATTGTTTTGGAAAATGCAGTTTTAAAATAAAAATAAACTCACTTTAACCACTAGATGGCCATAGACCTCCACTATAAGCTATTTGCTATGTGATTAACCAAACTACATATCTTTTCACAAGTTTTTCCAGTTGGATTCATATCTAAATATTATAAAATCACAATTATAACACAAAAGTTATAACGCGGCGCGGCGCCGAGGAGCTTGTATGTAATCGGAGGACAAATGGCTCCTTAGTTTTGAAATGGTTTGGGTACAAGGTGATCGCGTTAAAAATAAAGGCATTAGTCTAGCGTTAGAAGCTCATTTGAAACATTGCTGCGGCTCATTTAAGAAAATGACAGCTCCGAAGAGACGCCACTTTAGTTTGAGAGGTAGTGCTAACAATAATAAAGATGATGATCATTATCACCTTATCTGTTACCACTGAAATGTAATATATTTCTACAGTATTACCACTGTATTTAAGCACTGTATCACACAAGTTGCAACTTACTGTGTCATTCTTTTTGGTGAAATGGTCCCACACACTACGTTTCTTTACACGCTTCATCCTGACGTCTGCCCTGGCTCTAACCTCGAGTGTTTTAGCCTGTAGCCTTTACTTTTCGCAAACCTTGTGAGCGTGCGAACCCAAACGCTGTGACCTCGCGCCAAATGTTTTTATTGGTTTATTAAGTACAAACAGGCGAGTTATGAAAAATTGAGTGTGAGGGATTTGTTCACGTCACACAAAAATATCTTGGAATGAGATGGCTAACTGTAGCGTTTAGTCCACTGTCTATAATAGCCTAATTTAGAGATCACTTTTTTTTTTTTTTTTACCGACTACCGACAACTTTGATCGGTTAACGTTGAGACGGTCAACCATCGGTCAAACGGTCATCGGTTAGCATCCCTACAATGAACTGAACAGCAATAACAAATGAGCAAATAAAGCAGTAAAAAAATACAATTTTGTTAAAAAAAACAGTGAATGGGGAAAAAATCGAACAACTAGGAACGATAATTGGTGGTCATCACATACAGTCTCGTTTACAGTGCACTGCAGGTGTTTATGCGTCAGTGCACTGCAGGCAGTATGCATAGTATAGCCTTACAAATGTATTACTGTGTGTGTGTGTGTGTGTGCATTGTGGATTTTTTTTTTTTGCAGTGTTGGAAGTGTGCCACTTTATTTCTGTCTATGTGATCTGCGTTGTTTCTTCGTTGTTTCTGATTTTGATGATGAATTTTGTATATTTACTATGCGGGGTCTCCAGGGACCCCGAAGATAACAAGTGCTGGCATTTTTTTCACGCTAACATAAAAACAGATATCATTCCAATATATATTTTTTTTGGTAGATCTAGACAGTGTTAAGAGGCGTATAAGTTTTCATACCATTTGGACAAAGAGAACATTTTTTAAAAAATTCACCAAAAGTCATTTGCGGGTCAAAAAGACCCCGAAGATAACCAGAGGGTTAAGTTGTTTACGCTCCTTATTATGTGCTTTGTAGTTTAACGCTGTTTCTCGCGACGCTTTTATTTGCTCCCTGCTGTGTGTGTTCATGTGTTTTGAAGGAGGTGTGGCTTTAGAGAGCGCTCTGAAGGAAGGGTGGGATCTCATGCTTTCAAAGTTTTCTCGCTATTGCTAGCCTCTCCGAAAATGACCTAACCTACCTTTAAGGCCAGAATCTAGTATACATTATTCGCTTATAAAGTCTACTATAAAATGTACAACTTTTTTTTTTGTAATGCAAGTGCAGATATTTTATTTAATTTGTTTTATGTAATACCTATTTTATTATAAAGAAAATACTATAATACTTTAAATATATACTGAATAAATTACTTATAATATTATAGAATTATTATATTTATCTCTTGATTTATTTTTATCATTATTTAAATACTTCATATTTATAATTTAATATATTTATATTTTGTTTGTTTAATTTGTATTATACATTTTAATATTTTAGTTTAAAAATTTATATTTCATATTATATGTTAATGTTCATTTTCATTTCTTTGAATTAAAAATAAGTATATTGCAAGACATACTGTTACCATGATATAAAATTACTTGTAAGATTGCACTGCTCGTGACTTTCCAAGACTTCCTTAAAACATTGTTGCCATATATTTGCTTTTTAAGTATATTATAAAATATTCAATGCAACTTCTTTTCTTGGTGATTTGAATGACCTTTACTCCCTTTCAGGACATTTACATATTTTCTGTTTTTTTTTTTTTCGTGAGGAGCAGTTGTTCTTTGGCTCATGTTCTAGTTGTAGGCATGAATGTAGGTCATGCCATTCAGACCACACATTAGCATCAGCAATACACTGTGCATACAGCGAGTTTGGATATTAAATGCTGAAGAATGTGTTGTTGATTGTTAGATGTGGTTTCTGGGGGAGTGAGAAATTCTTGCCCTTTTTGCTTGAGAACAGTTTGGCTCTTCTCAGTGTCCTGTTTTCAGTGTGAGCCTGACTTTAGAAAGATCTCAGATAAGCTGTAAAGTGGGTAATGGCATTAGGGCAGAGTCTTGTAAGGGGTGAATCAAATGTGCCTTAGCAGGCCAACACCATTTAACCTTTCTGTCTCAACTGATTTTAGCTATCTGGACTGATTTGGATTTCTTAGAGAATGGTAACTAATTGTTTAATATAGTCCTCTGTCACTACAGGTCAGTGCTGAAATGTATAGCACTCTGATGTTGATAGGATTTTTAACAAAGACTGAGGGCCAGATGTACTAACGCTTTTCCCCCCACTTCAGGCGTATTTGTTTCGCAAAGTGCGCACAAAACCATGGCGAGGTATGTACGAACGGGACGCACCGAGATGAAAGCACAGACTGCGAAAATGCGTTTTTCGTGTCATGCATATGCATTCATGGGATGGTCAAGGGGAAAGTGGGAGTGTCACATAAAGAGATGGGAGGGGAAGCGTAAACTGCGCCTAATTATGTATTCCGCGTTATGTACAGAAAAAGCTGGTGAAAGCGCGCCTCTATTTTGCGCTGAAAATTCTCCGCCTCTTAAAAGCAGGTGTAACTTAGGAAGCGGGTTTCCTGGCATACGCCTCCTGGTGAAATGGCAGCAGTAATCCGAGCAAGACGAAGACGTAGGTTAAGGAGACGAGCTGAGAAGAGTTTCGCCACAAGAATCACACTTTTTCAGTTGAGTGAAAACGAAATCATTACGCGTTACAGATTAAGCAGATACGCGATATTACAGTTACTGGAAGAAATCAAAGATGACATCGAATCTCCGACTCGGCGTTCACATTCCCTTCCAGCAGTTGATAAACTCCTCGCTACATTACAATTATTGGCATCAGGATCATTTCAAACAGTCGTAGCATCAGCAGTGAGAGGAGGAGGCCCATTCAATTGCGGGTTTAAATATTTACGGTATAGAGGGAGGGGACAAGCGCTGATTACCTGATGAACTGCAGGTTTGGTACATTACACACACACTGCGGTTTCACATTAAGCGCTTTCTGCGTCTTGGCCATGGCGCTGTTAACGCTGCGTTCGCAAATGTACGTACATCTGGCCCTGAGTATATAAACCATAATTTATAACTGAAATAACGTTTAAGTACTAAAACTGAAATAAAAATAAATCCAACTAGAAATATTCAAGAAAAGAAACCTAACTAATGAAAATGATAAAAGCTAGGGGTGTAACGATATTTGAACCGAACCGAAAAACCCCGATACACCACCCACGATACGAATCGCGATACTCTCATGGCGAACCGAACACGCCCCGCCCCCTGCTGCCCCGCCCAGCCCCGGCTCATTGCACCTCATGTGTTATGTGTACACAACGAATACAGGGCTGTTGCCTAACCACCATTAACCACATATAATCGCAATAAGCTCAGTGTTTTGTTACTTTTGATAATAAGCCAGGTGTAATCTTTCAAATTATGTCTATTTGATCACGAAATGCAAACAATAAATGCCGTTTTGGCGCTCTTAGATGTGGCGTGACAGATATCACTGTATGCATGCGGCAGCGCGGAGCGCGATCATCTCTTCCTCAGTTACAGAATAAACATGAATGGACACCCGAAGGTATGTTGAAAGATACAGTATACTTACTGAAAGGCATCATAACTCGTGTAAACACTCAATCAGTGTTTCAACAGCGGAAATACGTCAATAAAACGCTTAGTTTTTCACATAGCTTTATATTTACCTCAGGCGCAAGTCATTCAGTGTCCACAGCTTGCTGGTTTGCTAACTCTTTCACTAAATAAATGCTATATATTACCCTATATATTATATTTTACTTAACCTGTTTATGACATCTTGATTATTTAATGTATGTTTAAAATAGTTGTCATGAAAATAACAGCAACTGTGTAAATTATTATATAACAATAACAAATTAGAGTAAAAACATGTTAATGCAAAAATTGCCTTATGTGCAGTTTACATGTTTTCATACAATTTGTTATTTTAGTGTTGATTATTATTATATCATTTAGGCTAAAAGTCTAGGTTAAGCTTTAATGTTATAGTAATGTGCAAGTAAGGGCTGTAGTTTACAGCATTAGCAGATAATTTTGTTATCCTTGAGAAACGTTTACTTGTAATTGAATTAATTTAAAGACAAGGACACAATTTGTTCATTAAAGCACTGTTTAATAAAAAATAAAAGCAATTTTAGCTTTCTAAACCCCCCCACCCCACCGAAATGAACCGAACCGAACCGAGACCTCAAAACCGCGGGACGAACCGAACCGTCAGGTTTGTGTATCGTTACACCCCTAATAAAAGCACATAACAAAATTACTTAAACTTTTAAAATTAATGTAAATAAAAACCGTACATATAAAAATAAACATGACCCACTTCCTGTTTGCCATCATCCTCTCCATGACCAGCAGTTCCATTTGCTGTGTTTGTCATATAGCATAAATAGTTTTAATTTTAGAGTAGTAACTTCACATGCATTGACTAATTGGCTTTTCTTGAAGAAAGTGTTCTGCATAATGCCTCAGAAACACGTGGAATGCAGAAGCATGAGTTAATCTTAAATTGGACAAACTTTTGCTCATGTTTTATGCACTTGGACAGATGGTGGCGCTGTCTCCACTAGTTTTGTATATTTAGTGTTGTGACAGTGTCTATGCCTTAAATCATTACACTTCTGATAAAGCCTTGTTTTCTATGTGGCGTCTTTGCCGTCAAGTTTGTTGATGTGCGTGTTTACAGATGCCGTTTGTTTGTGGAAAGCTCGAATGGTGTATTTTGTACGCAAGAGCGTGCGACAGGTGTGTTATGAATAGCTCTGCTATTTTCTCGTTTCTTTGAAATGTACCTTTGTTGCAGGAACATGTGGTTGTTGATGTGGAAACTGATGTGTTAAACTACATTTAAAGCAGTAATATGTGTGTTTTCTCGCTGTGCTTGTGTTTATCAGATTGCAGGGGACATTAAAGCGGCGAAGCGTGAGCTGAAGAAAGCTCGTACTGTGCTGCAGATGGACGAGCTGAAGTGCAGAAAGCGTGTGTTGCGGCGCCTGGGATTCGCCACTTCCTCTGATGTCATCGAGGTGAAAGGCCGTGTGGCCTGTGAGATCAGCAGGTAAAAAATTATTTGCTTATATTTTGTTCACAATTCTAGTCCTTGTTCTAAACGGTTATAGCTAACAGACGTGCGTCTAAAAGCAAACCACTCCAATTTTGCACCCTAACAGCCCTTATTTGTAAGACTCTGGCTTGTTTGTGAAGCGTCTTCTGTATTCCCTGTGTGTTCACAGTGCTGACGAGCTGCTGCTGACAGAGATGGTGTTTAACGGGCTGTTCAACGACCTGACGGCGGAGCAGGCCACCGCACTCCTCAGCTGCTTCGTCTTCCAGGAAAACGTAAGGCCAAAATGTCATCATGCACATGCTGAGATGTGGTGAGGATGTAATCTGAGAGAAGTCAATGGGTTATGACCGTTATGGGCACAAATAACCTGTTGTGTTTGTATTGAAATGGTCATGAATGCAGGGAATGAGGTTATTCAAAGGCCCAGCTTCTATTTGAGACTTGTGAAGAGCATGCCGTGTTCATTGAATGATTGCACTATATGGAAATTAGCTAATTAAAATGTTCTTATATTTGATTTGATACCATCAAACTACTGAAAGACTGTTCGGCTTTGTTTGCTTTGGGCTTTAACCCTATTGGGGTATAACTATTAATGATAGAGAGGTGCGGTCTTTTTTACCGTCTTCCTCAGATTCCGCTGAAAACAGTGATAACTTACCCGGCTTGTAAATATACACACTTCCTTGTTGCGCAATACCACTATGTAAAGGGCCAATGAAATCGATGTTGTTTGGCAGATTCCGCAAAAACCAACCAAAAATTTTTCTTATCCAATGAGAGGAAGGTTACAATGACGTATCTAGCAAATCAGAGGACTCTGTAGCCTTGCAAGGGGTGGTACTATAAAGTTAGGGATATGACGCAAACAGGGTTGAATGGAGAGAAGGAGAGAGAGTGAACGGAGGATTATGGAGCGGATTATCAGAGAAATATGAGAGAGAGACAGAACAATTATAATATATATATTTATATACATACAATTATAACATTATATATTGTTTTAGCACTTTTATGATGGCAAGCAGTAAACGATTTACGGTGGAACAAGCTCTGGAACAATTACTGGAGAGTGACGAGGAGAAAGCATTGCTTAGAAAATTCTAAGCATTCCTAAGAAAAGCGCCTGGGACTATTTGTACATAAAGTTAATTTTCATTGTTCTTTACACATTTTATTTAACAATTACACATGTCTGTCAAGCAAAGGCTTTGACAAATATATTTTTTGTTCAAAAACTGTTCACTATTGTTGTGTGATGTGTGATTTTCAGAAATAAATGACAAATCAAATTTCCGTTTTTGAAATTCTCTAGTTTATTGTACTTTTTTCACTCATACTTCCTTTATTGCATGCATGCTTATGTTAGCTTCGGGTTAGCTTAGGGTCTTCTGAATCCATAGATACCAAACACATAGTGTTCCATCTCCATTACATATGGTTTATAAGCCCAAATGTAAAAATTGAGAAAACCGACCAAAAATGGCTTAGTCCCCAGAGGGTTAAAGGTGCAGTAGCAAAACCAGAAAATGGTCATGAAAAGTAAATTGCCTTTTGTTGCAAGAAACTTATTGTAAGGGAACAATTAAAATTAAGTAGTAAATAATTTGACCACTAAGTATATAACGTTTGTTGCACCGCAGAGTAATGCTGTTAGTCACACAAACCGATATTCCCACCCCAAACACGCCATGTGTTCACCCAGTGTTGTGTCTGATCCTGTTGTGCCGTTTGTCGTGCATGTTGGTTCGTGAAGCGTGTTGGTCATGGGACAGCTGCTTATTCTTGTTAGTCATCTGTCAATTTGAGCCTTGTCACCTGTCATACGCTGGTGGGAAAGACAGGCATAGAAAGGAAAAGCATCCCACAGCAGAGAGAGAAGTTTAAACACGTTTTATTTTACCATGAAACTGGGTGAAAGTGTCACCCAGGGCCATGAACCCTGGTGACGAGATTTATGAAATGAAAAAGTTGATATCCTAAAACCTTATTTAAAGCAAAAAATAACTATATTGTGATATATCGTTAAATAAAACGACTCGTGTTGTGATACAAGATTTTGGTCATATCGCCCACCCTAGTCCAGATCTATTAATTGATTCAAATGTTTAAGAAATGCAATTCATACAAAGTGACTTTTGTTTTTACACATGTTTTTGTTTTTAAGTCCAAAATGTGGTAGAGCTATCCTGAAATCCAGAGGAAATCGTAGTAGATATGTAATATAGCATAATCAATTATTATTGTTTCTTAGGAAAAATATTACATTACTGCTTATTAATATTTAAGAATTTTCGGTAACACTTTATTTGAAGGGGTGTGCATAAGACTGACATGACACTGTCATAAACATGACATAACACCTGTCATGAACAAGGAGTCTTTATGAATGTTTATGACTGTTGTCATTAAGTGGTAAATTATGACACTTTTAATGCAAAGTTGACATTGTTTAAAATGTCTTTATGACAACTTGACATTAACAAAGACAGAAATGTCTTGATTATGACAGCTTGACATTGACAAAGACAGAAATGTCTTTGTTATGACAACTTGACATTAACCAAGAAATCATAACCTGTCACAAATGTCATAATAGGTCTAATTATCAAACTTAAAGAAGTTATTTAGCTTTGCGTTAACATTACATTACACTGTCATATGTGGTTGGTTTTGACTTTGGCCGTCATGACACCATTATAACGGTGTCATTAATATTTTACTTGTCGTCAAGTAAAGTGGAACACATTGTACTAGTTATAATGATGTCATTAAGGGTTATTACACTGTCAAATGCTTTAACATATGACAAATGCTTTAACATATGACAGGGTAATGTAATGTTAACGCAAAGCTAAATAACTTCTTTAAGTTTGATAATTAGACCTGTTATGAAATTTATGACAGGTTGACAGGTTATGATTTCTTGGTTAATGTCAAGTAGTCATAACAAAGACATTTTTTGTCTTTTTTTAATGTCAAGTTGTCTTAACAAAGACATTTTAAACAATGTCAACTTTGCATTAAAAGTGTCATAATTTACCGAATGACACTTAATGACAACAGTCATACACATTCATAAAGACTCCTTCATGTTCATGACAGGTGTTATGTCATGTTTATGACAGTGTCATGTCAGTCTTATGCACACCCCTTCAAATAAAGTGTTACCGAATTTTCCTGCCAAATTTAGTATTTTGGTGTAAAACAAACATGTTGGAAAAATACTAAATAAATTATTTGTGGTGTGGTGTGGTGGGGGGGGGCTGTCTATATTCTCACGTTTGAAGGTATAAGGAAAATGTATAATTTCTAATAGACTTTTTTGAGCCTTTATATTTGTTGAGGGGTTTTGTGACATGATGCAGAGTGTACCTGTTGCTTTTGTTAAGAAGTCAATTAATTTTAAACACATATTTGATGTCATCCATGCTGCCTCATTTGTTCAAAACTAAAATGAAAGCCTCTCCCATAAAGCCTGGCAGATCACATTCCTATTGTGCATCATTTAGAAAGTTAAAGTGCACTGTCAAAATGTGTGGTATATTTGTTCTGACAGGGTTCTTTTATTGCCTCTCTCCGTCCACAGGCTAATGAGATGCCCAAACTGACGGAGCAGCTGGCGGGACCCCTGCGACAGATGCAGGTAGTGTGTTCGAGGGGGAGGACTTGTTCAACCCCCCTGAAATTCTTCACATTACAAGCTCACTATCACACACACACACACTATTTACCAAATAACGCTTAGACTCCCTCCTCTGTTTGCATTCACGGATTATGCAGATAGGTCAGTCTGATCTTCCAAAGACACTGTTTTGAACAGTTTGACAATGTTTTTACAGTGTGTGTGAAGAGTTTCTGTGTGGTACGTGTAGGTCAGTTTGATGGCCTCATTTCACTACTACATTTGCTGTGTTGATAAACTCTTCACCGTTAGTACAAACTGCTTCTAAATTAGTATAAAATTAAGAGATAGCACTCTTAAAAATAGGGATGCACCGATATGAACATTTTGGCCGATAACCGATTTATTGGCCGATAAATCTAAATCCACATTTGTATATAATATTCCATAGTCCAAGCTTCTGAAGCCAAATTGTCGTGAATGAGTGTGTTCTGCTGCTGTGGTTGTAGGAATGTGCCAAGCGAATTGCTAAGGTGTCCGCAGAGGCCAAGCTGGACGTGAACGAGGACACTTACCTGAACCAGTTCCGCCCGCACCTGATGGATGTGGTCTACACCTGGGCCAACGGCTCCTCGTTCGCTCAGATATGCAAAATGACAGATGTGTTTGAAGGTACTAGTTCCCTCAGAACAACAGTCAGCTGTCCCAAAAATACTGAATTTCTGCTTGTCAAGCTTTCACATATTTGCGATTTAATTAAAGCGTATCAGTCAAATATTGCTGTGATTTGTGAGGCTCTTTTCCTTTGGCCGGTTTTGTTTCTTAGGCTATCAGTTTCAGTGAATCATTTTTCGTGAATGTTCACTAAAGTCCATATAAGGTGTTGTGTAAAATATATTTATAGAATGTTAATATATTTCAAATAAACACAGTGGAATTTTATTTATTAAATATTAGTTATATTGGGACATAGAATGACATTTTATTTTGTATGCGTTTATTTTTTGTTATATTTGGATTACTTTTTTTTAACTTTTTTATTTTTTTAATCAGTATTATAGTGGTGTTTGCTTCATATTATGGCTTTCCATATTTGGGGGAGAAATTACATGTTTAATGCACTAGCTAACACAACTATTGATATTTGGGGGGAAAAAATATTTAGTTTTTACCCATATTGCCCAGCTCTAGTTCCCGACAATGGCTTGTTTTGAATTCTACTATAAAAAGACTATAAGTTCCCAGAAATGAACAAATGTAATTAGCTTGTGAGAAAAGTGGGAATCAGCGATGTTGTAGTTGGTCCAGACTTCAGTACAGCATGAGACATGTTGGGAAGTGAAAGGGTTTAAGACGTCTTTTCAGCATGTCTTCTCCAGAGGACTCTGCTCTGAGATTTGGCCGTGTCCGCAGCATTACGCGAGCCTCATGTCTTGCGCTCAAAACAAAATTCCCTGTGTGTCCGTGCTCCAGCTCCTGAGTGAGATTTTGGCTGTGTTCAAGTGCATTAGCAAACAGCAAAGCACTTGTAGTGATAAATTGAAGTCAGGGTCAGGGAGAGATGTTATATGAAAAATTGAGAAGTTCCCCTATTCTCTTTCTCTCCTTCCCCCTTTCACCTCGTACTGGATTGGTCTCATTGGAGATCTTGGAACATCATGCCAGTTAAAGGGCCCTTGTGCCAAGAAAGGTTTCTTGGAGATAAACATTTCTAATGCAACTGGACATTGGAACTATGGGTTACAAGCACTGAAAATGACTATATGTGATTGGTATGTAGTGAGCACAGAGAGGACTTACTCTTCCCCTCTCTCTCTCTCTCTCTCTCTCTCTCTCTCTCTCTCTCTCTCTCTCTCTCTCTCTCTCTCTCTCTCTCTCTCTCTCTCTCTCTCTCTCTCTCTCTCTCTCTCTCTCTCAGGCAGTATTATCCGCTGTATGCGCAGATTGGAGGAGCTCATGAGGCAGATGTGCCAGGCGGCCAAGGCCATTGGAAACACGGAGCTGGAGAACAAGTTTGCAACGGGTAGGACATGCCATAGACTCGTGGTGTGACTCATTCAGTTAAATAGAGCCATGTGCAAAGAGTATCCAGTTTATTGTGGGCAGCTTTAAGCACTTGACTGGTAAAGCATCTTGGAAAGATTTAATTATTGATCACATTCTGAGAACCCGTGGGCTTGAGATATAAGATAACGTTAACTATAAAGCCACAATCCAAGATCATGTTAATACGGCTGCTCAGTGTTTTGACTGTTTACAACAAAGACTTTTCCCCCTTAAAACCTATTGAGCTGAAAGTAATTTACGCAATTCTAAATATCTTGAACATACCGAACGCATGCTTTCTGCATTCATATGGCTATAGCAGACCTCCATACTCAAGGGGGCACTAGAGTTCCCTTCTGTTCCGTTAAACCAGAAGTGTTATTTAGGTAACTAGCTATGAACATGTCCACTTCAACTAAATTGGTCAAAATTGCCGCTCAAAATTGATTCCAATACACTTTGTTTTAAGCATGTTGCTAATCGAACTACACAGTATTCGATAAGCTAGCAAATGTCAATTTCAATCTAGTTGGATGTTAGCATGCTGCTAAGCTAATTATTTAGTATTTGATTTGCTAGCAAATATGTAGTTCAAAATAAATGAATACATTTGAATGTTAGTATGTTATTAAGCTGCTTGCCAATAATTTTAACAAGTCTAAATATACAGCACAGACAAATGTCGAGTAAATAGCTGACCATTTTTAATTGGATTGCATCAATGTCAGTTCTTTTCAATATAGAATGAAACATATATTTGTAGTCGTCCACCAGTTTGCTGCAATGCATTGTGGGACCCTCTATAAAAATAGGCAAAATATGCCAAATCGCCCCCTATACCCTTACGTTGAGTCCTGCACGCGGGCTTATGTTGAAGGTACCCGTGGGTGAACGGGTGGAATAATATTTATATATTAATATATAATAACACTGCTGGTTATTTAGCAGTGATATTTATGGCTATTCTAGTAAGCTAATTGCCTGCACAAAATATGATAGCATTGTAAAATAGCAATAATATGTAAGGCTGAAGTTTACATTGACTTCATTACTTAAACAAAAGCAAAACACACCTGATACACATTCTTTGTTCTTTATTTTCTAGAAGTATAGTGTTAGAAACCTTGATACCATCTCACTCCGACGAAAATGACACACACACTCGACGTCGTAAAGACGACTTCCCACCTCGTGAATATGAACTTCCCTGGACGACTTCAACACAAGCAGCAATAAATAGGACGGCGTAACTTATCATTTGACAAAGTACAAAAAAAGTGTTTTTAAAAAAAGCAAGAGAAGAGTTGCTTTTGGCATTACATGATATACAGATGACGTACATAAAATGAGTAGACGGTTACAGTAGAAGGTCAGGAAGGAACCGTTAGTCGCGTGTGCAACAGAACGCCTTCAGCTGCTGTTGCTTAAAGTTCCTAATGTAGGGGAACGTATCCCCAAATGAGGTGTAACTAATGGAGCAGCCTGAAGTGTCGTGTAGCACGTCTGACTCCTCAACATGCTGTCTAGATAGGCAGCACACTAGATTTTGGAACAAGGCTTTCTTCTAGACCACACTTTGACACTGCCTTTCCAGTTTCCACTTATATCAGTGTTTTGATTTTAAAACGGGGCATTTTTTTTTCTTGTTTTTCACAGGTATAACGAAGATTAAGAGGGATATCGTGTTTGCTGCCAGTCTTTACCTGTGAATCCTGTGTTGTTGTTTTTGAGCGCTCTTTTGCTAGTTATTTTTTTTTTTTTTTTTTTTTTCAAGTCATTGTTCATTTTGCATCAAAACACCGAAGGACAGAATGTACATGGAACATAATTGTTTTATTTGTGTTCAACGAGCATAATGGGTTCTGGTTTTCATCATAAAAGCGCAATATATTGTACATACAGTTTTAACAATTTTAATAAAAAAAAGTCTGTATAGTGATTCTTTTTTTTCATACAGATAAAAAAAAAAGTGTTTTCTTTTGTGGCATAATAGAGGTACACTTATATTAGTTTTTGGAGATACACAGGAAGCTGTGGTAGCAGCAGAAGCAGTCCAGCCAAGGCAACGTGGGACAGCGTCCATAAACGGACCCCCAGAAAGGGGTGTCTGGAGAACATTGAAAAGCAAGGTTACATTCACAGGTTTCCACCCTAGTGGTCTGCCCTCATAGTGGGTGCACGCCGAAAACCCTTCCATTCGTCAGCTTAGCTTGGGTTCTCGTAATGATTTCCATTCGTCGGCGTCTCTTGTAAGGTGGTGTGTGGGATCTCGGCCTCTTTCTGAGGTTCCACTTTCTTTTTGAAGAAATCCGACACACAGAAAACCTGTAGGGTGTGAGAGGAGGTGATGTAATTTAGTCACAGTGGCAGAGCCTGAAATATCAATGTCCTGTATTTAGCAAGAAAATAACACTTGTATCACTCAAACCCACATTTATCTATTTCCTGTGGAACACAAAGTTTTATTGAGGACTTGGGCTGCTGGACGACAAAACTCACAGATTTTGAGCAGAGGACGACGAAGTACACAAATCAAGTACTAGAGTTAAAGTACAGATGCCCTAATAAAATATTACTCTTGTTAATTTTACTTGGTACATTAAAAATCAAGAACTTTTACTTCAGTATTAAAAGTACTTACTGTAGATTGTTTTTTGCAAATAGGGGGTCAAATGTATTAAAAACAGGTGGAGCTTAAATAGGTTACAGGCTAAAATGTGTTGATGTTTCAAGAGGAACTCTATGCAAACATACTAGTTTTGTATCATTTGAACAATAACAGCAGGGGAGATGAATGGGCATTCATTTGCATAGTTTTTAGAACCCAAAACATGCTTTTATGCTTAAACAAGCTTGCCCCTTTACAGTAGATTTAGTTCAAAAACAACTGACAGTCGTAACCTAAATATGATTTTATTAACAAAAATAAATCCTAAAATTTGGCATTAACCTCCCGTGCTGTGAGTCACGTGCACTCAAGCTCCAAGGGTCTCCGCTCTGACCAGATCATTTGATTCAGTGAGTTGTTGACTCAAGAACCGATGCAAACTCGCTCGTTCACGTCTCGGAGCGGGTGACGATTTCTTCAGTTCAAACTAAAGCGGAACATGTTTTTATAAAATGTAGTGGAGTAAAAAGTACGATATAATGCTTTGGAATGTAGTGAATTCAAATCTTTCCAAAATAAAATACTCTAAAATACAGATACCTGAAAATGTAACTTAAAGCCAGCAGTGGACAGTAACAAAGTATGTTTTACTGTACTTGAGTACATTTAAAAGGGTTTAGCTGAAGAATTGGAGACTGAAGATATTCAGCAAATAATGTATTTAGACATTCTAAAGATGTTTTTGTTAAATAAGTGGGCCGTTTACATGACACTAAAAAAAAACGAAGTGTTTTGGCCGTTCATTTGCACAACAGCAGCATTTTGGGGGCCTAAAAATGCAAACATGTTTCAAAGTGCAAGTTTATGAAAACAATTCTGTTATTCTCTGTGTAAACTACAACAACTTGAATTTGTGAAAACGGTGACGTCATGCGTATTGTTCAGTCTACATAGATATATACACTAGATGTCGCCTTGGGGTTCTAAGCATGCGTCAAAACCGCCGCCATCTTGGCACAGGGGTCTTGTCATAGGAAGTAGCTAGGTAACGCTGCTATCTCCGCCTGTACTTTGGATTTTCGGACTTTTGTGCTGTGTATGGATGTTCACGAACGAAATCTGAACTAGAAAGATTTTTTTTTTTTTTTTCTGGACTCAATGTCTGACCATTGGAACGAACCAAAAAACCTAGAAAATCGCATTCATGACGATTTACGGTGATTATATTTCCGTTAGACCTTTGCCTACATTGCCGCTGATGATTAGAGAAGGGGCTCCCCTGTTCCATGATGGGGCTCTATTGACTCATTCGTTCCAATGAACTGCCGTAGCCAAGGCGACATCTAGTGTATATATCTATGTTCAGTCTATAGGTGTGTAGTGTTTCTTTACAAAGTTACATCGCCATCTACTGGCCTGGCATGAATAAGTGTTTTTAATCGTTTTCGTGGAACCGTGTGAATGGGAATCGTTTTGACAACGTTGTATGTACACGAAAAAACCTACAATAAAAATCGAAGATATAAAAATGAAAGTAAATACTTAAAAAATAAAGGACTTTAGTATAACATTAATTAAAATCTAAAATAATACTGATTCTAATGTTACACGAAGATTACAGAGTCATATAGGTTGGGAAAATGTGAGGACAAGTGACTTAATTTTTGGGTGAACTTTGGTCAATTTGCGGTTAATCACTCACCACTAGTAAAGCCACGATGGCTCCTTGTATGAGGCCTGTGAGTACATCACTCCAGTGGTGTTTGTAGTCTGACACACGGGACAGTCCTGTATAGACGGAGGCGGCGATCAGGAAGAACTGGAGTGTGGGTCGAAGGAGTCGTGCCCATTCAGCTTGCATTCTTGCTTGAAGATAAAGCTTTGAGAAAGAGAAAGGCTATTCAAGAGCGGTTTCAAATATGCTTCCTGCCAAACTCTCAGCACATGTGACTTGATGACCTCATTAACATTGTCATGTTTATTTCAGCAAGTGGTGTGTGTGTATTGTTTTCATGTTATTACAGATCTCATGCAACCAACTTTTTTTTGTTTATGAAGTGGCTTATTTTTCTTATGCCCAAGGTAATTGTACCTAAAGTTCTGGCATGACGCATCAAAGCTGCCACATTCATCCGCTCCACCAACACAGTAAAGACTTCCTTTAACAGGAACCAAGTCAAGTTATTTTAGTTGACTATGCTGAGCTTCCAAGAAATGTAGATTATCTTTAAATATTAATCATCATGCGATCACATTACAGGTCTTGTTGTCAAATTCATTACTCATTTAGAGGTTTGATGGAGTGATCCGAGTAGAACGATAGTTTGCAACAAAGAGTCAATGTGGGCAAAACAAGGTCTGTTTAACTACCACTACATGTAGACGTGCTTGTGCAACTGTTTTGAAAACCTAAAATCAATGCTGACATTTGTTTAGCAACTCTTAACACAAACTAAGGATTACTTTGACAAGTTGATAGGACGAAATCCCCCACGCTGGGCAAAGATTCCCAGAAATCTTTGGAGGTCTAAAAAAAAAAAAATACCCCCTTTAAAAAGTGCACACAAGCTCAAGAATCGTTTCTAGTTCAGATTTATGTGGTTAATGCTTGTAATCTAAATTTGAACGTGGTTAGGCAGTTTCAGTATCGGGGGGTCATTTTAGAGCAAAAAATAGTACAATGTTATCTGTTGCTGAACATTGACCCCGGGTCAAATGTGCTATGAACTTTGGCTGCATGTCTTTAAAGCTTGTACTCTCGTGATAAGATTATGGTTTGCTAACTAGGCAGTAATGGAGAAGTTAAGCAGAATGACATAAGAATCCTTAAGATTGCTCTACTGAATCGATACACTGCACTGTGACATAATGGGGATTTCCCAATGGAAAAATCTATGTGGTAAAACAAATCTACATGCATTTATCCCATTTCCTGGTCACTCTATTCACCATTCACTGGACCAGTTTGGTTCTGGTTTGTTATTCGGTTATTTAACATTGTGGTTTAAATGTTAACTGATTAATCAAGGACATCAGTACTGTATACAGTACAAGAATCCTCTATAGAATTGAGAACAAATTTTAATTTAAATGGGTAGTCCATACACTGGGGGGGAGATAATGTTTTATGGGATTATATGAATTTATTTGTTCCACTGAAGAAAGTAATTCATACAGGTTTGGAATGACATGAGGGTGAGTAAATGACAGAATATTAACGTTTGGGTGAACTGCACCCCTGACAAAGGACACGCAAAGAATAATGAAAACGCACTTACTGCCAGGAACAACATGCAGTACATGGAGAAAGAGGAGTGACCCGAGTAGAACGAGAGTCTGCAAAACAACAAAGAATCAATGTGGGCAACCCAGAAGGGCTGTTAACAACTTAATACATATAGACATGTGCTTGTGCAACAGCATGAAGCCTTTAAGTCGAAGCTGACATTTGTTTTGCAACTTTGTAAAAACAAAATAACAATTACTTTGACAAATTGGCAGAATGGAATCTTAACACTGAACCCCAGGCTGGGTGAAGATTTACATTGTCCCATTTGGTCCCATAAAACAGTCCCTTTACAAAAAGCACGCACACACCCTTTTCCGGGTGATAAAGGCATGCTTGGGGGAGACGTGTGTTAACCGGTGGGGTCGGGGCAGGGGAAGCACGGAAAGAGTCAGAGAGGGAGGGTGGTCTGGCTATCCGGCAGGCTTTTGTGTGTTCCTGTTTACTTAAGGTTAGACCACTTGTCGACTAGGAGTATCCGCCTAGTGAATGACGGCAAATAAATCTGGACGAATACAAGCAGCACAGAACTAACTGCCATAGTCAACCACTGCAGACATGATGAGGCCAGATCTTCAATATTCCTGCTGATTGAATTACAGACCCAGTCATGAGACAAAGTAGAGCTAAAGTGAATTATCTGTGAGGCGGAGAAGCTAAAATAAAGCATTGCAGACTGAATGTGACTGATCTGCATGAGGACAAAACTGCACTAAAGGGCAACAGACTCGTAGAAATGAAGACATGCTTCAGATTTTTGAACTGTTTTGATTTGACCTGGAGGACTCTCTCACTCCTTTTACAAGCAAATATACTTGCTTGCCTAGTGAGAAGATCCATTTTCCCAGAAGAGAACACTCCCGTGTGAAAGGTGATCCGGGTTATTCTGGGCTCAGACCCATACTGCTCGTTGTTTGTTCTATAAATGGCATCGTCTACTAGGCAAACACTAGACAACCACTAAAGAGGTGAAAGAGATGGGAACCACACCTATGTTAAATGAGAGCATTCTGAGAGGTCCTGGGATTCTGGCCTTGAGTCTGTCCCAAGAACCCAAACAGAAACTCTGCGTGCTCTGAAATGGTTTACCACAGGATTAGAGACCACTACAGTGTGTGAACCACAGATTTCCACCAAGAGCCTGGGTGGCCAACTGACCCAAAAGGGTTCACAATAAACATTTCAGAAGAAGCCCTTCATTTCAATGTTAACGAGGGAGTTTCTTCTCAATGCCAGACACAAAGAACTCATGGCACACTTGAGGTCACAACTGAACTGGTTCTGCTAATAAGACACTTTCCTGTAAATCTTTACAACTATGCCTAATTCCATGTAGGATCCATCTGTCCGAAAATGTTCTGACGCCAAGTCATTTTAAGGGACAAGCTTGTCTAATAATGAATGCAGATGCAGGCTAGACTGGTTAGGAAGTTTCCAGGATGGAACCACATTAAAGAACTAATTTGAGGGATTCCTACTTCCACCTCAAGGACAAACTTCCCTTTCTTACAACAACTCTTACATCAAGAGTAGGATACGCAATAGTCCAGGGGTGTCCGATTGTGCTCCTGAAGGGCCTGCTGAGTTTAACGCCGTCACACCAGCCTAGATATTTCTAGTGATCCTCAAGACCTTGGTTTAGCTGGTTCAGATGTGGTTAATTAGGGATAGTGCTAAACTCTGCTAGAAGTTGGCCCTCCGGGAGAAATATTGGATAACCCTGCATTAGTGTGTCTCGTCCCTCTGATGAAACATTAAACCGAGTTCCTGACTCTTTGTGGTCATTAAAGATCCCAGGATGTCCTTCGGAAAAAAGTAGGGGTGTAACCCCGGCATCCAGGCCAAATTTGTCCATTGGCCTCTGTCCATCATCATGGTCTCCTAATCATCCCCATATACTGTATACTGATTGGTTTAATCACTCCACTGAAAAGCTGTTATGTGGTGGGCGTTCTGGCGCAATATGGCTGCCGTCGCATTATTCAGGTGAATGCTGCAGATTGGTAGCCTGGATGCCAGCCCGAACCCCGCCCACAACATTTTTTGGTCGGGAAGTTCGGTCTGGACTCGATCCATTGAGGAGTAATTATGATCGGTTCAGAAATCGTCGGGCCAATCAAATTGCCAGGGCGGGCTTTATACGATGATGGACAGATGATCTGCAGTTACATAATCATCACGTTATCAAAGAGCGCTTGGGTTGAACTGGTTTCCCTCAGAGATGACTGCCGCTGGAGAACTGAGATGTATAGATTCCGCTGTCGCGTCTGTTGTAAAAGAAATCGACAGCGCATTAATTTTAAAAGACGAACAGAGAACTGCAATCAAGGCATTTGTCGATCGGAAAGATGTGTTTGCCGTCCTTCCTACGGGATTCGGCAAAAGTTTATTTTATCAGCTGGCTCCGATGATCACTAAGAAGATGGGACGCAATGAAAACCCTGTGGCGTTGTGGTTTCTCCTTTGGTCGCACTCATGGAGGACCAAGTAAAAGAATCAACACTCATTGTTGTTCTGTTGACAACTATGCTATGCAACTATGTAGCTGACTTACTGCGTTGCTCTGATTGGTTGTAGGTCTATCCAATTGAGTGCAGAGGTTTTTTTTTCCTGGTTCGGTTAAGACACGCCTCATAATCAAAGCCCTATGGAGCAGTATCAGACTCACATTCTGACTAGAATATGAGTATGATGAAGTCAGGCTAGCACATTGGTGGTGGTTGAGGAGATTCCCCCTTCCATATGTAAAGCACTTTGAGTGCAGAGAACAGCGCTATATAAATGTAACTAATTAATCAATTAATTAATTAAGGGAGGGGTGTCCAATCCCACTTCTGGAGTGTCTTCTCCCTGCACAGTTTATCTCCAACCCCAAATGTACCTGACCCAACTAATCATTGACCAACTAATCAAGGTCTTTGATCAAGGTCTAGGTTCATTGGAAACTTCCAGTGCTGCGTTTCCCAAAAGCATCGTAAGCTTAAGTTGATCGCAGAACAATTACCACCAATGGTCTCTACGATCAACTTAGGCTTACGATGCTTTAGGGAAACGCAGCCCAGGGAGAAACGTTAGAGCAGGTCAGAGCTAAACTCTGCAGGAAAGTGGCCCTCCAGGAGCAAGATTGCCCACCCCTTTGTTAAGGTAAAGAATAGTGAACTAGTGAACCTAAAGGAAGTGTTACCTACCTTCCCTCATTGACCTTGGTTGTGTCCCCAGTACAGATGAAGTCCTCGATGTAAGCCCCTCCTGTGCAGTTGATCTTCGTCCAATCCGGTTTGCACACATCCAGGAAGTGTGGCCGCAGTCGGCCAATTGAATACTTGGCAATGTCAGTGAGTGATTGGCTCATGGCGGCACCAAACACAAAGGTCCCAATGGCCTTATAGATACAGGCCACATAACTGTTGCAGAAAGACTTTGATTTGATGCGGTTTAGATAGACTGAAAGGCACTCCCCTATGATCATCTGTGATGGGAGAGGAAGCAATGAAGCATTACTTTTCTTTGTTCTGGTGAGAAAGTCAACAATTTTGTTACAACCAGTTACGTATTTGTAATATGAGGATATTTGAGGATTGTTTCTCACAAGGATGTCCACACGTACAAGAATAGAAGATAAGATCGAACAGTAGAAGCACTTGACAATGCAGCTATCACAGGAATTTTCTTTAAAATGTCCCTAACATCACAGTTACCCATGTTTGCATTGCCTCCTTTAGAGGTTATCCCTGTTGGCCTCGATCAGAGTAGACACCATATTTTATTTGACATTAACATGGCTGTGAGGGATGGGACAACAGTACAACCAGACAACCACAGCTCAAATCTAATCAACTGAACAATCAAGAATGAAGTACACACCAATACAACTTACTGAATGGACTGTACTTCCATCTCTCTTGTTATATGGAGTCTACACTGACTACGGTCTAGTGACGGTAATACAGTTTTAGCTTCTCTAGATAGCTTAAAAAAAACATTTGTTTCTGTAGTTTTGAGGAGTATGATCAATTATAGCGCAATTATATACTTTCCTTATACCTTTGCTTTACTAAAATATGCAGGTTAAAATACATAGAACTCTGCATTTTCAAAATATACATTAGCAGTAACTTAAATCAAACGTTTTTAAAAACATTAAGGCAGAGGGACGTGCTTTGAGCTCACATGGGTGACTGTGAGGTTATACAGATGTGAATGTGTATGTATATAATGTTACCCATAATAGGTAAGCTCAGTTTAAACATATTTTTCTAATACCCTTAAAAGGACAATGTTGAAATTGAAGATGGTATCACACAAGATAAAAAGCCTGCATTAAAGAAACAGTTATAAGATGTAACCACAGAGAGTGTCTCCAACTCTAGTCTAAACGTCTCACCACAAGACTTTCTGTGGTATATGAGAGAATATATGTGGGTGGAAGACCAGAAAACATTGTTTCCACTTAAGTACTTTAAGGTCAAATATGGCTTAAATTGCAAATGTTAGTTCACCCAAAAATAATTTACATTTTAATTTAAAACTTTAATGTCATTCCAACACATTTGAGTTCCTTTCTTTCAAGGGACAATTGGAGAAATTGATTGACAGGAATGCTCATCTTTTCCAAACACTGAAAGAACGCAGAAACTGTCAGGACTCCATAGAAAAGAACCATAAAAGTAGTCCATGTGACTCCAAGGCCCTGTTATTAAGACACCTGGTATTAAGATGCGTTTTGGTTGATCTGATCACAAGTATACGACGCTAAAAACAAGTGTAATCTAGGTCAAAAAAACGTTTTAAGCTTGTCCACTTTTGACCACTTCCAGAGGTAGTCGAAAACACATCAGACCGGATTGCTTTCATAGTGTAAACGCTCATGAGGTCGAATGCGTTCGAACAGCCACAAAAGACCGTCTTCTCTCCGCCTACTGACGTAATGAATCAACATTATGGGAAGCGCGCTAGCCAGACGGGATTAAAACTTTGTCGGCTGAAGACCCAAGTTTAGTTTAAAGACAAAAAACGTACCAAGCACAATGTTCTCTCACCATCCCTAATACTACTAATGATCAGATCGACCAAAACGCATCTTAATACCAGGTGTAAACTGATATTCCAAGATTTCAATGAGCGCAGTTATTAATGTCACACGTTTGTTGCAAGTTTGAAGTCACAACGCCTCGTAGCAAACGCAGGCAGTGAATAAAGAATTCAATTTCGGTTCTGTTCCTCACACAAAGCTAATGTATGACTTCAGATGACTTGGAATACAGCACATGAGCCAGATGTAGCACTTTTGACACTTTTATTTTTTGGACCTTGACAGCTTCTGGTCACTGTATGCTTTGATTTAGACAGAATGGAATCGCTTCAAATCATCTAATTTTGTGTTCAACAGAATAAAGTACATTATACAGGTTTGGAACAGGGTGACTAAACGATGACAGAATGTTCATATGTGATTGAACGATCCCTTTAAGCCTCTATCTACAGGACTGTATGTCCTTTGTACTGTGGTTAGATCTTAAAGTTCTGTTTCTTAAGCTGGCATGGGAACAGTCGTACTGACCAGAGAAAGCACACAGACATTAGGAGGCACAATGAGAGGAGAGAGGGGTGAGCTGGAAGTAACAAACAGACGGGCACTTACAGAAATCAGAGTGATGGGAATCATTACTCCTGCTACTAACTGATAGGAAAGGGTGTCTTCTTTATATGGGTACTTGATAGAGTCATCGTTACAGAAAAATCCTCGTTTGAATGTTTTGTGTTGTATTGTGAGTATTGCGAATGGGAGTCCAACTAGCAAAAAAAGAAGCAGTGAGAGAAAAAAAAAAACAAAGGTTAAAAGAGTGCTTCGTACCCTATTCTCCCCAATTCAAGCAAATGGCGTTCTCCTCAGGGAGATGTTCGTACAGAAAGGAAAGCTGTGGGTTAGACAGACATTACATGTTCTACTTCTACACATAATGAACAAAGGGTTAGAAAATGGCGAGGTGTGGTGTGGCAGCCCGGGCTGAATTTAGCTAAAAGTTGCACTTTGTCTTTGCGTAATGCAGGATATTCTTGTTAAAATGCGTTTTATTGCTTTGTTTTCCTTCTCCATTGGTTTTGAGGTCCGCATGGGAAGTGGAACGTGCCAAAATAGCTCAAATTATTCAACGGCACGCTATGGTGATGGGTAGATCTTGTCAAAACGTTGAGTATTTGTTTGTCAGAACATTCTGATAAACAGATGGTGTGAAATCCTTCTCTCTCACTCTCTGTTCACAGCTGACAGTGATTTTATTGCTTGAGGTTGCTGACATGGTTTTCCATGCATCATTTTATTATATCACTGTATGTGGGCAGAGTCAATCATATTGAACATCATAAACACTTACAGAAACATTAAGTTCTCAGTCTTACCAAGTCATGACTACAGTTATCACAGGAGACAGATCATGTGAGCTCCAATGTCTACCATTGGTAGTCGCCACATTCGCTAAACACTGACGATGAATGACATTGGGTCGCTTTATAATTTGCCAAGTGTGAACAAGCCTTTATAGTCCCTAAAAATGCCTTTCCCGTGTTTTTTCACACCATCATGTTATAAAAGAGCTTTTAAATGCTGCTCCACCACAGTTAAAAAACATCAGAAAAGCGCAGAAAGGGTGACAGTGGTGAGACCCGCAGAGACTTTACAAGCCTGTTGGGGACATGAAGGTTACTCAAGCGTGGCAGCAAAGCATGTGGTAGAGATTAAGACATTTACCCAACATGCAGTAAATATGGTCTGCTGAGACATTTGCGTGCGTGTGAACGTCCATGAACCGCTCAATCTGCCATGTGGATCAGAGCAGGTTACCTGAAGTCTCCTAACATTACACCGTATCTTCTTGCTATCTTCGGTGAAAGCTGCATTGTCATGGTCTGTGATGCGCTGTCTGAACGTATAGGATTTCAGAGTCATTGGGAGCATCGGTGTAACATTCACGGCGGACGGATCGCTCGTTTAGATCATCATTTTCATGCAGCCTGAACTGACTTGGCAGGCGAGTGGAAGCTGAGGGCTGCGCACATAGAGGTCAAACCCAAATCTCGCACTATGGGAAGTTTGAGGTTTTCTCAATCTTGAGGGTGATGTCATATGGGGTTAATCAAGGAAAGTATTGCTGAAACTTTTGGAGAAATGTTTTAGAGGCAAAACTATGGCATCTGTGCTCCAGAAGAAATTAACTATCCACTGTTATCACATTCCAGACAGATCACAATATCCCAGATACTCCTTCAATCGGGGTTTTTTTGTGTTAAAACTGTTTTGATGCAAATATTTACACAATAAACTTGACATAAAAGCATGAACATGAGTACTTGACTTGTGACTAAACGGTGACCCTTCCTAAACATATTCAGGAAGTTTCTGTGGTTTGGTGGGTAAACCAAAGAAACCTCTGCCTAATTTGGAAAAAAACCCAAAAAACAGCAGTGGATTGAAGAAGGGCGCGTTTAAATTCAAACCCAAAAATACCTCAAACCTGAGCTAATCTGAAACAGCTAACGGCAATTTCTTGTACTTGGTGGACATCCTTGGCTAAGAAGTTGATGACACGCAACATGCCCAGAGTATCCCTAGCCGAGCTGCCGAAATGTCTTCAATCCCAACACGATGTCTACACCGGACACAAGTAGTCCATCACAATACACAGTCTACACTGGAAGTGTCTTTTATGGTTTCTATCTTTGACGTACACCACTAGTTTATTTTCCCCAGTTGTCTGAAATGGAATGATTATATTTACAAAAGATGAATATTATTTGTTATGCATGTAAATAACTTCTGAATGAGCCACCTTGTTAAGTGTCTGAGCTGTCAGCTATTGTGTTTAACTGTATGCATGCATATCATTATGTTTTTGCCATATTTACAAAGAAATTAGTTTTGCTCATGTTTAATGTATAAGACCTAGTGTTATGATTGGTAAGTAACATTGGTCCTCATTTTTTAAACACAAGTAGAAAGTGTTTCTTTGTAAATACGTAAAAATCATTCTTAAATTAATTGTAGCTTTCGATGCAAATCAGGGCTGATAATTATTTTTATATTATGGCCGATAATCAATAAATGGCCTGATATTAAAATGATCAAATATTTTTGTCTAAATAAAATAAGAAAATAACTAAAAACAATTGTCGTAAATGCTACAGTACATGTGAATCTAGGCATCACAATATTATAATGTGCAGTATAAAAATTGGAACATAAAAATTATAACATTTAAATGAGTGATTTAAAAAAAAAGATGAACTATTAACTTTGTAATTAAAAAATAGTGCAAATGTGCATGTACTAATAAATCTCCAATATCAAACAATGTGTATATATCTAAAAAAAAAAATCTAAAATGGCCCAATAACGGATACCACACTCACACTGATATAATGTACGTCCCTAAAATTAATTCACACAGAAATTTGTTCTCCTCATGTATCATTAAGTGTAACATTATTTTGCTATTATAAAACAACCCATGCAAAGTTAAGGAATTAGAATTGTCAGTGTAGGCTTGAGCTCACAGCTGACTCCTCCATTGATACTTCCAGTGTAGACAACCTCAGTGGACAGTGGTCTCTCTCTTCCAGTGTAGACACAATGTTGGATGGACTAATGCGATCACAGATCAAGTGACTTGAACAGCTGCTTTCAATCCACCTAACAAAGCTCTACTGAAATTGCAGTTTGCACCTGTTCAGTGGTCAGGAGTCATGTTGAAACAGCTGCTCTTCGGTGTCCATTTGACTGTTTGTTCATTTACAATGAAGGGCCACTTCCTGTGACTGCAATAGACGATTAAACTCTCAAGATGAATCCCTTGAAACAAGCTCGAGTGCACTACAGACTTCTGAGGGAGGACGCTGGGCATGTAGTGTGTATATGCTACTGTCTCTGGGATTACTTACACTACATATGGGAAGTGTGAAGCCCACTGTGTAGAGCACAGAGGAGGTGACGGTGCTGGTGTGGAAGGGGTAGCTGATGCTCTCGTCATTACAGAAAAAGCCCCGCTGATACGGTTTGATTTTACCCAGGTTAAACGCTGCAAGCGGGAGGCCGGCTGTAGGTAAAGAAGGGTTAACAATGGGTTAACAACTCCATAAAGGGTCTACCAACCAATCAAACGCAAGGGTTGATTTTCAGTGTTGAGGATTGGCTGCTGCCACCTAAAGAGATAAAAATTACAGAACGGATGTGGGTTTATAATGAGAAAGCTTGTTCAGAAAAGACAGGTAGACTTGGGGGCTGTTTACACGACACCTTTTTAAGGTTTTGGCCGTTCATTTACACGACAACAGCGCTTTGGTGGCCTGAAAATGCTAACTTGTGATAACGTGTTTCAAAGTGCAAGTTATTGAAAACGATACTGTTTTATCTCCGTGTAAACTACAAAAACACGAATTTGTGAAAACGGGGACATCATGCGTATTACGTGTTCAGTCTATAGGTGTGTAGTGTTTCTTTACAAAGTGACATCGCCATCTACTGGCCTGGCATTTAGTCGTTTTCACAGATCCGTGTGAACGGGATCATTTTGACAATGCAAAGGAAAAACTTTTCCGTTTTTAGCACATCATTGTCGTGTAAACCTACTCTTGGACTTTGAATATCTGTTATTTTGAAGTGAAATGTGTAAAGCCAACAGTGACTGATGACAGTTTTACAAGGGCCCAATGACATGTATTGTATTTATGTATTATATTTTAAGTATATTTTTGAATGGTGCTAATTTTATAATCCATCTTTCAAATCCAAGGGCTAAATTGATCACAACCACACTTCAAACACTTATTTTCCAATGTTAATGCTTTCTGTCATCCTTTCTTAGTGCTTATACCAGACACGTTGCTATTGTCACTTACAGCCTCTTACATTTTAGCTGACCCTAATGTCATTATCTATCCCGTATTGCACTAATGCGACCTGACGATTTAAAGTCTAACATGAGCGCTCATATGTAAACATTGAGTCCTCTATATAGCCTCAGCCTATTGTTGCAAAGCATCATGGGAAAACGACACAAACCCTCATTCATAGAGCCTGAGGCTCCTCTCGCAGTAAAAGACTATGGGTCTGTTGCTGACGCTGAGTGCATGTGACATACGCACACATATAGATAAAGCTGGCTGCTCAAGCCTGAAAGAAGGAAGAGCTGAATTGAGGTAAAACTTAATTGTTCTGAGATCCACTGAAGCCCCATTGTAAATGCCAAAAGGGCGAAACTAACACAAGTGGGAAAGTCTTCTGTGTTTAAACTCATCAGTTCTGATCTGCTCTTCTGTGAGTCTCAAACAGAGTTTAGGTGATACCGGTGGTATGTAAATATCCATTTGCGAATGCAAAAACCAATAAGGCTTCCCTGTAAAAAAGAAAGACACGTGACACAAGAGTGTCTGCTCGACAGCCATGACCGTGAACTACTTTTAAATGAGAAAAATAACCAGCTTATGTGTAGGGATATTATACTTTATCATACTTAATAATAATGCTTATAAAATGCTGACTAAAATCATTCCTCCATCTTGGTACATCTAGCAAAGGACAAGAATGAACAACAGCCCTCATGAAAGAAACTCAGATGGCTACTTTGTGGAAAGTCCAATCTGTTTGTTCCCTGTGTAAAAACATTTTTTTTTTTAAATCTCCAAGTGCATGTGGAAAAAAATACTGATCAAAACTTCCATTATAAATTCTGTAAGACTCAGTAGCCTGTTGGGGACCAACTAGAATAGATTAAGCATATAATAATTAAGAATTATAGTTCAGGGTTCCCACATATTTTGAACAATGAATTTCCATGAAGTGATCAGTCATTTGTTATTATTTGGATAAGGATTTAAAAATAGTTTTATAGAAATAAATCACATTATTATGTGATATAAGGGAGACCAGGGCTAGTTGTCACATTGCAGTTGAACTATCTCAGGAAAATGGAAAATTCTCTGAGAGAGAGAATGCGGGCCGGGGTAATATATATTACACTACCATGCAATAAACGCTTATACATTAGAGTAGACAGCCTATGGGCTGCTGTTTAATAAAGCTGTAGGGTTTCTCAAGCGATTTTTAAAGGATTTACAGTTCAGTTTCAGATGTCATTGTTGTGCATAAGAGAATCTCTGCATAAAGGTAAACGCCCTGTTATTATGGAAAAGTTGATAACGCAAGATGAGTGTATGACGAGGACTCCGGTATGTTTTATGAGTTATGACGCACATTATTGTCGTACGAGGTTATTGTGTAAGTGAGTAGACTACTGTTGCAGTGTTGAATCTCATGCAATTACAAAACGTGCATGGGCAACATCTAAAACAACTGACACCTCCAGATACGCCTTTAGTAGCTATATTTATGCCTTTAAAATCTTTCTGTACAGCACTGAACGCATAAACAGGTTATAATTGTCACTCCGCTATAAGACTTACTGCAGTCAAAACAATATCGATTCAAATTAATGAAATAAAAAGTAGCTAACAGTATAAAATGATGCTTACCGAGTATTAGGCACGCGATGTCAAGCAACATAAAGGGGATTCCTCTGGTTTCGAACATCGTGTCAGTGTCCTTCTGTGTGTCAGTTATGAAGATGAAGGCTTTATTAAAGGCGTCCCCCTCAGTGTTCCCACAGTAAACAGACTAACTGAGAGTCCACCTCTAGAGCTCCACTGACATAGACGCGCACTAACGAGAGCTCACACACTCTTAACATTGACTGCGTAATGACGACAAGTAACGTTAATCAGCCGGAGAGGAGGTAGAGCGAGCCACTTGGTTGTAGTTTCTTAGATACGATGACCATTTCACCGCATGAGGTTAAGAATAAGCGATGGCGAGCCGGTATATTGATGTCTCGGGTGTCTTAGTTCGGACTCACTGCCAGTGCCGAGAGCTTCTGCTAGCTGACGGACAACAGCTGAGGATCAGTGCACCCAATCGCGTGTCTCTCAGCATTAGCCACGCCCCCGTGACCACGCCCATCCGCGTATATAATTAAATCTAGGCTGTATCATGAGTCGTCAAAAATGACCCCAGAGTCGATCTAAGAAAAAATATACATCAACCTACTTAGCAGTTTTGGTTGTAATGAATTACTACGTAATTAATGACTGTAATTTAATTACTTTTCCCTTAAAAAAGTACTCTTATTTTTCTGATTAAATTTTATTAAATAGGCTACTGACTTAGAACAATCTAGCCTTAGCCTTTATAAAACATAAAAATGCAACGTCTAATGATAAAATGCATGTTTTTAATGTAACCTTCATTTAAATACTTTGGTCGGTTCAATAATATTTTAAGCAATTTTATTGTATTTATTTGAAAGAATTAAAAGTGCAGTTTCATGTCTATCCATGTATTGTTCAACTGGTCGAGGTTAATATAGGATTTAGAAAGTAATTAGTAATACGTATTTTTTAGAGAGGATTACAACAGTAATCTAATTACACTGATGAAGATAGGCCTTCCAAAAATCGAGAATAGCTAGTCGGTACCGATACCAGCACCAAGCCTACACGATAGCCTACTCGATACCAAAGATACCATGGTTAAAAAAATAGCAACCTTCAACATTTAGGCTACTTTAAAAACACAGTGTATGTTTTCATGAGGTAGCCTAATTTGTTGCAATAGTCGTAAAACAATAATGAATAAACACATTAGAAGCAGTAACATAAATAAAAAGCCCTACAATATAATAAAGATATGCAAATTAAACAATGCTGTATATTTTTTCAGGTAGGCTATGCAACAGTTTAGCCTAGGCTATTCAAGTAAAAAATACCACAGAAATTGAATAATCAAATATAAAATAACTCTGCATAGTCATAACGGTAAGTTAAATATCTTAATCCTTATTAAAGCTTTTCTTTAGTTGTTTGATTCTCATTAGCCTACTAATAGGCCTAGACAGCCAATAGTAGACAGCGGGTTTTAAAGGCTGCTGTCACTAAGACCTAATGGACGGAGTATAGACAATATTACACGTGCTGTTCACGTCACATAGTAACCGACGGGAATAATCTGTTTGACACTCGCGTGAATTTATAAATTAGCATGATATAAAACCATGTGCGCTAAAGTCTTGTAGGCATATTGCACCGTGCAGCTCGCTTGCAGAGCAAAATCAAGTCGGTAACATTTTAAAATCCTAACGGTTTCTACAAGACCGCACGAACATTTATCCACTAGCAGCTATAGGTGTAACTCAAACAAATTATGAGAGCAAATCCAGTCATTTTAAAACTTTCTGTGAGGCAGGCTAATTTAATTAGGCTAAAGGGGAATTTATAAATAAATATTGTGTGAAAAGCCTAATTATTACTAAAAGTAAAATATATGTTTACAATGTTTAAAGTAGGCCTGTAAAAAGAAAAAATGTAGGCTAGTAATGATTTACTGACAGAATACAACAAAAATAAGAAAAGGTGACTTTGTTAAGTCAATAAAAATATTTAAAATAAATAGTGTATTGTTACATATGTTAAAAAATCACAATGTATTATGCATAATAACAGACTTTGATAATAACAAAGTCAAATATAAAGAATAAATAGTCTCTGATAATAATCAGAAAACAGAAGGCCTACAGAATGTTCATGCCGCCTGAGATGCGTTGCTGCCATCTAGCGGTGAAGGCCACACAACGCATTCTCATTCTTACTCGATGATATACATGCAGACGTATACAAATTTGGCATTCTTTTGCTTTATTTTCTGCTTCGTCCTCACAAAATCTAAATGATTTTTCATTTACAACAAATGAGAGCGAGTTTGTCCCCAAAACATATTTAAAGAATACAAACAGACATACAAGCTTTGAGTTTTGGGGTGAAAAAGGTCCCCCAATAAATAATTATTTTAAGCCATTGTACGCCGTTCTTGAAGTGCTTTGCACCCTGATGTCTTTTTATACCCGACAGACTTGTATTCTGCCTGAACTTCAAAACAATTCTGCAAAATCTAAAGATTGTAAATTGTGAACAAATACAAGCATTTGGAAGAATCATTAAATAATCTCTAACCAATACTGTTAATATGCAGTACTCACAATAGCATACTCATCGAATCCTTCAATACAAATGATCAAGTATGATTCTAGGTCTCTCTAAAAATCAATATTAGAATTTGATTTCCAATTTCAAAAACAATTATACATTTTTTAGTATAAAATAAACTCCCCCCTTAAAAACCATCATGTCGGTTTTAACCATCTGGCACCACTAGGCGGCGCCACAACATTAATAAATCAAGGCTAACATAAAATGAATTGCAGTTCTTTGAACCGCTCGTCATGTAAACTGTCAGGACAGTCTAGATACATGCATTAAGAAGACACTTAATAGTCTTACTCAACGATTCACAATTATACATTAACAGCAAAAAGGCATTTTATTGCATTCCAAAAAAAAAAAAAAAAAAAAAAATCGAAATGTCATTTGTAGCCTACCAGTTAGTGTATAGTACAGAACTCTTTCCAAAAGACAGCAGTTTATCAGCGTAACTCGCTGAGCACGTGAAGTGCATCACACACACATCATGACACACACATCTCGATCATTTTGTAGCGATCCAAGGAGACTGAAGGTCCTCCCACGCTTCACTGTCTTCAGGGACCGTCTGTCTGCTCTGTTCCTGCGGCGTCTCTCGGTTATCTCATTGTTTGGGTGTGTGCTTCTGTCTCACTAAAGCCGGCTCTTCACTGAAGGCAGTACTGTATAATTCCTCCACTTCTCCTCTCATGCATAACATCAATTAATTCTGTCGCCATTTACTCGCGCTCGTGTCGTTCCGACCGAATCACTGTGGAACACAAAAGGAGAAATCCTGAAGAATGTACAGGTTGCTCTTTTCCATGTGATTAATACAATGCGCTTTAAAACTTCAAAAATGCAGCAAAAGTAGGCTACTTATTTTAATGTTAGGCCTAATCATTATCATTGAACCGATCTTGAGTATTAAATCCCAAGTCGATGCGTGAACAAAACTTCAATATTTGTAGCGCGCCTCCCATTCAATAAATCGCAATAAGCTTTGTGCATTGCTACTTTTGATTTGAAACAAAGTCTCAGCTTTGCATTTCTGTCAATTGCAATATTCAAACAATAAATTTACGTTTTGGCGCGCTTTTCTGTGGCGTGAAGCAGCAGCACGTGAACACTGATCGTGAACACGTTTCATTAAGTCGATCAATCAGTGGTTCAACTGCGGGAAAGACGTCAATAAAACAGCTTGTAAACAATATAACTTAAAGCTACGTCAAAAATGTCATTCATAAACTCGATAGTCAGCTAGAAAAATTAACTCTAGAGAGGAACATTTTGCTGAATATATGTAGGCTACTATATTATACTTTTCCTTAACTTGTTCTTCAATAGGCTATTTAATGTTTGAATGAATCCGTCATGAAAACAGTAGTTTTTTTTTTTTTTTTTTTGTCAGTAGGGACGTGCCTGTCATAAACATTAGAAGCCCTCACTGAATTTGTAATGGTTTTAATGGCTATATTGGGAATTGTGGTTTGGTTGTGACGGAAACTGTAACGGTCCCTGTGGGTCTCTACTGGTAATCTGTTGCCTTCTATTGGTGGCATGTTAAAATCCCTAAACCCTAATGGAATGTGGCTCAAAACAGGGTTGCCAAATCATAAAATAGCCCAAAACAAGCCCGAATGACCCTATCCAAATATCAAAACTCAACATATGCCACACCCATACCTAAAATACATATTTTACAGTCACTGTTATGTGTTATTCACAATTTCAAGTTAAAAATCACAGTCTGTTTTCATAAAGGAGCTGAAAGCCCCTCCCTCACAAAACTCCCTCATAATCTAGCAGTTTTAGCATTGGTATGTAGCATATTTTAATACACTCCTTTCATTCAATTACAATTTATGCAATATGTCAAACCCTTAAACCGCAGGGGGGGAAAAAATCAACCTGCGGCAGGTTTACAAGTGCCGGAAAACTTGCCAACTATGCTACTGGAAACCATTTGGTAATGGTTTTAATAGTTAACAGTTGATGGTTTGTAATGGTATTTGCAGTGCAAAACATTAGAACTTCTCTGATGGTTTCTTGTTGTTGTTTTTCAGCAGGAACGTTTTTGTTAACTGATTCGATAAAAAAGATTTAACTCAAGAGAATGATTCCCCCCCAACCCCCCCCCCCCCCCCCCCCCCCCCCCCCCCCCCTCCCCTGAAAACAGACATCGCTGCTTCTTTGAACATAATGTTGGGCTTCATGTGGACCCCTTTTATGATGACTTTATTGTGCAGTGAAAAGAACAACCGGAACATTTTGCATCCACAGAACAAAGAACGGCAAATGTCACGAGCGTGAGGAAACGAGGACAGGCCGCCCTCTTGTGAACTATCCCTTTGAGAGCATGTAAAGAAGAGGTAACATCCATCAGGCTTTTTTGGCTCCGCTTCTCTGTTTCTGTCTGCGGAGGTGAGCCTCGATCTCGTGTCGGAAGAGCAGCATTCCCAGCTGGCCGTGCGAGGCTTCGTTCATGGCCTTGGACTGCATGCACATCTTGTACTGGTCCGGGGGCAACTCGTCCGCGCAGCGCTTCTCGTGCCACAGGTGGAAGAGGCCGCGGGACGGGGCGCGCACTACTAGTAGATTACTGTGGAGGTACTTCCTGTACAGGTGCACGTCCTCGCCGCCCCAGCCTTTAATGTCCACGTCGAAACCCCCTGGAAGAGTGGGAGACAGTAAATAGGGCCATGAACATGATCACATTTAGGATTTAATGCCAGTCTTCTCAAGATCCAAGAACTTCCACTTGAGATTGTTTCGGCATAGCGCGATTACAAACTTTTACAGCGCACACAACGCTGATTTCTCTCAACATAGGGACAGGAGAGTAAATACAAACAAAGTAACTTGCACTACTTATTTGGAAAAGTAATCTGATTACTCTGGTTACTTATAATGCGTTGCCCCCAACACTGGCACATTTGTAACACATTCCAAAGAGCTCCGTTATCAGCCACCTACAGTGGAAAATGAAACCATATCCATACCGGCTGGGCCGGATCGGCAAGGAGTGGAACAGTTAAGAGAACGGTTCGCCCTGATGGTGGAAAAGTGGCTACAGTCTCAACATGTTCAGTTGTTTTGTCAGATAACCTTAAAATGTCAATGACTTCTTAAAGGGACAGTTCATCAAAAAAATTACTCCTTATTTTGTCCTTACGACTTTCTTTCTTCTGTGTAACACAAAGATGATATTCTGAAAAACGTTTCAGCTGTCTCTGTCCATACCCATCCGACATTTAAACGTTTATTCATGGGTGAATCAACATCATGTGTAAAGGATTATTCAGTAACATTTTGCAACGCTTTATTAAACGTCTTTCTGTACAGATCTGTACTTTTGTTGATTTATATATATTTAGTTTACCTTTTTACAACCATTTAGCATTAAACATTGTTTAATATTTTTTTCAACGTTGTGAACAATTTACAACAAACATCATTAGTCCAAAATATCATTGTGTGGACAAAAAAACACAAAGATCCTTTTTATTAAATTCTTTTCAGTTCCACAGAAGAAAGAATGTAATTTAGCTAAATGATTAAACAATTGTTTAATTTTTGTGTAAACTATCCCTTTAAGAGAAGAAAATGGCAGTTAAGAAGAATTTTATTCTTAAGAATGTTTTGTCAATCAGGCAGAAATAGCTTATTATTTCAATTTATTTAAGGCAGCAACAGCACATTTAAATTTGACCCCTGTATTGTTAATGCGGTCAGCTGCAATAATAATGCATCCGCAAAAAAGAAAATGTTGAATGAACACGTTGTTTACATACATCATCTGTTGTTGTTAAAAGGAAGTTTGAACTTCCCTCAGGACAAACAGCTCTGTTGTCTGTTCCTGTGTTATTGTGTAGGAAAGCGTGTAAATGTGTATTTGTTCAGTCCGAATCTCCATTTGAACAGTAGTGTAATATGATGTAGCTTATGTATTTGCTTAATTGTGTTTATGAAACAAAGTATTGACTTCCCTTAATGGAGCATAGGATTTCTGCCACCTGTCTGCTGAGATGTCATGTGACTCTAGTCTCTACTAAGCACTGCTGAAGCATCAGTCTCAGCCCTTGTTGTGTCAGGTAATGTTACTCATGTCCACACAAGTAATCGGTTAAGTCATGAGAACTGCTTGATTCTCACAGGTCGGACCTGTTGTGTTCACTGAGACTGCATTATAATTTGACGGTTTGTGTATTTTACTTCTACATACTGTCTCTACATAAGTGCTTTTTAAATTCAAAACAACATTCAAAAATGACCTTAAAAAGGATATTTACCTATATTGATGAAGTCGGATCTGTATTGGCAGGTCATTCCAAACCCAAAGTCCCTCCAAAAGCCAGTGTCCTTTTTAATGATCTGTAAAAGAATGAATACTGATGAGTATGAACACTAATATACTTCTTTATAGTTGTCAACTGCTGTCTTGTGTCTCATTCACGGTCCAATTTTATCACTTGCCAAGTCGCAAATGTGTGTAAAAATTGATGTGGTGAGTAAATAAAACTGCCAGTTCCCAGTAACTATTTAACAAACTCAAAGAATGATGGCGATTTGACAAGAATTTCAACAAGTGTTATTATCGTTAAAGGTGCAGTATGTAATATTGACAGCTAGTGGCTGAAATGGGTACTGCAGTCCAAATTCAAAATATTGGAGAGAGTTGTTTCCCCCGCCCTCCTCAGACTGGACGCTCGCGCGAGTTGCCAGAGAGCCATCTCTCAAACGCATCTCCAATATTTATGCCTCTGGTCATGGAGCTTTTTAGATGAATGGCGAGGCTTTTTAGGTTGTGCAGAATCTGCGATCTCTGACCCAGTTTGCTGGCTTTCACGGCTGCAGTACGCTATGTTTTCCACCAATTGACAACCCAGGGTGTTGAAATACTTCTGAGTAAACTGGCAGTGGGCGGGAAGTTGCAGTTTGACCATGGAAAAGGTTTGCAAAGTTACAAAGCACAATGTCACTCCAAAGGGAGTTATTCTCTATTTCAGTAAGCATGGTTTCTAAACTCCCTGAAACGCCTCCATTAGTCTTAAGTTTTCAGTCAGTTTGTTTGCTGGCTTCCATGGCTGCAATACGCTGTGTTTCCCACCAACTGACAACCCGGGTGTTGAAATACTACTGGGTAAACTGTCAGTGGGCAAGATCACACAAACCAAAACGAAACATTTCGACCTGGAACACACATTCAAAGTAGAATAACTGGCTGTTGCATTGTTTTTCAAAGAAAGAAGTATTTTAATTTGAATTTGCATGTTTCCTAAAGCTCTACAAACATATTATGGTACTTTTATGCTTTAGTACAGTAAAAAAAAATTACATACAGCACTTTTAACGAAAAAATAAAACAATAATTTAAGTATTTTCACGAAAATAAAAATAAAAATTTAACTAGAAAATCGACACTAAAATACATTAATTAACCAATCAAAACGGATATAGATCGACCAAAATCATGATATGGTATATACCCATGGTAATAGCTCGATTATATCACTCTAATAAGAGCAAAAAAAATATATATATACATATATATATATATATATATATATATATATATATATATATATATATATATATATATATATATATATATATATATATATTGCAAAATATATAGTCCATTATTATTATAGTCCAATATATAGGCCAATAGATTTTCTCAATTCAATCAGCATTTGTGGTTGTAGCTAAATGTAATTTTGCCCCATAGCCTCATGTCATCTTTCCGCATTATCAGCACATTTAATCAAGCTCTTTATCATCTACACGTCCAGAATATTAATGCTACGCGACCGTGATGATTGTGTGTTCCATCACAATGCGGCAATTAATCACATCAAACTTGATGAAGCATTTTAATCTCCTGATGAAATGAGTTGCATTACCAGCTGCTGTTCCACGGCGGGGGTGTGATCGTGGCTGCCGTAGATTACAGCTGGATTGTACTGGCTGAAGAGAACTGGGTAAAACACTTTCTTTCCTAAAACAGAGTAAGACAATGCCATCACACAGCTGGCTATGATACCAACACGACAATAAGAACTTTATTAGATGGCCATCCTCTCTCTAATATAATCTCAGAAACAATAAAAATGTATTATCACGTCACATGATCCTTCAGAAATCATTCTAATATGATGCTTTGCTGCTCAGGAAACATCTCAGATTATTATCAGTGTTGGCCATTTTTAAGTGTCCGAATACTTATTGGGGCTATATATAGTGTTTCCTCTGTTGTCTCACCGGGCTGGGCATTAAGACGACATGTGTTCAGGAAGTCGGCTGTGAAGAAGATGTCCACGTCACAGAAGAAGAGCAGGACATTGCCTCCCTTCCAGGCACGAGCGCCCACATCCAGCCCTCGTCCCCGAGAAAACTCCTCATTCAGCTGGATCAGAGTGAAGTTACGGAAGTTCAGCTCCCTGCAAGAAAATCACAGACACAAGAAGAATCACACACTGTCTCATAACAGTCACTGGAACTTTCTCTCATTGATGAGCATTATCTTATGTTGTTCTTTAACAACATCTGGGTTTCTGGAAACAGTGCCATATCAACCGGAGACAAATCAGGAAACAAATCATAAGCAACTGCAGACCTTCATGACTATGTGTCAAGATCAATTCAAATATCAGACCTTTTTTTGTATTTTTTACTTTAAAGAGGACCCATTATCAGGGGAGCACATCATTTTTTTGGTCTGGTTCCCAAGGGAGCACCTGGAGATGATGCTTGGTACTCGCACTTTATGCGGCACACTTATCATACAAGCTGCTAAACTGTAAAATGTAAACACATTTTTTATTTTATTAACATTAATGACAGCAGGAATATTAGGCTGCTGTCACTTTAAGACGGACCGAATATACTGACACACATCCGGTTTCTTTCTCAACTGTTCACTTATGACTTAACCGGGAGAATACTTGCCGAGGCGGGTATTTTGACATCATTTCGTGTTTATAGCCGCGTTTCCACCCAGATTACCCGAAACAATTTGTCCCAGGAACTTTTTCCCCCCCAGATCAGTTGCTGTTTGCGTTTCCATCGTGGTCTAAAGTACCGTGAAGATTAGGCAAATAGTCCTGTGACGTAGGACTGCGCGCGACCAGTTCCCGCTCGAATTAGCCCTCCGAATATCAGCTTCATAAAGCCTGAACCTCGTCGTCGGTCCATCGGTCGTATTTTTTAAACTCCATTGTTGATTCGAATAGCAAACAACCCTTACTGCGCGCACCGCAACAGACTTTTAAAAATGGTGGTTGAATTAAAATGCTGCGTGGAGTCAACCAATCAAAATGCTGTATGAACTCAACCAATCAGCATGTTCAGCACCCAAGTCCCACCCCCAAAATGAATATCCCTTATTTAAATAATTCCCACCTAAGGCATAGGCCAAATAAAGGGTTAATACTGTGTTGAAACTTGCGGTGGGGACATAAGGGGACATTTCCCAAACACGCTGGAAGTAATTGACTAATCACAACACACTGATCCAGCCGACCAATCAGAGCACATTGTAGTTTTCAGAAGGAGGGGCTTCATCGAGACAGGAACGAAACAGAGCATTTCTGACAGACTGAGAAGAGAGGTGCTGCAACAATGTCAAATATGGGAAAAATAATGTGTTTTCTGTACATTCAAGCATGAAAACCTGTTCTAGTAGAGCCCAAAAACTAAATCAAGACTTTGAAAAAGGGCACAATATGGCCTCTCTAAAACTTTTTATCTTAAAGAATTCAAACACTGTCAAAAGATTTAAAATATTTTTAATGAAAATGGTACCAAAGTTTTTCAAAACCATGTGAATCCAACAATGAATAAAAAGAGTATTACCACAAAAACGAAGCACACTAAATATACGTTTTAGTGTCTGTTGGGGGGGAAATTAAGTCGATTGTGACGGTAGTGAAAGATGTGTTCAGCGATTGATGGCGGGTGAAGATTTTACAGCGTGACCTGCATCACTTCTCATGGATAGAGGGAATAACAGGCGTCCTCAGCCAATCTGTGTGACTATGAATACATTCAGCCACATAGACACAGACACACACAAGATGATTAAAGTGTAATGTGCTGGGCTTGAGCACCACACACACAGTGCAGATAATACCTGCTATTAAAGCCATACAGCTGTTTTAGCAGAACAGGAAGAGACACTTCCTTTATATTAGTGAATCACTAACAGTGCATTACCATGGTATCAAACACTCCACTCTAATGGAGAGATAATCAGTCTTTGGCCTGAGAAAGACTTTTTTTTATAAACATACATTTTGTTGTTGTTTTTTACAACGGTTTTGAGTTTGGGCACTTAAAGGGATAGTTCACTTTGAAATTAATTTAGTTTTTACCTCTTGCAACCACAGCCACGTCCAAGTGATCTGAGGGCGCGGGCGCTTCGGTCTGTGCGTTACAAGAGGTAAAAACGATATAAATACTGTTCGTTTTCTCACACAAACCGCTCGTTTCTTGTCTTAGGCCATCAATGTGTACTTACATTTACGAGTCATTAAATCATGTTTAATTTGGACTTCTCTGTGCATGCTCTTTGAGGTGGTGACCATAGACCTGCATTATATGACTGACAGACAAGAACGGTTTGTCCTAAAAATATCAAAATTGAAACTACTGCGGAAACAAATACACCTACATCTTGGATGCCCTTGAGGTAAGCTAAAACATACCAAAAATTAATTTCAAAGTGAACTATCCCTTTAAGACTTAAAAAAAAATACTTTTAATCAGGAAGTACCCATTAAATTACTCAAGAGTAAAGGTATTTATAATCTTATAAAACATTTCTTTTTCAAATAAATGCTGTTCTTTTGAACTTCTTTTACATCAAAGAATCCTGATAAAATGTATCATGCATGCATCACCAAAATACTAAGCAGCACAACTGTTTTCAACATTCATAATAATAATAATGTTTCTTGAGCGTCAAATCAGCATATTAGAATGACTTGGTAACTTTACTCAAAGCCTTCATACATAATGCTTTATAAAAGTATTTTAATACATTAATTATGCCTTGTAATGCATTGCTTGGTCTCATGACTTAATGTAACCACAATTATAATGCATTATAATACTAGATATAATATATATTAATTGTTCCACCTTTCGAAAGTATAATGCATCAAAACGCATGACAAACAACCAATTTCAGATGTAACAAGTAATCTGCAAACATTATATTGCATTTTAACGTTGGTTACAATTATTTATGAAAGGATTTGATGCATTATAATGTACATTATGAATACCTTTATATTTTTCTTTCAAAAACAAAAAATCTTTCCAACTATAAACTTTGGTTTGGTGGCATAATGTCTATTATGCAAACATGAACAGGACACAAAAAGACAGAAAATATGGTATTCATAAAAAAGCAATGAAACTCTGGAGCCACAAGCATTCAGACACTAGAGAAATGAATGTAAAGCACCTGTCACATGTGGCTGCCCGCTGCTCTCATTGGCCCAATACAAAAAATAGGCCAGAATGTCTGCCTTAAAAAAAAAAAAAAAAAAAGCACCTACTTTCCCTGACCGAGATTCATAACCCACGAAAACATTGCTGCTGCAGCCCATGGGAGTCACACTGAATAAAAACCAGTCATTGTTAACAGTATATATCCGGCAAAAAAGTGTTCAAGAGCCACTAGTCGTGAAGATTTAGAGCAGTTACAAATAGCATACAAGATTTGATCTAAGTCACATCAGCGGAACAGATTTGGAAAAGAGCCCGGGGCGTTTCAGCATGCATGTGATATTCAATTCACCATCAGCCGCAAAAAAAAAAAAAAAAAAAAAAAAAAAAACTCCCCAAATATTTCTTTGTGATACTGACTTGTTTTCAAAAGCTAGGATATTTTTCATTCCGTCATTCATTGCATTTTTTCCATTTCACTTCAGCTTTGGGACCTCTACTATTTTATATAGGGCTAATTATAATCACTATAGACTAGACTACATTAAACCCTATTTATATAGTGTATGTATATAAAGTACACTTGGTTTTTATTAGATTTAGCTTAATTCTGGAGACAAATTTGTCCCCAAACTATATCTAAATGAATCCACACACAGTCACTAGCATGTCTGATCGCTTCAGGGTGATGCTTAATTGTGGTTATTTCATAATGAGCACTTGGATTATAAATGTCATCATCAATATTAACATGAACCAGGTTTGTATAATGCAGTGTTACTTACACTCTCCTCTCCTCTCCTCCCTTTCTCAAATGAACACAAATTATTCATGTGTATGGATTGACTTTGCCCGGCAGATCCGGATATCACATCTACCTACTTCTGTGAGGACTGACACTGCGGTCTTATGGCAGTGAAGCGTCTACAGATTCTTAACAGCAATGTGTGTGTGTGTGTGTGTGTGGCTTCAAAAGAGCCAACATTTCTGTTGTTTATTTTTTCAGGTTTTATTCATTTATATATATATATATATATATATATATATATATATATATATATATATATATATATATATAATTCAAATTTCTATTATATTTTTTATAATGCTACTTATTTTCTTGCCCTTGCAATGCTTGCTATTGTTGTTTAATCTCAAGATTGTGTGGTTTTAAGAGATCTTTACCTTCAAAGGTTAGAGATACAAAAGAATGTCTCCATCTCTAGGGTTTTAACGTCAAAGGACGATGTTGTAAAGCTGCAATTTGTGGAACCTGGTTTCCGCCAATAAAAAAAAAAGGTAATTGCGACACAATTACAAATTGTCACAATTGTCAAAAGTCACAATTACCTAATTATTTTTTATTCCGTGGAGGAAACAAGCTTCCATTGTAATTTTCCTTTTTTTTTGTGCACTGTAAAAAATTATCGTGATTTTAACGGTAAAAGACTGTAAAAATGTGAATTACTGAACCGTTTAACAGTAAGTTTCCTTACTATGGTGAATAACTGTTATCTAACCTTACCTGTAAAATACTGTTAAATTTACAGTTTTTGGAAATGAAAAAGAACAAGCCATTGTATAATTTAAAGTATAAAAAATATAAATTGACATTCCCAGAATACCCAACGTGACGCTTCACATTTGATGTATTTCAATTGAAATAACCATTTTTCTTAGTTTTTTTTTTCTAATCAGTTACGTACATTAGGGTTTTTTGTTACATCTAATGTTGTTGAATGTTTATTGCATTTTTTCATGTCATGTCATGACCTTCTCAGCTTGAGGAAAAGCTTCTTGTGATGAGCTTTGATTCATCATGTGACTTTCTCATTTTTGGTGGTTGTCATTGTATTACAAAGGTACAAAACAGATATTAGTATAGGTTGCTATAATAACATTATTTCAGTTTATGAATTTAAATTTAAGTTAAATCTGTAAAACCTAAAATGCTTCTACTGTATTTTTACGGTACATTTCTGGCAACCACAGCTGCCCTGCCAGTTTCACAGTGTGTGGTATAATAACACTTGCTGGATTTGTGCTGGTCAGACAAAGTACAGGATGAAGTCTGAGCATTGAAAAATGAAATTAAGATGATAAAAAAATGACCCCGCTCATTTTTTAATCATCATCATTTCGTCTCCTGCTTTCTGCTATTTCAAGGCTCTCTCAGTCAACCTCTCAGGCTAATAGAAGACATTTAGATAAACTAAGAAGTTGCTGGTGTTGGTCTCTCGGTGATGTGGGATTCAAGCACAAGTTTATGCAAACGATCAGTCAGCCAATGCAGCAACTGTCAGACACTGTATGAAGTGTGTGCAGCAAAATGAAGGTAATAGCAACTAGGAGCAATTTTCCTCTTCTCAAATGATTTTTCACTACCCACACACAGGGACATAAATCACAAAAATGATGTGTGGAAAATTGTGTCAAAACTTGTGGCCATTCCAAGTGGGTTTGATTCATGGATTTATAGTCATTCATCTTGTTTATGATATGATGCATTATCTACTGCAACAATACATTTACAAATGCTTTCTCCCTGAGAATGCTAATTTCATCAGCTAGAAACTGAGTATTAGGCTCAATAAAATGACATTGAATTTTTTAACCAGCACATTGAAGTTGTGGTCAGATGTTCAAGGGCTATGGCTAGTTCTGTAGCTCACCAAAATCCTTATGGAAAGTAGCAGTAGAAATACTCAGAATGGGCAAATTCAGGACACACAAGGTGAGCCGCGTGACAGAATTTGTGGAATAATGTTCACTACCACAGAAAGGCAATAATTGTGGTTTCAATACTGTACTTACAAATGGGAGGGCTACACTATAAAACAATTTTGTAAATGTGATAATATGATATGATGATTGATTAAAATGATTTTCTGTGGTAATTATGATACTGATATAATAATTAAATCTGAGAGCTTTCTGTCCCTCCATCGACAGTCTACGCAACTACCACTTTCACGCCTCAGAAAGGTAGTAAAAAGACGTCATTAAAGTGTGACTCCAATGATTTAACCTCAATTTTATTAAGCTACGCAAGTGCTTTGGTTACTTTAATGACGTCTTTACTACCTTTCTGGGGCTTGAAAGTGGTAGTTGCGTAGGTCGTCAATGGAGGGACAGAAATCTCTCAGATTCATCAAAAAGATCTTCCTTTGTGTTTCGAACGAAAGTCTTACGGGTCTGGAACGACATGAGGGTGAGTAATGACAGAAATGTCATTTTTGGGTCAATCCTATAACTTGTATTGAAGGACAATTACTTTAAGAAATGAAGATATAAGCATTATTATGAAGAATCCAGTTGGTCTGAAGTACAGAAAGAATTAAGATCCCTTGATTTCTGGATCAGAGAGAAGCCAATGAATTCCCAGAGAACGAACAGGAGCTGTGCTGATTATTGGCCCTTCCCTATCTTGAAAGGTACAAGGCCATGATTGCTTTCCCATTCCACTCCAAAAGTGTCCTTGTATGTGGGAAAAACCTGGTCAAGGAAGACAGATCTGAAAACCAATGTGTCCAGTCGCATTTCAATGCCTCTCCATAAAGAGAAAAGGCCGTTTCTTCCTGTGAATTGAGAGATATCTTATCCGCTGCAATGCAGGGAGGTTTCCAGCATGACCCTGGCTGGATTCCAGGCAATCAACTGCTCTGTTGATTTCATCTGCCTCCGAGCAGCATCTGAGCTGACCTGTTATTTTCACACGGGATGGAGGTCGGAGCCACTGCAGTCTAACAGTGCAGATTCACTGACCTCCGATCTGTAATCACGACAGCGCCGCTAACCCCAGCTGTGCTCTCATGATTACAGATTTGAGGTGTGTGTGCCAGTGCGATTGATGATGACAAATAGTCAAAGAATATTAGAAAGCATTGCGGTTTATGACGTTAACCGCTGGCTCCCTGAGAAAGGGAGCTTCAACGCTGCTTTTGGATTGACGCTATGGGTACGCCATCTGAAGCAGGCGACAAACACGCCAATTTCATTGGCCGACGAGGTCACATGCTTTGATTTCCGATGGGCAGCATACTCCGCTGCGATGCGAACGTGTTCCTCTCCTACTGTCCCACACACATATATATATCTCTACATGCTGTATATACAGTACAGTATAACTGCCCGGGGGGAAAAAAAGTCGCTGTTTGGATTTAAATAGGCAAATGCTTAAGAGTTTATGATTGGATCATTATTGCAATGTTTCTAGCATGTTATATGTTTGGCAACAGTTCCTCTAACCCTAATTGATGGAGTGTGTAGATTTTCATTTCTTTAACAACCACGTAGGAAGACGCATCATGGCAATACTCCAGGAGGACAATGTCAAGATTCATCAGGATCAAACTGTGAAAGAATGGTTGTGAGGAGCATGAAGAATCATTTTCACACATGAATCGTCTCCTCTGAGTCCAGATCTTAAACTCATTGAAAGTCTTTGGGATGTGCTGGAGGAGACTTTACAGAGTGCTGGACTCTTGCATTGTCAATACAAGATCTTGACCAAAAATTGACGGATATAATTGTTGTGATGATATTTCTATTAAGAGGTATATACATTTTTGGTCAAGATCTTGTATTGACAATAAAGTCTACTCCAGCACATCCCAAAGACTTTCAATGAATTTAAGGTCTGGTGAAAGGGCCTGACAATAATAATACATAAAAATATAAATAATTCAAAATATTTTGTTTGACCAAGAAAGTTATGAATTGCTTGTTTATTAAATTATTGTACTGTATAAAAGCTATATTATACTTGTTTTTGTACTGTTAAAGATATATTAATTAATGTCATATATGTATTATACATCTTTATTTATGTATCTATTACAAGATATATTATAATGTTATAATCCGATATTTATTCATATCTATTATAAAATATTACATATATTTAACACCACCCAAAATTTGATGCATATATCTTGTTAAAAATCCAAGCTGACTGTGCATTTGATTATTACTCAGTATATCATCATCATCTTTTATTAATACAACTCGTTCAGCATTTTAATATTCATGAAGATGGGTATTTTAAGTCTTGCTTGATCTATAAATTGAAAGGAATTATTTATGTTGATTAGCACTGTCTATGTAGACTTTCTGATAGCAGAAGCTGAGTGTGTTCATTTGATCAGTTTAAAGACCTACAGTTCGGGCGATACCCATAATGCATTCGGGATGCCTGGAAGGAACTTATGAAACCCCTCTGGTTCCTTTTTGTTTTAACTGTATTTCTCAGCCTTATCTGCTCCACTGTGTGGATACACACACACACATATTAACATGCCATACCTCGATGTGTTCTCCAAGGTTCCTTTGACCTCGTTCATCTGGTCCCTTCCAAAGTAAACCACGGTGAGGTGCACCCGCCCGTCCTGCTTCACACACACCTCTCTATGGACATGCACAGAAACAAACACACACTGAGGTCAGCAGCAGCACTCAGCGGGACAATCTACAGCCGCACCAGCTCAAAAGGAACATTGACTGAAAACTGAGAAAGAGAAAACAGAGGAGGACAAACATAATAAGTGCTAAACACTTTAAAACCAATGTATTATTCATAACTGATATACTGTTATTGTGATGCCAAATCAAAATATTTTGCATTACTGCAACAAAAACTAAGCATTGTGGGTAGAGTAGGCATCATAAAAATAGGTAGCATAATTATATACATTATAAATCCCAGAATGCACTGCAATGAGCTCAGTGGGAAGAAATTATGCGAGATGAAAGAGCTATTGAGTCGGCCTTGAGAGAAGCATGTATGAAGATAGTGTTGTTGCAGATTTCGACAAGACAAGCTCACCCTACAGGGCCACTGCAAACGCAACACACACACAAGGACTGCAGCGCTAGCGGGAAATTCCTGATCTGAAGCAGCCACATTCTGAGAGAAGTGTGGCGAGTGTTTTCAGAAGATCCTGAACATGATCTTTTTATGTCCCACGCACAATAAAGCCATGGTTAGACTTCAGAGATGCTTCAGGTCTAAAGCGTGACATGATGATTTTTGATGGTTAGTGGTAGTTTAGCGGTTCAGATTTGGTTTAATCCCTGACGGGGGAAAACTTGAATGGGAAAGAGACGTTTTTTTGTTTTTACCATTTTTAGGTCTTACCATTTCATAGAACAAAAGTATGGAGAAAAGCATAGAAACTAGAATGGGCATATTCAAACCTAATTTTCCATGTTTATTAAACATTTATCAACGTCTCTGGAGCTCATAGTTCTCCGATATAATGTGCCATACCTCTGTATAATTCTGAGAAAGAGAAAAAAACATAAATTAGCATATAAATACACTACTATTCAAAAGTTTGGGGTAAGTAAGATGTATTGCAAGGGGGCATTAAATATGACAGTAAAGGCATTCATAATGTTACAAAAATGTTCTATTTCAAATAAATGTTGTTATTTTGAACTGTGTATTAATCAAAGAATCCTGAAAAATATGTATTACGTTTTCCACAAAAATATTGAGCAGCACAACTGCATTTTTCAACATTGACAATAATAATAAATGTTTCTTGAACATCAAATCATCATATCAGACTGATTTCTGAAGGATCATGTGACTCTGAACACTGGAGTATTGATGCTGAAAATTCAGCTTTGAAAACACTGTCAAATCTATTGAAACCAAAAAAAGTTACTTTAAATTGTAATAACATTTCACTATAATCCTGATTTTATTGTATTTTTGATCCAATAAATGCAGCCGTAGTGAGCATTAGAAACTTTTGAACAGTAGTTATGGGGTTTCGTTAATGCCTTTTTGAAATGGCACATCCAGTATTCATATATTCATATCATATAGATATGTATGAATGTGAGAAAGAAAGAAGGAAGGGGGCAGAGGATGATAAATAACAGATAATAACAGAGAACGAAAAGAATGAGAGGTGTCACCTGAAGTTGTGCATAAACTGTTTGAATTTGTCGGCTCTTTGGGACAGAGGCAGCACAATGTTAATGGGCATGTTGGCGGTCTCCACAAGCTCACTTTTCACTTTCACGAGGGGGCCGAAGGGGCGGAAGAGAACCAGCCTGCGGAACTCCAGTTTCTGCTCGCCGCGGAAGGTCAGCTCGTACAGCGTGCCCTTGTCCTTTTCAGTGCGCGCTATGCCTGCAGAGATGAGAAGACGTTGAGAACAGTGAAGAAAAGGAACGATTTTCCCGAACACCCACACCCACACGCACAAGCAAAGCAAAATCCAAAGAAGACTAAAGCTCAAGGACAAATACTACAAAGATAAACACACAAACATGAAGGAAGACACACAAATCGAGATTAAAAACGCAGACATTGAAAAGATTGTCACAAATCTCTTGACTGAAAAACCCAGAGGAAAGTAACATGGTATTTGCAACTTTGTCTCTAGATGTTTTGGGCAAATTCGAGGACAGTGTGAGACATTTTTGGATTCTCTTCTAAAACTCTAAAAGGAGACAATGGGTCTCATTCACTAACATTTCCATGGATTATTTCACATTTATACGCAAAGGAGAAATTCTCACAAAAAATATTTTTGCCTAATTCGCAACGTGTGTACATGCATGAATTTGTTAACCTTGTTCTGATGTTAATGAATTTGGAGTATTCTGAGCTAATGTAGCTTCTTATGCAGAGGAACCTCGCAGCTCAAGCTATAATGCAGCTTTTTTTCTGTTTCACTGACACTGTATGTGATGAAATATAATTAAGATTAAATATATACAATTTTATCTTAACATGATTATAAGGACATTATAATCTGCGTTAGAAAGAAAGCTGATTTGTTAACTCGCTGCCTTATCAGGCAATGACTTTATAGGCAGCGTTTGTGCTGATTTTGGACAGACTTCTAAAGCAGCATAACGGTTTAATGATTCACAGCAAAATAGAGAGAGATTTGGTGATAATTAAGTGAATATTTAATTACTACAATAATAATTTCTCGCTAAAAATGACATCAAAAGTGGAAAACGTTGGTCAAACATGTACATTAACACACAAACTGACCCAGCAACCACAACTTTCAGATGCCATCTTCATTTGTATTATATTTAACCGTCGCAGAATGGAAAGCACAGGATTGTGTGATATCAAAGCCAGCGAAGGATACATCTATGCTGCCTTCAGAAATCGATCAGATGAAGGCATCTCAGGAGACAGGAAGTGAAACTAACATCGGATTTAGACGTGAAATGCTTTCTCGGAAGGCAGCATTTTTAAGCTTTCGGACGCAACCAAAGAGTATGTGATTTTTGAGTATGTGTGGTTTAAGTTGTTCCGATATTTATGAATTTTTTTGTGAATTTATAATACATTTTAGTATGAAAGGTATTTGTGAATCATGATTTGTTTGCGAAAATGTCAGTCTTTCGCAGATTTCACAAACATATTTTAGCTTACAAATGCTTAGTGAATGAGAAAGTAATTGAGATAATACATACATCTCATTTGTTGTTTTTTATGTCCTATCAGAATATATGAAAATTCATAATTGATAAATAACATACAAAATCAAATATTGACATTAAGTGTGACATAGAACTAACTAGACTTATAGAATAAAAATGAGATAGCAATGAGACTGGAGAACGAGATTTCTCTCAAAAGTTTGCAATGAAAAGTCACACATTGCAATTTGAACTCTAACATTTCTCGTCAAATTCCTTAAAGATCAAATTATCTGAGCTATGCTAAGGAATTTCAGAAGAAACATCTGGGCAGATGTTGAGAGAGTCCCAGGTCATCTGAGGCTTGGGTAACATACCGTAAAACTTCAAATAATAGCCGAGTCCCAAATAGACGCCTGTCTCTTTTACACGCCTGGTGTGGCTGCAGGTTTGGGTAAATAAAGGCCGGTCTCAAATAGAGGCCTGGTCTGTTTTTTAGTTTCGGGTTGTATTTAATCCTCTAAAACCGCCAGATCGCCAGCTTTTTGGCCGCCGCCAAAGCACATTTTTGTCCCTCCAAAGCCTTTTTTTGATCGATGAGTGATGTAGAATAGAATTACTGCTGCGCTTGACAGGGCGCGTTACGAGCAGAGAGAGAGAGAGAGAGAGAGCGCCCCGGCCGCGCGCGCGCACTCTCACGTCTTCAAACAACACGAGCGCTGTCTTGCTCTCTCTCCCTCGCGCATATTAATCAAAATCAATTGACGCGATAGTAAAAGGTCGGAAGACCGCAGTTTCACGTGGAGCATTTGGAGATTTTTAGAGATTAGAGACAGGCAATGAACAACATCTCAACACTAAATTATAAAGGCCTGTCTCATATAGACGCCTGTCTCAAATACAAGCCGGTGCAGTTCGACGATTTGGGTAAATAAAAGCCCGGGCTACTATTTGAAGTTTTACGGTACTTTAACGCTTCTGAAAATGATCCAAATAAACTCTTTAGAGAGATCTGCACTGTCCAGCATCAAAAGCAAATGTGTATTGTTCAGGTTCCATATCAGTGGTGCTGATAGTGATATAAAAGGCATATTGACTCTTATTCTAGAGAAAAATCATGTTCATGCAAGGCCTGAACAAAACAGTCCCATTTGCTTAAGAGTTGTATGAAGTATGTATATACTTCACAGCTTCATACTTCATTAGCTTTGGTAGCACAGTGTGGTAATGGTATTATGATCTACACTGGGAAGCATGTGTATCTAATTTGTGATAAATTTGTATGAAAGTTGCTATGGTGATCTGTGCGGTGTTTAGGTCATTTCAATGCAATTGCTCGATTGTTCTGGATGGTTTCTACAGTATCCGGTTGCCTACTGGACAAAGTAAACAGACTCCACTTTCATAATATTCTGGTCCATTGATATGTCTCGAGATCTTCTCTCAATTTAAGTCTGTGGGATTTTTTCACCTGTTTTATCGTCTGCCTGGTGAATTGCATAAGTTTGATCATTGAGATAAATTAAAGCACAATTCAACAAGCCACACAAGTTTGTCCAAATCCCTAACCCAAAGCAGCAACAGTGATGCTGTCTGCCTTAGCAAACTGGAATAATGATCATGTCCAGCCCCTTTCCAGTCCACACATAAAATGCTTTTATAGGAAAAGCAGGGCCATTAGGGAAGCCATCTGAATCAATACAGGCTACTAACAGCAAAACCATCAACGCATGATAACCCGCAGGCTCAATTCCACCCCACTGAAAAACTAGCTACAGTAAATAAGACAAACATTTCTTCGCTCAACATTATCACGTGAGTTACCGAACATTGGTAACATTATCTCAGGGAAAAATTGCACTTTTAGCATGACCTGGGGTTTCTTTCCCTCTCTAAATTGGATCGTGTCACCACAAAAAGGGTCTGGGTAAAGGAGCACTATATACAGTTAGCCAACAGAGATAACGGACACAGGATAATGAGAGAGAAACATGTATCCCTTGAGGGACGGGGTGGGAGAGTTATTTTGTGGGTAGAAAAGATGCGTTTTCTGTAAACATTCCTGTTTGCTGAAGCACCGTTTCGGGGGTAATGGTCAAGCTTCCTGTGTTTTTTCAGGGCCAAATATTTATAGAATGTCCAACAATATTATTCAGTCTCGTTCAGTGTTAGCAAGACGTCTGGGTAAATTTACATTGTGTCTGGACACTGCGTTGTAAGTTATAACAGACAGGGCCTCTGGCTAAGACTTGGCCTTGGCTCTCTTTGAATTCTTCACAAGCTCTCCATTGTTGATGTGAAGTAGAGTAGGTCTATTCAATTATACAGTCAAAAGGACTCAGAAGAGGCTCTAATTTACAAGAAATAGCCCAGTCTTCTTTATAAAGACGCACACACTTTTTTTTTAAACACCACCTAGACCAGCAACAAACCAGCAAACACTAGCATGGGATTTTATGCTGGTCTTTTCAGCAGGAATGTTAGGTAAATCTCAGCTTAGCTAACTGATCTTGAAAGATTGCTAATTTAACCATAGCTCAATTCTAGCATTGCAGTTTCAAGAGCTGGGAACAGTTATTTGTGACTAATCAAGGTGCATAGCAACATGAATAATGTATTTCCTGTAAAGTTTATAACCAGTAAGATGCGTCACTTTCTCTCTAGAGGAAATGGCAGAGGTGACACAGCTCGGAATATAAAACAGCTGTGTTCATTTCCTAGAGTCATCACAGGATATCCTGACTAGCATGTTTCCATGGTCTTACGGGATGCACTATTGGTTTACTGACCTTGAAACACAGCATACAACTTCTGCAACATGCTTCAGATATCATTTTGAGAGATTTTTTTCCAAATGTGTCCAACAAGCTCTAAAGACCTAAATCAATGGCCCAGAGACATGCAGAGATGTCCTATGATACATTATTTAAGGTAAAGTTTGTCATCTCTGCACCAGCAGCACTAAATGGAATAGCATAAATAATGTTTCCAAACAGGCTTCCAAAAAACTCCTACCATCCTTTCCAAACCACTCTTAACTTGCACCATGTAACACTAAAATCGTGTGGCTATACTATTGAAACGGTCAGTATTTTAACATTTACAGATTGAGCATAACTTGAACTGAGCCTGGAATATCCCTATAAGTAGCTTCTTACCTTCTATAAAGTCTGATGGTGTGTAGACTTTACTGGCTTTCATTCTGTCTCCACCTTGATACGGTGCATTGAGGGACTGCAGCGCACTCTCCACCACCTCCCCCAGCTCGTCCCTGCGGTCCTTCCTCACCGGCTTCTCCTCGGGGTGACGGGTCAACCCCATTTCCAGCTGGTAGACGCGTTGTAAGGTGAAGCTCTCAAAGGGCACCACAGCGTACTCGCTCGGCAGTCGCACCCCACTGTGCACCTCAGCCCGGCTCAGCTGGCTGCGTAGGAACTCCTGCAGGTCGCTGTGACTGCGCTCGTCAGCCACGTCACCCCCCGTGCCCCTCCCAGCCGTCTTCTCCAAAGAGTTCTGCATGCCCTTAAGTTGTTCGCTCCGTTCCTGGAGAGCCTCTTTAAGTTGAGCAATTTGTTTTTTCAAGCTGGCAATATGCTGCCGGTGCTGCTCTTCCCGCTCTTGAAGCAGGGCCTGAAACCCTTCCCGTCCAGCAGAGCCAATAGGGGCACCTCCAACACCACCTGGCCTGCTCGGACCCCCAGCAATAGCCATCCCTCCAGGCCTGGGAAGGGGTTGCCCAGCCATGGGCTCATCAGCGTGGGGGCTGCAAGAGATGACATAAAGGAGGGAAAGGCAACAGCACACCACCACTAACAGAACACCCACACGAGAGAGCCAGAACAGCAGACCCCTGCGCAGCATCACAACTGACAACCTCAACAGCAAGGCGGGTAAGAAGATGTAGTTCAATAAAGTTGGGGCATCTGTGTGTACCATCAAAAACAAGACGTAAAGATCAGCCAAAGGCTGCCCGCGCCAGAACTGCTTGTTGAAGTCACCAGCGTTTACGTCTTTGATTAAAAAGAAGAAGAACTGTTTGTGTTTTGTCTGTTGACTAAAGTCTCATATTTCCCAGGTGCAGACAACAAAGCAAGTTTTGTTTAAATTTTTACTGTCGATTCCCATTTCACCCGCTCTTTAAACTTCAGCCTGGCTCTTCAGCCACATAGTTTGTCATGGGTCAAGTTACGGCCACTTCCTCCTCTTCAGGGTACTCTCAGTTCTCTGTCCAGACAAATAAACCATTTGACCAGTTCAGTAGCGACATGCGCATATCTCCATCTGGTGAAAATTGCTCATTCTTCTTGGAGGTAGCGTGACAGACCCTTGAGAGAATGTCTGGAATGGATCCTCCATTCTACAGCACTCCCAATGACCCAAAAGAGAAAACCATTCATTGCAGGTTTAGCCATTAAACGTCAATGGCTTTGGTCCATTAAAAATTAGTTGGCTGCTCATATCCCATCCGTTTCTTTTAACTGCATATAACAGTCCAATGTTGTTGGAAAAACACAGAGGTTGTTTCCCAAAGAGTTTTCAGGCAGTCTGTATGACTTCCTTAATCTCTTCAGAGTCTTCTGCATGTTTCATCATGTGCAGCTTCTGATCTTCACAGATAAATCTAGAAAAAGGTAGAGAAAAGAAGATTAAATTCATTATGTTCTGTAGAAACAGATCCGTAGGTGGATGAAGGTCTCCTGTATGTTAATCAGTCGGGCTTCAAAGTACATCAATACTGATAGCTTGGCATTATCATACCATTAAACAGACAAAATAGAGATGAGGTTAGTCAATCAAGTTAGTCTATCTTATTTGCAAACACGCCATGTTTATTTTAAAGTGACCTAAAGGTCTAAATTCAGGACCTACGCAGCCAACAAAGCATTTTGGGACGGCTCCAGTTCTGGAGAACAGTGCTGTCACTGATGTGTGAAAATAAGAGATGTGTGTTAAAAGCACTCTTATGGGAACACACCTGACAACTCACACGGGGGAAGAACAGCCGCACTGTAAGTTGAGCAAACATACACGAAAGGCAGAGCATTCATAGACATACACAGGTGCATATGCACACAGTCACAAACACATGTGTATCTGTGATCACGGGAACACACAGGGACACTGTGTTAGCAAGTTGGAAAGCTGTGGTGGTACAAGATACAACGTGAAAAAAAAGAGCGTAAAGAGATGTAGGAATCTCTGAATATGTGTGTGTGTGTGTGTGTGTGTGTGCTGACTCACCACACAATTAGCTCTTTATAGGTTAGTGGGAGGCTTGATTTAATGAAAGGATTAGTTATGTTAGTGGTGAATACTGGACTGTATCAAGGGGAGTTGGACACAGACCAGCACTGAGGAGGGGGATGTCTATTTATCTGAGACTGGCACTCAAATATGAACACACTCAATTATTAAAACACTCCATCCACCCATCAATTCACTCACTCACCTATTTATAAAAATAAGTCATCCATTCATTCACTACACTGATTCACTCAATTCACTCATTCACTTACTGATTCACCCAATTCACTCATTCACTACACTGATTCACCCAATTCACTCATTCACTACACTGATTCACCCAATTCACTCATTCACTTACTGATTCACCCAATTCACTCATTCACTACACTGATTCACCCAATTCACTCATTCACTTACTGATTCACCCAATTCACTCATTCACTTACTGATTCACCCAATTCACTTACTGATTCACTCATTATTTTAATCATGGTCTAGTTAATTTAATCTCTTTTCTTTATTTTACTCACTTACTCACTCACAATCACTCACACTCAGTCACACACTCACTCATACACACACTCACTCATACACACACTCACTCTCTCACACACACACACACACACACACACGCACACGTGGTTGTATTTGTACACGACTGTTTGTGGCTATTATGTGCACAAGATGCAACAGTTACAAGGCTGACTGATTCATTCAATTATTCGTTCATTCACTTTACTGACTGATTCATTTAATGACGTACTCATTCATGCTTACACTCACTGACTGATTCATTCAATCACTTATTCCTTCATTCTTACACTCACTGACTGATTCATTCAATCACTTATTCCTTCATTCTTACACTCACTGACGGTGGATTAAATTTAATGACGTACTACTTCATTCTTACACTCACTGACTGATTCATTCAATCACTTATTGGTTCACACTAACAATGTTTAACCTGTGCACGACCGCTGTCAGTATTATATATGATTATAATGGGTTATATTGGCCTTTGACACGTCCAGCCACTCAAATCTGGTGTAGGGTGTCATTCATAAACCCTTTCATTTATTCATTCACTCACTCACTCGTATAATTGACACTTATTTACTCATTCACCCACTCTCTCTTTAAATTCTTTACTAATTTACGCACTTAATTATTCACTCTCAATTACTTATTTAATTATTCAATCGTTCACTAAGTCATTTGCTCATTCATTCAATCAATCACTTATTCATTTACTCATCATCACTCTGACATCAGGGTTTCCTCTTTTGGAACCTATTAGATATTGGATACAGCAAAGAGAAGTCAACTGAATCTCTCTCAAGGACGGGTGGTGAAATAAGATGACAAATCTTTTCTTTCTCTTCGTCTCATTTAGGAGCTCACACGTGAGTGGTAGAAAAGACGCTTCACACCATGTTGTGCTGTTCCAGCTCACTCGCACAGCAGCCAGGACGAGCACAGCACGAGTCTGCCAGCAATTCATTCTCCCCGCTGTGCCCATGCCATACAACACCAGAGCCAAGACCACGGACCAAACACACGGCTGAACAGCTCTGACGAAAGTTAGGAGGGGCTTGACAACCTCAAACAAATGAGAAAGGGACATTTCAATTTTCCCTTCTGAAACAGAGTGTTGTTGTTTTAATAGATGTGATTTGCCATCTTGCTAACAACAGCTTGTTCTTTAAATGTTGGCCTACTCTGTGGTCAAACTTTATCATCCCTGTTGGAAAATCCAGCTGTGTTTTGGAACATGCTAACTGGTATAAGCTGGTCATTTACTGGTTGCCCAGCCAACATGTTCTAATAAACCAGCCTGAACTCCTTGAGCTAGTATGACCAAAATGTTGTTTGTTTGGTTGCTGGTCTATGATGATCTTCCAGCTCTTAGACCAACTAAACGCCAAATACCTTGTTCCAAAACACAGCAACCAGCTTATAAGCTAGATTTCCTAGCAGAAATAAATTAGACTTAGGCCCCATCCACACTACTGCGTTTTAGTTTAGAAACGGATAATTAAAACGAATACGATCTCCGTCCACACCAGCGTTTTAGCTGCGTATTATAATTGATCTCCGTCCACATTAAAGTCCCCATGAAATCAAAATTGACCATACTTACTTTGTTTGCCTAAATTGATCGTTTTGTGGTGAACAATTCATCCATGCAAGTCAATCCACACAAAAAAAAAATTTGGCTTCGTAATCTTTAATCAAATTTTGAAAATGCCCCTCCCCTCTGCATTGGAGGACCTTGCCCAATGACGTAGGCTTTACGGTTTGGGTGTCTGCTTAACATCCATAACCACGCCCCTCCAACTGACAGTAGACAGGCTGAATGAAAACACCTACTTTTCTAGATCCAATCAGGTGCTAGTTGGAAAAAAAGCCACGCCCACTATTTTGCCTCATTTAGTATTCCGTTTCTCTCGGAAATACGTCACAACACTGGAGAAAAGTCGTTTGCAACTTCCGGTTCACGGGGACTTTAAAACGACTGAAAACGCGGATCACGTGACCATTCACCAACACTGAGCATGTGCGTGACGATGAAACACAACTTCATTGATAAAATGATCCCACCATGCTCTGGGTTAACCCCAAACCGACGCTCCATGTACGGTCAACGCCGCCGCTGCACACGGGAATTGTCACAGATCGCTCGAATAATAGCTTGACTCCGGCGCATGTAGGCAGTTATAGCGTTGTAAAATGCAGAATTTACTTGTACAACAGCTGCTATGATATACGCCATGACTGATGACACCCAATCATAGAGCCGAGCGTGAGCCTCTACTACGTCATCGTTTCTAAAGTCCTCCGTTTTGACCCGTCTACACTAAAACGCCCTCCGGAGATTCAAAACGAAAACCGGATCAGCAGCGTTTCTAAACTTCTCCGTTTTGGGTCTCCGTTTTTGCCGTTTTAGTGTGGACGGGAGGTGCAAACGTAGCAAAAGGTCTCCGTTTTTAAACGAAAACGCAGTAGTGTGGACGGGGCCTTAAAGTCCCCCTCTGGTGAAAATCCAGCTTTTAATGTTGTTTATATGTCTATGTGGTGTTTTTAATATGCTTTAAGACAAACCATGTGCAAATTCATAAGTCGACACCATTGCTGAGTATTTTCTCCTTAAAACAGCAGTGAACCAAAGACAGTCTCAAAAACGAGGTTTGAAATCACTGGTGTTTCTGACGTCACAAACTACCTAGTAATCAACGTGTGATCGTCAACGAGTGGATCTCTGAGCTGGTGTGAGTGAGTGGAGGCGGGGCTAATTTGCATATTTATAGAACAGCGTATACTAAATGAGCCAAGGGTGTAGAGTTACATTCAAGCTATTTTAAGGCATGAAAAACAATTCAAGGAAACGTTTAAGTATGTAATTTCAGTGATTAAAGATTAGTTTTAAGGGATAAAATGACTGACTACAGGTGGCACTTTAAGTTTTACAAACACCACTACATGCACAACATTTTGCGACAATGCTGTTAATGCCTTCCGTTACAGGTCACTATTTCTTACAACTTCCTCAAAGATCTTAATCAGTGTAAAATCCCTAGCGTGTCTACAAGTATCGTCTGGTTTGAGAACCAAGCGCATTTACATTAGTTCAATTACTTTCACAAGCCTTCAACTGCAGAGTCAGCTGCAGTTATACTATCTGGCTGTGGTGTGCAGTCAGGAAATGGTGTGTTTTTTTCCTCATTTTGCAATTTTCATTTACACAGGCTTCTGCTGACCCTTGCGCCTGACTGCAGTAAGAGCCTTACACAGAGTATCGGGACTTAAACACAGAGACATTTTGCATGACTGTGTATTAAAGCATACAATTATTCGAATACACCACTTATATGATGTTCCTGAATTATAATTCATTTTAATATTTTTGGGATACCTAAACTGTCCAAATATCACAATTTAGAAAAGAAAAGGCCTCGTTAAAACAATTAAATTATTGATATTTTAACAAACCACTTAGCAAAGTCATGTGGTGCAACCAATATGTAAAAACATGCAGGAAATTACATCATAGAGAGAGAACCTCATGATTGTGGGTGCATCTAAAATCGCATACTTCCCTATATAGTAGGCGGAAAACTGTATGTGACAAAATTGTTATGTCCAAATTCTCAGTACTCATAAAAGAGTAGGCAAAATGAACTACTTCTTCCGGCGAGATTCTGAAGTGTGCATAAGATGGACACTTTACTATCCCATTAGGCAACGGGAGAGGATTTTATGAATGGCAGTGAGGCGACACAACTGACGCTGGTAGGTCACATGATGATGACAACAAGGCGAATGTATTACGTCTGGATTACAGTCATAATACACACATTCATACTATATAAAAGATACTTTTTTAGCCGTCGTGAAGTGAAGTACGCACTTATTCAAAATAAGTAAATAATCAAGTGAGTAAGCGATTTTGGATGCAGCCTCTGTCTCAGGATCAAAGTCTTTTAAAATATCAGATTTGTCCTTTTTATGACAAGGAAAAGTTAGTTCAAAAGGTAAACGTGTCATGTGGTTTGACCAAAAAGGAATTATACAGCCTATATTTATGAATAATTCACAATATCTGTAAACATACTTTTTTAACATATTTAAAAGCACTTTTGACTCTTTTTAATGACTTAGATGTATACACTCACATAGTAAGGAAAGGGTGTTAAGACAAATACATTATTTTTTTTACTTGATGGTTGTGCCAGATGACATTTTAATGAGTCACTAAATTGAAACTTTTTGAAAATGGTATTAAAACAGTTTTCCAATACCATATGAAACCAACACAAATAGAAATAGTACATTTCTAAGACCTTGAGATGTGTGACGTCCTTTTAAAAGATTTTTTTCTGAGCATCAACTACACCATCTGCACTACATTTCTGGCATGACAGCCTAAAAATGGATTTTACTGCCAGACAAAAAGATGTAAAGAGATAGAGAAGGAAATAAAGAGAACCCCTCAACATCACTCTGTATGCAGCGACTTTGCTCTTAATTAAACTACTTCCTGTGTCCACAGGGCACGGGTGCCTGACATGGGCTTCCTGTTGGTCCCTCGTTAAATTAGACAGCACCAGCTGCATGTCCATATCCCTGTGTAAGTACAGCTCCCATCATCAAAGACCAGCCTGACGTACACACAAAAAAAGGCAAGTAGGAACATAAAAGAGCTTCGCATTTTTCTTCATAAATGAATGATCTAAAATCCTCATCCATGACTTTCCTTTAAACTGTCAATGCTCATATAAATAATAGATGCTTCGGATTGTGTAACCGAGCAATGCTGCAGAATCACAACGACTGGTATAAAATATTTTATTGGAAGTCTATTCTACACCCAGCGCCAGTTGTTTCTGAAAGAAGACATCAGCTTTCCCTTGAGGGTTGCAGAGAGGTCTTTGAAGAGGAACTGTCTGAACCGGCTAATTTAACAAGGTGGGATATCCAGATTGAGAAAAAGAGAGTCCACGGACGCACAAGCCAAGTCAAGTCCTGGTGTTTCACTGCTGCATTAGAGGGAGGACACCATGGAGAAAGCAATTCCAGGTGTTGCTCATGTTCCTTTCATGGAAAACAAGGGGGAAGAGAGGCCCCTGCTGAAAAACACAACACTGCATGGTCACCAGTGCGAGGTATGTTTTGCATGCTGGGACCAGCATGGGATGCTGGTTGCTGGTGGACCAGATCTAAACAGCTTGGGCCAACATGAATATCTGATGGTTTGTAATGGATTTTAAGCAGGGGTTGAGGGGACGGAAAAAGTTAATCGCGGGAAACCAGGGAATGTGTGAGCTTTAGAGAAACAGAGCTTTAGAGAGAGAGAAAGGCCTCTTTGATGTCCTGGGCCTCAGGTGATTCTCATTCCCCTTAATTAAGTTGGATCTCTTCGTGTGCGACCCAGATCATACCTATCACATGGCCTGCCTTTAAAATCATAAAACAGTGTTCACAAGCCATTTTATGTCTGTTTGCGACACATTTCTCAGGATGTTCGCTGAGGAGGTGGGACTTGATTTTATCAGGAATTGATTCGATCGCATTTAGATTGGCTTGTGCCAATATTTAAACAGTGAAATGGCTAACACTTCATGTCGTATTTAAAGTTATATATTAGCTTGGCAACATGCTAATTCCAAACTACTGAAATCAATTTCAGTCGAGTCTCGGCATATTTATATTTCCACCACATTTTCACTTATAATTCTTATAATTAAAAAAATAGATCTAATTAACTTAGACTTTTACCCAGTATTTTTGTGTTGTATATTATAATAAAGTATATTAAAATGTGTCCACATTGCTGACACGTTTACCTGTTGTAGCTTTTCCACATTGTCTGCATGAAATCGACGCCAAAACGATCAAAACGTGTCATCAGAAAAGTGCTAAATAAATGTCACTGTTTCATTGATTTTGGCCCTCCAAAACTATTTCAGCTAAAACTGAAAATTAATATAATTTTTTTTGCTGTTTCAGCCAAATATTTAAGGCTGCCAAATTCCACTTATTAGTCATTTAAAACCCCAAAAATATAAGTTAAAATATTAAAATAGTTCGACAAAGGATCTAATTTATACTGTTTTATCCAATATATGTGTTATGAGTATTTCTAGCTTAGCAACATGCTAATGCCAAACTCTATTGAAATTAACTGTGCGTCAAGTCTGTCCTGTGTGATACTAGGAAGTTTATGAGTTGGGAATTTGTAAATATGATGACACGTGTGTTCAAGTCACTTTTGTCGGCAAGATGGCAATGTACCTTCTCTACAAAAAATAAAATACAGTAATATTTTTTGGTTCTACTTCTACAAAATTGTAAATAAAGATTGCGCACCAGGTGTGTTTTTGCTTGTACAACACTGTCGGGTTTTGTTTATGCAACTTAATTAAATGTAATTTACAGACACTAAATCCATTGCATCTTTCATATTTTTTTCTCTTACATGCTCCCAAGTCCCAACTCGAGGTTCAAAGAAAATCCAGAGTTTCCCACTCATAATTACTTTATGGTGGCGTTCATGTTCATTTTGCTCGAAAATTCGATCTTTCAGACATGATCACACCATTAGTTGGAGGAAAGCGGTTGGTGACGTCAGCGGAAAAGTCATTTTAAAGGAGAAGCAAGTTATATTGTAAGATTATGCACTATTTAATCATTCACAATAACACTTGGACATTAATTAGAAATGCAAATAGACTGAATTTTGATTTAATGTTACACGCCCCTTCATACACAAGCACCATTCATACTCCTTCTGAAACCAACATACAACAAAACACATCCCAAATTATGTCAGCACTTTAAAAACACACCAGTCTCTCATTACGACAAAATATCTGCACCTCCTTCAACTTGAGGTTTCCGACATCCAGCAGCCTCTTAATTCAAGCCACTTCATAATTACGGTCAACCTCAGCCAAAAAAAGAAAAGAAAGAAAGAACAATACGCCTTCAAAACTCACAGAAAGGGAAAATTAGAGGACGCTTGTCTTCATTCCATGCAGTATTAGAAGGACAACATTTATGGCTCTGTCATTCAGACCTCCCTTCCAAACAAGCCACAAGCGTTTTAATACAGCATAGATTGCGATATACATAACCAATTTGTTCGAACAGCAGATTTGATTGGGTGTATGGAAGAATGAATCATAAAAAAATATGTTTTCATCTAGAATGAGTGCTGACAGATCATGGTTTACCATACAGGCACTAGCCACATGTTTCCCACATTTCAGCCACAATTGAAGGACACTTGTTCATAAAAATGTTCTCAACCCTGAAATCTTTATAAAACACAAATATGCTCTTGAACAGAGCAGCGGGAACAGAAAACCCTGCCTATTTGTCCAACAAGTGGCTCTTGATTCAGCCAGAACAGAGATCCAGCAATGCATCATTACAGCCACTATAAGAATCTGATCAGGAATTTACAATATAATAAACACTGGCTGTGCTCACAGATATATACTATCTTGTATGAAAATACTGTGCAAATGTTCAATGTAATTAATACTCGTATGGCCAAAATGTGCTATCACAGAGATCACTGTGAAAAAAATACTGTATCCCATAATGCACTGCTCTTGACTTGATCTTCCATTGCCAGCATTGTGAATGAACGCAACTCAAATCATTTTACCTACTTTCTTGAGTCACTATTTGATAAGATTGCAAAAAGTTAAGACCAACTTGGATTAATATGCAAAAGTACGCAAAGACATTTCTACACTTGCAGAATTAAAGGGATAGTTCACTCAAAAATTAAAATTCTCTGTATTTTTTGTTGGTCAATGGGGTCCAATGTTGTATGGTTCCAAAACATTCTTCAAAATATCTTTGTTTATGTTCCACAAAAGAAAGAAAGTCATACAGTTTCATGAAGATGAAGGTCAGTAAATGATGGCATAATTTAGACTAGACATAATCATGACTAATGCAAGCTAAACATAATATTTAGAAGCAATGCAGTGCAACGCGTCAGCTTGATTTTTAATTTTCCTTCTCTTTAATAAAGCTTTGTTGCATGCCTTAATTGGCCAAATGCTTCTTTCAGCCCAAAACAGCAGGACCGCTCATTGCTATAGAGATCACATAGTTGAGGACACCTAGTCACCATAGCAATCTCCTCAACAGGTTGGCAGCGCTATCGTGACAGCTTTTTAAGCATGAGACGGACACCAGACTCGTCTTCTGGAAGCAAGAGAGAAACCTACAACATACTGGCTTTGGGGCTCAAAGAATTGAGCATGAAGAGCAAAAAGATTCCCAGTAATTGCAGATAAATATGATGGAGCATTCCATGAAATAATGTAACTTAAAGGGACAATTAACCCTAAAATGTCAATTCTGTCATCATTCGCTCACCTCATGTCGTTCCAAACCTGGACTTTTTTTCTTCTGAGGAACAACAAAGAAGATATGCTGAAGAATGTTTTTGTCCATTAAATGATCCAAAACATTGAATGGATCCCATTGTATGAACAAAAAGTTGGGTGAACTGTCCCTTAAAAAGTGTGCAATTGCTGCGACACCAATATAGGACGGCAGAACTCCACCTGTTTTTTTAGCAGTCTTGTTTTGGTGGTGTCAGCGGTGCAGAAATCATACACTTTCACCTTCAGTCTCCATTTAGATTAGAAGATTTAGATAAGCCTTTGAATTTGCATGCCGGTATTGTCAGGGAATTAGCAGTGGTTTGTTTCAGTGCCGCATAATGTATAATAAACACCTACAGACTGCTGCAAAATCTCCAGATATTCCAAACCCAGGATAGCAAATTAATATTAATAAGTTTGAATGTGTGTGTGTGTGTGTGTGTGTGAAAGAGAAAGCGGGCATTAGTGTAAGAAAAAAAATGTAATAATCAGAGAGCCAATTACTGGAATTAAAATGGAGTTTTGATTTAAAGCCGCCATTGAATGTTCAAATGAGTTTGATGTCTAGACGTGCAGCAGCTCTCTATTAAGAATGAAATGAAATGACTATTTTAACTAATGCTACATCCTATAAGCAATAGCCACCAGTCTGTTAGTGCAGAGGAAGCAGATTCAGTTTGGCAGACGGCCCAACAGTTAAAAAGTAAAACGGTGTTTATCTGAAGGAATTCATGGTAAGTTTTGTAGAGGTTTTAGGTTGCATTTCCTTTTTCAGATCAAATGATCAAATGAATAACATGCTAGAATGAGGAAAGCATGTGTACTTCTTATTAGTGTATTAAAATCATTATTATTTTATCAATGTGTGGCATAAAAGGCACTTGGTAACATCACTTTCCTTGTACATACATTACACTTCGAAAGTTTGAGGTCAGCGAGATTGTTTTTTAATGAAATTAATCATTTTATTCAGCAAGAATGCATTAAATTGATCAAAAGTGAAAGTAAAGACATAAAGCGTTTATTTTTCAAACAAATGCTGTTCTTGAACTTTCTATTCACCAAAGACCATTGAAAAATTGTTTCACTGTTTCCACAAAAATGTTAAGCATGAAGCACAACTGTTTTTCAACCTTGATGATAATAAAAAATGTTTCTTGAGCATCAAATCAGCATATTAAAATGATTTTTTGAAGGATCATGTGACACTGAAGACTGGAGTAATGATGCTGAAAATTCAGCTTTGATCACAGGAAAAAAATATGTTTTAAAATATTTTAAATTGTAATAATATTTCACAATATTAATGAAATTCTAATGTGCTTTTATCACATAAATGCAGCCTTGGTGAGCATTTAAGAGACTTCTTTATAAAAAAAAAAAAATCTTAATAACCCCAAACGTTTGAACCGTAGTGCATAATTCACTTAGATACGTTTCTGAAGTGTTCAAATCTTCCTTCTTACAGGATTGATTCAGATAACTCACCTGAACAAACTGACAACTCTATATACAAGTACACATATTTGGAAGTCAGTTTCTGTACATATACTTTTGAACATTTCCACTATTCCCCACAAGAAAGATATAGTTCATTTAACACACTATTGATCCTATAGTGGAACATGTTGATGCACTATAGGGTAAGACATCTCAATGGAGCCTGCCATTAAACAGCCTACAAAAGGCTTTACTGTAAGAGTAAGACATTTATAAAACAGCAAACAAGTCAAATATAACATAAAAATATCAAATGAAAAACAAATCCTGCAATTAATAAACTGTACAAAGTTTTTTTTTTAAATCAATGAGTTCAACCTTTCTTCAGTGTAATGCCTCTTGTTTGAATGTTGTTTTTATTGTGTTGACTTGTTTACAGCTATTACAAAAATATGAAGATACTGTAATTTTAACTTTGGAGGACAGAATTAGATCCGTAATTTAGGATGGTTTAAACCAACTAGGTGTTTGAAACCAACATATAAAATCAATAATTTGTTTAACTGGACTTTAGACTCGACTCTCTTAAACAGATCTTGATGAAAACTTCATGTGATAAGTAACTAGCCCTAGCGTTTTCATATACCGTTCAATAACAGTTCCAAACAGTAGTTAAGAATGACGGAAATTATTATAATAAGGACCACCAGTCTAGTCTGCATCTGTTGCTGAGTGTGAGGAATATGGCTTACCAACACACCAGAGAAGATGAGCAGTCACTCACAGCGTGTCTCATTGGCCAGAGTCCTCCAGAACAGCGCGCTGTGTGCTGGAACAGCATGCGGTGGAGAGTGAGCGGAGAGGCGGCGAGTGTGTGTGTGTGTGTGTGTGTGTGTGTGTGTTTCTCTCTCTCTCTCTCTCTCTCTCTCTCTCTCTCTCTCTCTCTCTCTCTCTCTCTCTCTCTCTCTCTCTCTCTCTCTCTCTCTCTCTCTCTCTCTCTCTCTCTCTCTCGGCGAAACCGGATCCTCCGGTCCAGTCACACCCCAGCCCAGCAGCCTCCGCCTCCAGCGCGCGCATAAAGGGTGCGTTGTGTCACCTGCAGCCGAGCCGAGCCGAGTCCGACACACTCCTGACGCCCCTCACGCTTCTCTCAGTCTGGGAGGAGAAACTTATTTATCTGCACTTCTGCAGCATTTATTCCGTCGAGCGACAGTTTCTTCTCTTAAGCTCCATCAGGCTATTAGTTTCTGCCCTGCACTCTTACTGTCCCTGTTTTGTAAAGTATAACCAAATAGCCCACGCGCGATTTAAGCCAAATCACACGCGCGAGAGCGCGGCTACTGAATATCAGTAATCTTATGCCTTGCAGATATTCAACTATATTTGATGTTTTAATAGAACAGTTCTATTCTGTTCTATAACAGTTCTATAACAGTTCTATTCTATTCACAAAAATGTTAAGCATGAAGCACAACTGTTTTTCAACCTTGATGATAATAAAAAATGTTTCTTGAGCATCAAATCAGCATATTAAAATGATTTTTTGAAGGATCATGTGACACTGAAGACTGGAGTAATGATGCTGAAAATTCAGCTTTGATCACAGGAAAAATCAAGGCCAATCAAATTAAATAATTTACATTGAAAAATTATAACTGTATTAAATGAGATTATGAGATTGTTTTAAATATTTTTTGAATAATATAAGGAATGTTGAAAAGAATGATACTTTGAAACTAAACCGCCAGTAGGAGGCGGCAGGCGGCCGTCTTAGTGAGCGATTCATTGAGTCATTCATTTCGTTCAAACGGCTGATTTATTCAGAATGAGGCGGTTTAGTAATGGGTAATCTTTGACTCGAGCGATTAGTTCAAAACGCTGAATTATTCAGTAATGAATCGTGGATGAGTGTTGCTCTGAGATGCGCTGTGGTTCTGTTGTTTGGAACTATTTTCGCTGCTGAAACAGAACAAAAACAGTCATTGCGTCTAAAAATGTAAGTAACTTAATTTGAACTATTTTACTTGTTTATCGAACTGTTATGAAATCAATATCTCGGTTTCAATCGTGATGGCATTCAGGAAAACAGCACTCTGGTCGTGTGTAGCCTATATATTGTTTCTTAACTATAAATTAATGTTATAAATAACTGCGCGAGCCGCAACAGCGCAACTTTGTCCGTACATTAGCAGGAGCACAACAACAACAACTCACTCGGCGTCGGCTAGCTGCCCTTCTCTATCTCCACGGTGCCGGTGGTAAAAAATGGTACGGTCCACAATAGGGGTGTTCGCTGAAATCGCTTTACATTAAAATGTTCCTACAGTGAAAATAGGAGTTGACTTGTATTGTAACTGTAATTATATTTTTTCACAATATCAGAAAAATTATCTGACCCCCCCAAAACTGATATTTTTGTCCCTTTGTAATTCGCACTATGCTTATGTCCACTTAGTGTGGTTTTGAAGAGTCAACTTTCAGGGACCCATCCACTTGCATTAGCAAGGCTATGAACTCACAGAGATGGAATATTTCTCTAAAAGTCTCCTCGTGTTCCACAGGAGAAAGTAAGTCATATCTGGGATGGCATGAGGCTGAGTAAATGTGAGAGAATTTTTCATTTTAGGTGGAGTATATCCCTTTAAGAGAGTTCAGCAATAATGAATAGGAGGTCCCGTTATTATTAAATTATTCAAGCGCCCTTGTTTTATAACTTACTAAAACAGAATTCTACACAGTTCCAGATTCACTGAGTTCGAGTCTCTGGGCTGGTCTGTATGCACCCCATTCATACTGGGTAACGAACAGTTGAAGCTATTCATCCCACACTGTTGAGGTCTATTTTAGGGGTTTACCCTGTTTGGATTAAGTTCGATGGTAGTGCTTTCTTGGACTAAACTGTAGTCTATATTTTCTAAAGCAAATACTTGGCAGTAGGCTAACGTTTGTATAACCTTTGTTTTTGTAAATGCTACACTGATTAAACTGGAAACAATGTGTAAAACAGCAATGACAAGTTTTTTCATTCACTTTTCTCTAGCTAAATAGCGCCTCCTACTGGCCGACAAAGGTGACACAGCAGGACACTTTGGAGCAATTGACAATTTGGAGCAAAATGCTACCTTTTTATGTCCACAAAGTTCTTGACGAATGACGATCAAAAAAAATATTTATTTTCAATATTGAATGGAACAACACAACAACGATTCAAAATAATTGAATTTTTTCTCAGTGTGAGGCAAAAGTCCCTTTGAATGATATTGTTATGAATCCATTGGAGGCAAGCTGGTTGAGAACCCAAAGGCAACGTTTACTACAAAACATAATCAAACATAAAATAAGGGCATGGCAAGGCATGAAATTCTTGAAAACCTGGACAAACATTCAATACTAGACCAAGACACAGGGCAAACATGAGGGCTTAAATACACAGACAAGGAACACCTGTGAACAATGATCAGACGATTAACAAATGACAAGACACATGGCAGGATCACACGACAATCAGGGAATCACATGACAGACAAGAACAAGGAACAAGACACAAAACCCACAACGTGACAGATATAAAGGCACAATTTGCCACCTTCCTTAAACACTTTCATCCATAAACTTCTTCATGCCATCCATCATCTTTTAAGAGATGTCCCGAGATATAATACTGATGGGAGCTTCTGCCCTTTCAGTTTAAACATTACTTGATTGACATTTTTGTCACGCACCCTGTAATATACCACCAACAAACAACATATATATTGTATAAATGCTCAATAGGGTGTACAAATCAACAGCACAAAGCATTTCACATTCTTGAGAAAGGGAACTCTGACTGAAGCTGAATAAAATGTTGACAGGCTGTAAAGGGTTTCAAAGGTCACCACAGAATTGGCTAATGTGTGTTTGCTATACAAAATGTGAGATATGGGAGCTGTGGCATTTTCAGAGGGGGACACTGGTTGCTTCATTCATTCAGTAGTGCTGTAACTTGGTAACAAGCAAACAGAGAAGCACAGCGCAATTTATCTGAATGAAACTCACACTTATGGACATATCTATCTATCTATCTATCTATCTATCTATCTATCTATCTATCTATCTATCTATCTATCTATCTATCTGTCTGTCTGTCTGTCTGTCTGTCTATCTATCTATCGTTCTGTCTGTCTGTCTACATATCTATCTTTCTATCTATCTATCTATCTATCTATCTATCTATCTATCTATCTATCTATCTATCTATCTATCTATCTATCTATCGTTCTGTCTGTCTGTCTATCTATCTATCTATCTATCTATCTATCTATCTATCTATCTATCTATCTATCTATCTATCTATCTATCTATCTATCGTTCTGTCTGTCTGTCTGTCTATCTATCTATCTATCTATCTATCTATCTATCTATCGTTCTGTCTGTCTATCTATCTATCTATCTATCTATCTATCTATCTATCTATCTATCTATCTATCTATCTATCTATCTATCGTTCTGTCTGTCTATCTATCTATCTATCTATCTATCTATCTATCTATCTATCTATCTATCTATCTATCTATCTATCTATCTATCTATCTATCGTTCTGTATGTCTGTCTGTGTATCTATCTATCTATCTTTCTGTCTGTCTGTCTGTCTGTCTGTCTGTCTGTCTGTCTGTCTATCTATCTATCTATCTATCTATCTATCTATCTATCGTTCTGTCTGTCTGTCTGTCTATATATCTATCTATCTGTCGTTCTGTCTGTCTGTCTGTCTGTCTGTCTGTCTGTCTGTCTGTCTGTCTATCTATCTATCTATCTATCTATCTATCTATCTATCTATCTATCTATCTATCTATCTATCTATCTATCTATCTATCTATCTATCTATCTATCTATCTATCTATCTATCTGACTGTTCAACTTTTTAACCTTTAAAACATCCAAATTCGTTTTAAATTTTAAATGTCATCGTTTCAGTGCGTCATAAAGCCAATGCCACTAGTTCTTGGGTCCCGGACTCCCGGGCATAATATGTTCAAGGATTTGGGAAATGTCCCCTACTCTAGACTGCGTCCTGTGCAGAGGATCACGTTCATGTTGCAGAGGCGGAGTTTAGGGTCAAAGTTTTTCACAGAATTCGGATTGTTGTCCCTGAAAAAATGCTGCGTTAGCCGTTAGCAACATCGTCCCTGCAACAAAACTGGTAAATATTTATTATTATAATATTTTTTTTGCATTGTAACTTTTTTTCTCTTTTTGAACTGTGCCCGAATTAAATAGCTTGACTGACTGAATAATCTGAAACATTTTAAATGACACTGTCGTATTCAAGAGAAATCACAAATTAAAATGACCAGATTTAAGTCTTGCCATTGACTTAGATTTAATTGTCGTCACTAGTAAACAGTGCACTTGTAAAATTCTTTGACTTTAAATGTTCAAATGTCACAGGAAATCACGAGTTAAGTTCAAGTCACGGATGTTGAAAAGTGAGTTTTTTGATGCATGTCGCCTCGGTAAGTTACGCTTAATAGACAGAAACTGCCGTTTTACTTTAGTCAGAAATGCTACACTTTTGTTATAAATTGTTTTGCATGGTCTATTTAAATAATAAGACATCTGTTGAAGATTTCTGTAGATGAGGCATGCAAAACTTTTCTTCAAACCTAAGATTTGAATACTGAAACGCCATTTAAAGTGGCGATAACATATCGAACTGCAGTTATTTATTTATGCATAGAATATACGCTAGTTTAGATCTGATAAACATACGTGTGTTTGCCTCCTAATTTTTTTTTAATTCAGTCATCCACACTTATTTCAGGAAAAATAATTGTATGTAATTGCTAGAGGGCAACAATGAAACTAAAATCTAAAATGTATGATTGATTATAGGCCTATTAGCTTTTTCTGCATGTTACCGTTCACAATTTGCTATGTCATTCATTGCTTTATATTTAAAACTGTTTAAATGTTGCTTAAAATTGCGCCTGGAATGTATATGACAACAATTAGCTCTGCTAGGAATCAGTTTTTTTTTTTGTGTGGATGTTATGGAATTATGTAGAAACACTTTATACAAGTGATCAGGTGACTTAACTTATAAAAAGTGAGGACATGAGTTGCTTTAAAATGATTAAGTAGCCTAATAAACTTCATGCGTAATTGAAGATTTTTTATTTTATTTTATTTTTTTATGTGAACTTGACAATTCCAGATAACCTATTTTTTTATTTTTTTTTTATTACGCATGAAGTGTAGGCTATTTACTAGGGACTTTAAGCAACAGCCTCTCGTTCTATTGCGCATGCGCGACATTAACTGCTACTTCGCGACGTTCTACTGCGGGGAGAACAGCTGTTTTAGCCGTAGTCGTTACTACGTGACAGATTAAGAAAGTTAATGTCATAGGTTATGTGGCATTGTAATCGTTTCTGTATATCATTAAATGCCAAAAACAACCCTTCTCTTACTTTTTAAAATCACTTTCTTTTTTGTATTTTGTCTGATGATTAAATTATCCCCTACGCCGTCCTCTTTACTGTTGCGCAGTGATTTATGCGCACTTTAGCTACGGCAGTTAACCGTTCACTTCCGGCTGCCGTTGTTGTTCCATCAGCAGCTGTTTCAAATCATTTTAATGCAACGTTTCCTCACTTTTTTAAGCTGATCACTTTTTACAGTGTATTTATTTATGGGTTTTTTTTTTTACAAGATTGTGCCTACAACTGACTTTAACATAATAATTACTTGAGTAAAAGTGTGACAACTTGCCTTGGTCTCACCTACATTTGGTTCAAACCATCTTCACAATGAAATTTCTTTACAATTTAAAACAGTCTCAAATCTGCATACTAAATATATAAATCTGATTCAGTCATTCTGATGTGCAAGGTGCTGTTCCGTTTGTTTAGCATTCAACTCATGTGACCCCTGAGGAAAATGTCCCGTTATCTGAAGCATTTCACAGCGGTGGGCGATGAGCAAAGCACCGCCGGACAGTGGCATGACGAGGAACCACACGATGCCAGTGAAGACATCGAGCTCGCCACAGGGCAACACTTGGAGCCGGTCAGCTTCAGGGACTCCCTACGCCGCCTCTACAAAACAGAGAGGTTTCAGGTAAATGATCACACTCTTGATATGTATATGAATATTTATATGAATATATAACATTTTGTTTACATCAATGAACTAACTTTGGACTGTTATTTTGTTGATTAGATTGTTGTTGTGTGCTTGGTCGTCTTGGATGCCATTTTCGTTCTATGCGAGTTGCTTATTGACCTGTCTATAATTCAAGCAGATCATCACAGAATCGCCCCGCAGGTGAGTGCACTTCAGAAGCAGTCAGCACAAAATGTGGATGGTTTGTGTCATGTGTGCCAACAGAAACATGAGATGTCAGCAATTATTCTGTTCCACTATCCAATTTGTTGGTATCATCATTCCAGGTATTCCACTATCTCAGCCTCGCCCTTCTCACATTCTTCATGGTGGAACTGTGTGGGAAAATCTTTGCCTATCGCCTAGAATTCCTCCACCATAAGTTTGAGGTGTTTGATGGGATTGTGGTGGTGGTATCCTTTATCCTGGATATTGTATATATCACGAAGGAAGATGCATTTGATGCCATGGGGCTTCTGATCTTGCTCAGGCTGTGGAGAGTGGCCAGGATCATTAATGGTACGGGAATGATTTTTACCCAGCAATAGAGTGCAACAATAATCACTCACTTTTCAGGTACCCTGGATCTGGATGTGTTTTTCCCATTCATTTTAATTTTAGGGATTAAGACTGTGTACTTTAATTCTTTAAAGAGGAAATTAATTTTTCATCCTCATAATAGGCTTTATGCCGAGCGTCAAGTGACCAAACCGGAAAACGGGTCTCATTGCATCCGCTTGTCATAGAAAGTGTTAACGGCCGTAAGAACTAACTACGATATCTATGGATTTTTAAGGTAATCAGGTAACCTACTAAGTTCACTTTGTTATTGGTGTTTTATGCTATTTAAATATCTAAACGTTAGTGTGAAGAAGACAAATTAAAAAACTTTTAAATATCAATCTGCACATGCGAGGGACATTGGTTATGCTCATTTTTGCTTGCTCCTTTTAAGTTATCTTGAGTAAAACCGCAAAAAATGTCATGAAGCACATACAAAAGACCTGAATCGGAAGCGATGTGATGTTTTCCGGCTTGGTCACCTGACGCTCGACATAAAGCCTATTGTTGCAAATGTGTAATCAAGTCAAAAACATCAGTAAAATATAAAATGATTGGCATTTAATTAATTAATAAAATAAATATATAAAACTTTTGAAAACATTTGAAAGTCATAAAAAATGTTTCGGTATGATTAACTTACCAAACCGCTGGTATCAGTGATTATTGTTTCCATGATGCTCACATTATGAGCCTTGGGGTTCACCAAGGTTCCGTACTTGGGCCATTTAAGTAATTGATTATATGTTTATGTACATTATCACTAAAAAAAATCTCTACAGACAAAATGTATAGGTTGTTATACTTCTGGAATCCACTGTTGCACTCTAGTATCTCACATTTCTTTATGTCTTTTCTTGTTTGCTCTCATATAGGTATCTTGCTGTCGGTGAAAAACCGTGCCCATCACAAAGTTCAGAAACTAAAGGAGATCAATGGAAACCTTGTTCATCAAGTCAACGAACTTCAAGAGCGGAACACAAAAATGGTGAGTAGCTCTTCTTTAACATTAGTAATAATTAATTGTATTAATTATTAAATTAATTAATTTAATCTTTCAACAGGACGAAGAAAACGCCAGGCTCCGTGTGCTCTTAAAACAGCACAGCATTGAGTTTTGAAGCACCGGGGTTATTCATTAAACGCATCACAACATGAGAATGAGCTTAAGACTAATCATGTCTATTCGTTCCACATGAAATGTGAAGAAGGTCATGTTACAGTGATGTTTATTGTCACTCGATCTCCGTCCCCTGGCAGATCTTTAGCGGCACAAATAAGGGCAGATGGTTTATAAAGCCAGTGACCCATGTAGGTCAAATAAAAAAACAAAGGAAATCTATAAACTGCACAAGGTATATACTGGAAATTTAAACTCAATAGATTGATTGATTGATTTTGTTCTCTGAATGACTATTTTCCAAAATATCATAACCAATAATGTTGTTTTATCAATGACCTACCTGCACTTTTCTCTTAACGTTTTTCTCTAAATGTCAATGTGTTTCAGCAACTGAAAGCTATGCAATAAATACTGTTTTGTAAAAAAAAAATATGTTGACCAACATATCTACCTGGTTCATGAAATGGCTTATTAACAGTAGTGGTATTTCACTAAACAGTGCAAGCATTAAACAACAGATTTTACAATGAATAGTGCACATTTTCTAGTGAATTTTGAGTAAATATTGTAAAAATGAATGTTCATTTCACTGTGTGCGCATATCTTTGAATTGAACTGTTTAGACACAAATTATATATATATATATATATATTATACACCTATGTATTTTATATATATATATATATATATATATATATAGTCTCAGATCAGTACACTGGTATGAAAGTATTCTTTTTTTTTTTATATGAATCAGCACATTATATACTGTACAACATGACTTGACAATATACACCATATACAAAAAATTTCTAAAAAGAAAAAAATAATGAGAATATACAGAGAAATAAGGGGTCTTCCTTGCTGTTGCCAAAAGAGATTAAAAAATATTCCATTATACAAATGGAAAGAAAAAGTCAAAGGGCAGTTTAGCGTCAATTGTAGGAGGAACTTTGAATCCTGGACTGGCAGATGCAGACACATCAATAAAACGCACTGAACTTGTGACAGACAGAAGACCACTGGCACTGGTAAGGAGGTTCTAAACAAAAAAGATTACAATGTTAACTTTATATCTGTGGCCAGTTGCATAAACTGCTTAGACTAGTCTTACAATTTAGTCTCTCCACCTTAAATGTTCTGGGATGTTAACTTACCAAACTGCTGGTGTTAGTAATGATTGTTTCCATGACGCTCACAATCTGAGCCTGGGGGTTCACCAAGGTTCCGTACTTGGTCCATTTTACTTCAAGATGGTAAGACAGTGGTATGCTGCAAGCTTGTGTGCCCTTAGTAAACCATAAAGTGACGCAAGACATTCGTTAAAAGAATAAACAGTGCTTACAAATCAGCTTTGCATCATCATGGTGACTGCCAGCCAAGTTTACATGTCAACATTTCCCCTAACTTAGACACTTCTCTTTAAATAAATTCCAAACATCAGCATGAGTTCTCCACTCCACACACAGAGAAAATGACAAGTATGCTGTTTACCGATGTTATCGTTTGGTTTTGTATTGGCACCCAGTCCAAGGGTTTCTGAGGCAAGGAATTCCCAAACGAGGCCACATGATCCGGGAAGCACTGTCCTTTTAGCGCCCATAAAATGACTTCAGATACCAGAGAACAATTAACTCCATCAGACAGTCTAAGGAAGGGAGGACATGAATGCACATTTAATAGTAATGGTGATTAATATTACATAATTGGTTGTTGGACAATGCCCGTCTAATTCATCAAAACACAATTATTATTCAATAATCATTATTATTATTATTACAATAGCCTCTTACTTCAGAGTGCAGCCTGATACCATGTCAATCCCAAACATGACAGGGGAGCGCTGAGACGAGCCAAGCAAGCAATCCTGATTTCCAGAGTTTTGGAGGACAGTGAGTGATCCTTTTGGGTCAGTGGACTGAACTATCCCAGTAAAACAGGGGTCAAGGACTGTGCCACAACGGTGGATGTTTGGATACATGACAGGCTTTGCATTTATTTATTAAAATCTATTATGGAAAATAAACACTAGCACACTTTTGAAAGAATTCTAAATAAATAATAATAATTTTAAATGTCATTTTCACTGAATTAACATGATGTCATAGACACAACAAATTTTCAGAAACATTAATACACAATATTAATAATGATTGTTTGAAATTCCACCAATATACAAATTATTAATGTAAATAAGAAATTAACTTGTGGACTATGGTGAAAGAACACTTGATCTAAAATGCTCTAATTTACTGAATATAGTAAAATTAATATTCAAATGTGATGTCAGCGTTTAACTTTTTAAAATATCCCAAACATTGTGGTGGACATTTTGTGGTGCTGTATTGAAACATTTAAATTTGCTATGATGTTTGTGTTAATTGTTTTAGTTGTCTAAAAACTTAGTTTAAACAGTTGAATAAATTTTTTTTGCTACATTTTAGGGACTAAATTAGTGGTGTTCAATACATGATGACATCTGCCCAAACAGGTTCTTCTAATAAAGGATATTCGGCTGTTCTTGTTCCGGCCACAAGGGGCCGTCCCACCACATAGCCAGGATTGCCACTGAAACGTAACCCTGCTGTGCTAGAGATCTCCTATCAAAGGATGTACACAAAACTATTACTTCCTTCTTGATAAGATAAGATCCAAGAAGTTTCAAGAAAATATTGAAAGGGTAAAATTAAGTACCCGCATGAATGTAATATGAAACTCTTGTTGAATGGGCACCGTGACACTTTTAATGGCTCCCAGCAAAAACGACGCCAACACATTCAGGATTTCCCCAGCTTCACTGTACCTGAAAGTGTACTTCACCTGACAGAATAGTCATGACCTTATTAAACAGTTTACGAATCCTGACACATTTCAGATTTCTGATATAGTAATAGGTGCATTATGTGCACACCTGCTGCACAACATTGCTGCAGACGTCACCAGACTCAAGGAGCAAAGGGAAATAGACGGCACTGTCAGCTGGGTCCACTGGCGTCCGCGTGCCCTCCAAAGACTGCAGGGTAACGGCTGCCACTTCCACACCAATGACCTCAGGTAACAAACAAAACGTATGTAAAGATACATGAAGATGTCTTTAAATGCAAATAATACATCATGTGAAATTCCAAACACTTACTTGAGCTTCCTGTTTTTTTCCCTAGAGAAAACAAACAGAGGTTGTTATGTGACATAGTAGCATCAAACTTGTCAATAAAGCCTTGATGACCAAGGAACTCACAGAACGGATGTTGAAATTAATATAAGTCCTCAAGGCCAGAGCTTCAAGTGTTGCACAATCACGCGCCAAGTCAAAGCTCCTCATACACCTGCTTGTCTGATCCTTCAGAAAACCTGTAAAATAACAGGGAAATCTATGTTACGCAAAAGATAAGAAGATCTAGTGTGGTGCAAGTGGTTCAACCCCAACATTGAACAAATATATGTACAAACCTCTAACCCTATATATTACACTTTGCCATGTGAACTGTACCACACTGTTGCTGCTACAGATATGAATAGCTATGTTTCCATCCACCTGTCTTACGCAAATTTTGGGATATTCCATAAAAATACGTTGGATGGAAACGGCAAGATGTGCATAATGTGCATTAGAAAACTTTGAAATCCCCAAAACTGTATCCAATAAGAATACATGCGCATAAACTGCAATGGAAACACATTTACCAAATAAATCCATCGATGCACAACAAAAAGGAAACTCTAAACTGTATATGTTTCCCAAGAAGTGGCGATTTCATTCTCTTGAACACATGGGATGGAAATGCTACTTTATTCGAAAATGTTTTATGCAATATTCCAATTTCATGTAGAAGTTAAATTCGCAACTTTGGATGAAAACATAGCTAATATTACCTCAAGCCATGCAGCTTGCTGTTGCTATTAAAATAGATGAAAGAATCCCTTAGCTTAAAGGGATACTCCACTTTTTTTGGAAATAGGCTCATTTTACAACTCCCCCAGAGTTAAACTGTTGAGTTTTACTGTTTTTGAATCCATTCAGCCGATCTCCGGTTCTGGCGGTACCACTTTTAGCATAGCTTAGCATACATCATTGAAGTGGACAAGACCATTAGCATTTCTAAAAAAAAAAAAGACCAAAGAGTTTCGATATTTTTCCTATTTAAAACTTGACTCTTCTGTAGTTACATCGTGCACTAAGACCGACGGAAAATGTAAAGTTGCGATTTTCTAGGCTGAAATGGCTAGGAACTATACTCTCATTCCTGCGTAATAATCAAGAAACTTTACTGCCGTACCATGAGAGCAGCAGGCGTGATGATATGACGCAGCGCCTGAAAATAGTTCCGTTGTGTTGACGGAAGGTAGCCTATTTTTAGGCGCTGCATAAAACTCAACAGTTTAACTCTGGGGGAGTTGTAAAATGAGCCTATTTCCAAAAAAAAAGTGGAGTATTCCTTTAACTTTATGGACATGATGCAGCATTAACATTTTCTAAAATATTTGTTCTGTCTACCTGCAGGGTTTGCGTCTAAGCAGTGAGCAGTGCCCGCGGCGGCAGGAAAGGTGAACAACTCCTGCTCCCCCTCCGCATTCACTGTGTGAATGACATCCCCATACTGAGGGCAGAACAGAGACACGAGGACTGCTTAAACATTGGTAACAAGAGTGATCAATTCAAGAGAACATTAACACAAGCCGTCATGTTAAATGGGGAACGGACACAGTAATCCGATTCCTTTAAAGTTGCGCATTCCACTTCTGCAGAAAAACAACCATCCTGACATTTTAAAAATCAATATGTTTTTTAATAAAAGTAAAAACATTGGCAGAGAGGGTGAAACTGTATATCAGTGCAGACACCGATCGGTTATAATCACATTAAATCTATTCCAGCGCTGTTTCCTACATGTAACCTGACGCTAATGTAAGTGTCATCTAGATTACAACTGGACATGACACACTGAAACAGAAGAAAGAAAGTCACACAGGACTAACGACAAATATCCCATTAACAAATATTCAAAAAGTTTACCTGGTATCCTGATGAATTTCCCACATCAGGACTTTGAAGTGCACTGGTCACGCTCAGACGGCCAAAGAAGAATCCCAAAAATCGGCCAAAAAGGGAGTCAAAATTCTCCTCAGTGGGAACTTCCGGTGTCGCAAACGTCAAGCCTTCTTCATCTTAAAAGGAACCGACGGAGAAATTTCAACTGATTGAAAACATTTGCTTGTTAAAACCATTCACAGCTTAGAAGTCTTGAATGACAATATATACTGTAAATCCACTTTAAAATGTTTTAAATCCATTATTGCTAGACTATAGGTGTATTAGAGCTTAAAGGGATAGTTCACTTTGAAATTAATTTTTTATATGTTTTAGCTTACCTCAAGGGCATCCAAGATGTAGGTGTCTTTGTTTCCGCAGTAGTTTCAATTTTGATATTTTTATGTCAAACCGTTCTTGTCTGTCAGTCATATAATGCAGGTCTATGGTCACCACCTCAAAGAGCATGCACAGAGAAGTCCAAATTAAACATGATTTAATGACTCGTAAATGTAAGTACACATTGATGGCCTGAGACACGAAACGAGCGGTTTGTGAGAGAAAACGAACAGTATTTATATCGTTTTTACCTCTTGTAACCACAGCCACGTCCAAGTGATCTGAGGGCGCGGGCGCTTCGGTCTGCGCAAGCGCCGGAAAGCGCTGGAAGTGATCTCTCGCGCATGTACGTCACTCATTGTTTACACAGAACAGAGATTGTAGGTAAGACGGCTAATTAAAATGGTACTAATTTGCGGTTATCCGGGATGTTTAAACCGTCGTAAAAGAAAACAAGAATTACGTATGAACACTTTGAGGTGGTGACCATTGACCTGCATTATATGACTGACAGACAAGAACGGTTTGACCTAAAAATATCAAAATTGAAACTACTGCGGAAACAAAGACACCTACATCTTGGATGCCCTTGAGGTAAGCTAAAACATACCAAAAATTAATTTCAAAGTGAACTATCCCTTTAAGAACTAAATAAGGAATTAATTGTAAAGATTTCCCAGATTGCCGTACAGTTAGCAGTCTGAATGCAGAAGACATCCGGGTTGAGCTGTCGCTGGACAGTGGACTGGACTCGAGATAAACCCTCTGGTGTAGAGCTCAGGGAATACACAGCTGACTCCCGGTTGCACAGTCTGGGCTCGTTACTGTAAGGACCATACAAGTTCATGATCAGGATTGATTCTTTCATAAAATAATTATTGAATTACTGTCAGGACCAAAATACAAAAACAAACACAAAATCAAGTCAGAAAGGGTAATAAATGTCCCATCATACATATTTGATTACAATATCACAAATATTTAGTCCTAATTAATCCCAAATCGTCATATAATGCAATGGACATTGAAATTAAATGATGAGTTAGATTATAAATGACTACTCAGAATATGTTTACATAAAAAGTGATTTTTAAATATGGCACTTGGTATTTAGATAGATAGATAGATAGATAGATAGATAGATAGATAGATAGATAGATAGATAGATAGATAGATAGATAGATAGATAGATAGATAGATAGATATCATTTAAATTTTTTCTTATTTCACCTAATTGATGGTAACACTTTAGTTTAGGGTCCAATTCTCACTATTAACTAGTTGCTTATTAGCATGCATATTACTAGGGTATTGTTATTAGTACTTATAAAGGACATATTAATGCCTTATTCTGCATTACCATATTATCTTAATCCTACCCAATACATAAATTTAACAACTACCTTACTAACTATTAATAAGCGCAGTAATTATTTAGAGGTGTATTGAGGCAAAAGTCGTAGTTAATAGTTAGTGAGAATTGGACCGTAATCTAAACAGTGAGCGGATATGTATATGGAAAGGGATAATGTCATGTAGTGTTGCAGACTAGTGTGTTGACCTGACAGTGTGCGGTGAGCAGTGAGTGAAGAGAGGCAGCTGCTCTGCGCAGTCCGGGTCACAGCAGCAGCTGATGTCGCACTGCTCGTGCTGCACGTTACACGGGCACAGCTGCACGACTGGAGGAACACACACGGAGTTAGGCTGAAACGAGGAAACACTCATGTCAGTCAGATTTCAGTCAGATTAGGCAGGCATCACACCCCTACCGTCGGTGAGCGGGGCAGGGAGGACTCCGGACAGGAGCAGAGGCGGTGCTGACGCGGCGGCTCGCGGGGACTCGGGCGTCGGGTTGGGGATGACCCTCTCCGAGCTCTCGGTCTGGTCCGGTAATGCGGTCACGGATTCGGGCGTCCAGGCTGTTGCAGGAGAGACATCAGACGGAGTAGAACTGCCTCCCAGCTCCGTGAAATTAAGCGATTCATCTCGATCGGAAGACGTGTCGTTTGTGTCTCTGAGTGCAACATTAATGTTTCCTGTGGTGTTCGTGTCTTCAATACAGAACGCGGTTTCTAAATATGTCAGAATAATAAGACAGCACAACGCCGCCATGCTTGGTTACAGCGCGCTGTGTCACTGGTATCCCTGCTGGTATCTAGGAAGTGAAATGCATTGTGGGATTGCAAAGCTGCAGATCCCATTAAAATCCAAACCAAGCAATTTCTGTGGCTCATCTATATATAACAGTAAAATATAATTTAATAAATGAATAGGTTAAACTGTCTTCCTGGTTATAACTATTCAAAAATGCCATACTCTTTTGATTATTAATTATGCAATATCCAAGATATTGTCAAATGAATAGTTTATGTAATATTTGGCTACAAGAAAAATAAACCAGTTTCTATCTCCAGTGATTTATTTTTGTTTTCGCAACCACTGAACTTTTTATTATTATTAATGCCATATACGAGATCAACGGAACTGAGATACACTGATTTATTATAGATTTTTTTTTAATTATTATTACATTCTATAATGTGGTTTATTGATATACGTTTTTTTATTTGTTTTAGTACACACACACACACACACAGATATATATATTATTTTTTATTATTACATTTTATAATATCAGATATATTTTCTTAAATATTTTTTTTTATCACACACAAACTATCTCTCTCTCTCTCTCTCTCTCTCTCTCTCTCTCTCTCTCTCTCTCTCTCTCTCTCTCTCTCTCTCTCTCTCTCTCTCTCTCTCTCTCTCTCTCTCTCTCTCTCTCTCTCTCTCTCTCTCTCTCTCTTAATTGAAAAGCTCCACAACAATACAAAATAGATTAGTATATGGCATGCACTGGAAAAAATAAACCTTCACAGAAGTCGCAAGAGTAATGAATACTCAGCAGCAGCACATGTTCTTCCACTACGTCCTTGGGTTTCCACTACGCTCTGACGTCACCGCAGCGGGTCACGTGACGCCCCCCGGGTCCCGTATGTTCTCGTCTCCGGAACACGGGGAATGCGAGCGAGTACACGGGAGGATGTGCGATAGGATGGAGTGTACTGGAGGAACTTTGTCTGTTAAATCCGCTAAGACATAAAACAGCCATTTATTTAACGTGTCCGGCTTTCAGTAAAGAAGACCCTGTATCACCTTTAAACGGGCTCGGTTTGTTGGCTTGGCTTGTGTCGTGTGGTTGATCTGCGAATGCTGGAGCACACGGGCGCAGGTAGTGCACGCGCGCGCGGATCCTAGACACACGGGGCACGGGCTCGGCATCTACACGCTTACCGTTTACCGGAGGAGGGGAATGTTATCGGTACTTTCCTATGGCAGGATCGTTGCCAGGGCTGTCCTGGGCGGACTCTCGCAAACGGACGGCAGAGACTACAGCCTGATCACGGCCAGCTGCGGCTTCGGGAAGGACTTTCGGAAGGGGATCCTGAAGAAAGGCATGTGCTACGGCGATGATGCCTGCTTCATTGCCCGGCACAAGTCCGCGGACGTCTTGGGTGAGTGATCATGAACCTGACACCAGAATTCAGTGCGATTCATACAACGTATACAAATGCCATATGTGATAACATACATTATGCACGTGTTATGGGCTTTTAACTACGAAAATGACCTTCACGGGTTAGGTCAGCATTCATTTCATGATGGAGAGGGTGTGAGGGACGAACAGTCCAGCCCTCACCTTAGATAACCTCCCTCTTTTTCAATCTTTGCGATTTTCCTGATCACGTTGGTAGATTTAACATACTTACTTTAAATAAGGAGCAACCGATTCTACATATTATATATCATACAAAATCTAAATTTAATGCAAAATAAGCTTGGGTAATCTGGGTTGACCTTTCACCCAGAAAGCTGCTGAACCCCTTGAGCGCGACTAGCGGCAGAAACTAGAATCATTGCCATGTAAAACCTTTCCATCACGGAAACATGGATATAGATGACATGTTGTGAGGTCAGGTGTGCTGAACATGAATAGATTTCTCCGATCGAGTGTACTTTCTTTGCCTCTATTGATTCGATGATTGCACGCTATGAATATTAATGTTTTAAGTAGTTTGATCCCTTGAAAGAACGATATGAGCTATAATTGCACTCTATTATAACACGCAGGAGGCTTGAGGGCTTACTTGTACATTGTGCTGGAGCTCTTTGTAAAGGTCAGAATGGTTGAGCATGGAGGCCGCCATGTTGTTTATTCGCTTCCACGTGACAGCGACACACACAGGCGGCTTCATTGTCCTTACTTTGATCCAAAGACATATCCTCTTTCTGTTTCTACAACATAATATATAGTAATCCTAAAAAAACAATACCGGAGGGGTTTCATGGGGAAAATGTGAAATGATTCAAAATACAAGAAAACAATGAGTTCCCTAATACATCCTTGTGCTACAATGAAGGTTCTCCAGCTTTTGTTACATACTAACAAGCACGTGAGGAGCATGCCAGCTGTTCAGCCCTAAAAGTACTGTGGTTGCACGTAACTTAGATCAAAATACAAGCTACTGCATTTATTGGCTACAAAACTGTCACCATTCTAGGTCGTTGTTAAAGGGATACTCCTCCCAAAAATGAAAATTCTGTCATAATTTTCTCACCCTCAAGTTGTTGCAAACCTGTATGAGTTTCTTTCTTCTGCTGAACACAAAGGAAGATATTTTGAAGAACGATTGGAACCAAGCAGTTGTTTGGCACCATTGACTTCCATAGTTGAAAAAAAAAAATACTATGGAAGTCAATGGTGCCAAAGTTCCAATCGTTCTTCAAAATATCTTCCTTTGTGTTCAGCAGAAGAAAGAAACTCATACAGGTTTGCAACAACTTGAGGGTGAGTAAATGATTTTTGGGTGGAGTATCCCTTTAAGCGGCGGTCACACTACACTTTTCATTCCATTCATATGCAAATGTATCAGACCGGAAACGCAAGCTCTTTCAAAGAAGTTTTTCCTAAGTTTAAGACTGGTGAACTATGACCTGCTAATTCGCATCATGTGAAGACGTGTGACCAATAGAAGATCGATAACTCACTGCGTGACCTCTTGACTGACTGAATTAAAAGAATGCATATTTTTTCAGTAAAGTTGAGTCGATTGTATATTTTGTTATATGTTGAATTAATGTTTGGGAAAAAAAAGACGCCATGTCATTAGATATTTGAGTAAGTTGAAACCTAATACTTGAATTGTAATTTGACACATTCTCTCAAGAGTCCTGTCTTAACTGGCGCGCAATGAATTCTGGGGCCATGAAGGATCCAGCTGTCGAATCCTTCATCTCAGGGGAAACTAAGGATGCATTTGAAGAAGCCTTTGAATTGGGATAGCCTTCTTCCCACCGCTGTGACTCAACCGGCCTTCGAATGCAGCCTTTGAAGGATGCAGCCTCTGAATTGGGACACGGCATTCGTGTGCTCGAAGTCTAGTGTCACCGCGGCTTTAGAGCACAAAGTTCGGAAGTAAAAATCACATACGTTTTTTCCATAGGGGAATTGATTTTAACGATAACTTCTAAAACATTTACAAGCAAAGCTACCAGGTTGTTAATTAATAGTAGCCTATATGCTTTTGCTGAAGCCATCAGCACACTTATTTTTAACTTATTTTTAAAAATAATTCTTATTCTCGACAAACGGCAGAATCCCTATTAAAGGTGAACTAAGTAACTTTTTTACCTTAACCGAACAGCTTTGGAGTCATTGTAATGTTTATATTACTGATTTCGTGTTGAATGGTGGTCGTCTCGCACCCCTCTGGTGCCTGTGAGCCGCAAAACCACCCTTGCAACTTTGGGCCGGCGAGCCGCCGGCCTCAGTGTTAGGAAGTATCGTGTGATATCAGGTCTCACGAGGTAACGAACTGCTTTACGGCAAAAAACAGATCTGATAAAATTCTGATAAAATGAGCATCAAACAGAAATAACCCGGCGCCGTATACATGTGGTGTTGGGCGCGCGCAGCTCTTAAAGGGGCCATACCTTATTTCCACTCGTTACAGCGTCCATCCTACTGAACAGGTACCGGTGTACAGGGGGAGGGGATCCGGCCGTGAGTGCGAGCCATCTCTGCGTGAGTGCTATTCACGACAGTACAAGTGCTCCACAGCGACTCTAGGGGTCGCTGTTTGACTAAAACGGAATTCCTACTTAGTGCTGCTTTAAATTGCCCATGATTCTGCAAAAAATACTCCAATCAGAGAATTGCGGCAAAATGAAGCGCTGTCAGTATCCCTATGCTTACAAACTACTTAAATAATATAATATTATAATAACTTCTTATAATAATTTTTTGAAATAAACATAAAATATACTGTTTATATGCACAATAAACATTTTAATTAATAGTTGTATATTTATCCACCTTTTTTTATTTGATTGACAATGCTTCATGGGATTGTTGTTCATTCACTCTTAATACAGTTTTATACTTTTTTTGGGTCTGATTTTCAAATAACTTTGCTGCAAATCTAAGTTTGTGATATTTTGATTCATCTTGTAGCTTGTTGGTTTGGTTCATGGCTTATAATGTTTTAGCAAAGGCTTTTTTTTTTAAAAATCCCTGTATGAGAAAAATGAATGGAGAAATTACTTTCGTAACCAAGGCTACTGAAAGAGCGGACGGCCACTGTTGCACACGGTATCCTGGTCCAATCATGTATATAATAGTCCTGGTCACCCTTGCCAGAGATGATTTTGCAATATCATCTGCCCTTTTATATATATATATACTTAATTACATTTAAATGTGTGTCTGTGTCTCTGCCCACTTAGTCTGGTTAACTCCTCTATTTACGATCACAAGTCTTTAAAGGTCAGTAGTAGGTGATCTTCACTTTAGCTTAATAAGCTGCCCTTAAAGGGATACTTCACCTCTGGAAAGATGAATGTGTATTTAAAATGGGTCATTTATGTAGAAGAAATGTGAAATTATTTTTGAATTTGGAGCTTTCTAGACTGAGAAAAGCCAGAAAATGTATTTTTGGCTTATGTGGATGAAAGACAACAACTCCCAGAATGCACTTGCTTCGCTGCCCTAGGAGGCCACGCCTACCAGTAACAGAGCGCAGAAGTTAAACAACAAGTCTAGGCTACTAGTGAGTCTCCGTGATGAGTCTGCCCGAAAATGTGTTTCGAGATCGTCCAAAATGTCTGGGATTCGGCTTTTGCGTTCTACAGTCGCCATTCATTATGTTTACTGTGGCGAGCAGGACGGCGCGAGGCCGGTGGCGTGATTACCGTTGAGCACCGGTCTCGTATCTCTCACGGAGGAGCGGGAATTTTCTTAGCAATGTTAAAACGCACATCAACCGATCACTTGTTTAGCGTTCATGTAAACACTACATTCAGATTCACCAATCGGAATGAATTCAGTTAGATTGAAACAAAAGGTGTGCATGTAAACAATGAATGGCGACTGCAGAAAACAAAAGCTGAATCCCGGACATCGACGGCCGGACATGTCCGGGAAAAAGAGGATGGTAACCCCTACTACTAAGCTTTCTCCACAGAACAAGAGCCTGCTAGCTTAGCTTCCAAAAAAAGATGGCTGACACTATGTGTACATTCTGTGAGTGAGATCCCACCCTCTATGGGCGGGTTGAGAACATGCGGGACAGCCCCTACTACTGGCTGTAGTCTTTAGCCTCTGGCCAAAAAACCCTCCGATGACACAAAATGACAATTTTTGTGTCATCGGAGGATTTTTTCCAGACAAAAAATACATAAATCTCTCGTCTCAGGGGGATATGAGGGTGGAAAGCACGGTAATTCGAAAATACTACAGGTTTTCTACTAATACAATATAAAGCTTAATGCTAAATCCTGAAATATCCCTTTAAGAAACAGCTCCAGGGTTTGTTTGGAGCCCTTATTGTTGCAGTATCTGTTTTCTCAGCGGTTCATGTTGAAGTTTCAGGAGGGTGTGAACCTTTGAAATCACATTAGCAGTTGGATGAAAGTGAAACGCATTTCAGTGTTGGCATTAATTAAAACAATATTAATTAAGTTTAATTTCATAGGATTTATTTGTACTATTTTCAAGAACTTTTTAACTTTGATTAATAGCCTACTCTAAAAATGTCATGTTGTGCAGCGATGAAGTAAAACATAATAACGTTTTTTTCAATACGCTCAAGTGTTAGCTGGTGTAAACAGAAGGACGTTTCCTCAGAGAGCCGTTCGCTTTAGCCATTTAGCTGTAAATATGGCCGTCTCAGGTTAACGTTTCTGAAACTAAATACGAACGTTTGTTGAATAAAGATTTGAGCCATTGAATCACTCATCTGACTTCGCTATTTGGCTTGGCTGATAGACATTTAATGTTACATCATATGACAGTAATAATAATAATTTCTTGGTGCAAAGTCTTATGATACAGTATACGGCAAGTTATAATGTCACATTCTTTCTGCACTTTGAAGATTTTTTCCTACTCTAACTTCAGTATGTTTGCAGCTTTGTGATGAACAGTTGGTCTTGTTTGCAAAGCTCCATTGAGATGTGAATGGTGGCTTGACTTGTGCTGCTCTAAATCATGTGTAACTCTGATAAGTTGCCCTTCATTCCTTATGAGCCTGGATCTCCTTTTGTGCCTATGCAATCTCTTAATTCTCTCTGTGTGTGTGGTTACAATATGAAGTGAGTGTAAGATGTCACAGTATCAGAGTTGAAGAGACAACATTTTCCAGCAGTGCGACAGGATCTCGGCTGTTTTCAAAACAGTGGAACTTTCCAGTAACGAGGAAAGTAGCAGTGTAGCGCATCATAACACAGTGTTTTATGCTATGCTATATTGGACACACAGAGCCTTAAGGTTTTTCATATTTCATCAGATAGTTATTTAAAAATGTCTCCTTAAATATCTTCAACGTAAATAGCTGTTTGTTTGTCTGTTGTTGTGTAGCTAACTACTTTTTAAAACAAATGGTGGTGATTTTAAATTATACATTTATAATTATCTTTGTGACAAATCCTAAATGGTTGAATTTCATTTATAGCTTCTTTTTTTTTTCGAATTGAGAAACTAGCAGTGCTTGAGTTTAGATTTTGTAAAGAATAACCAGCAATTACTACAAGTTTTCGAAGTTGTAAATAAAACGAAGATTACTGGAGTACATTTTACAAGAAAATATTCCATTTTTCTGCTCAATTTCACATTTATTTATTAATTTTTTTGTCATTATTCGTGAAATCTAAGTGAGAGGTCATAGGCTTCACAAGATATGCCTCTAATAGGAGTGTAACGATACCCTCATGTCACGATTCGATACTTATCTCCATACTGAACTCATGATACGATATTATTGTGATACTCCCAGACATATGATAAAAGCCAAGGTTAAAAAAATTTACTGTTGATTAAAATACTAAATTTGGTGTTACATTGTGGATGTAAATTAATAGGCTTGAACTCGGTGCTGGAAACCCAATGTACGGGACAATGACACCAGAATAAACATATTCATGATTCTGAAGCTGAAAATACAGAATTATTTTAGACGAATATGGTTGCACTCTGTCTCTGACTAGATATATTTAAAATAATGTAGGCCACTTTTTACTGGTAACATCAGACATTTGCCATTATCAGGACCCACAAGATTCCCTCATTGCATTATTTTACACTATATTCAACATTATATATAGTAGTTTAATGTAGTAATGACACACATTTTTCTCACAAAGTAATTTTAATTTACGTTGAACTATACACGATACAGATTGTCACTATCCAGCCACAATACATATTGTTGCATTTTTGTATTGCAATATATCGTGACATCATATATTGTTACACTCCTAGTGTCTAACAACCTCTTTGTTGACTGAAGGCGTCAGTCACGCTGTAGCAGACAGCCGTTTGGCATTACCATCACAATACGCAGTCAGACGGCAGGGCAGGGCAGGAAGGAGGTTTGTGGCAGCTGCCATCTGTCTCTGCGGCATCAAAAACCGCCATCTCTTCCTTTCTTTTCATCTTCAGGTGTTGAAGCCTTCAGGTTAGCATTAACACTGGTCTGGCTGTTTTTTACACTTAATAACAACATCTCTCCCCGCTCTTTCTGTCTCAGGTGTTGCGGATGGCGTCGGGGGCTGGAGGGATTACGGCGTTGACCCATCTCAGTTCTCCGCCACACTGATGAGGACGTGCGAGCGGCTCGTGAAGGAGGGCCGGTTCACTCCCAGCAGCCCCGTGGGCATCCTGACCTCCGGCTACTATGAACTCCTGCAGAACAAAGTACCTCTGCTGGGTAAGATCATATCCTCACTGCCACTGTTATAGGGTAAACGAATTAAACCACTGCAGTAGGGTTGTGCCGATAGACGATATCATCGTCCATCGTGATGGCTGACAGACATCACGATGTTAAGCCAGCATCGCGAACCCCCCCCCCCCCCCCCATGTTTCCATGGTGACGCATCATACTTGGCACGTGATTCACCACAGCCAAAATAGCGCTGTATGACAGATGTAACGTTAGCGCTTTTATTTCTAAATATTAACAAACCTGATTACCATGTCATCAACTATCTTCTATTCCGATTTTCAAATACGTGTAAGTGAGTTTTTGTTGTTTAAAAAACCTTTATAAATGATTTTGATCTGTAACGCGAGATGGGCGCCGTAATGTTTGTTCAGACCGCAGTTCAGAGATTCATGTCTGTTGGGTTTATTACAGCACGTGAATTCATCAGTTTCTCCCGAAATACATGGCCGGTGAACTGGGAGAAGAATATAGTTAACTTTATAGTTACTTACACTGTGTGTCTGATATGAATGAAATCCGTCGGCAAATATATTTGAATGGGTTGTAATTGCTGCTTCCATAGACACCATTGTGTATTTTACAAACTATAAATGTATTGTTTTGCTATAAATTATATGCATTTAAATGTCTGAAACCTAAAATAAACATTATGTGGTTAAAAACACTGAATAGTTGTGATATATATGACAAGCGCTGAGCGCGTCCGTCTCTGGCTCAGCGCAGCCACCGCGCGAAAGCACGCAGTTTGAATCTGGCAGTGATGTCACGGCACTGTACATTAGCTCTTAGTGCTCAGCTGCTGCAGAGCGTGCCGACATCAAAATTGCTGATGAGATGTAGAGGAAAATATCTTCGCGTTGTGCCTACGCCTCTTAGCTGTTCTAAATCCACTGTAAAACACGGCTTTGCGGGGCTTATTGCTTAAGTGAAAAATTTGAATGTTAGCCCCGCCCCTCCTCCCGATATCATCGTCCATCGCGATGTTTCACTGTACACATCGTCTGATGCCAAATTGGTAGACATCGCACAACCCTACACTGCAGGATGACTCACTGGCCTTGCGTCGTGATGTAGGGTATTGATTCTTGTCTAGGTTTTTTCCCACCATAATGATTCGATTTTTTGTTTTTTTGACAATTGTAGAGCTGGAAACCGGCAGATTTTGCTGTCAGGTGTCTTATAGTGTGTTATTTTAGCATTATTTAATAGAATTTATTAATATTTTAAATAAGCAGTGATTTCAGTTAGTTTCCGAGTAGGGATGTTAACGATTAATCGATGATTGATTAAAGGTGCTCTATGCACTTTACTCTTCTACTAAAATGAATCCTTCTTTTATTTCCTGTGTGTGAAGGGGTTGTAATCACACATTAAAATGATCCACTTGTCGAGTTTTGCTATTACCTCTGAAGGCCAGTATTCCTATTTCTATGGGAAGTCTCCGGGTCGGATTTACCGCGAAATCCAACGGATGTGACGTGCATGCGCTCCCGAGCCTCTCTCCTTATATACAGTCTATTGTAGACGGTCAGGGAGTTACGTCCGGTTAAAGGCGCTCGTTTTTCGGCTTATATCTCAGTCAATCTTTGATCAATATTCCCAAGACTCTAATCGTTCGTAGTGCTGGACGGGGCCTTTCGAACGAGCCCACCCCCGAGGTCCAACTCGCCCGGCTCCCCGAGTTATAGCCGTTCGAAATGGGGGGTCCCAGCGAACGGCGATCCGGTAGGGGGCATCCCCGAGGCCCGCCACTCTAGCGTTCGGGCAAGGGTTCCCCTGGGACCTCCTCCCCCGAATTTGAGCTCTCTGGGTCTTTGCGTTCCAGAGATACGAGCAATTTTCTTCTGAGATCGTGACGTCACCGGCGTCCGCAATTTTGCAGCGCGCCCGATGGTTTTCTGCTAATATCTCCGCGAAAACACCACCAAGCACACACACGAGGAAAATTAGAACTACCTACTTACAATAGAAGTACATAGAATAAAGAACAAGTAATAAGATCCTGGTGGATGAGTGATGATCTTCCAGAGCTGTTTCAGCTTTGAAAAAAACACCCAAATGTTGGATAAAAAATATCAGTAGACAAACATTTTATTCCGAAAGTTCCTTAATGGATGCTTTTACCAAGGTCTCATCAGGAAAAGTACAATTTTTTGACATATCAATTTCAAATATCTTAAAATACTGCAATAGCGTGTTTATTGTTGATTGTTATTGTTTTAGTGTTGTCATGGAACAGTTTTCATAAAGCAGAAATGTGAATGTTTATTAAGGTTTAAGTTAACAAATGTTCGGGATGCGCATGTTGCTGATGTGACAGTAAGAGCAAAGCCGAAGTTAGATTCTTGAGGAGGGCGTTGGATTACCAAGCACGCAACAGGTCGTCTTTTTGCTGAAACCTGACATCAAGGGCTGTCACTCTGTGTTCTTCCTCTTGCTGAGTTGTTTGCCTCTTTTAATGTGACCTGCTTTTATTTTAGGAAGGCATGTGGAGCGGTAAAGGTCTGTAGGTGACCGTAGGACAGGTCACTTGGGCTACAAGGCTTTGGCCAGGGATCGAGAGAGAAGGAAAGGTTGTGTTTAGTGATAAACTGAGAGACCCTCACCTATTTAGAAATGCCTGTATTTTTAGTGTTAAACCTAAAAGCTGATCAATGCTATTTTAAAAGAATAGGGTAACACTTTACAAAATGGTTAATAAAAATGTTAACGTCAATTGACATGTTGGGTGTCATGAACTAACAATGATGAGCAATACTTTTGCAGCGTTTATGAATCAAATTTTTTACATGCACGAGCGTACAGAGGTTTGGGGACGGTTAGATTTTTTTCATGTTTTTAAAAAGTCTCTTCTGCTCAGTGTTCAAGGCATTTTTATTTGATCAAAAATATTGTTAAAATACTAAAATGTATTCCTGCTGAATTTTCAGCATCATTATTCCAGTCTTCATTATCACATGGTTCTTCAAAAATAATTATTATATGCTGAACAGTTGTGCTGCTTCATATTTTTGATGGAAAACAAATTGATTCTTTTTTTTCAGGATTCTTTGATGGATAGAAAGTTCAAAGAAACAGCATTTATTTGAAACGGAGATCTATTTTAGCATTATAAATGTCTTTTAAACTGTCACCTTTGTTCATGAATACATTTATTTATGCAGATACATATATTTAAAAAAATCTTACTGTCTGTTTTGAATGGTATTTAAAAAAAATATATTTTAAATGTTATTCATTAATTGAAATATATTGAACAAACATTATTGAAAATGAACAATAGTATATAATTTCAATATTAACCTAGAAAAAATCGCTGTAAAAAGTTGTTTATTGTTTGCGTTTAATGCTAACACACTGAACCTTGCTGTAAAGCATTACTGATTGTGTTTTATAAAAGTACATGTTAGATAAATGACTTTTACTTTGGCATAACTTTTGTTCTTAGGCGTGATTCTTTGCTTGTTGTTGTTTAACATGTGGTGGTATTTTTTCGTTTTTTTGCCGTGGACATATTTGTCCCCCTGACATACTTTACATGCAACAGTTTGACCCTGCATAGTCGTCACGCTGCTTGCAGTGTATATACAGCTTCTTATGTAATAGGAGCCACAATGCATTATGTCACCCGTTTGCAGTGAGGACATGGTGTCATGCACAGTACGTAGGTTACATGACTGTGTTATGGGGACAAAGATTTTCAATTGTTTTGTATGTAAACAATTGTTTTTAATTTATTTGTTTTATGTGCAAGCAAAAATGAATTTCATGTTATAGAGTAAAAAAATTAATATATATATATATATTCGTTACTTCAACAAAAGTTATCTTTATTTTACTTAACTTATGCAACTCTATGTTGCTAATAGTAGCCTATAGATAGTAGATATTTGTTCAGTAATCTCTCATTTTCTCCATTTCATTCTCATTGTCTCTCCTCTAGGGAGTAGCACAGCTTGTATAGTCGTTCTGGATCGTCGGAGTCACAGGATACACACCTGTAACCTGGGAGACTCGGGCTTCTTGGTGGTTCGGGGTGGAGAGGTGGTCCATCGGTCAGACGAGCAGCAGCACTACTTCAACACACCCTTCCAGCTGTCCATAGCTCCGCCGGGGGCTGAGGGAGTGGTGTTGAGCGACAGGTGATAGCCGATACACTCACTGCAGTATCACAGATGGTGGCCTGTTACAGATCAGTGTCACAGATGTCGGTCTGTGGAGGCCGTGTGGCTTTTACATCAATTAATAGTGTAAAATGCACCTAGTGTAGGAGCCAACACTTGAGTTTGAGTTTGATTCTTCACATTCCCTCCTCTTACCACTGTCATTTCCTGTCTTGTCTTTCTCTACTGGATCTATTATTCAAAAATACATAAAAAAAATCCAATTCATACATGTAATGACTTGAATACACCTCTATAGGAAGCATGTTTTTTTTTTGTTTATTAGTTCATTTTTTAATTATAAGATTTTTATATTTTGGGGGGAGGGGTCATGGTGGGGCTGATATTATAATAAAGAGAAAGTCTCACAAGTATTACCTTGTGTAGTTTAGCATAATATTTTATTACTGTGTAAGTAGTTTTGTTAAAACATGAAAAATTGTAAAACATTTGCCAAATCAAAGTCATTTAATGCAACCAATGTGCATAAACATGCTGTAAGATAAACATAAAGCAAGCAGGAAATAATAATAGAGTGGACGCATGCAGACCCTCATGACTGTGTGTCAAGGTCAATAAATCATTTTAACTTGAGTGGAGATTTTACGATGCCATACAACCTCCAAAAAACTTTCTGCATTAAATGTGTGATATTTGTAAAAACAAATGCTTTTTATCTTTTAAGGAGGGGGATAATAAAATAAAATAAATCATATATTATATATATATATATATATATTTATTATTATTATTATTATTATTAAATATATAAAATTATATATTTTTAATAATTAAGATGTGTAAATCTTTAAGGTGTAAGGAAATTTAACTCAATACTTCATCGTGGTCATTAAGTGTAAACTTTTCTGAAATGTTTTTGAAGTTTCTGAAATTTTGAATCCAACATGAATATATATATATATATATATATATATATATATATATATATATATATATATATATATATATATATATATATATATATTCCTTATCTTGGATGCTTATTAAATGGTTTTCCACTAGATTAGATTGAGCAGTGTTAGCAGATATTAGCTGGGATTCTTATGAACCCTGTAGTAGTGAAAACAGCCAAATCGTTCCGCCAAAATCACCGTGTGTGTGTTGGCCCAAATCCTCAATGTCAAGGCCATGTGATTCTAGTTCCTCACTGCCGGGCACACATCCAAACAAACACACGCAAACACCCAAAACCTCCAATCAAAGAGGGAGGGTGGTGAAGCAAATCAGCCAATCAGGGATGTGCTGAAAACATTTTTTCCCCCCAAGTCCCAGTAGAGGGTGTGATTATTTTAAGCTCCTTGTGTCCTGCTAAATTACGTGGGACCTTAATATTTTTGTGTCGTCCGGAGTCCATTATAACAGACCTCCACAGAAAACACTCATTTAACCTTCTCATGTGCAGCAGGGAATCTGACCTGAGCGCTGGCTTCTAAGTGTGACTCGCTCATTTACATGCATTTACTTTGCACCCTCTTTGAGTTCATTGTTAACGTCATTTTCATTGCAAAATGGCCAATCAATATTCTAATCTTTTGCAAAAGATGTTTTGCCATTAACACACAGTTTATGCTCTGCTAAATGACTAAATGATCAGTGCATTTTTATCTTACAATATCTGCAGACACATTTATCCAAAGCAATTTACATATAAGGAGCATCACAAGCAATTTATCATATCAAGAGTCAACAATGGTCTCGGTACCACAGAGTTATCAGAGTGCCTCTGCGGTTGAGGTTTCAGTTAATGGAAGAGGTGTCTTCTTGAAGGTTGCAATATTCCCAGCAGATCAGGTGGAAGCTCGTTCTGCCACAGAGAATCAGAGATAGTAAAGGTTCTGGAAATCTCCTATCCTGAAGTAACTTATCTAGTGCTGTTTGGGCTAAAGGCATGAATGATACTTCAAATTGTGCAACTTGTTTAGGAGAGCTGTGTTTTCTTTGCATTCAGACTTACAATTTTTGGGCAAACAAATGCGATAGATTGACACAGAGCTCTGGAAAACAACCACAGCTGTCTAGCATAGTACCAGCGAGTTTTAAACATTGTACATTTCCATTGGCTTTCTTTCTTTCCCATGTGGCCAACATTTAGGCAGTTCAAGTCATCAGAGCAAAAAATCAATTTCCATGCACTGCATAAAGAGCGGTCACATTGGCAAAACTTTGGTGAAATTTGGACGGGAAAGTTGGTCCATTACCCATTGTCAAAAGTGTACTTGAATCCGATGCAAAATCTGTGTGGGGAAAATGTTCCCAATCGCACTGATTCCTCTTGAGATGACTGCATTTCGTCGGTAAAATTTAGCCATACAAAGGTAAATGTGACTAAAACATTTAGTAAAATATCTCTTTCTGAAGTCTTGATATTTTGTGTCCTCTTTTTACCTTAAATATGACCTATAATCGGAGCTCCAATACTTACCCAAGCACTAAGATGGATTAAACTAATATTCGGTCTCAAGGGATTTGGAGCTTGAAGAGGCCAGTCTAGTTTCCAAGAAAACAACCTGACTGCTTGAATTTGGTCCAGAGGTCATGTTGGGTCTGAACGAGTTCTCTTAAACCCGAGTGTCCATTACCCGCCGTTTAGGTCAGACTGATCTGTGCCCTGTTCCTCTCTCGCCCTACTACTTGAGTTTCAACCCTCATCAAGTGTCTCATTCTAATTTGGTGGATTAGAGCATTGTTTCCCCATTAACTTTTCTACAAAATGACTGGATCGTTGCCCATTAAAAATCACTTGACATATTGGATTGTTTTTTGTTTATCAGTGCAATTCAGAAGGTGACGTTAAAATTTTCATAACAATATTTAAGACTTGGCATCAATTTGTTTGTATGTGGGTGGCATAGTTATTAAAATACACTGGTATTATAGAAGGTTGGCATGGGCCATGTACGTCTTATATTGGGTTTAACTGTGCTGAAGTCTAACTGCATGTCTTTCTGTCTCTATCTTTCAGTCCTGAGGCGGCAGATAGCTCCTCCTTTGATGTCCAGTTAGGGGACATTATTTTGACTGCTTCTGATGGCCTCTTTGACAACATGCCGGACTACATGATCCTGCAAGAACTCAAGAAACTAAAGGTACAGACTAGGGATGTTAACCGATGACCGTTTGACCGATGGTTGACCGTATCGACGTTAACCGATCAAAGTTGATCTCTAAATTAGGCTATTATAGACAGTGGACTAAACGCTACTACAGTTAGCCATCTCATTCCAAGATATTTTTGTGTGAAGTGAACAAATCCCTCACACTCAATTTTTTATAACTCGCCTGTTTGTACTTAATAAACCAATAAAACATTTGGCGCGAGGTCACAGCGTTTGGGTTCGCACGCTCACAAGGTTTGCGAAAAGTTAAGGCTACAGGCTAAAACACTCGAGGTTAGAGCCAGGGCAGACGACAGGATGAAGCGTGCAAAGAAAAGTAGTGTGTGGGGCCATTTCACCAAAAAGAATGACACAGATGTAAGTTGCAACTTGTGTGATACAGTGCTTAAATACAGTAGTAGCACATCATCTATGATGTATCACCTGAAAGTGCGACACCCGCAAGCCTCTTCGGGTGAGAAAGGTAGCCAAAGCCAAGCTACCGTGTCATCTATGCTAGCTGGTAGGAAATGTGACAAACAGCGGTCAGAGACTATTATAGTGTGTGTGTGAGCGGGAGGCAGAGCGGCAGAGAGATGCGACAGAGTTGTGAAATTGCAGGCGCGGCTCGAAATGGCTGTTATTTCAAATAGCGTAGCATATTTTAAACTAATCGGTTAACCGGTTTCAACCGGCTAATGAGGCTCGGTGGTCGGTCAAGAAATTTTTTTGTTTTCGCCATCCCTAGTACAGACAATAGTTGCAATAAATGTGAACCCTACTTGGGTGACAGTCAACTGATTTGTATTTTGGCCAGTACCAATATTATAGAGAATGGAGTGACCAATATATTGCATTTATATATGTATATAACACAGTGTTATGATGGCATATAAGACAAAACTGGACCCAAGCAGACCCGTGTCCACGATTATTAGTAGATACCAATAATCTCAAAATAAAACCGTCTGGCCGATATATATATATATATTAGGGCTGGGCGGTATGACGGTATATATCGTTACCGCGGTAGAAAATGTCAACCGTAACAGATTTTTTTATTCCGTGTATACCGCGACATGCAAATAAGTGGGCGTGGTTAACTCGTGTCCAACGTGCGTGAGACTGAAACACTGAGAATTGTAAAAAGAAACACGGAGAAAGCAGATCAAGATGATCCACAAAGGAATTACATTTTCTAAAGGGTTGTTGTTGTTGTTAACGTGATATTTTCGGGGGGAAAGGCGCAGCAGTCACTAGAGCAGTGCAGCACCCAGGCTACAGATTAGTGCATGAACGCTCGCAACGGGGAAAGCTGGACAACAACAGTTCATCAATATCGTAACGAATAGAAATAACCTTAAATAATGTATAGTTATCAGCATCTTTCCGTCTCTTATAGTTTTAAAACACGCAAACAGTTTGCCGCCCGTGGTAATGTGCAACCTGCTTGTTAAAGTGAGTGTAATCCTGTAGCCAATCTGAGGCAAAATTACTAAATATGCATCGCGAGTTATATATTTCTAACTCCAAACAATTGGCCACTGAACCAGCTGATAAAATCTTCCTTTGATTCGATACGTGATTACAACTTGACACTCAAATTAACCGATCGCATTTTACTGATGCAGAAGACGCGCGCGTGCACACGCACTGAGGGAGCGCGGTGTTCACCGGGCTATGGTCAAATAATGACGCAGTTACAAGGTGTGTATAATTTAAACTAGGCTACTTAGTCAACACTAACAGTAGCTGCTGTTCGGTTTTCAAACTGCTGCTCTCCTTCTAGTCACTTCTGAACTTCTATTGATTAAAGCGCATGGTGACGGGTGGCCAGATATCACAAAAAGAGCAAAACAAGCCCCTTAAAAACGCAGTGCAGCCTAAGCAGACATGGCAAAAATGTACCGGGGAACACATTTAAACATAACTAGTATTACTATCCTACAAAATTAAAAGGAAATAACTAATTTATCATGAATAGAATAGTTCAATATAAAATATTCAGATGTTATAAACTGATTGATGAAGTAAGCATAACATGAGATTGAAAAAATATTCAGAAACACTTTATTTAAAGTTTAATTGCACCTATGAGTTGTATTTAATATCAATCAGTTTGGGGCAGTTCATCTTAAAGTTGATGAGTGTGTTTTGTTTATATTTAGCTATCTAAATAGTTTACCAAAGAAATAATTTACCAAATAAGAGAAACAGAAAACAATGTGAAGTACTTTTCATTTCTAAAGTATTTGGGTTTATTTATTATACAAAGCCCTTTTTGTCGATTTTTCGAGAATAGCTACATATATAAATAACTATATCGTGAAATATATCGTTACCGTGAAATAAAATTAGTCATACCGTGAAATAGAATTTTGGTCATACCGCCCACCCCTAATATATATATATATATATATATATACTATATATATATATATTGGTCTAACACCGTAATTGGTTATACGTAAACTTTCCACCTTTTTCATTTTTCGTCAGGTTATCGGCCCGTTCCAATAATCTTAATATAGGCGGATAACGGCTGATTAATCCCCCTGGTCGATATGTCGTTCTAACAGTATAGTTGGTTAATTGTACACTTTCCACCTTTTTCATTTTATTTTATTTTTCAGGTTATCGTCCCATTACGATAATCTCAAAACGGCTGTATAATTGGCTTTATGCACAGCTGCACTACTTCCTGAACTTTAGCCAGCTCCTTTGTTTCCTGTCTGCCATTATTGGACAAACTGATTAATCCAGGTGTAAAAGGGCTGGCTGAAGTTCAGGAAGTAGTGCAGCTGTGCATAAAGCCTATTGCCGATTAATCTCCCTGGCCTGTATATCGGTCTAACAATATACTATTGGGTATTCTTGCACTTTCTTCATTTTAATTAATTTTTTTTTATCTTCAGGTTATCGGCCCGTTCTGATAATCTCAAAATGGCTGTATAATCGATGATTAATCCCCCTGGCCGATATATCGGTCTAACACAATATACTGTACATTTGGGTACTCTTGCACTTTCTTCAATTTTTTTAGTTTTTTTATCTTCAGGTTATCGGCCCGTTCTGATAATCTTAAAATGGCTGTATGATTGACGATAAATCCCCCTGGCCGATATATCGGTCTAACACAATACTTTTGGGTACTCTTGCACGTTCTACGTTTTTTATTTATTTATTTTTTTATGAGGTTATTGGTAATCGTTCCAATAATTTCTAAATGGCTGTATAACTGTCGATGAATCCCCCTGGCCGATATATAAGACTGTGTTCTTTCTTTTTTTCCAATCAATCATTTTTTGTATTTAATTTCCCTCAGAACACCAACTATGATAGCATCCAGCAGACTGCCCGCAGCATCGCTGAACAGGCTCATCAGTTGGCCTACGACCCCAACTACATGTCCCCTTTCGCCCAGTTTGCCTGTGACAACGGGCTGAATGTAAGAGGTGAGTCTACAAAAAGAGGTCCTTGATTTCCATTACCGTTGTGATCCCAAAACTTCTTCGAATGTCCATAATCGGAGAGACTGACCTTGTCATTGTTTTGTTGTCATTTCAGGGGGGAAGCCTGATGACATCACAGTGCTGCTGTCCATTGTGGCAGAATACACAGACTGAGCGCGCTCAGTGGAGCTTGCTCCTCTCGTACACCTGTGTCTTCCACCCCGTCCTATTGCACTGCTCCCCATCTCACATCTCCAAGCACCCCTTTCCATTCTTCCATTTCTCGAGTAGATCTCCAGTCAGCGCAGAGAGGAGAGCATGAACCTGTGGTTGGGTGGTGATGCAAGTGGTACTATGTCCAAAATTGATGACCTCACTCCCAAAAGGATTTTGAGAATCTTTCACCTGTGTTGTAAATCTGTGTCATTTCTAGTAGGGGCAAGGTGGGCCATGCATTACAACAAAAAGGGGTTACTAATGGAAGGAGCTGTCATACTTCAAATGAAAAGTAGTTTTTGTTGTTAAATGGTTGATTGTCTATGCCTTGAGAGAAAAATGTGAGCGTCTCTGAAGTTTATATGAAGTGCTTCTACGTGCTGGTACGTGTGTAATAAGTGTCCTGTTTGGTTGTTGGTCAACTTTGTTTAAGCTGTAAAGGAAAGGTCGGTTAATGTTCAGAAGGAGGCCTGGCTAGATTTAAACCTGTTGGGAAATATAAGTGCTTAAGTATGTGCTGACTAGTTCATGTCTGCCTCTAGAGTTATACAGCCTTCACCTTCACTGTCACTTTGTGAGGTCTCAGATAATGGATTGCAAGTTCAAAGGCGGGAAGGAGTTGGGTTATAATGGACATCTTGTGTTTGATTTACCAGAGATAGAAACTAAACTGCAGAGACGTCATACCAGAGAATGTCACAATCCGCAAATATACAGATACACTCGCTGACATTGACTGTGAATGCGTGTTGGATGTATATTTACATGACTTCAGCTCTTGAGTTTGAAAGTCTACACGCACAAATGGCTAGCATCTGGCAATGCTTTTCATGAATCGAAAGGTCAGGTATATAAATAAATGTTTATTTTTATAAATATTTAGCTTTTAGTGGACAGGATTCAACAGAATGCATAAGCTAGGGAACTTTGGTCTTTATGGATCGACTGTAAGGCCTGTTGGCGTTTTCTGTGCTCCCTAGTGAGGCTTAGGTTATTTTTTTAATTGATTGGAGGCTATCTAACGCATTTTTTGTGTCGTTAGAGACCATTTTCACATTCATGTGCTGCTTTAATTTTTTGTAAGTTATAAATGCGTGAGTGACTACATTTATTTATATGAATGTTTTTACCTGTACAATATAAAATAGGTGAGCCGATGACGATTTTATTTCACAAAAAAAGCGACAATTCAAGCTGATTGAGTGTTGAGAGTGATTGCCTTGCAGTCTTTCAATAAAGTGGAATACCGATTCTGCTGTATGAAAAGCAAAAACTATACACAATGGTTATATTTTTGTCCAGTTTATTGAGATTGGGAAAGCAATGCAGTTATTTAAAATGTGTCTTTTTTTTTGTTTTAGTTTCTCCAGTTGCCCATGCATGCATGCCCAGGATGACAAACTATAACCAGTGAATACATATGCTTTGAGCTTTCATATTCAAAGTCCTGTACAACTAAACATGTAACTCAATGTTTTGTGAGGTTTGCCATCCTCATATGTTCCACAAAGGCATGGCTCTAGTTCTCCACCTACAGATCTATAATCAAGTCCTCAGTTGTGCCTCCAACAAAATTAGACCAGAAGTGTGGGTCGTGGTCATGTTGAAGTCAATGTCTCAAATCCACATTGTGTAATCTGTAAAGAAAACCAAAGCAGGAAAGCCATAAGACCAGCATGACCAAGGTCTCACCTTTTGAAGACTGCAAACTAACCGTTAAATGTTGAGAGTATCTGCCGGAATCACCATTGTGTCCCATGTCTGCTTTTCTTTCTAGATAAATTAAATGGAAATCAACTAAACAGCCAGTAATGTGCAATCGTTAAGATCAATTGAGTGATCGAGTCATTTTATTTTAGTCGAAGGTGATGTGTGTTATTGCAGTGCCTCTAGAGGCAGCGAACAGAATTGCAGCCTGTCTGTGTGTTTGACCAGCTCTACCAATGGCGTGAGCACGTCAGTGTTTGGCTTTGTTCATACAGGCAATAAGAATTACTTTTGTTTGTCAGGAATGGGAAAAGTAATCATTTAATTAAACTATAAATAATGCAATAAAAATAAATAAATCTGGTCTAAACATCCATGGTTTGAAATCTGATTACATTTTTGGATTTTTAGCATACGTCTCTGTTTGAATGCACCACATATATCATACAAATGACAAAATGAGCAATATTGTCTGGATCTGTGTCCAAATATGCTAAGAGTTTTCCGTCCTCTCCATCCACACAGACAACTACTCTCATTTGTTGTATCAGAAAGTATTTTTTTACCAGTTTGATTACTTTACTCTGATTTATTGGCTGTTTGAACAATCTGATTTGATTTCTTCACTTCATTTTCAGCCAAATGACGATGGAAAAATCAGTCCTAGGGATAGAATATGAAAATAAATCGGACTTGTGTGCAGTGTGAACAAAGCCAATTAAACTGGTTTGAAAACATGCAGTTCTGTTTGGCGTCACTGGTGGTGCATAAAGTACACGTTTTGCCTTTAGTGAGTGTCATTGCATGAGATGATGTCGTGACTGAAACATTTTAGTGTCGGGGGTTTTGCCACTTTGTCTGTCAACGCACACAAGGCTTTTGTTATGGCCTATCCCAATCAAATCAGAAGCACTTTTAATATAGAGCAATGTTCTTGCATCCTAATTTAAGGAAACTTGCCTCCCTGACTCGGGCTGATAATGACTGAACGCTAATCAAATCTGTGTCTGTGTTTCACTATGAGTGAATCCGGATGGCAGTGGCTCCATTACCATACCATAGACGCCTTAAAATCTCATACTGTCCCATCCAGAGGCCTTTGTGTGGCAAAGCTTGCGTGTCTCGTCTGGGTGTCGCTTGCAGCAGTGTCGTCACTTTCGGTTGTATCATCTGTCCTTCTCTTATTTGATAGTTTCTATGGTGCTTCTGCAGTCAAGATGAGTCTCTCAGTCTCTGAAGCAGACAATGTGCAAATGAGAACTACACTTTCTGTGTGTACAGTGTAACAATGCAAGATAAGTTCCTGTAAATATGTTTTCCAAGTTGTAAAATATTTAAATAAAAATATAGTATTTATACTAAAATATGACTCGGGGGTTATTATTGTGTCACTGTTCTTGTGCAATGAGTATTCTTTGAACTTTCACATTAATATAAATGATATTTTGCATTTAAAGGGACAGTTGACATACAAATGAAACTACTCACCCTTATGTCATTATGAACCATTAAAATGCATGAATCACACATATGCGGTGATACTGTCTTCTCATTTGGCTTGTGGTAAGAAGGTGTCAACCAAAGGAAACGTAATAAAAGAGCAGCAAAGTGATTCATGACTATGTGTCTCAGCTTGAGAGTTATTGGGGAAAGCTAAAGGCTGAGGGTGATTCTTCAACTTTCCTGCAGGGATATTATCATAACTGAAAGAAAACTAAATCCATAAAAACAATCTAGACCATTTCGTTTAGTTTAACTAAAAAAAAAAAGCAAGCTAGAACTGAAATAATTTTTTTTTATAAAGACAAATGCACAAACAAAATTGCTCAAACTGAAACTTAAATAAAAGTACGTAAGCGTGTAAAAATAAAAGCTAATTAAAAGTTTTAATAGTATAAAAAAATAGTAAAATAACACTTGCTTTTCTGTCTCTACAATTATTTGAAGTCATTTTTTTTAATGTCAACAATGATTCTGTATTAAAAGATTCGGCAACACTTTATTTCAAGCACTATAGATATAGTATAAGTAACTTTGCAACTGCATGTCAAGAGTATTGGTAGACTGTCTGCTCAATATCTACTTACACTTTATTTTGATGCTCCCCAATAGACATTACTGACTGTAAGTAACTTGTCAAATACTAACCCGAACCGTATAACTGACAACATGACTGTAAAAAGGTTGCTGCCCTAATTTAAGTACAATCACCTTGGATGTTTAAGTCATTTCAACTTAAATTGCATTAAACTAACTTACAAAAATTAGATTAATCTTGTATAACTTAATCACCCTTAGCCTTTAAGCAGTGATGAGCTTTCCCCAATAACTCTCAAGCTGAGACACATAGTCATGAATCACTTTGCTGCTCTGTTTTTATGTTTCCTTTGGTTGACACCTTGGTTGACACCTTCTTACCACAAGCCAAATGAGAAGACAGTATCACCGCATATGTGTGATTCATGCATTTTAATGGTTCATAATGACATAAGGGTGAGTAGTTTCATTTTTATATCAACTTTTATGTCAAATTATGCAAAATAGAATTAATATTAATGTGAAAGTTCAAAGAATACTCATTGCACAAAAAAGATTGAAAATTGACTCCAGTCTACTACCAAGACTGTTAATTTGTTTTTATTACTGTTTATTTATTTCTATTTAACTGCTATTTTAGAAATATTTATAGCCTACAATTCTTGTATTTATTAATATTTTAAATGAGCTTTTATTTTGATATTTTCCGGTTTCATGTTAATTGTACTTTTATTTTGCTGTGTGCTTTTTTTCAGTTTTAGTAATTTTAGCACTTCAAATTATACTTCAGTTAGTTGCCAAAGCAAAATTTATAATTTTACATCGAAGTTTTTCATCTAATACTTATATTTTATTTTATCTTAGCTTTATTTCAATGACCGAAAACTATTTGTATTAGTTTTAGTTAACAGTAACAACACTGGACGAAGGCTATCAGATTTGTATTACAGTACATGTGATAAATGTCTCAACATTAGCCTACTAGTCACATAAAATATAATTTGCGCAAGTTTTATTTGTCAAGTTTTCAGAAACCTTGAAGAATCAGCCACAGAGGGAAATGTGGTCCCTGTTGTCCGCCCTGTATAGAAGTTTCTGTGAGGAACCCCTCAGTCGTCTGCTGGCTGCACTGGCGGCACATTGTCTCTAATCCTTTATTCTCAGTCGGAGAGCTGTGGCCAAGGCCGTAACCAGGGTTTGAAAATTAGTGAGGTCCGGGGTGTTGTGTAAAGAATTTTGCTATAATAATGGTTTGGCCATTGGAACCACATTTCCCAATGGACATTAAGCTGTGACCCTTTTTTTTAATGGAATTTGGCATATATATATATATATATATACAGGGGTTAAATTTGGATTTAATTATGTGTGGGGTAGTCTCTCACTAGGGGGGTCCGAGGGTTTGCCCCCCCGGGATTTTTTTTGTGAAAAATAAACCAAAATGGCACTTTCTGGAGAGTTTTGTGCAAAGAAAAAGTAGGTCTAGCAAGTTCAACGCAATCTCACGACCAATTCGTCCGAATTTGACGAGTGATTAAAAGATGGCTAATTCGTACGAATTCGTACGACCTCATTCGTACGAATTTGTACGATTTGTCTAAACCCACGTGATGGGTAGGTTTAGGGGCGGGGTCAGGGTCATTCGTACGAATTCATACGAATTGGGCAACTCGTCAAATATGTACGTTTTAGCAAAAATCGTACTAATTCGTACGAGTGAGGTCGTACGAACTGTTACGAATTAGCCATCTTTTAATCACTCGTCAAATTCGGACGAAATTCACACAGATCAAACACAAATATGCTGACTGAATAGATTGCTAGTTGAGAAACACTGCTTTAATTAATGTTTTTATGATGGCTTTGTGAAAGGTTAACTAAACAGCATGAGCCGTCTTCCAGCTGGCCAGTAAGTTATTTGGCAAATTTCATTCTGTAGGCTAACATACAGATCTGTTTTATGCTATTGTTTTTGATAGTGTTATACATTTCTTACAGATAATCGATTGTCATTGCGTTTGTCTTACCGAATGTGGTAGCTTTATGCAATTACAGTTTGTCTATAAGCTTCTTTTTTTTTAAATGTATTAATGCCGACAGTTAAATGTTGCCAGATATTGCTACGAAAAACAAGCAAAACAAAATAATAATAATAATCCGAAATAAGTTCAAAGCTTGTGTTTTGGAAATAAGGTTAATATATCACTAAACCTTCCCACATTAATAACTTCCTAAAGTGTCACATTAAATCAGAAAAACAGGTGACTACTGCCACCTTTCTATTAGGTGGATCTGGCAACACGGAGGCTGCACCCGCGTTCACAACGCGCTCTCAAGCCCCGTTCAGTTCACTGCGCCAGCTTCTCGCAGCAACATGAATTGCAAACACTCATATGAGGTGGTTTAAACACTGCTAATTAATCATTCAGAGAGCTTGACATTTTATTTTTGAATGTAAAAAAAATGACCGAGGTCCGGACCTCGGTGACCTCATAGCTGGCTACGGCCATGGCTGTGGCACGTGTCTGTGAGAGGAGAGAGAGAGTGAACACTGCTCAACTCATCTCTCTCTCCTGCACACTCTCGTACACGTGTGTAAGACGGAGTGAAGAGTGGACAGAGCCTGCTAACTCTTGCGTTTGGGGCACAATCTGTAAAGCTGCATTCATTTGCTTAGATGAAACACTTCCTGCCCGTTACACACTTACACACGTGAAGGAAGTGTTGCAGGAGGAGACCTGGGGTGTGTAAGGGTCCATCTGCAGGGCCCACATGTGGACAGATGACCCAGATGTGATGCTCAGGGCTGGGGCTTTTTTGTTTTGTTTATATATATATATATATATATATATATATATACACTCACCGGCCACTTTATTAGGTACACCTGTCCAACTGCTCGTTAACACTTAATTTCTAAGCAGCCAATCACATGGCGGCAACTCAGTGCATTTAGGTATGTAGACATGGTCAAGACAATCTCCTGCAGTTCAAACCGAGCATCAGTATGGGGAAGAAAGTTGATTTGAGTGACTTTGAACGTGGCATGATTGTTGGTGCCAGAAGGGCTGGTCTGAGTATTTCAGAAACTGCTAATCTACTGGGATTTTCACGCACAACCATCTCTAGGGTTTACAGAGAATGGTCCGAAAAAGAAAAAACATCCAGTGAGCGGCAGTTCTGTGGGCGGAAATGCCTTGTTGATGCCAGAGGTCAGAGGAGAATGGCCAGACTGGTTCGAGCTGATAGAAGGGCAACAGTGACTGAAATAACCACTCGTTACAACCGAGGTATGCAGCAAAGCATTTGTGAAGCCACAACACGCACAACCTTGAGGCGGATGGGCTACAACAGCAGAAGACTCCACCGGGTACCACTCATCTCCACTACAAATAGGAAAAAGAGGCTACAATTTGCAAGAGCTCACCAAAATTGAACAGTTGAAGACTGGAAAAATGTTGCCTGGTCTGATGAGTCTCGATTTCTGTTGAGACATTCAGATGTTAGAGTCAGAATTTGGCGTAAACAGAATGAGAACATGGAACCATCATGCCTTGTTACCACTGTGCAGGCTGGTGGTGGTGGTGTAATGGTGTGGGGGATGTTTTCCTGGCACACTTTAGGCCCCTTAGTGCCAATTGGGCATCGTTTAAATGCCACGGCCTACCTGAGCATTGTTTCTGACCATGTCCATCCCTTTATGGCCACCATGTACCCATCCTCTGATGGCTACTTCCACCATGTCACAAAGCTCTAATCATTTCAAATTGGTTTCTTGAACATGACAATGAGTTCACTGTACTAAAATGGCCTCCACAGTCACCAGATCTCAACCCAATAGAGCATCTTTGGGATGTGGTGGAACGGGAGATTCGCATCATGGATGTGCAGCCGACAAATCTGCGGCAACTGTGTGATGCCATCATGTCAATATGGACCAAACTCCCTGAGGAATGCTTCCAGCACCTTGTTGAATCTATGCCACGAAGAATTGAGGCAGTTCTGAAGGCAAAAGGGGGTCCAACCCGTTACTAGCATGGGGTACCTAATAAAGTGGCCGGTGAGTGTATATATATATATATATATATGTTTTACTTACAGAACCAACAAACAAAGAATCAAATAAAAAGAAAGTAAGAAATTTAACTAATATAGTCAGAATGCTTTCCTCAAAATGTTTGTTTATTTAGCCTCTCCTTTAATTAAATGTGTGTTTATTTTATAAATTTTATATATACCTATCCAAAAAACTCTTATTAACTTAATTTGAGTGATTTTTATCCTCTATTGTTTAATAACGCTATACAATCCAAGCTGTCCCTTACTTTCAGTCAACTTCTCCTGGCTTTTCTTCTGAATAAAACTGTTTATTTCTCTAAACACGTGAAAAAAAAACATAATCGTTATGCATTTATAAATAAAAAATAAATCACTGAGAATTTAAATCAAACATTGTATAGCCTATAGACTCAGAGGATGTCACTATATGAAATTTCATTACTGCCTTGTAAAAAAAAAGTCAATAAGTTATGACAACATATGTTTTTACATTGCTTTAACTCATCAAAATAATTGTTTAAGCAATTTTAACTTTTTTATATCAGTTTTACAAATCTATGACTCATTGACTCATTTTTTTAAGTCAGTTTAATGTAATTTAAGTTGAAATGACTTAAACATCCAAGTTGAATGTCCTTAAAAAATTTAAGGCAGCAACTTTTCTTTTACAGTGTAATTCACTGTGGTACAGAGTTGCTAAATGTTAACTTAATCTGTGAACAAAAATCAAAAGATGCAGAAAAGTGACAGATGATGAGGTGTCATGTGGTTTAAACAGAGCTGGCAAGAACACAATATGTGTTTGTAAATAGCAAAAATGTAAAGGAAAACCTACATAAATGAAAATTCTGACATCATTCACTCGTCCTCAACTTGTTTCGAACCTGAATGAGTTTCTTTCTTTCTGCTGAACACAAAATAATATATTTTGAAGAATGTTGATAACCAGCATTACCAACATTCTTCAGAATACCTTCTTTTGTGTTCAAGAACAAAGAAACTCATACAGGTTTGGAACAACATGAGGGTTGTGAGTGAATGATGTCAGAATTTTCATTTTTGGGTGAACTATCCCTTAAGTATTCTGCAATATTATAGACTGCACTGACACTGTATCTGATGAGAACTGAACTGAGATGGATGATGAGATCGTTGTTTTCTCCAGAGCTGCTTAAAAGCTGAATTGAACTCATTCCATAATTGATGAACTTTACACAGTAATTGAACTCAACCGAATCAACTTCTTTACAGCAGAATTGAATTTTGTTTGCACTCGACTTGATTATGATTCAGATTTTACCATAGATTTTGATTGTGCTATCCCATCATTTGCATTCGTAATGCACGTGAACCCGCAAAATGCTCTACAAGCTTCACTGGCACATGGTGATATTTGAGTCACCCACAGGAGGGCAGCCATTCGCTTAATTTGGACTGAATAATGACCTTACAGCACTGAAATCTGAAAATATATCTGTTTATATATAGAAGATACATTCAAACTCTTTGGTTTTTTTTTTAAACACACAGTAGGCTAGCCAAGGCATACATCCGAATGTGTGTGTGTGCGCTCATGTGAACTGAATGTGTAAGCACGTTCATCACGAGTTCCTTAGGGCACTTTTATGACAGTCATGAGAGCAGCATGTGAAGGATACACTTATAATTGCTTTGTCATAACGAGAGGCAATAATCAGTGCAGATGACATGGTTAACCATTGAGCTCGAAGTTGGGCTACTGGAAAGCCTTTGAGGATGATACCCGGTTCTCCAAAATAAGCAGTTAAATAAATAATAAATAAACATTATTAAATTATTATTACTATTATTTAATAATCGACGTATTTTATGTGTAATAGCTACACCATAAGATATACATAAATAAACTATAAGAAATTGCTGTTTGTTGTATCAAAACTATGTAAAAAAAAATGTATATGTCAAAATCTGTGTATATTAGTCAAATCAATAGAGTTAATTATTATGTTTATTATGTTAATGTTTGCACTTGCAATTATAAGGTGATGTAAATAATAGCCTACTGCATTGTGCACGCGCGCGCTGTACTGCGCATAATCAGCCACGCCTCCTTAAAGCTCGCGACTGCGACTTTAGCTCAAGCCACTCAGTTAGTCACATACAAACGCTCATAAACACAGATTATATGAAATAAGATTAAAACCATCGCGTCAGAAACATTATACAAACGCTGACATTACAACACAGTGAGTCTGAGTTTCATTCGTCTATACGGAGAGTTGTCAAGCTGTGTTTATTTTACGTCAGGTTAGCTTGTTAGCTTATAACTTACAATTGTGGTTTGTTTGACAGAATCTGACAGAAGACAAACATTAACTTACATTCAGTCGAACAGTTTGTTTCAGCCACAATAAACTAGCGCTAGAGATTTCCTCCGACTAAGAGATATTTTTACTTTGCTAAGCTAATTTAATACATTAATTAATAATATGTCTTTATGTACGTGTCTTTTGTGAAACTGTCGTTTATAGATATAAGTTAGCTGGTGGTAAATATCCACAATGGCCTGTCAGGGTCAGATAAACCTCACTTTAACGTCTTTACCATCAGCTATGGCGTATCGTTAGTGTCACTGGAGGCTGTGAGGCTCAAATCTCAGTGTGTTGATAGTTTGAGGCGGTTGTCAGGAGGAAATCCACTATCGGTGTGTCAAAACACATTTTATACTTGCTTGGGCCAAAAGCAAGTTTATTCGTCGCGTTTGGAGAGCACATTCATCATGGCTAAGCTTCAGTCGGGGAACGGAGTGCAGTGGAAGGACAGCAGGAGTCCGCGGGGCACGCCGGAGAATCTGGCCGAGCACGAGAGCTCTTCTCTGGGCTCAGACTCCGAGCTCAACGGGTTCGCCAACACGGAGACCCAGACCGACAGATATGGCTTCATAGGAGGAGCTCAACAGAGCGCAGGAGAAAAGTAAGTGGCGGTCACATTTATGAAGGTAAAAGAAAGACATTAACCATAAATACCTGTCAGTTGTTTGTGCCATAGACTCAGTAACACTTTATACTAACTTTCATTGGTAACAAAACATTTTATTGGACTGCCCTGGGTATAATACAAGTAGAATGCTCTTTTGTGATGTTATTTAGTAAGATTATGCCTGAAAAGGTTTTGGATTTTTTATTATATGTTAGTTAATTGTATTTTTGTAATTGAATTTATCTATCATTGGTAACATTAACAAATATTATTCAGCATCATAAAATACCTAACAGGCACAATAGTTATAACTGTCATGTGATTTGGAAACTTTCACATTTTTGCATATATATATATATTCAAATGTCCTTACTGAGTCCTTATGTGATGTTTGTTAATGACCTATTCATGAAAGTTACTGTGAAGTGTGAAGCATACTGATGTTTTTGTTTTTGAGTTTGTCACATTTTCACACTGCATTAAGTGGACTCTGTGTGGACAGTCTTTGCTGAAAGTCCTCGTCCATGTGAGCGCAGATGAGTGGACAGGTCTTTAACACCGCTAAAGTCCCCAGTGGTTGTTCTTCTTGTTGAGTTCTTCTAAGCCGACTAGCTTTGAGAAGTGCTTGATCAGCTCACGTTCCTCCAGTCATGTAATACCGGACGGATATCGTTATGTAATATCATAAGCTGTGTCTGTATGTTATCATTTGTTTTCCATTTTCTAAGATTTGTTTGTGAATTTACTATTTATTTGGAGGCAATATTTTTGTGGAAACTGTGATACGATTTATTTCAGGATTCTTCGAAAAATAGAAAGTTCAAAAGAACAGCATTTATTTGAAATATCATTTTTTTGTAATATCATTAATGGCTTTGTCACTTTTATCAAATGAATGCATCCTTGTGCAATAAAACTATTAATATCTTTCAAAATAAAAAGCCTTACCCCATACAACTATAGTGTATTAGTCTCAAGACTGGATATATTGTACAAACTAATCTTCACGCCAAATCCATTTATTTATTCTTTAGATCAGTGGTTCCCAAACCTGTCCTCACGGCACCCCAACACTGCACGTTTTCTTTATCTCCCTAATCAAACACACCTGATTCAACTCATCAGCTCATTAACCCATGTGATAATGAGCTGATGAGTTGAATCAGGTGTGTTTGATTAGGGAGATAAAGGAAACGTGCAGTGTTGGGGTGCCGTGAGGACAGGTTTGGGAACCACTGCTTTAGATGATCAAGTAAATTGCCTGTGTCCTCTTCCCATGCTTCTATTACAAACACTTGTCTGTTTTGCATTGACTTACATGAGTGTCTCTTATGGCTCGGGACAATGCAGTTCTGTTTGGCCAAGGAAACATGCACAGATCAAATGAATCTGCTGTTGAATTAATCACAGAAAGGCACATCAGTCCTCTACAGTTCACATGAAGAATCTCCCTTATTCCCTTTGTAACAGAATGTTTCTTTCCAGTCTCTCATTTAGGCTCTCATGCGGGACGTTTCCCTTCTTGCTGTGAACTCCCTTTAGCACTCAGAATGGCTCATTGATTTGTTTAGGCAGAACCTCCCTGCAAGTGTTTTCAGTTGTGAAATAAAACTGCTCAGTGACTCATTCAGTTCATTCTACAGGCAATAGTGTGGCGGTCAGGCGTCAAAATAGTTTTACTTGCTGATAAAATAGCTCAAGACAGGGTCAGTTTTAAACTCTGATGAGTGCTAGCAGATCCACAGAAAATCTCCAAAAGCTCTGTAAATTCTTTACATTCACTGATCCCCGCATGCTCACTTATGTAATGCTTTGGCAGATAACACATCTTGTGTAACATAATGAAATGCTTGCGATTGACATTTTCCTTGGCAGAAAATGTATTTAATCTGAAAGGCCCTCAATCATGTTTTTTTCCCATCGGTAGTTATGGCTGTAGTACCAGATGAGGTTAGGAGGATGACACTAACTAGCCAATGTGTGTCTTCTGGTTTTTCTACTAGTTAAAAAATTTGTTCAGTAAGATGAGCCACTCTTTTCACTCTCAGGCATCTTACGGACATTACTCTTTATTGCTCTGTATAACAATTGTCAGGATATTTTTTAATATAACTCTTAATTTGTTTGGCAGAACGAATAAAGTTATATACACCTAGGATGGCTTGAGGGTGAGTGAATCATGGGGTAATTTTCATTTTTGGTTGAACTAACCCTTTAAGGAGCGTTACACGTGTGCATGTGCAACAATATTGTTTAGCACTTTCCAATAAAACTCTGTAAAGCTTCTTTGGATTTTTACAAAATTATCTTTAAAATACAGTATCCTGAAAAAGCTACGTTTCTTTTTTTTTTGCAGTTTGTGTATATACATACATACACACAATATGAACAGCACAACTGTTTTCAACATTGATAATAGTCAGAAATGTTTTTTGAGCATCAAATCATCACATTACAATGATTTCTGAAGGATCATGTGTCCGCTTTGAGCACAGGAATACAGTTTACAAAATATATTCAAATAGAAAACAGTTCTTTTAAATTGTAATAATATTTCACAATATTGCTGTTTTTACTGTTTTTGATCAAATAAATAAATCAAAAAGAAAAAGAGACGTCTTTCAAATCATCAAAGAGACCTTATGATCCAAACTTTTGAAAGATAGTATAGATTTGAAAGATAGTATAGATTTGAAAGATAGTATAGATGTATCTAGACCCTCTTAAGAAATATGCTGATTCTCTCTTATAAGAAATGCATTACATTGGTTTTGACGTCGACTGTAGGAAAAATCTGCTTTCGCCCTTAATGTGCATTTTTATTGCAAAATAGCAATTGCCCTTCTCTCTCACACACATCGCTCTTTCTTTCCCATCGAATATCATATAAAAGAGGTCTTTGAGGATTCTGTGTTTTCTGTGGACCATCATGACAGAAAAATCATTCATGCCTAATAAAATTAAAGTCTGTTAAAGAAAGACGACTGTGCTTATGCTACGAGGACAGTTTGTCTGCACAATTGACAATGATAATTGCACTTCTCTATGGAGAGGACTCATTTATGACATTTCACCTCTTGGCTTTTGTTTCCCTCCGTTTGTTTACTACTGCCATGGAGATGAAACTGAGCGCCAAGCCTCTGGGGAGCGTTTCAGTGAACCTGTTCACGTTCGGCAAGCACACAACAGAGCTTCACCATTCATCATTGTGCCTTATGATGTTCTCTGATTTTGAGATGTTTTACAAATAGGAACGTTTTCATTCAAACTGACTGGAACTTATGGCCAAATGTAGTTTTTTTTTTTGGATGGTTTCTCACTTTGAACATGGCTCATCCAATCTGAATTTAGTCTCTGAACTATCTATATGATTAGGGTTGCCCTCTAATAGTCGACCAAACATTAGTTGTTTAGAAGAGGCTAATGCTGCCTTCATGTGCTTTTGTTTTGTGTACACACAAATATTTTGGTAGCACAAAAAAAAAAACCTGCACAGGAAGTGGCAAAGTCACACAGTCCGTTAACACGGCTGGCCCATATGGTAATTATGTCGGGCAGGAAATTCAAATGTTCGCCTATCATTCATCAACCTCAAACATGCTTATCATTTGAAACATGTAAGAAGTATCCTAACATAAGCCACTTTACATGACTGCTTGCTCTAACATTAACCTAGATAAATATGCGCTATTATTAGTGAAGTGAAGTGTAGCCAAGTATGGTGTCCCATTTTTGCTGCGGCGCCTGTGGAGTGATTGAGGGTTAGGTGCCTTGTTAGGTACCTCAGTTGTGGGTAATGAGAGTGGAAGAGAGCGCATGTTCATTCCGGGTTCGTCACTCATTTGGGTCCCCTGGAAACATTTCCGTTGTGGTCTGTGGTGCTATTTGCAGTGCGTTTCTGTATTTGGTTGTGTTGTGAGTACTTGGAGCACACCTGAAACACCTGTGAAACTGATGATTTGCGGGTGTTTTTCTATTTGCATGTCTTTTCTTCAGTTGCAGCGCGTTGAGCTCTCTCGGCCACCGTCAAAACAACATCTGAGATGCTGTGCAATGAAATTGGTCTACTGGTTAGTCCAGTTATCCAATCACATCCTCTGTAGAGGCAAAGCCAAGCGAGTTTTTTTGTTGCGCATCAAGGTATATATTTGGTGAATGTGTTTCCATCATAGTTTATATGCGCATGTCTTCTTATCGAATAAAAAAATGGTGCATCTTGGTGTTTTCATCAAGGTTTACTTTGACGATATCCCAAAATTTGCTTAAAAAATAGGTTGATGGAAAATGGCTAGTGTTAACATATTCTTTCTCAGCTCTGAAACTAAAACCATTTTACGATGCCCCCACACACACATTTAAGTAATTCAATTAACATCCAAACCTGCGACTAGTCGACTAATGGCTTAAAGAAACGATTACTAGTCAGCTAGAAATCGGTGGCAGCCCTACATATATTAACATTGACACTTTCGGTTCTTTAGTCAGCCAGTTTGTCTGTCTGCCGGCTGTTGTTTTGGCCATATATAGTGAGTACCAGGAAGGGATTTTTCCCGCTGCAGTCATGTGCTTCCTGTTTTCCTCTACTAACTGCAGGCTTTCTGCTTTGACCTGAAGAATGTGTCTATAGGGTGAAAGGAAACACTTTTAGAGTACTTATACGATACTTGTTGGGTGAAAGTGAACATGCCTTGCCTTACCTTTTCCATGAGGCCGCTCCTCTTGTACTGCAGTCCATCCTCCAGCCTACATCTTTGTGTTTTCAGCATAACACAATTAGCTCTACCTGCGTACACGGGAAAAGTAAACAGGCGAACGGCGGGCCCTGTTTCTGTTCCATAGATCTAAACAACCGCAGTCATCTGTAATCTGATCGCTGACGATAATCCAATCTGGACTGCGTAATCTGTGTACACACAGTGTGTGTGCGAGTATATTTGCTTTCCATTTCGTGACCGTGCGTGTGTGTGTGCCTTCAGGGTTTACGCAGCCTGTCCTGTCTCTAACCTTTTGGCAAAGGATTATTGGATGCGATGGTTTCTCAGGGATGGACTTCCCCAACATACTTTTCATCCATCAGGGAAAATCAAAAATGTGTCTTTGTACTTTTTTTTAAAATTTGTATTGTTTTTTATATGGTTAATCAACATCATGTCATTGTTTCTTATTCAGCGGGGGCTTTGAGTAATAAGCGTGTAATCGTTTTTCATTCATTGTATGCTAATCTTTTCCCATTTGATAAGTAAAAGGACTGTCAAAATATATCTTCAGTGCTTAATATGTCAGATCTCCTCTGAGCTGAGTCAGTCCACCTCCCACCGATCAGAGCTTCGACCACTGCAGTTATGATGACACACAGAAGCAGGACCAGAGCCATTATAAGTGTTGTTTCTAAATAATGCTTTTACCCCTAACCCTAATTGTAATGGCAGGTTTTGTACAGACATGCGCTCACGTTTTCTGAAGAAAAAATACTGTAAATCTCTGTATTGTTATATTTTCCTGTGTTTTATCTGATATAAAGCCACTCGATCTCATGTGTAAGGGTGTGTCTGTCATCTGGATGTAATAAAAAGGTTTCTAGGCCGAGGTGCCGGGGTCACATGAACACAATCAGACAGAAAGATTCCCAGAAACAGGGCTTTCCCCTGTGATCTCCGTCTCCCCCGTTCTGACTGCCCAGAACATTCTTATAAACAGTCATCCCACATTAACATCACATAGAGGTTGTGCAACTAAGTAATTTATTTGAAGACATGCAAGTTGCTAAACATGACGGTGGTAGTTAAAAATGGGTGATTTTTCTTCAGCAGTGGAAACCAGCTTGTGTTTTGAGTTTCCGTCAGAAGAACTTCCTGTGAACATATGATGACGCCCACAGTACTCTGATTCAATTGAGCTAATTTGACACCCACGTTATGCTTTTCAAACAGTTGGAGTGGACATATCAGGTCAAGAGTTAATAAGCTTCTAAATATATATAGGGATGGGTTTGTAAATAAATAATAAGTTTCTAAACATAGGGATGCACTTGCAATATATAGGGATGCGTTTGTAAATACAGTGGTCAACATTTGAAGTGGATCAAAAAAGTTCATCAAAGTTGTCCTAAGTATTGTTCAAAATTCATGTATAACTTTGATGAAAGGGTTTGATCCACTTCAAATGTTGACTGTAGACAATGTATTGTAAATACATCCCTGTGTTTAAGAAGAATTTCTAAACACAGGGATGAATAGGGATGCATTTGTAAATATAAAGGCATGAATTTCGAAACAGGCATGAGTTTGTAATAGTAATGCATTTGTAAATAAAGGGATTCATTTCTAAACATAGGGATGAGTTTGTAAATATATAGGGATTTATTTCTAAACATATAGGGACAAGTTTGTAAATATATAGGGATGCATTTCTAAACATAGGGATGAGTTTGTAAACGTATAGGGATTCATTTCTAAACATAGAGATAAGTTTGTAAAAAATATAGGGATATATTTCTAAACATATAGAGATGAGTTTGTAAATATTGGGATGCATGTCTAAACATATAGATATAAAGATGGGTTTGTAAATAAATAGGGGTGAGTTTGTAAATATGTCGGGATGAGTTTATAAATATGAAAGGATGAGCTTCTAAATGTACTGTATAGGGATTAGAAGCAATTTTTTAAAATTCTTTAAATCTGCTTTTTTTTGTACAACTTTAAGAAATGTATATTTTTCTACACATGACACCGTAACAGGTTTCTGGCTTCCTGTTGAGCTGGACATGAAGAAAGCGTGGTTATGATTAGTCAAGAAGCACTCTGACCGGTTCAGTGAGGAAGTGAGTGGTTAGGCTGATTAAAACTGCCATTGTAGATTCAGTAGCAGTGATGCTCTGCTGGTGAATAGCGTTGCAGAAAACACTGTCAGGGTATTTTTTATAAACACAGATCATATAGACCATTACCATTAATAGAACAGATTGTCATGAACGTCTGTTCTGAACAAGAACCGGTTCTCTGTTCCTAACCCCGTATTTGCTAACATGCGTGATTTTGTATGTGTGGGTGTGATATTATATCAGATAAATGATCTAATCTCTCTTTGTTCTCTCTCGATACAGTGATGATATTCCTCCAGACGTGCTCCGGCAGAGAGAAGCCAAATGGCTGGATATGCTGAACAGCTGGGACAAGTGGATGGCCAAAAAACACAAGAAGGTTGGACACTGAAAAACAGGCCTGTGTTTGTCCACAGGTTTTATTTTTGTTCTCGATTAGCTCAAATTCTTTAGAGAATGCCGTAATGTTCATAAAACGTTCAACAACAGCAATCATGTTCTCATGATGTTATCTTAGGAATTTGACTACACAACTCACACCGTGTGCTTCACAAACTATTTAATAGAATCAGATAAAGTTATGACCAGGCCCGCACAAAATGTCTGTGACGACCACTAGTCTCTAAATGTTAAATGGCTTTTTTACCATTTGCTTTTATGATTGTCATTGATGATTCTCTTGGTGCTCAATCTCTCTCCAGTGACTAACCTTCCAGACAAAACACTGAGCCATTTCACAAGTTAACAGCAGCTAGACGCCACATCTGCAGCTCATGCATAATTACTGTAATTCAGCTCGACAAGGCCTGTCGCGAATATTTGCGATAACCATAATTATTCCAGTTACATTTTGCCATCAAAATAATGTCATTTTAAGCAAATATAGAAATGAAATACTCTTTTTTTATATGTCTGTTGCTGGTGCGGTAGTGAGTTATGCAAGCACACTAAATGAACACTCGCACTAAAGTATAAATGAGGCTTATGAGCGCAAGTGCTCAGTTTAATTTAATATTTGTGTAATGGCACATGGCAAATGTCATTGGCCATTAAGGGTCGTAGGTCATCCTAAAATACAAGTGTAAAATCCCACTGTCTTTCTCCATCTCTCCGAAGGTGAAGTTGCGTTGTCAGAAGGGCATCCCTCCATCACTCAGAGGTCGTGCTTGGCTTTATCTTTCTGGAGGCAAAGTGAAGAGAGAACAGAATCTGGGCAAATTTCAGGTGAGACTGAGAGTATCTCCAAGGTTTGTCCACTCCAACCTTTGGGTAGCACCACGCCACTGTTCCGAAATATCGTGATTATGCCACCTTCTGAGACACCTTATTTCAGCCAGATTTCTATATTTTCAGCCAACATTTTCAAGCAAGGATGCAAATCAATCAAAAGTGACAGTAAAGAAATTTCTATTTTAAATAAATGCTGTTCTTTTGAACTTTCTGTTCATCCAAAAAAACAATGTTATCATGGTTTTCACCAACAAAAAAAAAATTTAACTGATAATAATCAGAAATGTTTCTTGATCATCAAATTAGCATATTAGATTGATTTCTGTAGGATCGTGTGACACTGAAGACTGGAGTAATGATGCTGAAAATTCAGCACTGGAATAAATTACATTTGACAATATATTAAAATAGAAAACAGTTATTTTAAATTGTAATAATATTTCACATATTATGTGTATAATATCTGTGCGCATTATGCATTTTAAAACTATCTCAAATCTATTTATGTTTAAGTCAGAGTTTAAGTCTTGTGCTGTCATTAATGAGTTATCATTGCATTTTGGGGTTTAAAAGGCTATTCATATTCAGTAATATTATGGATTTAACTGCACTGGCACTGAAAACAAAAGTGGATGAACACTACTGGCAACATCTACGCTGTTATTGGATCAATATTGAACCGACTTTTAGCTGAATAATTTGAACTTTCGTAATTGATAAACGTTGCAACGTTGACAGTTATTGAAATGAATTGAAACCAAAATTGAGCTGAAAAATGTCAGTATTATTCTGTCTAGAGCTACTTTACACTACATTAACACTTATTTTCCTGTTTTATCAAAGTGAAGCTGCTCTGAAACAATCTGTACAGTATAAAGCGCTATATAAATAAATGTGACTTGACTTGGCAGGAGTTGGACAGTCAGCCAGGAGATCCTAAATGGCTGGACGTGATAGAAAAAGACCTCCACAGACAGTTTCCCTTCCACGAGATGTTTGTAGCTCGAGGAGGCCACGGGTACGTCACTTCACCTACAAGCCTCAGCCTTTGAACCTCGTCCCTTCTGTTACATAACACATTGACCTGTGTGTGTGCAGGCAGCAGGATCTGTTCCGGGTGTTGAAGGCATACACACTGCACAGACCGGAGGAGGGTTACTGTCAGGCGCAGGCCCCTATAGCCGCAGTGCTGCTCATGCACATGCCTGCTGAGGTTCGTGTTTGTGCTCCTCTCTGATCACTCGCACGCCCCTCGATGCCTCTCATCAATCATTTATTGATGTATACAGTTATCTATTGCAATGTTTTATGTGTTATAACAAAACACTACAATTATCAGTAACACTTTATCTGAAGCCTTTATGTGTAATACATTGTAAACGTATTCATAATGTACGTTGTAATGCATTATTTATGTTCATAAATAATTCTAACCCAAGTTAAAATGCATTATAATATTTGTAGATTCCTTGTTACATCAATTGGTTGTTTGTCATGTGTTTTAATGCATTATATGCTCTCAAGGTGTAACAAGGAATATATTATAAGTATTCTAGTGCATAATAACTGTGGTTGTAATTATTGATGAGATCATACAATGCATTATAAGGCGCTTTACAGGCATAATTACAACAATGAAAGCATTAAAATACTTTTATAATGCATTATATATAAAGGCTGCAAGTGTTATCGAATCACTATCATTATTTATATACATATAAATGCAGACACACATATATATACATCGTCATAAATACATATGTGTAAATATAAACACACACATTTATTTATATATATTTATATATGAAAAAGACTAATATTTCCAAGTTGACTAGCAGCAGGAGTATCGTTTAATTGACTGGTCTCTCACATCCCTAATATACATATATATATATATATATACACTCACCGGCCACTTTATTAGGTACACCTGTCCAACTGCTCGTTAACACTTAATTTCTAAGCAGCCAATCACATGGCGGCAACTCAGTGCATTTAGGCATGTAGACATGGTCAAGACAATCTCCTGCAGTTCAAACCGAGCATCAGTATGGGGAAGAAAGTTGATTTGAGTGACTTTGAACGTGGCATGATTGTTGGTGCCAGAAGGGCTGGTCTGAGTATTTCAGAAACTGCTAATCTACTGGGATTTTCACGCACAACCATCTCTAGGGTTTACAGAAAATGGTCCGAAAAAGAAAAAACATCCAGTGAGCGGCAGTTCTGTGGGCGGAAATGCCTTGTTGATGCCAGAGGTCAGAGGAGAATGGCCAGACTGGTTCGAGCTGATAGAAGGGCAACAGTGACTGAAATAACCACTCGTTACAACCGAGGTATGCAGCAAAGCATTTGTGAAGCCACAACACGCACAACCTTGAGGCGGATGGGCTACAACAGCAGAAGACTCCACCGGGTACCACTCATCTCCACTACAAATAGGAAAAAGAGGCTACAATTTGCAAGAGCTCACCAAAATTGAACAGTTGAAGACTGGAAAAATGTTGCCTGGTCTGATGAGTCTCGATTTCTGTTGAGACATTCAGATGTTAGAGTCAGAATTTGGCGTAAACAGAATGAGAACATGGAACCATCATGCCTTGTTACCACTGTGCAGGCTGGTGGTGGTGGTGTAATGGTGTGGGGGATGTTTTCCTGGCACACTTTAGGCCCCTTAGTGCCAATTGGGCATCGTTTAAATGCCACGGACTACCTGAGCATTGTTTCTGACCATGTCCATCCCTTTATGGCCATCATGTACCCATCCTCTGATGGCTACTTCCACCATGTCACAAAGCTCTAATCATTTCAAATTGGTTTCTTGAACATGACAATGAGTTCACTGTACTAAAATGGCCTCCACAGTCACCAGATCTCAACCCAATAGAGCATCTTTGGGATGTGGTGGAACGGGAGATTCGCATCATGGATGTGCAGCCGACAAATCTGCGGCAACTGTGTGATGCCATCATGTCAATATGGACCAAACTCCCTGAGGAATGCTTCCAGCACCTTGTTGAATCTATGCCACGAAGAATTGAGGCAGTTCTGAAGGCAAAAGGGGGTCCAACCCGTTACTAGCATGGGGTACCTAATAAAGTGGCCGGTGAGTGTATATATATATATATATATATATATATATATATATATATATATATATATATATATATATATACATATACATATATATATACACTCACCGGCCACTTTATTAGGTAAACCTGTCCAACTGCTCGGTAACACTTAATTTCTAAGCAGCCAATCACATGGCGGCAACTCAGTGCATTTAGGCATGTAGACATGGTCAAGACAATCTCCTGCAGTTCAAACCAAGCATCAGTATGGGGAAGAAAGGTGATTTGAGTGACTTTGAACGTGGCATGATTGTTGGTGCCAGAAGGGCTGGTCTGAGTATTTCAGAAACTGCTAATCTACTGGGATTTTCACGCACAACCATCTCTAGGGTTTACAGAGAATGGTCCGAAAAAGAAAAAACATCCAGTGAGCGGCAGTTCTGTGGGCGGAAATGCCTTGTTGATGCCAGAGGTCAGAGGAGAATGGCCAGACTGGTTCGAGCTGATAGAAGGGCAACAGTGACTGAAATAACCACTCGTTACAACCGAGGTATGCAGCAAAGCATTTGTGAAGCCACAACACGCACAACCTTGAGGCGGATGGGCTACAACAGCAGAAGACTCCACCGGGTACCACTCATCTCCACTACAAATAGGAAAAAGAGGCTACAATTTGCAAGAGCTCACCAAAATTGAACAGTTGAAGACTGGAAAAATGTTGCCTGGGCTGATGAGTCTCGATTTCTGTTGAGACATTCAGATGTTAGAGTCAGAATTTGGCGTAAACAGAATGAGAACATGGAACCATCATGCCTTGTTACCACTGTGCAGGCTGGTGGTGGTGGTGTAATGGTGTGGGGGATGTTTTCCTGGCACACTTTAGGCCCCTTAGTGCCAATTGGGCATCGTTTAAATGCCACGGCCTACCTGAGCATTGTTTCTGACCATGTCCATCCCTTTATGGCCACCATGTACCCATCCTCTGATGGCTACTTCCACCATGTCACAAAGCTCTAATCATTTCAAATTGGTTTCTTGAACATGACAATGAGTTCACTGTACTAAAATGGCCTCCACAGTCACCAGATCTCAACCCAATAGAGCATCTTTGGGATGTGGTGGAACGGGAGATTCGCATCATGGATGTGCAGCCGACAAATCTGCGGCAACTGTGTGATGCCATCATGTCAATATGGACCAAACTCCCTGAGGAATGCTTCCAGCACCTTGTTGAATCTATGCCACGAAGAATTGAGGCAGTTCTGAAGGCAAAAGGGGGTCCAACCCGTTACTAGCATGGGGTACCTAATAAAGTGGCCGGTGAGTGTATATATATATATATATACACACACACACACACACACACACACACACACACACACACACACACGTGCGCGCACACACACACATATACATATGTTTGCTTGAATGGTTTAAATGCTTTGAGTACAGAAGCAAGTTAAGCTTATACCCTGTTCTGGTCTCTTATTCCTTTATGGTCATGCTCTGGTAGGATGCATTCTGGGGTCTGGTCCAGATCTGTGAGAAGTATCTGCCCGGATACTACAGCGCAGGCCTGGTAAGAGCAGACAACACACAGTCCTCCTCCATTCAGAACTTCTCTGCATGCTGTCAACCCTCAGATCCACACAAGAGCAATCAATCATCCTGACAAAACACTCGATCAATCGCTGACAAGATGCTGATGCTCTCAGGTTGTGTTTGCACTGTTCTGCCAAGGGAAATATGCTGATGTAGAGAGCTGTTGTTCAGAGTGATCAGAGTTCAAGGGTTGCTTCTCTTGTACGCTTCACAGCCTGTCTAACCCTGCAGAACTGATTAACCATGCTCTCCTAGTCTCAACAAGACTTCTGCAGTACAATAGCTACTTCAATTGGGATTTTATGGCTTCTGGTTGTTAGTAGCGTGAATGCAATTGAACAGAGGTGTCAGTGCTGTTTGAGTTTACTCCCAAAAAATAAAGGCTGGCCCACACATAAATTTGTTCAATCTTTTCAGATTTTCAAAATGTGAGAGACCACAAACATGACGATAAAAAAATCATCGTTTTATGAGTTTTGTTCCTATAGTATGTGGAGTCAGGAAAAGCACTAAGAAAAAAGCACTAACAAGAAAAGCACTAACACTAGCACTAAAGTCCCGACTGTGAACAAAATGGCAAAATATCACAGTCAAACGTGACTTTGACATCATCTAACGCTCACTTAAAGTTCATTATTAAAAACACTAATAATTTAATAGCATTAAACATTAAATGCAATCTAATATAATGTATATAGAAAATCTCGAAATGAACATCTTTTTTTTCATATAGTAAGTACACTATAATGTTGTGATGCCTAAATTCACTTGTAGCATTTAAAAAAGTTAAATGTAAAATAAATGTAAAATGTTTGATTTCAGTTTTTTATTTATTTTGACCAAATATAACATTTTTACCGGTATATCAGCCATTTATCAGTATTGACCAGAATTTTATGGCTAAATGTAGTTTTGATTTCTGGAAATTCAATAAAAAAAGTTTGTGGTAATGCCTTTTTTTCATACATTTACAGTTGAATTTAATTTAATGTCTTTTTGAATTTTGAACATATAAAAAATATAAGATTATTAATAACGAATGATAAAACTGGCTGCTTTAGTTGAACAGTTGAACTAATATTACAAATCAGAAGTTTGGACTAAATTTGGAAAGCTGGGATGTTACTTAACCAAATGCAAACTATTAAACTCCATCTAACAAACACATCTAACAAGTTCTACCTGGTCTCGAATTGTTGGGTACGTCCCGCTCTGAGAGTGTACTGTCTAAAAACAATTTGATGGTTTACAAACAGTCCTGTTCTGGTCAACAATTCCTGACACAAAACAGGTTAAACTGTTGCTGTAGTTATCGATATGGCGACCATCATGCATTTAGGTGTCGGGATTAAAATAGAACTAAAAGAGAAAAGGGGCTGTTCCATTACCAGGAATCCAGTGCAATCCCGCATTATGTGAGGGCTTTTGTGTCTGACCTTCAGGAGTCAACAGGCAAATGCTCCAGAGTGGGCGGCAGGGCCCTGCCTGTCAGATAAGGAGTGAACTAGATTAAACCAACATCAGGATCTTTCTCTCTCTCTATTGCTCTTTCTCACTCGCTTCTGCCTGCGGGGTTTCCTCTTACCGTTTCTGTTGTTAGCGTGTGAATTGTTGCTGTCAAAATTTGTTTAACCCATCCATGTTCGCAGTGTCAGATTGTAGAAACTTATCAGCGAAACTGTTCATTCACCATAGATCATTTGCATGCTGGGAATCTGTTTAACATGAAAAGTGGTTATAGGGAAATGGATCCACTGCAATACATCCCAGACTTCATCTTTCTTTGTTTCCTACCCGTCCTCGTCTACACAGGAGGCCATCCAGTTAGACGGCGAGATCCTGTTCGCTCTGCTCAAGCGCGTGTCCCCGGTGGCCCACCGGCATCTGAAGAAACACAAGATTGACCCTATCCTCTACATGACAGAGTGGTTCATGTGTGCCTTCTCTAGAACGCTGCCCTGGGCCTCTGTGCTGCGCGTGTGGGACATGTTCTTCTGTGAGGGTGAGACTTGAACACCATGTGCGCTTTGTCCATTGTTGACAGCTCACCCCTCCACAGAGGGATTTGCACCTTGCTACTTGTGATATTTACTTGCAGAGTGCAATAACTTGATGCCAAAGCAGATGTGTAAATATTTAACATGCTCACTTCAGAGGGGTTTCCAGAAAGCAAGGTTAACTTACAGTCACATACACCCTGAACTCTCAAAGCTTGCTTCCTCGAGGTGTGCAGGTTCCAAAACACACATACTGCCAGTCAAACCTACTCATTTTTTATTATTACTGGGCACATTTTAGAAAAACAGTAAAGCTATTTAATGTTAATAATATTAAATTAATACATTTCATTTATTAATTTTATTTTATGGACAATCAATTATGAAAACACATTCATTGCATGTCCGTTTCCTGTCGACCGACGCTTTAAAGGTTTTTGATATGTTCTAAAATAAATACTCAGCTACCCGAGACAGCCCTAGACTGATACACAAGTAGTGCAAACGTTTCTATGGCTGCGTTCACCCTGCGAGCCTTAGTGCCGAATTCCAATTTATTGCTCAGATTCGTCTTTTTTTGGTATAGCTGCGTTCACATTGTTTTAAATGTGGCCAATATCAGATTCCAGAGTGAACAGATCATCGTCCAGACTGACCCGCATGCACGAAAGAACGATAAAAAGACGTCACGCAGCAAGGTGTCAAATGGAAGTAAACGCGGAGTACATCAAAGCAAGTGATTACGTGTTTATTTATAGAGTGATTTGCCGTCAAAGCCAGCGAATTTAAGCGCAGGCCATATAAAAAAACAAAGACGAGGATGCAAAAAAAAAAAGAGTTTTTAAACATTTATGATATGAGCCCACGTTTTGCTTGTATATAGAGCTGTCACTGTAATACTTATGAGCTCTGACACATCACTGTCCTTCACTAACGTCGGGTATGTCAAATCTTTGAAGTAACTCCCATGAGTGCAGAATTGTGACGAATGTTGATCCAGAGTGACATAAATGTCGGATGAATTCCAATACGACTGTTCAGACCGAGGTCGCATTGCAAACCATCTGACCTGTATTGGATTTAGCACCACATATGGAAATGACACGAATCAGTATTGAAAAAGTCATATTCCGTGTGGTTTGTGCCGTTCACACTGTCGTGACAAAAAATCTGATTTGGCAAATAAATCGGATTTGGGCCACATTTGCCTGCAGTCTGAACATAGCCAGAGTTGCATATACACTGTTACCTAATGGAAATGCATGTCTGTGTGTGATGCAGGAGTGAAGATCATCTTCCGCGTGGGTCTGGTGCTCCTGAAGTGCATGCTGGGATCTCAAGAGAAACTGAAGGCGTGTCAGGGCCAGTATGAGACCATGGAGCTGCTCAGATCTATTGAGCCACGATACATGCACGAGGTTTTCCTAGTACAAGAGGTATCGCACACATATACCATTACGTGTTACACTTGAATTGCAATTTAAAACACACGCATGCAAAATAACTTTTTTTCTTTGCCATGTTTTTCGCTGATTAACAATGTAGAATTCTACCACTGGAATTGTTGCATATTGCATAGTTTTTCTTATAATTATGAATGAATAAATGAATGATAATTATGAATAGAAATAGTAGTAGGTATACATTGTATTCTGTGCGGTGTGTAGACAGCAACAGCCAAACATAACCTGTGTCTCCCCCTGCTGGTTGTAACATGTCTTTTTGGCTCAGGCCTGCCTTGAGTACCATTTCATTTGCTGTGTCATAATCCGCAGAAATTGACGCTGTTGGATGGAATCCTTGCATCTTGATATTGCATCTTTCCCCCCCCCACAAATCATTAGCAGAGAAAAAGTGTCTAATTTTAGCATTTGTTGTCGATTCATAGCCTATAAATAGCATAACATAACATTATAACATGAGATTTTTGCCAAATGACAGAAAAACTGAGCGCCCACATAGCCACAATAAACTTTACAACCTGTACGTTGATGAAAACGTAATGCAATGCACTTTGCTGCCGTTCTGATGACGGACAAAACACACATGTACAAAATTATCAGAAATTCGCCAAATATAAAGCCACAATATCAACTTTGGGGCGGTTTACATGACACCGTTTTCAACTAAAAACGTTAAGCTATTTATGCGTTTTGGCCGTTCGTTGACACGACAACAGTGTTTTGGGAGCCTGAAAACGCAAACGTTAGAAAACGGGTTTTAAAGTGGACGTTTTAGAAAACGGTCTCTGTGTAAACAATAAAAACGTGAATCTCTGAAGACGATGACGTCATGCACATGCGTATTACGCATTCAGTCTATAGTGTTTCATCGCCATCTAATGGCCTGACAGAATACAGCGTTTTAATAGCTTTCGTGGATCAATGTGAACGGGGATCATTTTAACAATGTCTGTACGCGGAAAACTCAAGGAAAAACTTCTCACTTTTAAGCATATCGTTGTCGTGGAAACGTACCCTTTGACAATACAGTATTTTTTCCCTTTTCTATTATTGTTATTGACCATTTTAAGACGTATATCTCCCTCTCTTTTGCCCACCCTGTCAGGTCATTGAATTGACCGTGTCTGAGCGAGACATAGAGAAGGAGCACCTCTCTCAGCTCCGGCGCTGGAAGGAGACCCACGGAGAGCTGCACTGTAAATCCCCACCCAGAATGCACGGCGCCAAAGCCATCATGGCCGCCGAGCCGCCCAGTCGCCAGGAGCTCAAACAAAAGCCCACAATCATCGTCGAGGCACCGCAGACCACCGAGAGCCAGGCGGACAAAGGGAAAAAAGCCAAGAAGAGCAAAACGGAGAAGAATAAAGACACCATTAACACCTCGCCTCCCCTTAATCCGTACCCGTTACCCAGAGACCCAGCACTGCAGAGCGGCAACCTCTCGCAGCTCCTGCAGAAAGACACACTCCTGCAGAGCTCCAGTCAGAGTCTGAGCAGCGCAGAGCACGACACGTACCTGTAAACCTGTTCACTGTGCTAAAACATCTGGCATCAGTCCGCTCCTGCCTCCCCACTCTCAGGATTTCCCATCAGAGGGGAGTTCACATGACCAAGCTATACTTGTGGGAGTCACAGTCACGTAGGAGAAGTTATTACAGAGGATGCCACTTTACATCATGAGCTTTAAAGTGTGTTTACTGGATTATATGTATATGTGCATGTTTGGAAATGAAATGAAGGATAGCCAAAAGCAACTCTCAGATCTCTAAATGAAGCGTTTATGAGCTGCGCTGGATGCAGATGTTCTCATGCGGTTTAAACTAGTTATGGTTCCTGTACAGAAGACACACTGTAGTGGGATGCAAGTACATTTCCTCCATCTTCCTCAGGAGATTACATCTGTCTGTTTTTGTTCTTGAATAGTTATGCCTAAATGAAAGATTTTTGTATTTGAATTGCTTATAAAATGTTCATCCTTACACAGTTTAAACATAAATGAACGAATACATTTAATATGACGCAGATTTGTCAGTCATACATGAAACGGGTCAGATTTCTGTAATAGTACTAATAAGCTAAACGTTTTGAATGCACAATAACCTGGTTTATATATTTATCATCAATCAATCCAGTTTGTTACATTCATGTTAACTGATTGAATATTACTTGTTCATACTTTTTAACTGAATAAATGTAATTATTTTCACGATTTATGCTCATTATAAGCAATTTGGATGAATATGTTTTGAAAATATTTCAATGCAATGAGTGCAGAAATATTGCCCTTTTTTTCCTGCTCTATTTATGTATGACTGACAAATGTTCATCACATGAAGTTTAATGGGTTTTTTAAACTGCGTAATTCAAATGGATGGACATTTCATATGCAATTCAAATATCTTAAATTTAGGCCTATATATAAATTTTTTTGAGTGAATGGTTCTCCCAAAAAAATAACAATGTCATCCTTTTATCAGTGGAACCAAAAAACATCAATTTTGAAGAATCTTTACACTGCACTTTTCCACAGTGACCCATCTGGCGTTGAAACGCCTTACAAGTTAATAACTGTTAGGTCAGTGTAAATATTCTTCAGAGAAAATGAGAGTGAGTAAATAATAATGTAATTAACTCTTTAAGTACTTGTCATTAGCATCAAAATGAGTGGAAGGTTTTGCATCTGCCTGGCAGAAAATACTTTTCTGAATTCAGTTGTAATTCATTGTCTTGACCACTAAGGGGCTCTATTGAGCTTCTTTTTTTTTCAATCCCAAATTCAGTTGCAGTTCACCTTCTTGAACACTAGAGCAGAATTGGGAGAGATCACATCAAATGACCAAAAATTGCACAGATTCATTGCTGAAAACATGGACTATATCAAACTATTTAACTTAGTGCCAAAATGAAAACAGAAATGACTATTTTGCTAAATAGTTTTGAATTCCCTGCAAAAGTCAGTCGTAATCAATCCACTGAATGAACTTTTGGGAGAATCATTATATGAGGCAAGAAGGTTTGCACAGATACTGTGTACATGCCCTGAGTATGTTCCAGTTATAATCATCTTGTATTTCTGTTGCGGTCCAATGTTATCTTATGTGTAAGTTAGCTGTGTATACATACATGACTTTAGACTGTCAAATTCTTGACCAAGAGATTGTTTTTGCACATTGCCATCTTGATTTACTACAAATGAAGGCATGCTGTAGGGCACAATACTCTGACCTTTTGTAGGGTGAAGAAAAAATTATATTTTTTAAATATCAATGATTTATTTTCTCTGATGTAAATAGAATAGCCAAGATTATTGTGACACTATGAGACTTTTTATTTCTCTTCTTGCTATGGCTTCTTGTAAGATATGAGAATTCATGGCAAGATTTCTTATGTATTCGCTTATTGGTCGAGGTGTAGACATTTTTGCTGCAAGTCATTTTCTTTGAGAGGAGGTGGTCTAGCTCATATCAGATGTTATTTCATTTAACTGACATCATTCACCCAATATTTCACTATGAGGAACCACAAACTGACACTTAGTATGCATGCTTGATCTCTGTCGACTGCTGAATTGTATGCGCTGATGATCCAGGTGTCATATTTATTAAGCTTTTTAGAGTTAGGTTCAATACTCTTGTGGGAAATCACATGCATTGAGGTTGAGAAGGTATTCTCATATAGATTTAGTGCCAAAAACAGTGCTGTACTAAAGCTATATTATATTTTTAATGAGAGAAGCAAGCATATTCTTAATTTTGTAACGCTTTATTTTCAGTGTCCTTGTTACACTACATGTAGTTACTGTAGTAATAACAGTAAAATATGCATAATTACGTGCAACTAACCCTAAACCAAACTGTAACCCTACATAGTTCATTATTATTACTCAGTAATTACATGTATAATTACACTGTAACATGGACACTGACATAAATTGTAACCCTTCATTTTTGTAATCATATGTTGGTAACTTTACAATTAGGTTCCATTAGTGCATTAACTAACAATGAGCAATACATTTGTTACAGGATTTATTAATCTTTGTTAAGATTAATAGGTAACACTTTATTTTGCAGTGTATGTTACATAGTAATAGCTATGCATTATGCATAGTTACATGCAACTAACCAAACCACACCCTAATCCTAACCCTATTATATAGCCTAGCCTAATGTATAATCACACTGTAATGACACCTTAAAATAAAGTGTAACATATTAATGCTTTAGAGTATTTCATGTTAACAGTTAACAAATGCAACCTTATTGTAAAGTGTTTGCCATATTTACTGGTTTCGTTGATGCAGTGGTTCAAAGATTTACGTTTTAGATCCCTTGAAAGGAACCAGCTGAAATCCAGCACTATTTGGGAGAATCCACACGTCACTTTGAAAAGAAATTAGTTATTTTTGATTTAATTTCCCTGTTTTCTTGCTCATTTACACTCAAATTTGTACATCCTCCTGTATGCAAATTCAAGTTTGAGCAGTTTTTCATGAAATAAATGTGATACTCTCAGCTTGTCCGTTGGTGAATGGTTGTTTGCGTCAGTAATTAGTGAGTCAGGCAGGGTGCGGAGGGAAGAGTGCGAGGGAATGAGGGATGAGGAGAGGTGAAAGAGGGTACTGTGGCACTGGACACCTGTTGTCTGAGCTCTCGGAGATTTGCATGTCAAAGGTGCTGGCGTGCTCCCCTCTCCGCATCTCCTCATCACGGCGTTTCCCAGAACCCCCTCCTGTCAGCGGATGTGCCGAAGTGATCCAAGCCCGTTCTGACAAATGCATTAGTCAAACCTCAAATAAAGTCAGTAACTGGGGATTCAAATTTGCTCTGAAAAGTTACATTCTAACTTCCCTATACATCACATTTTAACGTATGGGGTGTTGATATTGCAAATTGGTATTTTTTATATTATTTGAATGTATTATTGTTATAAAAATAACAAATTCAAACACGGCGTCAGGCTTAACTAAAGTATCCTAAATTAGTTTGCGGTTACACTGTTATATTTCATAATTCAAAATCAGCAGCAAAGAAATAAACTTGCACGGGTTAATTGTTAAAAGACTAACGTGCACTAACAAAGTAAACCGGGTCAATTTGGACCCATAATGTAATGAATGCATAATGTTTTAAGTTACAGTAAAACAAAACTTGAATTCATCAGTTCTGGCCAATCACAGGTTATGCCTGTTGTTCAAAATGTTCATGAACTGCAAATGTTTTATTTGTCATTTTTTGTGACTTAACAAATTTGTAGTATAAGTCACCATGAAATCAAAAATGACAATATTTCTTTCATGGTATATTGCAGTATTTATTAAAAACGATTTATTTGTGCATGCACGTCATTTTTTTAAATTCATGTGTCCTCTTAATCTTTAATCAAAATAACTTCCCCTCCCTCTTGCAACACGTGTCTACTGGCGTGAGGGCGGGGCAACCTGTCACTCACATGAGATCCACCAATAAAAAAACTAGATATACACTCACCTAAAGGATTATTAGGAACACCATACTAATACTGTGTTTGACCCCCTTTCGCCTTCAGAACTGCCTTAATTCTACGTGGCATTGATTCAACAAGGTAGCTTGACTTCGTCATACTCATATTCTAGTCAGAATGTGAGTCTGATACTGCTCCATAGGGCTTTGATTATGAGGCGTGTCTTAACCGAACCAGGGAAAAAAAAAACTCTGCACTCAATTGGATAGACCTACAACCAATCAGAGCAACGCAGTAAGTGTTTTTTTTTATGAGCTACGCAAAGTTGTCAACAGAACTCAACTACACGCACGCTGGAAGAAGTAGTAAAATAATGAGTGTTGCTTCTTTTACTTGGTCCTCCATGAGTGCGACCAAAGGAGAAACCACAACGACCACAGGGTTTTCATTGCGTCCCATTTTCTTAGTTTCTTAGTAGCCATCAGAGGATGGGTACATGGTGGCCATAAAAGGATGGACATGGTCAGAAACAATGCTCAGGTAGGCCGTGGCATTTAAACGATACCCAATTGGCACTAAGGGGCCTAAAGTGTGCCAGGAAAACATCCCCCACACCATTACACCACCACCACCAGCCTGCACAGTGGTAACAAGGCATGATGGATCCATGTTCTCATTCTGTTTACGCCAAATTCTGACTCTACCATCTGAATGTCTCAACAGAAATCGAGACTCATCAGACCAGGCAACATTTTTCCAGTCTTCAACTGTCCGATTTTGGTGAGATCTTGCCAATTGTAGCCTCTCTTTCCTATTTGTAGTGGAGATGAGTGGTACCCGGTGGGGTCTTCTGCTGTTGTAGCCCATCCGCCTCAAGGTTGTGCGTGTTGTGGCTTCACAAATGCTTTGCTGCATACCTCGGTTGTAACGAGTGGTTTTTTCAGTCAAAGTTGCTCTTCTATCAGCTTGAATCAGTCGGCCCATTCTCCTCTGACCTCTAGCATCAACAAGGCATTTTCGCCCACAGGACTGCCGCATACTGGATGTTTTTCCCTTTTCACACCATTCTTTGTAAACCCTAGAAATGGTTGTGTGTGAAAATCCCAGTAACTGAGCAGATTGTGAAATACTCAGACCGGCCCGTCTGGCACCAACAACCATGCCACGCTCAAAATTGCTTAAATCACCTTTCTTTCCCATTCTGACATTCAGTTTGGAGTTCAGGAGATTGTCTTGACCAGGACCACACCCCTAAATGCATTGAAGCAACTGCCATGTGATTGGTTGATTAGATAATTGCATTAATGAGAAATTGAACAGGTGTTCCTAATAATCCTTTAGGTGAGTGTATGTCACAATAGGGAAGAAAAGACTATTGTAACTTCCATTTTATGTCGATTTTAAGTACGGTTTTCAGTTTTAGTGCCACTAAATGCTCTGCTATGCAGTGCAGGAAATGTGACTAAAGCTTATATATCTCATTTGTAGAAAAAAATCAACTTACTCATCAAAACCTGTCGCATTCATGCTCTTTTTTATGTGCGAGCAATTGCATACAAACTATGCCTGGGACTAATTAAAACAACTCTTTTTTTCTCTCTTTTTTTCTTTATTATTTCTGTCAAATGCAGTACTGGGGTGCTATGACCGGTTGGCAAATTTCCCGCTCTAATTCCAGTAAAGTGATGTATCGATGTTCATTTGTTCCTTAAACCGTTGACAGTTCGGACTGATCATGCTCACTGTGATTTGTAAAATCGCCTAAAGTCAGCATGAAACACAAGTTGCGATAGTCTTTTCTTCCCTATTGTGATGTGATTGTCAAACAAGAACAAATGTGGGGCGGGACTTAATTTGTCCATGGGGAATTGATTGGATGGTTGTGGTTTGCTATTGGACGATCTTGTATGAGTGACAGGTTATTGCCCCGCCCTCACGCCAGTGAACACATCATCAGAGACGAGAAGAGATGAGCTGCAAGATTGTGAAGGAACATGAATTATAAAAAATAATGATTGTGTACAGCTAAATCATTTATAATAAACACTGCAAATTCTATAAAAAATAAGACTGATCCATTTTGATTTCATGGTGTCTTTACTGTAAGATGGCAAACTGAGCGATGGGTTCCATAAACTGCAGACATGAGATGCACTGACACATTCCTTTGTAAATCAATCTGGGGATTTGAGCACGGCGGGGAAAGCTCATAAAGCAACCTGCAGGAAATGTGTGATTATTTATGACCGCTTAAGACAAAAATCCCCTCTCCTGCATGAGGTGTAGCGGATGCCAGACCGTACGGAACAACTGTGTTTCTTCCACTCATTTCTTCCTCCTTTTGTACTCCTTTCTTTTCCATTTTTTAGCCACATGACACACTGTCATGCTTACTGTCATTTTACAAAAAATAGTCTTGTCCAAAGATTACTTCAATAAAAATGAAAATTCTGTCATGTTTTTCTGCGGTGGAAGGCATCGAATCTGAGACGGATGAGCCAGACATCGCCCTCTCAAACCTGCAACACCCAGACTGTGCAGAGGAGGATGACCAGATGCATATCCTCAGTTATTTTAAAGTCACCATGAAATCCAAATTCACCATTCTTATTTTTTCTTATTTTTTATGTAATATTGCAATATATACTGTATATACACTCACCGGCCACTTTATTAGGTACACCTGTCCAACTGCTCGTTAACACTTAATTTCTAAGCAGCCAATCACATGGCGGCAACTCAGTGCATTTAGGCATGTAGACATGGTCAAGACAATCTTCTGCAGTTCAAACCGAGCATCAGTATGGGGAAGAAAGGTGATTTGAGTGACTTTGAACGTGGCATGATTGTTGGTGCCAGAAGGGCTGGTCTGAGTATTTCAGAAACTGCTAATCTACTGGGATTTTCACGCACAACCATCTCTAGGGTTTACAGAGAATGGTCCGAAAAAGAAAAAACATCCAGTGAGCGGCAGTTCTGTGGGCGGAAATCCCTTGTTGATGCCAGAGGTCAGAGGAGAATGGCCAGACTGGTTCGAGCTGATAGAAGGGCAACAGTGACTGAAATAACCACTCGTTACAACCGAGGTATGCAGCAAAGCATTTGTGAAGCCACAACACGCACAACCTTGAGGCGGATGGGCTACAACAGCAGAAGACTCCACCGGGTACCACTCATCTCCACTACAAATAGGAAAAAGAGGCTACAATTTGCAAGAGCTCACCAAAATTGAACAGTTGAAGACTGGAAAAATGTTGCCTGGTCTGATGAGTCTCGATTTCTGTTGAGACATTCAGATGTTAGAGTCAGAATTTGGCGTAAACAGAATGAGAACATGGAACCATCATGCCTTGTTACCACTGTGCAGGCTGGTGGTGGTGGTGTAATGGTGTGGGGGGTGTTTTCCTGGCACACTTTAGGCCCCTTAGTGCCAATTGGGCATCGTTTAAATGCCACGGCCTACCTGAGCATTGTTTCTGACCATGTCCATCCCTTTATGGCCACCATGTACCCATCCTCTGATGGCTACTTCCACCATGTCACAAAGCTCTAATCATTTCAAATTGGTTTCTTGAACATGACAATGAGTTCACTGTACTAAAATGGCCTCCACAGTCACCAGATCTCAACCCAATAGAGCATCTTTGGGATGTGGTGGAACGGGAGATTCGCATCATGGATGTGCAGCCGACAAATCTGCGGCAACTGTGTGATGCCATCATGTCAATATGGACCAAACTCCCTGAGGAATGCTTCCAGCACCTTGTTGAATCTATGCCACGAAGAATTGAGGCAGTTCTGAAGGCAAAAGGGGGTCCAACCCGTTACTAGCATGGGGTACCTAATAAAGTGGCCGGTGAGTGTATATATTCTAAGTTTAAATTAACGTGTCCTAATAATCTTGAATCAAAATAACTTTCCCTCCCTCTTGAAGCTCATCTCTGCTCTTTTCTGATGTTTACAGGCGTGAGGGCGGGGCAACCTGTCACTCACATGAGATCGTCCAATAGCAAACCACAAGCATCCAATCACTTCCTGATGGACAAAATCAAGTCCCGCCCTACATTTGTTCTTGTTTGAGAAGCTGTTTCACTCGGTTATACGCCACAGTAGAGAAGAAAAGACGATCCCAACTTCCGTTTCATGGCGACTTTAAGCTGTTTTGTGTGTATTTGCAGATGATGATGTCATAGAAGATAGGCGTCTAAAGGATTAAAGGGTTAGTTCACCCAAAAGTGAAAATTAGCCCATGATTTACTCATCCTCAAGTCATCCTATGTGTACATGACATTCTTCTTTCAGACAATAGCTTCCAAGCTTTATAATGGCAGTGAATGGCTGGAGAAGCCCAAAAAAGTGCACCCATCCATGATAAGAACTACTCCACACGGCTCCAGTGGGTTAATAAAGGCCTTCTGAAGTGAAACCATGGGTTTTTGTAAGAAAAAAATCGATATTTGTAACTGTAGACGACCGTACGCATACTACGCAAATCGACTTGCGCCACAAGAGTAACCCGTGACCCATGTAGGATGTAGGAGTAGCGTAAGCTTAGACGTCTCTCACGGTTTAAACAAATATAGGGCTGTGCAACAATCTGAAGCTCCTCTTCTATTATATAGAAATCCTCTGACATTTCTCTTCAAAATGGCGAATTCACGACCAGTGTTTTGTTTTGCTCTTTCCTCTGAGCTTCCGCGTTCGTCATTGCGCTGTGCGTCGGGTCAGAGGTCACTCTTCCACCGTATCGATGCGTACGGCCGTCTGCCGGAAGCTAGTGATTATAGTTTATAAAGTTTTAAATATGGATATTTTCCTTACACAAACGCATGGCTTCACTTCAGAAGGCCTTTATTAACCCCCTGACCGTATGGATTACTTTTATAATGGATGGATGTGCTTTTTCGGGCTTCAAATTTTTTCCAGCCATTCACTCTCATTATAAAGCTTGGAGGAGACAGGAATTTTTTTTAATATAACTCTGATTGTCTTCGTCTGATATTTGTGGCAATAGCCAACAATACATTGTATGGGTCAAAATTATCGATTTTTCTTTTATGCCAAAAATCATTAGGATATTAAGTAAAGATCATGTTCCATGAAGATATTTTGTAAATTTTGTACCGTAAATATATAAAACATTTATTTTTGTGAGTGAATGCAGCACTATCGTGAACATAAATTGACAACTTTAAAGGCGATTTTCTCGATGTTTCGATTTTTTTGCACCCTCAGATTCCAGATTTTCAAATAGTTGCATCTCTGGCAAATATTGTCCTAACCTAACAAACCATATGTCAATGGAAAGCTTATTTTTTCACATTTCAGATGATGCATAAATCTCAATTTCAAAAAATCGACCCATGTGACTGGTTTTGTGGTCCAGGGTCACATATGCAGTATGAAGATTAATAGCTCTAAACTCCTGTTATTGTGTGACAAACTCCATATGGGTGTTTGACATGATATGGCAGTGCAGTGACAGCAACGTCCTGTAATGTGTCATGCTAGACTTCATCTAAGACAGGGGTTCTCGAGGTTCACTGTCCCGCAGAGTTCAGCTCAATCCCTGATCAAACGCTCCTGCCTAAGAGACTTCAGTCAAAAACATTCAAAAACAACATTTGAATGGTAGTGTATAGTGTTATAGCCTCCAGAGTTTTCAGTAGTAGACTCATATTTGGGGGGGCATGTTGTCACAAAAATGTGTGTTCACTGATGAACTGTTGCACTAACTGTGGAGTGTAAAGTCTTTAATGTATATAACTATGCAGAAATACTTAAAAAACAAACCCTGATGCATATTCAGTGGAGAAAAGTGCTAAGATTCTTGTAATACCATAAATATGCCAACATTTGAATCCATTTCAGGCATTTCTCTTTCCACACTGTAGCTGAGTTTAGGTGTTACGGTGTGAGTTTGTTGGTTCAGATGATAGTCATTGGCATGGAAACCTCCAGTAGGCCGTGTGGGTCAGGAAGTTGGCTGTGTCAGGTCAGGGTCAGAGGTCAAACAGATGCTTTTACTGTGGACAGAGGGCAGGAAGAGGAATTGGGCTGTTTACTCCTGGTACAGGATGACTCGGAGATCAACAGTCCTGCACTGTCCACCTCAACGCTCACTGTTTATTGTTTACAGCTTTACACGCACGTCTTTGGATGTGTGCCTGCAGACTTTATAATTTTGTTTGTCAAAATAATGCATTGGTTTAGTCTCAGCAGGAGGTTCTGCCCAACTGTATCTGTCAGTGGAGAAAACCGTCTATTTCTGGCTCAGTTTGAGCTGAGTGGCCTTGCAGCCGCAGAGTGTTTCATTGAATTAGTTGGGGTCCGAATAAGAGGATAACCACGAGAGAACATTGTAAACAAATTGAGAAATTGCTGTCTGCTCTTGATGTGTATGTGTTTGGCATTGCATGTGGTTGCAGCTGTATAGGGCCCCATCAAATCCTTTTTAGATATATTTTTCCAAATTCAGTTTTTGTCCACTTGAATTTCTCTGGACTCCGTTTTAATGGTTAAATTCAATTTTAATAATAAAAAAACATGCCTAATTAGTTGAAATCATGAAACGTATACAATTTAAAAACAATAAAAGTTTAGCAAAAATTATTGGATAAAAACTTTTTATGAAATGTATGGATCCACAATATATCGACCAGCATATCGGTATCGGCCGATATATATTCATTTTTAATGCTATAGTTATTGGCCCAATAAATAATGGATTATATCCTTCAGCTGAGACGCTTGATGCACAGATGCACACCGTTCACCATGATGATTTTGAAATGCTTGAAATATGATTGAAATTACTTCAAAAAAGGAAAATACAGTAAAGTGCAACATGTGCAGCGCAAGTCTGTCATATTGGCTACATACAATTATAACGAGACATTATAATTGTGTGCTTGGGACATGGCTTTTAATGGTGAGACTTTTGTTTTTGTAATCAGGCTCTCAACAATTATCTAAAAATGTGGATATAGATTTATCGGCCAATATATCGGTTACCAGCTTTCAAATATAAAGAATTAGCGGTTATCAGTATCAACCAAAATGTTCATATCGGTGCATCCCTTAATGTAATGTGTTTTATTTTATGATTCCAATTTAATGGTTTAATTAAGTTTAAAATGATCAAAAGGCATTTTTTTCAGACATTCTGTGGATTTGTGATTTAATACAAATTTATTATCAAAACAGTTACTCTCAAAATTAAAAACCGCATCATTCATTCACACTTTAATATTCACAAACAATAGTGCATATCGCAATTTGATGAATCTTCTGGTGCTGGTCTGTCATTTTTGACAGGAAAATTGTACGTTTTGATTTTTAATTTGTTTTACTTCATCGAAATGGTATGAAATTTGGTAAAGGTTTTGACTTGCTGTGCTTTTGACTACACACACACACACACACACACACACACACACACACACACACACATACACACACAAAACAAAATCCTGGACATGATTCTAAAAGATTAAATGTTTGTATTTGTTCACTTGTATTGTTCGCAGTCAAAAATAACCATTGGAAACAAATGGGAAACGAATTGTATCTAGTGGAAGCGTTTGGTACTGTGCCCAAACTAAATCTTACTGAAAGTTAATTTTTTGAGATTTGGAAACACAGCTTGTTTAGACATGTTTAACACATGTTTTGGAAAATATATTTCATATAAAATTAGAAAATAGTATTTTTGTGCAGTTTCATAACAATAAACTTTTTTACTTCAGGAATAAAGTGCCAAGTGTCTTTAAAAAGAGAAGTACCAAACTGAAGTACAACTACTGCATACATATAATTCAGTATCATAAAATCCCCTAAACATACAAAATATTAATTAAAAAACATCATCAAACTAAACTTTTTTGACCGCCTTATAATTTATTCATCCAAAATTGGTTAATATGTTAAATTAACAGCCCTGCTATTTATTTCCCACTAATTTACCATTCTTAGCAGAACTTTCAGTCTCTGTCTAAATGAAAGGGCATGTGGTTTTCCCAGCCATTTCAAGAGCGTGTTAAAGGAGTGTGTTTAGTGTTTATTTGAGGAATGTTTTTTGCCTTAATCTCTATTTGATCTGGACAGTCTTCCTGCCATTGTTGCTTCATGTCTCTACCGTCTCCTATCTTCCCGTCCCTGAAACCCTTCTTAGTGAGGAAGCCATGGATGCAGATACAGGATACGCACACTCATTAGTGCGGGTGATTGTGGCAAAACATGCTGTTTAACAGGGTAAAAGCTTAGAAATACACATACATACACACACTGAAGATGATATGAGAAAGATGATGTGTGAGCAAGTCGTCTGGGCTGTCTGGATGTCTGCATCTACTCACAATCCGATTTGAAGCTTGTGACATATAAACGCGCACATCAACCCAATCCCTTTATTTAGCGTTCATGTTAGGATTCATCAATCGGAAGGATTTCAGAAAGTACTTTAAGTATATTACCTTAAATGGGTAATGTAATGGATTACGTAACTACTAACTAACTGATGTTATGTGATTTAGAATCTGTAACTGATTACAAGTAGTAAGTAATCTACCCAGCACTGAAACATATTAGGCCTATATATTTTTTGACCTCATAATTTTTAATAAAAAAATGCCATAACTGGATCATCTGGTGAAACGACAGACTTCTCTCTGGTGATGTATGCGGGATTATCCAATCATTTAGTCTGCTTAAACCCCGCCCCTTTCTTACAATCCACTGCAAGCGCGAGTGAAACGCCCACATCTCAAAATCCAATCAACAACCGGCGAATTCCCTGCCCTACATTTTTAATTACACTTGGATGTACGTCACAATACGGAAAGATCTGTCGCTACTTCAATTTCATTGCGAATAAATTGAAATTCTTCACGTTCACATCACAGAAAAGATCCTTCATATTTTTACTTTTATGTTTCATAAAACAACATGAGGGTGAGTAAATAATGACAGAACTTTCATTAGCCCCTTTAAATAATGTCTTAGGGACATGATGTAAAATCAAAAAGACTTTGAAAAGCAAAGACCTTGCATACTCCATGTGCCTCTAGAGCTTGTGAGTGAACAATGGGTCCTAATGAGGCAATGATGTCATACATCTGTGTGTCAGAGACCGTGTGTGTGTGTGTGTCCTGACAGTGAGTAGGATGGATGAGTAGACACTGATGTTGTGCACAATGGGTAGCCACTTAAGAGCACATTTTGCTGTAGATTGATTATAAAACCATATGGCAAGTGAGAAACTGATTTCTTTGGACAATGGTTTATTGTGTTCCAGCTGCCGTGAACCCCACCTTCATTATGTGAGATGTTTGAATGGTATATGTGTAACTAAGGACACATCATAATATGATTTGCAAAATAGACGGTTTTCTTCAGCAAAGCTCAGTTAAGCTGAGATGAACATCTAAGTCCATAAATGGTACATGCCGTTCTCACACTGTTGAATTATGTGGCTCATGAACTATTGCTATTAACTCACTGTTTGCACTACACTGGGTTTGATCATAGGGTTTTTATATTATGTCCACTTCTAGGATCAATATTCCCAGCACTGCTGCTGACCTAATCCATTACATATACAGTAAATCTGCATAGATGATTTCTAATCAGTGTAAACAGAGAAAAACTGTTAAATCTGTCTGCAAAGATAAGGTGATTACAGGAATATTCCAGGTTCAGTCCTCCTAACCGACAGCTTCTGTGGCATAATGTTGATTACCACAAAAATGTATTTTGACTCGTCCCTCCTTTTCTTTAGAAAAAGCAAAAATCCAAGTTACAGTGTAAATGTTGAAATACTAGTTCCGTAAATAGTTTAGCCACAAGATGTGAACAATATGTGTGTCAACATGATTTTTGAGGCGGAGAAAAACGTTTTCTAACCTTTTCTGTATAACGTTTTATTTCTAGTTTTATCCATAAATCCTAAAATGAATGTTAAAATGACAAGAACAAGAACTTTACAGCTCAAATAATACACGTTTCAATGGAAAAATCAATGTGCTTGTATGAAATTGAAAGATTTCTCATTGTCATTTCTGCTTTTAAATCCTCCAAACATTGACACCAATCCCTTGCATTGCAGTAAACTCGTTTTTTTTTAAAGGCGAGGTTCGAATCGAAATTTCTTTTTGTGGTAATTAACTCTATGCCACAAATGCTGTCGGCTGAGATGAAGTTGTACTGAACTTGTAATATTCTTTGGCACGGCTCCTTTAAAGGCTTTCTCAGACATTTAAGGTGTTTCAAAAAGAAGGCAGCCTTTTAAAGGGATAGTTCACCCTAAAATGAAAACGAAGTCATCATTTACTCACCCTGGTGTTGATCTAATGTCGTATGCCCTTCTTCCTTTTATGGACCAAAACATTTTTTTCTTTTCTGGGCGAGTCGGAGTGAACTGCGGTGCTAATCGAGTCTCACAAACGCGCAGTCGTGCACACAAGACCAACAGCTATGGATTTTTAATAAATAATGTATTTAAATGTGTATACACCCAGAACTCGCAGGTTTGTGTATTCGCCGGCGCCGCCATTCTCCGCATCAGCGAAGACAACTCGTGCGTCAAAGGTAGAAGACGGATTCAAAGAGAGCGGCTTGTAGTCCATTCCAAACCCCAACCCAAACTCCACGTAAAGTAAAGAAAAGAACAATTTTGTCTAGTGCCACCAAAAGGTCCAAATTGGAGTCAGACAGGCGTCGGTGTAAGACGAGAGTCAACCTCGGGAAGGCATTCAACAAATGGAGAGATCTCCGGTCTGCTCTTGGTCTCAAACGGGATCCTCAGTTGGCCTTAATCTTGATAAAACGGTAAGATATAGCCCAGTCTCTAATGTTTGATACGGCCAATCGTATGACAACAAATGACGATGCGTAAAATGTGTAATGCTTTAGCGTAAGCTAGATACATGTACAATCAGAATTGGTTTTACTACCATTGTTTGTGAACAGTTTCATAAACTAGGAATTGTGTTCGGAAGAATAGTACAACATGAAACATAAAACATATCCAATAAAAGATGCGTGTGGTCCATGAGCGTGCACAACTCTGGTTGCAGTTTCGCTTGTCGCCAGAGGGGGCGTAGTTCTGCAAAAACTCAGAGACTTGTGTTTTGCACCTTTAAGAAATCTTCTTTTGGCCAATATCAATAATCTGAAGACTTGCAGCTTACAAAACAAGACTGTCCTCCAGTCTCAGAGGGCCAACACAAACGCAGGCCACATCCTGGCAGGCCCTTTCCTGTCACCACACATCAGCCTCTGCTTTGTGCTGCCGGCATTGCCCGCGTAACCCGCACTGCTCAGACTTATTCTCTGAGTGTCTTGGGAGCCATTGTGATGTGCAGCGTCTAAATGAAGATCACTGCTGTGGAAATTTGTGCCCCTGTTTTTGTGTGTGCCAAGCACTATTTCAGGCCTCGTTCTCAGGAAACTGTGGCATTTGTGCGCTAAGTGTGTCCTGATACAAGAAACAGGATGATCTTAATCAGATTCTAATTTTGAATGTTTGTTTTTCATTGGAACGTCAGACAATCACAATTCATCACCATTACAGGGTTATCTGTGAAAAAAAAAACATTAATTCATTAAATTAAATGAATAGGCAACATTTTGGTTTTATTGAAATCAAAACAGCATTTTTTCTTTGTCCATGTTTTTTTCTAAAAAGCATTTGTCTGTTCATCCACATTATGTTGTGATCATAAACATATTATGCCATTACACGTTTGCTCTTGCAGTCTTTATGAGTATCTAATTAAGCTTAAACTTACGGTTAAACACTGATATAGTTGTAATAATTTCTTTTGATACAATTTTGATAAAAAGTGGTGCAATTTGCTAGTTCAGGCTATTATTAGACCATCAATCAGTAACATAGCAAATAGCAAATATGCCCACCAAGGCTTATTTGATCAAAAATACAGTAATATTATGAAATATTATTACAATGTAAAACTGTTTTATTGTAATATACTGTATTTTAAACTGTAATTTATTCCTGTGATCAAAGCTGTATTTTCAGCATCATTACTCCAGTCTTCAGTGTCACATGATCCTTCAGAAATCACTCTAATATGATGATTTGATGCTCAAGACACATTTACTATTATTATCAATTTTGAAATCAAGATTTTCCACAAGATTCTTTAATGAATAGAAAGTTCAAAAGAACATTTATTTTAAATAGAAATCTAATGCTTCTTCAAAAAAACTCTTACTGACCCCAAACCTTTGAATTATAGTGTAAATACATGAAAAGCAAACATTGTGATGGGTTAAAATAATAAATTGCTTTAGCGTTTAGGGTTAGTATTCCCTAGTGTTAGTATTCCCTAATGTATTAGGGTTAGTATTCCCTAATACATTAATCCAGTATTCAGGATTAATGGTAAATCACTACTGGTACTTTGCAGGGATGTTTTCTGGAATTACCCTCAAATTTAGCGTAGCAAGAATAGATGAGAACATCCCTCCTGATATGTGCCAGATATTTACATCAGAAGCAACTTTTCCTCTTCCAAACAATGGCCATCACAAAAGAGCAATTAAAGAGGGATTTCTCAGGTCAAATGTCCAAACGAGGAGTCGCCCACAAACACAGTCCAGACACGTTCAGTCACAACATGTTGTAGGCCTACTCAAGATGGCTTTTCCTGTTAAAGCCTGTGTTCGGCCATCAAGCATTTCACTTGAGCCATTAAGAGGGAAGAAATTGAGACGCCACACGTTTGGACGCACTTCAATGCATATGTCTAATTTTAAAACAGGCTGTGATTAAATCAAAGCTCAAGCCTGAGTGCTAACTTCCTACACTTTCATGCGGCACGTCGCTTTTGCTCATGGAAAGCTACGACAAGAGTGGAAGCCAAGCCATGCCGATACACCGCAAGGACAAAAGACACTCGGCTTTCTTGAGAGATCCGTCACACCGCTGCTCTCTGGGGGCAGGAGATAAGAGAGAGTTAAGTAAACACAGCTAGCCGCTAACTGCTAACAACACCAGCGGCTTCCATGCGGATCTCATCTTTCAGCTCATTTAATTGGGCCAGACAATAGCCTGTACTGGCTGGTCTGTAAATCAGCACTACTGGGGAACATGTGGAAAGAAGGCCAGCCTAGTGCGGAAGCTGAAACGTTTTGGTGTTACGTCTGCCTGATTAGCATCTGATGTTTTCAACAGGTCGTTAAATAGAGACGCACAGAGCAGCGGGGCAAATGCTTATCTAGATATTCAACCCCGAGCATGGCGAGGAAACTCTCACCAGCCGCAGATATAATGCCAACAAATGGAGCTCCTTAGGAAAGAAAACACTGAACCGCACCAACTCCCTAAGGAAGACTAACTGCATGAACTCATGACTTCTGATATCAGGGAAGGAAGCAGGGGAGAGGGGGCACTAACTAATGTGGGGGTAGTTGTAACAAACTTGTTTTAAATACTTCCACACATGCTAGCATGATGAAACTTAGTGTATTTATTTACTATTTGCCATATCAACACTATAGAGAAAAAATTGCGGTAAAATTCTGAAATCTTTGGAAGATACCACTGAAGATTTATTTAACCATAGCAAAAGTACATTTCTTAAGTTAATTTTTCATCTCTGTTTTTTTTTGTGTGTGTTTATTTCAAATGAGACAAGTCTGATATTATTTTAATCTCCAATCTGTTATCTAACAGTTGAGATAGTTCTTGAATGCTGATCTAACCAGCGGAAGACACTAGCAGGGTTTAAATCCCAGTTGCACTGTTGGGGAATGTTGTAACACTG